>NW_025814897.1:43704500-45074000 GCF_022079265.1 Lynx rufus
CTAGCTGGGGATGTTGCCCATCAGTCCTCGGTGCTCCCTATGTTGTAGCTAGCTACAGCAGTAGAATCTCTGCCTCTGTCATCACACTGCATCCTCCTGGTACGTCTTTGTCTCCATGTGGCCATTATCTCCATGTGTGACTACATCCAAGTTTCCCTTATCTTACAAAGACACCACTCGTATTGAATTAGATCCCTTTTCTTAATTTGATTGTATGCAAAGATCTCTTACCAAATAAGGTCACATTCACAGATGCCGGGGGTTGGGACTTACCTATACCTTTTGGAGGCACACAATTCAACCCATAATAGGTAGAGAGCATTGGCATAGCAGGATTGCTAATTCTGGGTTTGATACACCCGGCTGTTTCTCGATTCAGAGACTTCCCATGTGTTTTCTCCTTTGTCTGCATTACTTTTGTGCCCACTGTTTGCTCATGCTCCCGGGATGTGCTGAAGCCAGCTCACACCAGGTGATGAGAACCACTTGTTAAATTTCCAGGAGCCAGTTCCCAAAAATATCAGTTATAAAAACTAAATCATATAAATTTACAACTAAATTTAAAACAGGTAATAAACTCATAAAACTCATAATGGCTTATTTTGCTACATTTGACAATTATCTATGTTCATTATTTTGCTTCCATTGTATCTGCATCGTGGAAATACAAAAAGTGCTGTTCATCTCTTCCTGTGTCCACATTCAGTGACACCAACTTGGTAGCTTGAAACCAGCCACAGAGGGAGTATTTATAGCACAGAAAGCCATTAACCCTACAAATCAGGGCTTGTTTTTCCATGGATAAGCAGCTGTTAAACACTTAGCAGTTATTAGTGGGTAAGTCCTATACTTCCTTTGGGCCTCATCTTCCTTTCCTCAAACTGGCTCTCCATAGCACTCACTTAGACCCTTTCCTTCAGTCATTCTTTCTCTAAGTTCTTTTTCCTATTCCTCACAGGACTGGTGCTTTGTAATCGTGTGTATGACACACACCTAATGGGACGTTCCTAGAATGTAGTAAACTGATCCCAATTATAGAAACTGGAAATTGAAGAAAGGAATGAAAACTTGCCTATGACATCAAACCCTACTTGTCATGTGTCCCAACGAGTCCTTGGGTGACCTCAAGGTAAAGAACAGCATGAGATGAAGATGGGCTGACCACAGTCATTAGAACAATCAATGCGATATCTGAACAGATAGGCCAACATAGCTGAGCTGCTCTGGAGTACCAGTGAACCTAATGATAATGTAGGGACAGTAAAAGGAGGTGGGCATTATTGTTCACTACCCGGCTACAACTAAATACCTACACATTGGCGGTATCATCTTTGTTAGGGAGAAATTCATTCCAGCCCCAGACTTAGTTACCAAACAGCCAGACATAGAAAGCAGGGCACAATGGAAAGAGTGGGGTCTTGAAAGTTGAAGCACTAAAGTATTAAAATCAACTCTTCATTTACTAAGTGACCTTCAGCAATTTACTTAATCTCTCTGCAGTTTGGTTTCCTTACCTCTTCAAGGGGGTAACAAGACAAACCTCGTAGGGTGCCAGAGCCACCACTAACCTTTAAGAATGTTTTGTGTGAGTTAGGGATGGGCATCTGCTCTGAGCCGACGCAGTTCCTCTAGCTAGTGGCTTGGCAAAGAAGCGGTACTTTTGTGTAAAGACGAAGGGATCTCTTCCTTCTAGTCATCATAGTCAGGTACAAGACTACTTGTCTTCAAGTACAGGAAGCAAACTGCATAACCATTCATTTTGGTCCAGGCGTTGAGGTAAAGATTAAACACGATTATGTATGAAAACCCAAGCTCTGAAACAGAAAGCTGTCATAAATGTCAATTGCCATCTCTGAAATTTCCTCCTCTCTGTTGTCCCTCTCCTATTTTTCCCACACCATTAAGTAGGATTTCCTCACCCTTAAAGACAGAAAGATGGGTCCTTTTCACCCTTACAAGATCTCTACTTCAGAAGCAGAGCTGGAAAACTAAGAGTCATATACCCTACTCTCATGTAGGGATAGCTGCCCCCCACCCCACATAATTACTCTTAAAGTGTCCTTTCCTTTTAGGGGTATCCTGGGTAGATAGATGGTGAGGGAGACTAAATTCAAGAAGCATGAAATAAAGCTACCTTTCTTCATGTGCCAATAAACCTGGTCAGTCCCAGCTGTAAAAAACAAATGAGTAAAACCTGTTTTTTCTTGTTCCTTAAATTCTGTCAGGACCCGGCAGCTGTTTATGTTTAAAGAGTCAACAGAAGGCAGGCAAGGGAGCAGAGAACATGATAAGTGTTTAAAGGATGTGATTTACTACTCAGTGATGTACCAGTGATGTGGCAGGAATTAAAAGCAAGAAGTCTTCCAGGAGGAAAGATTTCTTTAGAGATGTAATTAATTGACCTGGCTTGAGTCTCTACTCTCTGAGAGAAGCAGTTGTCAGTGGAGTGGCTTTCAACACTGCCCTGGCTGTAATTATTATTCAAGTTCATGCTGCAAAGTCATCTTCACTAAGAATTCTAGCATTCACCATGAAAAAAATCATAGGCTTTTGTCTTGTCACATACCTTGGGATTTACCCTCGGAATTAGGAAGCAAATATAGCTAGTAATTAGTTTAAACATTTGTTTTCAGAAATGAATTTTTCCCATATCTGTCAGATTTGGCTAAGGGTTCTTTTCCAATTTAATCTTTTTTAGCAGCATGAAAAACTGTTAAATGTTCAGGCATAAGCAAGTCATTACTCCATATCTGAACTCTAGAGAGCTCCTGGTTGTCATGGTAATGTGACTGCACATGTGAAGTTAGCATTGGCAACCTTGTGCTTTCATTAAAATATCATGCATATTTGCATGAACTCCAGCCCAGAGCATTGTTACTGGGTTTCATTCTCCCCCGCCCCCATTGTCCCATAATAGTGCCAAGGGATTTCATATTTCAGAGCCATGCTTGTTAGAGTTCACTGCATTTATTATTGATCTATCTCAGATAGAAGTTGAGCTGTATTCAAAGCTCAACATGTACGAATGGAGAGCTGACTATATATCTGTCTTACTTCTCCTCTGAACCCCATATTTTCTACCAGATGGTTTTAATTAGTTTCTTAATCTTGCCTTCCCCTATACTAAGATGTCTTCCTTCAAATACCTCCCCCTGGACTGGTAATGTGGCTATTGGTCTTGAAGACGTAGGTTTCTGTTCTGCCTTCCCCATGCCTTCTTTCCAGGACCTCCTTTGGGTTGCTTTGGGCTTAGGGTATGATCATAATAATTCATTCATTTTATCATTTTGTTTACTCAGTTGACAAATGCTTACTGCATGTTTACTGTATGGTAGGCTAGGTGCTGGATCCCAGATACACAGAGGCAATAATTAATTGATAGGAGATATAAGCTTTTGCTGACTTTTTGTACATCCTAGGGATGGCAACTACTTTCCATCAAAGGTTCCATTAACCCTACCTGCAAAGGTTTGTAGCACACAAACTATTTGTTGAGTCCCACAGATTATCAAATAGTATGAGTTTACTTTTTGTTCTCATGGCATTAAACATTCTTTTGTTGAACTAAAGGCTTGAATAAGGACACCAACCACTAGGAAGTGTCAGAGCAGTAGCAGTATGCTAATATGCAGATAATAATGACAATTAAATAATATAATACAGATCAACTTCCTCTCTCTACTTACATACACACAGACACACACATCCTTGCTCATATGCTCACACAGAATAAAGCTAAGAAAATAAGAGTCCTGGCCAATAATTAAAGAGTCGCATTTTGGAGAATCTCCTAGAAGTTCTTATAATGCTTCACTGTACTTCTCTACATGCTTCTGTCCATCCTGCCCCTTACACTTGGGATGTCTTTCTCATCCCAAATTTCCACTGACAACCTGGAGAACACCTTACCTTTCAAAATTCCATGCAAATATTGCCGCTTTCTTTTTTTTAAGTTTATTTTTATTTTATTTTGAGAGAGAGGTAACAAGTGAGTAGGGGAAGGGCAGAGAGAGAGGGAGACAGAAACCCAAGCAGGCTCCGTGTTGTCAGTGAGAGCCTGATGCAGGGCTCGAACTCACAAATCGTGAGATCATGACCTGAGCCGAGATCAAGAGTCAGATGCTTCACTGACTGAGCCACCCAGGCACCCCTGCAAATATCACTTCTTATTTGAAGTGTTTTATAACAATGACAGGAAATAAAGGATAAGAAATAATAGTAAAAGCATTTTTTTAGCATTCTGGTGGTAAGTTCTAGCACATACACACATGCACGCACACACGGGCTGTATCGGAATACAAAGTGTTTTATTGTCATGGATTGTTTTAAAAAGAAGTTTGAAAATGTGGCACTATATAATACATGTAAAGCATTTCACATGATACTAACACATAGGAGGAAAACGGGTTTTGCCACAAAAGTCAGGATAGGAGATTTTCAAGGATGGGCTGATTAACAGTGTGTAATACAGCAAAGAACAAAGGGGATGAAACCTGGGAGAAGGTTATTGTGTTGGAAATAATTAACTTGTAAAAAATCAAAGGTGATCTACAGAACATGATTTAGTCCATAAATATTTATTATGAATAGGATGCACAGTAACATTGTTTTATAATGCTAAATGATAGTGAAGGATATAAAAGAAATCTATACAGGGAAAGAATTAGACAAGATGATTTCTACACAGAAACTGTAATAAACAATGAATAGCAGCTCCATCCCTTTAAGTTTGTTCTTTCAAAGGAGGTAAAACAGGTACACTATATATATATATATATATATATATATATATGGATATAGATAATATAGATACAGACATAAGTATAGTTTTCTTGATCTTGAAAAATCTCCAGTTAAACAAACAGGTTTGGGACTTGGGGCATATGAAAACGTTAAGAGACTCTTTTTTTTCCCCCCCTGTCAATCAGGGCATGATACTTTGGTTGCATTCCCAGTCAGGGATGGGTCAGTCTGGAGATAAGCTTTACGGTATCTCCAGCTGGGTCTGCAGACCACAAACACAGTGGTGGCTTCTAGTTCATGGTGTAAAAGAAACAAAGACTCTTGTCTGGTGCAGATAGCCTTTCACCCACTTTCTCATAAAAATACCGTTGGGCTAAGGTTCTTAAGGTGTTCAAAGAATTATCCCCAAGGGTCTGGAAGAGTGGCATGGAAAAAAAAAGCAAGAGAACTGGGGCAGGTTGACAGAGAGTCAGGGGAATACCTCAGTCCTCTTTCCACTGTTAAGGGGAAGGCCTCACTGCCTGAGCCTCACTGGGAGGGTCCCAATGTGCTGCCCTCACACCCCAAGTTCCCTGATCTCTTCTCCATACCCTCTAGACTTTAGCTTGTTTTCTCTACCAAATTCCACTTCTTTGCATTGTCTCTGGAATCAGTCACCCTTTGCTAAAAAAATTATATATACTTAGTTTCTCTCTGTCTCATGGAAGGTCTTGCCAAATTATCAAGTTCAGAGGTTACATTTCCAAGGCTTTTTTCTCTGTTTAATTACTTTTCCCTTGTAGGGGCACATCCATGTCTCTTTGTCCATCACTCTCTCAAAAAAGGCTCATATGTTCTTGGTCCCACACATGAAAGGGTGCAGAGAAAGACTGGGGATCTTTTGCTACATCCTGTAGCTATATTCTCCCAGCTGTGATTCTCTACCACTTCTGCATGTAGAATTACTGGGGAGCCTCCAACAAGACCCAGCCCTACGCACATCTTAACTAACTACATTAGAGTCCCCAAATGGGTCCCGAATATCATTGTTTTTGGTCTCTTTATTTTATTTTTAAGCTGCTCAGGTAATTCTAATGTATGGCCAACTTTGACAACCACTGCCCTAGACAGTACTTCTCAATCTTTAATAGATTCCATGAAAATGCAGATCCTGTTCATAGGTCTGGAGTGGAACCTAAGGTTGTGTGTTAATAACAAATGGCCAACACATGTGAATGCTGTTGGTTCTATAGCACTACACTTTGAATAGCGAAGTCCCAGAATATTTAATGTCTCACCATTTAATTGTCATCTGAAATATGTCCTTTCCTACTTAAGCCCCAAGTAGGCGAATTCTATGAGCAAGCCCTGGTTTCAGACGCTGAAAAATAACTGCTGGAAAATAAAGAGCATCTCGCCATGTCAGAAAATTCACCTCATCTTACCTCTCCTGCTTATTGCAGTTCACCCAAGTCACTGAGTTCAGTTAACTACATTAACAGTATTCATTGTCCCCCGTGGCTCTGTGGAAACATATAGGGCATTGTGAACTTTTTTGTGTGTCCTACAGAGACAGAAACAGATCTAGTACAGTCCTGGATTGGGATTTAGCAAAATGGAATTTAGCCTCAGCTCTGCTGAATTCTCCTAATGAGGTATTTGGTTTTTCTAAGCTTTTAATATTTTCCTAATTTCTCATTATGACATCTCTGAGAGTACAGAGTGGGACCAAACTCACCCTGGTAGGTCAAAGAAGCCCCTTAAAGAAGGTGATTCTTCAAAGGGGTTGAATCCATAAAAATGAGGAAGAGTTAGCCACGTGGGGAAGCCAGAGGACAGAATGAAAGAACATATGCAAATGTAAAGAGATAAGAGACAGGAGGCATTACAAGTTCTATAAGTAGTTTGGTAAGGCCAGATTGGAGGGGGCATTTAAGGAAGGGATGAGACAGACATGAGGCTGGAGAGAGGAGGGACATTTCATTGACAATAATGTGGAACATCCATTATATACCTACTGTGTATAGGTATATAAAGCGTCTGACACTTTCCTATATGCTATATATACATGACTTTATATAGATTACTTCACTTAATTCTCACACAAAGTCCACAAGGGGCAGACACTGAAAAGAAAACTCTATGAAATGGCTTAGAAACCATAAGGAACTGAAAAGATTATGTAACTTTACTTAGGTCTTGTAGCTAATAAATGCTAGAGCCAAGTCTTTATGTCTCTTGAATCCTTGCACAAATCCACGCTGCCAGCTTGAATAGAGAGTCAAAGACAGGTTTTAGACACAGAAAAAAGATAATCATTTTTCTTTTCATTTCAGAGAGATTGTCTTATCCATGTGAAGGATCAATTGGACAGGGCAAAAATGGAGGCTTGGAGACCAATAAGGAGTCTTCCTTTGAGTCACTACAATCTCATGGGTTTATCAATATCATTTGAGAATTGAGAATATATCTTCTTTTTCTTTTGATTATCAGCACCTAATACAGTTTTTGGAATATAGTAGACATGTATTGAGGGGAAAAATGATTACTACTATAATTATGTAAAAGAGAAATTATGAATGCCTAAACTAAGGCAGTGACAATGGATTTAGAGATGGAATGGATTACAAAACTCGATGAATAAATTTCTGCCGACCAAATAAATTAATGTTACTTTTCATAGCCAAAAAGTTTGAAATTCAGAGGGCTTTTCTAATACTGTTAATTCAAAGGATACACTCTAATGATGGATGTATCACATACCACTGGAAGACGAAAAAGGAAGTAATGAGGATAATGAGCTCATGGGTGCTCTTGAAATCATTCCATGCAGGCAGCCTCATCCTCTGGATTAGGCACGTGGAATTTCTGCAGATGAGGGAAGGGGATGGAAAGCTCTGATTTTCACATCAAAAAATTGTTTTCAGGACTCCTTTTTGCAGGAATAGGTAAATGACGTTGGTTAAATCAGAGCCTCTGATTTTTCATCATAACAACAGAGTATTGGTGCAGGGAAGAAATGAAATAATAATGATAATAGCTCTTTTAAAATGTATTTTTGCTGGGGCACCTGGGTGGCTCAGTTGGTTAAATGTCCGACTTCAACTCAGGTCATGAACTCGTGGTTTGTGAGTTCAGGCCCCGAATCAGGCTCTGTGCTGACAGCTCAGAGCCTGGAGCCTGTTTCGGATTCTGTGTCTCCCTCTCTCTGCCCCTCCCCTGCTTGTGCTCTTTCTCTCTCTCTCTTTCAAAAATAAATAAACATTAAAAAAATTAAAAGAGGGGCGCCTGGGTGGCGCAGTCGGTTAAGCGTCCGACTTCAGCTCAGGTCACAATCTCGCGGTCCGTGAGTTCGAGCCCCGCGTGGGGCTCTGGGCTGATGGCTCAGAGCCTGGAGCCTGCTTCCGATTCTGTGCCTCCTTCTCTCTCTGCCCCTCCCCCCTTCATGCTCTGTCTCTCTCTGTCTCAAAAATAAATAAACATTAAAAAAAAAAATTTTTTTTTAAATTAAAAGAAAAAAGATGCTTAACCTACTGAACCACCACCCAGGTGTCCCTAATTGAGTTTTAACATGTAAATCTGGTGACTTATCATAATCTGTAAATTTCCCTCTTATGACAATATTAATACTAATATTGGAGATTATTATAACTTAATGTTATATTATAAAACATATAATATTATAAAAGCCACTGGAAAATTATCTACACATTTGTATATTTAAAATTTTCCACAGTTTTTATCATCTGCAAAGGGCTGAAATTGTTATTTTTCAAGATGCTGAAATTATATTTGCCAATGACTTTTATTTAGGAGTTATGACAGAGAAGAGGTTCATAAATTTAAAATGAGAAAAGTAATTTTTAGTGCTTCCACAGTGGTTGTCCAAGGAAGAAGATATACACAGAACTGAATGTCCAGCACCTGATATGGGTGACATTTTGCCAATCATTTGGAACAGCATTTGTTCTGCAATAACTGTCATGTAGGGACAGAAATGGGACAAAATTAAAGTTATTTTAGTTTCCTTCTATTCAATTTAGAGATTACAATAGCAAGAGCACAAACTACTAGCTAATATAAATTTATTTATTTATTTATTTAAATGTTTTTTTAATTCATTTTTGAAACAGAGAGAGACAGAGCATGAGCAGGGGAGGGGCAGAGAGAGGGGGAGACACAGAATCTGAAACAGGCACCAGGCTGTGAGCTGTCAGCACAGAACAGATGCAGGGCTCGAACTCACAGAGTGTGAGATCATGACCTGAGCTGAAGTTGGACGCTTAACTTACTGAGCCACCCAGGCACCCCATAATATAAATACATAAGTTCATGAGACTTTGCTAAATACGTATCCTGTTTGTTACTCAGATTACACCAAGTATTTGGACAAAGTAATGTTGTTACCAGGTCTAGGTATTTCAGTAAATTCAGTATTTGGGTGGGTCACAGGATGTATATTTTCTTTGAAATAAAGTAGGTATGAATTCAAATGCAAGGTCTACATCTTTCTAGCTGGATCACTAAAGGCAAATTACTGAATCAGTCTCAGCCCTGTTGTCTTTACTACAAAATCAGGGTTGTTTTACATAGCTAACAGCATTATTGTAAGGATTAAGAAAGACTGTGTAAGTAGAGAATCTTCCCTTCTTAAACTTCTCAGGTATTCAATAATACACATTTCTTCAATGCAGGCATCCCAGACAGATGGCCAACTAGACTTTCTGTGAATATTTTGAGTATGGCACTATGCAATATGGCACTTACCTATTCCATTGGTGAGCACTTCTTTTACTTTATGACTTCTCTTTGGTCATTTTGTGAGAGTACTCTCTGACCCTCTGACCCACTTACCAGTTTTTACTTCTGCATTTGCCTGATGGTGCCTTTAAGAAACTGCTTTAATTCTACAGTGGAAGAGGAAAAAGCTAAAGTGTTTGTCCTTGCCCTCGTGTTTTATAGTGTAGGTGAGAAGGCCAGGCAATAAATAAATATATAAAATGGGAACAGAGGCCAGGAAGATGTAAACTAAGCTAACGACAAATATTTGTTGAAATGCATTGAGATAAATTCAGCCAAATCATTGCCCATGCCTGGGCCTGGAATTCTAGAAATATAGTCCTTCATATTAGGAGAGTCTGAGGTATTAGGAAAATGGCCGTTAAGATATCTTTTCTATTTTTAAAACAATACATTTATATATTTAGAAAATGAGAGCACAGAATCCCAAAATGAACAGGAATAGGTTCCCCATCTTTCCCCTCCACCCTCACTCTCTAAAGGCAATTACTTTTAATCTTTTCTACTTTCATTTCTCCTAGTGGCCACCTCCATTATTATTAGCAAAATATTTATAATTCTATTGATTGATGTATTAAATTCAGATGGCATCTATTTACTTAGCATAATGAAAAATGAGGTGTTAACTATTTGCCACCCTAAATCTGCCAATTTTTTTATAATTCCATCACTACATATCATCATTTCTTAAATAATTATATAAATTTATAAAACATACTAAACTCTGTTTTTCAGTTTTTTCCTCCAGATTTATTGAGGTAAAATTGACAAATAAAAATTGTATATATTTAAGGTGTGCAGTTTAATGTTTTGATATACACAAACATTGTAAAATAATCACCACCATCAAGGTCATTAACATATCCATCACTTCACATAGCTTTCATATTCTTATCTTTTCTTCTGTGTTTTTTTCTTTCTTTTGTTTTGTTTTGTTTTGTTTCCTTTCTTTTTTTATTTTTGTGGTCTTTTATTTTTGTGGTCAAAACACTTAAAATCTACCCTCTTAGCAAATTTCAAGTTTGCAATACAGTTGAAGGAGCGTTGACAACCCTGACTCCATCTTTGGCCCTCCATCTTGTACATGTCTGTGCAACAAACTACCTCAGGGCTACGTGTTCCAGGCTCTATGGAAGTTAATGTATGACCTGACTGGAATGCAGTAAGGCTTGTTTTGATCTTCCCTAGTTGCACACAAAAGGCACACAGAAGGCTCACTTTAGGTAACTAGTAGAGATCCTCTGACTCACAGATGGTGTCACTTTAGATAACTACCCTGTGACCTTACCATCATATCCCTCACTCTATAAGAGCTGGAGATCAAAGTCTGAGCTGTGTGGAGAATGGGGGCAAAGAAAGGCTGCAGAGAATGGCTGCTTCTGGCCTGGATCACCAGTCTGCCTGATTCCACACCTCTCCACCCCTCTCAGTAAGTTATCCTGAATAAAACTCTGTATAAATGGTATGAAGTGGCTTGCTTTGTTTTTTGTCTTTAAAGTACCTTCTGAGTTTGGAGAATACATTACTAACTCTCCTCCACCTTCTAACAGCAATATTGTTATGTATAGTCACATTGCTATGTATTAGATCTTTCAAACTTTCCCTATAAAATGGAAACATGTACCCCTTGACCAATATCTCTCCATTTCTCCCTCCCTCAGATCTTGGTAACCACAATTCCATTCTCTACTATTTTGGATTTCACATGTAAGTGAGATCATATAGTATTTATCTTTGTGTGTCTGGCTTGTTTGAATTAGCAGAATGTCCTTCAAGTTCTTCCATGTTGTCACAAATGGCAGAATTCACTTCTTTTTTAAGACTGATAACATCCCATTGTGTGATGTATCCCCAGGAATGGAATGCCTGAATCATAAGGTAGTTCTGGTTTTTAATTTTTTTCAGGAACTTCCATACTATATTCCAAAATGGCTGTACCGCTTACTCTCCCACCAACAGTGCAAAAGAGTTGTTACCAAACTGGACCGTTGGGTTCTCTAAAGCAAAAGAAATTGATGAGAGGCAGGGACACCTGGGTAGCTCAGTTGGTTAAGTATCTGACTCTTGATTTAGGCTCAGGTCACGATCTCATCCTCGTGAGATGAAGCTCCGAGTCAGGCTCTGCACTGAGTATGGAATCTGTTTAAGATTCTCTCTCTCTTTCTCTGCCTCTCCCCTACTCTCTCTCTCTCTCTCTCTCTCTCTCTCTCAAAATAAATAAATAAACATGAAAGAAAGAAATTGACAAGAGGTCCAACAGGAGTTTCAAGCAAGGCTTTACTGGGGCTTATGCTCGAGCACAAGGGAGACAGCACAAAGCAAAGAATCCTAAGACTGACTTCCCGAGGAGAGGTTAGGAAAAGCTTCTTAAAGAAACTTAGGTAGGAAGAGGGTGACCTCTAAGCATATAGAGGTGGGAATTTATTGACACTTGCACACTTAAAGGTCATATTTCTTCATGTGTTGCTTGTCTAATTAACATGTTAAGTTTCCACCTATGGGTGTGAATTTTAGTATTATGATGAGGGAAAAGTCATTGAAAGTTCAGCACTGGGGTCCATCTTGGCACAGACTGGTTTGGTCTAGTCTTTGCTAATCTTGGTAGTTGAGTCACTCCTTTCAGTGAGCATCCTGTCTCTGTATTCCTGAAAGACATGCTGCTCAAGGGCATAAAGGTTTAGCTATCTTGGAAGATACACTATTCAAGGGGCATAGAGTTTCAGCTACCAAGGAACACAGGGTTGAGAGGACTTGAATACAGTATCTGCTTTGTCTCAAGGTTCCCTTTTCTCCACATAATTGACAACATTTGTTACATCTTGGATTTTGACAATAACCATTCTAACAGGTGTGAGGTGATAGCTCATTGTGGCTTTGATTTGCATGTCCTTGATGATTACTGATGTTGAGCATCTTTTCATATACCTGTTGACTAATTCTGTCTTTGGAAAGATGTCTATTCAAGTCCTTTGCCCGTTTTTAAATTGAATTCTTTGGTATTTTTGCCATTGAGTTTTATGAATTCCTTACATATAGATAGTAATCATTTATCAGATGTATAGTTTATAAATATTTTCTCCCATTCCTAAATTGCCTTTCATTCTGCTTATTGTATATTTTGCTGTACAGAAGCTTTTTAGTTTGGTGCAATCCCATTTGTCTGTATTTGCTTTTGTTGTGATATCTAAAAAATCATTACCCAGACCAGTGTCACGATCTTTTTTCTTTATTTTTTATTCTAGGAGTTTTATTATTTTAGGTCTTATGTTTAAGTCTTTAATCCACCTTGAGTTGACTTTGGTGTTTGGTGTGAAATAAGGTCAGATTTCACTCTTCTGCATGTGGCTATCCAGTTTTCCCAACACCGTTTATTGAAAACACTATCCTTTTCCTATTGTGTGTTCTTGGCATTATTGTAGAAGATCAGGTGACCATAGATGAATAAAGTTACTAGGCTCTCTATTTTGTTCCATTGGTCTACGAGCCTGTGTTTTATGCCAGTACCATAGTATTTTGATTACTATGGCTCTGTCATAGATTTTGAAATTGGGAAGTATGATACCTTCAGCCTTGCTCTTCTATTTTGAAATTGTATTGACTGTTCAGTATCTTTTGTAGTATCATATGAATTTTAGAATTGTCTTTTCTAGGGGCGCCTGGGTGGCTCAGTCGGTTAAGCATCTGACTTCAGCTCAGGTCATGATCTCACGGTCCGTGAGTTCGAGCCCCGCGTCAGACTTTGTGCTGACAGCTCAGAGCCTGGAGCCTGCTTCAGATTCTGTGTCTCCCTTTCTCTCTGCCCTCCCCTGCTCATGCTCTGTCTCTCTCTGTCTCAAAAATAAATAAAAACATTAAAAAAATTAAAAAAAATTGTCTTTTCTACTTTTATAAAGAATGCCTTTGGGATTTGATAGAGATTGCATTGAATCTCTAGATCACTTTGGGTAGTATGAACATTCTGATAATATTAATTCTTCCAATCAATGAACACAGGATGTCTTTTTAATTATCTATGTCTTCTTTAATTTCCTTCAAATGTACTTTATCATTTCCAAATTATACAAATAAACAAGTCTTTCACTTCCATGGTTTATTACTAAGTATTTTATTCTTTTTGTTTCTACTGTGAATGAGTGTTTCCTTAATTTCCTTTTTAGATAGCTTGCTGTTTGCACACTAAAAAATGACTGATTTTTGAATGTTGACTTTGTATTTTGTAACATCACTGAATTTGTTTAGTATTTCTAAGGTTTTTTTTTTTTAATTGTTGTTATTAAGTCTTCAGGGTTTCTACATATATGATCAAGTTATCTGCAGAGATAATTTTACTTCATCTTGATCTAGTTGCCTTTTATTTCTTTTTCTTGTCTAATTGCTCTGGTTAGGACTTTTAGGACTGTATTAAACAGAAGTGGAGAGTATGAGTATCCTTGCCTTGTACCAGATCTTAGAGGGAAATCTTTCCATTTTTCACTCTTGACTATGACATTAGCTCTGAACTTTTCATATATGACCTGTATTGTGGTGAGGTAATTTCCTTCCATAGCTATCTTGTTAAGAGTTTTGTTATGAAAAGGTGTTAAAATTTGTCAAATGCTTTTTATGCACTTATAGATAATCATGTGGGGTTTTTTCTTCTATTGTGTTAATGTAGTGTATCACATCGATTGATTTGCATATGTTGAACCATACTTGCATGCCAGGGTTAAATTCTACTTGGTCATTGTTATGGTAAACTTTATGTGTTAACTGGTCTCAGGGATTTATAGATAGCTGGTAAAACATTATTTTGGGGTGTGTCTGTGAGGGTGTTTCTGGAGGAGTTAAGCATTTAAATTGATAGACTGAGTAAAGATCTCCATCACCAATGTATATGGTCATCATCTAATCTGTTGAGCACCTTAGTAGAACAACAAGGTGGAGAAAGGATGAATTTGCCCTCTTGGCTTGAGCTAGGACATCTATTTTTTTCCTGCTATTGGACATTGGCCCTCCCAGTTCTCAGGCTTTTGGAGTTGGGCTGAATTACTTTACCAACTTTTCTGATTCTGCAGCTTGTAAATGGAAGATTCTAGGACTCCTTGGTCTCTATATGTGCCATTTGCTATAATTTCCTCTCATACAGATATATATCCTATTGGTTTCTTTCTCTGAAGAACTCCAATTAATAGTCACAGTATATGATCCTTTTAATGTGCTGTTAAATTCAGTTTGCTAGTATATTATTAAATCTTATCTTTATTTTTCTATCAATTTTAGGCAGTATTTCTCAACTTCCTATTGTATAAGATGAAGATATTAGCATGTTTATAATTCTGTCATTTTTCCATTCTCTCTCCCTTCTCAAAACTTCTGTCAGAAGTACATATTGCTTTTCCATTTAGGAGGGAGTGTTGAAATATATGTTAAATAGTTGGTCCAGGGAACCTACTATAGGATGAAGACAGAATAGAGATTTGGGTCAGAGCTAGGGATGAAAATCATATGTGCAACTGGCATTCTCTATGTCATATGTGCTTGGATACAAACTCAACTTCCAGGATAAAAATGGGTCTTAGAATAGAAAAATTGTTATGTGTGATAGATTTCTTTTTCTCAATCATGATGGCATACGTAGACATCCATAAGTAACAATACTGGATCTAAAAATAGGCAGTTTGGTCTCGAGGGGAATCTATGCTTACAATTCAAAATTAAATTTGCTTATGGTAAACTGAAAGAGAAAAAAAGGAAATATGCATGCTTTTAGTATAATTCCTTATACAGAATATATGTAAGAGTGTTTATAAGCATTGCGTAATAACAATTCAGGGATATTTTGATATGAGTATGCCTTCTAAATTAAAATATCTTATTATACATTTTGATGCCCAATATGAAGAAATCAAATAATATATTAATTAGGTCACAATGTTTGCCTAACATCTTTAGAACATTATGAAAATAAAGTAATTCCCAGTTTTGACTAAGGACATTGGCTGACATTTTACTTCCAACATGTTACATTCTGTTTTTATATTTTTAAACAATGGCAAAAATTCAGAATATGAGAGGCCAAGCTGCTCATGTTGGCTCTGGATACGCCTTGCTTTTTTGAGTTTTAGTCGAATACTTGGCACCAGTTCAGTTTACTTTCTGATTGTTAATTTCAGAAATGGGCATAATCCCACTTATGTAGTTCAGATGTGCTTCTCTAAGTTCTCCAAGTTCATTGTTTACAAAATGAAGATTCACAAAATGCAATCCTCTAATTGGAAGTGATTAGGGTATGAAAGAGGAAGCAAGGTTTTAAGTCAGATGGTCTGGATGCGAGTTCTGGTTTCATAACTTTTAAATCTTCAGCGATTGACTTAAACTCTCCCAGTCTCATTTCCTTGGGTGAAAGATGGGGATGGTGATACTCATCCTATGTTAGCCATAGGATCTGGCAAATTATAATCATAACCATCATTGGTCAGAATCCTGATAATGAGGAGGAGGAAAAGCAGTGGCAGTTGTGAAAGCAGTGGTAGTGGTAGTAATAGTGCTAAGAGAAACTAGGAGTAGTGTGAAGAGTGGTTACAGTAACATTTATTGCATTGCTTTTGATGCGCCAGCTACTACTTGAAGTGTTAGAATGTCTAAATCAATTTAATCCTTGCAGCAACCTCCTAACCCTAGATCTTTACATCTGAGTGGGAGTGGCAAAGGAGGCAAGAGAAAGAAAGAAACTGCCCTGGTAGAGAAGGACCAGATCAAGAAAGACTGCTGAGAACACTGCGCTTTAGTGAATGAGGTGACAGGGTTCTGTCGAAGGTGATCCAATGGGAGAGTAAGATGCCTAGAAAAAACCCCAAGAGCAGCATAAAGACAGGGTTTGGTAAAGTTTTCCAGAAGAGGAAGTTCAGGTCTGTGAACTGAGAGACTGGGCTGTTCTTTCTCACTTAGGTTCTCTGTCTTTGGAAATTGTTGTCTTCCTCCATAGCTGGAATAATTCTGATCTTCTTCATTATGCTGGTTTTTCAATGGTGTCTTTGGAAATGAAATTCATTTGTAGTGTATTATGATGGAGTATAGCTATAATTAAATTTTTATGGTTGTCATCTAGTTTCTCAAAAACTTTTGTTGAAAATTGTGAATTTAGATTCTCTTTAAATATTCTATTTAGTTAAAACTTTGTGTAAATTCTATCTTATTCGTCTCTGTATCCTCAGATATTTTGGCACGGTACCTACTGCTGGAAGATGGGAGAGAAGAAAAAAGAAGAAAAGAAAGGAGGAAAGACTGATCGTGATGATAAATTCCATGGAGCATCTGATAAAGGTCTGTGCTATTGCGTCTGGCAGTTAGTTCATTGTTATTCAGGTCATTTTTTTGAGGGAGGTAGAAATATTATCTCTCACAGCTTTAGTGATAAACTAATATTGCCTACTGGACATTTAGATGCCCCTGAAATCAGTAAGAGAAGTCACTCAGGAAAAGTCACTTATGTATCTCTTGACTCAAGCATTTAAGCAAAAGGTGGTTAAAGAGAAAATAGTCAAATAACTAAAATTCCAAATGGGGTAGGATAATAAGTAACAACAAAATTTCAGAAAAATACCAACTATGATCGTAATTCTGTTTTTAATGTCTGTATTCATAAAAAATAAGTGGAAAAAGAAAACAGTAGAAAAATGCTAATATTTCTTGCAGAGTGCTGAGACTGAATATTTATTTTCTTCTTCCCTGAAGTGTGTTTATATTACTTTGATACAGAAAAAATGTGGCAAGAATAAAAATAAAATTTTAAGATTGTAAAGATAGATCAAGCCCCTGTACAGAGCTTTATTTTAAGTCACCTTTCAGTTTTATAAAATTAGACTCCAAATTCAAAGCATTCAAGTTAGGAAGGAGTTAAAATCCAACATCTTACTTAGCTTCTGTGTCAGAATTGATAGTTATCATCTACTCCTGTGCAGAGGCAGTCATAATGTAAACAACCCTATGTGCAAAGTATGCTGAAACTGGATGGTAAAGCCAAAATGATGGAAGCATAGTATAAAAAAAATCCAGTAAGGACAGCCAACCTTGTCAAAGCACCATGTCCCAAATGTTCATCTAGTTCAAGTGTGCTTTCAGGGAGGATTCCTGGGCACCCCATCAAATGAGTAAAAATAAGGATGCATGGTTGGCTCAGTTGATAGAGCATGTGCCTCTTAATCTCAAGGTTGTGTGTTCAGGCCACACTTTGGGTGTGGAGCCTACTTAATGCAAACCAAATATTCAGAAGAGCAGAATCTGGGAGAATTCTGAGGCCATTGGAACCTGATTCCCTTTTCTAACAGGACCTAACTCATAGAACTGGATCTAGCCCCAGGGAAAAGACTCTGAAAAAAAAGCTGATGGAGAAACCTGAACCAAGTCCTATGGGATGGGATATAGGACACAACAAAGTTCTACCATGAGGAGGAAACTCATGGACAATGGTGTGTGTGGTGTAGAGATGGCGTGTGGGTAGAGGAGGGAAGGTAAAGAGGGATGATGGGGAGAGTAGAGGAAGGATCAAGACTGTAGATTGTGCCAGTGAAAGTAGAGAGGAATTAGGAAACACTAAATCAGAAAAATAAGGTCTGTGCTTGCCCCAAACAAAAGCCATTCTTCCTGTTAAACCTACTCACAAAGTGTCACTGAGAGTAAGGATGACTTACAACCTTGCAGAATTAGGAGAAGGTTAAAGAGAGAAATGGAGACCTGGAGTATGTGGGAATGTGGAGTTAAAGCTGCCCTTTCTGCAATAAAGACTTTGTTCTCCCCATCGGCTCAGCATAGTTAAGCAGCTAGAGACAAGACTGACACTGTGAAGAGTGTCAGATGATACCATCAGATATCACCATGGGCTTGTGTTGGGGGAAGGGTGTGGTTAGTGGTGATTAAAAGTGAACTGGGATGGGTAAAACGGAAGGAGGTAAGACAAGCTGTGTGGAATCAACAACCTTTGCAGCAACAAAGTGTAGGAATGTGATTCTTGAGTCTAGTCTACCCGCAAAGTATCCATAGCCTGGGGCCTCGTGTTCAGAGATAGGGTTCAGGTTCTTGGGAACTAAGTTAGTTAATACAATTAACGTTAGTTGTTATGACAAAGAACCCCCAAATCTTAATCACTGAACAGAAAAGAATTTTATTTCTCACTCATAGTGAGGCTGAAAGCAGATATAACAACTCTCCTGGGAAGATTTTTTTCTAAACAGTGACTCAGGGAACTGGGGCACCAGGTAATTTTTTCTGGATCCCCAGTCTGAGTTTGATGTTCGCATGTTGTGTCCTGTATTGCTACACCCAGCCTGTGCTGTTGTGTGGCCATGACCTTTCTTCCACTAGACTGTAAACCCTTGGAGGCCGCAACTATGTCTTTAGTTTGTGCTTCAGGTAGTCAAAGAATGTTTGAGGCAGGAGAAAGGAAGGAAGAAAGGAAAAAAAGGAAAGAAAGGAGGGAAGAGTCTGTTATAAAGGAAGATTATATAGAAAACCAATGTAGGGGATTTACATACATGGCAATGTTACTTATTAGTGATAGGATAATAAGGTCAGAATTGTGACAATTTAAAAATAGCATTTATTGAGTGCCTACTATATGCTACACATTGTACTAAGCACTTCACACAGTTTGTTTCTAACACATACAACCATAATTTGAGATACATACCATTATCTCCTTTTTTTAAAAAAATCTGAGATTTAGTGAGACTAAGTGATTTTACCAAGATCACTCAGGAAACTAACATCTGGGATTTAATTTAAGTTCAGGTCTGTTTGACCCAAAGTGTGGGTCTTAATGGTACTCATTTACATGACTGGTTTAGGTGTTTTAAAATCCCTGTTTCCAAAAACAGATTTGTTGCTCAGCAAGAGGGTGAAGCCAAATGTGTGGGCTTAGGGGTCTCACAGAGAGAAATACAGAGAGAGATCTACCCAGATCTTTGTAAGAAGGACATAGCCACCAGGGTCAACTTGATCTTTGAGGCCAGTGAAATCTTGCCTGTTTATCCTTCTGATGAAAATCAACTCTGGCTTATTTGGTGTTAGAACTCTTGGGTTCCAAGGAGGGAAAGCCAGCTGGAGCTAACTGAAGCAAAACAGGACAACAAATCATAATGGAACAAGGGAAGGAACATCATGGAACTCAACAGGAAGAGTGTGACTGGGCCACAGGAAGAACTGGAATTGAGTTCTGAGAATAGAAACTATTAAGAGCACAGGCAGAAGTGGCCCTTTCTCCCCTCTATTTTTCTCTGTACATATGCTTCTCCTCTTTCTCTACAATTTGGTGTCCTCTGCTCCCCAGTTTACAAAGCCATACATGTTGGCTCTTAATGCTACTTACTTGTCATTCATTTTAAAAAGCCAGAGGAAGACTATAATTATCTCAGCTTGTATCAGGTGCCTACCTCTGGACCAGTAAAACCCGGCCAGAAGGAGGTCATTAGTGTGCATGAAGTGGTGAAATGAATCATCGTCTAAAAAAGCAGACTTCGAGAAGAACCAGTATAGACCAAGTAAGAATGTATGCGTTGCAAGGGGAAGGCAATTAGGGGGTCGCTGTGAGTTAGACAACTCTGAAAGGAGTCCAGTACATTGACTATCCCTGTAGGCAGTAGTTGAGAAGAACATGAGATTTGGGGCCAAGCAGATCTGTCTCATCAATGCCTGTAAACTTGCATAGATCATTTTAGCTCTATTAATAGAGCTAAACTCAGGCTTCTTTTTATATGTAATATTGGCATTATAATTCTTAATCTTCATAATTACTGCGATGCTTGACAACAGAGTATGTAAAATAAATAACACACAGTGAGTGTGAAAAGCTGATATTTGCCATTATTAATTCTTCCTACATTTACATTTCTTCTGTATATTCTATCCATACGAAATGTTCTGCACCCTCCAAAAAACATATAGGTTTTATAATAACTTCAAAATCCGGTGAAATGGGCACCAATGTGCTAGGATTATTCTCCACATGGGTTTCTTCATCACATCCAGTCCTTGCACATTGTGTCTAATTTAGTAAACAACTCTTGATTTATTTTCCAGTCTTGGATAGATTTAGCAGTGAAAGCTTTCCAGTGTGTCACTGAAAAAAATGAAAGCATTAAACTGTCTGGAGACAGGATTTTGGAGTTTGTAAATTCCCTCTGGTCACAGTTTATCTTTTTTTAAGTGATTGGTGGTTAGCATTTTTGTCTTCTGTTCTTTTGATAGCTTCTTCAAGAATCTTCAGTTTCTAAACATCTCAGGAGACACCCTGGAATTAAAATGAAGTGAAGTATCCAAACATCATATTTGTGGCTTTTTAACAAATAACCCTTGGCTTCAGGACTGTCTAGGATCTGTTCCCAGGGTTTTACCTGTTTAAATATATTTTTTAATATTATTGCTCATTTGATATGCTGAAGGTCCATGTGTTCAGCCTACTTTTCCCTGATTTCCCCAATGCTTTCTTTCCTTTGGCCTTGCACTGACATTTCTGTTTTACTGAAATTGATTATGGCTGCAAATTGGATACATTTATACTTTCCAGTCCCTGTCTTAAAGTCAGGCTCATCAAGAGTCACACTAAAAATAAACACAATTCTGCCCCCCCCCCAAAAAAAAAACTTCAAGAGGAGTATAAACATTTAATGAGGGTCTTTTGAAGACAATGAGAATGGGATTCAATGCCACATCAAACTGAAAACTTTCTAAGAATCCTACTTGTCCATTATTATCCTCCAAAAGTCAGCCTCGTTACAGTTGCACACATTTCTTACTCTTTTTTTTTTTTTACTCTTTCTCTGAGTCTACACTTTCTGGGATTTGGCTTCCTCACTCTGTATCCTCACCTTCTACCAGCTCACAAAGCATAAGTTATCTTTATCAGAAACCATGCTTTATAGAAAAGGAGGGAGAAGGGGATTGTGTTAATTATAGTTTAATATCTTGGCCCTGTCACATAACAATAATCATCATAATTCAAAGCACAGTAATAAATGCGATATATATTTTTTTCAATAGGATATCAATACCATGGAGACAAAATATCAATCTCTCAAGTTTATATATAATAAGTATTATATATTAACCTATGTATTATATATATATAATATTATATATATATATATATATAAACTTGAAAGATTGGTATTTTTATGTCCAATTTATTAAGAAGGTGATGAAATTTCATGTGGGCATGCTCAATGTCACACAACATAAGATTGATCCCAACTAAGGTTTATATGATTCAAAACTCTGTGTTCTTAATCACTATGTATAGTTCATCACTTTGTAAGCCTTAATGCACATTTATTCTTCTCACACTCTCATACAAACATAAAAAGGTGTAAAAAATATTTATTGCCTTTAAATAGCACTCTAGAGATCTCCTTAAGAAGGAAATTTTCTTTCTCAAAACACTTTGATGAGCTCTGGGGGCATCAGGAAGGCCTAAGTACTTAGTTTGCTGCAGCAAGTTTTCAGAGAAGAAATACATTGTGTGCCAAATATTTCTATTTGGAAAGATTTATTTTTAAGTTTATTTATTTTGAGAGACACAGAGATAGCGCAAGTGGGGGAGGGGTGGAGAGAGAGGGAGAGAGAGAGTCCCAAGCAGTTTCTGCACTGCCAGGGCAGAGTCCAATGCTTGCTTGGACTCACAAAACTGTGAGGTCATGACCTGAGTTGAAATTGAGAGTCGGATGCTTAACTAACTAAGCCACCCAGGCGCTGCTGGAAAGATTTTTTTACATATAACTTTCTGGCTCCATGCATTTCAAACCTTTTCTCCTCTATCAAAGTCAGAAGATCACGTCATAATAGACCTTTCAGCCAGGTCACAAAGTTGGGTCCATTGGCACAGAGGAGTATCCCTACATTAGGAGAGCCTGCAATAAAGAAACTATAAATGAAAGTGAACTATAAAAGTATTTAGCTATAAACTCAAACAAAATGAATCCTCAACTCAATATTGCCTTAGTCACATCTGAAAACACCTGTCAGACACCACATCTACATCACAAGGGAGAATGTAATAAGTTGTTTCAAATGAGTGTGAATATAACTTAATGTTGCATATTTTTAAAGCGTACGAATCCTTAAAAAAATATTATCAAATTGAATCAAACAATATATAAAAAGTAACCAGTAGAATAAGGCCAAAAATCAAAACCCAAAAGGCACATCAAATGGATGAGAAACTAAACTTTAATTTGTAGATGGCATGATCATCTATGTAGAATTCTAAGGCATTGCAAAAAACAACTAAAACTAATAAGCTAATCTAGTAAGGTCAGGATACAAGGCCAGTATATAAAAATCAATAGCATTTCTATAAAATAACAGAAAGTTGTAACACAAAAGAAAAAATAAAATTTGTTTTCAAAAGCATCAAAAACATGAAATACTTAGGGATAAATTTGACATGTGCAAGACCTATGCAATGAGTACTATAAAACATTCCTGAAAGAAATTTAATACAACCTGAGGAAAGATATGGAAGAAATGGAAAGACATTTGCTAACTGGAAGGCTGAAGCCTTGTTAAAATATGAATTTTCCCCAAATCAATCTAATGATTCAATTAGATCACGGTAAAATTGTAGCAATCTTATTTTGCAGTGAAATCGACAAACAGAGTCTAAAATTTATATGGCAATTCAAAGGACCCACATTAGTCACAGCAATTTTAAAAAGAAAAATGCAAACTTACACAACTTGACTTAAAGACTCATTATAAAGTTACATTAGTCAAGACACTGTGATATCAGTATAAAGATCAGTGGAAAATAACAGAGTATCCAAAATAGACTCACACATATATCGTAAATTTTGGACAAAGATGCCAATATAATTGAATGAGGAAAGTATTTTTAAAAAATGGTGCTAGATGAGTGGTGGTTCAGTTGGTTAAGTACCTGACTTTGGCTTAGGTCATGATCTCATGGCTCCTTTTGAAGGTCTGAGCTCCTGTGGGTCTCTTTTGTTAGTGCAGAGCCTACTTCAGATTTTTCTGTGCCTCTACCCCCTCTCAAAAAATAAAGTAAACATTAAAAAAAAAAGTACTCAACTTCAGAGAAATGTAAATCAGGACCAAAATGACATTCGTTAGGATGGCTACATTTTGCTGTTGTTTTTTTAATGACAATACCAAATATTTGCAGGATATGAGACTCTTATTTACTGCTGGTGCAAGTGTAAAATAATATAACCATTTTGGGAAACCATTTGGCAATTTCCTCTCAAGTTAAACATACATCTATAATATTACCCAGCTATTGCACAGCTAGGCATTTAACCAAGAGGATAAAAAGATATGTGCGCAAAGGGATTTATACTCAAATGTTCATAAGAATTTTATTGGTAATAGTACTAAACTGGGAACTGGAGCCAATCTAAATATCAACCAACAGGTGACTAGATTAAAAATGCAGTATATCTTTATGATGTCATACTCTTCAATAATGTAGAAGGACAAATTACTTATAGACATAGCAATATGTAATCATCATGAAATTATTACCCTGAATTATAGAAGTCAAACACAAAAGAATACAATTCTATTCATATTCTTTTTGAATAAAAAATTTGTATTCAACATAGAAATATAAAAATTTGCATGTAAGAAACTTCAAACTATTCTATCATGAGAGAAAACAGGTTAATGGTTGATTAGGGTTGATTGCAGCAGTTAACTGAGAATGGCATTAAAGAAATGTTTGGTGTGATGAGACTATTTTCTACATTGCTTGTGATAGTGATTGCATGAGTAGTTACATTGATTAACTCTTACTGGAATGCTCACTTAAAATGGGTACATTTTACCGACCGTAATATGTACTTCAGTACATTAAATAAACAAATCATAAAGGAATATGAGGCAATGGTCTAATGATCTGAGACCCAGAGGAAATTCAATAAACTTTCCGAGCCTTGCATTTTTTTCATTTACAATGTGGATTTAATTCCATCTATTACATTGAAATATATGATACAATATAAGTAAAATGTTTATATGTAATAAGTGACCAATACTTGTTAGTTTTTTCCCTTTAGATTTTTAAAAATAATTACTCTTTTGGCCTTTAAAATGTTAAATTAAAAGAACCCTCTCAAATAGTGTTCAGGAAAAGAAAAACCTACTTAACATTTGTAGTAACTAGGCATTAAACAGTGCTCTGCTTTAAAAGTTTTTAAAGTTCACAAATTTTCAGCAAACCTTGTTTTTTTTATTGATTTTATTGAGGTGGAATTTATGAAGAATAACCAAGATCTATTTAAAGTATACAATTAGATAAATTTTTGGCTGATGTATACACCTGTAAACCACGCGGCATCAATACAGAATATTTGTATCACCCCTGGAAGATTCCTTGAACCCTTTCCAGTACATGTTCCCTCTCCTTCTTTTCCCAAGTAATTATTGTACTTTTTTTAAAGTTTATTTATTTATTTTGAGAGAGAGATGGAGAGAGAGAGAGGCAGAGAGGTAGAGGAAGAGAGAATTCAAAGCAGGGTCTTCGATGTCAGTGCAGAGTCTGACTCGGGGCTCAGTCCCACAAACTGTGAGATCATGACCTGAGCTGAAATCAAGAGTCGGTGGCTTAACCGACTGACTCACCCAGGTGCCCCTTTTGTCACCCTGGATTAGCTTGCATTTTCTGGATTTTTATGTTAAGATATCACACTATATATATTCATTTGTGTCTGATTCCTTTTGTTCAGTAGAATGATTCTGAGATTTGTCCAAATTTTGGGGTCTATCAGTAGTTGCTCCTTTCAACTGATGAGTAGTTTCTTCTTGTATTGATATATTTTGTTTACCCTACACGCCTCAATGGACATTTAGGTTTTTCTAATTTGAGGCTATTGGGAATCAAGCTACTATAACATTCACGTGTGAGTCTTTGGTGTGGTCAGATGTTTTCATTTCTCTCCATTAAATAACTGGGAGTAGAATATCTGATGAGAAGCTCTTTAATTTTGACCTCTATTGGGGGAAACCAATAGAGGTTAAATAATGAACAGTAAAATAACAGAGACTGTGTCTTCTACACAGACAAATATTGTGACTTACAGGGCATCTCTTAGCCCCTGTTTGGGTGCCATCCTCTTGCCCTCATACTATTTGGCTTTTTTCAATTCTCATCTGTCTCTACAGTCATTGTTGGGTTGTCTTTTGTCCTTCCTCCTGGCTATCATTATGCTGCCACTTCAGAGTTCTCTGCTTTCTCATTTTTGGCTAATCTATTATTGGAAGGAATCCATACAGCTGACTAAGTTAAGTTTGTCACAAGGGACGCTAATCTAAAGAGATAAAACTCTGAGTGAGGCCTTCCAATTACCCAAGAACATGAGTACCAAAGATACCTAGTTTAATTTCTTGAAGGACTTTGTTTCCTTTCCCTTTTCCAAATAACTGTGGTTGCTGACAAATATCCTATGATAAACTACTGTGGATTGACTCTACTTTCCTTGGTAGACACATTGCTGTATTTAAGAAAATTAAGAGTTTCATTTTACTTTGTGAAAAGTCTTTTAAAAAATTTTTGAATCAAGTTCTTAAGTATTTTTAGTGGTCCTCATTCAAAAGTGCTAATAATTTTCTTACCAATATTTAGGATTTTTCAGCATCACCTCGCATTTTATTTATGGAATTTAAATCAGAATTGTTTTACTTCTGGAATGTGTGTGTGTGTGTGTGTGTGTGTGTGTGTGTGTGTGTGTGTGTATTTGCTGAGGGGCAAGGGATATATGTTTTGGAATAAAATTCCTAAATATTTTGTTTTGGTGGAGTCGCATACTGAAATGTTATTGAATACCGGACACTTAGGGAAACCATCATTAGTATGTTTCTTTTAAAACCAGTAAATATTTATCAAGCAGTGACATGACAGTATGTACTTTCACATGTAGCAAGGGGGAAAATAAGGGTTTACCCATTTTTTTTTCTCAGCTCCTCAGGGCAGTAACAGTAGTGGATAACCTTTTCGTCTCCCAGAATCACTAACCCATATGAGAACTACTTTTCCTCACTCCTTCCCAGTTTTAAAGGGACCATCAGGCTAGATGGGTGATGGGTACTAAGGAGGAAACTTGTAGTGATGAGCACTGGATGTTGTATGTAAGTGATGAATCACTGAATTCTACTCCTGAAACCAATATTGCACTGTATGCTAACTAAAGTTTAAATTAATAAAATAAATAAAGGGACCATTAGTCACAGCACACTGTCTGCTCTCTGGCCACAAGGTTACAGACATGCCTGGCCAAGCATTGTAACCCATTTTATACTTCATGTTGATTAGTTTACGTAATGAACAAAGAAATGGTAGAAGCCTTCAGTGTATTTTATATATGAATGGTAAAACACAAAGAGAAATGATTTTGTAGCTGCATTGCTAAGGCTTAAAGATGTTAGCTTAGGGGTGCTTATAGGAAAAAAAGAATCAGGTCACCATTCATAGAAGATCAGAGAAAATGAGAGCCAAGAGAAGAGAGTGAGAAAGCCTTTGGTGATACCATTTATCTCTGAATATAAATGTATCTGTTATTTAAAAGATACACTTGAACCCCCATATTTGTAAGCCTTGGTAATCCTATTTCCTACCTCCATAGGATTTGGTAAGTGGCATTAGTTCTGGAAATTTGGCTTAATAAAACTCTTCTTTCTGGAATGCTTCCCCTTGTCTTTTTAATACCAGTGGACATGTCACAATTTTCTTGAAGATGTCCTTGATTTCTTTAATTGGAGGAAATTTCTGCTTCTTTTATCTCAAAAAATAAAATTTAAGTTTATTTATTTATTTTGAGAGATATAGAGACAGGAAGAGAGAATCCCAAGCACGCTCTGCACTGTCAGCACAGAGCCTGAGGTGGGGCTTGAACTCACAAAACCGCAAGATGGTGACCTGAACCGAAACCGAGAGTCAGATGCTTAACCAACTGAGTCACTCAGACGCCCCTCTGCTTCTTTTAAAATGATGAAAATTTGTATAGGTAACTTTTTTGTTGCTTTATACTTTTTATCCAATACCTTATTTACCTTCATTTTACTTTCTGTTCAAAACTGCAACCACTTTGAAACTAGGGGTTGTTCAGTGACATCAATAAATCTATGTATTACATAGCACAATTTCATATAGAAAATATCATCTACCTTGAAATGCTTTCCCTAACTTCCTGAAAACCAGGTGAAGTAATTTTGGTGTGCTTTCAGAATACTTTGCATCTATTCAAATCATAGCACTTCTCACATGGTTCAGAATTTTTCTGTTGTCCTGTCTCCCTTATTTCTTTACAACTTACTTGAGGCCTTGAAGTGTGTTGATTATCATTTTATATCCATAACCTAACATAGCAGCTAGGAACATAACAAACATTTAGTAAGTAAGTATTTATCGAATTAATGAATAAATGCAATGCAATGAAATCATCCTACATAAGGACTGCAAGCTACTATTTACCATCTGATAATTTCTAAAATTAATCCCAATACTTATCTTTTCAGTAAAGCCTTACATCCTGACCACAGAGCAATCTTGAAGTGGAAAATTATTTGAACGACAAATTATTAAATTATTTTTTTTTAAAGTAGAATATATCTTAGATGCCCTCTTGTTGAGTCTCCTTGCTCAGCTAACGAGAGCACTGATGTCTTACAGTTTAGTGAAACAGTCCAGGTCACACAGTTCATTAAGGACAGATCTTCTCATTTCCTTTCATATTGCCCCCTCTATTATACTGTACAGCTTTTCATTTAGTATCAGATTATCCAATGTGGCAAAAGCGCAGAGAAGTGATTTCAGATTTTTTCTTTTATTCAGTGAAGGGAGAGTTGACAGACATATCTTTCTCCATTATCAGAGTATCAAAAGGATAGAGTTAACCCAGACCAAAATGCCTTGACCTATTCTTTTTTTTTAATATGAAATTTATTGTCAAATCGGTTTCCATACAACACCCAGTGCTCATCCCAACAGGTGCCCTCCTCAATGCCCATCACCCACTTTCCCCTCCCTCTCACCCCCCCATCAACCCTCAGTTTATTCTCAGTTCTTAAGAGTCTCTTATGGTTTGGCTCCCTCCCTCTCTAACTTTTTTTTTCCCCTTCCCCTCCCCCCATGGTCTTCTGTTAAGTTTCTCAGGATCCACATAAGAGTAAAAACATATGGTATCTGTCTTTCTCTGTATGACTTATTTCACTTAGCATAACACTCCATCCACATTGTTACGAAAGGCCATATTTCATTCTTTCTCATTGCCATGGAGTATTCCATTATGTATATAAACCACAATATCTTTATCCATTCATCAGTTGATAGACATTTAGGCTCTTTCCATAATTTGACTATTGTTGAGAGTGCTGCTATAGACATTGGGGTACAAGTGCCCCTATGCATCAGCACTCCTGTATCCCTTGGGTAGATTCCTAGCAGTGCTTTGCTGGGTCATGGGGAAGATCTATTTTTAATTTTTTGAGGAACCTCCACACTGTTTTCCAGAGTGGCTGCACCAGTTTGCATTCCCACCAACAGTGCAAGAGGGTTCCCGTTTCTCCACATTCTCACCAACATCTATAGTCTCCTGATTTGTTCATTTTAGCCACTGACTGGCATGAGGTGGTATCTGAGTGTGGTTTTGATTTGTATTTCCCTGATGAGGAGTGATGTTGAGCATCTTTTCATGTGCCTGTTGGCCATCTGGATGTCTTCTTTAGAGAAGTGTCTATTCATGTTTTCTGCCCACTTCTTCACTGGATTATTTGTTTTTTTGGGTGTGGAGTTTGGTGAGTTCTTTATAGATTTTGGATACTAGCCCTTTATCCAATATGTCATTTGCAAATATCTTTTCCCATTCCGTTGGTTGCCTTTTAGTTTTGTTGATTGTTTCCTCTGCAGTACAGAAGCTTTTTATCTTGATGAGGTCCCAATAGTCAGTTTTGCTTTTAATTCCCTTGCCTTTGGGGATGTGTCAAGTAAGAAATTGCTGTGGCTGAGGTCAGAGAGGTTTTTGCCTGTTTTCTTCTCTAGGGTTTTGATGGTTTCCTGTCTCACATTCAGGTCCTTTATCCATTTTGAGTTTATTTTTGTGAATGGTGTAAGAAAGTAGTCTAGTTTCATTCTTCTGCATGTTGCTGTCCAGTTCTCCCAGCACCATTTGTTAGACTGTCTTTTTTCCATTGGACATTCTTTCCTGCTTTGTTAAAGATTAGTTGGCCATACTTTTGTGGGTCCAATTCTGGAGTCTATTCTATTCCATTGGTCTATGTGTCTGTTTTTGTGCCAATACCATGCTGTCTTGATGATTACAGCTTTGTAGTAGAGGCTAAAGTCTGGGATTGTGATGCCTCCTGCTTTGGGCCTTGACTTATTCTTGTAAGGAACACCAAGATTGCTGCTGCATATAAATTATATCTGTATATGCATATGTATATGTATATGTATATGCATATGCATATGCATATGTATATCTATACCTATACCTATATCTATATCTATATCTATATTTATATCTATATCTAAAGATAGAATCACAGAATCATCATATAATTTTAGTTTGTGTAGCTACTAGTTCTGATTATGTTTTCCTCTGGTTTTATTGTTTTCATCATAAGCAAGTAGCACTTTTGCCCTCCACACTTACCCCACCCACTTTCTGTAGTCCTTATAAGAACATTGATAACTGAATTCTTGTGATCATTTTCCATAGCTGTCCAGAAAACATTTCCAAATTTTACTATGAATGTGACCTGTTTTTGTTAAAGCACAAGAAGTATGTTCTTATTAAATGTTTGTCTCTCCCACAAACATTTTATTTTATCTTCTTATTTCCATCCTTTACTTATTCCTAAGTGGAAATTCCTAAGTATGTCTCAACTTCTGTGGGATTTTTTTTTCAAAGTTAAAAAAGAAAAAATCCTGACTGTATTTAGCCAGTTCATTTAGTCTTTATTCTTGTGGGATTTTGTTTGTGTGTTTAATTTCCAGTGCAACTTAAGGTCAGAAGTTTTTATACCATTGATGTTTGTTGGAATTGCTTCATTGGGACTAGAGATCATTTTAGTTTTGAGTTTTATAAATAGTTCACCAGAGATTTTGTTTTATTCACTCAGTCAATGTGCATTAAGCACCCATTATGTTCTAAGCATTGTGCTGTGTGCTGGCCATACAGTGTTACATGAGACACACTTAATGCTTATTCTTTGGTGCTTATATCCTCATGAAAACAATATATGTTGAAGTAGCTATAAGGTAGATACGCTTAAAAAAGGGGTACAGATGCTTTTGAAGCACATAGAAGGAGTCATGGAAAGATTACTTGGTCAAGTAATGTTTAACCAGACACCAGTATATTGGTAATGGTCAACCAGATAACATGAAAACTTGATGACTACCTGGAGTTATACTTAATAACTTATATGAACCTATATGAAGTTTACAAACTGGACAAATATAAAAATAATTACTTAAATTCCCAGAAGACATTGCAAAAATGGAAGCCAATGGAATTTACTTTAAAAAAACTGTAGCCAAAAAGAAGAGTTACACTTTTTTGACAGAGGGTACTCCCAAACACCCAAGGGCAACAGGAAATTGCAGCTTACTAGCTCAAGGCTCCAGGGAATAGTACTTATACCTGGAATAACAGGTGTTGATAACCTGACAGTCACAGATTTCACCAGTAACCCCCCCAAATTTTGGCTCTAAGTTGCCCAAATACCAGGTTGATAGCTAGACTTCACATGCAAGGGAGATCCTAGGGGCACTGGAAAAAATGCAGCCAGAGATCAGAGAAGAATCTACACCTAAAAGCTTTGGCTAAAGTTCGGGTAAGACCTATGTTTGCTATTTTTTAAACTGAGTCCATTCTCAACCCTTTGTAGATCACAAAGATGGAGTGTTGTTTTCTGAGGTATGAGAGGGAAAGCCTAAAAGGTTGGCAGAGCAGCTGAAGATTAAAGCGAGGAAAATTAGAAGCAAGAAAAATACAATTTGACTATGGTATAGCCAGGAGAGTTTTCTTTGCGTTCACCATGTTTAGAGTTTGTTGAGCATCTTGCATTTGCAGTTCCTAATGATCTGTCTTCAATTTCGCTGATTCTTTCCTCTTAATCTCTTTAAAAGGCTATGGTTATTTAAAGCCAAAATTATAACATTATATTCTGGGGTTTATAATATTTATAGATATAATACATATAACAACAGGTACTGGGGATGAGGGAGTGAGTGGAAATGGACTCTTAAAGGTCCTGATATTTTTTTTTCATGCTCAAGAGAAATGATAACATGTGGCACCTCAGATTTAAAGAAATTAATAAAGAGCAGCAGATATGTAAATATAAAATATATAGTAAACAGAAAGCAAGTATCAATAGAAGAACGAAAACAAAACAAAGAGACAATGTAAACTCTTGATAAAACTATAAGTTTACTACGTGAGCTCAACAGTAAAATAGAGATAACAGAAGATATAATTGGTGTAAGAAATGTTTTTCAAGATATTTGGGATATATTCAGCTAATTTTTCTGCAACAGAATAGTAAATCTAAGAAATTACACTTGTATACATGGTCAATTGATTTTCAACAAATAATGTGTTTTAAGCAAGGGATGCTAGAACAGCAGATTCCATATGTAAGAAAACAAACATGTACCATCATCTCCTGCCATACCTAGATGGCATACCAAAATTATAGACCTAGATGTAAACGCTAGATAATAGATGTAATAGATGTAATGCATAGATAATAGACCTAGATGTTAATGCCAACATTATAAAATTTCTAGAACAAAACATAGAATAAAAATTTGGAGACATAGAATAGGCAAAATTTTCTTAAGCAGAATATAAAAATCATAAACTTTAAATATATTAATTAATTGAACTTTATAATAATCAAAGCATTTGGTTTATGAAGACATTAGCAAAATGAATCTGCATCAGGGGCAGAATGAGAAAAATATTTATTGTACATATATGTGAAAAATGACTTGAATCCAAAGAAAAAAATAAACAAAAGAGGAAATACAACTTGAACACTTTGGAAAAGAAGATATGTGAGTGACATGGGTAATAAACACATGGAAAGGTTTTCAACATTGTATACATCCATTAAGAATGCTAAAAAAAAGACTGACAATAAAAAGTGTTGGCAACGTTGTAGAACAACTGAACTTTCATATACTGCTGGTGAAGATTTAAAATGGTATTGACTACATTGGAATAAAATTTATCAGTTTCTTGTTGAGGTAAACTTCCATATACCATATGACCAGAAATTGCACTCCTAAGTATTTATCCAAGGTAATTGAAGATGAATATTTACACAGAGACTTGTACACAAATATTTATAGCAGTTTCATTAATTCTAGCCAAAACTTAAAAGCAAACCACATAGCCATTAACAGGTAATGGGTGAAAAATATCATGTTCTACCCATATCACAGAACACTATTAGCAATAAAAACAAATGAACTACTGTTATATGAAAGAGCGTGGATGAATCTCAAGAATATTATGCTGGTCTGAAGAACAGGAACTTATTAAATGATTAAATGTATATGACACCGGCAAACCAACATATAGATTTATCCAAGAAATGCAAGTTTGGTTGATTATACAAAAATCAATCAAATGTAATACATCATATTAATAGGATAAAAATCAAAAGCTACATGACGCATCACAATAGACACAAAAAACATTTGACAAAATCTAGCACTTTGTCATTATGAAATACAGCACAAAGTAAAAAATGAAAAACAATCCATCGACTGTTTAGGAATAAAGGGAACAGTCTTAACCTAATTAAGGGCATCTACAACAAACCCATAACTAAAATCATATGAAAGACAAAATGTTCTCTTCCTAAGATCAGAACCATGACAAAGTTGTCCTGTCCTACTTTTAATAAACATTATGCCAGAGGTTCTAGTCAGAGAAAATAAGAAAGAAAATGAAATAAAAGGCATACAAATTATCAAGGAAGAAGAAAATTATCTCTTTTTTCAGATACATGATGAGGTACATAAAAAATCCAAGGAATCCACATAAAAAACTATTAGGGCTAATAAATGAGTTCAGGAAATTTGTAGGATAAAATATCACTTTACAAATATCAACTAAAATTCCATACACTAACAATGAACAATCTGAAAATTAAATGAAGAAAAAATTTCATTTACAACAATAGCATTATAAAAACAAAATACTTAGAAATAAATTTCACAAGGAAGTGTAACACTCATATGCATTGGAAATCATAAAATGTTATGGAAAGAAATTAAAGAAAATCTAAATAAATGGGAAGACATCCCATGCTCATGCATCAAAAGACAATTTTTTGTTTTTAATTTTTTTTAACGTTTATTTATTTTTGAGACAGAGAGAGACAGAGCATGAACAGGGGAAGGGCAGAGAGAGAGGGAGACACAGAATCTGAAACAGGCTCCAGGCTCTGAGCTGTCAGCACAGAGCCCGACGCGGGGCTCGAACTCATGGACCATGAGATCATGACCTGAGCCGAAGTCGGACGCTTAACCGACCAAGCCACCCAGGCGCCCCCATCAAAAGACAATATTGTCAAGATGACAATACTCTCCAAATTGATTTACAAACTTAATGTGATATCTACAAAATCTTAGCTGTTTTTTTTGTGGTTTTTTTTTTTTTTTTTTTTTTGCAAAAAATTGACAAGCTGAGTATAAAATTCATATAGCAACTCAAGGGACATAGGATAGATAGACCAGACAATTTTGTAAAATAACAAAATTGGGGTACTCACATTTCCTGAATTCAAATCAAAATAGTGTGGGCTGTCATATGGATAGACATAAATAGACTAGAACTGATAGTCCCAAAACAAATTTATGAGCAACTGATTTTCAACAAGAGTGTCAAGAAAATTTAATAAAAAGAGAGTATTCTTTTTGACAAATGGCGTGAAGAAAACTGAATAGTCATGTGCAAAAGAATCAGGTTGGTTCTCTTGCTTACACCACACTCAAAATTTAACTTGAATGGACCACAGACATAATTCTAATAGTCAAGGTTATAAACCTGTTAGAAAACAGGGGTAAATCTCTTTGACCTTAAATGAGACAATGGTTTCATTGGCATGACACCAAAAGCATAACTTGAAAAAATACACAAGCACATATATACATAAACATACATATGTACATAAATTGGACTACATCAAAATGTTTTAAATGTGCCAAAAATAATCCCATCAAGAACATGTAAAGACAGCCCACAGAAAATGTTAGTTAAGTCGTATCTCTGATATCATACATCTGATAAGGGACTGTTATCCAGAAAATAGAAAAATAGTTTACAACTTAATAAGAAGAAAACAACTAACCCAGTTAAAAATGGGCAAAGGATTTGAATAGATAGATACTCTTCCAAAGAAGATCTATAAATGACCAAGAATCACATGCAAAGACACCCTACATTATTATGCATTAAAGAAAGCATATGAGAAATCACTTCACATTCGCTGTGAGTTGGTCTTTCAGTGAGCTTGTGCTCCCTGCTATGACTTTCACAAGTGCTTCTCAGTCCCCCTCACCTTTATTTGAGACTAGAAGACTATAAAGGACTAGAGCTGGGCATTTGCCTTCCTCACAGGAAGGGTATAACAGGTTGCAGTTGGGTATTTCCCTTCTGTATTCCTCCCAGGATTGTTTGGTTCTGGTATAATCCCAGTTGGTTAGGCTCTGGTAAAGTTTCTTTTAAGAACGGTTCTTGTTAAGACAGAATTCTCTGGAGTATTTATTTAGAAAAGGCTGCTTTGCTCCTCCCCTTGCTGGAAGTCTGAGAGTAGTTTTCCATGGTCTTCATTATGAGAACCAGGCAGGATTCTGAAGGTCAAGTTTACAAAAGTGTGAGGGCCTTCCTTTAAGACTAGCCCCTCCTGGGGGCACCTGGGTGGCTCAGTTGGTTAAGCAGCTGATTTAGGCTCATGTCATGATCTTACGGTTTGAGAGTTCAAGCCCTGCATCCGGCTCTGCACTGACAGCTCAGAGCCCGGAGCCTGCTTCAGATTCTGTTTCCTTTCTTTCTGCCTCTCCCCCACTCACCCTCTCTGTCTCTCAAAACTGAATAAATGTTAAACAACAACAACAACAACAACAACAACAACAAAAAGACTAGGTCCTCTTGGCATTTTTAACTTTCAAACTTGCCCACACTGAGACTCTAGCAATTAATTCATCAATTACAGTTTGGATTTACCCACTCTGATACCAGTTCCCAGAGACTTCAGTTCATGCGTCTCTGCTTCACTAATTGTGATTCTCTGTTATCTGCCTGTCTGTCTCTCCAATTTTGGAGGCAGTGGTCTGCCCTGTGACCTCCATTCTACAATGCATCCAAGAAGAGTTGTTGATTTTTGTTTTGTTCAGTTTTTTCCAGTTGTGTGGATGGAAGTGATGACTTCCAAACTCCTTACCTGCTGGACAGGAAACCGGAAGTCCTATTCTAGGTACATACCTAAGAGAAACAAAAACATTTCTACACAAAAATATATACATGAATGTTTATAGCAGCATTATTCATAATAGTCAAAAAGTGGAAACAACTCCAATGTCCAAGAAATAATGAATGGATGAATAAGGTGTGGTACATCTACACAGTGGAATATTTGGTAATCAAAAGAAGTGGAATACTGATACATGCTGCAACATGGATGAATTTTCACTTATATTAAGTGAAAGAAGCCTATCTCCCCCCAAAACATATATGGTATGATTCCACTTATGTGAAACGTGCAGACAAGGCAAAAAGTAAACTAGTGTTTATTGAGGGCTTGGGATGGGAACGCTAGGGAGAAAAGGTGGAGCTGGGCTGTAACTGCTAATGGGTAAGGGGTTTCTTTTTGAAATGATGAAATTGTCCTAAAATTAAAATATGGTAATAGTGGCACTACTCTGTGAACATGCTAAAGACATTGAATCAAACTCTTTTAACAGCTGAATTTTATACTGTGTGACTTATAGTCAATAAAGATGTAAAAGTGTAAAAGATGTAAAAGATGTAAAAAGTGAAAATAAAAATGTAATGATTTCCTGGAGTAGAGACAGGACTGAGTACAAAGACAGGGAGGAAACTTATGAAGATGCTATAAATATCCTAGAACCACGACCTGGGAAATATCTCAATTGTGGTGGCTCTTCCACGGGTGTATACATTTATCAAAACTCACTTAATCATACCATTAGAATGGACGCATTTTATTGAACATTATATTAGGATATATATATAATTATATCCCAATAAGTTTAATCTTTATTTATTATTTTTTTAATGTTTATTTTTGAGAGAGAGAGAGACAAGAGAGACAGACAGAGCATGAGTGAGGGAGGAGCAGAGAGACAGGGAGACACAGAATCCAAAGCAGGCTCCAGGCTCTGAACTGTCAGCTCAGAGCCCCACGTGGGGCTCGAACCCATGAATTGAGAGATCATGACCTGAGCTGAAGTTGGACACTTAACTGACTGAGCCACCCAGGCGCTCCTAAATTCAATCTTTAAAGAGTCATGAGTAGCAGGAAGAAAGCTGAATAGTTGACAGGAACATGGATTTATAACATGGTATAGTTATTCAGTGTTCTTAGGCAAATTACTTACCCACAATAGACTTGTTTTCTTCCCTGTAAAATGGGGATAAGAGTATATACATCACAGATTTGTTGTGATGATTAAATAGAATTTCAAAAGTGCCTTATTTACCTTATGTCAAATTGGAGGGACTTATAAATTGTATTTTCCACCCTAAGAATGTCAATTTTTTATTTCAGGACAATTTTACTGATTGATTGATTATTTTTTTTTTGTTTTCATTTTTATTTAAATTCCAGTTATTTAACATGCAGTGTAGTATTAGATTCAGGTGTAAAATTTAGTGATTCAACACTTACATACAATACCCAGTGTTCATCACAAGTGCCCTCCTTAATCTCTATCACTTATTGACACATTCCCGCACCCACCTTCCCTGTGGTGAATAGGACAATTCATTTTAAACCAGTGTCCGAGTAATTGCAAAAATTAAGATCTTTAATCAGAGGTTCTATGCACAGTGATATACATTAACTAGATTTATTGCAGTGATCATTTCACAATATACACAAATGTTGAATCATTACCTTATACATCTGAAACTAATAAAATATGTCAACTCTATCTCAATTAAAAAAATCAGAGGTTCTAACTTGTAATGAACTGCTTTAATGACTGAATATAGGGGATTTCCCTGACTACCATCATAAACCCCATACTCTTCAAAAAATACATAACTGGTGGGGCGCCTGGGTGGTTCAGTAGGTTATGTGTCCAACTTCAGCCCATGTCATGATCTCATGATCCGTGGGTTTGAGCCCCACATCCGGCTCCGGGCTGACAGCTCAGAACCTGGAGTTTGCTTTGGATTCTGTGTCTTTCTCTGTGTCACTCCTCCATTCACAGTCTGTCTCTTTCCCAAAATAAATAAATTTTAAAAAAACATTTAAAAATTTTGAATAAAATGAAATAAAAATACAGAATTGAATTACTGAAGTCTTAAACATGATTTCACAGTGATATTCTTACCAAGAAGTTTTTCTATTTCCCTATGTGCAATGACTAATGAATTTCTTTATGAAAAAAATTGTACTGACACTTTACAGCCTAGTTTGAATAGTGCTAATAAGAATCATCCTACTGAGGGATTTATGAAGCTTTCAGCTTCTTGGATAATGAGAAATGCCCTGTCTGGTGTCTTTACAGGTGATAAATACGTGGTGCCGCCAGTACCTTATGTATCACCGAAATGCCAGCCTATAGTTGCAGCCAGTCATTTGTGTGCACTGCAGGGAATACTGGAAGGTCCTAGCATCTCTCAAACTAACCCTCTGAAGATTGTAGTTTCTGAGATCCACATGACCTGTGACTAACCAATATCACCTAAGTAATATTACTTGCCATGAGGATTCTTAGACTTTACTGAACTTAACTGAAAAGTTCTTAACTTGTTTTAGTTAGAAGCTGAGATAGGGAAACTATGGGTTCTCTCTCTAGGCAAAGTACTTAGACATACTTGAAATATTTTCTCATAATTTCAGGAGGTTTATGGACTTTATAAAGCTAATCTATGCCCCACCAAGTTAAAAAATTCTCAGGATACAGGTGTGCTGTTTTGAAGGACACATGCACCCCCATGTTTATAGCAGCACTATCAACAATAGCCATAGTATGGAAAGAGCCCAAATGTCCATCGGTGGATGAATGGATAAAGAAGATGTGGTATATATATACAATGGAGTATTACTCAACAATAAAAAAAAATGAAATCTTGCCGTTTGCAACTACGTGGATGGAACTGGAGGGTATTATGCTAAGTGAAATTAGTCAGTCAGAGAAAGACAAAAATCATATGACTTCACTCATATGGGGACTTTAAGAGACAAAACAGACGAACATGAGGGAAGGGAAACAAAAATAATATAAAAACAGGGAGGGGGACAAAACAGAAGAGACTCATAAATATGGAGAGCAAACTGAGGGTTATGGGAGCGGTTGTGGGAGGGGGGATGGGCTAAATGGGTAAGGGGCACTAAGGAATCTACCCCTGAAATCATTGTTGCACTATATGCTAACTAATTTGGATGTAAATTTAAAAAGATAAAAAATTAAATTAAAAAAAATCCTCTTATAAAGCAATTTGAACATCATTTCCTCTAAAGATAGCCCTTATTTGGGCAAAATTTCTAATCTGCATTCTTAAATCAAATGGTACATTAATATGTAATAATCCAGAAAATAAACATTTTTCCCCATTCTCCTTGATTTTTTAAGCACTTAAAAACAATTTTTTAATAATTTTTTAAAATATTTATTTATTTTTGAGAGAGACAGAGACAGAGTGTGAGTGAGGGAGGGGCAGAAAGAGAAGGAGACACAGAATCTGAAGCAGACTCCAGGCTTTGAGCTGTCAGCACAGAGCCAGACATGGGGCTAGAACTCATGGACAGCGAGATCATGACGTGAGCTGAAGTCGGACACTTAACCAACTGAGCCACCCAGGCACCGCCCCTTAAAAACTATTATTTAATATTATCCCTTAGAATTTTTTCTGGGATCTCTACTCAATGCATAGATTAATAATTCACAGAATACATCCTTTATGTATATGAAGATCATATTTTTCCCAACTCTAAACTTTTGCCATGTCTCTTATTCCCCAAAATTCCTTAAGGACAATTGACACTTATTTAACAAATTCATCTGCTGGTTGTCTCTACTTTCCCCAATAAAATTTATCCAGGTTGGGGGACTTCAATTTATTTAAAGCAGGTACTCTCTTAAATTCTTCTCATTTATGCTTAAACCTGTAGGGAAGTAAGTTTACAGACCATCTGGAGGATATTTTCCCTAAACAGGGATTTTTAATGACTAAAAAAAAAAAAAAACAAACCTGCATTTCTTTTGCAGGTGAACTTTTTTTTTTTTGAATAGAGCTGACTGCATCGCAAAAATAGTTTTGCTAATGTTTGAAAAATTGTATTATAAACAGATCCCTTAATGTGTGTGGCCTGTGGTCACCAGTTTCACTGGCTAGCGAGTTTCTCATTGTTTTGAATTTCTGTTTTGTGTTTGCTTTTCTTTTTTTTTTTTTTTTAAATTTTTTTTTCAACGTTTTTTATTTATTTTTGGGACAGAGAAAGACAGAGCATGAACGGGGGAGGGGCAGAGAGAGAGGGAGACACAGAATGGGAAACAGGCTCCAGGCTCTGAGCCATCAGCCCAGAGCCCGACGCGGGGCTCGAACTCACGGACCGCGAGATCGTGACCTGGCTGAAGTCGGACGCTTAACCGACTGCGCCACCCAGGCGCCCCTTATATTTGCTTTTCAATAAGATTTAAAGTCAAGGTTTTCATGGGGCCCAGTGAGTTAAGACACAGCTCGGTTGGAATTCTTTCTATAAGTGTAGTAATATTATAACAAAGAGTTTAAAGAGTCTCACAAATATTCCTCCAAAGATTTCAATTAAATATTCATTTATTCAACACATTTTCAGTGTTGAGTATGTTCTCAGCACTCTGCTAGAGTGGTCTTTAAGGACATGCAGTGGTATTTAAGGACAGAACCGTACTCCGATGTGACTTGCATCAAGTGTGGTGGTATATGCAGACCAGTAACTATAAGTGTGATGAAGGGGATAATTTGAAACATATGGCAGATTCGGGCTGACCAAGGGGTGTTTAACCTGAGATTAAGATGAATATATTGGCTTAAACAAGAGGAAAAAATGCAATATCTAAGGCAACTCTTAAAATGAATCAATTAAAACATTTTTTTAAAGTGCTCTATTGAACTCAGCGTCAAGCTTAGCAGTACAAGTACCTACAAATTACATTTATAATATTCAGACAGAGAAGATTGGTGATCTTGGTGAGAAGATGTTCCCTTAGTATGTTTGTGAATTCAGTAAATTGTGATGATTTTAAGAGGAGTAGGGTCTGTTTGAAAACAAGTCTGGGGTGTTACAGAGGCCAAGGAAAATCTAGACAGTGGTTCTTCTCTTTAGAAATCTTTACTTTGCCCAGATAAATGCAAGCCTTGAAGAACATGAATCTTGGAAAATGGTGGTTCTAAATCCTTAAATGTGCTCCAATGAATCAATTTTAGGGAGGTTCTACTCCAGCTTTAAAAATTGATCCAATTCGGTATTATTTGAAAGAAGACTTAGGCTGTCTTCTGATACATAGTATTTGTGAACAGGATCTTACCTTTGTCATCAGGATATCTGTTTGCAATTAGATAACCCAAAAAGGGCTAACCTTAAACAATAACCCTACTTAGGAAATTTATATCAGAAAAATCTTCCCTAATACTCTATATCAAAAAGGTATAGGAACTTCAGGCATGCCTGGGTGGCTCAGTCAGTTAAGCAGGGAACCGGTTAAGTAGTCTTATTCTGTTAAACTCAGTGAGGCAAAATGTTACCTCAGGAATATGGAAAAACCTTTTGACTTCATATTTTTGCCTAGAGTGAGTTTACCCTCCTTCAGTTTAGGCAAATAGAAGCTATGCCCTGGAACAGTTTTTATCTCTAAATAGCAAACATAGGCTTCTTTGTTCTGCATGGTTTATGACGAATTTGCTTTCTTCCTAACAAGTAGTTCAAATGGTAACTCTGTGTAAAATCTGAAGGAGGATACCTCCTAGAATAAGCCTGAGGGTGTGATCGCTTTGGCAAGCCTGGCCATCCCTGTCCTGGCTAGAGGCCCCAAAGGTACAATGCAAGTGCCTTTTCCATACCTTCTGATTAAACCAGGATCTAATCTCTTTGTAAGTACCCACAGGTTCCTAGGAGGAAAGCAGGAATCTATTTACTGTCCTGTGGGTTCTAATTATCTTCATTACAGGAGGTTGTGCCTATTTCTACTGCCAACTGCCCCCAGGTCATCTCATTGACTTGTGGAACTTAGCGGTTGCCTGGCTTCAAGGAGGTAGAGAATTGTGAGTTGATGGGATATATCTTTACACGAAGTGACCGTGGGGTTTAGGTGGTTAAAATCCGGAGACACAGACACACTTGTGGTCTGTGAAGGTTCTGCCTCCAACCTTCAATGACCATGTGCCCTTGGGCAGGTTACTGAACTTGGCTAAATCCAACATGGTTCACTTCCTGTGGTTCCTTTCTCTATGCCTTCAAGGCTGACTCTGGCTGATATGTTGTTTCTTCAGATACCTTGTGAAGTTTAGTTTAAGTTCAGTAACAAAATTCTGGAGGTCATGATGGCTCCTTCAGGTGGTTTTACACAGTTCCTTCCTGAATCATTATGCATTTGTTTTACAATTGCTAGTCATGTCCCTAGGGTGTACTTCTCTGTGCCCCGCCCCCAACTTCTATCTCCATCTAATGCAAGTTGGGTCTCCTAGATGGACAGAGCCAGCACTAGACAGGATTTGTCTGCTTTGTAATTCCAGACAATTGCTGCCCTTACAAGTACCATGACAAATGGCAGTTGGGGGCGGGGCAAGACAGGAAGCCTGGAATGGCCCCTGACAGCATATGATATTGCCCTTTTGTTTCTGTGAAGTTCATTTTTATTCCAGATTGAAACTATTTTCAATTAATTGTGCTAGTTAATGTCTAAGAGACACTATCTGTTATATTAGTAATCAAGATATATTGTGTCTTTTGTACTTCCATTATCTTTTGGCCATGTAATTCCGCTGGAAGAAAGAAAGTAATTAGGTTTGCTCAGAGTGATTTATTCCTTATGAATATATCCTACTTATTGTTTCTGATTCTATTATTTCTTTTTGTTTGAGGAAAAGAATCATGGCATTCATAACTAAAAAAAAAATAAATAAAAGCAGTATAAGACATATTTTCTTAAAGTCCTCCATGACATGATCTGAATTTGGATCTGAATTATGCTTCCTGAATGATATGAAAACACTTAGTTTTTCCCTGTGCTGGATCTTTCTGCCTGGGAGACTATGTAGTGCAGTGGAAATCCTATATAGTCCTTCACCCTGAGTTTAAATAACAACTGTTACTTTGTTGCTTTGTGAATTTGGCTTAACATTTCATAGCCTCAGTTTTTCAGTCTGTAAAATGGGCTTCATAATAGCTACCTTACAGAATATTGTGAGGATTATATAATACAACATGTATAACATGCCTGGGGTAGTGCCTGGTAGATTGTTGATATTAGTTTCCTGAACTATCTCTGTAACTTCACCCTCATAAATCTTCCCAAAGAAATGTCTCCCCATGAGCAATCCCTGGTCAATTCTGAGAGTAAAAGAATAAATGTCATTTGTCAAATGATTAGGTCTTATTTCAGTGGTTAGAAACTGACACATCCTGGGTATATTACAAACATGATAAAATAGGGTTTTTTTTTTTTTTTTTCAGAATACAACTGCTTCTAATTTCCCAACATGAGTAATCTTAGACTAAAGAAAAAACGGTTTTGAGATAATCATGATTATCTGGCAAGCTCTAAACAAAGAGTAGACCTGGGCTGTCTGTCCCCAGGCCAGCCAGAGAACTGCACTTTTTAGAGGGTCAGCACTCATTTATAGGACATATCACATCTATAGAACAGACATACTAACTCTGAGACTTTAGGTGAAGTCGTTTTTGAGCCTCAGTTTTTTCCACATAATGGTTTGGATCGGTGGCCCATATAACTGTGTGGTATTAAGATTTTTATGTCTGAAGAATCCTGGGGATTAGAGGAATGTTAATTAGTACACCAATAGTTACTGCATTATGCCTTTTAAAAAAGCATGTTTGATATTCCTAGTGTTATATATTCTAAACCAATGGGTGCTTAGTATAAAAATAAATTTTGTTCTGTATAAACTATGAAGGCAGATACAAGGTTTCCATTGGTTGAAGTGAAAGAGAATGCTTAACTATTTGGGTTTTATTTCCAAATTTTTTAGGTTCTTTGACTTTTGAATTAAACTGATTTTTATAAGAGATCTTTTTTTGGGGGGGCACCTGGGTGGCTCAGCCAGGTGAGTGTCTGATTTGGGCTGAGGTTATGATTTCAGGGTTCATGAGTTCAAGCCCCACACTGGGCTCACTACTGTCGGTGCAGAGCCCTCTTGGGATCCTCTGTCCTCCTCTCTCTCTGCTCCTCCCCCACTTGCACTCTCTCTCTCTCAAAAAATAATAAAACAAAACATTAAAAAAAAGCAAATAATTTTTTTTTTAATTTTTATTTAAATTCTAGTCAGTTAACATATAGTGTAATATTGGTTTCCGGAGTAGAATTCAGCGATTCATCATTTACATACAACACCTCGTGCTCAACACAAGTGCCTTTCTTAATGCCCATCGCCCATTTAGCCCATCCCCAACCCTCGGTCATTTTTGTTTGTAAAGTCCCATCACTGATAACCTTGGGGGGAAAATAATTCCATCTAGAAGATTACTTCTACTAAAGTCACCCATGACCTAGCTATAGTTTGCCATCTGGAAAGTACTAAGCTGGGCACTGCAGAAAACAAGAGAAGAGTAGAGGAAAATAAGTACAATAAAGCAGAATATTACAAGAGACATCTAAAGTGAGGTAATCCCATACATTTAGGATACTGAATTGCAGCAAGGGATAGATTTAAGAATGGCTTTCAACAGAAAGTTACTTATATGTCTACACACCAGTCACTTAATCTTCTTGCAATATATATTTAATACATGTATATATACATCCTTGTATCATTTATTATATGTTATTATATATTATACATAATATTATTGTGTATTATTACATATTTCATATGTATTACATACAGGTTTCCCTTGTTACCCAAAAGTAGAACGTTTCTATGAAAACTTCTGTAAGTCAAAATGGTGTTGAGCAAACAAGTACACAATGTTGTGCAATTTTATATGGCAAAATTTTTGAGCATTCCTACACTCAAAAAATAACCTCTCTTAGGCTTTTCTGATACCTTAGGATACATCTTGCTAATGAAGGCACTGAATAAATGGAGATAAAGCACAGTTCAAAGCCATGGCAGCTCGATGCTGAGACACTGAGACGCTGAGCATAGCTCCCTGGGCAGGAGCTTGGTGGGTCCCCTCTCCTTCCTCCTGTTGGGCGCTGCCTCTATAATGTCTCCCTGCAAAACAAGTGCTGAACGCTATTTTTGCTGTTCCCCTTTTTTCATAAAAGTGAAAGTCCTCTTCAGATTACTTCCATTTAACAGAAACAGGTACTAGTGTGTGTCTTCTGTAACATGACATTTTGCAAAATGGGGGATACCTGTATATACATACACATGCACGGATGCATATAACTTTATTGAGGTATCACTGATAAAAATTAAGCCACACAAAATGCAGTAATTTAAAGGGTACAATTTTATAAATTTTGACATATGAATACATCCATAATACCATTACAACTAGGATAATGAATATATCCATCACTGCCAGAAGATCCCTCAATGTCCTCCCTCCTAGATACAATCCCTTGTTGTAATTACTCTTAGGCACCCCTCCCTAGTCCATCCTACCCTATCCACAGGATATCACTGACCTGCTTTCTATCAATATAGAATAGTTTGTATTTCCTAGATGTTTTTAAAAATCAAATCATGCAGTGAAAACCCTTTTATGTCTGGCTTTCACTCAGAATAATTATTTTGAGATTCATATACATAGTATATATGAAGAGTTCATTCCTTTTTATTGGTGAATAGTACTGCATTGTATGGGTATTTCAAAGTTTCCCCTAAATTATTTATTGATTCCTTAGTATCACTGATAGTTTTTTTTTTTATTCTTAGATATTCTGATAGGTATGCAGTGATATCTCATTATAGTTTTAATTTACTTTTCCTTTTTTAAAAAATATCTATTTATGATTTTGAGAGAGGGAGAGCAGGGGAGGGTGTAGAAGAGAGAGGGAGAGAGAGAATCCCAAGTAGGCTCTGCATTGTCAGCGCACAGCACAGCCTGATGCCAGGCTCAAACTCAAGAACCCCAACACAGGGCTTGAACTCACGAACTGTGACATCATGACCTGATCTGAAACCAAGAGTTGGACACCTAATTGACTGAGTTACCTAGGCATCCCTTAATTTTACTTTTTCTTACTGATTAATGGTGTTTCACATCTTTTCCTATGCTTATTTGCTAACCATATAACTTTAGTTAAGTATCTCTATATTTTTCATTGAACTATTTTTTTCTTTATCATTAAGTTTTGAAAGTCTTTTATATATTCCAGATCCATGTGCTTTTCAGATATATAGATTGCACATATTTTCTCCAAGTCTATAGCTTATGATTTCATTCTCTTAACACTATCTTTGATGAACAGAAGTTTTTTTTTTTTATTTTGATGGAGTCTAATTTATCACTTTTTCTTATAAATCTTTCTTTTAGTGTTGTATTTAAGAAATTTTTGCCTAACCCAAGGTTACACCATCTTTTTTCCTATATTTACTTCTAGAAGTTTGGTAATTGTTGTTTTTAAATTTAGGTCTATAATATATTTTACATTAATATCTGCATAATAATGGAAAATAGAAATAGAACTCTCTCTTCCTCATCTTTCCTTTCTTTCTCTTTTCTTGCTTCTTTCCTTTCTTTCCCTTCCTTCCTTCTTTCTTTCCTTCCTTGCTTACTTTTCCTTCCTTCCTTCCTTCCTTCCTTCCTTCCTTCCTTCCTTCCTTCCTTCCTTCCTTCCTCTTCTTCCTTCCTTTTCATATAGGAGTATCCCAATATTTCAACACCATTTTTAAAAAGAATACATTTTCTCTACTGAATAGTCATTGGAATTTGGTCATGAATTAGTTTTCTGTACATGTGTGGATCTATTTTTGTGTTGTCTATTCAGTCCCATTGCTCTGTCTATGTTTATTCTAATGCCATACTGCCTTGACAACTATCATTTTATAAGTCTTAAAATCAGGGTAGTGCTAGTTCTCAACTTTTTTCTTTATTTGAAAAGTTGTTCTGGCTATTCTTGGTCATTTTTATTTCCATAAAAGTTTTAGAATCAACCAATTTCTACCAAAAATTTTTCATTGATATTGCATTGAATCTACATATAAATTTGGGAAGAATTTACATTCTAACAATATTGAGTCTTCCAATCCATGAACATGGTATATTGGTCCATATGTTTAGATATTCTTTAAAATCTCTCAGAAATTTTATTTTAGTTTTTTTTTATTATTAAGGTTTTATATTTTAAGAAAATTTTTAAATAGAAGGGGGGGTACAGAAATTTCCCATATACCTCCTGCCCTCACACATGCACAACCTCTTCCATTATCAACACCTCCCACAAGAGTGGTACATTTGTTACAATTGATGAACCCAAACTAACACATCATAAACACCCAAACTCCATAGTTTACATTATGATTTACATTACATTACAACATTACATTTAGTGTTGTATATTCTATGGATTTGAATAAATATATAATCATATATATCCATCATTATGGCATTATAGAGTATTTTCACTGCTCTAAAAATTCTCTATGCTCTGCGAATGTATCCATCCCCACCCCCAACCACTGGCAACCATGATCCTTTTATTCTCTCCATAGTTTTTCTTTTTCAGAATGTCATGTTGTCGGAATCATATACTGTATAGCCTTTTCAGATTTGATTCTTTCATTTAGTAATATGTATTTAAAGTTCATGTCTTTTCATGGCTAATTAGTACATTTATTTTTAGTGATGAATAATATTCCATTATTTGGATGTACCATTTTATCCATTTACCTTCTGAAGGACATCTTGGTTGCTTCCAAGTTTTGATAACCATGAGTAAAGCTAATGTAAACATCAACATTTAGGTTTTTGTGTGGAAATAAATTTTCAACTCCTTTGGGTTAAATACCAAGGAGTACATTTGATGGACTGCATGGTAAGAGTATGTTTAGTTTCATAAGAAATTGCCTAACTGTCTTCCAAAGTGGCTGCACCATTTTGCATTCTTACCAGCAATGAATGAGAGTTCCTGTTGTTCCACATCCTCACCAGCCTTTGATGTCAGTGGTCTGGATTTGACCATTCTAATAGGTGTGTAGTGATATCTCATTTTAATTTGCTTTTTCTTGATGACTTGAGTTGTGGAGCATTTGTTCATGTGCTTATTTATCATCTGTATGTCTTCTTTGGTGAAGTGTCAGTTAAAGGTTTTTGGCTCTTGTTTTATTTATTTATTCTTTCTTATTGTTGAGTTTTGAGAGTTCTTTGTATATTTCATATAATGATCCTTTATTTCAGATGTGTCTTTTACAAATATTTTCTCCCTGTGACAGATTTGTCTTCTCATTCTCTTATTATTGTCTCTTACAGGGCAGTCATTTTAAATTTTAATGAACTTCAACTGTCAGTTATTTCTTTCATTGATTATACCTTTGGTGTTGAATTTAAAATATCCAAGATCATCTAGGTTTTCTTCTAAGATGTTTATAGTTTGAGTCATTTTTAAGTCTTGTGATCCATTTTGAATTAATTTTTGTGAAGGGTGTAAGGCCTGTGTCTAGATTCACTTTTTTGCATGTGGATGACTGTTGTTCCAGAACCATTTGTTGCAAAGACTATCTTTGTTCCATTGTATTGTCTTACCCCCTTGTCAAATATCAGTTGACTATATCATATGGATCTATTTCTGGATTCTCCATTTTGTTTCATTGATCTAGATGTCTGTACTATCACAAATACTATACTTTCTGATTACTATAGCTTTATTGCTAGTCTTGAAATCAGGTAGTGATAGCCTTTCTAAGTTTGATATTGTCCTTCAATATTGTGTCACCTACAATATCCAATATTGGATCTTCTACCTCTCCATATAAACTTTAGAAGAAGTTTGTAGATATCCACAAAATAATTTTCTGGGATTTTGATTGAGATTGCATTGAATCTATAGATCAATTTGGGAAGAACAGTCTTTTAAGCAATATTGAGTCTTCTTATCCATGAACTTGCAATATCTCTCCATTTATTTAGTTATTGGATTTCTTTAATCAGGTTCATAATTTTCCTTATGGATGTTTTATAGTTTTTCACTAACACATTTGGACAGATTTAGCAGTTTTTTTTAAATTTTATTGATGTTATTGTAGAAGGTATTACATTCTAATACCAATTTGTATTTTTTCAAGTTTATTTATTTATTTTGAGAAAGAGAGTGCATAAGAGAGCAGAGAGAGAGGGAGAGAGGGAACCCCAAGCTGGCTCCATGCTGTCAGTGCAGAGCCCAACACGGGGCCCATTCCCGTGAAACAAACTGCCACAAGATCGTGACCTGAGCGGAAACCAAGAGTCAAACCTTTAATCCACTGAGCCACCCAGGTGCCCACTCATGTCAATTTCTGATTCTTCACTGCTAGCACATAATACAGTTGATTTTTTTCCTTGATCTTTCCTCCTGCAACTTTGACTAACTTCCTTATGAATTGTACAAGTTTTTTCCCTGGGCACCTGGGCATCAGTTGGTTAAGCATCTGACTTCTGCTTAGGTCCTGATCTTAGAGTTTGCAAGTCTGAGTCCCCCATCAGGTGAGCTCAAGCCTGGCTTTGGGTGACCATGAGCCCTGCTTCAGGTGAGCATGAGCCCCACTTTGGGTGAGCCCTGCTTCTCTCTCTCTGCCCCTCGCTCACTTGTGCCCCCAAAAAAGAAAAAGTTCTTTTCCCCCTTAGATTCCAATTGAATATTCAGCTTAGATGAACATGTCACTTGTGAGTTAATATTATTTTATTTCTCTCTTTCCAATCTGGTCACATGTTTTCCTCCTTATTATATTGGCCAGAACCTCTTGAACGATGTAATGTTGAGTTGAAATGGTAAGAGGGGATGCCGACTTCTTGTTCCTGATCTTGGGATAAAAGCAGGCTTTCATCATCAAATATGAGGTTTGTTGTAAGCTTTTTGTAGATGCTCTTTACCCAGTTGAGGAAGTTACTTTCAGTTCCTAGTTTTTATAGAGTTTTTATCAGATATGTAATTATGATTTTATTAAATGCCTTTTCTGCATTTGATATTGAGATTATCAATATTGATTGATACTTGTTATTGAGATCATATTTTCCCTGTTCTAGTTTTTTATGGTCAATGTATTTATATTTATTAGTTTATTTTTATTTTTATTTTTTTGAGAGAGAGAGCGAGTGAGATCAGGGGAGGGGCAGAGAAAGAGGGAGAGAAAGAAACTCAAGCAGTCTCCACACCCAACACCCACACCCAACACGGGGCTGGATCTCCCAATTATGAGATCGTGACCCGAGCTGAAATCAAGAGTTGGACCCTTAACCAACTAAGCCACCCAGGTGCCCCTATATTTATTTTTAAATATTAACCAACTTTGCATTACAAGGATAAAAGGGACCATTTAATAACGATTAAGAGGTTACTTAATCAAGAAAACATAAAAATCCTAAACATTTTACTCCTAATAAAGGAACTTTAAAATACATGAAGAAAAACTGACACAACAAAAGAACAAAAAGATAAATCCTCACTTACAGTCAGAGATTTAAATACCTCTCTCTCAATAACTGGTAGAACATGTAGACAAAAAAATGAAATTTGAAGATGTGGAATATTTAACCAACATTACCAGCCAACTTGACCTGACATGTGCTGAAGACTCCACCAAAAAAAAGAATATATATTCTTTTCAATTTAATAAAATGTATCAGATTTATGGCCAGAAAACAATTAACAATATGTTTAAAAGGATTCAAGTCATACAGTTTTTTTCTCTAACCACAAAGGAATTAAATTGGAAACTGAAAACAAAAAGCCTCTGAGCAAATCCCCAAATATTAGAAACCAAGTGATAAACTTCAAAATAACCCTGGCAATATGTTTTACTATGAAATCTATTTTGTCCCATCTGAAATAGACACCCATCTTTCTATTTTTAGAAGCTAGAATAATATATCTTTGTATATATTGTTTTAAAGATCTTATTTTCAACTTACTTATGTCTTTGTACTTAAAGTGTGTGTTTTCAAGTGGTTTGTATAGTTGCTTCTTGCTTTTTGGGGGACAGTTGTTTTATGCAGTTGGACAATTCCAGATTATTAATTGGTATAGTTAGACCATCTTAATTTAATGTGATTAATTTTGTTTTGTATTTGTCACATCTCTGCTTTGTCCAATTTTTACCCCTTTTGTGCATTATTTTGGATACATTGAGCACTTTTAATGATTTAATTTTATCTCCTTTGTTAGTCTGTTAGTTAACAACCTTTTGTTTTGTTATTTTAGTGATTACTCAGGGTTAACAATATACATCTCTCACTTTTCACAATTTATATTCAAGAGATTTTATACCACTAAACATTTTGTGTAAGAATCCTACAGTGGAGAGTTCTTTTTCTCCCCATCTCCAACCTTCAGCTACTGTTGTCATATATTTTACTTTTATATATGTGTTAAAGTCCATATTGCATTTTTGATAGTTTTGTTCTATTGATTTTTTAACATTTAAATACTATGAAAGGGGCACCTGTGTGGCTCAGTCGGTTAAACGTCTGACTTTGGCTCAGGTCACGATCCTGCGGTTCTTGAGTTCAAGCCCCACGTCAGGCTCTGTGCTGACAATTCAGAGCCTGGAGCCTGCTTCAGATTCTGTCTCCCTTTTCCTCTGCCCCTCCCCCACTTACACTCTGTCTCTCTCAAAAAGAAACATTAAAAAAATTTTTTTTTAAATCATATGAAAAAATCTTATACACTTACCCATTTTAGTCTTCCTTTGCAATGATTGTTATTCTTCTGTATAGATTATATTTCCATATGGTACCGTTTTTCTTTTGCCTGAAGGATTTCATTAACATTTATTATAGTGTGTGTCTGCTAGTGATAAACCCTTTCAGCTTTTGTGTATATGAGAAAATATTTATTTCATCTTTATTTGTGAAAGATGTATTTACTAGGTATAGGTTTGCAAGCCTGGGTATTTTATATTAGATAGTAGACATTGAATTTTACTTTATTTGGTGTTGGATAGTTTTGTATTCCTATAGATATTCTTGAGGATTTTTTCTGGGTCTCAGTTAAGTTACATAAAAACAGTGATTCTGTTGCATATTGATTTTGTTTTGTCTTGTGGATCAAGACAACATTTAATCTAAGGCAAATTTTTCTCCACAGCTGACATAAGAGCCTCCTGAGTACACTTCCTGATATCCTGTGAATTGCATAATTTCCAGGCTGAATGATGTGAAGGGGCACTCTTCCTGGCCCTGTTTGGCCACTTTGTGTTGTTCCCTCTTAACTTTTGGATAGTCTTTCTCCATTTTCAGGTAGTTTCTTCACATGCATTTACTGACAAACACTCAAGGGAGACCTCTGAAGATCTCTGTAATTCTCTTGCCGTGCATTTTCTCTTCTATGCGAAACCCCTTGGTCTTCCAGACTCTCAGCAGCATCCTGCCAATTCAGGAAGGCCATTGGGTTCCAGCTTGTCCCCATTGCCCACACCTCACCCTAAAAACTCGTAATACAGTACCTGCAGCAATTGTAGGACTCACCTTCTATTGTTTCCCATTTCTAGAGTTCATTATGCTTCATCTCATGTCCGATGTCTTGAAAGCCATTGTTTCATATATTTTGTCTGGTGGTTTAGTTGATTCAGAAGGAAGACTAACTCCTACTCCCTGTTTTATCATTCTGGTTGGAAGCAGACATCCAAATAATTGTATTGGAATGTTTTTATGCTGATAAATAGTATCACAATTTATAGTTAATTTTAGAGTTTCAAGATCTCTGTGTTTCCTTAACATTACACTTCCAGCGAATGACACAGCGTGCTTACTCTTCGGTAAATTCTTCCCCCAGTTATCTCCTTACTAGGTGGAGTCTGCCTGTATTAGCATGCTAAGCCTCATGGACTTCTACACTGATACTCTTTCTGGAATATCCTGAACCCAAATTTTCACCTAACTAAATTCGACTCCTCTGAGTTTCACCTTAAATATCAGCTTCTCAGAAAGGCCTTTCCTGACCCTCACTTTTCCGTTATTCCCATTTATTCTCCATCCAGTGCTTTTTTTTTTTTTTTAAGATTTATGCCACTTCTGAATTTATATTGTTTACTCATTTAACAATTATCTGTCTCATTCAAATTTAATCTCTCTATACTTATTTTGTCTTTCCCCTTTGTGGACCCAATTCACTTAATGTACTTTGTGTCTAGCAGTTAAGACAGACAATAACAATGTCTAACTTAAAAAGTGCCATGAAGAAAAAAAAAAAAAAAACGAAGGTGATACAGGAGTTTATAATGAGGAGAACTAATCGTCCGGTGTCAGGCTTTTCTGAGACCAAAGTAGTCATTAATCTGAGACCTGCCAAATAGATGAGTAACAGCTAACAAAGAGCGATGGGTAAAGAAGAAATTCCTGTACTTAGCCTGGGGAAAAGAGGGTTGCCGTGGAAGCTAGACAGAGGTAGAAGGAAAAGTGATAAGTGGCATAGCTACCTTGGCATGTTTGAACTGTGCCTTGTCAAAGAGGAATTAATCATAACCTCTATCACTTTGGTGTTCAGAGGTGAGATAAGAGAATTAAGGTGGTAATTAAAGTCAGGAAATTTTGACACAGTATCAGGAAGATCTCTCTAACATCTGGAACTGTCCAAAAACCAATTATTTTAAAATGCAGTAAATTCTCTGAAATTGGAGGTGCTCAAAGATTGTCTGACCACAGCTTAAAGGAATAAATGTGTACATTTCCGCATTCATTCAAAATGTAATATTCTATTCACAAGGACTCTGAAATATAATTTACACTGGGACTTAGACTAGCAATTGAATTTATCCATTCATTTATTCAACAATTATGCAGTGGATACCTACTATATATCAAATTATTATTATAGGTACTAAGTGAATAGAGGTCTTTAAGATAGCCCCAGTTCCTGTCCTTGAGCTTGAAATCTAGCAAGTATCAGTCCAGATATAGCAGTGAGACTTTACATGCAATACTCCTCCTTTGAGAACTTTTTTGAAACATCTTTGTGTCCTCAACGTGGCTAGTGCAGACCTTTCCTTGAATGAAAGCAACAATTTAAGAATGAATTGATTTACATATCTCTACATGCTTGTTTTTTTTTGTTGTTGTTGTTTTTTGTTTTTTGTCTAGAACTTTTCCTAACACCTCTTCTTTTGTCTTGCTAACTAGTACTTACACATAAGACTCAGCTCAGCAGTCACCTCCTTCAGAAAGTCTTCCCTGAACAACTATCAGTACTTAAGAGTACTTAGTGAGTACTTTGCAGCACTTACTCTTCCCTCCTAGCAGCTGGTTTGCTGTTCCCTCCTCCTCAGTTCGTGCTGACCCTAGACAAACGGTCATTCTGGGCAGGATATTTTGGCATTGCTTCGAAATAAATTCTTTAAATGTTGTTAAGTGTTTTTTTAATGATAAGAGAAACTGAGGCGAGGGTAGAGACAGAAGACTCTTGTCATGTCCAGCGACATGCTTCTCTCCTTCATTGCCGCCAGCGCTTACTTTGGACGCATACTGGGCATTTACACTACTCAGACTTGCTCCAGTTAAAAAAAAGCTCTCATTTTGAAATCCTCAGACCAAACCTCCTTTGTTTTGGAGATCCGCTTCCAAATTATTTACTTGAAACCTCTTCTACCATTCAGAATTACGGCATCCAGTTCGTTGTCCCTTCTATTTTCTCTCTATTCATCAGCCTCCTCTCTCTCAAGTCCTGTACGTCTAGCATATATTTTTTAGTCTGCTGCCACAAGCATTTTTGTCATCTTTCCGTTTCCTTGCCCCTTTGTCCAGCCAAGCATCACAGGTGACTAAATACAAGCTTCTCTCTGGATTTCTGGCTCTGTGCTCATGAAATTCACTTAAAGACAATGGCCCAGTGAAGCCGGGAAGTTGTTCTCTGACTCATGATTGCCTCTTTTAACTGTCTCAACCAGGTCTGGCAGTATTCCTGTGTTTCGCAGGTTAGCTATTTTTCCTACTTTCTAAAACTAGTATTTTAAACTTTCTCCATTCTCTTCAAACTTCTGATCTCTTACCCCACTTCCACCAATTTCAGCAGGTAAAACTTCTTCTATTTTGCAGAGAAAAATGGAAGTCATCATGAGGAGAGCACTTCAACTTCCTGTTTCCAAATTTATAAATCTTCCTGTATCTTTACTATCTTTTTTCTCCTTCCTTCCTGTTAAAGGATAAAGTCTACCTGTGATATGGATCTCATTCTCTTCTACCTGTTTAGGAACATTTCCTAACAGCTAGTCCCATTCTTCTTCTTCTTCTTCTTCTTCTTCTTCTTCTTGTAACTCTTATTCTTATCCCTATTATTATTCTTTCTTCTCCTCCTCCTCCTTTTTCTCCTTCTCCTCCCTCCTCCTCCCCATCCTTCCTTCATTCTCCCTCCACCTTCTACCTTCCTCGTCCTGTCCTTCCTCTTTCTTCTTTCACCATTATCTACTTTATTGGATCATTTACATCAATATTTAAACACATTCTCCCATCATTAAAAAAAAAAAAATCCCTGGATTTTTTCACCCTGAACTTTCAGCTAGTGTCCAATTTTTCTTCACCCGTTCATGGTCAAACAGTTGCAAAAGTACCCGTCTCCATTACTTATCTCCTATTAATTTCTTAGTCCACTCACCATTCGTCAGTCAAAACCACTTCTGCTAAGCTCTCTAATGACTCCTGTGCCAATTATATTAGTAGCTTCTTTAAGTCCTCACTTTGACTTTTCAGCAGCTTTCTGAATAGTCAGTCATACTCTATTTCTAGGAGTACCATCTTATTTTGACTTCTTAACACTAAGTGTTCTGGCAGCCTCCACCACTGCCAACCTCTGCTACTTTTCTGATCACTTATCAGTTTTCTTGGGTTTTCTTCCTCTTTGATGTGAGCGTTAGATGTTGAATATCCTCAATGCTCTGTCCTGGGCCTTTCCCCATTTCCTTTTCTGCTCTCTTTTTCTGTTCTTCTCTCCTTTTCTGCTCTTTTCTTTCTATACTTTTCGACCTTGACAGCTCAATCCACTCTCATTATTTTATTTTATTATTTTTTTAACGTTTAATTACATTTGAAGGAGAGAGAGACAGAGCGTGAGCGAGGAAGGGGCAGAGACAGAGGGAGACACAGAATCCGAAACGTGCTCCAGGCTCCGAGCTGTCAGCACAGAGCCCAACACGGGGCTCGAACCCACGAACCACATGATCATGACCTGAGCTGAAGTCAGTCGCTTAACCAACTGAGCCACCCAAGTGCCCCCACTCTCATCATTTTAAATACCATATACATGGTAACAGCTCCTGTCCTCATTATATATATATATATATATATATATATATATATATATATATATTATATATAATATATATATAATATATATTAAATATATACATTATAGATCCCAAACATCTATGAAAATTTAGACCTGTATATCCAAATGCTACTCAATGTTTTCCTTGGGTGTCACATAGGCAGCACAATGCATTATTTCAGGTTGCAATCTTTATTCTCTCTTCTTCACAAGGGGATGTAATACAGGTTGGTATATGTCATCTGCATCTACTAGCTGCTGGAGCCTGAGAGTATGGAATGACCTTTGAAATCTCACCCTTCTTCAACACTAATATCCAAATTAATCACAATTTTGGTAGTCCTAGCTTCTAATATATCAAAAATCTATCCATTTATTTCCATTTTAACTATAAGAACCCTGTTAAAATCACTGTCATCTCTCATCTATCTGCTACATTAGCCTCTGATCTGGTTTCCTCATATCTGCAATTGCTATCTACAGTACTCCTCAGGAAGAGATAATGTTTTAAAGGCAAAACCACATTGCATCCTTACTTAAAACCCTCCTATCTCTTCCTGTATACCTTTGTACAGAGTCCAAAATACATACATTTGTGTTTAAAGCTCCAAAAGAACTGACCTTGCTTGCTTGTCCTGTTTCACTTTGCACCACTTTCTCCCTCATTCTGTGTTCTCCAGCAAGACTAGCTTGATTTCAGCAACTTAATTGGGCTAAGAACTCTCTTCCATCACAGGGAATTTGCTCAGCCTTTTCCTTTACATGGATTTCCCCTATGCTTTAGGTGTCAGCTTAAACATTGTTTTTTTAATTTATTTTTTATTTTTAAGTTTATTTATTTACTTTGAGAGAGAGAGAGCAAGAGATAGCAGGGGAGGGGGAGAGAGAGAGGGAGCGAGAATCCCAAGCAGGCTCTGCACTGTCAGCACAGAGCCCAAAGCAGGGCTCTTTCTCAAAAACTGTGAGATCATGACCTGAGCCAAAATCAAGAGCCGGGTGCTTAACTGACTGAGCCACCCAAGAACGCCTCAGCTTAAACATTTCTTAATCAGAGAAGATTCCCTAGCACTCTAGACTAAAACAGCTTTGTTTGCTTTATATCTTATATCATTGTCTACCTTCCTTGCTGTTAATTATTTAGTGTTATAATTATTATTATGTTCTTTGTCTTTCCACTTGACTGTAAATTCCAGAGGGGCAGAGATCATGTCTATCTTGGTCATTTACCTTCAACTTTGATCTAACATCGTGCCTAACACAAAGTGCATTGTTCAACTAACATATGTTAGATGAGTTTTTAATGTTACAGGATGGATTGGGAAATGTGTAGAATCATAAAACTCTACAACCAGAAAACACCTTAGTAATCATCTGGCCCATCCTACTCATCTCGTAAGTTAAGACTTCAAAGTTTAGAAAGGTTAAATTACTTTTCCAAAGTAAAAGAAAACAATTCAGTGGCAGAGCCAGGGTTCAGTGCACTCTGGTCTTTGAACTCCAAATTCATTTCTCTGTCCAATAGATCCGAATGCCTCCCTAACACAGCATTTGCAATTTCATAACTGACATTTCACTTATGAGGAAAACAATACCATATCCAGTATTAATGAGCTTGAAGGAGGAAATGAAATTTGATAATCAACAGGAAAATGAGTGGTAGTTTTTCCTTCCATTGTGTTAAGTACTGTGGCCCAGTTATATTATTCCTGTGCTCTCCACACATATTCTTTATATATTCTGTTAGTGACCATATTAATGAGTATTGCCACCCAAGTAATTATCACAACGAGAACTGGATGCTTTTCCTATTTAAATTGGGTTTGCGTGGAAGAGGTTATTTGAGGACTTATTTCTATGTGACCTCATAATATTTTGGAATACTGTAGTATGGAATTTGCCACTGAAAATTTGGCTGTGAGACTATAAAAAATAGGAAAAGGAAGTTTTAAATCTTCTGCTAACAAGCACATCTCCACACTTACTTACTAAATACTTTGTCTTCTGCTGTTCTGTGGCTGTAAAAGTAAATGATTAGAATTTTCTAAGACAAATAAGTCAGGATAAAGGGCATTTTTCATTCAGATAGGACAGATATGATGAGTAGTAAGTAATTCAATTCAAACCTTGATGAGAAGGCACAAGGCTAGACATTAGGGCAACAACTATAATTAATAGATAAAGGAGGCAGATTAATGTTCATTTAAAAAGGTATTTGAATCACACAGCCATTCTTATACTTTGCTATTGTCATTATGTGAATTACTTGATTAATTAATGAGAGAAATATGCATTGATTACCATGTCAGACAATAGAATAAATGCTAGGAATATGAAGATAAAGATACAGTCCCTTACTTATCAATAACTTAAGATGTACTGAAAACATTTAGAATGTTAATATTGTTGTGTTTCTAAATATCAAAAATAGTTCTTCATGATCAATCTATATTTTTATAATCTAATTATAATACATAGGGTTTAGACTAAGCTACTGTAAGATTAAAAGCACCAAAGACACAGTGAATTCATCAAGGTGGTACATTTTTCTCTCTCTAATATAGGAGTTTGTTCAATCTTGACTAGCAGGGATTTTGCTCCAAGGGGATCATTCAGGGAAACAATTTCTCCTACTGTGTTGTGCAACTTTCCTCCAGAGTGTGGTCCTCTTGATAAAAAACAGTTCGCTGACCCATCTTTGTTCCAGTGCTATAAAAGGGGAAACAGAGAGGAAGTGAAATGTAAGCGATTCCTATGTAATGGATGTGACTAGAAGGTTTAACACATTATTACTTCTGCTAACATCCAGTTGTCCAGAACTTAGTCACCTCTCTCTTACCTTAAAGTTAGGTCAGGAAATGCAGTTTCTTACTGTAGGTTCTATGCTTAGAGAAACTCTGGGGGTTCTATTATTAGTAGACTAGGGCAGAATGAATATACATGGACACTTAGCAATTTCTGTCATACTTTTCCCTTTTAGCTACCTATGTATGTATCCTCATCTTTCCTCAAAAATACAGTCAAACCTTCTACAAGGGAGCTGCCTAAAATCCTTTCTAGTAATCCTATCTAATGCAGTTGAAAATCCAGGATCATAGCATAATAGTCTTCACTATTCAGTCTGAAAGTGGTCTTATGGTCTGGTAACCCATCAACTAAACACAAGTTGTAAGTCTTTCCCAATTCCAATATACAATGGTAGAGTAGGAAAAGGGCTTCCCCCCAGTTGTGTTATCCTGAGAAAGACACATTGCCTATGGAAATTTCCAGTCACGAATATATACAATGGAATATTAATCAACCATAAAAAGGAACAAAATTCTGACATTATGCAATAACATGGATGAATATTGAAGACATTACGCTGAATGAAATAAACCAGACACAAAAAAGGGGACAAATACTGTATGGTTCTACTTATATGAAGCACCTAGAAGAGTCAAATTCACAGAGAAAGAAAGAAAGCAGAATAGTGGTTATGAGGGGACAGGGTGGGATGGGAAGCTGTTGTTTCATTGGTACAGAATTTCAGTTTGGGAAGGTGAAAAAGTTCTGGAGATGGATGGTTGGTGATGGTAGCACAATAATGTGAATGTCATGAATGCCTCTGAACTGCATACTTAAAAAATGGTTAAAATGGTAAATTTTATGTTATCTATATTTATCACAATTGTTTTTTTTTTTTTAATTCAAGAAAGAAATTAAAAAAAACACCCTTTGAGAAATGTAAGGAATGTAAATCTCAGTACTTTTCAGCTAAATTCAAATATGAAATTCTTCCAGGCAGGAACTGTGAAAGCTTACTGCCGGTGGAGGAAGTTTCTTGGTCACCCTGCCCTAAAGTATCTCCCTTGTTCATTGTTCTCTTAGGCTTTTGTTATGAGTGTTTGGGAGGTTTCTCCTGTCCACCATCCATATCAGTGAAGGAAAGAAAGAGTGCTCTCCTTGAGGCAGCTTCAGGAAACTACGCATTGGGTTAGAGATTTAATAATCATAGGCTCTTGAACACTAGACTTGTGATTTCTTGGGTAACAAATTTCCTCAATACCTTAGTAGTATTCTTGTCTTTTTGCTTCTAGTCAGTTCCACGTGCAATAGCCACATTCAAAGACCTCTTTTGGATACATTTCCACAGAGCCTATAGTTACTCATCTTTAATTTATTCTCTTCTCTACACTGCTCATCTCTCTTCCCCTTAACTTACTATTGGCTACCTTACTGCCATCTGAAACTGAAGTCTTGGGAAGCTGGCTGGGAAGCCTGTAATCTTTAACTGATCTTTGCCCCTCAGCTGGCTCTGACCACAATGTTATATCATGCTCTTTGGGGAATGGAAGCACTTGACTTTCCCAACCTTCTAGGGCTTCAAGTCAATGGCATTTTAATCCATTAAATTGCATTCACAGACAGATAGGCTCCACATTCGCAGAGCTATATTCCTTTCCATCTCTATATGCGAATGGGTCATTTTTGTCTAACTTTACCTCATGCCTCTTCTAGCACTTGGCTAAAAATTCCAAGTAGCAGCCAGTTCTCAAAGTTGTTTTTTTTACCTGATTCTCCAAAGCTACAGGCTTGGTAGCAATGTGGTCTGTTTCCAAGTTAGCATATATTTTCAAGCAGCAAACACCTTTCTGGCCTGACTATGGTCCTCTCTACCTGCAACACAACTTGCTAAATGAATGCCACATATTTTGATTTTTATGATGATGGTATTTCATTTCCAGGAGCCAGTTTCTATAATAATAGAGTACAAGCTCAACAGATATAACCTAAAATATAGCCCCTGATATAAAGCAGAATTTTTATTTCTTTCCCTTACAACAATCAAGAAGTGAGCTCTATAGAGGGGAAGTTATAACTCACCTGCAAAGTTATCTAGGTTCTTAGTATCTTATTTCTTCATTACCATTCATTGTCCTTACCTTCATGTTTGAAGCATATTTCCAGGCTGCGTGACAGGCAAAAAAGAAAGTGGAATGCAAGCAATTTCCTTTGTAGTAGGGATGTACACATCCCTTCTGCTCACATGGCATTTGTAGAAACATAGTCAGTGCCTACTCCTGACTGCCAGAGAGGCTAGGGCATGTAACAGCCAGCTGGACAGCTATGATTCAGCTGAACCTCTGGGTGATTTATTACTCAAATGAAGAAGAGGTATATAATAGGGGAAGATTTTCAAACTCTGCCGCTCCAATGAAATCCCACTGATATGGAAACAAATATGGGTAGCAAATAATTGCATCACAGTGTAACGTCTGAGCCTATCTAAGTTTGAAATAAAGAATTTGAAAGATTAGAGGAGGCACAGTGCTTCCTTTGGTAGGGATCTGATTCAAAAGGGGCTCCAACTAAAGAATTGAGGAAACTTTGAAGAAAAGGGGAAGAGGAAGCAAGAATGCAAAGCTTTTCTCCAAAAGTTTCAATTGTAGAATATGAAGCTGGAACTCTAGGTTGTAAGATCATTCCAGTTTCTTTTAAACCTTTGATCCCATACAGTATATTTTTTCAAGATCAGTTAGGCTACCCATACATTTAAGTTGCTCTGTTGGTCTAAGTGAGTCAATATGAGAGCATGAGAATAAAAACAATACTTCGAAATCTCCAATCTCAACTTTTTGGAGAGTGGAAAAAAAAAAGTTTTACCTGAAGGTTAAATTCCATGAAAATGGAGGAGGAGATAGACAAGGAAAAGTGAGTTTCTTTTCTTTTATGTTCTTGAACTTATTTCCCATCAATTCTAATGTTAAACCTTTGGCACATTCTGGGAAATTAGAGTAAGATTGGTGAGTGCTGATTTCTTATTTTGAAAATAACCTTAACTGTTATTGTGTGCTAGGCTTTCATTCGTTCACTCATTCATGCAATATTTTGTGAGCAACTAGTATGTGCCAGGTTTTAAATAATGAAGAAGATTTTTCTGTTCTCAAAGTGCTCACATCTAGTTGAAAAAACAACAACCTAGGAAATGCATCAGTAAATGCATCTTGATAACTGCTTGGAGAGAGGGCTGCACACAGGGTGAGCCTGTGTTTCTGATCCAGCTGGGAAGAATCCATGTGGGCCCTAAGAGGGAAGCATACTTGTTGTGAGTTTGGAGACTAACTGAGTACCACTAGGTAGGGTGTGCCAGGAAGCAAAAATAACATGCACACATGGATGAAGATGGGGGAAAAACAGGATAATATATTTGGGGATGCTAAATAATTAAAGAAGTTCAGAATACCATGTCCGTGTAGAAAAGGAAAAGTCAGTGTGTAAATATTATGGTAAGAGAAGCTGGGAAATCTATTCTCCTCCTGGCATTCATCTCTTTAACCCAAAATAATCACTGGGCACTTAGTCATGTTCTAGGCCCTGGGAAATGAGAATGAACAAAAACATTACCTTTGGGGAGTTCACATTTTATAACAGAGATGGACATGAATCAAGTAAGCTCATGAATGAATATATAAATGCAAGCTTTCAGGTTGTGCAAAGGCTCAGTGGTATTGAGGGATGTTGGTGAATTTTAAGAGCAGAGAGAAGGGCTTCAGCTTCCTCTCTGTAAGTGGAAGTTATGATGTTCTCTAAAACTTTTTCTTATTCAGATGTTTTTGTGACTCTAACATGCATATCATTTAACATAGATTCTAACAGCTATGACTTCAGATTTTTATGATATGTTCAGAAAGTGATGCGATTCTGGGAAAGAAGTCCAATCTTACTTCCTTAATAGTTCAAAGCTATTTGAGGATGTGAGCAGAAATATGGAAGCAGGTGTTAAGAATATCTTTTGGCACCCTGGGACACTTCTATTTAAAACTTTAAAAACAATAAAACAACACAAACATCCAGGAATTATTCTGTTAATGGCTATGTTTAGGGAATGCCATGCAATAAAAAGGACAAATCATATCATAAACAATAGATGAGACAGTCTTTTGAGAATGTGCACCATCTGGGGAGTATAAAAGCCCACTGGTAAATCCCTGTACACCTCAGATGACTGGGTGACTTGCCAATCATAGCTCCACTTGGAGTCTGAAATATTAGCTCAGAACTCATGGAAACCCTAGTCCATAGTGTCCAGGAAGGAACAGGGTATCGGCTTCTGGAATCTACTCCTTAACGTCTTGGTGATTGTGATATTGTGATTTATGATATGAAATGTATATTTGGTCTTTGTTCCCATTTCTGGCACAGAGCTTCTAAAACCTTTGGAATTTCCAAAGAGACGGATAAAAGATATAAAAGTATCTTTTGTTATATTAAGGAGGTGAATTTTGGAAAGTACCTAAGGATGAGGGCTGGTTGCCTAAGGAGCCAACCATGTGATTAGAAGGTGGGAATTTTCAGTCCCAACCTCCTTCCATCCCCCTACCCGAACCCTGAAAGGTAGGGGAGAGGGAGTGGAAGTTGAATGGATCACCAATGGCCAATCATGGTGATTGGGTTAATCAGTCATGTGTATGTAACAAGGCCTTCAAAAAACTCAAAAGGACAAAGTGTAGAGTTTCTTGCTTGGTAAACATGGGGTGCTAGGAAAGTGGCACCCCTGGAGAGAGCATGGAGGCTCTACACTCTTCCACATTCCTTTCCTTATGGATCTCTTCCATCTGGCTGTTCCTGAGTTATATCATTTTATGATAAACCAGTGATCCAGTTAGTAAAATGTTTCTCTGAGTTCTGTGAGCTGCTCTAGCTAAATAATTGAACCTGGGAAGGGGTTGGTGGGAACCTCTGGTCAGAAGTACAGGTAACAACCTGGGCATGAGACTGCCGTCTGAAGTAGGGTACAGAGTAGGGACAGTCTTTTAAGACTGTGTCCTTAACTTGTGTAATCTGATGCTATCTCTACATACATAGTGTCAGAATTGCGTTGAATTGCAGGACAGGCAGCTGGTGTGTGGAGAATTGCTTGTTGGTATGAGGAAACTCCCCTCCTTCTCACTCTCCACACATTGGAACTGGGTCCAGAAACAAAAGAGTGACCTTGGGCAAGCTAGTTACTGTTCACGTGCCTCAGTTCCCTCATGTATAAAATGAGGGTGAAGATAAGAATGTCTGTACCCATCTTATAGAAAAGATTTGAGGCTCAAGTGATGAAAAATAATCTGAGGAGAGAGGAGGAGAAGGAGAGAGAGAGAAAGGGAGGGAGAGAGAGAGAGATAGAGAGAGAGAGAGAGAATATAATGAGTTTCTGTGGAAGCTAAAGGTATTCAAAATTTCTTACAATTTTTATTTATTTTTGGTAGAAATGAATTTTCTTTAATAAATATGGACGTGCATGATATTCTTTTTTTTAAAAAAATTTTTAATGTTTATTTATTTTGGAGACAGAGAGAGATAGCACATGAGTGGGGGAGGGACAGAGAGAGAGAGGGAGACACAGAATCAGAAGCAGGCTCCAGGCTCTGAGCTGTCAGCACAGAGCCTGACATGGGGCTCGAACTCACAAACTGTGAGGTCATGACCTGAGCCCAAGTCAGTCGCTCAACCGACTGAGCCACCCAGGCACCCCAGGAAGTGCATGATGTTCTTGTTTATTTTTCATTTTAGAAGTTATCCTTTGCAGCAAAATTTGGATGGTCTGTGTTGGTTTCATTTTTTTTTTTTTTTTTTCTGTTGGAAATTTTGTCGGTCTATGAAATCTGGAAGTTTAGAAAACTGTTCTATATAGGGCAATTCCAAACAAAAATTTATTATTATTCAGTTGTATTCAATGAAACTATGTCCCTGAGACCCTTGGCAAGAAAGAGCCCCTCAGGAAACCAGTGAGAAATTCACAAGTCTGGGGACAAGTTCCAGACAGTGACTCATTGTCATTTCTATACAAAAACAAGTGTAAACCATCATCTGATTCAGTTATTTTGGAATGTCTACTGTGCACTCACACAGCTAGGTCAGTTCTTTGAGAAATACTGAAGCTAAAGAGGTTCTTACTCCCTCAAAGATACTTTGTTGGAAAATAAGGCTTACAAAGTAGTTTGCTTTCTCTTTAATGTCAGTTACTCCCACCTCTGGGATTCTCTGTCCACTCTGTCAGTAACGCTGGCATCCTAGGACAGATTTCCTATTTTCCTCTTTTCTGTTCATAAGTAAAACACACAGGCTCTTTTCATCTTGAGTTTAATGCTTATCACTCCTGATAATCAGATATGGGTTAACAAAAATAGTAAATCCAATCAAGTCAGTAAGGGGCAAGGTTCCTGACTTCTTGATTTCTTGCTAACTAGTAGGAGTCTCAAATTTTACTTCTTTCTTAAAACGTTTTTTTCATGTTTATTTAGAGACACAGAGCATGAGCAGGGGAGGGGCAGAGAGAGAAGGAGACAGAATCCAAAGCAGGCTCCAGCCTCTGAGCTGTCAGCACGAGCCCAATGCAGGGCTAGAACGCACGAACCATGAGATCATGACCTGAGCTGAAATTGGGTTCTTAACCTACCGCCACCTAGGCACCCCTCAACTTTTATTTCTTAAGGTGAATTTCCTACTACAAGCCTGACATATCTACTAGGGAAATAAAATTAACACATGTTAATTTTGGTGTTATAGCAGGGTGAAAAATGACCACCAAAATATATCAGATTCTAATCCCAGAAACCTGTAAACCTGTAAATGGTACTTTAGAAGGAAAAGGGGAAAAATGGTTTTACAGATGTGATTAAGTTAAGGATCTTGAAATGGGGAGATTACTTCAGAGGGGGGCCAGACCCTAAATCCCTGAATATAATCAGGCATCCCTAGAAGAGAGAGGCAGAAGTGATTTGACACATACACAGAAGGCCAGTGCCCGTGGAGGTGGAGAGTGGAGTGGTACAGCCAGAAGGCAAGGTATGCCAGCTGCCACCAGACTGGGGAAGAGGCAAGGAACACATTCTCCCTTAGACTCTCAGGAAGGAGCGTGGCCCTGTCAACACCTTGATTTTGAACTAATCGTCTGATTTCAGACTTCTGGCTCCCAGACTGGTGGGAGAATACATTCCTGTTGTTTTAAACCATTGAATTTTTTTTTTTAAATAAAGCTTATTTATTTATTTTGAGAGATACAGAAACAGCACCAGCAGGGTAGGGGCAGAGAAAGGGAGAGAGAGAGAATCCCAAGCAGGCTCTACACTGTCAGTGCAGAGCCCAATAGGGGGATCAGACTCATGAACCGTGAGATCATGACCTGAGCCAAAACCAAGACTTGGGAGATTAACAGACTGAGTCACTCAGGCACCCCTAAGCCACTGAACTTCGATAATTTGTTACTGCAGCCCCAAGAAACAAATTCAAGTGACAGCTTGTCTCGATTGCATATCTTATGGTTTGTGGTTTAGGTGACACTTATATTAAGGGGCTCTGGATCTATTGTTTGTCCTTACTGGTAATTAACTACCAAGCAGAGCAGAGACTTTTCTTCCATTACCAGAAAGTGACACTGGAGACACGAGTTTGAGACAGGCACAGAAAGAAGGAGAATATACTTAACTACTATTCACTCTGTAAGGTCCTGCTATGTTTTTTGTTTTTGTTTTTTTAATGTTTATTTATTTTTGAGAGAGAGAGAGCAAGCCAGTGAATGAGCAGGGGGAGGGCACCGAGCAAGGGAGATGAGAAACTGAAATAGACTCCAGGCTCTGAGCTGTCAGCACAGACCCTGATGCAGGGGCTCAAACCTGGGAACAGCAAGATCATGACCTGAGCCAAAGTCGGACACTTAACTGACTGAGCCACCCAGGCACCCCTAGAATTAAATGAATATGTGGAAAATGCAGTAGTGATTATGGGCACGGAGTATATGAGCACACAGGAGTTGGGGGCGGTGGCTAGGAAGTTTCCTGGCAAAGACATGCTTCTGAGCTGACACATAAAGGAGTGAACAAAGAAAGCAGGCCAGAGGGGTAAACTCTGATCAATATTTTTCCCCATGGATTTCATACTCTGAAGGACACTGTCTACCTTAGCCAGTATTTATTAAGTAATAAATAATAGATCAAAAACATCTCTAACTGCCAAACAGAGATTATAATCAGCATAGGATGGTCACTACTATTTTACTATTATTTAAGCCAAAAATAAAGGTATTTGTCATTTGATTTTTTTCCTGTGAAGTCTTTTCCTGGCAAAAATGTGATTTGTTTTTTCTTCCTTCCTTCCTTCCTTCCTTCCTTCCTTCCTTCCTTCCTTCCTTCCTTCCTTCCCTCCCTCTTTCCTTCCTTCCTTCCTTCCTCCCTCCCTCCCTCCCTCCCTCCCTCTCTCTCTCTCTCTCTCTCTCTTTCTTTCTTTTACTATGATTTTTGGAATGCTGATATAGCAACAGAATTCCTCATTACTTTCAAGGACAGGCTTTCCTATCTTGGTAAAGACAGTAACTACTTCACTAAACAATCTGGCCTAGGGGAAATGATATTGAAAAGAATTGCATTAATGAGAGTTCCTGCATGACAGAGTAATACCTCTGTCCCCTGAGGGTAGCTTGCAGTATTGTTTCCCTGTAAGGCGACACACCCAGTCAGAACCTGGGCCCCTTCTGCAGAGCTCATATGAGATAATAGTGATCAATGTAATAATCAACACTTGTATGGCATTCTGTCGTTTTACAGAAGGATTTCACAAACGGGTCTGGTTATGGGTTGTTAGAACTGGAAGCAAATCCTGTTTTGCTATTCTGATTTTGATTTTTCTATCTTTATTTTAATGTTCTTATTCTTTCAGTTAACATAATATTTTTCCAGATTTATTGAGATATAATTGACGTAGAACATTATATAAGCTTAAAGTGTTCATTATGTTGATTTGGTATTAAATATGTTGATTTGATACTTATGGATTGTGAAATGATTACCATTGTAGCTTAGCTAACACCTCCATCACCTCATGTAGTTCTTTCTCTCTCTTTCTTTCTTTCTTTCTTTCTTTCTTTCTTTCTTGAGAAAGAGAAAGAGGAAGGCAGAAGGAGAGAGAGAATCTTCAGCAGGCTCCACACTCAACACAGAGCTGAACACAAGGCTCAATCTCACTATTGTGAGATCATGATCTGACCTGAAATCAAGACCTGGACACTTAACTGACTGAACCACCCAGGCACCCCTCTCATATCTTTTTTGTGGTGAGAACATTTAAGATCTACTCTCTTAGACACTTTCAAGTATATATTACAATATTGTTACCTATAATCATTGTGCTATATATTACACCTCCAGAACTTATTCATTATATAAGTGGAAGTTTATACTCTTTAACTAACATCTGCTTATTTCTCCCACCCTCTCAGGCAAGGGTAATCTCTTTAAGTTTCACCTTCTTTATCTTTAAAGTAGGGGCACTGACATCCACTTGGAGAACTATGAAGTGAATTAAGTGAGATTTTGAATATGAAGTACCAAGGACAGTGGCTGACAAGTAGTAGGTACATAGCAAGAGCTGGGTCCATTATTTTTGTTTGTTTTTCCCCCCCTAGAAGTAGCTGATCTTTAAAAAAAAAAAAAAAATGGTCTTTGACCATCAACAAGGTGAAAAGACAACCTATGGAATCAGAACAAATGTTTGCAAAACATATATCCGATAAGTGGTTAATATCCAATATATATAAAGAACCCATACAACTCAATAGCAAAACCAAAAGCAAAAACAAAACAAACAGAAAACCTAAACAATTAAAAAATAGGCAAAGGTCCTGAAAAGACCTTTCTCCAAAGAAGATACATGAAAGATCACAGGTATATGCAAAGATGCTCAACATCACTAGTTTTTGGGGAAATGCAAATTAAAATCACAATGACATATCATCCCCTACTTATTAGAATGGCCATCATCAAAAAGACAAGGCATAGATGTGGAGAAAAGGGAACCCTTGTGTGCTGTTGGTGGATGATAAATTGGTATAGCAACTATGGAAAGAGTACAGAGGATCTTCCAAAAAATTAAAGATAGGACTGCTATACGATCCAGCAATGCCACCTTTGGAAATATATCCAGAGAAAATGAAAACACTAACTAGAAAAGGTATCTGCACCCTGGTGTCATGGCAACATTATTTACAGTAGCCAACACATGGAAATGACCTAAGTGTGAATGGATGGATGAATGGACAAAGAAGTTGTCTTTATTTTAATGTTCTTATTCTTTCAGTTAACATAATAATATGTACAACAATATAGTTGTACATCTATATACAATGGAATATTATTCAGATATTAAAAAAAAAAGGAAACCCTGCCATTTGGGACAACATGGATAGACCTTGAGGACACTATGCTACATGAAATAAGGCAGAGAAAGACAAATACTATATGATCTCACTTATCTTTTTTAAAAAATTTTTAATGTTTATTTATTTTCTGAAAAAGAGAGAGAGGGACAGAGCACAAGTGGGGAAGCACCAAAGAGAGAGACATGCACAGAGTCCGAAGCAGGCTCCAGGCTCTGAGCTGTTAGCTTAGAGCCTGACACGGGGCTCAAATTCACAAACCACGAGATCATGACCTGAGCCGAAGTCGGACACTCAACCGATTGAGCCACCCAGACGCCCCGTATGATCTCACTTATAAGGGGAATTAGAGAAAAACAAACAAACAAACAAACAAACAAACAAACAAAAAACAACTCAGAAAACTAGATCAGACTTGTTACCAGAAGCAGAGGGTCAGAGGAGAGGGGATTAGAGGAAGGTGGTCAAAAGTACAAACTTCCAGTGATGAGATAAATAAATATTAGAGACATAACATACAACATGATGACCATAGCTAACACTGTTATAGGATATATAGGAGTTAAGAGAGTAAATCCTAGGAGTTCTCATCACAAGAAAAATTCCCCCCCCTTTTCCTTTTTCTTTATTTTCATTTTATTTTATTCATATATTTCTATACGACATGATGCATGTTAGCTGATCCTATTATTATAATCATTTCACAATATGTAAATCAAACCATCTTATTGTATGCCTTAAACTTCTACAGTGATGTGTGTCAATTTCTCAATAAAATGGGGGAAAAAGAACTAGATCAATTAAGTCAAGAAAAATTGCCTTTTATTTTACTATTCTTCAATTGCTTCATTCTTCTCCACTCATGGCAAGAACCAAAACGGTTTTCTGGACCTTCTTTACCTCGCATCCATTGAACTTATGGCTCTGGGATGGTTACTTAGGGTGTAATTTGAGGAGTACCAGTGTGTCCCAGAATTTGACTTTCCCAGTGGTGACTCTCCTTGGGTTCTTTGTGTGGTATTTTTTGGGTCCTTTAGATATTACATGGTCAATATGAGTTTATAAACATGGGTTTATTCAATAATAAATTCCATAAGTAATAAATAACAAATTCAATATGAAATTATAAATAACATGCTTCTTATCCCCGGAAAGATTTAAAGCAGTTTTCAGGATTTGATATTGCATGAAACAGGAAAGTCCTTTACCAATGGAAAATGACAGGCTATTAGAAAGTTCTCTGCAAGAAATGTAACCCACACTTGATAGGGATTAATTCAAATTCTGAACTGAGGGTTGCAGTCATTAATCAGTTCATGAAATTAGTGAGGGAAGTACATTGCTGTAGTAAGAGAAGAAATTTCAGTTTCAATTACATATTAAGGCATGTGTTTTAAAATGAATTTTGTTTTAAAAAAAAGCTTAAAAGACATGAAATTAGGGTACTAGTGGCTTACCTTTTCTACCACTTGTTAGTTGTTAAAGTTTGGAAAGTCCTGATTTCATAAACTTTTGTTGAACACTTACTGTGTATCCGACATTCTTCTATGTGAATGATTTTTTTTTCTTTCCTAATATTGATAATTTGCGGTGTGCGAAAGGCAGGTAGCCTGTGTCAATGTCATACTCTCCGCACCCTTCACCAGGCCTCTGGCACAACTTTGAGAGGATTCCTATTACTAAACAGACTCTGATACTAGGTAATAAGACGCACATTTCTAAACAGAGTGAATCGGAGCTTCCCTAAAGCCCTTGAGAATGACGTCATCTTTAACCATTAAACCGCCGGGCTCTTTTTTATTCAAAATTTTCTTAAAAGCTTCGCAAGAATGTGGGTTGGGGTAGGGATGAGGGACTGCGAAGAGGGAGGCAGAGGGAAGCTTTAGGTGAAGGTTGTGAAGGGGCCTTCGTTGGGGTTGGGATGCGTTCCTGAGGTTGGGCGGGAGAAGGGGGATGTTAGTACACAAAAGGCTATTTCCGGCTCAAATTTCGTTCCCGAGCGTCTTTGAGTGGAACTTTTTTGGGGAAAACGACCCATGCCTAGGAGCTAGGTGCGTGCGAGCGTACGAGGGGGCGGCGGGGTGCCCAGGGTACGGGTATCACTCCCCACATCGCGGTCGGTCTCCGCGAGCCTGCGGGGGGCGCCTCCCAGTCCCCAGCCGGGACATCCTGAACAGCGGCAGCCACAACAACAGGCTCGCCCGCAGACAAAGGGACTGGCGCGGCGGTGCAGACTCGCGCAGCCGGGCGGCGGGGCCGGGGAGCGCGCGCTCCGAGCGCGGGGCCGGGGCCGCCGAGCGCGCAGCGCAGACCCCGCGCGGGCCGCAGCCGCGGCGCCCGGAAGACCCGGCTCCGGGGCGCAGACCCCGCCCGGGCTGGCTCGGCGCCGGCCTCCGCTTCCACTCAGTCTTTGACCCTCCGTCCCCACCCGGCTCCCCCCCCCCCCCCCCCCCCCCGCAGGCCGCACAACTGTAACCGCTGTCCCGGCCGCCGCCGCTCCTTCGCGGGCCGGCGGCCGGAGAGCGCAGCGCGGCGGGGCCGGCGGCATGGCTGTGTCCTGGAGGAGCTGGCTGGCCAACGAAGGGGTTAAACACCTCTGCCTGGTAGGATGGCGGGCAAGGCTCTCTCCCTGCGTTTTGTCTGTCGTGCAGCAACTTTGATTCATTCTCTGAGCGTGCGCGGGTGGGAAGTTGGAAGTTTTGCCTCTAATTCCAACATTCTGAACTAACAAAACTTTCCGCTGTTAATACCTGGAGATAATAACGACACCCTCCCCTCACCCCTACTCCAAGTGCATGGGAACTTTCCTGCACACTGTTGGGAGAGCAGATGTGGAGGAAGAGAGATCACTTTTAGTGAACACAAGTTTTTCTTAACCCTTTAAACTTCTTTCCCCCTTTGCTCTTTTCCCGGATTGTTTCTGTTTGGTGTTGCATTTTAACAACATGCCATGCTCGGGACTGGGTGATGTCACTAATTTCTTAGTCTCGTTTTGTGCTGCAGGGGATATTTGCAGATGGTTTAGGAGACCTGCTTGCAACCCAGAATGCTTAATCTCAGGTGCAGGGACTGAGTGAGGTCAGATTTGTTTTCCTCTGAGTGGTCTTCAGCTTGCTGGTTAATTAAGAATGCTTTCTGCAACTACTAATCCAGCTTCCACTGAAAGTATTGTGTCCAACGAATGCACGTGAGGTTTCCACTTATCAGGTAACGTTTATTTTTAATTTTTGTTTTCTCTCTTTCTTTGTGTGATCTAGTTTGTCTGGCTCTCCCTGAATGTTTTGCTTTTCTGGAAAACCTTCCTGCTGTATAACCAAGGGCCAGAGTATCACTACCTCCACCAGATGTTAGGGGTAAGTGGGACTTGGGTGACCTGGTAGAATGTGTTTAAGGCGGGAAGACATTGCTACAAGGCTTGGTCAATTTTTCCATCTATTAAAGAAACATTGGTTGTTCACTTCAGAAAGGTTTGTCATTCTCTAAAGCGGTCAGGTTTTCCTGATGTATTATTTACACTCGTCTATGTTAAAATGATCAACTCTTTTAAGAACCAAAAGATAACTATCTGCTGAAGTCAAAGGAATGAACCTGCAATACCAGGCTAGTAGTACCTGAGAGAAGTTGCTACATCTTGCCAGCTGCCAAGTGCCTTGAAGGATCTGCTTCACCATCAGGACCAGCCAATGACGGGCTTGTAGTTTTTACCAGTCAAGCCTTCAGCCTGCCCATAAGCTTATCCGGCGGATTTCTGCACTGTTTCCTTTTACTGCCAGTTCTCACAAAGTCTGTGTCCAATGCAGTTATTCATTTCTGGGCATTTCTCAACATCTTACCCTAGGTTTCTGGTTGATTATGGTTGCAGGGTTCTGGTCTAATATGAGAATGATTTTGTGCAGAACTTCACTCTGATTTATCTCATGTTGATATTCTTTTCTCTATTCCATGACATTTCTGATCTCATTATTTCCACTCCCTTTCTCCTTGACTCCTTAACAAAAGACAGAGGCACTGAGGACTTCTTACTTTGTATTAGGAGATAGCATTTTCTAAGCAACAAGCAAAAAGTATAAAATGTATTGAAAAATTTTGGGATGTCTGAAAAGGTAGATTTTGTCTTTCCTTTTCATTGGGCAAGAGAACCCATTGTGAGTAATAGATCCATGGTTTTCTTTTCCATAGTTTAATGATGATTTAAAATTGCTATCAGCTCACATGAATTTGGTGGAAGCAGCTTTCCAACTCCTGCTTTACATTTACAGATCTTATTTATCTTTAAGCCACAGCTCTGAGAGTAGTGTGCTTGGTATGTGCTAAGACTGCAATAAATTGCGGCTGAATTAGTTAGTGGGTGTTTTTATATAACAGAATACTATTTTTCATTATCTATTGATCACACAATGGATATTTTTAAGTTTAACACCTATTTTTTTAAGAGTTTTTTTGTTTTTTTTTTTTTTTTTGTTTTTTTTAGAGCTGTTTAAGGTTCACAGTAAAACTGAGAGTAAGGTACAGAGATTTCCCATATGCTCCCTTACCCCCACACATGCATAGCCTCCCCCATTATCAGCATCCCCAACCAGGGCGATAACATGTTATAATTGATGAACCTAACCGACATGTCATAATCATTGCTCATCTCTGATTTTAACTAATGGGTTAAGAATAATAGTCTCAAAGATTAAACTCATTGCTAACTCTTAAATCTGAAATTTTCTTTCGTTTTTCATCCAACCAACCTTCCATTTAACCAGCAAACTGTTGTGAAACCTGCACTTTTCAAATGGGTACATACAGAGTAAGAGCTTGCCCCTGGCCTCAAGTTGCTTATAGTCTAATGGAAAATCAAACAAGTAAATACTTATAATTGAAGAAACAACTTAAGAAAAATTTTTTCTAATAGACATATAAAGGTCTGCTGACTTATCTTTTTAATTTTTTTTTTCCCCTAGAAAGTCCCCCTTAGGTGTGAATTAGTGAACACGAGATTTTTCAGTAGGAGATAGCTGGCCTATTATGTAACTATATGAATAACTTGAAGAAAACTCTAAAGAGTTATGATGGTAAATTTTGCTATCAAAAGTGGTACATTTTCACCAGGAGATATTTGTATTAAAATAAAATCTAAGAATAGACAAGTTGGAAGCCACAACTGAGTATTGGATCTCACTCTATGACATTTGTATAAGCTAAAATAATAACTTACTTACAAATTATGTTGGAAACCGAGTTAATTTTTCTAAACTTGGATGCGGTGTGATAACCTCAAATTTATTTTTGTTGACAAGTCAGATATGATGAAGAATATACACATACACACACATATAACCCAACTAATAAAAAAAACCCAAAAACAACGCTATGTGTGTTTTGCCTCTCTCTACTTCCATCTTACATTAGTGCTTTTGTTTGAATAATATGACAGGCTAGTGAGGTACAATGGTGAGGCCTGCAGACCAGCTGGCACACAGGAAAGGCTCAGTAAATATTCATCAGATGAATAAAGAAAAAATGATAAAAGGACTAAATGGAAAACTATGAGTGAAAAATACAAGAAACAGATTAAAGAAGAGAGAGGTCATTGTAAATTAGTTTTTTTTTTAATTTTTATTTTTTAATTTTTTTAAATATTTTTAAAAATGTTTACTTATTTTTGAGAGAGAGACAGAGCATGAGCAGGGGAGGGGCAGAGAGAGAGAGGGAGACACAGAATCTGAAGCAGGCTCCAGGCTCTGAGCTGTCAGCACAGAACCCAATGCTGGGCTTGAACCCTTGAACCCTAGAACCAAGAGGTCATGACCTGAGCCAAAGTAGGACACTTAACCGACTGAGCTACTCAGGTGCCCTGTAAATTAGGTTTTATGGAAACATAAGAATGATTGTATCGTAGTGAGCTGACCCTTAAGCCATCCTGTCAGGAGTCAACATTGTATGAAAAGTCACCATGGGGAAGGATGGTTTTTCTTCTAGGCATCCTGCTGAAATGTGAAAGATGACTTCCAAACTTCTCACTTTTCAGTAATCACCTATTGAGTTTTCTAGGCATTAATTTATCTAAATCATTTTGGAATATTTTCAGTCTATATTACTCTACTTTTTAGTGAAAAAGGAACTCTATAATTTAACTATTTGCTTTATGAAGGAGGATTTAATTTTATTTGTCCTAAGCTTATCTTTCCTAATCTTTTGATTATTATGGTATTACTTCATAGTATAAGAATTTGCAGGCATTTTTCAAATCGCAAAGAAAATAGAGTATAACAATAAGATATAATTAATTTTTAAATAAATATTTCTGGCTCCCATATTTTACATGTTTAATAACTATGCTTCATTATTATTAACTTAAGGTCACAGATAGAGTGTCTTTGGGCCTACTAAACACTCATAAGAACAAGGTCCCACTGTGATGAATTTTAGAAAGCCTGAAAAGAACATAATAAGTATTCTGATATTATTAAGTGTCTTTAAGGTGAATCCTAGGTTCATAAAAATCATGATGGTATTCCTGGAAATGAATTTGTTTCCACTAGAAGACACAAATGGAAAAAGTACCTCCAGTTGTTGAATATTTTGATAATAACATTGAGTATAAAGGTTGCTGTTACTCATCTTTAAAAGTAAGGTAATAATAAAGTTGCACTAGTATTAGGGGAAGGAAGGGTCCACAGAATATAGCCCATTTGCAAGAAGGCATAGATATTGAGAAGTAGTTAATTCTTAGTAGGTTGAGATCTCTGCTTTCTACTGAAAAACAACTATTCAACTGTTTCTTTATTACTATGATATAGCAGGCACTTTACAAATGTTTTTGTTTATGCGAGGAAACTATTCTTCCCATTTTACACATAGGAAAATGTAGGCCGAGGAAGCTGGCGACTTGTTCAGTGTCAGAGCTAGGATGCGAATACAGTCCTGCCTGACCTTTTTTGCTTTTTGCTCATGCTACGCAGATTTTCTAAATCACTTCACTGGCTCATCTCTGATACTTATGTCACGGTTACTGTTACTCACCATCATTGCTGCCCAATAGAAATGTAGTATGAGTCATATGCAATTAAAAATTTTCTATAGCCCACTAGAAAAGTAAAAAGCAGTGGCATTAAATTTAATAATTTATTTTATTTTAAATAATAACAATATCCAAAGTATTGTAATAGATTGAAGTATTAAACATGTAGTCAGTATTTGTAAAAATATTCATGAGATATTCTATATGCTGTTGCCTACTCTTTGAAATATAGTATGCATTTTACACTTGTGCACATGAAAATTCAGTCACCAAATTTTCCTCAGAAATACTTGACCTGTGTTTAGATTTTGTAAAATTCTACAAATCAAAAAGTGAATGAATCCACATACCCACGTTGTTCCAAACTTATTTAAACATTTTCTGATAACACAAAGGAGTGTCAGCTCTTAATTAATTAATTAATTTGTACAGTTTATTTATTTATTTTGAGAGAGAGAGAGAGAGAGAAAGAAAGAGAGCCTAGCGTGGGTGGGGGAGGAACAGAGAGAGAGAGAATCCCAACCTGGCTCCACGCTGTCAGCCCAGAGGTGAGGCTGACGCAGGGCTGGAACTCATGGACCATGAGATCATGACCTGAGCCAAAGTCAAGAGTTGGATGCTTAACGAACTGAGCCACCCAGGCTCCCCTCAGCTTTAAGTTTAAATTAAAAAAAAATTAATAAACCTAAAAACTCAGTTTCTTGGTAGGTGGGCCTACATACACTTCAAATGCTCAGTAACTCCCTGCAGTGAGTGGCTCCATCTTGGACAGTGTGAGTGTAGACTGTGGGGGAAAATATTCCTACTTTCATGGTCATATGCATGTATCATTTTGTTTTACAGCAAACAGCTGGCCACTAACCAGCCCAATAAAAAGACATCGGGATGTGGGTAGTTTTCTTGCTCTCTGTCTCCAAAACAGGAGTTGATATTGGATGGGAAGTTGTGGGCTCTAGTTATTGGTGTGTAACTATAAACAGATCTCTTCTCTCTAAATATCAGAACTTTTTGGTGGTGGGAACCTTTGAGAATGAAGGTAAAATCATTTAATTCTCAGAACCAGTGTACCCATTTTTTTATTTTTTTATTTTTAAAAGATTGGGTGATTGTTCAGACCAGAATTAACGATTAAAACAATTGCATAAGAATTGATAGAAAAAAGAAGATCTAAACTGATGGAAGATAAAATAACATTGAGGTTAATGTATCTTAAGGAGTTTTCATCATGACTGTTCTTTCCCAGGCTGGTCTGACCCAGACCTGGAGGCAGCATGGTCACGGCTGGTTTATGCCTGAGTTAATGTGCTAATCAGACTGTGTACTTCCTAGGAGATGTTTAATTATGACATGCTGTGAGTTTTGGAATCTTAAAATTAAGCTATGAAGAAACGAAAGTCTTTTGAGGGAAGCAAAACAACACACACACATACATACGCACACACACACAACCAAACAATAACCCCCTCCTACTTCCCTAACAACCTTTTTTTTTTTTTTTAAATTTTTTTTCAACGTTTATTTATTTTTGGGACAGAGAGAGACAGAGCATGAACGGGGGAGGGGCAGAGAGAGAGGGAGACACAGAATCGGAAACAGGCTCCAGGCTCTGAGCCATCAGCCCAGAGCCCGACGCGGGGCTCGAACTCACGGACCGCGAGATCGTGACCTGTCTGAAGTCGGACACTTAACCGACTGCGCCACCCAGGCGCCCCCCCTAACAACCTTTTAAATAAAGGAGTACTTTGATTTTTTAAGATGACATCTATTTTTGATTTATTTATTTTCAAGGAATGGAAAATGTGATTGCATGTACTTTACTAGAAAGTCCTAATGTGTTGTGACCAACTCAACTTTCGTTTCCTAGATTTTTTGAAATGTTGGAGCAGTTCAACTCAAAATATTATCCATAGAAGCCTTCATACTCAAGTTCACCTGTTTCTGAGTTATATTTCTGACATTTAATAATTAACAGATATAATTTAAATGATAAGAACATGTTAATTTGAAAAGAGAATGTGTTTTATGGTACCAGATTCAATGTATCTTCATTTTATACCTTTTTCCTCCTAAACTAACATTTGTTTAATGACTGTTTAATTTCATCCCAGTTATTCTCATGGTGCCATAATGAGAAATTTAATTTTGTTGCTTTGTCACACAGTTATTATTTTTTTAAAGTATTTTATTTTTAAGTAATCTCTACACCCAGCATGGAGCTTGAACTTACAACCCTGAGATCAAGAGATGTAGGTTCTACTGATGGAGCCAGCCAGGTGCCCCTCACAATTATTATTTTAGATCTGCTGCATGGTCATGAAGATCTTCTCTTTTTTTTTTAACCCCCCCCCAAAAAAATGTTTATGTATTTATTTTGAAAGAGAGAGAGAGAGGGGCAGAGCACAAGCCGGGGAGGGGCAGACACAGAGGGAGGCAGAGAATCCCAAGCAAGCTCTAGGCTATCAGCACAGAGCCCAAAGTGGGGCTCAATCTCACAAACAGTGAGGTCATGACCTGAGCCAAAATCAAGAGTTGGACGCTTAACCTACTGAGCCAGGTGCCCCTCATTTTTTAAACTTTGATTGAGATATGTATGTTAATTGGAAGAGAGCTGTGAGCACTGAGATTTTTTTCTAGTCTTGGTGATGATCTTTCTTTGGTCAATCATTATCGTCTCAAAAGTCCTAGAAGTTCTATCATAATTAACAATTTTCTGAGACAGAAATCTGATGTCATGTGAATTTGTTAAGGTCAAAGATTAGAATCTCTGTACAAATGGACCCAGGATTTTAAGTTGGTATTGGTTTCATAGCTGACCCAGGTGGCTTTAGTTCTGTTGAGAAGGAGTATATACCATCTATTATTTTCTAGAAAAGGCTTGATCATTAATTCTTTCCATTTATTGCACAAAATATAATAGTTACTACCTAGATTTGCCCAGGTATGTATTGTGGTTTCAATCCAGGAGATATTTTTAACTGAATAGTTCTTTGTGTTTTTTGTTTGTTTGTTTCTAGCACTCTATTATTTGAAAATGATTTACTTCCTCTTTATAAACAGGCGAAATGACTTACATTTCATTGATGCAATCATATTCTTAAACTGTTTATGGTAGATAGAGAATTGTAGAATTTTAGAATTGGAAGTAAGCTTTGGTATCTTAGATTTCTTCCTCATTTTCTCAATCAGAAAAATGCAGTTAAAGTGATTTGCTCATCATCACCCACTGAATGAGTGGCTTGGTCACTTTTCTGGTCCATTAATCCTCTCGGTCCAATATTCAGTCCGTTAAGTTGACAATACATATGCACAAATTAAACACCACACTGTATAGACCACTAGCTTTCCATCTTAAGTGAACTGATATTTAGATGTTTAGCAATTTAAGAAGTCAAGGAAAATTACTGATTTACCCTCAAGATAACATTATTTTCAGCATTATAGTTGTTTTAGATTTGTCTCAGACAAATAATTAAGGTATTATGAGACATTTTTATTTCAATTATTTCTGTTTTCATAATATTCATCAGACTTTTAGCAATGTTTAACTTCCTTGTTATATACATCTGAATGCCCTCTGTATAATTTTCTTTTATCAATACCATCCAAAACAGTATAGAATTGGGAGGTGGAATTAAAATCAGAGATTTTCAAATCTTTCTTCATTTTGTTATTAATAATATTAGTAACATTAATAGCAGATTACATTCATTGAGGACTGTCTTGATAGCAGGTTTTAGTCTAATAGCTTTGTATGGACTAATTTGTTTAATCTTTCTATACATCCTGTGGATATACTTTTTTGAATGTTTATTTATTTTGAGAGAGAGAACAAGAGAGCATGAGCAGAGGAGGGGAAGAGAGAGAGGGAGAGAGAAACCCAAGTAGGCCCCACACTGCCACTGCAGAATCCAGCATGAGGCTCAAACTCATGAACATACCATGAGATCATGACTTGAGCTGAAATCGGGAGTCGGGCACTTAACTGACTGAGCCACCCAGGCACCCTAAGGAGTAGATATTTATAATTTTTCAGCTGAGAAGCTGAATTAGGGAAATTCTGTAACTTGTTCCTGAGTGACAGAGGTGGGACTTCAACCCAAACATCCTGGTTCCAGAACTTATATTATTTTATTTTTTTAACGTTCACTTATTTATTTTTGAGAGAGAGAGAAAGAGAGCAAGCGAGGAAGGAGCAGAAAGAAAGGGAGAGAGAGACTCCCAAGTGGGCTCTGCACTGCCAGCCCAGAGCGCATTGTGGGGCTTGATCTCATGAACCCTAAGACCATGACCTGAGCTGAAATCAGGAGTCGGAAGCTTAACTGACTGAGCCACGCAGGCGCCCCAGTATCCCCAATTTAATGGAACTGTGTGATGTGACTGTAATCGAGCAATGTGGTAAAAGACCTTGTGAGAAGTAGTTTCTTTAGTGTTTTGGCAGAGTGGGACTAGAGAAAAAGTAGATTAAGGAGGAGATGGACTTTGCATGAGCAGTAGAATGTTTACGATTTTAGAAATTGGAAACTTGAATTTGACATTGATGCCTATCTATGGATAAATGAATCAAACACAAGTTCTATGGGGAACTTGCTTTAAATTACATGCTTTAATGGTTTTCATGAACTAGGAAATTGTTAAAGGTCTCCAGACGCATACCAAGGATATCAGAGTTAAAGGCAAGAAGAGATGAGTGAGGTACACAAAGTGAAAGTATTTTATAACCTGAAATTAAAAAAAAAAAACAAGTAGGCACTTCAGCACTAAGATAAATCTAAGAAATGATTTGTGGTGAATGCCTTTCTGACTATATTCCTTTTTCCTATGACAGGATTATCAAGTAGCTGATTTCAAAGTGCAAGTAATTTCATTTCATGTGATCTTCAAAAGCTCAGGTGCATAGGAAGGATATGAAATGGTAGTGATCCATACAAGTTTCTTTTTTCTCCATGCTACACTTTTGATTCTCTTTGCTAACTTCCTCCCCCACGCCCCAAATGCTCTGCCTTGTGCCTTCTGATTAGCATCTTACCTGAGTAACTGGCTGTCACCTTACCTTGAATGAGGACATTGGTTTCCAGGCTGGTGAGGGTGCCCCAAGAGAATTGTGGAACAAGAAAAGAAGAACCACCTCTTGAAAATATGTTGAAACAGGGTGATAAGAGTACTTTTACCTCTCACTGATTTCCCTTGGCCAAGTTGCTTTTGAGAAGTTACTTTGGGCCTTTAAGCTTTGTTAATTCTCTTAGTCTGAAAAGCATGGACCCAAAAACACATTTGTAAAGTGCTTTGAATTACGCAAACAAAGGTGAAGAATACTTTTTTCTTTCTCTCTCTCCCCCCCGCCCCACCCGCCCTTATAGCTCAGACTATCGAAAGGCAAAACTAACAAAGTTTCATCAGTGGTCTATATTAATGGATTCCAGTTGGAAAAAGAAATGACTCATATTAAGCCACAAGAATGCAGAGCTTCAATATGAATGTTCTTCTTCACTTGAGAACTAGCCTTTGCTGTTGGGCATTGTCTGTATCCCATTTGTTACCTCCCATGGAATTTTTCTGTAGGGGTGGGGCTTGGCTTGGACTGTGTAGAACCCATCACTGAATTATTCATTTTGATCTTGCACATTTTATAAAATGTAAGAGGGGAGGAATGAGTCAAATGAACATCTTAGAAGAGCTTATACTTACAATGGGTCTATAAGTTTACTTAATTTTGCTTTGCCTGAAGAAAACTAGTCTTGTACTTGTTTTAAAGCTTGAACATGTCATTCTTTTTTTTTTTTTAATGTTTATTTTTGAGAGAGAGAGCAAATAAGTAGGGGAGGGGAAGAGAGAGAAGGAGACACAGAATCCGAAGCAGCCTCCAGGCTCTGAGCTGTCAGCACAGAGCCCAATGTGGGGCTTGAACTCATGAACTATGAGATCATGACCTGAGTCGAAGTTGGATGCTCAACCAACTGAGCCACCCAGATGCCCCTTGAACATGTTGTTCTTAAAGAAGACAATATATCTTGTTAAACCCACAGATTTTAGATATATGAAATTTAATTTGTTGAAGTCTTATATGACATGTGTTCTAATTCTTGTTAAAACCAAGTGTCTGTGATCACCTTTTCCTCAGCATGGACTATTAGTTTAAATTTCAAATATAGTAATACCTGTGAAGATTCCAAAATATCAATGGAAACAATATAATGTAATGAAAAGAACATGGATTTTGTAGACAAACTGACCAAGTTTGTCATGACTTTGCCTTTTAAGAAATGTGTTTTTAAGTAATATATTGAAATAGTTTCGAACATAAGAAAAGCTTATGTTTCCTCAATTTTAAATTGAGAATTATAATATTAAGTTGAACTACATAAAAATTCCAGTATTAAAATGTTCTGTCTTACAAAAATGGCACTTTAACATAGTTTAACCTAATACCTCTTATAGGGTTTTGTTTTGTGTTTTGTGGAGAGGATTGAGTAGGATGAGGAAGAAATGAGTATGAGGCCTTCAAAAAGCATGACTTCCCGGAGCTCCTGAGTGGCTTAGTCAGTTAAGTGTCCACCTTTGGATCAGGTCATGATGTCACAGTTTGTGGGTTCGAGCCCCCATCAGGCTGTCTGCTGTCAGAATGGAGCTTGCTTGAGATCCTCTGTCCCCATCTCTCTTTGCTCCTCCCCCACTGGTTCTCTCTCTCTCTCTCTCTCTCTGTCTCTCAAAAATAAATAAATAAACTTAGAAAAAGGAGTATGACTTCCCTTTCTGGGAAGTTGTAGTAGACAGTGCTGGAATCATTTCTTTCAGGCTACATTTTGAAGTTAAAAATGTTTTGATGTTGAAATCTGTTTATAAATGGTTGCTAATGACTAAAAATTTCCAGCACTGAAGAGAAATTAACTCAACTCATTTCATACAATGTATACCTTCTAAATTATTTAAAGAGATTTTGCAGGTGGCAGTATGTTTTTCTTTCTGTTTATTTATTTTGAGAGGTGGGGGATCATGGGCAGGGGAGGGTCAGAGAGGGAGAGAGAGAATCCCAAGTAGCCTCCGCAGTGAAGAGTCCCGTAAGGGGCTTGAACTGACGAACCATGAGATCATGACCTGAGCCAAAATCAAGAGTTATATGCTTAACTGACTGAGCCACCCAGGTGCCCTGTTTATCTTTTCTATAATTCATTCCACTCTATCCACCTATCTTTTACATGTTCTCTCCTAGATTAATTCATTTCCTATACTTCTAAGTCTGATGTTGTATGTGTTATCATTGTTTCTTTCCCCGTAACTGTTATTTTAATACAACTGTTTTTTATTTTAATTTTTTTAATGTTTATTTATTTTTGAGAGAGACAGAGACAGAATGCGAGTGGGTTAGGGGCAGAGAGAGAGGGAGACACAGAATCTGAAGCAGGCTCCAGGCTCTGAGCTATCAGCACAGAGCCCGACATGGGGATCGAACTCACGAGCAGTGAGATCACGACCTGAGCCGAAGTCGGTCACTCAACTGACTGAGCCACCCAGGGGCCCCTTACCATAACTGTTTATATGACTTTTTGTTTGTTTGTTTGTTTAAATGGTTAATATTATGGGCAACACAGAAGAAAAAAGCCATGGGAATACAGAAATTAAATAATACTTAAAGTATTTGCTGCTTTCATCCCTTTAGTCATCAAGTAACCTTTAGATTTCTCACTGCAAACCAGTAAATACAACTGAGTGTCCATTTTTAGAAGTGCTCCATGTTTGACATCACCTCCACCTTCATCTTAATCTCACTAAAAACCATATTAACGAGTATATAGAAAGATCCTACGGTGTGTTACAATTTGAACAGGTTAGTTGTCCTTCAGTTTGGTGATATTTAATGTTGAGACCCATTTAAGTTGTAGTAGTGGTAAAGAACCAGTAACTGTTCTCACGCCCTCCCATGATCCCAGTAGTTCTTCTGTTCATTAACTGGAACCCCCCATCCCTTGCCAGCTGTAATGTCACTCATTATAAGTTGCCCTCTTTCCTGTTCCTGCCTGGTTCTGTCCCATCCTGTTCTGTCCTATCTCATCCTGTCCTGTTCTGTCTGGTCCTGTCCCGCCCTGTCCTGTTGCATCCTATTTTGTCTTCTACTGTCCTTTCCTATCCTATATTGTCCTGTTGATCCTGAACTTTAAATAAATATTTTCTCATTTATCAAAAGTCTGGAAAAAAGAGGCCAGTAGCTTAATGTTCTTCTGAAAGCTATCACCTTAAGCCATGGAAATATTTGCAACATAATTTATAAAGGTTTGTCATGTATTTTATGAAAATAATGCATATGATTAAGGGGAAAAATGGAAAAATGAACAAAAGTTGAAATAAAAGGAAAGCAGCCTTTCATATTTTCATTATTTAAAGATAATATTACTCCTCAAACATTACTTTTAAGACTTTTCCCATTCCATTTTCTTTGGAAAACAATCTTTCTTGTGACTTTCAAATTTATTAAATCTTTTTCATATTTACTATAGAAAATGAGAGAAAATGCAAAATAAGTCATTTATATCTCAGCACCCACACATAACCACTGTGAACATTTTGGTGTATTTCCTAAATACAAGTTTTTGTTTTTGTTTTTTTTAATAATATCGTTCATGGAGCACCTGGCTGACACAGTCAGTAGAGCATGTGACTCTTTTTCTTTTTAATATTAAAAAAAATTTTAATCTTTATTTATTTTTGAGAGACAAAGAAAGAGAGCACGAAGTGGGGAGGGGCAGAGAGAGAGGGAGACAAAAAATCCGAAGCAGGCTCCATGCTGTCAGCACTAGCCTGATGCCTGATGCGGGGCTGGAACTCTGGAACCACAAGATCATGACCTGAGCCAAAGTCCAATGCTTAACCCACTGAGCCATCCGGGTGCCCCAAGCATGTGACTCTTGATCTCAGGGTCCTGAGTTCCATTTTGGGCATGGAGCCTACTTAAAAAACAAACGAAAACAAAAACACACAATACTATGATCATTTAGAATAAACAATTTTGTATTTTCCTTTTAACATTTAGTGTTAAATATTACATTAGATTTATTTCTATTGTTATAGATTATGAAGCTTACATCATTAAACATACATTTTTTATTTTTAATATTTCACTGAATAAATACAAATACACCTATCTTAAACATTTCCAAATTTGTGCCTGGGTGGCTCAGTCGGTTAAGTGTCCAACTTCGGCTCAGGTCGTGATCTCACGGTCCGTGGGTTCGAGCCCCGCGTCGGGCTCTGTGCTGACAGCTCAGCCTGGAGTCTGCTTTGGATTCTGTGTTTCCCTCTCTCTCTGTTCCTCCCCTGCTCATACTCTGTCTCTCTCTGTCTGAAAAATAAATAAAAACATTAAAGAAAAAATTAAAAAAAAATTCCCAAATTTTTAGACATCCAATTGGCTTCTGTTCACTATTCCAGAAAATGCTGTGAAAAACATTGTGGGGAACCCAGGTGGCTCAGTTGGTTAAGTGTCTGACTCTTGATTTTGACTCAGTTCATGATCTCATGGTTTGGGAGTTTGAGTCCCATGTCGGGCTTCGTGCTGACAGTATGGAGCCTGCCTGGGATTCTCTCTCTCTCCCTCTCTCTCTCTGCTCCTCCCCTGTTCATGCTGCATGCTCTCTCAAAATAAATAAATAAAGTAAAAAAAAAAAATCATTGTACAGAATACCCCCCTCTGTTTTTATAATTATTTCCTTTGGCTATGTTATTAGAATTTCAAAGTATAATAACTCATTTAATTATACTTACTGTGAATTTCTTATTGTAATCTATCTGTTTAGTTCTTGGTACTTAATTGTTAAAATAAAGTACATTTCAAAAGAAATACATACTTCTGTACCTTGAATACTGGTGTCACAATAGAAAAAAAATTAGAAACTCCCCTTTACATCTAAGAGGTAACTAATGACTTCTGTATAATCTATAAACATAGAATCTATATAATCTGTGTTAATCTAGTCTGCATCTATCTCTCTATATATATGCCTATATATACAAATACACATATATGCACCTGCATATTAATTCAGCAATATATTATGGATATTGTTATTTAATTTCCATTATACAAGTTTAACTTATTTCCAATGGCTAAATACTATCCCATAATGTGTAGTTAATTTGTTGTATATTTCTCCACTGTTAGTCATTTTAGTTGTATTTGTTTTGTTTTTATATCACATACCATACTGCAGTGAGAATCCTTGTAGAAGTTTACATGCACACTTGGACAAGTATGTCTGTGTGCTGCTTTTTTTTTTTTTTTTTTTTTTTTTTTTTTTAAGAAATTCCAACATGAGTTATTTTGGACCTATTAAGTGTTAGCTTTTTAGGGAAAAAAAGATTATTTTTGATTTATACTTCCTCTCCTATACCGATTTATCATCTTACATTTGATGGAATGTGTTGTTATACACTGTAAATTGACCAGTTAAACTCTGAAGAATTTGTTGGAAGAGTCTAATGTGTAAATATGTATGCATCAGGAAGTTTAGACAGATAGTCTGTACCAAACAGTCCATTCATTCCGTCCATTTTTCTGAGCACCTACTTTCTCAGGTATTTTGGGCATTTTGATGCATCCAGAATTCTTTTTCTTAGAATTGACAGCTTCTTCTTGGAGACAGTTTTTCATTTTGTTTTGTTTTGATTTCCTCTAAAGAAAGACTAGAAGAAATTCACCTGGATTCAAAGTTGAAAGCTAGGGTTAAAAGACAAGCCGAGTTAGCTAACTAGATTGCTAGTGTTTTGAGGGCAAAGATAGCACCTAAAGATAGCTTTATAGATTCAATGAAGAAGAGTTATTAACAAATAGGATTGAGTTCAGGAGGAGTAAAATAGAAATGCTTAATTGACACTCGTGTGAGAAAAATCTTAATATTGAAATCCTATATTCAGTCCATGAGTTTTAATATATGTCATTATGGATAGTCTGATTGCAGTCTTAACCAAGTGAGAGCGTACCATTGCTATGACTGTTGTTTCCTTCCAAAAATTATTCCATGCATTCAAGCCACTAGTATATCTGTTTTGGCTTCTAAATCTTAGGAGGAATGTTGAGAAATTAAAAATGGTTTAAAGATGAGGAAGAATGATGCAAGGTTTTGGAATGATTGTTTCTGATGAAGAGTAGCTGAGGGTGACTAAATAAATATTCAGTAATTGTGATCAGATGTGCTGGATCTGTGATGGAGGAGAAACAGGGTCTGTCTCAGCTTTCCAGCCACCCATGCTCTACAAAATACATGCCATTCCTTGGTGCCTTTCCCTGTGCATGAATAATTCCTGCAGGAGGAAGAAATGTAGCAATGACATGAAAGCAAATGCACTGTAATTCTTGAGATCCTTGTTCTTGTGCTGTAGATAGGAGTAGAAGATAAGAGAGAGATAAGCAGTGAACATCCACAGGAATGTAAAGGGTGAATTAAAAAAAAAAATCCATTTTGTCAGCTAAAAAGGTCAAACCATTTTTATTTGATATATTTTTACCTTTTAGAATAGGTCTATGAGAGAAAGTGGAGGAGGTTTTTATTATTGTTTTGTTAAGTTCTGCAATTCTACATTTTAGAGACAATGACCTTGGTAGAGGTCACAGGTATTAGCTGTGATAAAAATGCCATACCTCTTAATCTGGTGACCTGTTCAGTAGACAGCATTGCCTGTAGAAAGCCAGGAATGTGTTCAATGCAATTCTGGATCCCATTTATGTTGAACTTTAACTTTTGTAGACAGACACATGGTCTAGAAGTGAATCTCTTCTGTTCTCTGGGCTTTTGGCACAGGAAAAACAAAGTGGACAAAATCCGGACAGAAATACCATGTTACAATCCTGCTTTCTTCTCTCTATGTAAGAGCTACATTTCTTTCTGAGTTATAATAGACTTCTAAGGAAAGACTACATTCCTACTGTAGTCCTACTGAAAATGAAAGAAAGTTTGTTTCTAGAAAGGGTAGAATGAAGGGTGATGACATATAAAAGAAAGATTTGAGTTAAGCATGAGGAAATATGGATGTAAAGTCAGGATGACTTCTGTTCTTTTAGTGGTCCCTTTAATTATATGGAAACAAATTTTTTCCTCCAGCTTCTTTCTTTAGAGACAGTGTTAAAAAAAAAGGATTATAGATTGGAAGAGAGGTCGACTTGAGTCAAAAATTACATCATAGTTAAAAGTTTCCAGGGCAGTTAGTTGACAGAAACCAGCTAGGATCATTTGGCATGAATTATAGCTTATAATGGAATAAGGGACATTCATGAGCTTTTGGATATACCCCAAGACCACTGAATTGGTAGTTTATTGTAGAATTTTTTTAAAGAAATAATTACTCCAATTATTATTAACTGCTTTCTGATAGCTCATGGCATTTTATCCATTATTTTCATATGAAACTGTGTCAAAATAGGTAGTCAACTTTTGAAGTAACCTTTCATTGAAATATCATTTTTTTAATCCTTAAGTACAATCTTGTCTGCATGAAATAGCTATCATATTCTAAATTTATATCTCTTTTATAATATATTAATGGTACAAAGTGAAATTTAAACTATGACCAAAAGTTTGATTTAGAGGTATAGGAAAACTAAATTGTTCTGATTGTCTGTCATGGTTACTATAAAGACAATAAAAAATACCATTGCTTTGGAAAATTCTATAGACTACTTTATGGGGTTTTCTCTCTTTGTTCATGTAACTGTCTCATGGTTACTTTTCTTCAGCTTTCATTGCTAAAAGCATATTTTCCTCAAGGAGTACTTTTTCAAGACAATTTTCACTATTAACAAGCATGAATTTTTGAGGTCCCCAACAACAAGAGGCAGTTTGGGCATTGCCATTTTGCAGTGCTGCCACTCTCTAACTTTGGGGGGGGCACAAGGAGATAAACAGGTAAAATATTACAATATAATGTGTAAAGTTCTGTAGAGGAAGTGTGGAGGTTGGAAGAGGTGGAATGCTATCACAAACAGAAGGAATGACAATGCATGAGCCATGGATGGGGAATGGAGATACGGGGTGAAACTTGGAATGACTAGTCTGGGTAATGCATCCAGGAGCAGCATTAAATATAAAAGTATAGCCAGTTGGCCCTATGAGGAGAGAGAGAGGGAGTGAGAGAGGGAGAGAGAGAGAGAATCCCAAGCAGGCTCTGTGCTGTCAGCACATAGCCCAAAGTGGGACTCGATCCCATGAATCATGAAATCATGACCTGAGCTGAAACTTCCCATTTGAGAGCAAAATGTTCATTTGAAAGTTAATTTACCAGAAAGGTTTTTTTTTTTTTTTTTTTGCAAGTCAACTATTTCCACGGGATTTTGTTACACTTTAATAGGTCTGTCAAACACTTGGATGGAGAGGTGGAAAACATGAATGTAAAGTTTTCAGCTAAAGCAAAATTGAGAAGAAAAAAATATCAGAATATAGTATCTATACCCAATATGATAGAATAGTCTAAAACCATATCATTCTTGCATATATATATGCTCTCTCTCACCTTCATTTTTTTTTTTTTTCCACTGTAGGATAGGGGTCATTGCTTTGTAGTAACTCATGGGAGAAATCTCTTATGTTGTAAACTCAAGATGAGCCATTATGTAACATAGTTGCCCTATGATATAGCACAGTCTTAGAATTAGCAGAGATCAATCATGTGCTTTGTGAGGGAGATGAGGCTCTTCAGTACTGCCTGCTACTATTAGTCTATGTTGAGGATGTACTGAATTCTGGTGAACTGTGAAAAGTCACTGAGGTGAGAGGGAGTCCTAAAATTTTTTCAAGAATTTCAGAGACAACTAATTGTGTTTAGCATGAAGAAAACAAGATTGGACTAAGAAATCATTCTTTTATCTTCAGGTTAGGAATATTATTATCTAGAGGTGCCTGGTGGGTGGAAGTTACAGAGACATGGACTTCATGTAAGTGTAAGAAAGCAAAAGAGGTTTTTGACAGTGGAATGGCTGCTGTCTCTGGAACAATTCAACAGAAGCGTAGATTACCTTTGGTCAGAGCAATCATAGAAGGAGTGAGACTCTGGGGGACAGTGGGGTGTGGGGTAGGCTCTTTTAGTACTCCAGTTTTAGAGGTACATGTTTCAGTAAAGTATTTAGCAAAATAAATTCACTTATGCATACCATATTTAGTCAAAACTGGATCCTTTCTATATGCAAGACTGGGTCATAGTTACCGTAAGATGTAATTCTTGTCTCAAAATTTTTGTGATGATTAGCTGCACAAAGAAATGTGATGGCCCAAATTACTTTCTTCCAATTTGCTCTGCATACTTCCTTCAGACTAATCATTAGCACATTCTCACCTCTTTATACCGCCGTCCTACTTAAAACACATTCACTCTGCACTGATATTGGGATAAAGACACACATTCTTAATGTGACCTACACAAGCCAGCCAGGTCTATCCCTTCTCCAGTTTTATGTTGTGGCACCCTCAATTTCCAATCCTTGGATTGGAATCCTGACCTGCTATTAAATTCTCATATATACACCATATTCCCATTTGCTGTGCATTGGTTTTCACGCTGGTTTTCTCTGCGTGGATGTCTTTCTCCTTTTTGAATGACTTGTACTATCACCCTCAAGATCTCAGTTCACTTTTCAGGTAATTGGGGAAGCCTTCCTGACCTTCTTATTTAGCTTTCATTTCCTGTTATACGTGCTCATACTCTGTATTTCTCATTCACAGAATTGATCATTGTTAGAATTTACATTTGATTATATAGCTATTTGATTAGTGTCTGTTTCCCCTACTAAAATGCAAACATCTTAAGGAATAGGCATTCTCTGTTTTAGAACTCCTGGTGCCTTGGGATATGTACATATCACACAAAATATGTATTGAATGAATGATATAATGGAACAGATAACATTTACAGTAGAAGCATAGAAGAGAAAATTTAGAGAAAAGATGTGATATAGCGACACCAAGGCAATAAATTAATTTTGTATAGTACTTGCATATTTTAGACTGATTTTTTTAGTTTTCACAAAAGTTCTAAGAGCTAGGATTATTGTATCATAGCATATTACATTCATTTTACAGATAAGAAAAATTATCCCTCTTAATTTTGCAGAAAAGGACAGTTAACTAGCTCAAGATGAATATTAAATAGCAGATTTAAGATAAGAAACCATGTGTTTGAGATTTTTAGAAAAATAACCATATACTTGTTATACCCAGATGTTATATTATTTTATAACTTGCTTCAAATGGCATATTTCCTTATGATTTTTCTATAGGATTACATTAGGTCAGTCTGCTATAACAAAATACTGTAGATTAGGTGGCTTAACGAATGTTTACTTCAGTTCTGGAGGCTGGGAAGTCTAAGATCAAGGTGCCAGCAGAATTGGTCTGGTGAGATCCCTTTCCTGGTTTGCAGAGAGCCACCTTGCTCTGTCCTCACAGAGAGTCTACAGAGAGCTGTGGCCTTTTCTTCTTCTTATAAAAGCACTAATTGCATAATGGGGGCCCTACCCTCAAAAACTTAATCTAAACCTAGTAAACTCTCCCAAGCTCCACCTCCAAATACTATGACATTAGGTTTCATCATATGAACTTGGGGGGAACAGACATCCAGTCCATAACAAGGAGGAAGCTATGTTTTCTTTGTATTTGCTCATCTAAAATATATTCATAGTTTTAAAATTACGTATAGATTTCTCAGTTAATTATGTTTTAGAGACCTTGACAGGTAGAATTTGAAACATGAAAGTAACACTGCCACCTAGTGACAACTAACTTGAGTGAAGTTGGAAAAGCAAAGCAGCAATTAAGTTCTCTCAGAATGGTGACACAAGTCATTCAGGTAGAGTGGGCAGGGCACCAGACTTGGGCGGTCATTTCTTTTTAGTGAATATTTGAGATAGTTGATTCTTTCAATGATCATGCATTAATAATGACGAAACAAAACAAATTCCCTTAGCTATAGAATATTACCCATGTAGTAAATGGATAAAATGAATTCCTGGGAAATCATTGACTGGGATCTGTCTCCATTTTCCTCACTCTTTCCATTGCTTCCGAATGAGGGAGGTTTGTACTCTGATAACCTAATAAAAAGAAGTTTTCATCTTAATTTAGAGAACTAAGGATATTCAGGAACAAACATGTAGGTAGAAATGAGTCCTTGATAAAATTTCCGGTTAGATTTTACAGCATTGTAAGGAAGAGGTGGAATGCCAAAGATAAACTCCCATCTATCCTAAGGGGACACTTAAAGCCACTTTGAATTAAATTACTATGTGATTTAATGTAAGCACAACAATAAAACAGTTCCAGACATGCAGTAAACGGTTAGAAAATGAGGAATATAAGAATTTTCTTTAAATCATTGAACCACAAAGGAAAATTGAATAATTTATTTGTATCTTTTAAGTCCTACACTTATATGATAGATTTTAGCTGAAAAAATTTAAGTGAATTATTGTCCTGGTACATTAAGATTGCAGATAAAATTATCATCTAAAATCCCTTGAGCTAAAATTTTCTTATCGTGTGCATATGCCAGATCAAAAGAGATAACAATTATTCTATTTCTCTGGAGGTCTAAATAACAAAAACCCATCACTCTGAAATGGTAATAATTTTGCTGATTGAGAAAAGAATGTTAGATTTAACTTTTTTTTTTTTTTTAGATAGTCTGGAGGGTATTATTTCTATTTGTCTACTTAATGGTATACTCATTGCAATATATCTCTAAGGTGTTCTAACTCATGGTGTAAAAATAGCCTAACTGGAAATATTAATTACTTTTTATGTAAGTCAGTGAAAATTATTGTTTTCCTGACATGACTTATTACCCTCTCTCCCCTTCCGGAACAATATTTCATGTGCTAACAATAAACATTTTGTAATGGAGATGCTATTTGCCAAGAGTTAAGTTGGAAATCTCACGAGCATGAAGAATTTTAAGATAAGAAAAGCATCTGACTTATGCACATTTCTCAGTCAATATCCTTAAAACAAATACTTTTATGTTTATTTTAGGAGGAGAGTACAGATTTGACCCCATCTCTTGCTTTCATGTGCTACATTATTTATATGAAGAATGTAGATAAGTACCAGACAAGAGCAGATGACAATCTAGCAAGATAGTTGCCATGAAGTATTGCCTGGATACCAAGGGTTCCGATTCTTTGAAAAAAAAAAAAAAAAAAAGATTGCACAATGTGGTTTTGATAATCTTCGTATGGGACACAGCTGATCTGGATCCCTCCTACCTTTGGGTCACTGAAGAACTCTAGAGGTGTAGTTCTTAAGGTGAAACCAGAAAGATGGGTAGAGTCAGTAAGGTGAAGAGCTGAAAGGCAGTGGTTTGGAAGGGGGTTGTGTAGTCAGAGCTTTGAATTTTTTGGTACCTTATCCATAAAAAAAGGATTCAACTACACCAGTGTGGAGGTGCATAAAATACTGGGGCTCTGTAGGGTTCTTAATACCCAGAACAGTATAGTGGGGGCGGAATAAGAAATTGACTTCACACCAGAAAAATGTACTTGGGTGATTCTAACACTAGTAGAAAGAGGGGAGACTAAGTTTCATGGCAGTATAGAGGAGAAAGAGACCAGTTTCTTTTAGGGGTTTCTGGTGAGAGGTGAGTTGTTCAAGATTCTTGAAGGAGTTGGCGTTTTTGCCATGATCCTTGAAGGAGGAACAGGGTGAGGCCTGTAGTAAGTTTGTAGTCTGTTTTTGCCTTGGCCGTGTTTTGACCCTCGCCTTATTTGTTCAGCTAGGATTGTGTCTAAGCAGAGCCTCCGCATCTGTTCTTAACCTCAACTGCAGCCTTATCCTTCTACCCATGTGCCGGACACTCCTGGCCTACCTTCGAGGATCCCAGAAGGTAAGCACGAATAATCCTAGTCACAGATTCCAGCACAGAAATCAAGTGTAACAGTAGCATTTTAGTAGCACTTAGTTTTCATGGTCTGATTTTCTACTAGACTGATTTCTCTTATTGGTTGTCATTTCCTAGATGAGAGTAAAGACCTCATCATCTGTCAGGATGATCCGTGAGCTACTCTGCAACGCTAGATAAGGGCAGTGGATGGGTAGAAATGGTTATTAATAGGGGCGCCTGGGTGGCTCAGTCGGTTAAACATCCGATTTTGGCCTAGGTCATGATCTCACCATTCCTGAGTTCTAGCCCTGCGTCAGGCTCTGTACTGACAGCTCAGAGCCTGAAACCTATTTCAGATTCTGCGGCTCCCTCTCTGTCTCTGCCCCTTCCCTGCTCATGCTCTGTCTCTCCCTCTCAAAAATAAATAAATGTTAAAAAAATTAAAAAAAAAAAAGAAATGGTTATTAACAGTGGTATCAGGCACTGTGCGAAGCATTCCACATATGTAGCTAGGAATCCTCACAGTGATTCTGCAGGGATTGCTGATGAAGAACCTGAGGCATAGAGACGTTAAGTAACTGGACCAACATCATGAGACTAGTGAAATGGCAGAGCTAAGATCAGTCCCAGTTCTGAGCTTTTTCCAGAATACTATGCCTCATTGAGACCTTGTGTTTTCATTTAGTTAAGTGCAGGTGAGCAAGCGAGAGCCCTGTGGACGTTGGGCAATATATAGGGTGACTGCTGGTGTTGGTGGTGATTTACCTCCTTTTCAAACACAGACATGTTTTAAGCTATGTAGTAGGATTGGAGAAGATGTCTTGATTAAGATGTGATGTCGTGTGTGATATTTAGTGTTGCAAAATGAAGGTTGTAAGAAAACAGAAAAACGTTTTGGAAATTGAAACTCAATTGAAATTATTTTTTGTCTTCGGTTATCCTGGTGTGTGGTATATGTGTGTATGTGTGTGTGTGTGTGTGTGTGTGTGTGTGTGTGTGGTTTCTTCATTGAGATAGTAAGGCATTGCTGGATCAATACTGATACTTTAAGAGAAGTTGTTAATATGAGGTCACTTTGATGTTCTGTGAAGTTTATATAAGCGGATTTACTGCAGTAAAACTTCTCAACCTTTTCATGTAATTATATTTAGAAACTCTTTACTTTTAATACAGTAATTTGTGAAAATAACTCTTTCTGTAGGTTGCCTGCCATTGTAAAATGCTAGGTTTTGATGCCTATGGATGGCTATTGGCTTGGTGAGAAGAAAGAGAAGATAAACAACAGGAAATGAAACGTGCCCACCTAAGTCTCTCAGTATTTAATAAGTCTTAAAGAACTGTCCCCTGATGTGAAACTAGGTACTCAAAGATGCTTGACATTTTATTTTTTATAAGATTATGAAGACATTTAAAACCATAGATGAAGTTGCTTCATTTAAAAATAATTTTATTTTCTTGACTACAAAAGGAAATAATATATATTGTACAACTCAAACATTACAGAAATCATGATCAGGGAAGGTTTCTCCTAATATTACTGATTACATTTTGGGGTAAATGCCTTCAGATTGGCATATACTGCTATTGACTTTAAACAATATGGGATTATAATATAGTTTACATGTTATAATTGCTTTACCTAGCTGTTGTCTCACACATCTTTCCACATCAGTAATAAGCCTTCTTACATTCTCTGTAATGTTTGGGTGTTCCACTGATTAGATATATCATAATTCACCTCACCAGCTTTTACTTCCTAGGTTTCTGCTGTATTTCCAAAACTTTGACATCATAAACAATGCTTTAATGAAAAACTCTACAGGTATCTTATTTGCTGCATGATTTTCACCATGCCAAATTTTATTTAGGTTCCAAGCAGGAGAACCAGAAGACTGTTGGATAAAAGCAGAACATTCCATATAACCTGTGGTGTTACTATCTGCATTTTTTCAGGTGAGAAAACCAAAAGATATTAACATATTGTGTTAGAAGAACACATTTTATGAATGGTATTTTTATTGTCCCATAAATTATTTGCTGTCCAACTTGTGGTTTTCTTACTATATACCTTAATTTTTCTTTACTGTGTATTTAAAGAGAGTTGCCTAATGGTGTTACAGAAAATGAACATATCTTATACATTAAATATATATATATATGTGTGTGTGTGTGTTTCACATTATAATGTATGAAAGTTGGCCCTCAAGCTGCTAATAATTGTTTTCCAAAAGTAAATAATTTCATTCAGAAAGATGAAAAGAAATAGAATAAAAGTTTTTAAGGTTTAAAAGTGAAGATATGATAGGAGTTTAAATGCATACAAATTAGAATGTGAACTGTACCTTCATACAACGTGAGTCCATTCAAAATTATATTTGATAAATGTTTCTTTGATATTAATACTTGGGTTGAAGAGTAAATGTCAAAAAGCTTGTGGAAATGTATCCTGTTCAATTCCAAGTTAAAGTATCAAGTGAGAATCTTTTGGTTTTTAAAAGATCCTTTTAAAATAAATTTTTATCTTGAGCATTTATATGATACTTTTCAAATTTTTGGAACAGAAAATAATAAACATATTTATTAACTACATGGACTCTGGAGATGAATTGTGTACGCTCTATCCCCAACGCCCTCCTGCCTTACTGTGTGACATAAGCTCTCTGATCTTTGATTTGTTGTTGTTTTAATCATAAAATGGATTCACAATAGCACCTGCCTCATGGTTTTAAGACTAAAATGAGATCACCCATATGAAGTTTTTAGGATAGAATTAGTTATGGTTTGTAATCTCAGGAGTTAATTATCTCAGTGGTGTAGCAACTGACATTTCTGTCTGGCCATTATTTGATAGGACATAGCTGTTTTGACACCAGGGACATTGGTCTGGATATGTATGTATGGCTATTTTGAATCAGACGTGTTTTGATGCAGCTATTATCAAGAGATCATTAAGCTTTCAGCTTTTAAAAAGTTGCCAAGTATTGTTGAAACAGGCATCTGCACCGTTTTATCCCTGGACATCCTCGTATTGGTGGTTTCCACCTCTGGAGGCGAGAGACAGGGAGAGGCTCAGGGGTGGGATCAGGAATCCATCCAGCCCAAAAGTCTGGGTATGGAGTAAGAATCCAGGATGAGATGAGGACCAAGGGTGTGGTAAGGGTTAGGGCTGGATTAGGACACAGAGAGTGAAAGGTCAGAAAAGGAGGAGCGTCAGGAAATGTTGACATATTTGTAACTTGATTTGTTCTAAACTGTAGCTGTGTCCAAATATTCTGGTTCAGCTGGCGAACAACCAGACTGAGACCGGGTAGAGTCTTGCCGTGAATAAACATTCCAGAGGGTTTGCTTTCTGCCACTCACTAGTTGTCTGACCTTAGCTACATTGCCTCTTTTAACCTTAGTTTTTTTTTTTTCCTTCTTCTTTTTTTAATGTTTACTTACTTATTTTGAGAGAGGGAGAGAGAGAATGCACACCTGTGTGCAGGTGGGGGAGGGGCAGAGGGAGAAGGAGACAGAGAATCCCAAGATGACAGTATGGAGCCCCGTGCTGTGATCCCACAAACTGTGAGATCATGATTTGAGTGGAAATCAGGAGTTGGACACTTAACTTAACCGACTGTGCCACTCATGTGCCCCAAACCTTAATTTTCTTATCTGTAGAATAGGGATGCTTCTACCCAACTAATTGTTTTGCTGTGAGAATTAAATGGGAAAATCTATTCAAAATGTCTGGCCTGGCTTTCTCCCTGCTCCCTAAAATTAGAAGCCCTGAATCTAAAAATCTTTAAAGATCTTTTGACCTAAAAGATCTTTAAAGAAGGTGAATGTATCCCTTAAGGGTATATCTCATACAGCTGTTACCTAGGGCTTTTTTTCAGGAGAATTCAGAAAGAATGACCCATAATCTATGTATGTAGTTAACATATAAACCTTAAATTTAAAATGAAGGGATTTTTTTTAAAGCTTATATATTTCAGACATGATAAAGCTATAGGACACACAATTTTGCTTAAATTACACTTTATGCCTATGTCATAGTTGAGTCTCACCTGGGCACCCTTTTAAAAATTTCCTTAACTCTGTACTTGCTTGTTAGTTAACCCACTTCTAACTTCCTGTCTGCTTTTTATGGGACCTTTTCCTTTTTTGATTCTGGCAGGAGCTTATCAATCAGTTAGCTAACTTTTTATTTAGCATTCTAGTCTTTCTCTTACTTCTGTGTGCTTTCTGAGTACTTTAGAACTTTTGGCATATCTACATCTCATATGCTAGGTTGGAGGGGACCATAGAGTTTTCCAGTTTCCATACCATGTTTTCTGTTGAAACAGAAAATTTGTATAGACTGTAATGGTTCACAAACCAGTTTCAGGTTACTCATCTCATTAAATCTCCTATTTCTGTCATTGTCATTTTACAGAGAACTAATCTGAGGTGTTGGTAGGTAAACAGTGTGGCCAAGAAAACTGGATTTCCAACTATTATCTGTTGTTCTTTCACCTCCCTTATTTCACCTACAAGAAAAGATTGGGAAGGGGGAATGTGGTATCATTCAATGCACAAGTTTGTTTTCTGCTTCCTTTCCAGCCTCTTCAAGATAATTTTCCTTTTCCCTGGCCATGCCAAAATGAATTTGTCTTCAACTCTGTAGTAACTTCCTAACACGTGCATCTTTTGCAAGAGCTCTGAGTCAGTTGAGCTCTCTGTCTACTGTGCCACTGTAGATAGATTGTTAAATGGTAATTATTACCTTCCCGAGTTTTTAATACCAACGAAGTGATTGCCAACACTTTTGCTGTTGGGTTTAGGATGCTATGATTTGAATTTATGGGTTGTGAGAAATTTTGACTAGTTAAAAGCCTTCCAGGGGGTCTATATTTTAGGTTGAGTGGCAGTGGAAAATCACAAGATATATGCAACAGATTTAGAGCTAGAGGAGAGATGAAAAATGTAGAACAACTCAAATATCCAGGAGCTGTTAAATAAGTAAATGCACGCTCATATCCTCATACATTTACGTGTGTAAGTGTGTATGTATGAGTTTCCTAACCCTCACTTGCTAGGGTTATTTTATTCTAGCTTTTGAAAATTCAGTTTCTTTACATGATTTCTAATACTAAACTGTCAGTAATCAAGATTTTTGTGTCTTTAAAATTTCCCCTTTCAATTTAATATTTTATTGCTCAGATCAGCTGTCAAAGTTTGACCCTGTGTTTACTGAGGGAGAGGAAATGAGCCCTCTTTGTGGAGCGTATAGAAAAGCCCCACTGATTTGGGCCTCATGTGATTCCGTAGGTGTGCACGTGGCTGCCCATCTGGTGAACGCCCTCAATTTCTCAGTGAACTACAGTGAAGATTTCGTGGAACTGAATGCTGCAAGATACCGAGATGAGGTGGGTGGTCTCCCTCTTCTCATTTTCCTTTCACTTGTGGTGAGGTGACTGATGAAGGTCTGTGATTTTCACGGAAAATTTGTACCTTGCTGCTCCCTTTGAGTGCTTTTAAAATGCAGTTGTCAAGTTGAGTTTTGTTCCTTTTCAGTAGAAAATATAGGTAATTACTATTTCACAGTCTCTCCTGCTGCAAATGGGAGGTGGAGAGTGTCTACTTTTTATATTTCGCCGTGTTCCGACGGCTGCCACTCAGGCCTGCCTTCTGCCTCCCAACAGCGTTGTCTAGTTCCTATCCAGCGGAGATGGCCAGCGGTGTCTTTACAGGGCAAAAGTTCTTTTTTTTTTTTTTTTTTTCAACGTTTTTTTATTTATTTTTGGGACAGAGAGAGACAGAGCATGAACAGGGGAGGGGCAGAGAGAGAGGGAGACACAGAATCGGAAACAGGCTCCAGGCTCCGAGCCATCAGCCCAGAGCCTGACGCGGGGCTCGAACTCACGGACCGCGAGATTGTGACCTGGCTGAAGTCGGACGCTTAACCGACTGCGCCACCCAGGCGCCCCCTTTTTTTTTTTTTTTAAGAACTTGGGCAAGAAAGGGCAGAGACCCAGGTTGACTATTTGAGGATCCTGAGTAATCAGTTTATTTGACTTAAAAAAATATTATTGGGTTCTAGTGGTTACTCGGTTTTGTTTTAATCCTTGAAATAGGTGACCTGGAGCTGAATTCTGGTGCGGGCATTATTATTTAGGGCTGCTTTTCTCCATGTGAAGCCACGCATGAAGTGAAATTGTATGTGCGGGGTGGCGGGCCAGAGCCTGATGAACACATGTATAACCCTGGTTAGCTCTCTATTGCTCAGTACTTTCATCCTGACTTTTCCTGTCTTCCTTTGCTTCATGGCAAGACTGCATCAAAATCAAACTACTGGGCATCGAATTTGATCACACCCCCTCCCTGTTCTGCTAAGTCTGGTAGTGACTTTGTAGGATTGTTCCCTCTCTTCCCCAGCTCCATTTTCTCTTCCACGTATCACCTGAGTTATCTAGACGAATACTGCTATGGTTATGTGCTTGATCTCTTTTTCAAAACAAAACAAAGGGAACACCAACAACAAACACAGAAACAAGTCACAAAACCAAAATAGCAAGCAGCCTTTGCTAAGTTCTTTGACCAGACACTAATATTCTTAAAAAAGTCAAAATGGTTTAACTGGTGTGCATTGGAGTCAAGCATTGATAATTGCACTGAGCACCCAGCATTAAGAACCACTGACAAATCCAGCTTCGTTGCATGCCAGTGGAAGCTCTTCACGTGTAATGATTTCAGAATGGAGCCACCACTTTTTCCATCTCCTGCTACCTACTCCTATTCCTGTATCCTCCTCTGCCCATAGCACACGGATTTCCTGGTTTCCTGCCTCTGCCACACAGAGACGTCCTGCCATGTCAAGGACATCGCCAGGACCGAAGCGACTCCAGTCTTTATCTTTCCTTCTTTGCTTCTCTCTTTTGTTTTGGTAATCTTAGTCTTTAATAACTATAATGGTTCTATCATTTTTTTTAAAAAAATGTTTATTTTTGAGATGGACAGAGAGAGAGAGCAGGGGAGGGGCAGAGAATGAGGGAGAGAGAGAAGCTGAAGCAGGCTCTGCACGCTGTCAGTGCGGAGTTCCATGTGGGGCTTGATCTCATGAAACCGTGAGATCATGATCTGAGCTGAGATCAAGAGTCAGGCGCTTAGCCAACTGAGCCACCCAAGTGCCCCTAAAGGTTCTATCATTTAAATGTCATATGCTTTTGCTTAATATTTTAATATTTTTAGTCATATTAGGATCTGTAGTTATTAACTTTATTTAACCTTATGCAGCTTACATGCTCAAAAGAAAATATTTTAAAACTCTCAAGAAAATGAAGTTTAAAAAATGAAACCCTTTTCTCCGAAAGTAGCCACAGTTAATAACTTTCTGTTCTCTTATAAGATACTTTGAGTGGTATTTTATGAAACATACTCATCAACAATTTTCTTATTTCCATAATTACATGCACGGTAGCTTGCTGTATCAAAGAGTATAGATCTATCATTCTCTTTGTACTAATGTGTGATAGTTTATTTTAGACTTTTCCTTATTCACAGATGTTTAGGTTGTTGTTGAGTCTTTGTTATGAACCACTCTCCAATAAATCGACTTTTTTATATGCTTCCATTAGACAGATCCCTAGAAGTAGAATTTTGTTTCAAAGGTGTTCACATTTTTATTTTTTTTAATTTTTTTATTTTTTTAAAGTTTATTTTTATTTTGAGAGAGAGAGCAAGCAAGAGAGAGCAGGGGAGGGGCAGAACCCCAAGCAGGCTCTGTGCTGTTAGCGAGGCGCTGGATGCAGGGCTTAAAGTTGCAAACAGCAAGATCATGACCTAAGCAGAGATCAAGCGTTGGCTGCTTAACCGACTGAGCCACCTACATATTTAATTTTTGCGACCTGCACATTTTTAATTTTGATGGACATTGCCAAATTGCCTTCCAAAAAGGCTTCACCAGTGGACATACTTCTACCAAGTTTGTGAGAATGCTTATAGCTACACCTGCCTTGTTTTTTGTTTTTCTTTAATTTCTGCCAGTCTGATGGATGAAAAATGGTAACTCATTGTTTTAATTTATATTTCTTTCTTTGTTTCCTTCCTTACTTCTTTCTCTTTTTTCTCCCTCTTCTTTATTTTTGAGCAACTTGTAGGTATCAGACAATGTGCTAGATGAAGATGAAAACACAAGCACACGCACACACGCACACACACGCGCGCGCGCACACACACACACACACACACACACACACTGCATGCATAAACAGAGTCTTCTGTGAGTTGTCTTTGAGAAAGAAGGATTTGTGACAAGCAACCTTTGTCCATGCTTTGTGGTCTCTGTCTGTCTTCTCCAGATTTCTAGTGACCCACCCTCGGGCTACTGGGTGGCACACTCTTTATGGCCTACCCGAATCTGCCTCATCCTGTCATGTGTGAAACTGTCTCCTGCTCTCTCACATTCCATCCTCATTCCCTGGCAGTAGTAATTGTTCCATCCTCTGAGTTCCCACAGCTATTGGTTCAGATTTCTGGTGTTACCTCTTTGTTCAGCTGGTCTTGTATTTTCACTAGCTGTTTATATATTAGGTTACTCTAGGTTACCCTTTAGCTATGTTCCTAATGTCAGAGATAGAAGTCATCTGGCCCTGGCAGGATGAAGTTATGCTCTTGCTGGGCAAGTGGCCCTTATTCAAGGCTTCTGCAATTATTTCATATAAATGGCTTCCCACTTTGTATATAGGTTGGGCTGACTCCAGCTTCAATGGAGGCATAGGAAAGAATTTCAAAAGTTGTGCAATATTAAGCACCATTAGGATGAAAAACAAATCCACAAATCTACTGGGGATTGATCTCAGAAGATACAAAGGGAGTTGCCTAAGGTCCATTACACCACAAGAGATGTAGTTTAAAGGAAAGATTACACTAACAAGATTAATTTTTATATTTCTGAGTAACAGGAACCCATCCTCTTTATTTGAATATTGTCACTACTTTTCACAGTATTTGAAATATTATAAGTGTTCCATTAGTATTCTTTGCACTGAATTTACAGTGTTCAGCCCTCCCTATATATTTTATTACTTTTGATTTTCACTGTCTTGACATCTTAAAGGTGCAATTTGACAATTATGGTGGACAAAGTATGTATGAATGTTTCCACATTATAGCCAAAGCTATTGAGTCTCCAAATGGTCATAGTGTGGGCTTCAGGCCACTGCTACTAATTTGTAATTAGCCATGAAGTTGAAAGTCTGCACTTTCTGACTCTTCATCCCGTGCTCTTTCTTTCTCAGAAGGATAGTCTTCTCTGTGTGATTTTGTACTTGTTATGATCTCCTCTAGTGTCATGAAAACATTATGAAACTTAATTGAATTTCTCATTTCCATTGGGAGAATGCATCTGAAATGCCTAATGGATCTGATACCCAGCAGATTCCTTGTAGAATTTTACATTATCAATGTTCTATTTTTCAGTCAATTTTTTTCCCTTTTTCTCAGGATCCTAGAAAACTTCTCTTCACAACTGGTAAGTTGTTATTCATTGCTCTTTCTGCAGATTCAGGGAAATCTTTGAAAATAAGCATCATCAAACTACATAGCAATTAAATATATGTTAAGATATAACATGGAAAATTTGCAACCAGAACCAATGTTAGGAGTTTAAGTGTAAGTTGCAACGAAAGCAGGGGACAAGGCAAACAGTGGGGTTCAGATGAACTAAGAGTAAAAATAAGTAAATGCATTTGCCTTCCATATGTTCTTCCAATAACAACAATGTGATGCCATAGGCTTTGTGCCCACGGCTGTGATAGTCCTGTTGGAGATGATACACATAGAATAGTCTCTTGCCCTCAAGGTACTGGAAAGAAACACCAAGCATTCTGAATATCCATGTGGCTCTTATAACTCAGTAATTTAGTAGGATATTTTGTCATCTTTATAATCTATGTAAAAAGGGGAGAAACAGTCATTAAAATCCATTAGTTTTCTTGCAATGGGACTCCTTTTTCATTTGTCATTTACTTTTCCTTTCTGAGCATGTTGTCCATGAAATCTCAGTCTAGACTATTAATTTGTTAAAGCGCATTTAAGCATCTCAAAATTTTGTCCTGTTGTTAGTATAATTCTTACTAAAATTCTTCTCTTTCTCAACCTTACATGATGAAAGGAGAAAACTGCATTTGGGGGATTTTTAGCACATATTTCAGTGGTAAGGACAATTAGGTAGTTGAGACGGTCTATCATAAAGGCTTGGCTATCACAAACACCCTATTAAGGATCAAAATTGCATCGGAGACTGAGGTGCATGGCTCTGTCAAATGCATTGTTTTTCTTTTCAATCAATATTATGATGAAAATAATAATAATTCAGATGTTTTTCCCCTTCCTTGTCACAAGTGAGGACACAATGGTATATTTTGATTTATAAAATATGTTTTTTTTTCTGTCTGTGTATGCAAAGTATTCCATAGTTTTCTCTGTAGGAACACAATTTAGTTTTGTTTACAACTTTGCTCATTGAAAATATGTTTTTCATTTAAGCCTTAAGAATTGGATGAGAAATAAGAGGCAGAAAAAGCAGAAAAACAAAACCTTATGTGTGAATCAATGTATTTTTTGGTTCATATGAATTAATTTTACAGAAATATCCAAGAACTTTGTTTTAGTATTATTTTGTACAGCACAAAGTATGGGTGAAACATGGAGACATTTAAAATGTTTGGGAAAGTTTAGTTTACAGACATATAAAAAGATGTCTCATATGACCAAGATATTACGTTCAGAGTCTTAGTGTAATGAATACTTATATATAAGCAGGTGATCTCTCCATCTAGCATGAAACCCCACCATCCCATGTTTTTTCCCAGAAGTTTCCATGAGTGATGTTGGACTAAGTAGAGATGATACTTAAAAATATGAATTTCCAGATTCCATTCTAGAGAACCTCTCTCTGTAGTGTGACCTGACCATGAATGTTATTAACCTTCCCAGGTATCTCAGGAGCTTCTGTTTCACCCTTACTGAACATCTCATCATACTGTTGTAATTCCCTTCTTGCAACACCTAACTTTTGTCTACTCTCTTACCCTATTCTCTCTCTCTCTCTCTCTCTTTTTTTTAACCTGCTCAGCTTCTGCTCAGCCTCCAGCCTCAGCTGACACACCCCATCATGCACAAATTCCTCCTTGAAGGCAGAGCTGCTCTCTTCTTTGGCATGGGTTTCTAAAGACACATAGTAAAATACTATGCTGGAGAATACTTTATTTCCTGCATATGCATGGTCTTTTCCACCTGAATGTGAGCTTTTCCAGTGTAAGGCAGGGCTTCCCCTAGGGCATGCAGAGCCTCAGGTACATTTTTTTGTGTTGTTTTGTTTTGTGGAGTTTCTGTCACTACAAACAATTTGAAAAACAAACCAGTATATCACTATCCTTTTAGTGTCCCAGTCTACACCATTTCATGAAAGAAATTCGGTGCTGGCCAGAAGGTGCCAGGTTCTCAGGTTGTCAGCTTGGAACACAGCCCAGAAGCCCTATGTATGAGTCTGGAGCTTCTAGAGCATCTGATTGACCCTACTGAGTAGTAGGTGAGAGACCAAAGCAGAATCAAAGAATGGCAATGGGAGAAGGGATGGTTTTCTACAAATAGACTTAGTCTAGCTTTGTATTACTAGTAAGTCTATGATTAAAATACCGTTTCATAGCTACGAATGTTGTTAGGTACAGTGCCGAGGAAAAATCAAGTTTCTTTTTTTTTTAAAGTTTTTTTTTTTTTTGACGTTTATTTTTGAGACAGAGAGAGACAAAGCATGAATGGGGGAGGGTCAGAGAGAGGGAGACACAGAATCTGAAACAGGCTTCAGGCTCTGAGCTGTCAGCACAGAGCCCGACGCGGGGCTCGAACTCACGGACCGCGAGATCATGACCTGAACCGAAGTCGGCCGCTTAACCGACGGAGCCACCCAGGCGCCCCTCAAGTTTCTTTTTTTTTTAAAAAATTTTTAATGTTTATTTATTTCTGAGAGAGAGAGACAGAGTGTAAGCAGGGGAGGGACAGAGAGAGAGGGAGACACAGAATCCGAAGCAGACTCCAGGCTCTGAGCTGTCAGCTCGAACTCACAGGGGCTCGAACTCACAGGGGCTGTCAGCTCGAACTCACTCTGAGGGGCTCGAACTCACAGACCGCAAGATCATGACCTGAGCTAAAGTTGGACACCCAACTGACTGAGCCACCCTAGTGCCCCAAAAATCAAGTTTCTGATGGAGGAATGCATGCATGTTTTTAGGTGTTCTAGTGATAAAGTCTACCTTTTATTGGTTAATATATTTCTTAGATTTTAGGTTGTTTAATGTTACATAGAGTCTTCTCTCTGTCTTTACATATTTTTCAATGTAATCTACAACTGAGAAATTAAGATGGTTTTGTAGAAAATAAAGTCTGTGGCAGTTCAAGTGACATGAAATATGGTAGTTAGATCACTCAGTAAGAAATGTTAAAAACATTAAGAATTTATAAAATAAAACAAGTTTAAAAGATTGTATTATTCAAACATGGATTTCAAAATATTTAGTATGTCATTTCCAAATTTGGTAGTACCTTGTATGATGAGAATAAAATGCATACTATCCAGTTTCAATTAGAAAAGCCTTCAAAAACAAATAGAATTGTGTTTCCAGTTATGTTGGAAAAAAACAGGATAATGAGTACAAGATGGTATATTTCTGACCACATCTGGATGTGGATGAAAACGTTCTGTCAGTTTCTTCTAGACTTGGGAGTATAGTGCAGTCCTTTTAAAGGCAACTAATTAATGAAATCTAATATGCATAGATAAAAAGTAATAAGAATAAACATACAAGCATGTCATTTCCTAAGGAAACAAGTGTAGGTTTTGCTTTATAATTTGAAGGATTCAGAGAGTTCATAATGTACTTTCTGGCAGGTAAGATGGCCCAGTAAGCTTTGACTAGCTCCATAATTTCCAACCTGTGCTTCCTGACTTTTGGAATGTGTGTAGTAATAGAAACTAATATATTGGGTCTTAGATGAGCTGTCATCGAAAGCTAGGTTAGGGTGCCCCTTGATGTACCCTGAAAACACTCAATGCTTAGCTCTCTTTCAGCACTTAATGCCCTTTGTTGCATTTGTCTGCTTATCTTGTCTCTCATACTGGACTAGAATTTCTTTTAGAGCAGGATTCATTTTTTCTATCACCTAATAGTACATTACAGATACCTAGAAAAAATACACTGAAGATGAAAGCCATTTGTGTAACTCTACTACTTGTTACATTGATCTTTACAACATCTAGATAATCAGTTAGCTAACCTTTGTTTAATTCCAATGTCAGAAATTGTAACTTCTTAAGGTACTCCACTTTTTTTGACCATTGTAATTATAATAATTTTTCCTTTTCATTGTTAATTATAAGTAACTTTTTCTTCTTCATTGAGCTGGCCTATTACTTTATAAATTACAAAGTCTGATCTTTTTATATTTCTGGGAGATAGAAAGGAAACATGAATCCTTTAGATAAAAAAGATAACTTCATAAATCTGAAAGAACATTAAAAAGTGTTGAATTGATTCTCCTCCAGTGAGATTAGAGTTTGGCCTAAGGGACAGTAATGGGAGCATTAATCCCAGGATGTGCATCCCATCGGCCAAGGTGTCTACTTCATCTTCAAGTGACTGATGTCAACTATTTCACCTCCTCTGAATCTTTCCAGTATGTTTTCCGTGTTCTGTTCTAAAAGGTGTTCACTGGTTATATGTTTGAGGAAAGATCTGTTTCTGGTTTCTTAGTGCTAGTACTTCCCAGAGACTTTAATATACTAATGTGTTCTGTGACTCTGTAAGGAATTATTATTATGCTTTTGAGAAATAGAAATTAATATCTCAAAGAATTACTGTTCAAATAATATACTTTGGAAATTATGCCTCTACACTAAACATACTTAGTTTTTTCAGGTGTCCTGATGAAGTGATTTGTAGACATTCCATAGCTAATCCTGGCATATTTAGAACCACATGGGAAGCCTTGTATGCAGACACAGTAGACCTTAATAAAGTCCCAAGAAAATTATTGGAAAGGCCTCTGCAACCACAAATTTTACATCATGGAGCCATCTGGGATTCTATCATTTATTTATTCATTTGGTCAAATAAGTTTTTTTTTTTTTAATTACTTGAAGCCAGAGAGAAAGACCTCCTCTTTTTTTTTTCTTTTTCAAATTTATTGACTTATAATTGGAGCCCAGTAGATAATGCATATGTAAATTATGCTATTTGATTTTTGACATATATATACACTTGTGAAGCCAAGACCAAAATCAAGATAACAAATATATTTATCATTCCACAAAGCTTTTTGTGCTTTTATAATGCATCCTGAGACTGATCTGCTTTCTATCACTGGAGAATGGTTTGAATTTTATAGAATATTATGTAAAAAGAATCACAGAGTTTGTACTCTTGGGATTTTTTAAGTGGAAGAATGTCTGGCTGTTTTCACTCAGTCTAATAATTTTGTGATTCATGTATGTTGTTGCATATAGCACATGGTGGTTTTTTTAAATTGCTGATTAGTGTTTCAGGTAGAGATAATACCACAATTATTTACCCATTCATCTGTTGATGGAGATTTCAATTGTTTATAGGCCTTAGCTGTTAAAAAAATAAAGTGGCTATGAATATTTTTGAACAAGTCTTTGTGTAGATGTGTATTTGAGATTCTTTGGGGGAAATACTTGGGGGTGGAAAGGCTGGGCCATTTTGTAGGCATGCTGTTTTTTGTAAATACCATTTTTCTGTACTGTTAGTCCTTAAGTGTGAACTAGTTATATATAGTTGTCTTGTTCTTCTCTTACCCCTAGGAAGTTAGTATTCACCTGGGGCAATGGCAAAGAGGAAGGGGAGGGAGGGCCCTGGAAAAGAAGTATAGAGAAGAGATGATTTGGATTAGGCATATCAGGAAAGGCAAGTATTGTTAGGCTTCCAAATCTGCATATTGGGAAGACCAAGGAGGAGAGAGTGTTCAAGTGTTAAGCATACAAAAACTAGCTCCTTAATTTCTCATGTGGCCCTTTATAAGTAGAAACTTGTTTCTACTGTACTGAGATTTCTAGCATTTTCCAGTGATTCCAAACTGTTGGAATCCTAATGATGCACACCTGTATTGCTCCTGTATTGTTCCCAGCTTGTCTGCTTCTGCTAGTGGCTTACAGTTCACGATGGCCCTTCTATGTTCTAGGTGGTTCCCTGGCAAGGAGAGAAGTTGGGGAATGCCTATACTTTTGGAGACACAATTGTTTCAATAGCTTTCCATAAAGATTTAAGATGGAATCTCTCAGGTTATTTAGGGCTTACTGTTGCTTGTATGATTGTAAGAGCAAATAACAGTAGCTTATAGACGGGATATTTTATTTGGTATTAATAAGATAAATCGAAATGCAACTATTGTGATTTTAGTTGTTTTTGATCCAGCATATCAACTCTTCATTTTGGATATGCTGTACCGACTAACATTGGATTTAGCCATCTATCACATCAGTATCAAGTTTGCAAAGCATTGCACATTTTTTTCTTTGTTAAAAAATGATTATTATATCAGAAACGCTGATTAACAGCCTGTTTTTCCATACTAAGGTGATAGGCCTGCAAGTGTTCTTAAAACAGCAGCACTGTAATTCTTTTTTCTTGAACTCTACCATTTTTTGTTCTACAGTTGAAGTTGTGGTTTTTAGAAAGCTTTAGGTTTTGTTTATTTTTTCTTTAAAATTACTCCGGATAGTGAAGCCCAAAAGAAATTATTTGAATTGAGACTAGAGGAGCTATTAGTTCCATAAAAGGAGGGCTGAGGGAGTCAGGGAGTTTTCATATGGTGGTGGAAAAACCAAAACGGTAAAAGGTGTTGGATACCAACTCAGTCCCATTGCATATTTTTTCCTCCTTTAAAACAGCTTTATTCATGTAGAATTAGGATACAATTAATTGCATCTCTTTAATACACACTCATGTTTCATAAGTTTTAACACTTGGTATGTTTACAAAACCATCATCACTATCAATATAAGGAGTAGATCTTAACACTCACCCTTTAAAATTTTTTTGTGCCTTTAGAAGTCTTTCCCTCCTGCTCCTCCTTGCCTCCCCATTAAACGTGTTTACTTTTTCTCTGTTGTTTTCATTATTGACATTTAATATCTTGTGTGCATTTGGGATAGCATGTCCCCGCAGAAGTATGTACACATCCAGCATTCTGAGTGGGATACATGAAAATACTAAGGTGGACTCTTCTTTTAAAGGTAGAAAAGATTGCTTTGTTTTAAGTACCTTGAATCTGTGCTAATTTTAAAAGGGCTTTTTTTGAGAAGGAACATACAAAGAGATATGTGATTTGAATTGGGCTTCCCACAGAGCACCGTAGCCCTTTGGATTTTAAGGTAATAATTTTTTGTACTTTTTTTCTCAGTATGGTTTAAGTTAAATGTACTTATATACCTTTTTTATAGTTCCTGGCCTGACAGGGGTCTGCATGGTGCTGGTGCTCTTCCTGATGATTACGGCTTCTACATACGCAATACGGTGAGTGTCAGGCCCATTATATCAATGTTTACTGGCCCGAGTATTTAAGTTTTCCTCAGATTATCTTCGTTTTCATATGCAGAAAAAGTGTTGATTAACTGGAATGCTTAGCAAGTGCAGCCAGTATTATGGCTAATGGACTATTCTGGAAAACTAAGAGTGAAGTAGAGACATTTCCATATATCATTTCCTGCTTTTGAAAAATCTCTTTGTTTAGTCAAATGTTCTGTGTTGGTAAGGAAACATGTGGAGACTTTTTGATGACTGAGGAAATTTGAGTTCTTCAGGGTCATCCTTCTGAAGGACAGTGTATCTCTACAAGACATGAGATTGAAATCAACATGTATGCAAAGGAATATAACATAATTATTTTATAACTCATTTCCTGTTGCAGTTTATTGTAGTATTTTAAATGAAGCTTTGGGAACATGGTTAGTTGACATCTGCTAAAATAATCAAAAATATCTGTATGCATATTTATTCTTCTGGTTACGAGATTTTGAGCAATTGCAGGCATACATTTTCATGAACACTTTCACATGTTCTTTTTGATAGATACATTCTGTGTGTCATAATATTTTACAGCATCTTGTGTTTCTAGGTCCAACTTTTTGGTTCAGAAAGCAAAAAGAAGAAATAATACATAGTATTCAAAAATCCCCAATTATTGTACTTGAGATGGGAAATTTAATGGAAAAACATGCATACACATTTTGAAAATAATTACCTAATAGAATATCAAAATGATTCTATCTTTGCACTTCTGAGAACGTCTCTGCACACATTCACACACCCCAAAATGTCGCAAGTAAACTCACCAGAGTTTAGCACTATAAACTTTCTGGTTTGATGTTTATAGGCTTAATCTTTCTTGCCTTTACTCACTCAGTCCTCACCTCCTACCTCCACCATCACTCTCTTTTTCCCCCTTTCACACTACTGATCTCTCTCTTCATATGTCTATGTATGTCACTAATACAGAATCATGTTATAGATGTTATTTTAAATCTGCTTCTTATTTAAATATGTTAGGAACATTTTTGTACATTAATAAATATCTGTCATCCTCTTTACTGTTAGAACAGCATATCATCCTATATACATAACTTTCCCAATTCCCCTATTGTTGGATATTTTAGGTTGATTCCATTTTTTATAGTATTTCAGTTCTGAAGCAAACACCCCCATCCATATGTCTTTGCATACTTTTGCACTTACGTCCTGAGGAAAACTATCTGGATGTAGAATGGCTTGGCAAAACAGTAAGCACACTTTTAAGACTTCTCATAAGAATTAAAACTCACCTTACAGAAAGGCAAATCAAATCTCTAACATTAGTGCTTAAGAGTGCCAATTTTGTGGGGAGAAATTTTATTTTAGTTAGGTAAGGCATATTAAAGAACATACATTTTTCAGTTTTCAGTGCTCTTAAAGGAAAATGAGGGCATCTGACATACTTATTTGCAAGATCGAAGATCTATGAATGTTCTATATCGATTAAAAATCCTTAACTGAGAGATAGTTTTATAAAATGGAGTATAAAGATCAGCTTCTATTTTCAACCGAGCCATTATATTTGTACTCATAATAATTCAGTGAATGTTCATCAATCTTCAGTTTTTCATGTCTTTAAAAGAGACTAAAACCAACTCTGCTTTTCTCCAAGCTTTATTGTGAATTCTTAAATGGATCACAGAGATAATCTTCTTCTTCCTCTTCTCTTTACCAGTGAGGAAATAAAGCATTAGAGAAATTAAGAGAATAAATGGCTCCAATGTTTGATTTCTTTTTTTCTTCTAATGGTTTATCTTTTTTAAAAAAAAGTTTTTTTAAACATTTATTCATTTTTGAGAGTGACAGAGACAGAGCATGAGCAGGGGAGGGGCAGAGAGAGAGGGAGACACAGAATCTGAAGCAGGCTCCAGGCTCCGAGCTGTCAGCACAGGGCCCGATGCGGGGCTTGAACTCACGGACTGCAAGATCATGACCTGAGCCAAAGTCGGATGCTCAACCGAGTGAGCCACCCAGGCGCCCCTAATGTTTGATTTCTAACAGTTGAATGTAGTCTAGTAATCCACCAATGGTTCAGTATGGGTCAATCTATTAAAATAAGTAAATATTTTAATAGCAGGTGACAGGAATACAAACATATTTTTATCTCAATAGATTTTTAAATGGTGGTTATTAAATCTTAGCCCTAGTTATGAATTAAAATAAGTAAACTAGGAATTAATTTCCTTTGTAAAATTAAAAAAAATAGAAAAGCCAGAACTAAACTCATAAAAGAAACATGAGATACATTCCTAAGAAAATTATGCCAAAAGTGATATTTTTAATTCTACCATTATTATATATGATAAGAAATGAAACATTTAGAATTAGTAGAAAGAATGCAACAATAAATCATCATTATTTCCAGAAAGGTATATGTAATTGTTCTGCCAGACAATCCAAGAGAATTATGGAAAAAAAAAAACATTAGTGTTATACCAAAGAAAAGAATTGTAATAGGTAAATGAATACAAAACAAATATTAAAAATAGCTTTTATATAATAGCTATTATCAGTTTGAAATTGAATAAAACTAAATAATAAAAACATGGAATATCTAGAAATAAACTTAATAAGAAACTAGTTAAAATCTATATAGAAAAACACAGAACTGCATTGAGGGAAATAAGTAGATATTTTAATAAAGATTGCATACTGCAAAAATGGAGTTCTTCCTCAGTCATTTTGTAGGCTTATTGCAATTCCCATCAAAATCAAAGATAGATTATTTTGTTTTTTGAATTCAGCAAAAACAGTTCTAAAGTTCACCTGAGGGAATATCCAAGTACATGTTCCAAAGAGAAGTAAAAGGGAATGTGGCTTACCAAACATTACCACAATTAAGCTTCAGTAACTTCAAACAGAATAGGACTTAATTGCAAAAATTACCAAGGAATTGAACCTAATGATAGAGTTGATAGAAAGCCCTGTAGGAGACTTTGATATATATAAAAAGCTGCTAAATAATAAAGATGCCATTACAAACTTATGAAGAAAGTAAGGCTTAAGTGAATGAAATTTGAGATAAATTAGAGGTAACTGTAAAAAAAATTATGCCATTAAAATTTAAAAGAAACTTTGCCCAATAATAAATTCTTACAATCTTATGGAACATGCTTAAATTATATGGAACATGCTTAAAATTTAAACAGTTTACACACAACAATTAAGAAAAATATACTGTAGAAATGGATAATTATCATGAATAGATAAATCACAGAAGAATTTAAGGTGAGTAACACAGAAAGGAAATCATATCCAATTCCACTTACATAAAATAATGAAAATGTATAAAGAGGAGTTGGGGTTTATGGAAACAGGCTCTCCTACTGTACAGTTGGGTTTATAATTGATAAACATTTTTAGAGAGCAATTGCCAGTGTGTATGAAAAACAAAATGAGTGTCCTTCAATGTAGCAATTCCACTTCTAGGAATTTAGGTTCAAAAAGAATCAGCTATGTGCAAAAAGGCATATGATCCAAGGATGTGAATGATCTTGCTTATAATAACAAAAGCTGTAGATGAAGTAAATGTCAAACCAGTTGGATATTGCTTATCTCAGGGGTTCTGAAAGTTCTAGGGGTTGTATCAGAATCCTCTAAGAAGCTTTTACTAATATCTGCCTTCCACCTCCAAGATTCTAATATTTGAATATCTACCCAGACATATGAAATAAAATGTTAGTCTTCTTACTTTTCTCAAAAGTTTCATAAATTGTGCTCACCATACCACTTCTTTTGAGGCTCTTTGTTTCCCCCAGGGCAGTAACACCAAGGTGTTTTTTTTGTTTGTTTGTTTTTTTTAACATGTAGGCTGTTCAGGAAAAGAATATAAAACTTTAATGAGCATCTATTTAGTTTCTCTCAATTTTACTTTCCTTTGGACTACTCTCACACTATGTATTAGGATAGGAGGATTATTTGTTTTAGGTATCATCTGAAAATTGAGAATATTGATCAAAAGGACAGTGAAAGTACATATTATCAGCCTATTACCTACTCCTCAAACTCATAATTACTTTAAACATTTCATTTTAATTCTTTCCATGTATCTTTATTTGAAATACAAAGAATCTTCAAAATTATGAAGTGTTAGTTATAATTTTGTCAGTTCTCTCTGCATGATATGTTAATACTTTTGTCTTAATAGATAAATCTCAGATGAACTCCTATTTTAACTTTCTTCAATTTTGACATATGTTTGAAATGATGGAATGTAAAGTGGCATTGAAATTAAGTTATTTGTTTTTTCAGAGTTTCTAATTATGACATCTTCTGGTATACTCATAATCTCTTCTTTGTCTTCTACATGCTGCTGATGTTGCATGTTTCAGGGTAAGTTTAAAAAATATTTAAAATATTTTTAAAATCATGTATACCTAAAAATAGGGTAATGATAGATAAATCTAGAGAAATTTTTATAGAAAGTGGTAAAATTATTTGGTTATATGGAATTGAGGGTAGTGTCAAGAATGAAGAAATAGTACTGTTTTTATCATAGCATATATATTTTTTAAAGTTTTATTTTTTTGAGAGAGAGAGAGAGAGAGAGAACTTACACACATAAGTCTTGAGCAGGAGGGACAGGGCAGAGAGAGAGGGAGAGAGAATCCCAAGCAGGCTCCATGGTGTCAGCCCAGAGCCCGGCACAGGCTCGATCTCACAAAATGTGAAATCCTGACAGGAGCTGAAACCAAGAGTTGGGCACTTAACTGACTGAGCAACCCAGGCATCCCTATCATAGCATATTTTAATGAATCTAGTATAAAAGTATATTAAAATTGAAAGACAGTTACTTCTTTTACAATGTTGCAGTTTTTAAAGTCCATGTAGTTATATCGTGATAACGTCTAAGAGAAAGTTAGTAAGAAATAAAGAACTTCAAGAAGGTATTTTAATGTTTCTTAAAAGTTTAGGAATTCCTAATGTCTTGCTGCTGTGGAATTTGTAACAATAGAGTTACCAGGTTTTAGTTTAAAAAAGCCTAGCAGCCTGTAGCAATATTTTTCTAGATATGTCTTCTGAGGCAAGGGAAATAAAAGCAAAAAATAAACTATTAGGACTACATCAAAATAAAAAGCTTCTGCACAGCAAAGGAAAAAACAAAATTAAAAGACAACCTACTGAATGGGAAATGATATTTGCAAATGACATATCTGATAAAGGGTTAGTATACAAAATATATAAAGAACTTACACAACTCAGCACCAAAAAAAAACAAATAATCCTATTGAAAAACAGACTCTTTTCCAAAGAAGATATCCAGATAGCCAGCAGACACATGGAAACATGCTCAGCATCACTAATCATCAGGGAAATGCAAATCAAAACCACACTGAGATATCACCTCACACCTGTCAGAATGGCTAAAATCAAACACACAAGCAGCAACAAGTGTTGGCAAGAATGTAGAGAAATATGGGGCGCCTGGGTGGCGCAGTCGGTTAAGCGTCCGACTTCAGCCAGGTCACGATCTCGCGGTCCGTGAGTTCGAGCCCCGCGTCGGGCTCTGGGCTGATGGCTCAGAGCCTGGAGCCTGTTTCTGGTTCTGTGTCTCCCTCTCTCTCTGCCCCTCCCCCATTCATGCTCTGTCTCTCTCTGTCCCAAAAATAAATAAACGTTGAAAAAGAATGTAGAGAAATAGAACTCTCCCCTTGTATTGTTGGTGGGAATGCAAAGTGGTGCAGCCACTGTGGGAACATTATGGGGGTTACTCTAAAGTTAAAAATAGAACTGTAGGGCACCTGGGTGTCTCAGTAGGTTAAGCATCTGACGTTGGCTCGGTCACTCTTTCATGGTTCATGGGTTCAAGCCCCATGTTAGCCTTTGTGCTGACAGCTCAGAGCCTGGAGCCTGCTTCAGATTCTGTGTCTCCCTATCTCTCTGCCCCTCCCCAGCTCATGCTCTGTCTCTGTCTCAAAAATAAATAAACATTAAAAAAAATAAAAAAAAATAGGACTATAGAACTACCCTATGATCTAGTGATGACACTATTGGGTATTTACCCAAAGAATACAAAAACGCTAATTCAAAGGGATACACATATCACTAGCAGCATTATTTACAATAGCTAAATGATGGAAACAGCCCATGTCCATAAATTGATGAATGGATAAAAAAGATGTAGTATATACACACAATGAAATATTATTCAGCCATAAAAAGAATGAAATCTTGCCATTGGCAACAATATGGATGCGCTTAGAGAGTATAATGCTAAGTGAAATCAGTCGGTCAGAGAAGGACAAATACCATATGATTTCACTCATGTGGAATTTAAGAAACAATACAAATGAGTAAAGGGACAAAAAAGGAGAGAAGCACAAACCAAGCAACAGACTCTTAACTCTGGGGAACAAACTGATGGTTACCAGAGGGAGGTGAGTGGGGGGATGGCTGAGATAGGTGAAAGGGCTTAAAGAGTATACTTATTATGATGAGCAATGACTAATGTATAGAGTTGTTGAATCACTATATTGTACACAAGAAACTAATATAACACTGTATGTTAACTATACTGGAATTAAGGTACAAAACTTAATATAAATAAATAAAATTAAAAATTAAAAAAAACAGAAAAACAGGGACGCCTGGATGGCTCAGTTGGTTAAGCATCCGACTTAGGCTCAGGTTGTGATCTTGCTGTCTGTGAGTTCGAGTCACGCATCGGGCTCTGTGCTGACAGCTCAGAGCCTGGAGCCTGTTTCAGATTCTGTGTCTCCCTCTCTCTCTCTGACCCTCCCCCGTTCATGCTATGTCTGTCTCTGTCTCAAAAATAAATAAATGTTAAAAAAAAAAAAAAAAAAAAAAAAAAAACAAAAATAACAACAAAGTAAAAAGGCCTACCCACAGTAGTGGTTGCAGAGAAAGCCTACATTGGTTTATAATGATCTGAGAGAAGGATCTGTCAATATCAGAAGATCACAAAGGGAAAAAGAAAGTATCCTAAGCTTGTTACAAAGAATATACACCAATTATTCTGAAAATGTGTGTCAACCCAAGCAGTGTACTCAAAGGTATAGTGCTTAAAATAATCTGTTTGGTTAGAGGAAGGAAATAATACATTTTTGTGTATGCATGTGTCTGTATGATCACTAGAGTGGACTATGGTTTTGTCTTGAGACTCATACTAATATGACACAATAGACCATTGTTTGGCATCAGGTTCACTTGATTGAGTAAGTGATACAGGGTAGAAATATAGAAAGTCAATAGGATAATGTCAGGTCATTCTTCTGTGATGGTCTCTCTGGTTCTCCCACCTCCTCTCCCTTACCTCCCATGTAGTAGCTCAGTTTTGAGATTAATAAATAATAATTAATAAGTAATTCCAAGGCATAGACTACCTTGCTTTGGGTAAGACTCATGCTCCATAGGAACCAGTTTCTTGGTAGCGGCCCAGATCTCTTCAAGGGATACCCTCAGTTACAAGAATACACTGCACACAGGAAACTGAGGTCTGTGAGTCCTACATAGTTCATTCATAGTCTTCCTGGTGCAAATGCATTCCACCATTAATAAACAATGTTGCCTGGAAACACAGCTGGCATTCCCTGTTTATCATAGCCCAAAATGTTTCCAGGGAGACAGTGTTTGGAGAAAGCTTCAGATTTGCTGTTAATCTTTTCCTCAGAATGTTTTATAATGTACTTTGTCAGTACAGTAGGTCATATACATAAATTATGTATTTTTTTCAGGGTGCATGTTCAAAATGTTTTTTTTTTCCTCTGATTTTGGAGGCCACTGATTTAAATAGCAGTTTTATATGGGTCTCTCTTCCATGTCTTGGCTCAATTTGTTCTATACTGGGTTCTAGAACATACAGTTGTAGAGCATCAGAAGCATGGCCACATATTATCATGGCTTCCAGTTAGTCATTCCTGCCACACAGGGAAGAGGGCCATGGTCTGTGGAAGCTCTGGATTCTATTCTTTTCCCTTTTTTTTTTTTGGGGGGGGATAATATGTTCTATGGACTATTAGGACACCAAGAAATCTCTCTGTACAGAAAATTTGTTTGCCTGTCAGAGCTATTATCATAAAATGGACTATGAGTAAGCAGATGTTACTAATGATAACAGTAATTGAAAACAATTACATAATGCTTACTATATGCCAAGGATAAATTCAAAATAATTGAGATACTTTATGTCTCCAAGGATCACAGTTTTATGAAGATAAACAATACTGTCACAACCCCTTAACAGGTCAGAAAACTGAAGTGTAGAGAGAGTAAATAACTTCTGAAAGTTTACCTAACTGATGGATCCTGGATACAAATTCAGGCATTCTTACTCAAAACCTCCTTTTTTTTTTTTTTTTTTTTAACTGCTAGGTTCTGTATTTTTAGAGAGCTCTGTACTTAGAATTTAGTGTTAAGATTTTTTTTTTTAAAGGTTAATATCTTGATTTGCCTGGGATTGTGATCTCTTTCATACATCTATCTGTAACAGAGAGAAAAATGCAATCATTTCTTAGTATAATTAATTATGCATTCTTTTGCCTTTATGTTGTATTAAGTTAAAACTGAAAATGTCTGTTTCTTTGTAATTCAAAATAGAGTCAATTTTTTTAAAGGTTCAGGAGTTCAAACAGATTTCTTAAGCTTAAAGAGGATTGTATTGAGAGTTCTTCATTTTTTGTACATAAAAGGAGGACTTCTTAAATTTTGATTTTACTTTTGTAGAACAAGGGTCACAAACAGAAAGTGACTTTCATTTTTGCAAAGAAATAACAAAGGCATCTGCGGGATGAATTACATATAATCAATTTCTTATACCAATTTAATAGTTATATATTATTAGTAAAAACAATTATTCTAATATTGAAATCAGTGTCATACAACAAATACATAATCCTATAAGCATTGTATAGTGCACAATTTTATGAAATTAAATTTTTATTTAAGTATAACTGACAAAATAATATATTTATAATATATTGCAAATTATATATCATTTAAGGTTTTTTTTTACAATGTGATGATAAACATATATGTTGTGAAATGATTACAACCAACCAAGTGAATTAACACATTCATATCACTTCAGTTACCTTTTTTTTATTTTCTGCTGGTGAGAACGCTTAAGATCTACTGTCTTAGGAAATCTCAAGTATACAATACTGTATTATTAACTGTAGACATCATGCTGTACATTAGATCCTCAAAACTTATTCTTCTTATAGCTAAAAGTTTTTAACCCAATGATGTTAAATTTTGAATACAGTCACACAGATTATGCTTCTGGTGTGGGAACACTTACTAGTAGTAAATCTTGTGGTTTTTTTTTTTAATTTTTTTTTTAATGTTCATTTATTTTTGAGACAGAGAGAGACAGAGCATGAACGGGGGAGGGCCAGAGAGAGAGGGAGACACAGAATGTGAAGCAGGCTCCAGGCTCTGAGCTGTCAGCACAGAGCCCAACGTGGGGCTCGAACTCACGGACCGTGAGATCTGACCTGAGCTGAAGTCGGACGCTTAACCGACTGAGCCACCCAGGCGCCCCTACTAGTGGTAAATCTTACAGCTTTTTCAAAATGAAACATTTCTCAAAAAAGTCTTTTTATTCCTAAAGGATCTGTCTATAAGTAAATCTGTTGAAATTATTATCATTTGTGCCAATATTGAGAACTTAGACGTATCTTTGCTTATGAAATATCTTGATAATTTCATTCTATAACTTTTGGTTATATGAGTAAGGTGCAGTTATTCAAAGTAAGTTTCTTGGATTTATACTGAGATTTCTGTTAAAGAGCATACTTTAGATTGGAACAGGAAATCAGTATTTTCTGGGCATCTCTCCATCAGTGTGCTAACTACTATAATGAAGTATAGAAGAACAATATATGATCTTTAGTCTTCCAGCGTTGGTAATTAGTTTGCAATTAAAAACGTCAGTTGAAAGAGCTGGAGAGGGGTGCCTGGGTGGCGTAGTTGGTTAAGTGTCTGAGTCTTGATTTTGGCTCATGAGATCAAGCCCTGTGTCAGGCTCTGGGCTGATAGCATGGAGCCTGCTTGGGATTCTTTACCTCCTTTGCTCCATGCCCCTCCCCCATGTGCACGTGCTCTCTCACTCTCTTAAAATAAATAAATAAACTTAAAAAAGAACTAGAGAGAATTTTAGACTGCATATTTTCCAGCCATAAACATATTTTATTTTCAAGAATTCTAGTAGTTCAAAGAACAGAAGAATCAATGTAGGTTAGAAATTTTAGAAAATTTTAGACTTCAAGGATGAAGCCATGAGAAATTGTTGACTAGTTTCTCTATCTAAGCAGACTTTTGCAATAGGAAGACCAGTTGCTTCTGATGGTTTTCAAAGGTCCATTTTACTTTTGTAGAATCTCCAGTTTTGAAGGAAGCTTAAACGATATCTTGAGAAAGATGATTTTTGTCTCCCATGCAATCTAAGTAAATATCTAGTATTGAAAAGCCCATTCTGTCTTTGGGAGGCTCCTGTTTTCACAAAGTTCTTTTTCTTTTGAGCCAGAATTTATTTTACTTTAATTTAATCCAATGACTTCGATGTCTATGACTCTGTAGGCCATCAAAATTCAGTCCCCTCTCTTTTAAATTATGTTCATGTGTTCCTTGCTTTATGATATTTCAAGTCTCATCATTATTCGAAATTAAAAAATACATATTCATAGTTAATATTCATTGAGTACTTATCTTGTACCTTACTAATGTTTGATCTCATTAAATCCTCCCAACAACCCTGGTAAAATATTCTGTTGTTATCATTATTATTAATATTTTATATTATTATTATCATTATTGCTATTATATCTTGTCCAGGTGATAGAACAGGGACAGCGAGAGGTGAAGGAACTTGTTAAAAGTCGTACATAATAAGTAGAAGAGTTTGGGTTTGAACCCAGGGATCATCAGATTCCTGAGGCCACATTCCTCATCACTAAATTAGGCTGGCTGCAGTTTGGTATGGCTTCCTTTGTATCCCCCCCTTTTTTTTCTAAAGTTTTTTTTTTTTTTGAAGTTTTATTTATTTTTGAGAGAGAGCACGGGCATGCAGGCACACAGGCACCTGAGTTGGGGAAGGGCGGAGAGAGAGGGAGACACAGAATCTGAAGCAGGCTCCAGGGCTCTGAGCCCTATGTGGGGCTTCAACTCCCCAGCCATGAGATCATGACCTGAGCCGAAGTCGGATACTTAGCCAACTGAGCCCCTTTTTTAAAAGTTTTTTTACTGATTTATTTGTTTTTGAGAGAGAGAACTTTGTATCCCTTTTAAAGCTGGAAACCAAACTAAATGTAGTGCTCTGGTATATGTAATATGACATTGGCAACATAGAAAGTTTATCTTTCTCGCTGCAAATATTACGGTCATTATTTAGGACCTGATTGTCTTGTTCCATGATTATCCATGCACTTAGCTTAACTTAATTTTTATACTTGTTACCTATGTTTTGGAATTTTTAAATTCTTTCTCAGCAAATCTATTTATTGCGTGACATCCTTAAAAGAACACATTTCATACAAACCAAATCAGATGTGTCTTTTCGGTGGTCAAATGTATCTAAAATATGCTAATTTTCCTTTTCAAGAGATCAGTAGAGCATGGCAATTAAGAGCTATACCATTAATAGCTCTATGACCTTGGGAGATAATTTGTCCTCTTTCTTAACTATTAGATGGGATTAATAAAGTCACCTACATTATAAGGTTGTCTCAGGTTTAAACAAGTGAATGTAGCAATATAGGCATAATAGAGACATACTCAAGTATTAGAAAAAAAATTATACTTATACCAATACTAATAGCTGTATTAGGATGAAACTCTACATTTAACTGTTTGAAGAATCTTTTTTGTATAAATACACAGCACTTTTGAAGAGCCCAGATTTTCCTATCTGTAATCTGATAAATGTATAATGAAAACAGCTTAGCAGATCAAAAGAATATTCCTTGAAAGGGCAACATTTTTTATGACATTGTTAGGTCTCAAAAATTCAATTGGTGTTAACAATAAAGGTTTATTTTGGGATTTGCAAGACAAGCATCCTCCTGGGGAATTTTTTTCTTTTAATTTTTAATACACTTTTCTAGGAGGTTTGCTATTTGTGTGCTATATTATGGATATTTCAATTTGGAAGACGTTTGGGGAAAAAAAAAGCCAAACTGTTTCCTCTTTTCAGACATGAATGTAACCGGACACTTCTTTATTTTCATTTGAAAAACTCATCAGGAGGAGATATATACTGCCATTCTCACTTACTGATAAAAGGGATATTGGAGTGAAAAGCAATTATGAGTGTCACAGAACCTCAGCGGAGAGACTAACCCTACTCCTTTGACAGGCATGTGGAGAGAACATATTGTAAATGAGATCTGGCACCCTTGCCTCTCAGTCTTACCACAGTCACCACCCACTGGCTTTAGCTTGTATGTTGGGTGGATAATAATTGTATTTTGTTTTTTTTATTTACATGAGAGAGGAATTATAATGTGACAATTCTTAAAAAGAGAGGGGGAAGGGCCTTCTCAAAAGCACATGTGGCAATGAGAGCCAGCTAATTGTATAAATAATTTTTTTGTGCTAGCTCTGCTGGGGCTCTCAGACCTCATTTTATTATATAAATTAATACATATTATTTATATATTACATAATACTTATTCTTTTAGACAGAGCTCTTTGCCATTTGGGACTATTTGCTGACAAGAGTTCATTATAGAGTGTGATTTATATTCTGTTTGAATCATGTTTTCTAGGGGGATTTAAAAGAATGGATTTCCATGTGCATGTTTCTAAAATCATCTGTTCTTTAAACCAGGGGGACACAGTGGGCAGCCTTTGCCAACAATGATATTAATGAACGAGAGGCACTGTTGGCTTCATAGGAGTTTAGGCTCAAGAAGTTAACCAGGGTTAGACAAACATTTATGAGGTTAGGCTTATTGCACTGGCTTATCCTCCTTCTACTATGCCCTTAGGAGAAGGAAATTAAGAACATTCTGTTGGGGGATGGAGGTATTTATGCAGTATAGACTAGTGCTGAAAGTTGCTGATTCCAAATATCTTCTCTTCTAGAAGCCACTTGCACTGAGTGTTCTTTTCACCCACACTGGCTTGTATGATCTTCCTACTAGAGAGAGGCATTTGCACTTAAAATGTCAATGGGGATTTGGTGAAGCCCAGGGAAAGGAAGGCCCAGAGGTTTTATGTTAAGCCAATTCTATTCTAGCACTGGGAGAGAAAAATTTATTTCCCTACACTTTCTTTTCAATTTTCCTTTCATTGCCTCTAGATTTGAATTGGCTATATAATTTATTGTTCAAACTAGACACTGAGAATGAAATGGGATACTGTGGATAATTAAGCAGTGACTTGTGGCTGAACCAGGACATATGGTTATTCTACCTATCCCTAGGCATAGGGGAAAGTTCTAGAGAGACTGAATCACAAAAGGAAACCTTACCTCAAATAGGGGCTCTACATGGGTACGTGGGAGCCTAGAACCTTCAAATAATAAACACAGTAGATTTGCCCAGCTTTGTCCCACTTTAGAGATCATAACTGGATGTGCTTTACCATGTTAGGTAGAAGGTTGAGGAGTTGCACGTTCATGGGAATTGCTAAATCTTTTGTATACTATGTGTCACCCTTAACAAGTGACCTGTTCTGAATAGTTTCTAGATGCTTAATTTCTACTAGGTGTGCATAATTATTTTAACGTTGATTCCCTTTATTTCTACTTCAAAATCCTACTTCTTTTTTAATAGAGTAGGAGTTCTCTACTTGGATTCATAATCTCTAGGAATCACTGAATGGGTGCTGGGGATCCATGAATTCCTGGAATACACCCACCCACCACCCCCACAGTAGCTTGCATTAGATTCCCAAAGCTATTTGTGTCCCAAAGGAAGTTAAAAATAACTGAATGAAGCCTAAGCTAGGTTTTTACTAGAGAGCTATAATATTACATTGATACATCTTATATCTTCACTTTTTTTATCCAAAGTTAGAAACAATAGATTGTGGGGAAAATTAGAAACACTGGGACAATTTTCTTCTCACATGAAGGTTTCTGTAAGGAGAACTTACTGATAAATATGGTTATGCATCATCATTTTATTTTATTTTAAATGTTTGTTTATTTTGAGAGAGAGAGAGAGAGAGAGAGAGAGAGTGTGTGTGTGTGTGTGTGTGTGTGTGTGTGTGTGTGCATGTGTGCAAGCAGGGGAAGGGCAGAGAGGGAGAGAATCCCAAGCAGGGTCTGTGCGTCAGCTCAGAGCCTAATGGTGGGGATCGATCTCACAAACCATGAGATGATGACCCGAGCCGAAATCAAGAGTTGGACGCTTAACAGAGTGAACCACACAGGTGCCCCTACATTATCATTTTAGAGGATAATAATGATACTATTGCTAATAATTTCCAAATTTTATATAATATTCAATGTTACAGGTACTGTTCTTAGCAATTTAGGCCACATACATATATACGTATATAACCTCTCACATGCACACATATGGAGTTTTTTGTTTTTTGTTTTTGTTTTGTTTTGTTTTTTTAATCTCATAGCACTATGAGGTCATTTTACAGATGGGAAAATGAGGCACAGAAGGTTAAATTAAATGATTATTTAAAGGCACCTGGCTAGTACCTGATAGGGCTGGGGATTGACCCACATTCTGACCCCAAAATTTATGCATTTAATTTCTAAACTTTTCTTGAATTAATTATTTATTCATGATTTGGAGGGTACTTTGCTTTTGAATGAAATATATTCATGTCATGTGAAAATCTGGGATAGTTTTCTAATTTATCTATAAAAGTTGGCGAGTGTGTATGTGTGTGTTTTGTGTATTTTGAGTAAGAAGTTCAGTTTTGTTACAAGCTACATAGATTTCAAGGTTTTGAAATATAGTCCTCCCAGAAAACTGTAAGAAAATGGAACTTTTTTGTGTTGCTTTATAAATGTGTCTTAAAATGTACAACTTTGTTAAAGCATATAGTAAGTATATAATAATAAAATTATATCTATATAGTATTTTAACATCCAAAATTATTCTACATAACTTGAAAATAGCAATGATTAAAGCTAGGATCTATACTAGAGCTAATAAAAATACAGTAGAAGAGATACTCTCACCAGTATTCTTGTTACACACCGTGGGTTTGTGGCTCTTCATCCAGTGAACAGGTGGTCCACATCTTTTTTTTTTTTTTAATATTTATTTATTTTTGAGAGAGAGAGACAGAGTGTGAGCAGGGGAGGGCAGAGAGAGAGGGAGACACAGAATCTGAAATAGGCTCCAGGCACAGGGCTCGAACTCACAAACCAAGAGATCATGACCTGAGCCAAAGTCAGACAGTTAACCAACTGAGCCACCCAGGTGCCCTACATCTTTTAAAGTCTGTTACCAAGCCTCAGAATGGTGCCTGTCATTGCTACAGTATAGATTAAGGAGAATGGGAATTGCTCAGAGAAAAAAAAAAAAAGAACCTACAGATACACTCCTTGAAAATATCCAGGGGAGAGAGGAATTTCACATAACCACCAAAAATCCTAAAGTACAGAAAAGTATACACTGGGTAAATCCTTATGTAAAAGGGAGAATGTTGGGCTATAGCTGAAGTCGAAATTGAATGGTAGAAAATTCCAGGGTTGTTTTCTGCCTACCCCATTATGTGTCTGTGAGTTCCAATATAAAAGAAAAAGCAACACAGCAATGATATATCGTAGGTAAACTATGGTGTTTTTGAGGGTCAGGTTTCTTACCCATTTTTATCAAGGGAATCCCTTTCACAAGGCATTACTCAGTTTGTGTTGAATTAAGGGGAATTATATTAATTGGCTTTTAGCTAGGAATTTGTTGTCCTTCTAAGCTCTTCCAAATTTCCTCAATTATCAAAGCACTGTCGGTAACAATAAAAAATAATCTGTGTATTTGTTTAAACGGAACTTGGATTCCCATTTTGGGACTCTCGTTTATATTTGTTGTTGTCTGGGTAATAAGTTCTTACACTGACTAGAATATCAATTCCTGTGCCAGAGGAATTAACTTTTAGGTCTTAACTGTTTTGGTTGTTTTGTAGATTGGCAAATTTTTGTTGGGGATTTTTATGTAATTCTGTGGCTAAAAATTCTTTGGATCACAGAAGAAAAAAAATTCATCTCTTTGTTTTCTTTTACTTTTTGGCCTTTGAATTTTTCATCCAAGTATATAGGGTGAATAAAATTCCTGGAGAATGAGGTCTTTCTTATATGAGATTCAAATCTCCCTCATATAATATTTACATATTTCCCATATGTTAATAATATCATGTTCTATACAAATATGATCTTTAAGAAGTGGTTTTTTTTCCCCACTTCTAAGTTCCTATTCGTAGGACTGTTTTTCATTTTTGTGTAAAAATGATTCCTCTATATTATCCAATCTGGACTAAGGTCTTATGATTTATTTACTTTTGCTGATATTTTATACTGGAAAAAAGTAGGGGTAAGTATTGAGGTCATGTGGTATTTTCTCCCATAAGGATGCCATATGTATAGGTAGATATAGTATATACAGAGCATTTTCATGTACATAAATTCATTTGTGCTATAAGCTACTTTTGTTCATGAATTTTTAGTCTAAACTGAGTGTACTTCTCCTCCACTTGGAGGATAGAAATAGTGAGTTTTCAGACCAAATACTTTCTTACGTAATTTTAATCTCAGTTTTCCTCCTGGGACCTTATGCATAATAACAAGTGGTCCTGGCTGGAGGTACAGGGTAAGAAAGTTGAGGGAAGGAGAAGGAACAAGGTCTACATTTAAGAAACATTTTAGTACATTCATGTTTTTCTGAAATGTGAAGTAATCCTTTTATTCCCACTGCCAGTTTTGTAAAGCCTGAAAGCAGAGGATATACTAAGATATGTTGGATACTTACATATTTTTTTCTTCCCAAGAGATCAAAGTCCTTTCCTTTATATTGTGACTTAGACAGTAACATGTGCTATCTCACTTTTTCAGCCAAGGGAAATGAGAAGAAAAAAAAAAAAAAGAGTAAAATGGCCTGTTTAGTAAAATGGCCTATTTCACTTCACACACTTAGGAAACATTCTGGTCTTGAGCCTGTGTTCTTAGGCTCTAATGGTTAGTTTTGCCAGCTGCATAGTGTCTGTGGCTGGCAACTTCATTTGCAGGACCCACTGCAAAATTAAACTGTGAGGCTCTTTGATAAAACATTACTAAGTATTTCAAGATGGTGACTACAGAGCATTGAACCAGCCACGGGACCTTTCTAAGAGAAGGTTCCTTGAGACTGCAAAAGTCACACACCTGTGATGCTGGCCCTGTGTTGCCTAGTCTCATGTCTTGGACAACACCATCAGCAAGAACAAGACAAAGTATGTGCTACAGTCAAGTTGCAGGATGCGAATACACTCAGGCATCAGTTGCAAGTGCCCAGGAGAGAATGCAGAGGCAAGAAGCTGGCTAGACCAGACCAAGTAGGGATGGGAATAAAAGCTCTGGTTTGATACATACTCAGGTGCTTGGGGTTTCCCTGATGTGTGCTGGAAGTGGAGGCAAGCACTCCACTTCTACATGCTGCTACTAAGTAGGTTGATAACTTGACTCTCTTGATAATTTGTCTGCTTAGATAAGAATTGGCTTAGGGTAAGGACAGGGCTGAAATCTTGGGTCAAACTTAGCAGTACTCAAGGGTAAAGAGGGATGATGTAAGTTGCAGACTGATTTCATGCTATTTCTTGTATACATGGTTTACTTTATTTACTAAATATCATTTCCTAACATCTAGGCATCTTTTTTGAAGTTGGATTATGAGTTCCAGTTCCCTTCTGTGTTTGTTAGAACCAGATGATGACTCAATCATGTGTTTCAACAACAACCAAAACAAAAAGTTGTTTGTACACTTCTGGTCATTCAGTAATTCATTCCATGAATAGATATTGAATGCTTGCTATAGATTGTATGCACTGTTCTAGTCACCAGCAATGCAGCTGAGGTACAGGACACATCCTTGACCTTAAGTAGTGTGCATTCTAGTGGATTCCACACAATCCAGTGAATTCCAGTGGGTTTTGAAGTGATGAATTAGGGTGTATTTTCTTAAGCTCTTTTTTTTTTTTTTGTACTTGAAGCAGAGTAAAAAGAAGTGTCTGAAACAGGTTGTTCTATTTTTTCTGTAAAGACAAGAAACATTTTGTGTTATAGAATACTAGGAAAAAAGTAGGTTCTTTATGGGACAAGGATTTTTTTTTCTCCACTGTAAAAAAGGTTTAAAATCACAAGCATAAAGGTTACGTAAGTGACACTGCATTTGTTAGACATTTTTAACATGCAGTTAAAGTAGGAATGATTTTGTGTTTCTCCTTTCTGCAGTGTGGCATTTTGTAATATTTAATTTTTGCCATAAAATATTTTTATGATTTCTATGTTGTAACCTAGTGGGATTTATTCTGTGTATTGTATTATTTTCTGTGACTTTGTCATATAAAAAAATGGTAGTATGTCTATAATGCCTCTTAAGGAAAAAAAGGACAAAAAGAAAGAAACCTATTTTTTGAAACTCTGTTGAGTTTTGAAAGCACATCTTGAAATCCTTATGAGTACAAAAATAATAGCATCCACAACCACGTATTTGATACACCGTAAAATCCATGATTTCTCATGATAAAAGAACACTAGACATTCCAAAGATATTTCAAAATCTGTCCTTTGGAACATAATAAAACTAAAAAAAAAATGAGTAATAAGTATTCCTATTCCTACACGGTCTGTGTGCTTCCTCCCCTTACCGCCTGCTCTGTCACTGCCTTAAGTTGGCAAGACTCTTTGTTTACCATTCATGGACATCTTTTTCCCTTCCCCGTTTTTCCTTTCAAATTATTTATCATTTAATATGAAAGATACAATAAAACATACAAGAATATTTTCTTTTTATTTTAACTTCTATGCACTTGTTATATTCAAACAAATTATGGGATTATTTGCTCTTAAAATCAATTCACTAGAAATTCATTGAAGATTTACTGTCTGCCAGAAACTTGCTAGAGAGAGGACAGGGTTTGGCAGTGAGTATGGACATATGGGTGGATATGTAAATGCATAAGACATGATCCCCTCTACTAATCTGGGAGCAAACCATGTGCATTTGTTCATACTATCCCTCTTACTGGAATGCCATTCTCCTGTTGTTAAACCATTAACATCTTCACATTTTTCAGTTGCTTCCTTCATGAATCCCTTTCCAAATTTCATAATCAAAGTTCACCATCCCTATATACTCTCAAGGGTCACCCTACTAATCTCCAATATGTGCTCACTTTGCTTTTTTGTTGTTACTGCTTTCATGTCTGATCATAGCTACTCAATTTAAGTTAATTAAAATGAAATAATGTGACAAATTCAGGTATTTGCCTGCACCAGTAAATTTTTGTTCAATATATACGTTGGTCTTTAATTTCATAGGTCTTTGTTCATAGGAAGAATGGAAGGGTGAGAGGGTTGGCCTTGTACAGGGGAGGGAGCATGGCCTTTGTTTGGACTTGGCCACTGGCTGACAGTGTGGTCTTAGGCAGATAACAGCTCAAAATGTGTTCACTTATTCTAAGATGGGGCCACTGATCTTTACCACATAAATTTGTTATAAAAAAAAATAGGCAGTGAGGCATGAAGCACCTGTCTGGTATGCCCAGCACTTACCCTGTAAATACGGAGTTCGGAATGTTCCAGCATCCTTCCATATGAACCCATCAGTATCTTTTACTACCTTATTTAGCCAAATCTAACCTGAGATTCTGTGCTTGTGGGTTTTTTTTTAATGAATGATGTTTTTTGTTACCATTGTCTCTCTATAGATCTTTTCTCTCTTATCCATGACTATTTGTTAGCAACAATTACAAACCGAGACAAAGAAAACATTTTAATGGGGTTTTAAGACAGAGGTAATATGCCATTTAGCTTGAGTGTAGCTTAAAAGTAACATACAGCTTTCAAAGTAAAAAGGGATTTTACCATATTACATAGCCCTTGAAATACCAGGAATGGCAGTGTTTTGTTTGACTGAGCTGGCCCAAAGATTTGTACTGCATAGTAATGTTTGTCATTTTAAGGACCTCAGCACATGGGTCTTGCCCACCTGAACACTGTTAAGACTTAGGAGGAGTAAATAATGTTCCTTTTCCTGGTGTGTTAAACAGCCCCATCCAATACACACACACACACACACACACACACACACACACACACACACACGATCTGACTTTATTTCCAGGCGTTTGTTCATTTTGAACCTTCTTCCTTGATGTCTACTTCTTTAATCAACTGATTTGCTTTATATGATATAGGTTTGTAGAAGGAAGGAGATGATGTTTCTGAATCCCATGCTTAGACTGCCATTTGGTTAATTTCTTACCCAAACAAAGCCTTAAGTTTCTCATCTGTGTAATGGGAAATCAAAACACTTATGCTGTATGATTATTTTGTTTTCAAGTTTAAGTGAGAAATAGATGTTTAAAAAATTCTTGACATACTTTCTTAATAAATATTAATCTTCCTCTTCCTTACCTTTTCACAGGTATGTTATAAGGATCCAATGAATTAACATTCTGTATAGTGACAGGTGGAGAGTTTAGAATTTCAGTCAGAAATGGGTTCAGATATTGGCACTGCCCCTTACCAGCTATGTGACCCTGGGGTGTTATTTAATATCTATCAAAATAGTTTCTTAATTTGTAAATGGGAATAATAATTACTTGCAGTTGTTGCATATATATGTGAAATGCATATGAATTGCTTTGGGGCCTGATGTCTACCAAACGTTACTAAGGTGTATTAAAATACTTTATTCCAGTTATTCGTGGTCTCAATTCCATTCAGCTTCTCCCAAGATGTCTTCTAACTAGATTTTATTTGTTTAGAGGTTCAGGGGCCAGATTTGACTCCTTACTGAACTTTGTAGAACCACCTAGAATAGTACCAAGTGCATTATGCCAATGGTTGTTCAGTTTGAGGCTAGTAGAATAAATGTCTGAGATTTTTGACCTACCTACCTGATAACCACCACCCTTGGGATGGTCATTAGGAGCAACAGGTTTGGGTAATGGCCGCTGAATCAAATTCATAGGTTTTCTAACTATAATGCCACAATGATTGTTTTATATGACTAGAATTCTATGAAGGGTTCTGTATTTGGTTCACATTTCTGTAATAATAATTAATTCTTCTGTACCTAGGCCATATCTACTACATTACTTTAAAAGATGGGTGTGTGGCCTGCCATTGATGTTACATAATACATCTTGCTCCTTAATGATATACTATAACATATACTATATGCTCTTTAATGACTTCATTATGATTAGTTATAAGGAATAAAGTAATGTAAAAAGAAGGGATAAAAGGAATGAACATGAGCAAAAGGAAAACGATCAGGTTGAGTAGATGTTGAATTCCATAAAAGACTGCCTTGGCCCTTTCTAACTTTCCTATATTGGATCTATTTAGTCTTATTATTCGTGTTATAGTTTTTGTTGTTCCAAAATATTATCTTTGTAAAATCACCTATAAAATCACTATAGCTGTGATGTTCTTAAAATATACATTTTTTTAAATGTATTAATTATTTGGTAACTTAAAGAGTAATTTAAAAATATATTCTTGGCTAACTAGGAAAAATAATTTTGGACACCAAAATTTTAATGGCCTTAAAATAGAACTAAAACACACTGACAAATTTCCAGTGCTTTTCAAAATCTTAATTTTTTCCTTCAAGATTTGCTTATGCAGTAGTGATCTTTTTGATGTTTTATATAATCTATCCATTGATGCACTATTCCCATGAAGTAGGTCTTGACTTTTTTTTTTAATTTATTAAAAATTTATTTAAAAAAATTTTATTATGTTTTTATACAAACATAGAAAGTTGAATGGTTTGTCTTAGAATGTCAGAAAATATACAACAATCAGAATTGATTTTAGGGGTTAGGCCCTCCTTCCTGATTACTTATTTTGAGTCTTTTATATGGTCTTCTTTATGGAGAAATTTTGAAAAGTAAACATGGGTAGGGTCTAATTGCTGTATATTAATTTGCAGACCAAACGAGATGCCAACTTCTAGTTCTTGTTATTGTGTTTGTTTAATATTTCTCTGTAAATCACCAAGGTCTGATTTATCCAGTCTCAGCCAAATCAAATATGATCCTTACACTTTCCCATTTGTGTTTGAAGATATAGCAAAAGTACTCATCATTATAGTATTTATTGAAGTGAAAACTTGTATATGGTTGTACAAATGCCTAATAGAGTTGAAATAAAGGCTGTGAAATTCCAGAGTAGTTGGAAATATTGATGTATTCTTCCCAACCATGTCTTTGTGGCCTTTGTTTAAGGGCTAAAAATCTTGGTTTAGTCCCATAGTAAAGAATTAATTAAAAGTTTTAGGATTTCTCAATTGCTCCTAAGTAAGATATATGAAAAGCACTTTCCAGATAAATGCTATGGAAAGTTAACAAGAAAAAGAGGCTATTTTCTCATACTATGTCCCCTGATTTCCATTTCATTTTCACCTTCTTTTTTTTTTTTTAATTTAATTTCAGAGGGCTGCTGAAGTATCAAACTAATTTAGATACCCACCCTCCTGGCTGCATCAATCTTAATGGAACCCACTACCAGAATATTCATTTACAAGATTATCTCTCAGAACATTTTCGTGAATCTTTTCCTGAAGGATTTGCAAAGCCAGATGAACTTACCCAAAAGAGATTTGTGAAGATTTGTATGGAAGAGCCCAGGTTCCAAGCTAATTTTCCACAGGTCAGATTGATTTTGTATCTTTGATGGTCTCTGCAAAGTCCATATTTCCATAATTATTGACCAACATTACATTTAAACATGTTTTTGGAGGTATATAAAACAATTGTTCTTGTAGAAAAGAACATTCTAGGATGTTTCAGCAGCAAGAGAGCACCTGTTTTTCCATTATAGGTAGCTGGTGTTCAAGGAGAAAACCCTATGATATTATAGACTATGGAAAATTCCTGCTTAACTGACCATGTAATCTTTGCATACTGTGGCACTGGTGCTTGCCCTATCCGTTGAGAAAAGTAGGCTGAATAATAAAAACAATAGTGAAAGAACTAACACTAATAGTAATTATTATTATGGTATAGAATAATGTTACGGTACGATATTATGTATAATACTATAAATAATAAATTGTAAAGTCAATTTGTTGAATGCTTAGTATCATCTGTTATGTATTGTGCTAAAATGTACTGTATGCATAATTTCTTTTAATGTTCACAATAGCTCTTTGAAGCCATTACTATCATCCTTAATTTTCTGATGATAAAATTGTGGCTTAAATACATAAAATACCTTCAGCAAACTCTGCAACCTACTACATGACAGAAGTAGAGTAGAAAACCAGGTCTTTAACTAAAAAGTTTACTCTTAGAAAATATTCTTACCCAAATACCCAGTGAGTAGTTCAGCAAGGGCCCTGATCTTCCCATGTGGCTATGGGAGCTGTCCACATGGGAATTAACACCCTGTACTCTTTGCCTATAGCAGGTGGAAGTATGGTACAGTATGTCAAATGTCTGTTTTCAGAAGAGAAAAAGGAGTCGAAAAGTAGAGTGAATTTGTAGATGACTTTGGAATAAGTATATTAGTCTTGTGTTTATTGTCAGTAACAATCCTCTAGATTTCTAATAGACTTTGCAGTTTTCAGAATTTTCCGGGCTTCACACAGTGCTATATGTTAGGCAGGGCAGGTATTGTGACTCCCATTTTACTTACATGGCACTTGATGCTCAAAGGGTAAGTGACCATCTCAGAGTTGCCAGCCTGCTGCATTGCAGAGCTTGTCTTGTGATGTCTGCTACTCACACAGTAGCAAACAAAATATTAGGAAGAGGCATGATCTGTCTGCAAGGAAGGAGGAAGGTCTGAAATAGCTATGTAAGTAAGATTTAAAAAAGTAACCATTAAAATAAGTTTGGATCAGAGGTCTCCAAGTGATGAGGGAAATAAAGTGTGCAGTTCTAGAGGAAGGGTTGACCACACAGGCTTCCGTACTTCTGAGAACATGCAGCTAGTTATCCTGGGATCTGGGATATCTATACAGCACACATGTGAAATTGTCACACTGCCCAAATTCTATATGTTATCTTCTGCTCCTACTACTTTTATTATGTAAAAGTTGTAAGCAGCATGCGTAGTATGTCCTATATTTTAAAATCTGTGCATAAACATATTTTGCATTGTATAAACGTGGAACAGATAGTAGCTGTACTTATCGTGAACATAGTATAATGTGTAAACTTGCCATATCACTAAGTTGTATACCTGAAACTAATGTAACATTGTGTGTCAACTACACTCAAATAAAAAATAAATAGATAAAAGTATTTAAAAAATACTCTAAATAAACTTACCTGACATTCTGAAGAATTCCAATTGCTCCTGCAAACTAAAACATTTTAATACCTTAAAAATAGAAAGAAAAATACATATATATCCAGGATTTTCTTTTTTTTTAACAGATATTGGAGTGGTACAATTTTTTCTGAAATCATCTTCAAATTGATTTGAACATTTAATTTCCCTTCTCTCTTTAGATAAAATACTGTATATGCATGCATTATGTGTTTATGGTATACATAGAGGGACATATGAAACAATGTATGCATACCTGTTAATATGGCACATCGGTTCCCCTTTTATTTTTCATTATTTATTTATTTTTAAAGTTTATTTATTTGAGAGAGAGAGAGAGAGAGAGAGTGGAAGAGGGGAAGAGAAAGGGAGAGAGAGAGGATACCAAGTAGGCTTCGCACTGTCAGCATGGAGCCCACTGTGGCACTTGAATTCACGAACTGTGAGATCATGACCTGAGCCGAAATCAAGAGTCAGATGTGTAACTGACCGAGTCACCCAGGTGCTCCTCCCTTTTGATTTCATACTTTAGTCTTGTGTGAATAAGTTGCAGTGAGCATCTTATTTTTCATTCATTTTTCTTTACATTTTATTATTCAAAATATAGATTAAAATTTCATTACTGTAATGTATGACATAAACAATTGAGCAGGAGATAAGGATTCCTACGATACAAGTATTTCTTAAAGTATATTTCAAAAATTCTCCACTAGACTTGGCTTTGGATTTCTGGACCTTTGTGCCTGTATTGTGCTGAAAGACTTTACAGGTGTATCCGGAGCAATAAGCCAGTCACCATCATCTCGGTCATACGTCATCCCTCAGATGTCATGGAAATCCAAATGGTCAAAGAAAATTTTAAAGCGAGACCTGGCCAGGTGAGTCAGTGTTTAGTAACTTTTAAATTCCCTTTATCTTCATATAAGTTTTGAAAATCAGCATTCATGCCATCATTGGAATGCTTGAACTTCTCTTTTGGTCACTTAGAAACTATGTTTGTTGTTTTTTAGTATATTATTCTACATTGTCCCAGTGTGTCTGCGTTAGAAAACCATCCATTTACCCTCACAATGGTAAGAAACTTGTTTTTGATTTTAAGAATTTTTTTAGAGTGAAATGTGTGTTTCTTTTGTGTGTGTATATTCCACGTCATTCTAAAAATCATGCAAGGCTATCACAATATCCTACATGTCTAACTAAGCCTTTTTTTTAATCCAAAAAATATTATCTGTTCAGAAACTTTGTAGCTATTTATTATTTTCTGAGAGTTTACAATCCAGGAAGCAATACATTTAAATGTATTAAAGCTTATTGATTCAAAATACAGAAAATTTCCTGGCTATTTACATTTTTCCCATTATGAACTGTGTATCCAAATATAATATGTATAGTTTTCTTTAGAGAGGTTGAATTTAATGATAAAGAGGGTACTCCGAGTTGAGTGGAAGCCTAAGAAAATCCAAGCAGTGTTTAGAAAAGAAAAAGTCCAGTGTAATTGGAGCCCAGGCTGTGTGTTGGGAGGGAAAGGAAAACCAAGTTAGAGAAATATAATGGAATAAATAATGGGTAGGGGGAAGATCTGGCTAAGTAATGACTTCATCAGATATTTTTAGCCTGTCAGCACATTGTTTAACATTCTTTTCTGCATTATAAATATAACATGAGTCTATTATCAAAAAGTAAACAATTCACAAATAGATGAGATAAAATGGGAACTTTTCCTCATTCCCCCCACTTTTCAATCCTTTCTTCCAGAATTTGGCATATATTCTTACAGACATTTTCCTGTAGAGTTAGGCATATATAGATGTTTGATATCTGTGTGCTAGATCATTTGTTTTATAATTTGCTCTTTTCACTCAGCAATATAACATGGCTGGAGAGCCTGGGTGGCTCAGTTTGTTAAGTGTCCAAGTATTGATTTCAGATCAGGTCATGATCTTACAGTTTATGGGATCTAGCCCCCCACTGGGCTCTGTGCTGACAGTGCAGAGCCTTCTTGGGATCCTCTCTCTCTCTCTCTCTCTCTGCCCCTCCCTCTCTCTCTCTTTCTGAAAATAAATAAACACAACAAAAGAAAACACAATATATCATGGACAGCTTTCCATGTTACTATATTTGTGTATGTCACATTGTTTTTAATGACTGCATAATATTTCACAGTAGGAAAGTACTGTAATTAATTATTTCCAATTGATGATGGAAATTGAGATTTTTTTTTCAATTTCTAGCAAAAGTAACTAAGAACAGGACCCACATGTTTAAATATATGCTTAAGATATGCAAATAAAATTGAACAGATGTGGGGGGGTGGGCAGCAAAATCACTGGTGCCTAAGTGCTGGGATGCAGGGGTAGGGTTGTACTGGGAATGGCAACCACTTTCAAATTTGATGTGTTATTTAAAAACATTTTTTTTTAATTTTTTTAATGTGTATTTATTTTGGAGAAAGAGACAGAGCCCGACAGAGCAGGGGAGGGGCAGAGAGAGAGGGAGATACAGAATCGGAAGCAGGCTCCAGGCTCCAAGCTGACAGCACAGAGCCCGACATGGGGCTTGAACTCATGAACTGTGAGTGAGATCGTGACCTGAGCCAAAGTCAGATGCCCAACCGACTGAGCCACCCAGGGGCCCCTAAAAATTTTTTTTTAACGTATATTTATTTATTTTGAGAGAGAGAGAGAGAGAGAGAGAGGAAGAGCAGAGGAGGGGCAGAGAGAAAGGGAGAGAAAGAGAGAATCCCAAGCAGGCTTCCTACTGTCAGCGCAGAGCCCCATACGGGATTCAGACTCACTAACCATGAGATCATGATCTAAGCTGAAATCAAGAGTCTGACGCTTAACTGACTGAACCACCTAGGCACCCCTCAAATTTGATGTGTTATGTTGAAAACTTGGAAACCTTGGCCAAGTTATTCATTTTTCTGTGCATTTATTCCACTAGAGTAATATTGCCATATAAACACATTGTCTATTCCTAGGTATGTTGTGTGTTTAAATGATCTCCTACAAGTAAAGTATGTAGAACAAAGCCTGGAACATGGAAAGTGTCAGGTACATGTAAACGTATGCTAGCAATTATTATGATTTGTATTTTCATTGTGAGTTTGTCCCTTGAGAACATATCCTTGTAAAGACAGCGAGGCCAGAAAAATCTATATTTAAAGGATAAAGGAAGCAGAAAGGAAGTGTCAAATGGTTAGAGAAAACACAGACATTTGCTCAATAGTATTTAATTGCTTCAAATTTCTCATTCTGTTTGTACATAGCAAACTTATTTATTAATGATTAAGGAAAGGTAGCTTGGGATCTAGTCCAGTGATTGACAATATCCCGTTTTATCAAGAAAGATGGGAATGCTGGCCTACTTTGTGGCAGACATTAATTTACAGTTGTTTATTCAGTCTGGTGACACCCTTTCATCTGGTGCCATGTGGGCAGCTGGATAGAGTGAGAAGGGAAATATGTTGTTATGAAGACCAGTGCAAACTTAGTTGTCCTCATGGGATTCAAAACCAGGACCACAGAGTCTAGGACCCAGCTGTTACCGGGAGCCACGGAGCCACATCATGGCCTTCACTCCTTTAGGATATGTATACCCTACAATGGGGTTAAATATTGCCCTTGTTCCATGAGACAGTAGGATGCTTGGCTAGTAAATGTGATGAAAAGACCTTCCTGTATGATGGTTTGGCTGAATCATGAAGCCATTTTCACACAATTGCATCCACCACACCGTGTTTAGTTCTGATAGTTGTACGATTTATTTCCATGTCTCTGATTTCATACATCCCATAAACATGAAATTGGTAACAGTAATGAGAAAGGGAAGAATGGAAAAGGGAGAAAGTGCACACAAATGTTTGTCTCTATGTAAGTAGTTTAAAAAGTTTGGTCTACTCTTGGGGTCATACAAAATTTACTTCCGAAGTTAATCTTGTGTTTGACTCTCTTTTTTTCCCAGCTTTATTGATGTGTAATTGAAAAATGAGAAATTGAGTATATTTAAGGTATACAACATGAGGCTTTATTTTGAAAATAGTTTCTTCACCATAGCATTAAATAGAGAATATGGAATGAGAAAGGAAGATGGTTGCTGAATGTTAAATACAGAGAAGAGGGGTTTTTTACTTTTTTACAAAAATATTTCCCAACATACATAAAAGTAGAGAGAATGGTATAATAGACCTCCATGTTCTCATCATCCAGCTTAGATAAAAACAGAAAAGATAGTTTACATTGTATCACTGAAAATGTTTATGCTCTCTCAAAACAGAAAAGCCAAGAATTTTTCTCCTATGCTACATGCCTAGTAGAAGCTTCTAGATCTACTCTCTTTTGGTTGTCCTAGGACCATTTCACAGGGCAAAAGGAGAAATTTAAAAGAGTGGCATGTAGGACATAAGGGCTTTTGGCAAGTGCCTCCAGTGGCCTCATCTGTTTCCCAAACAGGTGCTGGGGAAAAAACTGTGATAGCCGTGGAGCTGGCTGCGGGCACAGGTAGTGATAGGAAAAATCTGTTATAAGATGGCCGACAGAACTGATAGGGAAATCCCTCCAGGTTCTTCTGCCTACCCCGCTTGCCACGTGTGCCAAGTTACTACTAATGTGGAATGCAGAAGTAACAGACGGTAAATGGTTCCCTCTGCTTACGCTCTGGGCTCAGACCTCTGGAGAGTGATCTCTGAGCCTGCAGGTGTGAAATAAACCTCCTGCCTTCCAAGATCTCCGAGTGCCAGAGTGCCACTTGGTTCTTCCTCCGGGTAATCCAGACCAGGTTCTGTAACAGTAGGAGGGAAGGAAGAGGGGGCCAGGCGAAAGGCAGAAGAACTGAAAGTAGGAGAGAGAGTTGAGAAAGGGATTATATGTGATGAGAAAGGGTAGTGGGTATTCACACAAAGAACATGAAGTTGATGATTCAACCCCAGCTCTGTTGCTTATGAGTTCTGTGCTGGGAGTGTATCTCTGATGGGGGTCAGTACTTGGTAACTATACTATTATTTTTTTTTCATAATCTCAAAATGTTTCCTTTTAATTTGGATTATTGCCTTCACTTTTGCAATTATGGTATATTGTTTTTTCTTTTTGTTGTTGTTGAGGAGCAGGGATAGGACATCAACATGTGGTTTTTCAATCTGAAAATGAGAAATTTGGGGGATATGACAGTCGTCTCAGCTTTTGAAAATCTGTCATGTAGGTGAAGAATTAGATGTTTTTCCTCTGGGATCCTAAGGTGTACAAATAGCTAAAAAGTTTTAGAGAAATAAATTTTGATTCAATATGATAAAAACATTTCTAACAGTGAGACACCAGTCCAGAACCTTAGAAAGCTGTCTCCCCAGGATGTTTAGAAGGATGTTTGTGCTAGATCAGGACTTTTCAACCTCAGCATTATTGACATTTTGGGTTAGATAATTCTTTGATGTGGCATGTTGTCCTGCACATTATAAGATGTTTACCAACATCCTTAGCCTCTGCCAACTAGAATGTACTTATGGCAAAGGTGCTTGGAGGAGATACACTAAAGACAAAGGGAAACAATCCATGGAAAACATCTGGTCAGAAACAATAAGTCCTTTTTCACCTCCCATCCCCCACTCCCTGGGCTCACAGTGGAAAAATTCCTTGTTCCTAATTTCTGTGCTTATCTGACAAATCCTATCAGTATTTCTCAGGTTTGACTAGCAACCCATACATTGAAATAGGTCTTTGTTTTGCAAGTTTAGGTTTTGTATTCAAATTTGTTCTTATTTTAAGTATATATATATATATATATATATATATATATATATATTTGTATCTCTATCTCATAGTTTAAATTGTAACAATGGTTGGCTTCCAAAAAAAATTAAGGCAAAGGAAATTCTTTTCATCGGACCATCTGTGTATCGTGTACTTGTGTAGGCTTAGGAAATGGTTTGTAGCCTTCCCAGATTTTGGGGGGTTACTGGCGGACTCAACTCCTACTATCCCCCAAGGGAGTTTCTATTTTCATAAGAGGGAAAAGAGGCAAATCTTGCTGCTGCCTAGAAATGAATTTGAGTAAAACAAACATTTCTAAGCTAAATTTTATGTCATGCCATTATGTTAATTTATTGTCTTTTCCTGCCATTTCTTGTTTTTGTCCAATTACTTCTACTTGGCACTACATGTAAAATGCATGCTTCTCAAATATTTTCACTGGGTATTTCCCTTAAGGGTTCCTTTAAAATAAAGCAAAACAAAGCAATTTCCCACTTGCTGATTCCCACTAAAAAGTATGTAAATTAGGGTTAATAGTCCCTACTAATTAAGTGCCTCAAAGTTCTTTCATAAGCTTTGAAAATATTATATTTTATTTATTTTTAAATTTTTTTGATGTTTATTTTGGGGGGGGGAGTGTGAGTGAGTGGGGGAGGGACAAAGTGGGAGACACAGAATCTGAAGCAGGCTCCAGGCTCTGAGCTGTCAGCACAGAGCCCGATGAAGGGGCTCGAACCCATGAACTGCGAGTTCATGATCTGAGCTGAAGTTGAACACTTAACCGACTGGAGCCACCAGGCTCCCTGAAAATAGTATATTTTTAATTTTTATTATATTCCTATGAAACACGTATTGTTCATCTTGTATGATGTAGAAAATAATGTGCCTTGGATTAAATAACATATCCAAAGTCATACAGCTCTTTTGTGGCACAGGTGAGATTCAAACACAGACCTGCCTGGCAGAAAATCATGTTGCCAGCTAAGCTATTCTATACTCTCTCCTGACTCATCATCCATCGATGTTCAGGGCATTCGTAGTTCTGAGACTCCTATTGCTTTTGGAAATCCTTGTTGCTGGAGAAAAGAGAACTGCCATTAAGAGAGAAATTTACTGAAACTATAAAAATGTTAGATAAATATGCAATTGAAAGTTTTGGATTGTGCATACTACTAAGTTCTTCTGTGTAGTGCAGAGTTGAAGTTCAGATTCCCCTACTAGAAAAGAATCTAATGCCTATTTTCCTATACAGTGCCAATGCACAGAAAAATAAAAACTATAAAATATACAACTATAAATACAATAGTTTGACTTTTATCTCATTTTTTAAAAATGAAGATAAAACTTTTAAAACTGAAAATACAAAAACTGAGTACAAAAGGTAATGTACAGAAGCACTATGTTATGTTTCACAATTTCAAAGTAAACCTAAACTTTGAGTACTGATTTAATTAGGCATGCAGAGGTTGGAGTTTTCATTCTTTAAAGTGCTTCAGCATTTCTTACACTTGACATTGACTTTCTTACACAAGGAACATGTGTTAATCTGGTGGTTGTTCCCAGGAATTCGTGATTATTTTCTTCGAATGCACCTGCATTCTCTCCAGCAGAACCACCAGGCATGTGTTTGCTGACAAGATTGATGGCAATCAGAGGCCATCCTGTAGTGTTAGACCATGGAGTTTGGAACCGTACAGCTTGGATTGGAGGCCTAGATTCCCCCACTTGGTCCTATGACTACTGACATAGTTTGGTTCACTTCTTTATTAAATGTGGCTAAGTTTCGAAGGCTCTCGAGGGAAGATGGCGGCGTAGGAGGACACTGGGCTCACCTACTCCTACTGACCACTTAGATTCCACCCACATCTGCCTAAATAACCCAGAAAACTGCCAGAAGAATAGCAGAATGGACTCTCTGGAACCAAGCGTAGACAAGAGGCCCACGGAAGAGGGTAGGAAGGGCGGAGAGGTGGTGCGTGCTACACGGACTGGCGGGAGGGAGCTGGGGTGGTGGAGGGGCAGCCTGCCGGGCAAGGTAGAGCCCCCAAAGTCTGGCTTGCAAAAGCGGAGGGGCCGGACTCTATGAGTTCAGACAGCCAGTGGGACCTAACATCTGGAATGTTAAAAGTCAACAGCTCTGCTCTCGGAGAGCGGGGAGGGCAAGAGGACACCAGGAAGGAGAGTTGCTCAGCCCCGGAAGACAGAGCTCAGTTCGGTGGGGAACAAAGGCGCTGGGAAGCGCCATCTCCCTCTCCCATCCGCAGCCGAAATTCCAAAGGGAACCAGCTCCTGTCACCGAACTTGCTTGCACCTTGCAAACACCCAATGCTGTGCTTCTGTGGATCCATCCCTCTGAAGGGTCTGCCTCCCTCCTGGTGCTGCAGGGCCCCTCCCGCAGGGGACCACTGACAGCAAAGCAAGCTAAGCCTGCCCCTCCTGCCCCTGTGCACCTTGTGGATCCACCCCGGCTAATATGCCAGATCCCATCAGAGCAGCACCACAAGCCCGGCAGTGTGCAAGTAGCCCAGACAGGGCCACACCACTCCACAGTGAGTCCTGCCTCTGGGAGAGGGGAAGATAAGGTACACACCAGTCTGATTGTGGCCCCAGAGGTGGGCTGGGGGCAGACATTGGGTCTGACTGCAGCCTTGCCCATGAACACAGGTTTCTCCGGACAGCACAGGGGAAGTGCCCTGCAGTTTGGAGCTACCGCAGGGTCTACCCAAAGGGACAAAACAGAAGAATTCTCCTCAAAAGAAACTCCAAGAAGTAGTGACAGCTAACGAATTGATCAAAAAACGATTTAAGCAATAATGGATCAAGAATTTAGAATAATAGTCCCAAAATTAATTGCTGGGCTTGAAAAAAGCATAGAGGACAGCAGAGAATCTATTGCTACAGAGATCAAGGGACTAAGAAATAGTCATGAGGAGTTAAAAAATGCTATAAATGAGGTGCAAAATAAAATGGAGGCGGCCACAGCTCAGATTGAAGAGGCAGAGGAGAGAATAGGTGAATTAGAAGATAAAATTATGGAAAAAGAGGAAGGTAAGAAAAAGAGAGTTAAAAAAATCCAGAGGTATGAAGGGAGAATTAGAGAACTAAGTGATGCAATCAAATGGAACAATATCTATATCATAGGAATTCCAGAAGAGGAAGAGAGAGAGAAAGGGGCTGAAGGTGTACTTGAACAAATCATAGCTGAGAACTTCCCTGATCTGGGGAAGGAAAAAGGCATTGAAATCCAAGAGGCATAGAGAACTTCCTTCAGACATAACTTGAATTGATCTTCTGCACGACATGTCATAGTGAAACTGGCAAAATACAACGGTAAAGAGAAAATTCTGAAAGCAGCTGGGGATAAACAGGCTCTAACTTACAAAGGGAGACCGATAAGACTAGTGATGGATTCATCTACTGAAACTTGGCAGTCCAGAAAGGAATGGCAGGAAATCTTCAGTGTGATGAACAGAAAAAAAGTATGCAGCCAAGAATCCTTTATCCAGCAAGTCTGTCATTAAGAATAGAAGGAGAGATAAAGGTCTTCCCAAAAAAACAAAAACTGAAGGAATTCATCACCACTAAACCAGCTCTACAAGAGATCCTAAGGGGGATTCTGTGAGTGAAATGTTGCAACGACCACAAAGTACCAGAGACATCACTACAAGCATGAAACCTACAGACATCACAATGACTCTAAACCCATATCTTTCTATAATAATACTGAAGGTAAATGCACTAAATGTTCCAACCAAAAGACATAGGGTATCAGAATGGATAAAAAAGCAAGACTCATCTATTTGCTGTCTACAAGAGACTCATTTTAGACCTGAGGACACTTTCAGTTGGAAAGTGAGGGGATAGAGAACTATCATGCTACTGGAAGTCAAAAGAAAGCCGGAGTAGCCATACTTCTATCAGACAAACTAGACTTTAAATTAAAGGCTATAACAAGAGATGAAGAAAGGCATTATATAATAATTACAGGGTCTATCCATCAGGAAGAGCTAACAATTATAAATGTCTATGCACCGAATACAGAAGCCCTGAAATACATAAAACAATGAATCACAAACATCAGCAACCTTATTGATAAGAATGTGGTAATTTCAGGAGACTTTAATATCCCACTTAAAACAATGGATAGATCATCTAGACACAGAATCAGTAAAGAAACAAGGGCCCTGAATGATATATAGGATTAGATGGACTTGACAGATGTATTTAGAACTCTGCATACCAAAGCAACAGAATATACTTTCTTCCTGAGTGCGCATGGAACATTCTCCAAGATAAATCACATACTGGGTCACAAAACAGCCCTTCATAAGTATAAAGAATTGAGATCATACCATGTACACTTTCAGACCACAATGCTATAAAACTTGAAATCAACCACAGGAAAAAGTCTGGAAAACCTCCAAAAGCATGGAGGTTAAAGAACACCCTACTAAAAAATGAATGGGTCAACCAGGCAGTTAGAGAAGAAATTAAACAATATATGGAAAGAAATGAAAACACAACAATCCAAATGCTTTGGGATGCAGTGAAGGCAGTCCTGAGAGGAAAATACATTGTAATCCAGGCCTGTCTCAAGAAACAAGAAAAATCCCAAATAAAAAATCTAACAGCACACCTAAAGGAAATAGAAGCAGAACAGCAAAGACACCTCAATCCCAGCAGAAGAGAAATAATAAAGATCAGAGCAGAAATAAACAATATAGAATCTAAAAAACTGTAGAGCAGATCAATGAAACCAAGAATTGGTTTTTTGAAAAAATAAACAAAATTGATAAACCGGTAGCCAGGCTTCTCAAAAAGAAAAGGGAGATGACCCAAATAGATAAAATCATGAATGAAAATAGAATTGTTACCACCAATCCCTCAGAAATACAAGCAATTATCAGGGAATACTATGAAAACTTATATGCCAACAAACTGGACAACCTGGAAGAAATGGACAAATTCCTAAGCACCCACACACTCCCAAAACTCAAACAGGGAGAACTAGAAAGCTTGAACAGACCCATAACCAGCGAAGAAATTGAATCGGTTATCAAAAATCTCCCAACAAATAAGAGTCCAGGACCAGATGGCTTCCCAGGGGAGTTCTACCAGACATTTAAAGCAGAGATAATACCTATTCTTCTCAAGCTGTTCCAAAACATTGAAAGGGAAGGAAAACTTCCAGACTCATTCTATGAAGTCAGCATTACTTTGACTTCTAAACCAGACAGAGACCCAGCAAAAAAAGAGAACTACAGGCCAATATCCCTGATGAATATGGATGCAAAAATTCTCAATAAGATACTAGCAAGTCAAATTCAACAACATATAAAAAGAATTATTCACCATGATCAAGTGGGATTCATTCCTGGGCTGCAGGGCTGGTTCAACATTTGCAAATCAATCAGTGTGATACATCACATTAATAAAACAAAAGTAAAGAACTATATGATCCTGTCAATTGACGCAGAAAAAGCATTTGACAAAATTCAGCATCCTTTCTTAATAAAAACCCTTGAGAAAGTCGGGATAGAAGGAACATACTTAAACATCATAAAAGCCATTTATGAAAAGCCCACAGCTAATATCATCCTCAATGGGGAAAAACTGAGAACTTTTCCCCTGAGATCAGGAACACGACAGGGATGTCCACTCTCACCGCTGTTGTTTAACATAGTGTTGGAAGTTCTAGCATCAGCAAACAGACAACAAAAGGAAATCAAAGACATCAAAACTGGCAAAGATGAAGTCAAGCTTTCACTTTTTGCAGATGACATGATATTGTACTTTGGAAACCCTCTAGACTCCACCAGAAGTCTGCTAGAACTGATACATGAATTCGGCAGTGTCGCAGAATACAAAATCAATGTACAGAAATCAGTTGCATTCTTATACACTAATAATGAAACAACAGGAAGACAAAGAAACTGATCCCATTCACAATTGCACCAAGAAGCATAAAATACCTAGGAATAAATCTAACCAAAGATGTAAAAGATCTGTGTGCTGAAAACTATAGAAAGCTTATGAAGGAGATTGAAGAAAATATAAAGAAATTCAAAAACATTCCATGCTCATGGATTGGAAGAATAAATATTGTTAAAATGTCACTACTACCCAAAGCTATCTACACATTCAGTGCAATCCCAATCAAAATTGCACCAGCATTCTTCTCGAAGCTAGAACAAGCAATCCTAAAATTTGTATGGAACCACAAAAGACCCCGAATAGCCAAAGTAATTTTGAAGAAGACCAAAGTGGGAGGCATCACAATCCCAGACTTTAGCCTCTACTACAAAGCTGTAATCATTAAGACAGCATGGTATTGGCACAAAAACAGACACATAGACCAATGGAATAGAATAGAGACTCCAGAATTGGATCCACAAAAGTATGGCCAACTAATCTTTGACAAAGCAGGAAAGAATATCCAATGGAAAAAAGACAGTCTCTTTAGCAGATGGTGCTGGGAGAACTGGACAGCAACATGCAGAAGAATGAAACTAGACCACTGTCTTACACCATTCACAAAAATAAACTCAAAATGGATAAAGAACCTGAATGTGAGACAGGAAACCATCAAAACCCTAGAGGAGAAAGCAGGCAAAAACCTCTCTGACCTCAGCCACAGCAATTTCTTACTTGACACCTTTTCAAAGGCAAGGGAAAATGAACTAAAATTGCAAAAATAAAAGCACAAATGAATTATTGGGACCTCATGAAGATAAAAGCTTCTGCACAGCAAAGGAAACAACCAACAAAACTAAAAGGCAACCAACGGAATGGGAAAAGATATTTGCAAATGACATATCGGACAAAGGGCTAGTATCCAAAATCTATAAAGAGCTCACCAAACTCCACACCCGAAAAACAAATAACCCAGGGAAGAAATGGGCAGAAAACATGAATAGACACTTCTCTAAAGAAGACCTCCAGATGGCCAACAGGCACATGAAAAGATGCTCAACATCACTCCTCATCAGGGAAATATACATCAAAACCACACTCAGATACCATCTCATGCCAGTCAGAGTGGCTAAAATGAACAAATCAGGAGACTATAGATGCTGGCGAGGATGTGAAGAAATGGGAACCCTCTTGCACTGTTGGTGGGAATGCAAACTGGTACAGTCGCTCTGGAAAACAGTGTGGAGGTTCCTCAAAAAGTTAAAAATAGATCTACCCTATGACTCAGCAATAGCACTGCTAGGAATTTACCCAAGGGATACCGGAGTACTGATGCATAGGGGCACTTGTACCCCAATGTTTATAGCAGCACGTTCAACAATAGCCAAATTATGGAAAGAGCCTAAATGTCCATCAACTGATGAATGGATAAAGAAATTGTGGTTTATAGACACAATGGAATATTACGTGGCAATGAGAAAGAATGAAATATGGCCTTTCGTAGCAACGTGGATGGAAGTGGAGATTGTTATGCTAAGTGATGTAAGCCATATAGAGAAAGACAGATACCATATGTTTTCACTCTTATGTGGATCCTGAGAAACTTAATAGAAGACCATGGGGGAGGGGAAGGGGAAGGGGAAAAAAAAAAGAGAGGGAGGGAGACAAACCATAAGAGACTCTTAATAACTGAGAATAAACTGAGGGTTGATGGGGGGTGGGAGGGAGGGTGATGGGTATTGAGTAGGGTACCTGTTGGGATAAGCGCTGGGTGTTGTATGGAAACCAATCTGACAATAAATTTCATATTAAAAAAATAAATGTGGCTAATACTAGTAACTTCTCTAATGCAGTTACTCTGAATCTTAATTACAAAGATATCATCAAGTGCTAAGCCTGGTACTTGGTATACAGTAAGTTCTCAGTAAGTTAAAAGCTGTTATGGTTGTAATTTCAGAGAATGACTGGAGAGCCACGATGCGATTAAATGGAATGGAATTGTTTCGTTTTGTTTGCCTCATTCTGCAGCATGCAGTGACTAAGTTCTGGCCCCAGATTGGTTTAGAAACAGTCATTTGGAGCAATGGAAATTTTGCCTCCTGTGGTTTACTAGCCTGTAGGATAAATGTTTTAAGTTGAGTTTCCTGGGAAACAGACTGAGAGGTAGAGATTTTCCTGAGGGAGGTTTGTGGAGAGCGCACTCAGGACAGCACCTGAGAACACAAGACAGGAGTTGAAATGCTGGGTAAAGGCTCAGCAGAGGCCTCAGCAGGTCTGACAGCCACTACACATAAATGGTAGTTCAGGTTGTCCTGTATTGAGGTCAGGAAGCTACATCTTTGTACTCTGTAATTGGCCAGTCACTAGAGGTGAGATGTCTCCAGGAAAAGACACTTAGAGATGGGCATGCAAGCTTCCTTCTGTGGCTAGCAGTTCCTGGGGAGGGGCCTCAGGAATGAGCTCTACAGGAAACATTTTCAGCAGTGGGGAGGTTGAGGAATTTGTGTTTTGAACCTGAAAATTGGCAAGTGGGGGGAGGAAGAAGATGTGAGCAGTGCACCACCATTTCCACTACAAATGACATTTAAATGTATGTATTTAAATTATATATTTACATTCACTTATGTATTTATAAATACATTAAAAAGTATATGAAATACATATTTTGTGAAAAAAATCTTACTTTTTTAAAACTTGAAATTATATATGAGACACATAAAAAATCTTAGTTTATTAAAATTCATTGAACTTAAAAATATTGTAGTCCAAGGAGGATTAAGAGGTACAAACTTCCAACTATAAAATGAATCAGGAGTGCCTGCGTGGTTCAGTTGGTTAAGCGTCTGACTCAACTTTGGTTCAGGTCATGATCTCATGGTTCGTGGGTTCAAGCCCCACATCAGGCCGTCTGTTGGCAGCGTGGAGCCTGCTTGGGAGTCTTTCTCTGCCCTTCCCCCACTTGTGCTTGCTCTGTGCCCTTTCTCAAAATAAATACATAAACTTTAAAATAAAATAAAATAAAATAAAGTCACAGGAATAAAAACAGCATAAGGAGTATTGTCAATAAGATTGTAATAACTTTGTATGGTGATGGGTGGTGGCTACTCTTGCTATGGTGAGCATTTTATAAAGTACATAATTGTTGAATTAGTGTTGTACACCTGAAACTAATATATCATATGTCAACTATACATCAATTAAAAAACAGTTTGTAGTCCAAGCACCAGATTTATTTGTTTGCTTATTGTTGGGGAGAGGGGATATCTAAAGCATAGATTCTTTAAGTGATCAAAGCAAGTAACACCATTGATGACAAAGTTAGATCCAGAATTCATGTTTTCAGGTTCTTCTCCCTCTTTGGGCCTTCATTGGCTTAAAGTCCAGGTAGAGTTTTACATGTTGTTCTTCAACCATGTAATGGATCTTTAACAGTGTTTTCCTGTCATGCTCTATAATTGCCAAAGTTTGGATTTTCTACCCGAACGAATCTATTCTATTCTGGTTTTTTCTTTATTCTATTCTTTAATCTATTCTTTTAAAGTATGCTTTCACCTAATTTATATAGTCCAGGTAGAGTTTTACATGTTGTTCTTCAACCATGTAATGGATCTTTAACAGTGTTTTCCTGTCATGCTCTATAATTGCCAAAGTTTGGATTTTCTACCCGAACGAATCTATTCTATTCTGGTTTTTTCTTTATTCTATTCTTTAATCTATTCTTTTAAAGTATGCTTTCACCTAATTTATATATGTGAATCGGAGATGATTTTAAGAAGCCCAAGCTGGGGCGCTTGGGTGGCTCAGTTGGTTGGGCATAAGGCACTCAGTTCAGGTCTTGATCTTAGGGTTGTGAGTTCAAGCCCTGCATTGAGCTCCATGTTGGGCATGGAGCCTACTTAGAAAATGAATGAATGAATGAATACCAAAACTTAAAGTATGAAAACTACTGCTTACAATGAAATATAGCATCTCTTAATATTTAACTGAGATAGACATTAATTATGTTCAATAATATTTTTCATGGATTCTCAACTAAAGAAATAATGCAGAATCTGTTTTTTTATGGAATTGAAGTTTGCATGAATACCTCTATATCCTTCCGTTATTATTTTTAATCAGAAGTACACATGTGCTTTCCTGACATCTGTATTCTAAGTTGTGTGATTCATTATTTTTAAGCTGGGATAACCTGATTTCACATATTTTTCCATGAGTCAGAGGCAAGTCTAGCTGTTGGTTTGTTATTGTCTGTGCTTTTACATAGCAAGCCTGTACTTGCCATCATTTTTCTGCTTTGTAGTTTTAATCTCTTAACCAGTCATTTTGGGAATAGTCTTTCCAGTTTTCAATGAAAACCAGACAAGAATGGTCATGGATTCCTTAAAGATTAGCAAATTTTTTGTTATTATTATTTATTTAATGTCTTGGGTTTAAATACAACCAGGAAGTCTGCATCAGCTGTTTTGATCTTGGGTCTTGCTTTCATTTGTGTAATTCTTAAAAAAAAAAATTGTTTTTCTCTAGCGTTTCACAAATCTTTTGCTTGGGCAGCTTAGAAACTCAGCTGGGATAGATGATAGATTAGCAAAGCAACAAGGTACCTTAACCATAGACCAGACATGGCCAAAATTGCCCCAAAAAGGTCACTAATGTTCATGAAACATAACAGGACATCTGAATTCCCTGAAAATTAAACATCTTCTAACTGCTGTAGTTTCATTTTTTTTTTCCAAGGGTAAAGAAAATATTCCTTCAGTGCCTAATGAGAACCTGCATGATAAATGTGAACCTAAATAGGTCAATGTATTCAGAGAAAACCAGCTGTTTAATATTAAATTTGATTTATCCTATTGGTATTTTTAGATGCCTCCTTTTTACCTAGGTACAAAAGAGAAAATTGTGAATAAAAGCTCCTTTCTTAACTCACATCTCCTTCCAGGTACATTTCCACTCATTTTGTCTTAAATCCACCAACTTTTTGCCCACAGCACCCTACAAAAACATTTTCAAGGTCAGCAATGACCATGTTACTGCTGCGTCCAGTGGTCATTTCTGAGTCCTTGATGGAATTGACCTTTTAGCAGCATTTAGCACAGCTGATCACTTGCTTTATTGAAACACTTTTTTCATTTTGCTTCCAGGACATCCAATTCACCTGGTTTTTCTCCTCATTTTCTGGCCACTTTTACTCAGTGTCTTTTTGCTGTTTCTTGCCAATCCTACAACTTCTAAATATCAGAACAGTTCAGTGCCCATTCCTTGAACCCCCTGTCTTCTCTAGCTAAACTCATTTCTCTCGTGATCTCATGCAGTCTTACTGATGCATCTGTGTGCTGTCATCTCCCAAATGTATATTTCCAGCCCCGCCTCCCAACTCTAAAATTCAAGCTCATGTATCCAGCTATTTTCCAGAAACTTCCATCTGGATGTCTAAAGGATATCTTAACATGTCTAAAACTCAACTCCTAATCTTCAACCTCCCAAATCTGTTTCACCCACAATCTTTCCCACCTCAGTTAATTCCAGCTCCATTGTTCAGGTTGCCCATGCTGAAAATCTGGATATTACTCTTGTTTTTTTTGTTTGTTTGTTTGTTTGTTTTGATATAGTCAGTAATCTGTCCACTCATGTTCTTAGTTCTGTCTTCAAAACATGTCCACCATTTCTGCCGTGGCCCCCTGGTCCAGTCTACTACCGTCTGGATAGCCTGCTAACTGATCTCCCTCTGCCTGCCCTTGCTCACCTGCCATTTAATCTTAAAGCAGCCGGAGTGATTATTTTATTTTATTTTTTATTTTATTTTTAAACGTTTATTTATTTTTGAGACAGAGAGAGACAGAGCATGAACAGGGGAGGGGCAGAGAGAGAGGGAGTCACAGAATCTGAAACAGGCTCCAGGCTCTGAGCTGTCAGCACAGAGCCCGACGCGGGGCTCGAACTCATGGACCGTGAGATCATGACCTGAGCCAAAGTCGGACGCTTAACCGACCAAGCCACCCAGGCGCCCCCGGAGTGATTATTTTAAAATGCAAATCAGATCATGTCATTTCTCTGCTCAAAATCAGCCAGTTTTCACCATGAGTTATACTTAATGCCAGTTGACTTGTAAGTGTGTATATGTGTGTGCCCAAGTGTGTGCATGGAAGAGAGGAGGTCAGTGTGGCTAGAACACACTAAGAAAAAGGAAGGATGGTAGGAGATAATATCAGATAAGTCACGAGGAGTCAGCTTATGTAGGGTTTATAGGACATTGTAAAGATTCTGGATTTTACTTAGAGTGAGGAAGGGCCATTGGAGGCTTTTGAGTAGTGGAAGAGCATGATCAGACTTACTTTTTCATAGGATTACTCTTGCTGCTGTGCTAAGAGTAGATGAAGGGAAATGAACAGAAGTGGGAAGACCAGTTAAGAGGCTGTTGTGGACATCTGGTTGAGGTATGATGATTGTTTGGATGAGGGTGGTGACAGTGGAAGTAGTGAGAAGTGGTCATATTCTGAGTATATTTCAAGTTAGAGCTAACTGGATTTCTTTTTTTTTTTTTTATGTTTGTTTTTTTTTGAGAGTCAGAGACAGAGTACGAGTCAGGGAGGGACAGGGAGAGAAAGGGAGACATAGAATCTGAAGCAGGCTCCAGTTTCTGAGCTGTTATTAGCACAGAGCCCAACTCAGGGCTTGAACCCACAAACTGTGAGATCATGACCTGGGCCGAAGTCGGATGCTTAACTGACTGATCCACCCAGGCACCCCGATCTAAGAGGATTTCTTGATAGATTGGGTATGGAATGTGCAATAGAAGAGTCAAGGTTATCTTCACAGTGTTTGGTCTGAGCAGCTGGGGCTGCATTGAGATAGGGAAGACCATGGAGAGAGCAAATCCTGATGAGCATTTGTAGAGCTTAGTTTTGGAATGTAAATTTGAGATGGCATTTAGTGTGCATTCATTAAATATTTGCTGGGGTAATCATAAAAGTAGCAAATATCAGCCCTACTTTCCACTGTGTGGGTTATTCCTGCATCTAGAGCCCCTTTTGTCCCACCTCCGATTGTCTTTGGGTTTGTGGAGGGGTAACATGATTGTAGGGGTCAGATTATTTCACATACAGATAAGAACAGTTTCTCTTTCTCTTGTTTTTAATCATAAGCTGAGGTCTTCTGTGAGCAAAAGGTGGGCTTCTTCTTTTGCTCTGAGGTCTATTGCTCTGAGGTCTTCTGTGAGTGAAAGGTGGGCTTACTTCTCAAGGTGACCCCACTTATGAAGGTAGTGGGGTTTCAGTTTCATCTGTTTCTTTCAGTCTATTCCCCAGCCACCATGTCATCCACATTTCTCCATTACAGATTTTGTTGATACCTCTCCATTGTTGTTATCACACCCCATCTTATCTTTGCTGTTTTAGTTTGTGTTTTTATATCCCTCAACTGTCATGTTAATGTTTTGTTTTTATGAAAGTTGAGATAAATACATACATTCCATCACAGTTCATAAACATTTCATGTACATACTTTTCCAGGATCTGTCTGTTTTAAGATTGAGTATATTTTTTCATGCAAGTATGCAAGTAAACACTAATTTTTTTCTTCAAGTTAACAAAGAGACATTAAGATGTTGTATTTGTCAAAATGTTTGGAGTCACATGTTGCATTAATTGTAATGAGTTCTGTGCTCCTGGCTCATTATCTCTTCTCTTACTTTTAGACAATCCTTATTTGTGAAATTGCATGAGCTCCTAGTATAGTCTCTGGAACACTTTGGACTCATTTGTTGAATGTATGAATAAATTATAGAAGAATTGCCCATTATTGAAGTCCTTATTCATTCTCAGGTTAATTCTCCAATACTTCACTGAATTGATATTTGAATGTATACCCACTATGGATAATATGCTATGGATATACAGTAATGACTTAGAAATAGGCCTTGATCTCAAGACATTGCAAATGTATACTCATACAGAGAAAAAAATTACATACAGTTAAAGAGATGACCATAATAAAGGGCATAGAAGTCAAATAATTTAGCGGGGGTCAGGGAAGTGAGGAATTTTCATGGCAGGGAAAATTAGGATTTCTTCATGAAAGTGGTAGCATTTGAGATGGGTCTTAACGAATTGCTAGTGTTCAATATGAGAAGTAGGAATGGAGGCTAGTAAGTGGGAAAGTGACGGGCAGGGAAATATATTAGCTGATCCATGTTGTCTTTGCTGGATTAGAGTGGTCAAAGAGGAACTTGCAATATAAAGTTGGAAAGAATTTGGAGCAGATGTGGTTGGCTATAGACTCTAGGAAAGAAAGAATGTGGGTGTTTTTCCTTAGGAGGACACAAAAGGTTAATCAATAGGAGATTGCTATAATCATACATTTTCTTTGGTAAGATTATTGTAAAGGACTTAAAAATTGATTGAATGTTGGCAGGAAGAGATACACATGATATTCCTCTGATATTTGAGCCCCTATTCTGATAAGGGCATGGGTTCTATGTTTGGACATAAAGGAATCAGAAAAGAAGGCAATATGGGAAGATAGTGGGGTTTTTACATGTATTACATTTAGAGTGAATTTCAGGTGGGAACGTCTAACAGGGGTAGAAACTAGAGCTTTGGTAGAAGGGACTAAAAATAAGATCTGACACATTCTGTTCTGTGATGGTTTTCTGTGGTTTAACAAATTTGTTACATTGAAAATTTAGTTCTTAATATAGTAACATCTACTTTAGAATCATTTTTATTTTTTATTGCAAGGCTCTTGATTTAAAAACAAACACATTGTGGCTTTTAAATTTCTTTCCCATGTTGAATAAATCATTGTGCAGTGACATCATTTTTACATTTAGTTCTTAAATGTAAGATGATTACATAATATCTGTTTATATTTTTGTGGGGCTGTTATAAAATTATTAGTCATTTGAGTACTTTTAAAACTCAATGCCATAATGTACAAATAATTTGAAGGAAAACATTTTTACTCAAGGATATCAAAATAGAAACTCTTCCAGATCTGTTCTTACAAATTCTGTCACTTTATTTTCTTACCCTTAAAGTACGTGTTGTGTATTCTGGTGTATATATTATAGTCAACATAAGCCATACTCTTTGTCTTCATCTAGGAAACTTAAATGAGACTAAGTTGAGGGGCACCTGGGTGGCTCAGTCAGTTAAGCGTCTGACTTCAGCTTAGGTCATAATCTCACAGCTTGTGGGTTTGAGCCCCACATCAGGCTCTGCACTGACAGCACGGAGCCTGCTTTGGATTCTCTCTCTCCCTCTCTCTCTGCTGCTCCCCCACTCCTACATGTGTGTTCTCTCTCTTAAAATAAGGAAACTTAAAAAAAAAAAAGATGATTTAAGTCTGAACTTTGAAGACAATGCCCCTTTTATCATCAAGCTTGGAATGGTTGGTAGTAGCCAAATGTGATACCAATCTGAGTTCTTTTTATTTCTTCGGAAGCGACTTGTTTATGTTTTCCATTCTGAAAGCTTACATAATTTTCCTTCACATTCAGAAATTTTGCCAAAATATTTCTAGGTTTAAATCTTTTTATCCCATTATATTTGATGGTTAGCAAATGCTTTAATATAAAAAAATGGCTTAAGATTATTGAAATTTATAGTCCTGGAGATGTTTATCACATTCACTCTATCCACCTCTTAGGTTTGATTACTTATATAGAATTAATATAACCGGATGGGGTGCCTGGGTGGCTTAGTCAGTTGAGAGTCCAACTTTGGCTCAGGTCATGATCTCATGGTTCATGAGTTCGAGCCCTGCATCGGGCTCTATGCTGACAGCGCAGAGCCTGGGGCCTGCTTCGGATTCTGTGTCTTCCTCTCTCCCTGCCCCTCCCTGCTCGCTCGCTCTCTCTCTCTCTCTCTCTCAAAAAATAAATAAATATTAAAAAAAAATTAAATGAGACTAAGTTGAGACTCAGTAATATATTATTGCTTACATTTTAAACTTTTAAAATATTTAAAATTATAAACATTATAAAGGCTAATAATAATCTTAAAAGGGAGATATGTATGTAATGAATTCTCTTTTCTGTCTTCAGTTTTACTTCCCAGAAGTTAACATTCCTAATGCCATGTTATGTATTCTCTTCAACTTATTTCTATATATATATATATAAATTCATATCTTTTTTTATATTAATAATGTGAACTTAAGTATGTGTATTATCCTGTAACTTTTTAAACCGAAAACTTGTCATAAGTATATTTCCTTATTAGGCTTCTAGGAAAGTCAGAGAGCCATGGATATCTGTACTTTACTATTTCATCCTGTTGAGAAGTTTTCTAAACGCTATTAAAAAGATAGTGAAGAGGCTTATCTAGGAAGAAGTTGTCATGGCCGTTGTCAAAAAGGTTACTCTCTGTGTTCTCCTCTAGGATTTTTATGCTTTCAGGTCTTACATTCAGATCTTTAATCCATTCTGAATTTATTTTCATTTAAGGTGTAAGAACGTGGTCCAGTTTCATTCTTTTGCATGTTGCTCTCCAGTTTGTTATATATGCACAATGGAATATTACTCAGCCATAAAAAATAATGAAATCTTGCCATTTGCAATGACATGGATGGAGCTAAAGAGTATAATGCTAAATGAAATGAGTCAGAAAAAGACAAATAACATACTTCACACATATGTGGAATTTAAGAAACAAAACAAACAAACAAAGGGGGGAAAAAAAGAGAGAGACAAACCAAGAAATAGACTCTTAACTATAGAGAACAAACATTGTGGGATGAGTTAAATAGGTGATGGGGATTAAGAAGTGCACCTGTTGTGATGAGCACTGGGTGTTGTATGGAAGTGTTCAATCAGTGCATCGTACACCTGAAGCTAATATTATTCTAACTGGAATTTGAATAAAAACATAAAAAAATAAAAAAGATAGTGAGGAGACATTAAAGAATCACTACACTATGTTTTTAGCTACATTAGTGAATCTGAACATTGTTTGTGCAAAGCTGCTAGAATGTGATTCTAAGATCTCCAGTCATTGTTTCAAACCACACATGCTGAAGTCATTCTGTGTGTTAATCTGTGCAGGCCCCCTTCAAATGTGAGGCGATATGATTGGACAAAGACAATGTTAAATCCTGTATTCTTATACCTAGCTAGTTTGAGCAAGTATCAGTAACATAAAGGCATCTTTCCCAGACTTTGAAAGAAACCGTACTATGTTTTATCTGTTTGAAATCAGATCAACCTTAAAAACTATACTGATGCATTTGGCTGGCATCACATGAGGGAGGTTTATAGGCTCCTACAGGACCTGAGGGGGTGTTAAACACCACATGCAATTATCTTTTGCAATGTTTACACTGAAAGATGGAATAGAGATATGAATATTTGGCAAGTTATATGTTTTCCTTTAGAGAATGAGATTAAATCAAATGCACACTCAGACTTACCAAAACTAACCTTTTTTGCTCTCTATTCTGATGCCTCCTTGACTTAGATCTTTTTTTAACCTAAGATGTAGTTCACAATGAGGGAATCATCAAGTGACATGTGGACAGATTGGTAGCTTAGGTTTTTGCTTTCTGGGAGCTACAACTTTTACTGCATTGAGGCTCTGGCCAGCCTTAAGTAGCAGGAAGTGAGAACAATGGTGGTGCCTGGGTGGCTCAGTTGGTTGACTTCAGCTCAGGTCATGATCTCCTGGTTTGTGAGTTTGAGCCCCATATCAGGCTCACTGCTGTCAGTGCAGAGCCTGCTCTGGATCCTTTGTCCTCTGCTCCCTTTGCCCCTCCCCCACTCATTCTCTCTCTCTCTCTCTCTCTCTCTCTCTCTCTCTCAAAAATGAATAAACATTACAAAAATTATGAGCGGTTTTTACAGATCACATCATCTTACTAAAGGTATGATCATTAAGATTTACTAGTTATAAAACTGATCTCAGAATTATTAAAAATCAGAATAAAAATGAAATAAATATTAAAGTCAATTATAAATGAAATATTATAATTTTAATAGTATAAATAATTAAGTATTTTATAAGTGTTTTTTTTTTTAATTTTTATAGTGCTAACAATGATTCCATTAAAAACACTGATTGCAGATTCAGTGTCTCCCTCTCTCTCTGCCCCTCTTCCGTTAGCACTCTGTATCTCTCTGTCTCTCGAAAATGAATAAAAACATTAAGAAAAATAAAAAAAAAACACTGATTGCAGAGCAGTAGTTTGAAAATTCCGTGTTACGTTATTTCCTAATCCTGAACTTGATCACATACTTTTTATTAGTTTATGATTTGCTATGACCAAATGAGTAATACCTACCTTTTTATTTTAGTGTTTTCACTGGTTTCCAAGCTACCTTTTTTGACTGTGGAGTTCTTTACGTATCTCCGTGGTGTGTTTATCTTCCCTTATTTCCTGTCCTTCTAGCACCCCAGTGTGACCTACATTAGTTGATTGACAAAGTGAATTTGAGGGTATTGGACTTGCTCTATTTGCAACCCCTTGTCTATCTCAGGACCCACCGAACCACATTGGTGCTTTGATTTTGGCCCATATTTCTACTTCATTCTTATTGTTGTACATGATTCTTGTAATCTTCAACAAATACTTTTCTCCCTCCTACTCCATTTGATCTCTCATGCTTACCTTAGTGGAGAGAGCGACTTGCCATAGTTAAGAACTATGTAGTCAGACAGACATGGGTCCAAATTCTGTCTTGTCTTCTTACTAGTTGTATGACTGGGCAAGTTAATATTTTTACGTCTCAGTTAATTCAGTTTCCTTCAATATAAAGGACAGCTCACCAGGGTTATTGTGAGATTTTGGAAATAAAGCACTTAGCCCTGCCCTTGGTACATGGTATTCAAGGGAAGCTTGGTAGTCACAGGTTTGAGAAGTTAGTGTTGGAAAGGGGAACTAATTTCTGTAAAAATCAGGAAAGGACAGGTATTGTGTGGTAATAAAGGGATGTTTTAGGAGGTAGGACAGTTGAAAGAGCATATATCATACAGTTAAAAATAATAATGTATATAAAGTTCTTATCCATAACTCTCAGGTTAGATGTGTTTTCAGAATTCAGAATTTTGTAGATTTTAAAAGGTATGTATATTTCATATATTACATAAGATCTCTAGCAGGATATGGGGTAACATTCTTAAACAAATGGATATTTATGTAGGAAACACTTATATACGAATTTTTATACAGAAGTATTAGCCTCCCATCATTATCTCCCATAAATTCAAGTTAGATAGTGTCACCCAGTGAATTATGAAAAAACGTACTGTTACAATTTTTGAATCTTGGGGTTATGGATAAATGTTTGGGGTTCTGAAAAATAAAAGGAGATTCTGCATTTTCTTATTGTGAGCCAAAAAGTACCATGTGGGTGTTTTCTGTATTTCCTGAACATGAGGCCATGGATACTTTTCTTACTTCCAGTACCCATGGCTCATTCTCCTTCCCAGATACCCTTGCCAGTTCACTCCAGATTTATTTCTTCTGAGAATTAAGGGAGGGAGTGAAATACAACTCTCTCAGTAGGAGTTTCCTTGTTGGACATGGAAAATTTAGGTCACATTGAGAAATATTTCTTTTCTTTGTTCCTGAAATTTGTTAAGATGTAAAGTGTATAATAATATCTGGGGAGAAAAAAGACATTACAATCAGTCTCCATTTCTTCCTTTGTGGTTAAAAGCCATGTCCTCTGAAATATTTTAATTCAAAAAGTATTTGGCAATATTTGTCTTTAGATGTGATATCCTAACAGTTTTAGACTATGCGTATTTTACCTTTTTTGTCTAAATACTTAGGAGCTTTTAGAGAAAGATATATTGTCTTATTAACTGGTTGACGTTGCTCTTTTTTAACTAATGAGGATCTATATGGATTTTCAGTTCATTCCTTCCTATTTTCTATTGACTTGGGGAATTTGCTATGAGAATGAAAGTTGTAATTAAATCATAGTTTGGTCATACATAACTGTTAATCAGAATTGATTCTACTATTTTATTTTATTTATTTTTTTTTTAGTGTCCTACTAAAACCAAAGCAACATTTGGTGTCCACCTCAAAGTAGTAGGAGACTGGACAGGTATGTAGAATATAGAGTTTTAAGATACATGCTTTGAAAATAATGGGTCATATAATAGTTTGCATGTGTTTAAGTAATAGAACTACCAACATATCTAGATGTGTATATGTTCTCAGGCTGTGGTTTTGTTTTCTTTCTTTGCTTATTCAGTTTTGACATTCACATTTTCTTTTTGTAGGATGAATTTTTGCAATTCAAATACCTTGGATATCAATAATTGTTAATAATGTATTGTTTTCTCTGCAAATCATTGGTTTCTGCCTACTTGTCAGATGCACTGGCAATAGAAGGAACAATGAAATGCATGTTTTAGAAAACATGATTTTAAAATTAATGGTTTGTTTTACTCTCAAAATAATCAACACCTGCGATTGAGATCACATAAATTATGTTTCAGTTCTTACATGATCTTTTTGTGGTATTACCTATGTGTACATAGCAATTCCACAGCATCTTTGGAATAATGGTCATTTTTAATAGCAAGTCTATTGATGGATGATATGTTATTTATTCAATAAAAACTTTTGTGTTATCTGAGAGATGCATTGTATTAAGAGTTCTGAGTAAATAAAAAGAAACATTATTCATTCGTCTATTCCCTTGGTTCAACAGAGTAACTGACAAGTGAGTGCTCAGTATATATTAGCTTATTGGCTAGTTGTTTAGTTTGGTTGCTCAAGGGAAAGGATGTAGGTATAAACATGAATGCAAGTAGAAAGAAAAATATTTTCGAATAGAATGCTAAACTAGGAGTTGGTTTGTGAAAACTACAGGGAATCAGCAAAACGTAGATTCAGTGTAATCTAGGGTTATAGGAGCTTTACAGAGAAGATAGTATTTGAGCCAAACCTTGAAAAATCACACAAGTGAAGTAGGTCATTTAAGTAAAATTCACAGCATTGTCAAAAATCAGAGAAGGTAATGAGTAAACCATATTTGAGAAAGGTGTGTCAATCAGCTTAGCAGAAGCAAAGATTTTGTTCTGGGGAATACTATGGAATATCCATTTAGAGTCAGCTTGGTAAAGATTTTGAATGCCTTAACAAGATATTAAAATAACTTAGAGGTGCTAGAGAATGTTTGAAAGATTTAGAGCATCATAACAAAAATAGTATTTAATAATTTGCCAGTTGGATGGGTTAGAATCAAGGAAAGACTGGAAAACAGAGAAGAGTCAGTGGGGAGGGGTGGGAATGGGTACAGGACTCGAAGGAGTGGTTTTAAAAGCACAGGTTTGGGGGGCGCCTGGGTGGCACAGTCGGTTAAGCGTCCGACTTCAGCCAGGTCACGATCTCGCGGTCCGTGAGTTCGAGCCCCGCGTCAGGCTCTGGGCTCATGGCTCAGAGCCTGGAGCCTGTTTCCGATTCTGTGTCTCCCTCTCTCTCTGCCCCTCCCCCGTTCATGCTCTGTCTCTCTCTGTCCCAAAAAAAATAAATAAACGTTGAAAAAAAAAAAATTAAAAAAAAAAAAAAAAGCACAGGTTTGGGAAATTAGCATTGGAAAGGGGGGACTAATTTCTGGAAAAATCAGTAAAGAACAAGATATTGTGTAATAAGAAAGGGATATTTTAGGAAGGACAGTTGAAAGAGCTTATACAGTTAAAAAATAATAATGTGCATAAATTCTTTGTCTATAGAACAGGTAGCCAGCTTGGAATTGGAGACTTAATGAAAATGGAGAAAATATACAACATAGTATTTAATGGGAAAACAATGAAATTAATCAAAAGAGCTTTGAGCAGTAATGACCTATGGAACTGTGAAACATCAGGCTTAAGTATAGTTTAATACAGTCTAGCTCCATCCATGTATTATACCAAGTGAAATAAGTCAATCAGAGAAAGACAAATACCATGTGATTTCACTCATATGTGGAATATAAGAAATAAAACAGATGAACACAGGGTAAGGGAAGGACAAAAAGAAAGAGAGAGAGGAAGGGAGAGAGGGAGGGAGGGAGGGAGAAACCATAAGAGACTCTTAAATATAGAAAACAAATTGAGGTTTGATGGAGGAAGGTGGGTGGAGGATGGGTGATGGGCACTAAGGAAGGTACTAGTGATGAACACTGGGTAGTGTATGTAAGTGATGAATCACTAAATTCTATTCCTGTAACAAATATTGCACTGTATGTTAACTAAAATTTAAATAAAAAATAGATGAAGTTTATTTTATTGCATTCAAGAAAATATCACGGTAGCCCCTTATTAGAAAAACAATGGTGTAAAAGAAAAGAAAAGAAAGGAAAAGAAAAGAAAAGAAAAATGCTGGTGTAGTATGAAAATAGTAATTCTCATGATAAGCCCAGAACTAGTGGATATAATTGCAGCTGTTTTTCACCCGTTTGACAAATAAAGAAAGAGCAAAGTTCTTCTCTGGTAAGAATCCCAATAAAGTAAGAATTAGCTTCAGTAACGAATGGTAATCACTTAAATTCCAAAACTGAAGGGCAACACATTGAAGATATAATTGAATTTATCATGGTAAGGAGAAACTTCATGATAGATTATTACTGGCTATTGTTGTTGAGTTTCTTTATAAAGTTATTTTCTATTGTCAGTAGCTCATTAGAATAAATGATTATCTCATCATTTATTTCAATCTTTTCTATTAGGAACACTTAATAGTTTTAATTTTATCTTCCTATTTTATGTACTGTGCCATTGAGAGAGAAAACAGATCATTCTATTCAGAGTTTAGTTCCAGTCATATGCTTTTCAATTAATAGACCTTCTTGGTTGTTGATTTTAAATATTTGTTAACTTGGAAAAAAATGTCAAGCATTCATGCATAGAACCCCTAAGAAGCAATCAAAGCGGCTACATAGCACAGGACAAGTCTGGCTTTTTATTATTTATTTATTTATTTATTTATTTATTTATTTATTTACATTTTAGAGAGAGAAGGAGAGAGAACATGTACGTGAGTGGAGGAGGGGCAGAGGGGGAGAGAATCATAAACAAGCTCCACACTCAGCATGCAATCTGATACGGGGCTCAATCCCATGACCCTACAATCATGACCTGAACTGAAATCATCAGATGCTCAACCATCTGAGTCACCCAGGCACCCCAACTAGCTTTTTATTTTAACCAGGTCTCTGTTGTACTTCTGAAGTGTGGGAAGAACTCATTAAGTTTGGAAGACTCTTCAAACCTCTTAAACACATTTCAGGTTTTTTCTTTAAATGATGGGAATAGAGGGGGTAGAGTGAATTACTCAAGTGGATTTATCTTTGACTTAACATTGTGTTGCTTTTCTAGAATAAGTCATGCTTTCCAATTTCAAATGCATGGTTACAGATTGCCTATTGGCTTGATTACCATTCTGACTATCCAAAATTGTTTTGTTACTTTTTGCATTAGATGTCATTACTATTGAATAATGTCTGAGATCATGTTAAACTACTGGGTATTTTAATGGCCTAGATAGCAACTTACTCTAGAGAGGTTTAAGTTTTACTACAAAACCTTTTTATACATAATATCTGCATTCCAATTAATCTGAAAATTTTGTCATTTTTCCATTCAGTAATTAATGGATTGACAAGTGGATAAATATGCAACAGAGGGCTTATTGTATGTATCACAGAACAGCTTTTCCTTGAATCTTGGGTATTCATTTCCATATTGTCTATTGAAAAATCTTGCTACAGTCAGAAGATATGGTTGACTTTGAAGACTAAAAGTAGGAAAACAAGGCCATGTGACATCATGAATTTGCCTTGATTACATAATACATTGATACTCACAGAACAAGTAACCTTACAGTTTTAGTTAAAGATTAGGCCAGAGAAAGAGGTGATAATTCTCTCTAGACATGTTTTATACTTCATCTAGCTGATTGTTTATGAAAAGATTAAAACAATATGTGTGATGTATTAAAAGTATTTTTTTTTCATTTGGGGAGTTCTTTATAAGTCAGATTATGACTGTATGAATTATAATAATGTTTTTATTTTATTAAAAGAATGGATTTTGAACAACTGTGGTATCCACCTTACACTATATGTATCACAGGCTTTTAATTGCTGTAAGAAAAGCAAAAAATTAAAAATACTCCTATTGAATACCAATACAATTTTAGAGAACATGCCCCCAAAAAACTAGATTCCAAATAAGTTTGAGTAAACTGACCTTTTTGAACAGCACAGATCATACTTGCACATATGAAATATCATGGATCTTACATAGTGCATATTCACACAGTGTAAACTTTAGTTCAAGCCCAAAATAAGTATGAATTATCAATTGCTGTACCTACAAAGGAGTGACTAGAAATACTCTTTTTGTTGTTGATATGACTAGCAAATTACAGTGGTTAGTCATTTGTGGAAAATAACATTTAGACTATCTGTTACTTTGGCTAATAATGAAATATAAACACCTACTGGATACCAGACACTGCACTGTGTCCGGAGATACAGAATTGACCAACACAGATAAGGTATCTGCACTTATAAGGATTATATTCTAGTCAGTAGAGATCTCCAGTAAACAAAAAACCAAATCAATGTATAATATGTTAGATAGTGATAATGCTATGAAGAAAAATAAAGGTAAGAGAGTAAGAATGATGAAGGGTAGGAGTGCTGTTTTAGATGGGGTGTTTAGTTACATGCAAGGAGATGAGGGAATAAGTCAAGTGGATTTCAGGAAGAAGTGTATTTAGAGTACGCAAAGAGAAAGCACAAAGTCCCTGAGGTGGTAATAAGTTTGGATATTCAAGGAACAGCAAGGAGGCCAGTGGGTCTGGAATAGAGACAGTGAAGGGGTGCGTAATAGAAAATAGATCAGAGAAGTGAGCAGGGGATTTGACACTATAGACTATAGGAAACCTTGTAGTTTTTGAAATTTATTTATTTAAATTCAAGTTAGTTAACATACAGTGTAGTATTGGTTTCAGGAGTAGAACCCAGTGATTCATCACTTACATATAACATCCAGTGCATTTTTATGTGATTGAGAAAAAAGGTATGGTTTTGAAATCTAAATCTGAATCATCATCCGTTTAGTTTTAATACATACTACCTAGTGGTTATCAGGCTAAGGTTATTTATTTATTTATTTTAAATGATTGAGTTTAGGGAGAAGGAAGAAAAAGTGGGGCTTCAGAGCATTGCAGAAAACAGGTCAAACTTTTTATTGGGGTGGGGAATGTATCATCATTTTAGAGATGATTCAGTAGTGGTTTTATCTTCTGCCATATGGTGCTGGTTTACAGGTTCTGGCAGCTTAGGGTCCCATTAGCCTTCATGGATGGTAGTAGCTTCTTTCTACTTTCTGCATTTGTCCATTGTTTTTGATTTAGCTTCAGTACTTCCTTCGCCTAAGTCATTAGTTCCCTGCATTAAATTCCTTTCACTTAAATCGTGAAGAGTTCACTTAAATCATTCTTGGTTTTGGTTGGATTTGGAGGTCAGCGAAGCCTTTTTGAACAGAACTCTGAATCTGGAGAAGTAATAGTGGGGAAGATAAGAGGACATGTAAAACCCTGAGGCAGTCCAATGTTTGTATTCAAGGACCAGTTAAAACTGGAATGTTGTAGGAAATAAAATCAGAGAATACCCATGGACTGGATATGGTAGGCTCTTATAAACTTCAATTTTATTATAAATGTTATAGAAAATCATTGGAGGATTTTGATTTGGGTCTGACTCACATTTTAAAATGGTAACTGTGGCTGCTGTATAGAGAATATGATAGGGGTAGACAACAGTGGGAATTAGAAGATGAGTTAAGAGAGAAGCTCTTGCTGCTGTCTAGACAAGAGAAGGTGCTGGTATGCGTAGGATGATGGTGATTGGGTCATGAAGAGTGGGTGGATTCTGAGGGTATCTCACAGCTGTTGTTGAGGGACTGGAGGTGGGATGTAACAAGAGTTAGGAATCAAAGACAATTTAAGGTATTTAGTATCAATAGGTAAGTGGACAGTGCTTCTGTGTATTGAGATAAAGAACATTGCAGCATATCAGAGGCACAAGAGTGGACATTCAAATTCAGTTTTGTACATTTTAAATTTGAGATGCCTCTTAGACTTTCAAAAAGTAACGTTGAATTTTACATTGTATATATTATATATCGACATTGTATGTATTTGCACTGTATACCATTACATTAGTATATCTTTTTTAGAATTTATGTACATTTTATATGCCTGCTTTACATTCTTAAAATGCAATTACAGATATTATGTACACAAATAACTTACAAAAACCAATATAATGTCCTAACCTTAGTATAAAGGAGCTATTAAGATAAAGTCATTTATAGTAAATGATTTACATTTCATATTTAAATTTTCAAGCATGACTATATTAGAAGTCATAATGAAATAGGTGACTTAAACCACATATAAAATGATCATGAATAAGACACTTCTAAATATAGAATCCCAATACAACTGAAATACTATGAGCACTGTTTTCTTTATGGTGTGATTTTACAAAATAGTGAACTTCTTTTGGTTAAATTCTAGTCACAATAATTTACAATATTACTTCAGTGTACAGGGTGGTTGCAGTGTTGGGAGTTTTGGCACATATTTAGGTCATACAAAACCTTTGCATTTTTTATCATTATAAATGAGTTTTTCATTTACGTGAATGTCTAGCAAGTCATGAAAAGCATGCAGGAAGTGAGACAATTCCTGATGTCTAATGTCTCTGATCCCTACCCTCTAAATTTTAGTAACCACTGATCATCATTGTGAGATCCAAATTACCTCCCCAAATTCTCAAAACTACTCCTACGAGGTGGCACTGTCCTGTCAAGAGTAACTACTTTAAGGTGTGTAGAGGGGAGCCTGCGTGGCTCCGTTGGTTAACCATCCAACACTTGATTTCAGCTCAGGTCTTGACTTTATGGTTTGTGAGATCAAACCTTGCATCAGGCTCTGTACCAACAGCATGGAGTCTACTTGGGATTCTCTCTCCCTCTCTCACTGCCCCTCCCCTGCTTGCGTGCTCTCTCTCACTCTCACTGCCCCTCCCCTGCTTGCGTGCTCTCTCTCACTCTCTCTCAAAATAAATAACTTAAAAACAAGGAAATGTGTATAAATAGAGAAGAACTATAACAGAGCCCTGAGACTTTTAACATGTAGAGTCCAGCAAAAGTGACAAAGAAGGAATGGCCACTGAGGAAAGAGGGAGAGTTTGAATCCTGGACAGAATAGGGCAATATTAAAAAAAAAAAAAAAAAAAAAAAAAGAAAAGAAAGAAAGAAAAAAGCATTGATCAATTGAAACAAATGCTACTGAGAAGTGGAGTAGAGTGAGGGCTGAATAAAGACACTGGGAGCTGTGTTTTTTTTTTTTTTTTTTTTTTTAATTTTTTTTTTTTTCAACATTTATTTATTTTTGGGACAGAGAGAGACAGAGCATGAACGGGGGAGGGGCAGAGAGAGAGGGAGACACAGAATCGGAAACAGGCTCCAGGCTCTGAGCCATCAGCCCAGAGCCCGACGCGGGGCTCGAACTCACAGACCGCGAGATCGTGACCTGGCTGAAGTCGGACGCTTAACCGACTGCGCCACCCAGGCGCCCCTGGGAGCTGTGTTTTTAATGAAGTATTGGGAACAGAAGTCTGTCTGAAGTAGGCTCAAGAGATAGCAAGAGAAGTAGAGATGGTCCATATAGACAAATCCAGAGATATGTTGGGGGCAGCTCCTATGAGTTCATTGGGTCATTGAATGCTTCTCTTCCAACTTTGTTAAGTGAGGTCATGTTTGACAGCTTTAAAATCATCCACAGTGTATTTATTCCACAGAAATTGACAGACATCATAAAATAAGGGTTTAAGAAATGTTTTTAAAGACTTGCCTGTTAAGTATTTGCCAAAACACTACTGGACAAATTCTAAGGAGTTTTGATATAAATGAAATAAAGAAATAAGTCAGTAGCTGAAGGAAGGAGGATATAGAGACAAGGCAGATGTGAGAGCACATTACAACATAAATACAGGTACACACACACACACACATTTAATGTGAACTATTGTAATATGTTTACATACTTCGGGGAACAATGAGTAATGAGAATGAAGTAGAGGGAAAGAGCAGAGTCCACAAGTTCCTTTTAATGCATTTCACAGAAATTGGATTTCAATGTGCAAGTGGAGGAATTGACCGTAGATAAGGCATCTAGGCAGTTCATGCTTCATAACAGATTGGAAGACAGAGAAGATGGTTCCAGAGCATGGCTACCAATGGATTGGTAGGCTTGGATTGGGAAGTGTGGGATTTCTCTTCTGGTTTCTTCTGTTTCCTTGGTGAAAAAATAGTAAGCTTATCACTGAGACTGAGGATGTGGGAAGATACGTTGAATTTTGAGGAGGAGGAAGTAAATTGATGAATGAAGCATGGTAGCCCTTCTGAGATATGCCAATAGGCCTACTAAGATATGTGGTCCAAAATTTAAGTGAGACAACTTAGAATAATTGTGAGTTTTTTCCCCAGGATAGCTGGTCTTCAGATTAGCTACTGAGCAGGTAGGGAGATGGTGGTGTTGGATTTTACCAGCGTTGGTCCACTTCTGATTGAATTCGCTACAACTGTCACCTCCAATTCATTCTCTGCAGTGCAGCCAAAGAAACTTCAAAGCCTGAATCACATTAAATCACTTCTCTTCAATCACTTTAATAGCTTCCCATTGTTCCTAGGATAAAGATAAAAAAATCCTCATAGTGGCCTAGAAGGGCTCCCTGCTCTGGCCCTGACCTACCTCTCCTCTTGATTCAATTTGTTTCTTCTTCTTTACACTATAGCAGCACTGGTCTTTTGGTTCCTTTTATTTTGCTTGTTTCCTCCCACCCCATGTCTGTCCTGATCCATATGTTTACAGTACTCTTCAGCATCCTGCTCACCCCTACCCATACATGTACCTGGGATCTTTAGACCACAGCTCAAGAGTCTTCTTCTGAGAAGCATTCTAGACACCTCAATTTTAGGTGTTTGTTATAGGCTGCTATATTTCTTTCCTTCTTAAATTTTTTTTTAACATTTATTTATTTTTGAGAGACAGTGAGACAGAGCATGAGTGGGGAAGGGGCAGAGACAGAATCCAAAGCAGGCTCCAGGCTCTGAGCTGTCAGCCCAGAGCCCGACGTGGGGCTTGAACTAAGGTACCGCGAGATCATGACCTGAGCGGAAGTCAGATGCTTAACTGGCTGAGCCACCCAGGCGCCCCATGCTATATTTCTTTCTTTAAGAGCAGTTACCTCTGTTGATAACTATATATTCAAAGTGTTATCATTGGTGTAGTGAGTTTCCTCCAATAGACTAAACCTTTTTAGGGTAGGGGGCTGTATTTTTTTTATGTTTACCATTATATTCAAAGGCCTATTAAAATGGTTGTTCGTGGTACATGTAATTATTTGTTAGGAAAAGGAATGAAGAGAGGGAGGAAGGAGAAAAGCAAGCAAGGAGGCAGGCAGGCATATCCCCTGCTTTACAAACACCCCCAACCTATTAGGGACAGGAGTCAAATACATAAACAAAGTGTAATGCTGTACTCCCCCAAAATGGAGGGTACAGATGCTTCTGGGAGGGGGATTTAGGAGGCTTTCTGGGCCAAGCAGTGTCAGGGTAAACAGGATTTGTCCATGGTAGGAGATTATTCCAGGGAAGGAGATAGCTTGAATAATGGCTCAGAGGTGTGAACTATCATGAAATGTGAGGAAAATGTCATGGGTTTGCAAGGCCAAGCTGGGATGGTATGCAAAAGCCATGTCATGGAGGAGCTTGTAGGAACTGCTGAGAAGTTTGGTCTTTTTTTCCCTAAAGATGTTGGTGAAAATTTGAAGGGCTTTAAATAGGAACTAAAGTAAAATTTGCACTTTATATGGATCATCTTGCTGGTATTATACAGATTGAAAAGAAGAAAGACCAGGTTAGAAGCAAAGACACCAAATTGAAGATTTGTAATATTGTCTAGGAAGCTGAGGAGATAAAAAGTTCTATTGAGGGAATGATCTATGGTGTCCAATTTAATAGGGCCAAACAATACCTATGGGAGAACAACAACTATGGGATTACTGCCAACTTTATAAAACTTATTGGGAAAATGCAGGGGAGAAGTTTGGGGATGGTATAGATTGCTGTGAATTACGGAGTATATTAGAGACCAGTAAATTGAGAAAATTAGTGTGCAAAAAGAAGCATATAGCAAATAGGCTTATTTCTAAATTCTTCCTATTTCTAAATTCTCCCAGATCTCTGAGAGTGACTGAATTTATAGTGTGGTCTGGCCTGTGATTCGTAGGAGATAAGTAGCAAATACATATGCAATTCCTTGTGTATTTATTTAGGTGAGTCTGGGTCTGGATGAGGATTAACATATTATGTCTTAATGTATATATTACATGTATAAGGGAACACTAATTCTGGTCTGATGTGAGTCTATGTGGAAATCATTGAGGACAATTAATTAGTTAATTTGATGGCATTTGATAGAACGCATTTGCTATTATAATATAATAAATAATTCAATAAATATAAACTGGGGTTAAATTTCACATTCCATAGCCTCAGAAATCAAGGAAAATTTTCTATCAGGGAAATGAGTAATTTATATTATAATTTAAATGCCCATCTGCTCTCAGAAGAGTATAAATTATTTTCCCTTTGGTTTCTCAGTTTATGAACATGAAATCTGTGCTGTCATTCTTTAGTAGATGACAGCTCACTTATAATGCCACAGAATATGTTGAGACTGCTCAGTAAATGATTGGAGTTCACTACTCATTAAGTTTTATTCTACTGCAGTCATTTTACAACCTCAAAGACAGAGTAAAATGCAAAATTTTTGTTTTCTAGCCAATAAAAATTGTGACTTTTAATTCCTGAATATAAGCAAATTCTACAATTTCTGGACCTGGAAATAGAGTTGTTATAGCAAAGTGGTTTGTTTGCATGAATTATTATGTTTTTAGTATGAACTGTTTTGTTTCTAAGAGAAGTTTGGACTTTCTGTTATCTACTATTTTCTGCTTGATTTTATACTATAATATGAAAGAAAATAAGAATAGTGAGGAGTTTTCTTGATAATATAATTTCTTAAGAATGTTAAAAATATGACAGTAATGTACTGGGCAGCCAAGAACATGTATGTCATTTTGCCAAGTTAGTCTAGTGTTATTGGATTAGCTAATTTACAAGAAGCCAAAAAGTCAAGAATTTTGTACCGTTATCGTTATCATGAGGAACATTTTCAAGTATTCGTTTGTTTGATGCACTTGCAAAGCACTTTGTAAAGATTCTAGATGGATGTAGTTCCTGTTCTCTACACATACTATAATTTTTTTTTTAATTTTTTTTTCAACGTTTATTTATTTTTGGGACAGAGAGAAACAGAGCATGAACGGGGGAGGGGCAGAGAGAGAGGGAGACACAGAATGGGAAACAGGCTCCAGGCTCTGAGCCATCAGCCCAGAGCCCGACGCGGGGCTCGAACTCACGGACCGTGAGATCGTGACCTGGCTGAAGTCGGACGTTTAACCGACTGTGCCACCCAGGCGCCCCACATACTATAATTTTTAAGGCAAAATTGTAACTTGATGGATTGTAACAATCCAGATAAGGTTCTTAAATGTCTTCCAAATGAACACACCAAAGACTTTAAGTATGTTAATACCAAAGGAAGGTGCTTATCTTCTGTGCATTCAAAGGAAACTGAGTTAGGGAATATGGGGAATAGTGTCTGGTGAAAATGCTACTGCTCTTATGATTTTTCAAGTCTAACAGAGGAGGAGGGTGAGGTATCATTAACAGATGTAAATAGAATGGTAAAATTAAATCCTTGCGTGAAGTAAGATTTTTAGAAAATTTGGAGGTGACAAATAATGGACATGAAATGCTAGAGAACCCCCCCAAATGTGCCAAACTAAATAGACAGTAGAGTTAAAACTGTCTGCTGTATGTAGTGTGATGAAGAGCTTAAAAATAGGAGGTGATCTTATTTTTTGTTGGCATTGTACTGAGAAACTAGTAAAATGTCTTGGGGTGCAGCTGTCAACATAATTAGGGAAGAAGGGAAAGCAGAGAAGATCTATGTAAAAAACTTTGCATATTCCAGCGTTTTTAGTGACAATACCTAGTAGAAAGCTATGCCTCTAATTAGAACAAATAAAATGTGTTTTAAGAGTGAGACTGTCCTTTAAGGAATAGTCACGTGATTTGTCATCCTTTTGTCTCCCAACTCCTTCTCATTTATGACATAGTTCTCTGACTTTCTACTTTCACAGTAATAGTGAAAAATCTTTTGTTGATGCTGGAATGGTGGACTGTTCAATGGCAGTTTGAATATCGTGTCTGATCTGGTTGAGATAGTGTACTCAACCATGCAGACTTTCAAGGCTGGCAGTGAGCATAGAAGAAAAGAAAATCAGAGCCAAGATCCAAACCAATAGCTTGGGGATTTTTTCTTTTTTCTTTTCTTTTCTTTGCTTTGCTTTTCTTTGTTTTGCTTTGCTTTTCTCTTTTCTTCTCTTTTTCTTTATTTACATGAATAAGTCTTCTTATTCTTGCTTTTTCCACAGAGTGGGAACAAAAGGCAACATTTTCCACATTAACTTTCAAAAAGAGGTTAAATTTTTTTTAATGTTTATTTATTTTGAGAGAGAGAGAGAGAGAGAGAGAGAGAGAATGAACAGGGGAGAAGCAGAGAGAGAGTGGGAGAGAGAGAATCCCAAGCAGGCTCCACTCTGTCAGCACAGAGCCCAACATGGGGCTCAAACTTAGAAACTGTGAGATCATGACCTGAGCCAAAATCAAGAGTTGGACACATAACCTACTGAGCCACCCACGCACCCCTCCAACAGAGGTTTTTAGTTGTAATGATTACATATTATATTTGTTTGCTTATGTATTTAGCTGGAGAAGTTAGCCTTTGTAAGCAGTCCTCTAACAAAAAAATTCCCTAAGCCTATCAAAGACATTAATTTTGTATTTATTATTTTTACCATACTAAAAAGAATGCACAGAGGGAAAAAACACTGATATAACTTCAATGAGAATTGAGAAACAAGCAATATTAAGAAAATGAAGGATTTTTTTTTTTTAAGGATAGAATAGTTCAGAGGGACATGCTGTTTCTAGCTATAAAGTCTGAATATTTAAAACTGTTAATTCTCCCCAAGGTAAATTACAGGCTTAATATAATTTCAGTTAAAATAAAAATTCAGGGGCACCTGGGTGGCTCAGTCCATTGTGCATTCCACTCTTGATTTTGGCACAGGTCACCTTCCCATGATTGAGCTCCCAAGTCTGGCTCCACGTCAGATTCATTCATTCATTCTCTCTCTCTCTCTCTCTCTCTCTCTCTCTCTCTCTCTCTCTCTCCCCCCTCTCTCCCAACCCCCCCCACACACTCTCTCTTTCTAAAATAAAAATGAGTAAATAAATCAAAATTCAAAGTCAAAAACAGTATTAGTGCTTATTTGAAAAATCAGAAGAAAATAATTAAAAATAAATTTAAAAATCTAGAACATTTCGAGTAACAAAGTAACACTGGCCCTATTAAAACGTGCTATAAAGTGAAATAAACTTTACAAACAAGCTAAGAATTTATAAGGCTAAAAAGATGTACTTAGAAACGTGAAGCTATTAAGTGGATCAGTTGAGATTTGAACTCAGGCTCATTGTATGCTAAAGCTTGTGCTAATTTACCACACTTCCTCCTATAATGTTGACCTAGTTTAATCTCTGTTACTAGAACAAAAATGACAGAAATCTTTTAACAAAAGAGAAAAGATATCCTAGAAACAGGCCCTTAACTATGTGAAAGTATGTATCATAGATAAAGGAAGGTCCATAAGTCAATGTGAAGTATCAGTTTGTAAATAGCTAAAACAATTATCACTTAACTATTTAAAAAAATTAAATCTTTACTTTAGATGACCCAAAATTAATTCCAAATATATTAAATATTGTAACGTAAAAAAGTTAATCTGTAAAGGAATCAGAAGAAAATAGAAATTAATAATCAGCAAAAAAGGACTTTCTATCTAGAAGAATACACAGAGCAAACTAAGTAGGTTACACTATGTAAACATATAAAAATTCCATCAAAACAGAAAATAGAATTGGACAGAAATTTTATCTATCTATAAATATATAAAGAGCATCAATACATATATATGGTATAAACATATGTCATACGTATGTATTGATCAATATATAAAGATTCCCTGGGGCACCTGGGTGGCTCAGTAGGTTGAGCGTCCAACTTCAGCTCAGGTCATGATCTCACAGCTCGTGAGTTTGAGCCCCACATCAGGCTCTGTGCTGACAGCTGAGAGCCTGGACCTGCTCACACTCTGTCTCTCTCTCTCTTTCAAAAACAAATAAACATTAAAAATAAGAAGAGCCCTGGAGTGCCTGGGTGGCTCAGTCAGTTAGGCTTCCGACTTTAGCCCAGGTCATGATCTCATGGTTTGTGCGCTTGAGCCCCACATTGAGCTCTGTGCTGACAGCTCTGAGCCTGGAGCCTGCTCCCGATTCTGTGTCTCCCTTTCTCTCTGCCCTCCTCTGCTTGCGTTCTCTCTCTTTCTCAAAAATAACTAAACGTTAAAAAAAATAAAAGAGCCCCTTCAATTTAATAAGAATCTCAAAAAGGGATAAATTATGTGAACATAGAAGATAGTAATAGTATTCAAATAAATGTTTATTAGGTAAAATACAGTATTATAGTTATTCTATCAGTTAACAGTTTTTTTATTGATAATATTTGTTGCTGTTAAGGATGCAAAATACTGACATTGGGAATGCATATGTAAAAAGAAAACCAGAAGTTTGTCCAGTGAAACAACATAACAAAGGAAGCAGATTCGTGTATTTGCTTGTTGCTCTTCCCTAATCCATTTTATAGGCTTGTTCTTTGGCCAGGAGCTCCTGTATTTAAGAAAAGAGAAGACCCTCACTGTGTAGTTGGTTTTTATAAGCTTGAAAAGACCACATATTGCATGCCATTAATTTTGTTAGCCCAGGGTTTTAGGTTAGAACTTCATAAAAACATAAAAGAAAACCTCCAGTTTCTTTGGATCTTGGATAAAATTGCCTGTTCCTTATAGAATATGTACCCAGTGGGTATTCAGAGTTTGTGCAGAAAGCAGGAACTGAATTAGTATCAAGCTGAGTCTTGATCACTTTGAGGTGTTTCTTTTGTTGAATGCCAACATTGTTACAAAAGTGCATTTGCTGTGACAAATGAAAATATAACATTTTCCTTAAGAAGTGGATTGTGGAAAGCTTAGTAGCAATAATGTGTTTATCCAAAAATGCCTCTCTTATTTGCTTTCCCCTGAACCTCTGTTCTTTTATTTTTCCCTTGTCAATTTTTATTGTAGTTTAGCCTCTGTGGCAACGGAAGGGAATTTATGTTTTTTAAGAAGGCTAGTTATAGACATTGATTCACTGATGTATTAAGAGGCCAAGAAGTCTGTTTGCAGTTCTTTCAAAAGCTGCTTTTGAATTTTTTTTTTTAACAAGTATGTTTAACAAGTAGGACCCAGAATAATGAGTTTTAAAGAAACATACTTTTATCACTATGTTTCCTCTGGAAATAAAAGGATCCACTAAATAAATTACCTTCATATAATAGTGCACTGACTACCTTCAGACCTTATGATGTTAAAAGTACCACTTGTCTACGTATATACAGACTGTATATGACACTGCTGCCCTTTTCCTTCATTTTGTAACTCTTAAGAAGAAAGCAAGAAAGGGAGGAGGAGAGAAAAGGGAATACACCAGCATTTTCTCTCCCAAGAATGAGGGAAAGGAATAGTAAGGCAGCGGAAGGAACACTGGACTGAATTTTGAGGAGTTTGTTTTGTTCTTTAATCTCTTTGCCTCTTACTAGCCATGTGACCTTGGGTTGGTCAGTCCGCCTGTCTGGTTTTTAGCTTCCTCGTCTACAACAAGTTGCATTGAGGGAGCTGTCTCATTTCTCAGCTCATTGCTTGTATAAAGCTGTATAATTCTTCTCAGAGAAATAAGCTCTAGAATGTGGATAATTTAATTCCACATAAAGTAGGAATAATAAAAAAGATTAATGTTGGTATAGTTGAGAAAAGCTCAAGGGACTCTTGTGGAAGGATATATGTCAAGTACAGGATTTTTATGCTTCTCTTTTTTCTGCCATTTATTAAGGTTCTTGTTCACTTATTTGCTCTAGTTGTATATGCATTGTGCTATATGTCTTCATCTTCTGACTTACTAATGTGAGCTTGTTTTTTTGTTTTAATTTTTTTTCCTTGTACAAGACAAGCATGATTTTTTTTAATGTTTAAAAAAAGGTGGGGAGGGGGAGAGAGAGAAAGAGAAAGAGAACTTCAAGCACGTTCCTCTCTGCCAGCACAGAGCCCAATGTGGGCCTCGAACTCACGAACTGTGAGATCATGACCTGAGCCAAAAGCAAGAGTCAGACGCTTAACTGACTGAGCCATCAAGGCACCCCAAGATTTTGTTTTTTTATATTCCTTTGACATTGGCCTTCATATTTGTGGAGAAGGTAGTTGAAATAACCAGAGGGTTTAGCTGATTGCTTTTTTCTTCTAGAATTGCAGTCCATTTCCATTTTAATTCTACCAACAGATTTTTCTGTATCTCTAATATCAAAATACTTTTGCTCTGCAACTAGATTTCCTGATTTACCTAAAATAGTATTAATTTGAATGCCTTTGATGTTGCTTTGAAAGCAGTATTTTAAATAGCAACTATTTTTATTCAATACCGTTACCATGGTAATAAAGAACATTCACTTGATTTAAACTTTTCAGAAAAGGAAAACTTAGACTCTATATGTTTCTAGTTGGTTTGAATGTACCACTCTAAGTGTGCCCTTTTGTTCCTATTTTTTGAAGTAATTTGTTTTTCTAAGATTACTGTGCATATTTCTTTTTTTTTTTTGAGAAAATAAAACATCAAATTTTTACAAACCATTAATTTCTTTAAATCCCTAGGAGAACAGCTCTTCTTTCCCTTTTTAAGTAATTTTGTAATTACATTTTAAATCCCTTTTCAAGTAGCTCTAATGGAATTGCAATTCTTTTGTTGTCCTGGCATTTCCCTGTGATAAACAGAGCTGCCCTTGAGAATAAGAATCTTTTGTATTCATCATGTGTGACCAATAATAGGTACTTAATAAAAGTTTGTTGAGTGGGTGAATAAATGAATAACATATGATTTAATTGATAAAAGTTCCTCCTGCTCAAAATATTAGTTTCACTCCCAATTTTAAGTTTTCTTCCATTACAAATTATTGATATATAGTAGACCACAAAAATATCAGCAGAATTATTTACTTCATCTAGCACCATGGGTCAGAAGAACTTCTTCTTTGGTCTTTGTTTCACTTTTTAAATAAAACCTGCCTGATTCTTTTGCTTCATATTACCAGCATATCCAGGCAATGTTGGTTGATCTGTTTTTATGGACCCTTGGAGTATACATTTAGCACTTATTTATTTGCAGGATACATATCTTTTGATGACATATGTGCTCATTACTAGACCTTAAGCTTATTGAGGACCTAACTTGGTGCCTGATCAATAAATATTTCCTGAAAAAGTAATTTTTAAATATTCATATTTTGTTTATATATTTAAACAGTACTTCCTAAATGTTATGGAAAAATAAATTTGTACCTTCTCTTTCAAGCAGCCGGTGTGTGTGTGTGTGTGTGTGTGTGTGTGTGTGTGTGCATGCATGTTGTGTTTCTTCATTGGTTTTATGACTTCCTTAGAAGGTAGAGGAGTGGACAGTGTTAAAACAACTAAAATGTAGGAAATGTGAATGACAAGTACTCTTGAAGACATGTTCATGTGTATGTACAATCATGGTATACACATCTATCTTTTAAAAAATACTACTCTTAGGTATGTACTATGGAGAATACAAACAGGGTATAGGTAAAATAAAAGTTAATGCCTTTTTTTCTTTCATCTCATATCCTTAAATATATTCATTCTTGGTGTATATGTTTACAGACTTCTTACATATATTGTAGATGAAGTTATCCTACACCTTGGGGAAATTGCACTGCTGGAGAAGATTTATTATGTATGATGGCTTATCAACTCCTTAAGTCCCATAAAGGATATTTTTCACTGTGGCTTTGGGAAATTCATTGGTGATAGGCACTCTAGAACCCTGAAAAACTCCCATGGTGACTCTTTGTTAGGCTAAGAGTGATAAGTGAGAGAGGCCATTATTGAAGTGGGGAGATGATGTGGTCCCTGAGAGGCGGGGGCTAAAAGACCACACTTATAAACTCAAGATGGCTGAAACAATGTTCTGATTCGATTGATTTGTAAGATATTTGGTGTTGACTAACTGACCATGCATCCTTAGAACTCAAATAGATGGGCAACCTATGGCAAAAAAAGGCATAATCTGAATCATCTCTCTACAAAGTACCGTCCTTCCACTCTCCAGACTTGAGCCAGTTCATAGATTTTGAACCCCTTTAATAAAGGGATAGTCAGGTCCCTTTGAGAAAAGACCCTTTTATTTGTCAAAATTAAACTGTACAATGATCTTATGATTTGGTAGGGTGAGTGCCTGGGTGAAAGGGGAACATTCAACCTTTGGGGAACTAAACATTGACTCTACGGTGACACTATATCCTGAGGAACCAAAACATTACTGTAGCAGACCACTAACAGGGCTGTTGGGAACTTAATGGAATTTTGACTCCAGTGTGTATTGCCATAGGCCCAGTGGTCCCTGACTCCACCCCAATTTCAGAATGCATGATTGCAATAAACATACTGAGCCACTGTCAGACACCCTTGTCTATATAATCTCCTTCCCTCCCTCTTTTATATTATATTTTTCTTACTCATGATGTTTTGTGCTTTTAGGTGGAAAGGAACATTTCCCATGTTTTATTGTTTGTCTGTCTTAAGTTTACTTCATCATCCATGCCATTGTTTTCTTCTTGAAGTCCAATAGTTAGACCCCATTCTTTTGTGTTTGTATAAATATTGTTAAAGATATGTGTTTAAAGACCTCGTTAACCATAACATGGTCTTTGCCAGCTTATTTTTTTACCTGCAATTCCCTTTCTAAAGAGAAGAATGTCCTTTGGAACTATTATTGCATTTTTATGATACAGTCAAAGGGGGTGGGTAGAAAATAGAGAAGTGAGAAAGAGGAATTTTCATTGAAATGACTTGTTTTCATTAAAAAAAGAGAAAGAACAGAAAATTGAATACGAGAGAGGAAAAATAGGAAAGAAAAAGGGAATTGAAATAAATACCTATTTTTCCCTATGAGCATATGAGCTAGAGACCCCTGGGATATAAAAGCTGCCTTGTAATAGAGAATGTTAAGTTACACAACCCATGGAAGGAGTGTAAAGGAAGGTGTAAGAGGTTTGTGGACACTTAGAAAATATTCTTTCCTCACTCCTCCCCACCTTCCCATGTATCAATGGTTTGTTTTTGAGCAATAATATGAAATTAGAATTGCTTTATTAGTATCTTTTGATGAATTGTCAATCTATATTCACCATTATGCACAGAGACCAGGCCACCTGAATAGATCCCAATTACTGTAAAGCTATTTTTTTCCCCATAACATTGATCACCTACTAGACCTTCTACATATTTATGTGTTAAATTATCATCCTTGTGCATAGTTTTCATAAAATAATGAGTAACTTGTAAAGTAGGTGCTGATTCACTGTCAACAGATTTGATTGTTTTCATGTGTTCAATGAAATCGTTATGGCCTCCTGGGTGGGTGGCAGATATTGACAAACATTTTGCTCAAGTTACATGTTCAACTCTTCTGAAAAAGTACAGTAAATTTAGTGTTTACTTTTTTATTAATCATTATGTTTTTTAGCTTAGTACTGTTGAAATGATTTCCTATACTTCATAATAAAGGACAAAATAAGAGCTTTCAGGCTGCTCTGTACAATTTAGGGTGGAGTATTTAACTCTAGTTCCTGTATAATTTTCATATCAGCCTAAATTATAGCTTTCTGCATTTCCCACCGACACCATCACCTGAATGAAACCTTGACGGCTGTGTGTATCTCACGGACTACAGCACAGGGTCTGGTGCAACAGGCTAGTATACCACATGGCCTGCAGGGTACTTAACTTACTTCTTCCACTATCAGCCCAACTGAATGGTGTTATTTGTCCCAAGGAATGTGTGTCTGAGAGCACTTCATTTTAACAATGGGCATCTGTACTTGTAATGAAGGTGTTAATTAGGTTACTTCTAGAAAGGGCTGGAAAGAAATTGATTTATTCTGACCTAACTACATGCATGTGCATCTTACCCAGTGGTAGCCAAAAACATAGCAGAAGCTCTACGCACAAAGTGGAGGTCTAACAAGGCCATCTGCTGCAGGTTGGGTTCACCAGAAACTGAGTCTGAGAAGTAATTTATGAATGTAAAATGTTTATTAGGGATCAGCGCCCCTGAAGGGAAAAGGAAGGATGTGGGATTGGGTTGAGGAAGAACTTGAACCACCATGCAGACTCTACGAAACCTTAGCCTAACTGGTGGGAAGCCCCGGAGCAAATACCAGATGACAGATACTTCACTGAAGCAGAATGTGGGGGAGGGGGTTGCTTCTCTGTATCAACCACAGCATCCCTAGCATATTTTATTAGTAACATTCAATTAAAAAATAAGATTCTGAGATGAATACTAAATTGAGCAGAATGCTAGCAAGTATAACCAGAACCGTCCTAGGTAAATCAAGACAGCTCCCTGTAAGATTCCCTTCATATCTCCCTGTAAGATTCCCTTCCGGAAGCATATGTTCTTTAAGGGACCTGAAGTTGAAAAGTGGTTTGAAAATCACTGAACTCATCTCACTCATTTGTATATTGAGAGAAGGGATTAAGAATAGAGGCAGAAATAGAGAACTCAGACTTTCTGACAACCAGTCTGGTATCTTTACTAATATAACTTGTTGCTTCTAAGTACTGCAAACTATAAAGGAAGATTTGTTCTTTGGTCTACCCTGTATAATGCATATTCATTGATAATACTGCCTGTATTATGAGATAATCTTCAGTTTTCCTTGTAAAATAATAGTGATATTATGGTGTAATCATTTATGGATTTTGCTTGAATACTAAGAGCATGGGGATGATGTCTGTTTCCTTGCAACATTTATCTTATGGTTTCTGATACTACATTACATTATACTAGTTATTTTTATTTTTATTTTTTTAATATGAAATTTATTGTCAAATTGGTTTCCATACAACACCCAGTGCTCATCCCAAAAGGTTATACTAGTTATTTTTAAAACTAAGGTTAAGTCTTTAACAAGTCTCTTTAATATCCCTTAAGGATTTTATTTTAATTCTTCTTGAAGAAAAAAAAAAATTAAAACTGGCAAATTAAGTGTAATATGAGCATTAAAAGAAAGAGGAGAGGGGCATCTGGGTAGTTTAGTAGGTTAAGCATCTGACTCTTGATTTTGGCCCAGGTCATGATCTCAAGGTTTGTGAGATCAGGCCAGGAGTTGGCTCCATGCTAAATGTGGAGCCTGCTTAATAATCTTTCTTTCTCTCTCTCTCTCAAAAGAAAAAGAAGAGGGAGAAAATTTATATCTATTAATAAAAATATCAGTAAATTCTTACCAGGTTTTTTAGAGCAACATTATCACTCTTTAGAGATGTTTTATTTGAGTTTCTTTCCTTGCCCATGATAACATAATACTTGAAGTAGTTAAAATACTCATTTCCATAGTGGAGACTATGGAGAAACAAAGGTAAGGACAATGGATTACCTGGAAAGAAACCATGATTTGGAAATGGTAAAACTTTGACAGTGTTCCTCCAGCAAACAACAGCTATTTCTTAGGTTCTTATTGAAGATACCAATTAGGTGGCTATGATAACATCTTTAGATGCAAAGGACTTTTGCGTTATAGAAGGATGACATCATGTTTTCGTTTTCTTTTGTGCCTTTAATTTGCTTCTTTCTTTTTCTTTTTCTTCTCTTTTCTTTTTTTTATTGTGACAGGGAGACTTTATTTTCTTATCTCAGGAGTTTGCATTTTGGTCTTTTGTTGTTATGAGAATTCTTTTTTTTTTTTTCAATTTTTTTTAATGTATTTATTTTTATTTTTGAGACAGAGAGAGACAGAGCATGAGCAGGGGAGGGGCAGAGAGAGAGGGAGACACAGAATCCGAAGCAGGCTCCAGGCTCTGAGCTGTCAGCACAGAGCCTGATGCGGGGCTCCAACCCACGGACTGTGAGATCATGACCTGAGCTGAAGTCGGATGCTCAACCAACTGAACCACCCAGGCGCCCCTGTTGTTATGGGAATTCTTATTGTATTTGTTACATCTTATGTTTGGGGAGGATTACAAAGTGGCTGTTGTTCACAAAAGGGAAAATAAAGAATTGAGTCACAATAAATGTACACAAGTTTGAGTTAGGATTGGAAAGATTATTTTATTTTTCTCATCTTTGATTTTAAATAATTAAGTGTATTGTCTCACAATTGATTGTCCAGAGAGCCCAAATCAGTGTAATCATGTGTAGTATGCCCTCCAGATCTGATAGCCTCAGGATCATTCTGTTGATTGGGAGAAGGGAAGAGTGGGTGAAAGTCTACAAAAGCTTATGCTAATTAAAGTATATCCCCGACTGGTAGAAAATCATGTTCAGACATCATTTCATCATTAGTCAACTCATCAAAATACCATTTTTCAGAAAATCCTCTCGTTCTTTTCATTGGCTTTAATGAAATTATTCTTTAAAAAATTTTTTTTTCAACGTTTTTTATTTATTTTTGGGACAGAGAGAGACAGAGCATGAACGGGGGAGGGGCAGAGAGAGAGGGAGACACAGAATCGGAAACAGGCTCCAGGCTCTGAGCCATCAGCCCAGAGCGCGACGCGGGGCTCGAACTCACGGACCGCGAGATCGTGACCTGGCTGAAGTCGGACGCGTAACCGACTGCGCCACCCAGGCGCCCCTTAATGAAATTATTCTAAGAGCTTCATAGAAGGACTGAGATCCAGTGTTTGCATAACTGTCATTTTCTTAAGAAATAGACTTTGGGCCTCCTGAGAAAGCAGCTCATCTGGTGTGACATTTGCTGCAAGAGAATGAAGTATTATTTTAAAAATTTTGCTTCTTAACAAAGGAAATATCCGTCTGTTTTGGTCTTTTTCCCAGCGTCTGATAAACAATGGGTTGCTAATTAATTAGTTGATAGGCAGAAATCTAGGAGAGTAAAGAAGGACTAATGTAAGAATTCTAAATAATTTTTCACGTACTTGGATTTTTCTAAGGATAATTTCTTTTTAATGTTTATTCATTTTTGAGAAACAGAGAGAGAGCATGAGCGGGGAAGGGGCAGAGAGAGGGAGACACAGAATCTGAAACAGGCTCCAGGCTCTGAGCTCTCAGCACAGTCCCCAATGTGGGGCTCAAACTCACCAACTATGAGATCCTGACCTGAGCCGAAGTCTGACACTCAACCGACTGAGCCACCCAGGTGCCCCTCTAAGGATAATTTTTATTGTGTACTTTTATTCTCATAAAGAAAAAGTGAACAATCATACATTTATGGGATAAAGTTAGTCATATTTTGAAATTTATGAATATAATGATAAAAATAAACATTTTAAAAGGATGTAGTTTTAGGCTGCTATTTTCTATTTGTTATATGTGAACTTTTTTGACATTCATGATAGCTACTTGAAGGATCTTCATGTTTGCTTGGTATTGTTTGCATTTATGATATTCAGATTAAAGGATGCTTCGAATGTAGGAATATTCATTATAGATTTCATAGTTCAGGTGGCTTTGTAAATAATCTCTTACATGCTACTTTTGCTGTGTGTGTGTGTGTGTGTGTGTGTGTGTGTGTGTGTGTGTGTGTGTTTTAAATCCTATCAATATGTTATCTCTAGAGATTGTCTTCAGATTTACAATCAAATTTTGTGTGTGTGTGTGTGTGTGTGTGTGTGTGTGTGTGAAAACCTCCAGCTATTTTATGTTATGGTTGTTTACATTAGGAATTCTGATTTTTCTTTGCATTTAAATCAGTTTGAGAATCATTCAGTAAAACTTTTATTTATATTTTTAGCACCCAAGGATATATCATATTCAATGTAGCTGTTTGATTGAACAGTTCTTTACTTGAGGTATAAAGTTCATGTTTGCTGTTGGGTTTTGGCTTTATTTTTCAAGATCTGTTTTGGGAAAGGGATAAATGGAGGGGGGAAAGGGAAAAGGAGAAACACTACAAATCATTCATTTAATGAAATGCTACAATAAATTGGAAAGTGCACTGAAAGACAATGGTCATATCAGAAGAATTTACTAGTCATTTCATTGAAATAAACATTAATTCTGTTCATTAAAAATAGCAGTAGATAAGTCAATAATATAATTTTATTTTTGAAAATATGAACTCAAAGAGGAAGTGTACTTGAAGAAGAAAAATAAATTGTGCTTTTTTGTTTCTGTGGACTCTTTTCTCAGTCCCTCCCCAGGTGCACTGTATGAATGTCAGAGTGGTGAACACAAGCAGGAGAATAGAGGCCAATTAAATATCTGGTTCAGTGTGTTTCAATAAATATGAAGAAAAATCCACATCCTGCTTCTCAGCCTACTTTGTAAACACTGTGTTCACAAATGTTTAACATCTGGCTCTTCAGTAACTGGGAAGTGGGGATTGTCATCAACTGCAGATTTTCAGTATTTTGTGGAAATTGCACACCTTCAGTTAGAGATGGATTTACTGCAGATTGGAGTTTCAGCTTTGCACTCTGTCTCAGCCTGATGGTGTGACCCTCTCAAGGCTGGAGGTCTGGTACCCTTGCTTTTCATGATTGATAGATGACCAGTTTTGCTTTTCTAAAAGGCATTATGATTAACTGGGGAAGTTTTCTTTATGCAATAAAAGTGGAAATATCATTTCAACTAATATTTACCTAACATTTTAATCTGTATCAGATAATGTTCTGTATCCTGGTGGCACTATACTTCTAGAGGGAGAAGGAGAGGTGTGTAGACAATTACACGTAACATTAGAAATGTAGGATGAAACATTCTGTAAGTGTAAGCACAGAGTATACTCAGAGTACACACAGTAGGGCCATCTATTCCAGATTTTGTAGGAGGAGAGAAAAAAAAGAGGAGGCATCAAGGAAGCCTTCCCATAGGAAAGACTAGAGGTAATGAGTATCTAGTTCTGGAAGTACGGGATTAGTATCAGAGTGATAGACTACTTTATGCAAGGCAGATAACTGTGCAGTACAACTATTTCTAAAGTAGAACTGAAGATCCTTCCTTACATTCCTCTTTTCTCTCTTTTTTTTTTTGCTCGCATTTCCTTACTCTCTCTCCTCTCTCTTACCTTCTTCTCTCCCTCTTTTCTCCCTTCTTTTCCCTTCCCTCCTTCCTTCATTATGAACTTCATAAGCACAGAATTTTATTAATCAAATTTTTGGTTCATGGGCCAGTGCCATCATTGGATTATCCCTGGTCTGCATTCATTTATGTATTCATTTATGATGCAGTAGTTCATAGATATGAAATATTAACAATTATGACCTACCTTTTGCTTTTCTATTTCATCTTCTTACCCCTTCTAAAAGATAACCATTATCCTGGGTTATGTATATTATTCTTTTCTTTATTGGGCTGCTTTTTTTCATATATAACATATGTAAACAATACATTGGTTGTTTTTTTAACTCAATATATGATATTCTTCTGTATGTAATCTACTAGCATTTTTTCCACTCACTATTTTACTATGCTTTTATTTGTAACTGAATTCATTCTGTTTCACTTCAGTTAATATTCCATTGTGTGTCTATGCTACAAATTGTCAATTCTTCTGTTGATGGGCAATTGAGTGGTTTGTCTTTATGTTGTAATGAATAGTACTGCTATGAATGTTCTTTTACTTGCTGCCTAAGACATTATGTGACCGTTTCTGCAAGTATATACATCAGAATGGCAATAGAGGCATTTAGGTTGTGCAGAGGTTAAATTTAAAAGATAATCCCAAATTGTTTTCCAAAGCTATTGTACCAGTTTGCATTCCCACCAGAAATATATGAGCTTATGTTGATCCACATCCTAACACTTCATCTTGTGAGGTTAATTTCTGTCAATCTAATGCCACATGATGTGAATGCTATCTATCCGTATGTAGTTTTGATTGCCACTTCCCAGGTTACTAATGAGATTGTGTATTTTCTAGGTATATTTATTGGTTATAAATATCTCTTCTAATCTTTCAATTATAAGATTTTGCCAGTCTACACTAATGAGTACTTTTTATATTTGTATTTGCAGTTGTTGCAATATCTTAATCATAAAAAGAGAGTCATTAAAGTAAAATAGACATATTTTAGTACTACATAAAATGGTGGGTACATTTCTAATAAAAGATGTGCAGTCAAAATAATTGACAAATTAAAAGAATAGGTAATAATTTCATTTTGACATTATTTTCATGAATGATTTTTTTCACAACTTGATGTTTATTTTTCTTTTGACAGAACGATTTCGAGACTTACTACTTCCTCCATCTAGTCAAGACTCTGAGATTCTACCCTTCATTCAATCTAGAAATTATCCCAAGTAAGCACTAGGAGTTCAGTGGATCTTGGGAAGGGGAGGGGTGTGGTGACGGGAGAGATTTGGGAGGTAAAAAACAATGTTTTCTTTCTAAGGATTTCTGAAAAAGCTAGAATACCCTAACCTAATTAAGTAGGGCATCTCCTGTACTGTAATGTCTTAACCCACAGCTGGGTCAGAAAAAAAAGACTTGCTTGTGGTACAGCCCAGCTGTGACTGGGAGCATGTGCAGAGTGCAGACTGTAAGTTACCTGGTCTTATAGGTGCCTGACCGTGCTTCTTTTTGCTTGAATCTGTATCAGTAGCAACAGATATTTTGTGGGTGTTCCCTCATCTGGTTTCCTGTTTTCTAACCTTTAAATGCAAGGATTCATTCATGTTGTAATAAGTGGTTTTCAAATAACCCACATGTTAGCTATGATTTTAGTAATTTCTATATATTCCTCTTTACTATCTTGATAATTATGGGAAGTGGAATCTCTTTCTTCTCTTAGATGCCAGAAGGTTACTTATTGGTTGAAGGAATATGCCTTCATCTTTCCAGAAAATAAGGAAGTAGCAGGGTTGTTTTTTTTTTTATTAGGCATCCTTTTCCCTAAAAGCTGATGGATGCCAGTATCTTGATCCCTCCTGTAGAAGCTCGGTGCACCTTCTACTTCATGAATGTCTTATTGTATTTACTAGCTACCATACAACAAGCTGGAGAGTGAATAATCTGGTATCTGATATAGAAAAGGAAGCTCACCAAGTTAAAGAATTAGAGCTTGATTTATATATATTTCATCAAAGCCAATCAATATGATAAATGACTCATTCCTTGGTTTGGCAGTGTTTTCAAGTATCCACTGAATTTCACTTTCTAGAATAATTTTTTCCTCTAATACTTAGCTTTGATAGTATTTCTTTAACTCTGATAACAAAATTAAATACAGAATCCAAATTACCTGTTCTTTGTCTCTGATATTAATCCAGATTTAATCTTAAGTAATAATCTTCTAGTCCCCTGATGGGGCTCCTCCTCAGGGACAGACAAAAAGCCTGGACAGCCTTCCATGCATACATGGTGTTTCATATACGTATTGACAGGGAGCACAGAGGAACCCGAAGGAATTGACACACGTCTGTCCGTGTTTTTGTCTCCAGCTGCTGTTTAGAGGCCACTGATGCCTGTTCTTCTGCCTCTTAGGCTTACTGTCCACCTGATACTTTTGCTTAAAGAGGGGAATCACGGTCATTTCTCTGTTGGTAATCTGTTTGCAGCTATTTCCCTAAGTTTTCTTAGCTGTATGTTCTTACATGTATCCTTTTTGCTCTTAGATTACTTTTCTGATAGTGATGTGATTCATGCTAATATTTAACAGAGATGCCATGTGGCAATCCTTTGTCAGTGTCTAATCCTTAGGGTAATCTTGTTTTGTTTTGTTTCGTTTTGTTTTGTTTGCATCTGTGGACTGGAAGAATAAAAGTCATCCCCTGATGCCACATACCCCATGTCGTGGTGATTAAGAGTACAGACTGAAGCAGTCTGTCTTACCAGCTGACTTTGTGACTTGGGTCACCTAACCCTCTGTGCCTCAGATCCACCTGTGTGGAAGGTGTGAGATAATAATACTTACCACTTAGGGGTGTTATGAAGATTGAATAAATTAATAAATGAAAAAATACTTAGAACTCAACTTGACACATACTTCATTCTAGCTGTAAGTGTTATTCGTTTAAAATTACATATAGAATTAACTAGAATTGCATGTTTCTAAACACCTTAGGAAAATAGATCGTTCATTGATCTTATAACAGGATACTTCTGTTAACCTGCCCTTACTAATATTTAGGGAAGTACTATTTATTTAATATTTCTAAACTATTGCTGATGTGAGGCACTGCTTTGGTGACCACTTAACAGCTTTATGAGTTTCAGTTTTCTGAACTATCAAATGAAAGCATGCTAATTAAAGGTTTCTGGGTCTGAATAACATTTATGAAAAAATTCTGGATTAAATACAGTTAGTTTATTCAAGTTATAGAATATTAAGCATCTGCATCCTCCCATTGCCCATATAATGTCTAGTTTGGCAGTGGAATTTTAGGAGGTGCTGAGAACAGAGAAAGGATAATAGAATTCTATTTGTGCTGTGCCTGAGGAGTGTTAAATTGGTCCAGAATAGAGCATAGGAACAAAAACTCTGGGCATGTAGTAATGCCCATGTAAAGAATGCTGGGGTAGAAGAGACCATTGTGCTAAGGGCCATTCAATAAATATAAGTGGGCAGGGATTTGTGTATGTCTAGACCTAATTTAAACTATTTTTGAATTATTCATGGTTTTAAATATCCTCATTTAGTCTCTCATTTGTGTTCACTTGCAAATATAATATCATTTATTTGTTATTGAAGATAACAAATAAGTCAAGGAATTTGTAATTTTGTGACATGCAAAAATTTCCAGAAAGCTGAAAATGTAATCAGACCATTAGTATTTGTTGCTTTCATTCATAATGCAGTATACCTGTTTACGCTAAGATTTTTTTCCCCTCACTTTTCTGCTTGTTTTAGTGACTCACTAAATACAGACTCTATTAGTGAGACATGTTTTAAAAGCTGAAATATGGTTTAAGAAGTAACTTGTTTGCCCTATATCGTGTAGTGTTACAGGGTGATTTTCGCAGAGCATAGTGTAGCTGACCTTCTAGTGATCCACACTCTACCCTGGTTAATAAAAGCTGATAAGTGGACAGTGGTAATTGAATTGAGGGTAGGATCTCCAGTCAGCATATTGTACCTATAATCTTAAGCATCTTGTTATCAAGAGATGACCTAACAGATAATGAAATAGGGAAAAGAGTACATTTTATTCAGTGAAAAAATATTTGTGAAGAAGAGAACTGACCAGTTCTTGAAGTGTGTGTGTGTGTGTGTGTGTGTGTGTGTGTGTGTGTGTGTTTTAATGGAAAGCCATTAGGGAAAAAAAAATGTTCCCTGCTGGGAAACATTATTCCAAAATATAATACTGTTCATTCATCACATTTTTACATTTGTGATCTTCCATTTGACCCATTGCCAAAGCCCAGCACATCCATTCTCATCAGGATGTATTTGGAGATGTTGTATCATGAAAATTCTTGGAGCATGAATAGGTGTGACCATTGTTAGAGACAGATGAGGGGTGCCTGAGTGGCTTAGTCAGTTAAGCGTCCAACTTCGGTTCATGTCATGATCTCACGGTTCGTGGGTTCGAGCCCCACATCTGGCTCTGTGCTGACAGCTCAGAGTCCGAAGCCTGCTTGGGATTCTGTGTCTCCCTCTCTCTCTGCCCCTCCCCTGCTTGCACTCTGTGTCTCTCTTTCTCAAAAATAAACATTAAAAAAATTTTTTTAAAAAAAGAAACAGATGAATGAAAAGAAGAAAATGAATGTATACCCAGTACAAAACAAATGTTGATTCATAGGTTAGAGGAAAGAAATGGAGATAATGAAACATAAGGTTTGTTGCTCATTTCTTTGGTGTCACTGTCATTAACTTTGAAGGATTTAGGTTTATAATGTATTTAAACAAGAGAGTAGCTATAAATACTCATATCCTTATGGGTGCAGCTTGGAGACATAAAACGATTGGAAGACATTTGGAATAATTTTACTCACAAATGACTTGCAACCATTTTAGCAATTAGGCCAGCAAAACATGATCCAATGACTCTGGAAGTTTAACCAGAATGTGCATAAAAATACTGTGAAAATGTAGGAATAAAATGTTACATATCTTTATTTGGTTCTCATGAAGATCAAGTTCTCTGGATTTCATAATTATTAAGAGAAAGGAATATTATTTATGATAAAATTCAGAACTATTCCCCTTTGATGCGGTTTACTACCACAGGATAACCTTCATTATATAGACAATAAAAGCAATGCCTTACCATTTCTAATGGGCTGCTTAAAAATGGCTTCAAGGGGCGCCTGGGTGGCGCAGTCGGTTAAGCGTCCGACTTCAGCCAGGTCACGATCTCGCGGTCCGTGAGTTCGAGCCCCGCGTCAGGCTCTGGGCTGACAGCTCAGAGCCTGGAGCCTGTTTCCGATTCTGTGTCTCCCTCTCTCTCTGCCCCTCCCCCGTTCATGCTCTGTCTCTCTCTGTCCCAAAAATAAATAAATGTTGAAAAAAAAAATTTTTTTTAAAAAAATGGCTTCAAATGGTGATATCATGTGATACACTTAAACTGCGAAGCCTCAGAAGACTTTTCCAGATTTCATCTGTTTATTTAAATGAGGGTGAAGTGACTTATCCAAAGTCATATGAAAGAGCTGGATCCCAAACTCAAGGTCTGCCTGGTCCCTAAATTATACCTAATTGTGCCATACTGTCTCTCATCCATTCTTCTCTCCACTTTTCCATTAATCCACCCTTCAAATATTTATTGAACAATTACTGTGCACTAGAGGCAGTCACAATTACTGAGAATACAAAAATAATAAGGACATAGCATGTGGCTTTGAGGGACCCAGGGTCTAGTGAGGAAAAGGCAGAATCAGACTTTAATGGAAAGGCCCATAGTTATAGATCAATGCACTAAATTCAGTGGAAGAAGAGAAGAGAAAGTGTTTTCCTATCTAGGTAATTCATGTGATGTTTAATTTTCCCTTTGAGTAAAGTCTTGACAAATGGTATGGAGCCAGATGAAGAGGTGCATAACAGCATATAGAGCCATGGAAGTGGGTTGTTCATTGATCACCTTCAGGTATTCTTGCTGAAAAGCCTTTGTGTGTGTGTGTGTGTGTGTGTGTGTGTGTGTGTACATGTGTGTATGTGCACATGTATACAATATGTGTGCACGTGTATACAGTGTGTATGTGCACACGTATACGGTTTGTGTAAACACACAGTGAAGGGCTAGGGTGTAAGGAGAAATGAGGGCAGGGACCACTCCATGAAGGAGCTGGATGGTCATTTACAAGAGCTTGGACTTTGTTGTGAAGACAATGGAACATCATAAAAGATCTTTAAGCAAAGGAGCAAAATCATTAGATTCACATTTTCATAGTTTACCATGGAGCCAGAGAGGGACATGAGGTACATGAGGACATGAGGGCTAGCACACTAGCTAGTTGATAATTTTATATTCAGGAAATCAATGAGAAAGGATCAATTTTGTGGTGATAGTAACAGGGAAAAGCAGGTAGATACCTCAGGACTTTAGGAGGCACATGACAAGAATGTCATGACTACTGGACAAAGGGCAGGAGGATGAAAACTGAAGGGGAGGGGCAGGGAGAAGGAGTTCAAAGAAGGGTTTCAAGCATTTTCACTTGGATCACATCCTGGATTCATGGTCCTATGACTGAGGACAAGTGGCAGGTCTCTCTGAGCATTTTTTTTTTTTTTTTTTTGGTTTCTGTTTCAAATGGAGGTAATAATGGTACCATAGGAAAAACTCCCTGTTTCTTTTACTTTCACATACAATTCTTCAGACACCAGATGTAGGGTGTGGTTTTTCCCACACCAACCAATTCTTCAATACCAGCTGGGTGTCCTACATTCAATTCAGTTCAGACACTAACCAAAGTTAGTATAGACCCCATTCCCATATGAATGTCCACCCTCATTTCTAATGCCAACAGCAGGTAGTAGGTCCCCAGTGTACCCACAATCTCTATCCAAATTGGCTACAAATCAGAAATTCCCATGACCTTCTCCTCAGATTTAATCATTTACAAGAACAGCTTACAGAACCCAGAAATACTTTATGGATTTACTATGTAGTAAAGAATATGGTAAAGGACACAGATGAACATGAACAGCCAGATGAAGAGATACATAGGGCAAGGTCTAGAAGGGTCTTGAGTCCAGGAGCTTCTGTCACCATAGAGTTGAGCTGCACCACCCTCCCTAGACTGTAGATGTGTTCACCAACCTGGAAGCTCTCTGAACCCCACAGCATTGGAGTTATGGAGGTTTCATCACAGAGGCATGATTGATTATTAATTTCATTTCCTGCTCGGCTTCTCTCTCCAGAAAATATAGGGTAGAGCTGAACATTCCAAGCTTTTTTTTTTTTTTTTTTTTAACGTTTATTTATTTTTGGGACAGAGAGAGACAGAGCATGAACGGGGGAGGGGCAGAGAGAGAGGGAGACACAGAATCGGAAACAGGCTCCAGGCTCTGAGCCATCAGCCCAGAGCCTGACGCGGGGCTCGAACTCACGGACCGCAAGATCGTGACCTGGCTGAAGTCGGACGCTTAACCGACTGCGCCACCCAGGCGCCCCTGAACATTCCAAGCTTTTAATCATGGCCTGGTGCTTGTGGTGACTAGTAGCCCCCTTCCATGAGCCTACCAAGAAGCACCTCATTAGAAAAAAATAGGTTCCCATCACCCAGGAAATTCCAAGAGATTTAGGAGCTCTGTGTCAGGAGCCAGGGGCAGAGACCAAAATCAATATTTCTTATTATTTCACAAGTAGCTTCTCTCTAATATTGCTTTGAGGAATGCACAGTGCCTGGCATAATTCTACTCTGTAAGACTTTGTGACAGTTCAATAAAATAATACAAAGTACCTTGCAAATGCAGATTCTCTCCACCAGTCCTCATTCTCAGCTCTCTTCTGCCTTTTCTCGAAGCTGTGCCTTAACTCAGGGTGGGGGAAAGTTCCTACCACATGGCCTGCCTTAGTGTCTTCAGTCTGGATCCTGCCAGAAGGCACCCATTGTTCTGACAAAGGCAACTGTGTACAGCTTCCACAAGTACAGCTATGCCTAACATTTTAGTCTTGCCTTTCCCTAAAGGATTATTGTTTCTCATCTTCTCATCCCTGCACTTAGGTTTTCTTTTGTGTAGTGGGTGATATGCCAATACCCATCTGGCAAGAGATCTAACAAGTTGATATTCTGACTAGAGTATGGAATGCAGTAATGAGGATTCTCAGTTCATTTGATACTCGCAAAGGTAGGCAAGCAAGATGTCAGAATTAAGCTGGAAGTAGGTCCCAGCCCCTGGGCTGACAGTCACGCATAGAAACCCTGCTGTCAGGATTGCAGAAGCAAAGTGGACCGCCAAACCCTACAAACAACCCTACAAAAACTGAGGCAGTGCTGAAATTGGGAAGACTGGCCCAGACATGTGATAAGTCAAGAAATTATGTTAGTGCAAGGCTAGTGGGAAGGCAGCAAGGATACCTCAGTGCTGAGTGAGAGATGAGCTTATCTGGACTCAAATAAGGAGGGGATCAAGGATAGGGCCAAGAGGAACCTGCAGCTGGGAGACCAGACAGCCAAAATCCCAAAATGAGCTGAGAAAGTAAACAGTTTCTAGGGGATAAAGTACGCATGTGTGCTTTTCTATCTAGTGCCTTTGCGAGCTGTCTACTTACGTTGTTCTGCCCCGTCCTGCACTCTCTGCTATCATATATCTTCTCAGACACTAGGTATTTTTAGTTTCTGAGATTACTGTTCGTTGGTTTGTTTGTTTTGACTCAGAGATTGTCTGTCAGGTGAGAGAGAAAGTGGCCTGAAGTTCTTCTTTTGTTACAAATCTTAAATTCCCACCTTAACTTCCTTGGACTGGAACTACCTTCTTTTTTCATAAAGTGATTTCTAGCTCATTAACAGTATTCTCAGCCCTACAAGAGGGTGGTGTCATCAGAGTTAAACCATGATTTCAGATGCTGTTTATGAATTCTATAGATTAGGTGAATTTTATCTTATTTATTCATTTTTTAAGTGTTTATTTTTAAGAGAGAATGGGGGAGGGGCAGGGAGAGAGGGACACAGAGAATCCCAAGCAGATTCTGTGCTGACAGCAGAGAACCCTATTTGGAGCTCGAACCCACAAACTGTGAGGTCATGACCTGAGCCAATATCAAGAGTTGGACACTTAACAGACCGAGCTACCCAGGGGCCCCTAGATTAGGTGAATTTTAAAGCAGTGCTGTTAGCGCAGAGCCTGGTTGGGATTATGTCTCTTCACGTGCCCCCCTCAAAAAATAAATAAACTTTAAAAAAAGCCTTATATTAAACTTATCAAGTCATAATGGTTTATGGTGGTATAATTTTTTTTTAATTTTTTTTTTCAACGTTTATTTATTTTTGGGACAGAGAGAGACAGAGCATGAACGGGGGAGGGGCAGAGAGAGAGGGAAACACAGAATCGGAAACAGGCTCCAGGCTCTGAGCCATCAGCCCAGAGCCTGACGCGGGGCTCGAACTCACGGAGCACGAGATCGTGACCTGGCTGAAGTCGGACGCTTAACCGACTGCGCCACCCAGGCGCCCCATGGTGGTATAATTTTAATAATATATCTGTTTGTTAGAATTCCTTGTCAGAATTTTTCTCTTTGCAAACCCTAAATTAATTAATGGCTTCTATTCGTAAGACCTGATTGAATAATTCAGACTTTCAAGAAACAAACATCAGTCAAAGTGGTTTTTTAAACGGTGTTGCTTTTATTTATACGTGATTGAATTAGGTAAAAAAATCACACACGAAGTAGAGATTTCTTAACCCGCTGCTGGTGAAGTGTCTTTCCTTAAGTTGTTCCTAAAGTCCAAACAATGTGGACCATCACCTATCAATCCCACCAAGTCTTTTTTTTCCAACGTTTTTTTTATTTATTTTTGGGACAGAGAGAGACAGAGCATGAACGGGGGAGGGGCAGAGAGAGAGGGAGACACAGAATCGGAAACAGGCTCCAGGCTCTGAGCCATCAGCCCAGAGCCTGACGCGGGGCTCGAACTCACGGACCGTGAGATCGTGACCTGGCTGAAGTCGGACGCCCAACCGACTGCGCCACCCAGGCGCCCCATTTTTTTAAATTTTTTTTTTCCAACGTTTTTTTTATTTCAATCCCACCAAGTCTTAACTGACATAGATGTTAAGGGCCTACCCTGATCCACATATTTAAAATCACCACCTGCCCCAGCTCACTCCCTATCCTCCTTATCTGCTCTACCAGCAACATCAATGTCACATGGGATAATGTTAGAAATAAAAATCTCAGATGTTAGCCCTGATTTACTGACTCTGAAAATCTGGGGGTGGAACCCAGCCCTGTGTTTTTAATAAACCTTCTAGGAAATTCTGATGCACACTAATGTTCGAGAACCATTAGAGCAAGATAGATTTTAAATACTGTTTCAGCCTTTTTAACACCCTCTCACTTCTAGTTGTTTTTACTGATATGATTATCTCCTGGGAGTAGAATGGTCTAAAATTCCAAAACCATCCTCTCCAGAGAAACAGAGACATTCATCTTTTTCCCAGATAAAGAATTGTTATATGAAGGATGGCCCCAAACCCTTCCAGCCTGCAAAGCAGGATTTTCCAGAAGTTCCTTGGCACAGTGTGCCCTTTTCAGACTTTATTTGCCTTTTTGTTTTATCCCTAACCAAAATAATTTATTACTGTAATAAATTAATATGTGATCATTAAGGAAATGAGCTTTGGAATCAGACTCAAAGGGAACTGAATAAATCTTTCCTGCCTCGGGAAAATTACTTAACATTTTTGAGCTTTAGTTCCTGGTCCAGCAAAAGGGGAGGTTATACCTCATGAGAAAGCTATCATGTGGATTAGGAGGGGAGCTGTATATAGAACAAGTGTAGGCCCTGGATTAAATTAAATGTTCAATGAAGAGTATCTGTTGTTAGTACACCTCATTTTAGGATTTGGAGCTAAGAGTCTGGGATAGTTTTTGATTTTTTTTTCATTAGAAGAACTTTTTATTTAAAGTGAAAGCTAATCAGATAAAGATAAGAAAGGAAAATAATTTTCCAAAAATGTACATTTAAATTAGCATTAAATGGATGCGAATTACAACCCTTTATTATTATTAATAATAATATCTAACGTTTGTCAAATGCTTACCGTGTCCAGGAACAGTGTTAAAAGCTGATCAGGTATATTCCCATCCAGCTACATAAAATAGAAATATAGCTTAAAATGATGAGAGCTTATTGTTCTCATGTAACAGGAAGTACCAAGATAATTGGTGGTTGGAATGTGTTCATCGTCAGCACCTCACATCTGAGGTGTCTGTACCTCTCCTCCCGTTCGCTCTCATGGTTGCAAGAGGACTTCTCAGCTTCAGCCACCATATCCTCATTCCAGGCAGAAGGAAGAAGAGCAAAGTGCATGCAAGGTGCATGAGGGCTGAGTTGGCCTCCCTTTCAAGGAATTTCTCAGAACCCCAACCGAGAACTTCTTATACCTAGTTATCCTAAACTCTTTTTTAAGTGGGCACATTACTATAACACCACCCAAGGGTTAGGAATGAAGAAGGAAAAAGAGATAAAGGGTAGACAGCCAGTGGCCTTTGCCTTGCCTGAATTAATTCATTTAATCATCACAATAACCAGTGAGACATGTATTATTTAGGTCCCTGTCTATTTACAAAGGATGTAACTGAGGCACAGAGTGATAGGTAACTTGATCAAGGTCATGTAGCCACCATCTGGTAAAGCCATGATTTAAACTAGATCTGAGAACCTACATTCTAATTTTCTATGTTACTATATATTAAAAACATAGTTTTATTATCTTCCTTAAATTTTCCATAATAACTCTTTTAAGTTGTATTTTTCCTCCTACTAGGATTTTGAAAGGCAGTTTTTTACTGTTAAAATTTCTGTACTGAAAAAAATTGCTGTGGAAGTTTTGAGAATAGAATATTTCACCCTACTAAGAGCATTCTCCCCCACAGTGAATGAGGACTTGACTATAGTGGTCTTGAAGTTAAAGGGAAATGAACATGTTGAACAGATTTTATTTTTTTCAGTACTTCTTTCAACAAATATTTGTTTGGTGCCTACTAATTACCAGCAACTGGAGATAACTAATGGGCTACACTATTTTAACACAGCATCCTGGTTTTCTTGGGTTTCTGACTTAGTGATAAAACCAAAGGAAGAAATCAGGCAATGTCTAGACAGTAGGGCTGGCTGTACTTAGAAAATTATGTTTTATTCTTATGGGGTTTCATTGTTTTCCAACCACTTCCATGTATGGTATTTTGCCTGTTACACCTGTTTCTTCTGTCAGTTTTACTTATTAATTATATAATTTCCCTCTTGTTTACTAAGAATCTCTGATCAATTGTTTAATAAGCATAAAAGCTAGAATGACTTAAACTTCTTGCAATAGAGTGATTATTTCATTCTGTCTGGAAAATGTTGCAGTTGGTAAATGTCTCAACATTGAAATCAACATTTTGGAGTTCACCTAGGAAAGGAAAAAAGGATGGCAGGGGAAGCTGAGGCAGGACATTAAAATCCATACACTCGTGAAATCTACTAATATTACAGTTAATTACCAAAGCCCATGCAACTTAATAGGGTGAGATTTTATTGATGGTATTCCTGAATTTTTAGTTTCTTGGACTTTATTTTTTTAGTTCTGTGCGATTGTAGTGGTTTGGTTTGGTTTTTGGAGACTATGGTTGTATGTAATTTGGACATTAGTTGCCTGTCTTCCATTTCAACCACTTTTTTTTTCTGTTAGTGCTTAGTGATTATTTTTCTATAACAGATATTCCCTGTCTCCTAGTAATGTTGAAGTCATGGGTTATGTGTGATTTTATTAACATTCTTTGTTGATCATACAATGTTGGGAAATATTCATATTCAGATAGTAGACATTATGCTCCAGATCTTGAAATCACTAGCTCATCACTTTCAGAAACTCTCAGAGAAGATAAAGTTCACAGAATACATGAGAAAAGTAAAGGGGAAATCCCACTTCACTATTGACATTATGCAGTTCCCTGGAAGATGCACAAGAGCAGTGCTTTTCAGACTTTAATATACATGTGACTCACCCGAAATCTTAGTAAAACACAGATTCTGATTTAATAAATCTGAAGTTGGGACTTAAATTCTCTTTCTAACAAGTTATCTGGTAAAATTGATGCTGTTGATCTGAGAACCACACTTTGAAGAGAAACGAGCCACATCATCTTAGTCACAGCCTAATGAAGGGCTTTTCATTCCCTTCAGTCACATTTTACTACATCTGTTGCCAGGGAAGAGATACATGCTCAGCAGGCAAAGCAGGAGAGAAGAGAGTAGAAATGAGTCTTCCTCCTCATAGTCATCAGTCTTTGACGACAAAGGAAACATCTGAAAGCATAGATAGCTGGATTATTAGTAATTAGCAACAGTATATCTATAGTAATGTTTTTCCTTAAAGTCTATTTTATCTGAAATCAATGTAACTGCAACTATTTTGCTTTTGCTAGAATTTCCATCCTATACTTTACCCTTTAACTTTCAACTTCTTTGTATAAAGTATACAAAGTATAAGTTTTATGTAAGACACCTAATCTTTTGAATCTCTTAAAAAGACCTGTTGCTCTGTTTTTTTTGTTTTTTTTTTTTTGTTTTTGGTTTTGTTTTTGTTTTTGTTTTTATTGCAGCTTGACAATCTTTTCATTTGAACGAAAGACTTTGGTTCATTTATACTGAATTACATTCTGCAACATTATTTTGCTTATTTGTCCCACCTTTTCTGCCCCCCCTCCTCCCCACTCTCTCTCTCCTCTGTCTCTCTCTCTCTCCTTTTTTTTTCTTTTTGGCTTTGAAGACAGCAAGATGCATAATACAGTAGAAGCCATGGTCTATTTCCTAATTAAATTGAGCTCTCTCTAAACTAATGGAAAGGAAATAGCCAAAACAAAATATAATCTCAGGTATGAAAGCTTAAAGAAACTAAAGTTAGCCAGCAATTAAGAGAAAAGCTTTCTCTACAGCTAGCTTTCAGCAGGAAGATCAGTAGCTATGTAGGAAAAGGAGAGACAGGAAAATGATGGAATGACTTGTCTGAGAAAAAAAAATGTAAAATATTTGAGCCTGAAGCCAAAGAAGTTGACAAGAAATAAATAATTCATTATTATCTAAATAAAAAACAGTTCAAATTAAATAAAATTTATAAAATAGGACTCTTGGTTGGAAAAGCTGATTGTAGTACAAAAGTCTAAAATCTAAACTCAATCTTAAAGGGTGTTTATTTTAACTGACTATATTCCCTCTAAAAGCTTTCAGAGGAAATTTTATTTTAGTGAGGGTTACAGCTGTGTTTAAATATATGTTAGAGTGGGGTGTGAAATTTGCCTAGATGTTACACTTGAAAATTTAGTAGGGATTGGTCAGCTTGTAATTCATGTTTCCAGTTAAGTACTAGTGTTTGAACAGTTGAACAGTTTGCTGGCTTTTCTTTAATGTTATTTTAACTGTTTTTTGCATATGAATAGAAGTTTCAAGTTGCATGCTAGCAGATCAAGCCTACATTAGCCAATACATAAAACAAAATAAAAAGAGAAAAAACATTTCTCCTTAATTTTCTATAGGAACTAAGTTTAATAGTAAGGATTCATGTACGTGTGTGTGTGTGTGTGTGTGTGTGTGTGTGTGTGTACTTAAGAGTGAAAAATAAATATAGCATACTAGATAATACAGCATGCAAAAAATCTAAAAATGTTTCCTAACACACACACACACGTGCGCGCGCGCGCACACACACACTCAAATAGTTTTTAATGCATGTTTGAGATGGTAGAACATGAATGAATGACATTGCTCTGGGTCATAAACCATAAGAAGTTGCTATCTAGACTAGTAAGTGAAGTGAGTACTTGAGCTCATATTTGCTCTTACCAATGTGTCTATCTATCCCCAAATGTTAGAGCTGGTTTCAATGGGCTGTATGTTGATGGACAAGAGATGAGGTCTGGACCCTGAGGAGGGTAGGAGAGTGAATCAGAGACCCCTGCAAATGGCCTAGAATCCATTCTCAGTGTATTAAGTAGAGATTAAATAGCCTGATATACAGAAGGGGATAGTGGGGATGATTGACTCACTTTGTCCTTGGCTCTGAGAAGAATTAAAAAAAAATTCTTCCCCAATACTTAGTGACCATACATTCCATCTCGCTTGGATTGGAACAGTGAAATTATAATATGTATGTAGCCCAATAAACCCAGAGACAAAAATTTAGAGGGGACACATTTGGGGGACACATTTTAATCTCCAAAGGATTCCTCTATATAAGACACCAAGGAATATGAGCTCATAGTTTTAAAAATGAGGGGAAAAATACCATGAGTATATTTTAATAGAAATTTTGTATTCAAAAAGTATACAACAAATGCTTAGTATATCTAAAAGAATAAACCAGAGCATTAGAATAATGATTAAGAGACAAAAGACAATCAAACTTCTCAAGGCAGCCTGGCAAGGGGGCCAATAGAGCCTCTACAAATGAAAGATACAATATCATAAACTTAGCAGATTAACACAACCATAGATTGTCAAATAGAACTGAAATAATTATCAAGAATGTGGCATAAAGAGACACAAATATGGACAGTAGGAAAGAAAGGCTTAAGAAATAGTGGATGGAGGGAGACGTTCCTGCATTTCTTTATATTAGCCTTCCATTAGGAAGGGGAAAAAGAAAGAATATAGGCTATATATTTGAAGAAAAAATAGCTCAAATTCAGAGATACCAGTAAATCCCAAGCAACATCATAAAAATAAATTCACCATGTGAAACATTATAATTTACTTACAGAAAACTGAAAGCAGAGACTAACAATATAAAAGTAGTCAAGGAAGGAAGGGAGGGGAAGAAATAGTCAAAGAGAGACAGATAAACAGGACAAGATGACACTGTTGTAAGTGGCTCGCCTTAACTGAACTCAGTTCTACAGTTCAAAGAAAAGGCTGTAAGACTGGAATAATAGAGCAGTAGGCAGTTTTCAAGAGATTTGCTCAAAACAGAAAGATAAAGAAAGGCTGAAAGTAAAGAAGGTGAGGAATATGGTAGAGAAATTCTAATCAAAGCAAAATTATTTCAGATAAAATAGACTTTAAGGTAAAAATATTTCTGTATGTAAAGGGAGTTACTAATCGTTTATAAAACATTCAATTATTATTTCTCTGATTAGAAAACTCCTGTTTTGGAAAGTTTTGGGTTGTTTGTTTTCTAAAAAGAAATGGAGTTCTTTCAGGTGGTAGACATAAGCCCCTTATTAGATGTTTGGCCTTGAGCAAATATTTAAACTTCCAGAACCTCAGTCTCCTAATCAATGAAGTCAAATAATAACATTTAGCTCTCATTTAATAATGATAAATAATTCATCTAGAGCATTTAGCACTGTGCCAACCACACATAGCTCCATTGTTGTCAGGATAGGCAAGGAAAAGGGTGATGGTTTTGCATTGTAGTATCTTTCCATAAACAAAAAGACTAGGCCTATAAATTTATTATGGTCAGAAAAATAATCCTTTGGCTGTATAGTTAATTAAAGATAGCAATTCCCTATAGAAACCTCACTGCTCCTGAGGCTTGTTATCCCTTGAAACATCCTTGAAAGCAATACTTCCTTTGACATCAACCCAGAGAGAATATATGGAGGAATGTACATTTTTGCCATATTTTGCTGACACACAATTGGTCTGAGATCAAATCAGAAATTCATACAAATGTGTTTTTTAATCTTTAAAACACCATAGAATTGTTGAGTGTTGTTATCCACCTAGTGACTATTACGAAAAAATATTTATTTCATCCTATCTTCGGATACTGCCTTTTCACACCCTCCATTTCGAGTGGATCCAGCTAATAATCCCAAGATCTTTTATGTCTTAGGCTAGCACATCGCATCCTTTGTTTATTCTTTTAAAATATATTTATTGAGTATAGTCTATTCTTTTATAATGTGATATTTTTAATTCCTAAGAAACTTGTGTTTATCAAAATGTAATTAAACAGTAGTTTTATGGTGACAGAGAAATCAAGGATGGAGAATTTCAGAATGGTAACCACAGAGCTATTCAACCTCCCCACCCCCATGTCGGTCCTTGGTGGAACCTCTACAATGAAAGTGTTTTTTAAACAGTGCGAGTGCATGGGTGTAACACCTAAACACCACTGAACAGTTCCAACATTTAAACCCATTTAGCTTTCGCTGAGGGCAGTGGTTCCTGTTCCTCTCACTGCAAAGACTATCATTGGCAAAGTGTCTTTATGCATTCTTTTTCACTTTTATCACCTGTAGGATGGAACCCACGGCTGCTCAGACAAAGCAGCTGTGTGGCAATGGTGCTCTTCCTTTCCTGCAGTCAGAGTTAGTTCCAGGTAATTCTCACATTTGACCAATGGCTATCATGAAAGCACATCTTATTTCTGAGCAGGAAGATGTATTTAGATCTGTGACAGATGCACAAACTAGAAGATTCTCTTTACAGACTAGACCCTGACCCTGATCTGTCTCTCCTCACCTTTACTCTTCCTCATCCTCCATCTGAACATGTGGAATTTCAGACTGGTCATGGCACCTCTCCTGGTCTCAGGGTCCTCATTTGCTACATGGGGATAATAGTACTATAACTACCTCATAAGGTGTTAAGATTATGACAGATAATATGTGAAAAGTACAAAGCGTTGTGTATATATGGAACATGGATATATAACACACGTTAAGTAACTTCTCAGATGGTGCTTCGTTTTATACTAAGTGCGGTGTCCCTGCCACTTCCCATTTTGCATCCCTCTTGTGGACAGACATTACAGTTATTTGTCTTTCTGGGTTTTTTTGTTGGTTTGTTGTTGTTTTTTTTTTTCTTTTTTTGCTGCAGCAGGTAGTAGTGGGCTTTACTTATGGTAACTTTCCATTATTACATGTTAAATAAATAAATGCACTTTAATTCCCACCCACTTAATCTTTAAAATAATTTTTGCAATGTCTATTGTAGCAAAAGGTATTCTTTCTGAAACCTAGCAAGGACAGTAGTCTGTTAAAGAGTAATACTTTGTCTTGATTCTCCATTTCTAACTTGTTCCCTATTCTCTAAAATCTTGGCAGATATTTTATGGAGAAACAATTTATGATGAAATAATGTTTACAAAGTATTGTTTACCCCTGCCTGGAGATTTATAAGGCATTCTTGGCATGTGAAAGGTCTAGAGGAGTTCTGAATTAAATAAATTTTCAAATAAACAAATAATAAAAAACTTCCTTAACACATTTCCAAAATTTATTTGACTACAAAATACTTTTTTCTCCCTTACAGTATTGTTCTTTGAAACTCCTTTTGGGAAATATTGGTATAATTAGTATCTATTTTCTTTTTTTTTATTTTCATAAATGTTTTTATTTATTTTTGAGAGAGAAAGAGCAAGCAGGAGAGGGGCAGAGAGAGACAGAGAGAGAGAGAGAGAGAGAAACAGACAGACAGAATCTGAAACAGCCTTCAGGCTCTGAGCTGTCGGCACAGAGCCCGACACAGGGCTCGAACTCCCAAACCATGAGATCATGACCTGAGCCGGTCGGATGCTTAACTGACTGAGACACCCAGCTGCCCCAATTTTCTTAAATTAATAAACATCTTTCTTACAGTAATTTTATAAATTCTCAGATTGTCTAAGTTCTATTTTCATTTATTATGATATCAATTTGTTTTGAGGGAAGTAATAGGAAGTATTGAGGAACAAGATTTCAAGAAGTGTTGGTTGTAATTTTATTTGTTAATATAGTTGGATTAATTTGCAGATGATGGATTTTTCCATTGAGAAAAAAGAGATCTGATATACTTGGTCTATCAGCTGATTAACATTACACATGAAAACAAGTAAATCAATTTTAAATATGTTAAGTGGATTCCACTTTCAAGGAAAAAGTTACTGAGTTTTTGAAAAAATGTTTATATATGTTCGAATGGTCCAGGAAAGAGGACCTCTCCTCTTCTTAGAATTCTTTTCTATCCAGAGTCCTTCACAATGGAACTTTTTATTAGTCATCAGCTGAAGTTTAAAAATATGTCAGGTTGATCTCACCTCTATTATGTTGTTACAAGACTTTGGAGAGTTGCCTTTAGTTTCTGTAATTTTGTCACATATATAACAATAATAGGAATATAGCATTCCTTTAAAGAGCAGGTACTAACATGGGAGAAAAATCACTGCTCATAAATTAAAGGCAATGGATTTTACACATTAATCACATTAAATATACGAAAAATGACTTCAGTAGTTTGTCTTTCTGCCTCTCTCAAAAACCCAGCTGTTGCCAAATTACCAGTAATTTCATTCTTCATCTTTCCTCCCAAAGAAGCAAAATGTTGTTTCTCCTTGTGTAAAAACACATTTCTAGCAAACAAAACAAAATTTAAAAAAGACAGAGAAGATACAGGATGGAAAGATGGCCGAGTATGAGGACTCTGAGCTCGCCTCGTCGCATGAATACAACTAGGTAACACTCATTGACGTCGGTGTTGATAACACAGGAAACAATCTGAAGATTGGCAGAACAACCTCCACAACTAAAGATAGAGAAGGGGACATACTGCAGAAGGTAGGAAGGGCGAAGGCGTGATTTGGGAGTAAAATGGCCCTGATGCTACTGACCGATGCCAGTGGTGAAACAGACAGAATAGTCTGCAGATGGCCCCAGGAGATCACTCTGTGTTTCCTGGACAATAAACCAACTGTAACCAATAGTCTCCTTTCCCTGTTTCTTCCAAACTTAGCTTCCCACAGCATGGGTGGCTTTTTCCCTCCCAGCAGGAGGGGCCACAACTTCCCACCTACACCCAAGGATTCTAGATACAGGTCCCCTGACTGTCCACAGTGGGTAGAGAGCCAGGGATGTGGAGAAGGGTGAGAAACAGACTTGCACACTGGCTAGCTCCTGAACAGGGAGGACAAATCACCATAACATTTGGGTATGAAAGCAAGAGGGGCTCAATCTCATGAGTTCTTACAACCAGTGGGACTTAAAGCCTGGAATTTTAAAAGCCAATGTGCTCAGCTCTGGGAGAACCTGGACAGCTTTAGGAAGCTGATTCCCCACCCTTAAAGAGAAGGCACTATATGCTAACTAATTTGGATGTAACTTTTAAATTAATGAATTAAAAATTTTAAAAAGAGAGATAAAGGACCACAATCAGCAGAGACACAACGTGGAAGCAGCAGTTTGAAAAACGGTGGGATGAGAAGAGGGAGAGTGATTTCTTCATCTCAGAGTGTGACCCAGAGATCAGGGATCACAGGGAGACTCCAGGAACAAAGGAGCTGGTCTGTGCGGTTTCATTCCCCTACCCCCCAGCATAAACAACAGCCACCTGTGGGAACCAATAAGGCTCTGCAACCTAACTTGGCTTGCACCACACTTCACCCCCTGTTCTTTAGCAGATCTTCCCTTCCCAGTAACATTTGCCTCAGTCCTGGTACTATGGGCCCCTGCCCCAGAAGACCTGCATAAGCCGCACCATATCTCCCAACCTGCATGTTTTTCAGGGCCTCATCACACAGTGGTGGCAGGTGTCATTTTGCAGGCATACCACTGCATACCCATTAAAATGTGTCCCACCCAGCTAGGGAGCAAACACTGCCCAAAACAAGCAAAGGGAGCCTCTGCGGGCAACTGGAATGAAGGAAAAAGACCAAGACTCAACAGCAGAGCACACCATCACACCTAGTAGATATTCCCTTTGCCAGGCCCTGGGGATACTGCATGCACTGCAGGGCACTAGAGGACCTCTTCTTCATAATGTCATTACCATCAAGAACAAGAGGCATAACTGAGCTGACTTACCTAAAACACTGAAACAGACATGAAGAGTTAGACAAAATGAGGACACAAAGAAATATGTCCCAACTGAAAAACTACCAAGCCACAGCACAAATGGCATAACCTACCAAAACTAAAGCAGGAAGAAACAGAAAATTTGAGCAGACTGATGACCAGCAAAGAAATTGAATCAGTAATCAAAAAAACACAACAAACAAAAGTCCAGAACCAGATGGCTTCATAAGCAAATTCTACAAAATATTTAGAGAACAGTTAATACCTATTTTCAAACTATTCCAAAAATAGAAAAGGAGGGAAAACTTCAAATTAATTCTATGAGACCAGCATTACCCTGATACCAAAACCAGATAAAGACACTGCAAAAAAAGAACTACAGGCCAATATCTCTGATGAACATAGATACAAAAATCCTCAACAAAATACTAGCAAACCAAATCCAACAATACATTAAAAAAATCACTCGCCGTGATCAAGTGTGATTTATTCCTCGGATGCAAGGGTGGTTCAATATTTGCAAATCAATCAACGTAATACATCACATCAATAAGAGGAAGGATAAAAACCATATGATCATTTGAATAGATGCAGAAAAAGCATTTGACAAAGTACAACATCTATTCATGATAGACACCCTCAACAAAGTAGGTCTAGAGGAAACATACCTTAACCTACCAAAGACCTTATGTGAAAAATCCACAGTGAGCATCATACTATATGGGGGAAACAGAGCTTTTCCTCTAAAGTCAGGAATAAAATAAAAACGTTTACTCTCACCACTTTTATTCAGCATAGTACTGGAAGTCCTAGCCACAGCAATCAGACAACAAAAAGAAATAAAAGGCATTCAAATTGTTAAGGAAGAAGTAAACCTTTCACTATTTGCAGATGGCATGATAGTATAAATAGAAAAATCCTAAAGACCCCAACAAAAATATACTAGAACTGATAAATGAATTCAGTAAAGTCACAAGATACAAAATCAATGTAAAGAAGTCTGTTGTATTCCCATACACTAATAATGAAGTGGCACAAAGTGATACCATTTACAATTACACCAAAAACAATAAGATACCTAGGAATATACATAACCAAGAGATAAAAGACCTATACTCTGAAAAGTGTAAAACACCGATGAAAGAAATACAAAATGACACAAAGAAATGGAAAGACATTCCATTCTCATGGATTGGAAGACCAAATATTGTTAAAATGTGTATACTACCCAAAGTAATCTACACATTCAATGAAATCCCTATCAAAATAACACCAGCATTCTTCACAGAGCCAGAACAAACAATCCTAAAATTTTTTATGGAACCACAAAAGACCCTGAATAGCCAGAGCAATGTTGAAAAAGCGAAATAAAATTGGAGGTATCACAATTCTAAACTTTAAGTTATATTACAAACTGTAGTAATCAAAACAGTATGGTGCTGGCATAAAACAAACACATAGATCAATGGAACAGAGTAAAAAATCTAGAAATAAACCCATGATTATATGCTCAATTAATCTTTGACTAAGTAGAAAAGAATATACAATGGGAAAAGATGGTCTCTTCAACAAATGGTGTTGGGAAAACTGGACAGCACCATGCAGAGGCATGAAACTGGGCCGCTTTCTTAACGCTATATACAAAAATAAACAGAAAATGGATTAAAGACCTAAATATGAGACCATAAAAATCCTAGAAGAGAGCATAGGCAGTAATTTCTCTGAAATTGGCTGTAGCAGCATTTTTTAAGATATGTCTCCTGAGGCAAAGGAAACTAAAGCAAAATAAAATATTGAGATTACACTGAAATAAAAAGCTTCTTCACAGTGAAGAAAACAATCAACCAAACTAAAAGGCAACCTATTGAATAGAAGATATTTGCAAATGACATATCCGATAAAGGGTTAGTACCCAAAATATTTAAAGAACTGATACAACTCAACATCTGAAAAGTCAAATAATCCAATTAAAAAATGGGCAGAGGACCTGAATAGACATTTTTCCAAAGAAGATATACAGAAAGCCAACAGACACATGAAAAGATGCTCAACATCACTCATCATCAGGGAAATGTAAATTAGGAGTATAATGAGATACCAACTCACACCTGTCAGAATGGCTAAAGTCAAAAACACAAGAAACAAGTGTTGATGGTGATGTAGAGATAAAGGAACACTAATGCAACAACAACTGTTGTTGAGAATGCAAACTGCTGCAGCCACTCTAGAAAACAGTAATGCGGTTCCTCAAGAAGTTAGAAATAGAACTACCCTACCATTCAGTAATCACACTACTGGTATTTATCCAAAGAATACAGGAACACTAATTCAAAGGGATACATGCATCCCTATGTTTATTGCAGCATTATTTACAATAGCCAAATTATGGAAGCAGCCCAAGTGTCTGTCGATAGATGAATGGAAAAGAAGTGGTATATACATACAATGAAATATTATTCAGCTGTAAAAAGGAATGAAATCTTGGGTCCTGGGTAGCTCAGTTGGTTAAGCATTTGACTTAGGCTCAGGTCATGAACTCACGGTCCATGAGTTTGAGCCCCACGTCAGGCTCTGTGCTGACAGCTCAGAGCCTGGAGCCTGCTTCAGATTCTGTGTCTCCCCCTCTTTCTGCCCCTCCCCTGCTCTCTCTCTCTCTCTCTCTTTCAAAAATAAATAAACATTAAAAAATTTTTTAATAAGAATGAAATCTTATCATTTGCAACGACATGGATAGAGTTAGAGATTATAATGCTAAGAGAAGTAAGTCAGAGAAAGACAAATACCATGCAGAGACAAAACAAAGCAACAAAGGAAAAAAAGAGAGAGAGACAAACCAAAAACAGACTCTTATAGAGAACAAACTGATAGTTACCAGAGGGGATGTGGGTGGGAGGATGGGTGAAATAGGTGATGCGGATGAAGAGTACACATACCATGATGAGCACTGACTAATGTATAGAATTGTTGAATCACTATATTGTACACCTGAAACAAATTTAACACTGTGTATCATCTATACTGGAATTAAAAAAAAAAAACTTAATAAAAATAAGGAAAAAAATCAATGGAAAGGTACGAAAAAACCCCAGCTGATTATCTAAGGTCCTTCACACCACATTCCCATCAACATTTCTCATGTCACACTGGACCTCTCAGTTGGCCTGACAGGGCACTGCAGGTGCTCATTGATGCCATTAACAAAGAGCATTTCTGATATTGGTGGCCTTGTACAACTCTTAAGCAGACTTTTTTCTGTGTCACCACATTTCAGTGGTCCTTTTTGAAGCAAGGAAATCAGATATTGAGAGGACAAGTGTGTGGCCCATGATCCCAAGCCTAGTAAATGTCTAGAACCCTGAATTCTTGTCTTCTTTCTAAAACTTATTCTGGAACATCAAACGTGGGGAGGGTGTATGTGGGGGGCGGGGTGGGTGGGTTGTAAAGCAAACAAGTAGGAGAGAGGTGTTTTTCATGATTTTGCTCTTATCCTTAGCTGGTCACATAACATGTCTGTCCTTGTATCTGTTTTTTTCTTATAAGAAGCAGACACAAGTAAAGAAGTGGGCAGCACCATAATTGAGGAGATATACTTGTCTGTCTCTAGGACTTTGCACAAAAAAGATTCTTAATAAGTATATGCAAATGAAAGATGGGTTAGATAATCACACCAGAGAGAAGCCCTCTCCAAGGACAGGGATATTTGTCTCTTGTTCACTGCCATAATTTCCAGAGCCTAAAAAGTTCTTTTTATTGGATAGGAGCTAAAAATTTTGTTAATGAACAAAGGACGGGGATTGATCCAAACAGAGTATAAGTCCTGATAAAGAAAAATTCATAAATAAAGTTAGCAGGAGATTGAATGAAGAAACTGAGCTGAAATTTCCCGAGAAGAGTTTAGCTGGTGTGAACATATCATTCAGCCAAAATGCTTTATTTATACTTCCTGTTATTCCTGCTGGAAAGATTCTTTTTCCAGGTGTTTTTGCATCTTGCCCTTTCACTTCATTCAGGTCTTTGTTCAATTGCCTTATGCACAGAGACTCACTCTCTGACTATCCCTTTAAACTGCCTATGCAAAATTTCAAGCATATATAAAAGTAAACAGAACAGTATAATGCATTTTTATGTAACAGTCACATAACTTCAGTAATTATTACATTTTACCTGTTTTTAAAAGCACTTAGCACTCTATGACATTATATATATTTTTGTGTCTTTATTTATGGGCTAGCTCCTCTTCCACTAGAATCAAAGAACCAAGGGGCCAAGGACTTTTTCATCCTTGTTCGTTTCTGTTTCCCTGACACGTCAAACACTGTCACATTACAGGTGCATAAGAGTATTTGTTCAATGAATGAATGACTAAGAGAAGATTGTACTAGGTGTAATGGATTCTAAAGTAGAATCCTCCATTGCTGTAGACATTTGCAATGATCTGTTTTTGCAGTTGAAGTATTTATTTTTAAGCCCAATTTTCTTATTTAATGTTTATATTCTAGATTTGCTTACATGGTGAGAAGTGGTAGAATCAATTCACATATGTTGTTTCTGAGCCACGGATAATGTTGAGATTTCTATCAATAATCTAATGTAGTAATCTTTAGTTTTCAAATATCTTCTAGTAGCTTTGTTTTAAGGTTGCTCTTTTTCTGTTTAGTGAAAATACCTTTATAAAATGAAAATACGCATTGCACTTGAGGAGCTAAATACATTTAGATAAATATAAAGAATCCTATCCTAAGTTCTGCTTTTTAAATACATATTAAAACCATCTGCCAATTTTATCTCTGATGTTTTTAAAGATATTATCTTTAAAATTTTTTTTGAAAAAAAATTATTCCTTTTTAATGTTTATTCATTTTAACATTTATTCATTTTAATGTTTATTCAGAGAGAGACAGTGTGAGTGGGGGAGGGGCAGAGAGAGAGGGAGACACAGAATCTGAAGCAGGTTCCAGGCTCCAAGCTGTCAGGGCAGAACCTGATGTGGGGCTTGAACTCACAAAGTCTGAGATCATGACCCAACTAAAGTTGAATGCTTAACTGACTGAGCCACCCAAGTGCCCCAAGAAGATCTTACCTTCAAAAAGATCAAAGCATTGTAGTAATTTTTTCATACTCCAATCCATTTAATGTGATTTTCATATGAAGATGGAAAAGCTCTGGTAAGGTCATTCTTTAAAATGTTTTAAAAAAATGTTTATTTTTTGAGAGAGACAGAGCATGAGTGGAGGAGGGACAGAGAGAGAGGGAGACAGAATCTGAAGCAGGCTCCAGGCTCTGAGCTGTCAGCACAGAGCCTGATGAGGGGCTCGAACTCACGGACCATGAGATCATGGCCTGGGCCAGAGTCAGATGCTCAATTGTCTGAGCCACCCATGCACCCCTCTAGTAAAGTCATTTTTGATGTCATGGTGTCAGTTTTATCTTTGAGTCCAAAATAGTATCACAGAGCTAGTTGGCACATAGTGCATGTTTGTTGAGTGAATAATTTATAAAGTATGGATAAGATGGATGTAGTAAGAATTGGTATATTGTGTGTATCTGATCTGTCAATATTTTCTGAATTTCTGCTGTGTTTAGAACACTACCTTAAGCATTCAAACTTTGGTTATTGTTCCTTGAGGTACAATAAGTAGGTTTTTTTATTAGATACAGTATTTTTTAAAGCAGTACTTTTGCAAAGTCCTTTGAGGATTTAAATATAAACCCTATACGTGGTGGTCATGATGGTCTAAGCTCTGCTATAGTAACTAGTCAACCTTGAAATATCCTGAAAATGTGACAAGACACAAAACAGACTTATTTCTTACTCATGAAGTGACTTTTGTGAGTCAGTAGATCCAAAACAACTGCTTCAAGTGATAAGTCAGGGATTCAGTTGCCTTTTGTCTTCTGGTTCAACTCATGGCTTTTAGTTCTTCTCATAGAGGGGACAACGCTTTTCTCTGCCTTATTCTGGAAGTAGCAAGTATTGCCTCTACTCACAGCCCAGTGGTCAGAATTAGATATATGGCTCAATATAACCACAAAAACTTCCGAGAAGTATAGTCTATAAGTACCCAGGAGGAAAGGAAACCAAATCCTGACATGGGTAGTGGTACACAACTTAGACTACATGCCATAGAGCTCAGAGGTCCAAAGACTGTCCATTCATTAATTCATTCAGCATTTAACCAGTAAGTTCACAAATGCTTGATATTAAATGATCTATCATTGCAGTCGTTCCTTACAATAAAAGGTACATGTATCATAACACTGACAACATAAATATACTTCGGAGGACAGTTGCTATGTTTTAGCAAAGTTTATATATATATATATATATATATATATATATATATACATGTAAAATATAAATATATAAATATTTATATATATAAATATTTATATATATAAATATATATAAAATATATAAAAAAGAGCATTAAAGTGGCAGTGCCTTTAACATATCTTTAACATTAAGATACCTAGAACAAGGTAGTTTTTTAGAGGCTATATTAATTTTACAGCCATCAAAGACAAGTATTAAGCCCATCAAGTCAACATTTTAGGTACTAAGAAGAAAGAAAAAAAGGAAAGGGAGGAATAAAGAGATGCAACTTTCAACTGAGACAGCTTCCTTCAGGGAGCCTTCCAATTTTTCCGGTTGTACTTCCATTTACATCACATCAACAAGTTCATAGTCACACAGTCAAAATAAATGCAATAGATTTTAGGCAGTGTAGTGTTTCAGCTGGTCACTTTGCTTCCCTGAATAAATTAATAGTTTTGTTATTAAGAAAGTATGGAGGAAAAATATTAAGTGAACAATTAGCAAGTTTTGTTGAAGTTAAGGATTTCACACACACACACACACACACACACACACACACACACTTGCTTGAATATACAATCCCAAGTAAGTGGAGATTCCTTTGAGATTATTCTCCAGCTGTTTCTATACTAATAAACCTCAATAGGGAAAGAGGAGGAACAATTTCTTTATTTTTTTCTTCTATTATTTTTCTGTTCACATAGTAAATGTTTCTGTAAATATTGCTACTACTGACTTTGCTATTGAAGAGAACCCTTACTTACTGAATTTAGACACAGTAAACCAATTGATATTTTAATTTAATCAAATATACTAATATGATCAGAGCTTTAACTTGTCCTTAGCTATCTGTCATGGTCCTATAAATGCTTCTCTATACTTTTAATTAATGTTAAAATATTTTTTATTTTATTTCCCTCAAAAGGGACGGCTTAGAAACAGATGTACTTCTTTTAGCATTGAGAGTTTATAAATAACATTTCTTATTCCTTTAGGTTTGTCAGTATGAGAAGTGATGAAATAAGGCCTGAGCCATACAGAGCCTAGAAATTGGATTCAGCATGTTTGCTACATACTACAGAGAATTAATTTAACTTCTTTTCATTTTTCCCACCTTTGTCTGCCTTCTCCACAGGCTGTACATTGATGGTCCATTTGGAAGTCCATTTGAGGAATCCTTGAACTACGAGGTTAGCCTCTGTGTGGCCGGAGGCATTGGAGTAACTCCATTTGCATCAATACTCAACACCCTGCTGTATGTCATTTTGATCCATTTTATTAGTTCAAATAGGGAACTATCAATATTTCAAACATCTCCCATTTAGTATGAGGTAATTCCTCACAGAATTTGTCTACAGTAGTCCTCCCTCTTGCACACAGGGAATACATTCCAAGATCCCCAGTGTATGCCTGAAACTGCAGATGGTGCTAAACCCTACATATACTCTGCTTTTTTCTGTAAGCTTAACATCAATTATGCACAATAAGAGATAATAACAAATATTAAAATAGGAAAATTATAATATACTGTGATGAAAGTTTTGTGAGTGTGGTATCTCTCTCTCAAAATATTTTATCGTAATGTAGTCACCCTTCTTGCGATGAGGTGAGATCATAAAATGCCTAGGTGATGAGATGAAGTGAAGCGAATGATGTAAGCATTGTGTGCTGTTGACCTTCCGACAATATGTCAGGTGGAGCAGTGATTATCTGCTTCCCTGCCGCGGATGACCGTGAGGGTAACTGAAACCACAGAAAGTGAAACCACAGATAAGGAGGCACTACTTTACTTGTTGTTCATGGAACTCCATTTACTGATTGATGAGGGGAGTAATTCAGTGTTTCTCAATATGTGGTCTGTGGCTTTCAGCATGCTCTCTTGTAAAACATCACAATTTGGCATTCATCTGTCCTTTTTTAAAATTATTTTTTAAAAAGTTTATTTCTTCATTTCTGTGAGAGAGTGAGCGAACAGGGGAGGGTCAGAGAGAGAGGGAGAGAGAGACAGAATCCCAGACAGGTTCCACACTGTCAGCCCGTAGAGCGCGATGTGGGGCTCCATCTCATGAACCGTGAGATCATGACCTGAGCCCAGACCAAGAGTCAGAAGCTCAGCTGATGGAGCCACCCAGGCTCCCCATTCCTGTGTCCTTTGAAAATTATTCCACCAACCTTCATTTCTCTACTTTCTCATAAATAGTAAGTGGTACTGTTCATCCATTCTGTCAACAAATACTTTGGAGCACCTACATGCCAAACCATCTTATAGGGACTGGTAATACAGTCATGAATGAAACATAGTCCCTGCCCTTAAAAAGCTTCCATTCAGATGGAGCAGGTGAAAAATAAACCAGTGAGAAATTCATAATAACATTATTTCAGAAAATATTAGAACTATGATAAAAAGAAGAAAGGATAATGGGATAAAAAAATAAAGGGTTGGGGTTATTGTAGAATTTTGGTCAGGAAAAGTTTTTCTCAGGAGTTAACAAATGAGCACATGATGCCTTGGCCTATTACTCAGCAAAGTTATAACAGACTGAAGAATAAAAATTTCAAATATGAGACTGCTTACCGAGTAAATACTTTTTCAGTTATTTTAGTTCTAAGGTTATAAGCAAAAATTAATTGATTAATATTAATTTTCATGAAAAAATAAACATAATGGTAAAAAATTATTCTCAAATGTATTCCATTCACTTTTCAAGAAGGCACAATTTGCGTTAAAACTCTTTTATGGAGTACTAAAACAAGGAATAATAAAGTTGAAATGATGTGTTTGAATGATATTCAATTTTAAATGCTTGTTACAAATTTGGGACTTTTTGGAGGTTCTTAGAAAAATAACCATATTCCAAGCCAGGAATCATTTGCTTCTGAAAACATACTGCAAGTTATTTGGGCACTCCAAGTTAAGAAAAAGAGAAAATATTTTCTTAACCTCAAGTCGACTTCATAATTATAAATAGGAATCCAGACTTGGAATTATGAGTTACTGGAATGCATTACATAGTAGGTGGCTGTTACATCTCTTTCTTTAAGGATTATTGAGAAGGGGATAAACAACCAGCTTTCTGGAATGGTTTTGGCTCATTTTGCCTGGAGGCCAGGACACGACTGATGTCCAGTGGAGCCCTGCTGAGTGATAGAATTCACAGAAAATAGAGAACTTTTTTCTGAGATGCAGGGTTCATATTATTCTGGTCCAGGAGTTTATTGCCTTCACACTGGAAATGGGTGATCTGCATATAATATTCACAAATAATAAACACTTTAATTCATGGAGTGTATCATTCCTCTGAGTCGGTATATTGCATTTTAAATTCGTTTGAGAGCTGTAGCAAGTCCTATGACAAATGATAAAATGTAAATGACTGGTTTTTCTGTGGGTTGCTTGCTTACTAATGAAAAGCAAATTTTCAGATACAGGGATTCTTAATTTTTTTTTCATCCTAATCCCTGCTGCGTTCTTTTAATTTTACAGGGATGACTGGGAACCGTACAAGCTCAGAAGACTATATTTTATTTGGGTGTGCAGAGACATCCAGTCCTTCCGTTGGTTTGCAGACTTACTCTGTGTGTTACACAACAAGGTAAAATTCGGTTGGTTATTTTTTTCATTAAAAATACTATTTTTTTTCAAGTGACAAAAATAATACTTATTATAGAATAAACCAGGAAATATGCAGATAAGTTGAAAGAACGAGAAAAAATTCTTAAGAGAACAGGAATAGCATGTTAATAATTTAGTACGCACATTTTCAGATGTTGCTATCTGAGAATATGTGTATATATCTATGGTATTTTTTAACATAGAAATGCTCATATTTGTGTTTTAATGTAGAATATTTTAACCTGGAAATGTAGGCTTATGGTCCATGAGGTATGCATATGGGGTGATGAGGGAAAGCATGTAGAGGGCCACATCAGCAGGCGGTTGCTACTATACTTTCCATCCTTCGTTCTGTTAGCTCTAATCTCTTATTTCCGCCTTTAATATTCCAAATGGACCATCACCAAACTTTTGGCACACTAGGCAGAATGTCGAAAATCCCAAATTCTAAGTTTTATTTCTTAAATAAAAAGCAGGCCTCCTTCATCTATCCTACATGTAGCTTTTTATTTATCTGTTGATATATAGATCTTAATTTTTGCAAATTATACAAGTAATACAAATAAGCATTTTTGCTATAAATTTTTTCTTTTTAGTTGTAGGATAGTTGACATACGGTGTTTTATTAGTTTCAGATGTATAGCATAGTGATTTGACAATTACACATTACAAACTGCTTACCACAATACATGTAGTCATAATCTTTCACCATAAAAAGTTATTATAAATTATTGACTAGCTCCCCTATGCTATAATTTTCATCTTTATAACTGGAAGTCTGTACCTCTCAATCCTTTTCACCTGTTTCATCTATACCACAACCCCCCTTCCCTTTGGCTACCCCCCAGTTTGTTCTCTGTATTTATGAGCCTATTTCTGTATGTTTGTTTTGTGTTTTAAAAAATTTTTAATGTTTATATTTTTGAGAGAGAGATAGAGTATGAGTGGGGGAGGAGAAGAGAGAGAGAGGGAGACACAGAAACCAAAGCAGGCTCCAGGCTCTGAGCTGTCAGCACAGAACCTGATACAGGACCTGAATTCATGAGTCGTGAGATCATGACCTGAGCCAAAGTTGGACACTTAACTGACTGAGCTACCTGGGTGCCTTATTTGTTTTGTTTTTTAGATTCTACATAGAAGTGAAATCATATGGTATTTGTCTTTCTCTGATTTCATTCACTTAGCATAATACCCTCTAGGTCAATCCATATTGTTGCAAATGACAAGATTTATTTCTCATTATATATATATTATATATATAATATATATATTTCTCATTTATCTCTCTCTCTATATATATACATATGTATATAGGAACATTCCATTCATGTATCGGAAAACATTTAAGTTGCTTCAAAAATTTGGCTATTGCAAATAATGCTGCAATAAACATAGGGGTGCGTATGTCTTTTCAGATTAGTGTCTGAACTTTCTTTGGGTAAATTACCCAGTAGTAGAATTACTGGATCATATGGTATTTCCATTTTTAATATTCTGAGGTACTTCTCTTATTGTTTTCCACAGTGGTTGCATTGCCACCAGCAGTACATGAGGGTTATCTTTCCTCCATGTCCTCATGAACACTTACTATTTCTTTTTTAATACTAGCCATTTTGACAGATATGTGGTGATATCTCATTGTGATTTTGATTTGCATTTTCACAATGATTAGTGATGTTGAGCATTTTTTTCATGTGTCTCTTGGTAATCCATATGCCTTCTTTGGAAAAGTGTCAAATCATTCAGATAAACCAAATCCTCCCTTAATATTTTCCTCACCCAATCTGTGTAACCAGAGGTAACTCAAGAGTGTTGTATAAATTCTACCGTACTATTTGTATTGTTCTATAAATTGCTTATTTTAAGCTTATCACTATGTCTTGAACATTTTTAATAATAGCACTTAATAGAGTTACATCATTCTTTTACTGCTATAGAGTATTTTGTAATATAGATGTACTTAGTACTTTATTTAACCATCCCTTAATGATGAATCTTTTTTATTACAAAGAACACTGCAGTGAGTATCATACATGTCTTTGTATGCAGATATTCATTTATTCAGTCTGTCATTCTGTCACTCATCAAATAATCACTCATTGCCTGCCATGAATCACAGACTGTTCTGGGACCTGGAGCTACATTGGAGAGCAAAACAAAAACAAGTTTTTGAGCTCATCCTAAGTGGGGAAGATAGACAACAAACTACTAAATACATAGGATGCCTGATTCTGATTAGGACAAAGAAGAAAAAGAAAGTGGGATAAAGCAACAGAGTAAACCATAAAGGACACACTAATTATATATTGTGTAATTGGGAATTCAGCTCCCAGAAAGGTATTTTAGCAGAGCCCTTAGTGAAATGAATGAGCAGACTAGGCAGAAATCTTGTAGAAAAGGGGATCTAACTCCATAGGCTAGGGCTCTGATGCAGTCGTATGCTTGGTAGTTTGGGAAGATGAAAGAAATCTGTGTGGGCAAAGCAAAGTAAGAAAGGGGAAAAATAGTAAGAGAATCAATCAGAGAGAGACCTGGTGTGTATGATGTTTTGGAGGAAAAGTGGATGACATAAAGTCTTTGGATTTTATGCAAAAAATAAATGGTTTCTGGAGATAGAAGAACTGAAAGCAAGGATTTGAACAGATATTTGTACACCGGTATTCATAGCAGCATTATTCACAATAGCCAAATAACCCAAACGCCTGGTGATGGATAAAGAAAATGTGGCATATACATAGAAGGGAATAATATTTCTTAAAAAAGAATGAAGTTCTGAGAAGTGCAGTGTGGATGAACCTCGAAAATGTTATACTAAATGAATTAAATCAGACGTAAAAGGACAAATATTGTACAACTCTGTTTATATGAGGTACATAGATGTCTAGTTCATAGACACAGAAAGTAGAACAGTGGTTGCCAAGGACTCAGGAAACATGAACAGAGGGTTATTGTTTGGTGGGCATGGGGTTTCAGTTTAGAAAGATGACACGGTTCTGGAGGTGGATGGTGGTGATGGCTGCACAGCAGTGTGGACGTATTTAATGTCATGAACTGTACACTTAAGGACAGTTATGTATATTTTACCACAATGGGGAAAAAAAAGTACAGATTCCTGGGACCTACCAGGGACCTGCTGAATCAGGAGGGGACAAACAGGAGGGATGAGAAGCCATTGAAAGGATTTGAGCAAGACTGATATAAATGTAGATCTTGGAAGTGTGTGTGAAAACATCAAGCTCTGGGATATTGCAGTTTCTGGAGGCACAGAAGATGAATTACAGCCAACAAAGGAGGCTGGTCAGACTGGCCAGTGAGTTAGCAGGAAAACCATGAGAGAGTTCTGTCTTTGAGGCTAAAGGAGGAAAAGCTTTTAAGAGCAAAATCACCACTCTTCGATTTGTGAGTATTTTTTCCTGGGTTGATCCCCAGGACTGACTTTCTGAGTTGGAGGTTATGAGGAGGTTGTGAATGAATTTAAATTTTTAATATATACTGATAAAACACTCTCCAAAGAGAAATTTTCATTTCTACCAAAGAGTATGAGAGACATTTATTTTAAAACATTATATTACCAATCTTGTTAATTTCTACCAATCTCTTAAACAGTGAGATCTCATTCTATTTTCTCCTGAATGCTAATAAGATTGAACCTCTCTTCATATGATTATTAACCAGTTGTATTACTTATGGGATTTCCTAATTCTACCTTTTGTTTTTCTAATTTTTTAATCTTTCTTGAACTGATATCTAAAAGCTGTACTTTTTTTTAAATAAAAGGCCATAATTGGATCCAAGATGAGGAAAGGCACATTTGAATAATAGATGTTGTATAAGGCAAGTAGTAGGGAAGGAAAGGATTAAAGGAAAGACAAGAATGTTAAGTGGCTGGACCTTCAAAGGAGTTGAATCTTAAGATTTATGTTTTCATTTCAAGTTTTTTGATGGATGTGCTTTATCCTTAAGATTCTGTGGAGTAAATAATATACAAGCTTTAAACTAGTGTAAACAATACAGTGATGACTATCTTCTATACACACTTCTGCACCCAGATTTTGATTTTTCACATCAGTGGGATGAACATTGGTCCTTCAGTTTTGCCTCTAAGGATGATGTGTTTGCAACTGTGTTACCAAGTTCAGAGTGTGCGTGTGTGTGTGTGTGTGTGTGTGTGTGTGTGAGAGAGAGAGAGAGAGACAGACAGACAGAGAGATCAACTGCAATACAGCATAGTGACTTTACATACAGTTTATGTGAGAGTAGGTGAAAATGTTTTTGAAACCAATGAAAATATAGAGTCTTTCAATCTTGTTCCCACTGTGTTTCACATTATTCTAGAATGCCTAAGACAAAGTTACCTTAGTTGCCCTAGTGACTGTCTTGGTGATAGACTATCTGCCGTGATGACAAATGTGGATCTTAAGTGGATCTTGCTTGGGCAGATTGTCCCAACCTGGTGAATGAAGGAGACCACGGGGCCAGATGTCAGGTGATCTGGTACCAGCTCTGCTAATATCTAACCACATGACTTACTCCAAGTCACTTCACCTCTGTGGGTCATATTGGCAAAATCAAAATGAGGGATCAAGGCTACATCAGGCATTTGGATTCTGTCATTTACAATGGAACAGTGGTTCTACCTCATATGAACTGCAAGTCCTTGAGTAAATCACTTAATCTCTATAAACCTGATTTATACTTTCAATTTGTAAAGGAGGCTACCAGCACTTGAAACCTGATGTGAGACTTAGCTTTAACATATCTAAAGTATCTATCATTTTGAAGGCATTTAAGAAATGATTACCATGATTCCTCTTAGTGATCTGTAAAGTTCCTTCCAGGACTCACATCCTGTTATTTTTTATTTGTGAGAAAAATAAGGAAGGGTGATAGGCAGGAGAAGTAAAAATGAAGAACATAATATTTGTGCATGATCCTACAGTCCTAATCTATTTGCAAGATTGTGTTGATCCATATATTTATTTTTTCCCTTATTTTTTTTCCCTTTTCCTTTTATTTGTAGAAAATTGTTCCTTTAGTAGATATTATTATCTTCATTGAGGGGTAGGTTAAAGTGGAGACATTGACATCATTAAAAACATCATTCAAATTTCCATAGTTCTTACTAGGGGCTGTGGGTACCAAATACCAGTTATCGATGCAGGAGTCATTGGACTGATCTCAGAACAGCATCCTGGTAAACATTTAAGACAAGAATCAACAAAAGCCACGTGTTTTTTGAGGTGCTATTCATCACTGGCATCTAGAAACTTCTGTTTTTTTGGAACTAAAAGTCATAAATCCTCATTCAGTTCCGAAAGGGCCTAAAAATGAATTTAGCATTTGGCTGTAACTTGAGGCAGCTATTTGATGGTATATAATTAACGATTATATTTTAAGAGTATGATGGGAGCTGAGAATGATCATTTATCACTTTTAAAGTAAATATGTTTTTATTGGGGCTTTATAACTCAGAGTTTCCACCTGTCAGAAAATGTATAGTTTTACATCTGAAAAGAGATGATGACATTCAGCCCTACCATTGTCCTGATGAAAAACCTGAGGCCTAGATGAGTGAGTAAATCCTTAGAAGTCTCAGGGCCAATATGGGAAGAGAGACAAGTCACCTGCCACGTGTTCCTCCCACGGTAAATGGGGCCAGAGGGGTGATGAAACCCTACTTAACCCCCCCACCATTTGCAATGTGCCTTTTTTTTTTTTTGCATTCCTGAAACTTCTACTTTGAGTCCCAATGTATCATTTTTTATATTAAATTAAATTAAATTAAATACTTATTTTTAAATTTTATTTAAATTCCAGTTAGTTATAACAGACACTGTAATATTAGTTTCAGGTGTACAATATAGTGATTCAGCACTTCCATACATCACCTGGTGCTCTTTGCAAGTGCACTCCTTAATCCCCATAACCTGTTTAACCTATCCCCACCCCACCTCCTCTCTGATAACCATTCAGTATAGTTAAGAGTGTATTAAAAAAAAAAGTCTGTTTCTTGGTTTGCCCCCTCTCTTTTTTTTCCCTATGCGTGTTTGTTTTATTTCTTAAATTACACATATGAGTGAAATCATATGGCATTTGTCCTTCTCTGACTTATTTCACTTAGCATTATACTCTCTGGCTCCACCCATGTCATTGCAAATGGCAAGTTTTCATTTGCTTTTATAGCTGAGTAATATTCCATTGTATATATACCACATCTTCTTTATCCATTCATCAGTCGGCAGACACTTGGGCTGTTTCCATAACTTGGCCATTGTAGATAATGTTGCTATAAACTTGGCCACTGTAGATAATGTAGATAATGTATCATAGTATAATATAAAAATAATACTTTGAATCGGTGGATCCTCTTGCTGCAGTAAAGTCCAACAAAACATTACCATCTAAAGCAAACCTGCTATGTTGATCTTTGTTCAAGAAATGTTTTGTCTTTTGAAGAAGTGCTGTTCCTATTGATGCCTTTCCTGGGATCCACACCTCAAACACTCCTCTCTGTTCTCCAAGGAGCCCACCAGGTGGAGGTGCTCCTCTCCTTCTCTTCCACTTTTGATGCCTTGTCCTTATCAGGGTGATGAAAGGAGGCCCTAAGAAGAAGAATACTTTTAAAAATAAAAAAAAAAATTATAAAAATTATTTTTAAACTTACATTTGTATAACATTTAAAAATATTTTAAAATTTTTGTTTAAATTCCAGTTTAGGTTATTTAAATTCCAATTTGCTAACATGCAGTGTAATATTAATTTCAGGTGCAAAAATATTTTTAAAATAACAGATTTCAGAAGTCAGGGTTCATTCAGAGGAAGGCCAATTATTAGTAGGTTCATTTTTGTCTTCTAGAAAAAGGCAGCATACAGAGACAAGAACAACCCTTTTACCCTCTTTGCTGAGTTTATTTTCCTCTAGGTGATATTTTTCTTATTTTATTTTTCAAGGCATTGAAATGTTTGAGATTTTTTTTTGAGACTGTTTTATTTTGGCAGGTATGTTTACAGCCTCATACATTTTTGTACAAGGAATACTACTGCCGAGTAAGAGGAAGGCAAGAATAAGAACTCTGCCTTTTGTTTTTGTTTTTGTTTGTTTTGCATTTTTTTTTGTGATTCCTAGCATGCATATTTTATATCATTATTTGTGGTTTGTTTTTTGTTTTTTTTTAAAGAAAATCATGTTCTTTAGGAGTGAACTCTTGGCTCTAATTTAGGGACTCTTAAGGAATAAAATAAGAGATACAGGGAAAGGATTTAGGGGATATCAGTGTAATATTTCACATGCTTGGTTTTGTATGTATAAAGATAACATAGGGATTCCTGGGTGGCTCAGTCAGTTGAGCATCCTACCTCTTGATTTCGGTTCAGGTCATGATCCCAGGGTAGTGGATTGAGTCCCATGTGTAGCTCCATGCTGAGTGTGGAGACTGGGATTCTCTCTCTCTCTTCTGTCTCTCTTTCTCTCTGTCTCTCTCTCTATCTCCCCCTGTGTCCCTCTCTCACCCACTCACTCTCTTTATCTCTCTCTCTAAAAAAATTAAAAAGTGAAATAAGATAACAGGATTGTTGTCTTGCACTGCTACCATCTACTATTCCCTTATCACTACTACTACTGCTTGCACTAATTGTGCCAATAGGCGCACATTATTAATGTCAGAATCTGGCATGTATATGACATGCATATATGTACCTATGTATATATACACATTTGCTAGTAAAGGTTGACTGTGATTAGACACCATACATCTTAAATTGTAGAATCACATATGTTAGAATAGGAGAAAGTCTGAGTACACGGAAGGAATTCTCATGTCTATTTACTTTTATGTCCTCTCAGTTTTGGCAAGAGAACAGACCTGACTATGTCAACATCCAGCTGTACCTCAGTCAAACAGATGGGATACAGGTATGTGGTTGGATGTTTTCATAAATTAAACAAGCCTCTTGATAATAGAAGATCTACTCTAAGGGCCATGCTGGAAGAACATTTCTGCAGGTGGTTTGAATAGAAGTTTCCCAGAGGAAGGCCTCTTTTGGAATGTGTCCAGAAAACCCATGGCTTGTCCTTGAAGCTAACCGTATTAGGTCTTTCATCTGTCCTCCTCACAGGGAGCGGGAACAGACCTTTGAGTTCATCTCTCTCCTTTTCACTGTTATCTCAAACTCTTCACCTCCAGAAATCAGACCATGAGCGAACAGTCTCATGATTGTGTTCATCGAGGGGAGTTTTTATGTGGAGAGACAAGATAAGATCATATGTAGTTAAGCTTATTTCTCTTCAAGGGAAACTAAACAACATAGTAATAGCCATTACGCATCATGTACTTACTATACTAGGGACCCTGTGCTCAGCATCTCATATTCATTATCTTGTGTAATTGCAACAGATCCAAGAGGTAGATGATATTGCCATCCTCACATTATAGATGAGGAAGCTGAGGTTTACAGAGGCATGGAAGTGCTGCACAGGTGTATAAATCTGGGCATGAATGCTTTTACAAGTTTTATTTTAGTATTTTCCATTATATATTTTCTATAATACTTTGAATACAAACTATGAATGCTTGTCAGTTACTTCAAAACTAACCTAACCCTATTTTTTCTAGTCAGATTTCTACCCCATTTGGTATGTAAAAAAAATATTTCATTTTCCTATTCTCATGAAGCAAGTCAGTATCATTATTCCTCATGGTATGGCTGTAATTAAGGTATGGAGCATAAATTGCATTGGTTCTCCATTTGTCTGCCTGGGACTCAGACACTCTCCCCCTGTCTTCTCACTTCCCTCTGACCCTTCATTGCCAATCCAGATCTAATATTCTGTTAATTGCAAACACCAACCCGTTAGAAGTTATTTTGTTGATCGACTCAAGATGTGGAGCTCTTCTGTCTTAGGCTGTCTTGTCTAGGATCATTTCCCAAAATTTATGATGACAATTTGTAGTATTTTACTCCTACAATGAGCCAAATATGACAACTGTATTTGCAGTGCAAAAACACTTCAATAAAGTCTATGTGCTACACCCTTTTTGAGAGTAGGCAATTAAAATGCCTTCTTTAACATTGTGGTTGTTAAAAATGAAGCAACTAACTGAAGTCTAGGAAGATCAGCCATTTGTAATAATGGAATTCAAGAACATAATGGATTTTAAAGGAAAAGAGGAAGGAAATGATGTTTCTAAATGACTATACTTAATAGCTTGCCATTTGATACTTATATTCTTTAAATCACAGCAATTTGGTAGGAAGCCACAGCACCAGTAGAAAATGATGTTAGAGAAATAAGTTATTCGTCCAACTCTGTGTCATATAAAATATAGTGCTTTCTTTTTGGCAGAAGATAATTGGAGAAAAATACCAAGCACTGAATTCAAGACTTTTTATTGGACGTCCTCGGTGGAAACTTCTGTTTGATGAAATAGCAAAATGTAACAGAGGGTAAGTACTAATTCTCAGGAAATTTACCATGTGGCTAATGATCAAATTAAAGTATTCTCAAGTCATAGCATGTAGTTTTTAAAGATGAATTAGGTAATGGGTTTACAAATGGCAAAGTCACTTAAACACTCAATTATCACTCTCAAAGAAGGAAGCAAGTCAGGGACCACCTCACACATATCTGTAACATCAAATAATTAAAATTTGGCTTAGAAATAGTCTATAAAGAATTTATGAGGAAACTATCCTACGTACTTTCAAATTTGCATAGACCCATATTAAAATGGGTATTCATTCCAACATCATGTATCAGGTGATCACTGGAAAAATTTTTCAAAATCATGTTGGCAAACAAGGGAACTCTACCAGCATTTCTAACAATGAATGCACTTAAGAATCAGGCATTTGCATTTTTTTTTATCAGAATGAATAAACTTTTAAAATCCTTAGTGGTAATATGGAGTCTCTAATACAGGAGTATTTCCAAACATAATTTTTTTTCTTGGAAGCTATAATTCTATGAACAATCTTAGTATTATGAAATACGTGTCTATGGTCTAAAGAGATTACCGTTTAAGGAAAGCATTCACTGTAAGGCACAGACTAGCCACAACTCCCCTTTTTTTGTAAACTTATTGTTCAAGGCAGTGGTCTATAAGAATTCTAAGAGTATTTTGAAAACAATATACCCACTCACACATTTTAAATTTGGTATTGAAATAGTTTCATCATAAGTTTAAATAGTTGCAAAGGCTCTAATTTCTAACATATTGCACATGCTGACATTTTAAAATTAATGTAACTCTTTTAAACCTGTCTACTGGAATTAAAATATCAGTTTTTTGATACCAACCTCATATATTTGTAAAGATATACAAAAAGCTTTCAAACTGAGAACAAACTGAGGGTTGATGGGGGGTGGGAGGGAGGGGAGGGTGGGTGATGGGTATTGAGGAGGGCACCTTTTGGGATGAGCACTGGGTGTTGTATGGAAACCAATTTGTCAATAAATTTCATATATATATATATATATATATATATATAAAATAAATAAATAAATAAATAAATAAATAAAAAGATATACAAAAAGCTTTCGTTAGCAATTGGAAATTTTACATTATTTTTTCTTTAAAAAATTTTTTTATTAATATTTATTTTTGAGAGAGAGAGAGAAACAGAGCATGAGCGGGGGAGGGGCAGAAAGAGAGAGAGAGGGAGACACAGACTCTAATGCAGGGTCCAGGCTCTGAGCTGTCAGCACAGAGTCCAACATGGTGCTCTAACTCACGAACCATGAGCTCATGACCTGAGCCAAAGTCAGACGCTTAACCAACTGAGCCACCCAGGCGCCCATACATTATTTTTTCTACTTGAACTTGTATTTCCATTGTATTTAACCTATAGAATTTATCAAAATTCAATATGTTTTTACATTTGAACTAATTGTATTTTTGTTGCTTAAGTAAACATACTTCTGTAATAAGAATGTACATAAATTGAAGTTTTAATTTTTAAAATATCCTTTGTTGCTCTCCTAGATTGATTTACTATTACAATTACTAGTATATAGTTAATCAATTCACAATTAAAAAAAATACATTTTTATAAATATAAAAAGGATATTTGTGAATAAATGAGACAGCTTATCAGATGAAGAGTTTTAAAAATGCTTCAGTTCATGAATTCCTAGATAAATACAATTTATTGAAAGAATCACTGATGTATCATGGCTCCTGGCTCCATCTTCAGAGATTTTGTTTTAGGAATTGTAATGGCTCCTGGAGCCCCGGGAACAAAATTTAAAAAAAAGTATATGGTTGACTCCTGACAAGCATCCTTTTGTTAATTTTCTTGGTATAGTGATGAAAACTTTGGGATTTTGTTATTGTTGCTATTGTTTTTCCTCAATCCGGAAACCAAATTCTATTACAGGAAAGGATCATTTATAAGAAATTAGATTGGGATTCTTGATTTCTTTGGTTCCTTCTTAAGAATTCTCATTAGTTAAACTGTTCATGATTTAGATTGATTTTGTATGTTTATTTGCTTGGTTGTTCATTTCCTTTAAACAGCAAAGCTGGTTTAAGAAGAACAAGTGTATACCATCTGCTGTTGACATTTTGTACAACACTTTCACTTTCTGTATTTGCTCTGGCCAAGCACCTAAAAACGCATTATTTTTAAAGAATTTTTACATGGCATATTTAGGAAAAGAATGGATGAACATCTTAAGGTTCATTAACTAGAAAAAAGGTGCTACTTAAAGAGAAGTCCTCATTTGAGATACAAAATTTTGGTTAACCTCATGTACATGAATTACTGAAAGAATATATAAAGTCACATACATACATACTTATACATGTACATGTATATGTATGCATATATATTTAAAATCTATATACTGAAAATATGAACCTTAAATTTTAATGCAAATTGAATGAATCTATTACATAGAATTCTTTAATGTAGTCTTTTTCAGATACACTCATATATTGTTCATGGATGATTTCCATGTAATTCTACCTCACAGTATTCTACAGTATGGATATATAGGTTACCTCCAGTTCTCTACCATTACTAACAGTGCTATAGTAATTATCTTTGCTCATACTTTCTCAGGCTCTTTGGGAGTTGCAGTTCAAGGTTAGAATCCTTGAAATGGAATTGCTGGCGCAAAGAGTATACACATTTAAATACTGTCCTATCAAAACCAAAAGGCTGAATCAGTTTATGCTCAATTTACTTTGCACACATGTATGAGGTGGTTCCTTCCTTGTGTGGCTTTTTTAAATTCAGGAAATGAGGGGCGCCTGGGTGGCGCAGTCGGTTAAGCGTCCGACTTCAGCCAGGTCACGATCTCGCGGTCCGTGAGTTCGAGCCCCGCGTCGAGCTCTGGGCTGATGGCTCAGAGCCTGGAGCCTGTTTCCCATTCTGTGTCTCCCTCTCTCTCTGCCCCTCCCCCGTTCATGCTCTGTTTCTCTCTGTCCCAAAAATAAGTAAACGTTGAAAAAAAAAAATTTAAATTCAGGAAATGAATTATGTAATGGTATTACATGATCAAGGAAAGTGAAGGAGCTTTTGAAGTCACCCTATTTTCATCATTATTTGACAAAAGAAGGAACTAGGACCCAAAAGGTAATGATTTATCTCAAGCTATGGTTAATGAGTCAGAATTTATACATGAACCCTATCTTCTGACTGTAAAGTTCAATGTGCTTTATTTACAGCAAAACATTGTCCCAAATAGAAAGAATAGCAATTTTATTTTATCATGTCCCTCTTAGGGACAGTGAGATGTTGCAAGTGAGGTGTGTTCATTATGTGTATTACAGCAGAATATTAACTATAATACACCAAAAGTCAACAACTAATTTTTCAAAAGTATAAAAAGATTCTAGATATTACTTCATAAGCCATTCAGTATTAAAAGCATGTCAGGAAATTTTTCGTTATGCCTAACCAAAGTCCAGTTTCCTCTTACTTGTAATAAAAATGCGTATCATATCATAAATTAGTCAAATGTATGCATTATACAAAAGGAGAAATAAAGGATTAACTTTATGTGGCCTTTGGAGTAGAGAACTAATACTCTGGGATTGAGTAAAATGTTTGAGACCGTATCTGTATATCTTCCTCCTGGTGTTTTAAAAAATACAAATCTCTGTATCCATTCTAGCAATTTTGGGTAGAGTCTTTCAGGTTTTCTACATAGAGTACCATGTCGTCTGCGAATTGGAAACTTTGCCTTCTTCTTTGTTCATTTGGATGCTTTTATTTATATTTGTTGTCTGATTGCTGAGGCTAGGATTTCTAGTCCCAGTAGTATACTGAATAGCAATGGTGAGAGTGGACATCCCTGTCTTGTTCCTGACCTTAGAGGAAAAGCTCTCAGTTTTTCCCCACTGAGGATGATACTAGCTGTGGGTCTTTTGTATATTTATGATGATGAGGTGTGTTCCCTTTATCCCTACTTTGTTGAGGGTTTTAATTAAGAAGGGATGCTGTATTTTTTAAATATACCTGGGTCTGATCTCTCACATTCGATCTTATGTCCCTGGGTCAAGTCACTCAAACCTTCTGAATCTATATTCACAAGGAATGAATAAACTGTCATTATTATGAGATCCCACACTTGCAAATCTGCACGGAAAAACAACGATTGGTATAATATGCACAAATATACAATATGCACAAATATGTTGAACATTATGGAACTGGTTCCCAACATCTGGCCCCAAACAACATTCTCTGCTTAACATCTATTTCTACCCATCTCAGCAAAGTTTTTGTAGATAAATCTCCAGATGGTTGTTGGACTGCAGAAACCAAATACAAATTTAGTGCAAATGGATTGCAGAGATTAAGTGTAGATCTTGAAAAAGTTACAGGATCTCATTGTTAGTGAAACTCACACTGGGGAACTCCTCAAATTACACAAAGATCTACTAGAGTTAACCTAGTTAACAACTGAAATACAAAAATGTAAAAAATATGATATATGGGTGCCTTAAAAATGATGATTTTAGGGGCACTGGGATGGCTTAGTGGGTTAAGCATCCAACTCTTGAGTTCAGCTCAGATCATGATCTCACAGTTGTGAGATAGAGCCCTGCATGGGGTTCTGCACTACGCATGGAGCCTGCTTGGGATTCTCTCTCTCTCTCTCTCTCTCTCTCTGTCTCTCACTCTCTCACTCTCTGCCTCTCTCTCTCTCCTTCTCTCCCCCTCCCTCCCAACCCCCACCCCCGCTCATGCTCTCTCCCTCTCAAGAAAAAATAATTTAAGAGAAGCCATCAGGAAATCTGTAAAAATTGAAAAATGAACTTTATAATTGCCCTGTGAAGAAAGTAATGTTATCTTACTGTAATGCAGCATGACAGAGAATGTACACAAACAAACAATGACTCACTGCCTACTCATTTTCATGAAAGCCACACTAGGTTTTTTGTTTGTTTTTGTTTTTTGGTGGTGTAAATTGAATTGTTCAATTTTATTCAATCTAAGTAACCTAGTGTGTTACTAGGTTTCAGATCTAGTGTGTCTATATCTGGTTTTAATAATAATCTAAATTGTATTATGTATAAGGCAATTTATTTTCATGTTTCTTTTTAATTTTCTTCTCACTTGGGGTTTACTTAGGTTTTCTTTTGCTAGTTTCTTAAAGTAGAACCTTATATCATTGATTTCAGACCCTTTTTATTTTCTTTTTTTTTTTTTTTAATTTTTTTTTTCAACGTTTATTTATTTTTGGGACAGAGAGAGACAGAGCATGAACGGGGGAGGGGCAGAGAGAGAGGGAGACACAGAATCGGAAGCAGGCTCCAGGCTCTGAGCCATCAGCCCAGAGCCTGACGCGGGGCTCGAACTCACGGAGCACGAGATCGTGACCTGGCTGAAGTCGGACGCTTAACCGACTGCGCCACCCAGGCGCCCCTTATTTTCTAATAAAAGTGTTCAGTACTATAAATTTCCTTCCCTCTCCACACTTCAGCTACATCACACAAATGTGGATATGTTTTGTTTGTGTTTTTATACACTTCAAAATATTTTTAAGTTTTCTATGTGATTTCTTCTTTGACCCATTGGTTATTTTAGAAGTATGTTGTTTAATTTCCAAACATGTGGGGATTTTACATATATCTTTTTGGTTTTGATTCCTAGTTCAATTGGGTTCTGTTGAGAAAATACACTCTTTGTGATTTCTATCCTTTAAAATGTATTGAGACGTGTTTTATTGCCCAAAATATGGTCGGTGTTGATGAACATTCCGCGTGCACTTGAAAAGAATTTATATTCCATTGTCTGGGGATAGAGCACACTGTAAATATTAGTTACAATTGGTTGTTAATGGTATTTAGGTCTTCAGTACGCTTACTGATTTTCTGTTTTTTCTATCAATTACAGAGAGGAGTGTTGAAATCATCAACTGTAACTCTAGCTTTATTTGTCTTTATAGTCCTATTAGTTTTTGTTTCATGTATATCAGAATTTTTTAGTTGGAGGTTTTAATTGTAGTGTTTAAACTATTTCATTACATATTATTATTATTATTATTCTATGTATAATATTATATGTATTCATTACAAAATATATTACACTTTATTATTTCATGGAATAAAAAATATTGTTTGATTTTTTCCAGCTTTCTTGAGATATCATTAACATATAGTATTATATAAATTGAATATGTACCGTATAATATTTGATATATATAATGATTTGATATATGTATATATATTGCAAAATGACTACCATAAGAAGGTTAGTTAGTCAACACAGCCAGCCATCACCTCATGTAATTACAATTTGTGTGTGTGTGTAAAGAAAACTTTAACAATCTACTCTCTTAGCACCTTTCAAATATACAACACTGTATTGTTAGCTATAGTCACCATGCTGTACATTACATTCCCAGAACTTATTCTTACAATTGGAAGTTTATAATTCTCTGTCAGCCTTCACCCATTCCCTACCTCTTTTGCCTGGCCCTGACAACCACCAATATGCTCTCTGTTTCTACACAGTATTTGTCTTTCTTTGTCTGATTTATATCACTTAGTACAATATCCTCCAGTTGCAATCATGTTGTTGCAAATGGCAGGATTTCGTTCTTTTTTATGGGTGAATAATATTGTTCTGTGTGTATGCGTGTATGTATGTGTGATATTAATAGTTAATATATAAATTATATGTATATCACATGATTTCTTTATTCATTTATCCATTGATGAACACTGAGGTTGTTTCCATGTCTTGACTATTCTAATAAAGCTGCAGTGAACATGGAGGGGCAGGTATCTTTCTGAGATAATAATTTTATTTCCTTCAGATGTATACATAGAAGAGGAATTGCTGGATCATATAGTACTTCTATTTACAATTTTTTTTTTTTTACATTTTGTTTTTATTTTTGAGAGACAGAGAGAGACAGAGCACAAGCAGGGGAGGGGCAGAGAGAGAGGGAGACACAGAACCCGAAGCAGGCCCCAGGCTCTGAGCTGTCAGCACAGAGCCCAATGCAGGGCTCGAACTCATGAACCGGGAGATCGTGACCTGAGCTGAAGTTGGACACTTAACCAACTGAGCCACCCAGGCGCCCTAGTCTATTTAAAACTTTTTGAGAAACCTCCATACTGTTATCCATAGTGGCTGTACCAATTTACATTCCCAACAGTAGTGTACAAGAGTTTCCCTTTCTCCATATCCTTGCCAACATTTGTCTCTTTATCTTTTTTGATGATAGCCTTTCTAACAAGTGTGAGGTGATATCCTAGTGTGGTTTTGATTTGCATTTCCTTGATGATTAGTGATGCTGAGCACTGTCATGTGCCATTTGGCTGTTTGAACATCTTTTTCAGAAAACGTCTATTCAGGTTCTTTGCCTATTTTTACTTCAATTATTATTTCTTTTTTTGCTATTGTGTTGTATGTATTTCTTATATATTTTGGATATTAACCCCTTATTTGATATGTATTTTTACAAATATTTTCTCCCATCCCATATGCTATCTTTTCATTTTGTTGAGCATTTCTTGTGTTGTGTAGAAGCTTTTTAATTCGATGTAATACCACATATTTATTTTTGCATTCATTGCTTGTACTGCTGGTGTCCTATCCATGAAATCAATGCCAAGACTATTATCAAGGAGATTTTTCCATTTTCTTCTAGGAATTTGATGATTTCAGACCTTACCTCTAAGTCTTTAATTCTCTCTGACTTAATTTTGTGAGTGGTGTAAGATAGGGGTCTGGTTTCATTCCTTTGCATGTAAATATCTAGCAATTTACTGTTGTTTTCTATTTATCACATTTGTTCTTTTTCTTTCTTCATCTACTTTCTTTTGGATTGAGTACATTTATGATTCCATTTGTTACTCCTATATTGGCATATTAGCCATACTTCTCTGTTTGCTTTTAGTGTTTTATTTGAGGTATTGGTTCCCAAACTTCATTCCTTGGACCAACATCCCCTGGAACTTGTTAGATTCTTGAACCCTATCCAAAGTCTCCTGTATCAGAAGCTCTAGGGGTGGTCCATGGACCAGGTGGTTTGTGGTCTGGGAAGTCCCTCAGGTACTTTTGATGAGGCTGAAATCAGAGAAACATTCTAGGTTTAGAGTGTATATCATTAGCTTCACAGTGCACCCTGAATAATATTATACTGCTTTATGTACTACCATTCCCCCTGCATCTTTTTGGCTGTGGTTTCTCTCTTTCTTTCTTTCTTTCTTTCTTTCTTTCTTTCTTTCTTTTTCTTTCTTTCTTTCTTTCTTTTCTTTCTTTGGAGAAAGAGAGAGAGCATGAGCAGGAAGGGGTGAGGAGAGAGGCAGAGGGAGAGAAAGAATCTTTTTTTTTATTTTATTTAATTAATTTTTAAAAAATATTTATTTTTGAGAGAGAAAGCATGAGTTAGGGGAGGGGCAGAGAGAGAAGGGGACAGAGGATCTGAAGTGGGCTCTGCGCTGACAGCCCAACGCAGGGCTCAAACTCATAAACCGTGAGATCATGACCTGAGCCAAAGTTGGACGCTTAACAACTGAGTCACCCAGGTGCCCTGAGAGAGAAAGAATTTTAAGCAGGCTCCACTCTCAGTGCAGAGTCTAATGCACTGAGATCTAATGACCCTGAGATCATGACCTGAGCCAAAATCAAGAGTCAGATGCTCAACCAACTGAGCTACCCAGGCGCCCCACTTTGGTTATTGTTCTTATTCATCTTTCTTCATATACTGTAAACTCCATAATGCATAGTTATTACTTTTGTTTTAACTATCAATTATATTTTAAAGAGATTAAAAATTAAGTAAAATACACATTGTGTTTATTCACCAATTTACCATCTTGGTGCTCTTCATTCCTCTAGGTAGATGCAAATTTCCCTCTGATATCACTCTCCGTCCTGAAGAATTTCCTTTAATATACTTTATAGTGCTGGTTTGCTGGTGCTGATTTCTCTCACCTTTTGTTTAAGAAGTTCGTATTCCTTCCTCAGTTTTGAAAATTATTTTTGTTTAGAATTTGATATAGTACAGTTGACATTTTCGCTTGTCTTTCAACACTTTGAAGAGGTCACTTCATTGCCTTCTGACATGCATAGTTTTTGACAAGAACTCCATCTTTCATCTGCTGTTTATTATTTGTAAAGTGTCCTTTTACCCCTCTGGCTGTTTTTGTTTTTCTCTTTGAAAACTGTCATTTTTGGTTTTACTTTAAATTGACTTACCGTGGTTTTCTTTGCGTATGTTCTCTTTGGGGTTCATTAGATCCTTGGATCTATGTATTTGTTTTCTTCAAATTTGGAAAAAGGGCAACTATTTCTTAAGTGTTTTTTCTCTTTCCCTCTGCCTTGTCTCATGTTGGGGCTACAATTCCATCCATGTTAGACTAGTTGATATTGTACCACAGGTCACTGAGCCTCTATTCATTTTTTTTTCCCCAATTTTTGTTCTTGGTGTGGTCCATTGGGATAGATTGTAGTGCTAGGTCTTTAAGTTTAATTATCTTTTCTTCTGCAGTGCCTATTTTTCTGTTAACCCATCAGTATATTTATCATTTTAAATATTACATTTAATCACTAGAATTTCCATTTAGGCCTTTAAAAAATCTTCTGTTTCTCTTCCCATCATGTTGATGTTTACCTTTGAATATAATGAAGGGTGTTTCTCATCACTGTTTCAATGATGTCTGATAGATAATTCCATCAAATTTGTTGTTCTGGGCCTGTTTCTATTGACTGATCTTTCTCCTGTATTAGTTTGATAGGGCTTGCTTCCATAACAAAATCCCTCAGACTTGAGTGGATTAAACAACAGAAATTTATTTTCTCAAATTTCTCGAGGCAGGACATCTAAGATCAAGATGGTGGCAGGGTTGATTTCCTCTGAGACCTCCCTCCTCTGCTTACAGGTGACTACCCTCTTATTGTCTCTTCACATGGTCTTTTGCTTTGTGCATGTGTCTCCTCTCATGTCTCTTCATGTGTCCACATTTTCTCTTCTTATAAACATTCTTGAAGACTGGAGTAGGATACACTCTGACAGCTTTATTTTAACTTAATAACATCTTTAAACGTTTTATCTCCAAATACAGCTATATTATGAGGTATTGGGGGTTTGGTTTTTCAACATACGAATTTTGAGGGGACATAATTCAGCCCATAACACTCCTAGTTAAGGTTCATAATTTCTTGCTCTGTAAAGCTCTTACTAATTTTCTATTGGATACTGTACATTTTGAAGTTTAGATGTTAAATGCCATAGGGTGCCTGGGTACCTCAGTCAGTTAAGCATCCAGCTCTTGATTTCGGCTGAGGTCATGATCTCACAGTCGTGAGATCAAGCCCTGCGTCAGCCTCTGGGCTGACAGCACAGAACCTGCTTGGGATTCTCTCTCTCCCTCTCTCTGTGCCGCTCCCCCCGCCACTGTCTCTCAAAATAAATAAATAAACATTAGATGTTAAATGCCAAATTTTGATCTTTCTTTTCAATATTGTTGGACTTGTTTCAGGCATGCAGTCTTGTGACTTGGATTCAGTCTGATCTTCCTAAGTCTTGCTTTTAAGCTTTGTTAGTATAGATCCAGGGCACCTTCCATCTATGGCAAAGTTTTCCAACATCCACCCTGCCTCTTGCCTCAAGCAAGGTGATAACTTTCTAGAATACTATCCATTGCCCACAAATGAAATACAGATCTTTTCATTCTGGTTTGTGGGAATATGAATTATTCACAACCTTGTGTAAACTCGGAATGGTTTTGCCTTACTGCTTTCTGCTACTTCCTTACCCAGATTCATGTAGTTTCCTCTCACACCTGAGCAAATCAGTATTCAGCCAAAGACTTGAGGGTTCACCTCTACAGATCCCCAAAGCTTCCTTCTGTGGATCACTCTTTCTTTCTTTCTTTCTTTCTTTCTTTCTTTCTTTCTTTCTTTCTTTTTTTTATGTTTATTTTTGAGAAAGAGTGCATGCAAACTGGAGAGGGACAGAGAGAGAGGGAAACAGAGGATATGATGCAGGCTCTGTGCTGTCAGCACAGAGCCCAACATGGAGCTCGAACCCACAAACCATGAGATCATGACCTGAGCCAAAGTTGGGCACTCAACTGACTGAGTCACCCAGGTGCCCCAATCTCTCTTCCTTTCCACATTCTTCACAGATTCTAGCTGTTTTGTCCTCCATGAATTCCATTCTTTGTCTCTTCAGCTCAGAGCCCCAATCTCAGCATGAATTTCCCTGTTTTGCAGCCTGTAGATTGCCTTCAGGCAATAAGCAGAGACAATTGCTGGACTCATCTTGGTTTCTTGTTTTTTGTTTTTTTCTCTTTTTCTAGTGAATCGCTGTTCTGTTCTACCTACTGTCAAGTATCTGAAAATATGTTACTTCATATATTGGGGTTTTTCCCCTAGTTTTTCAATGCATGAGGATAAATCTAGTCTCCACTACTCCATCATGGCTGCAAGTGCAAGTTCTATTTTTGTAGTTCTTTGTTTCATTTTTCAAGATGAAATGTTTTAGTAAAACCATTGTTTAAGTATTTATTATAAAATCTTGATACCCGTTTAAGTGGATTTACCAGGTTTGTTTTTCCAGCACCAATTATTCTCAGCCAAGCTAATGAGGACACACTATATTTGCCTAAGACATGATATGAATTGTTAGTAATTTTGATATCCCAGGAAGAATTCAATGCAAATAATAAATTTTGGAAGAAGATCAATGTGAAATACTAGTTACTTCCTGGGATTTATTTAGTCTATTTGTTAGGGATATGTATAATTTATCTACTAAAATTTTATGTTAGCAAATAATAAAATCTGTTTGGCATTTATTACAGTTCTTAGAGTGTATAAATAAAAAATGAATTGTATACAGATTAATATGCTTTTGTTTCAACTTGGATATAAATTAGTTACTTAAAATTATCCTTTCAAATTGGTAGTAGCTTTTCTTTGTCTTAATCATCACTGCCCGTGCAAATTCATGGGCTCTTTAGAGAAATGCATATAAAGCATCTAGTAAGAGAAGACTGACATGATCTCACAGTGTGGACGGACATCTATCACTTGCTGTTCTTGATTTTGTTTCTGCATGTAACGGAAAGGCTAAAGGCAGACTTCTCACTTTCTGTCTGATAATAAGCAAATATGTGCTCGTAGTTGCATTCTTTGAGCTATCCTGATTTCTAGTGGGAATAGCATGAAGTAAATAATGTATCTTCATGGTGATCACTTACATTTGGAAATAATTGAGAAATTAATTAACTCAGTATGCAAAGCAGCAATAACTGGATTTTGTTAATACCTTAAACATGTTTGTAACACATACTTCTTGTTATGTTCTGCCTAATTTTTCACCTGATTTTCCATTTTCTCCTCTGTCTTACCAGGAAAACAGTTGGTGTTTTCTGCTGTGGACCCAGTTCAATTTCTAAGACCCTTCATAAACTGAGTAACCGAAACAATTCATATGGGACAAGATTTGAATACAATAAAGAATCTTTCAGCTGAAAACCTTTGAGATGAACCAGGACTCTGAACAAGGAATGAGTGCAATTTCTAAGACTGAAACTCAGCTGAATGAACCAGCTGTGTCATACCAAAGAGTAGCAAGGTTTTCTTATTTATGATTATTTAAAATGGAAATACAGAGAATGTGGCAAGATGACAGGTCACATTACATGTTTAATCTGGAAACCAAAGAGGCCCTGAAGAATAGTTGATGTGATGATTCACTTTTCAATGCTCAGATTAAAAGAAAACTATTAGATGCACACTGTTGATTTTTATGGCAGATTCAAGAACTCCCTAGTGAGGAGCTGTGCTTGCTCACTGTGACGCTGATAGCCTTGGTCCTCTTTAAATTGTTTTTGGTTGAACAAATGCAACATTGAACAAAATTAAAAATTCATTGAAACTCAGATTACATTTTCTACGTGAGTTTAAACAAGAGTAGCTTTGATTTTGAAAAGCTTCAGGCAAATATATTAGATGTTTGAAGATATAGCACAGGACTCTATTAATACGGGTACTTTGTATCTAATCTTCCTCACTACTGATGCTAATACCTCTGTTTGATGTCTGTAGACTTTATGCTAAATGAACTTTTATAAATGTTGATATAGTATCTATTTTTACATTTTTCTTTCTTCTTTTTTCCTGTCTATAAGGAAATCTTCCCTCCTTTGCATGCATTAGAGACAGTGATTTAATAGGCCCTTTCCATCCACAATTTACTTAATCTATTACTGTTGCATAGTAATGAGGAAAATATCATTACTCTAAATTATAAAGAAATATATAGACTTTCCTTTTTCAGCATTTTGGCCTCTATTATTTTTATTTACTCCGTCTCCCCCCCCCCAGAATAGATTGTCTTATTTTTAGCCTGTTAAGGTACTTTAATTTGCACTTTGAGACCAAAGAGCATTGTGTCTCTCAGTGGTCACCAAGATAGAAGACATCTCTCTTTTGCCACACATTGGTTTATACTGGAGACAATGAAAGTACAGTGCCATTCCTGAACAAAAGAACATGTACTTTACTTTCTACACAAGAAGAAATACTTCATTAGTATTTAGGTTCAGAATCAAGAATATTATTTGTTGCACCATCTGGTATTCTGAGTCTTGATAGAATCTAATTATTGAATTTCAAGTCACTGTTGGGACTACACTGCATGATCCTATCAATTTAGGCTTGCTGGCCATTTCATTCTTGGCTCAGAGGAAAAGTCGTCTTCCCTACTTTAAGAATTAAGGCATTTTTGCAGTTTAGTGATTTTGTTGTGTAGACATCTATCAATTGCTATTGAATATAGCTGAAATAAGCAGAATGACTTGTCTGTCAAAATATTGCATGGTATAATAGAACATGATAAATGCTACTGTTACTTTTTGCTCTGATTCACTGATAGCAATCAAGCATGTTAAAACATCTAGCATTGAATGCCCATAAACATATTACTTATAGATATTTCTTCCTTCCCTTGGAATTTTTTCTTCTTCCTTCTGTGGAAGGATAATCAGAAAAGGATATGGGAAATGTGCAATATTCCTGCAGATTTAGCTCTGAAGGCATATTTGATAACCAATACATCTTGGCAACACCTGCTAAACTAAAAAGAATTTTCATAAACACACACAACAGAAGTAGGAAAAAGAACTGTGGGTTAGTACAGGCTTGATGTGCAATGCTGACTCTTTACTGATCATAGTTTATTTATGTGATTGTATTAATACACCTAATTTCAGTAAAACAGGTAGAAGATTTTTCAAAAAAAGAAACATCTTTCTTGGTAGGTCTACTATTCTAGATGAACATCCTGTCTCTTTTAAATTCTAGCTGATGTTCAAACATGAAGTGTTAAACACAGCTAATCTTTGCTTCTGTAGGTAGTAATAAATTAGGTTTTCATGACACATGTAGAAGAGAGTTTTGTTTTTTGAGGGATTTTTTGCTCTGGGGCTACTTCTTGTCATACAGATCTTTGTCATATGGTCATTTTGGTGGCAATAAATGTTAAAATTGAAATGGAATCTTTGAGATGTCTACAACCTCGCCCTTTGCAACAAGCAGACAGTTTTTTCGCAAGATGATGCAAGTTGAAGAAACAGTCTATTTGCATGCATGTTAGCATGCATGAGCAACCTTAGGGGTTTGAGTTTTTGTTTTTGTTTTTTTTTTAAGTTTATTTATTTTATTTTATTTTTTGAGAGGGAGAGAGAGAGAGCGTGAGCAGGAGAAGGGTCAGAGAGGGATAAAGAGAATCCCAAGCAGGATCTGCACTGTTAGTGTGGAGCCTGATGTGGGACTCAAACCCACAAACCACGAGATCATGACCTGAGCTGAAACCAAGAGCCAGTTAACCGACTGCGCCACCCAGGCCTTCCCGAGGGGTTTTGAGTTCTATGGCCTTGGATGTCATTGGCTAGTGGTGTGAATATAACAAGTTGCTCCCACTCTGGGATTAAAATTTTTTCATTTAAACTAGATTAGTAGTTATCAATCATACCTGGGTAATATATCTCTTTGGAACCCTGATTAAAAGTAAATATGGGGGGAGGGGCTCCTGGGTGGCTCAGTTGGTTGAACGACAGACTCTTGGTTTCAGCTCAAGTCATGATCTCATAGTTGGTGAATTCTGGACTCACCTCGGGTTCTGCACTGATTCTCTGTCTTGGGATTCTCTCTCTCTCTGCCCCTCCCCTGCTCGTGCTCTCTCACCTTCTCAAAATAAATAAACTTTTTTTATTAATTTTTTTTTAACGTTTATTTATTTTTGAGACAGAGAGACAGAGCATGAACAGGGGAGGGGCAGAGAGAGAGGGAGACACAGAATCCAAAACAGGCTCCAGGCTCCGAGAGGTCAGCACAGAGCCCGACGCGGGGCTCGAACTCACGGACCGTGAGATCATGACCTGAGCCGAAGTCGGACGCTTAACCGACCAAGCCACCCAGGCGCCCCAATAAACTTTTTTTAAAAAGTGAATATTATGACATTAATACACAATATTACATACAGTGTAATTACAAATAACCTCCAACAGCAAGGACCCCAGTTTAAGAACCTCTGAACAAAATAATCCATCACTCTAGGTCTTTCTACCTATGCTTTTCTGTTATATTTTTTGCAAGAAACCATCCATTTTTATAAGATTATAGTAGGAAATTAACTCTGTGGACAAAGGAAAGGAAATTCTCTTCATATGCTCTCAAACAGAATCCAAGTTCTCCTGCTTTATGCAAGAGAAGGCTGTGATTTTGTATAACAATAATAATGAAAGACTCAGATTCATACAGATACATACATACATATATACATACATAAATACATATATACCACACATAAATTCAGGGCTTCCTTTTTTTTTTCCTTTTTCTTTTAAGTCAGGTTAAAAATGAAAAGATTGATAGTTTTCTTTTTTTTTTTTTCATTTGGCGACTTAAAATGCCAGTTGGAGGATTGTAATGATAGAGTCACTTAAAGCAAAGAAATAAAAACATGACAGACAAAGATAGGCTGAATTGATTTAGTCTCTATCTCCAAGTTACTTACAACTCCCCAAATCAGTGTTTACTTGGAGCATTCAGAGAGGTAATAGACTTAAATTATAAGGCATTGTTAAAGAGGATGACCAGAAGCAAATGAGCCACAGTCATCAACAGATAATGCTAGTGCTAAAGAGTGTTCATTATATTAAAGAGGAAAAAAATTTACTTAAGGTTAACCCAGCTGAACGTTGTTGTTGTTGTTGTTTTAAAACAATGAGACACATTTTTCAGTGCTACTTACGGTAAACATTTCCTTTTTGTGTGCTATCCAGGACATTTTCATATCCAGCCATGTTATACAAACATAACTGAAGTTAGGAGTACTCTTATTTTGTTGTCGAGAAAACTGAGGCATAAAGGGAAGTGGTAGCTTGCTTGTCATCCACTGAGTGAGAAGTATGGCATAGGGAATACATAGTAACATTGCAGTAACTTATGGTTACAGGTGGCGACTGCACTTTTTGTGGTGGGGAAAAAAAAGTCATCCATTGAGTTTGTCACAGAGCTGAAACTGGGGTTCAGCTTTCCCCATCTCTGTGTTTTCCCTCCCCATGACATACATACATATCTAGTAAGACGTATCTTACTCCCTGTGAAGCCTATTTAGTGGTAGGTGGAAAATAAGGTGCTATGTGTTAATTCCAGATTCAGGTGCAGAGAATCACTCTTATTCCCTATGTATCTTCTGAGTCTAAATGTGGTAGTCCTTTATGTTTTGCAATTAGAACCTATTTCCAGAAGTCAGTTTTGAAGTATGGCAATGGTGCTAAAGTGATTATGTTCTCCAGAACTTTGTTGTGGAGAAATGTGTAATAGTGTAATTTTTAGGAAAAACTAATATTTAACTTTAAATTTGGATTCGTAAACAGAAGTCATAACTTCCCTGCTTTCTAACCTCCCAGGGAAATGTTGATATTAAAACAGATGATTATTGTTCTCTACTCATATGACCATAATGTTGAGGAGAAAAGAATCAGCTTTTTGTTAACTAGTAAGACAGGAAATAAATGAAATCAAGCATAATGAGCATTTACTTCAACCAGCACAGAACAATGAGAATTCTCTGTCTCCTTCTGTCTAAATCTCCACTCCATTACCCCTGCTTCTTTATTCCACACTGTGGTATTCTCAAAGGACAGAGTTGCAAAAGCTAGCTAGATGAAGTTTTCTAAAGAAAAGAAGCAGAAGACTTCCAATACTTATCAAAGAAGGGTCCATTAAGAGAAAAAGCAAAAAAAAGGCCATACCAGTAATTTAAAATTAGTAAAGAGTTAAGCAATGTTGCTTTAGAACAGAGACCAGAATTTTTTTTTTGAAGTGAATATACAGAATTTTTACTTTCTCCTATACGAAATTTTATATTCCTCTTGGTAATATCTAAAAGTGGATTTCTTATTTTACACTGGCAAATATTACCAGTAATCTTAATGCAGTGTTAGGCTACAATGTAAGCTTGGTAAGGGCAAGAAATGCCTCCTAAAAGTAAAACTGGGAGGAAGAAAAAAAAGGAGTCAAAGAAAAATTATTTAACACATCAGGACATGATAATGCTTTTCTTTTCATAACTCTATAGATGTTCAAGTGTGTGGCAGAACTGACTATTACTGTGTTTTGGGAAGATGTAATGTTTGGTCATTTCACATTTTGATTGCCACTAGAATTTTAGCAGAAACTTTACCTTTGATCAGAATTACATCTGGCTTCTATAAGAATTAGAGCTTTGACAAGCTGCTGGTTGACCTAGAGACAACCCCATTTAGATGAGAGCCAGCCCTGTGTAAATGCTCTAATATATGTAGCAATAAAGAAGGGGAGTCTGCCATGGATTTTGCCAGCTGCATACACTGCATATTAGAATTCTGTCAGTGCAAGGTCATATTTCTCAGTTCTTATCCTTCTACCCAGAGAATGAAACCTTCTTAACAAATGGGGATCCTGAGATACAGAAATTCCCTCTTGTATCTTAACAGTGTGTCTGTTCACCTATATCGGCACATTCATTTGAAACTAATTATCAATTAGGATGACTATAATTCATTTTAGTGGTGAGAAACCTCCACAATAAAATGGGGGCCTTGCTTGTCTGCTAAAAAATATATGGTAGAAAACACATTGGCTAGGGAGAAGTACTTCAATCTTCTATTTTTTCCTCTCCACTGATTCTTAAAGGATTATAAAATTCCTTAGCACACATATGTTGGAATATGACCTAAGTTGTACTTCCGTGCTCTGTGATTAGATGGTTTACTCTTGATTTTGTCCAGTTCAGGAAAATTCTAGCTCTTAAGTCAGCTTAGCATCTTTCATCACAGTAGTTGGGTGTCCACCAGGTGCAATTATATCCTTATTTAAAGATGGCCATTATTTGCTTACCAAATGGCATTAACAGGGAAATTTTTTCTCGTCTCATTAAAATGTGATTCAGATTCAAAGTTGGGAAAAGTAGAAATTACTTTGAAAAGTGGGAGTGATTGACTGAAGTTCTGTTTACCCGGAGAATGCCAGTGTCATCATTTTATCCAGCCACCTCCAGTGTATAGAGTGAACAGAATCCTAGGTTAGAAATCAGAGAATTTGCAGCCTTTATCCCTGAAGAGTATTCAGTTATGTACCTAAAAATGTGTGTAATTTCTACCTCTACCTACATCCCTTGTACTGGGATGTAGTGGGGCAAGCGTATGGGGGAGAAGAGGAAAAGAATGGTCAGGAAAGAGAAATGTCCTAGGTAAATGTTCCTTAGTGGGTTTTTTTTTTTTTGATAATATAGTAAAAATAAAATGCCACTCTGAGAAAGTAAAAACCCAGGCTTTTATGAGTCACAGTCCACTGTAACTGAAAGGGTCAGTATTTAATTATGTTTTCTGGGCAAGTAGAAAACATAAACACCACTCTCTATCTTTGTTTTCTGGAGATTCCCCTACACAAAGTTGTTGTATCCAATATAGCTGCCTTCTGGATTCCTCTTAAGATTTTGGTCAGGCCCAATATGGCTAGAGATAGCTGTATTGATAGGACAATCAAGCTAGGAATTGCTGGAGGGTGATATACATTATCCTACTTACTTAAGGTTTGGTGTAGGAAAAAGCAGGTGTATATAAGACATCTTACTGAATTAAAACCAAGGCCTCTATCTTAGAACTTTAAGTAATTTTATAGTAGGGGGAAAAAAGCACTACACAGTAGCTACTTTTTTCCTAGATGGAATAAAATTAATTTATCTTTTTCTAACTCTCACCAAAGATACTTCACACTGTATCTTCATCAAAACTTTGTTATATTGTAGTTATTTGTATTTAAATTGCGTGTGTGTGTGTGTGAGAGAGAGAGAGAGAGAGAGAGAGTAGAGTAAATTGCCTGAATGAAAATGACATTCTGCAGTAGTGTAGAATGACACTTTCCAACTTTCATAACTAAGCATCCGATGGTGGCAGGTATGCAAAGGGAGGAAGCATATTTCTCCCATCAAAATGTGCTATGCTCAGCAATCCAGGTGTGGCATTTGATTCTTGTCTGGCTAAACTGAGGTGTGTGTTTATACACTGCTAGAGAGGAAGCACTAACCCAGATTCAAAACTTGGAAAGAATTAGAAAAATATATACAGTTATTTTTTAAAAATAATTTTATTATTGTAAAGACATGGTATGTTTTAGAAAATACTGTTTCAGAAAATGGCATAGTGCTTAAAAGCTAAACAAATAAAAGTTGGACAAATATACTTAAAGTCCCTCTCATTAAAAACTAATTGTGTACCTTTGGCGCTAATAATCAAGAATTTTTCCAGGGTTTTTAGAACAAGTTAGTGTTATTTTCATCCTAATGAAGGACCCAATTATCACACTAATCTTACTTATGAAGATACTAAACAAGTAATGTTTAAGACATGTTACTTTGAAACCTTGAAAGTATTCTAATCCCAAGTTTCTCAACACTCTTGTAACTTTCATTTCATCAGATGTATAATTGGGAGTTATAGATTTCTAATCTCTAAGTTTAATATCCTGGGTTTGGATATTGGCTTTAGCCTTTCCAAGGCTTTACCTTGGTTTCTTTTTGTGGTATTATTCCTAAATGACATAATAATGTCCATTAAAACATTGAAATATTTATACAATTTTAAGATGTCAACATTATATTTTTATGCATAGAAAACTAATAAAATGTAATGTTCATTATGAAGTCTAAACGGTGAGATTTTATACTTTATCACTGATGGTTTCAGTTTTACCTAAACATTGAGTATGTTGTAAAGATTTACGCCCATATGTTAACTCTTGCTCAAAGGATTTTGTTTACAGTATTCCCCTTTATATGCGGTTTTGCTTTCCGTGGTTTTGGCTTCAGTTATGTGCAGTCAATGGTGTTCTAGAAGCAGATGATCCTCCTTCTGACATGTAGTCAGAAGGTCAGTCGTTGTAGCAGCAAAACACTATGTCCAGCTGCCTGTGTTGTTCACCTGACTTCATCTCTTTTTTTTATTTTTTTAATATAATTTATTGTCAAATTGGCTAAAATACAGTGTGTAAAGTAGGCTCTTGGTTTTGGGGGTAGACGCCCATGATTCATCACTTACATACAACACCCAGAGCTAATCCCAACAAGTGCCCTTCTCAATGCCCATCGCCCAATTTCCCCTCTCCATCAGCCCCCCATCCACCTTCAGTTTGTTCTCTGTATTCAAGAGTCTTGTATGGTGTGCCTCCCTCCGTCTGTCTGTAACTATTTTTTCTCCTTCCCTCCACCATGGTCTTCTGTTAAGTTTCTTAAGATCCACATATGAGAGAAAACATATGATATCTGTTCTTCTCTGACTGACTTATTTCACTCAGCATAATACCTTCCAGTTCCAACCACGTTGCTACAAATGGCATGATTTCATTCTTTCTCATTGCCAAGTAGTATTCCATTGTATGTATAAGCCACATCTTCTTTATCCATTCATCAGTTGATGGACATTTAGGCTCTTTCCATAATTTGGCTATTGTTGAAAATGCTGCTATAAACATTGGGGTACATGTGCCCCTATGAATCAGCACTCCTGTATCCCTTGGATAAATTCCTTGTAGTGCTATTCCTGGGTCATAGGGTAGTTCTATTTTTAATTTTTTGAGGAACCTTCACACTGTTTTCCAGAATGGCTGCACCAGTTTGCATTCCCACCAACAGTGCAAGAGGGTTCCCATTTCTCCATATCCTCACCAGCATCTGTTATTTCCTGAGGTGTTCATTCTAGCTACTCTGACCAGCATGAGGTAGCATCTCAGTGTGGTTTTGATTTGTATTTCCCTGATGATGAGTGACATGGAGCATCTTTTCATGTGTCTGTTGGCCATCTGGATGTCTTCTTTGGAAAAGTGTCTATTCATGTCTTCTGCACATTTCTTCAGTGGATTATTTATTTTTTGGGTTTTGAGTTTGGTAAGTTCTATATAGGTTTTGGATACTAACCCTTTATCCAATATGTCATTTGAAAATATCTTTTCCCATGTCATAGGTTGCCTTTCAGTTTTGTTGATTGTTTCCTTTGCAATGCAGAAGCTTTTTGTCTTGATGAGGTCCCAATAGTTCATGTTTGCTTTTAATTTCCTTGCCTTTGGAGATGTGTTGAGCAAGGAATTGCTGCGGCTGAAGTCAAAGAGGTTGTTGCCTGCTCTCTCCTCTAGGGTTTGGATGGTTTCCTGTCTCACATTTAGGTCTTTCATCCATTTTGAGTTTATTTTTGTGTATGGTGTAAGAAAGTGGTCTAGTTTCATTCTTTTGCATGTTGCTGTCCAGTTCTCCCAGCACCATCTGCTAAAGAGACTGTCTTTTTTCCATTGGATATTCTTTCCTGCTTTCTCAAAGATTAGTTGGCCATACTTTTGTGGGTCCAATTCTGGAGTCTCTATTCTATACCGTTGGTCTATGTGTCTGTTTTTGTGCCAATACCATAATGTCTTGATGGTTACAGCTTTGTAGTAGAGGCTAAAGTGGGATTGTGATGCCTCCCACTTTGGTTTTCTTCTTCAATGTTACTTTGGCTATTCAGGGTCTTTTGTGGTTCCATACAAATTTTACGATTGCTTGTTCTAGCTTCGAGAAGAATGCTGGTGCAATTTTGATTGGGATTGCATTGAATGTGTACATTGCTTTGGATAGTATTGAAATTTTAACAGTATTTATTCTTCCAATCCATGAGCATGGAATGTTTTTCCATTTCTTTGTGTCTTCTTCAATTTCATGTATCAGTACTAGCAGCCTTTTGGTGGAGTCTTTTAGATTTACATGTAGAGTATCGTGTCTGTGAAAAGTGAAAGTTTGACATCTTTGCCAATTTTTATGCCTTTTATTTTTTTGTCTGATTGTTGATGCTAAGACTTCCAACACTATATTAAATGACAGCGATGAGAGTGGACATCCCTGTCATGTTCCTGATCTCAGGAGGAAAGCTCTCAGTTTTTCCCTATTGAGGATGATATTAGCTGTGGGCTTTTCATGTATGGCTTTTATGATGTTTAAGTATGTTCCTTCTATCCCGACTTTCTTGAAGTTTTTTTTTTTTTCAAGAAAGCATGCTGTATTTTATCAAATGTTTTTTTCTGCATCTATTGACAGGATCATAAAGTTCTTATATTTTCTTCTATTAATGTGATGTATCACATTGTTTGATTTGCAAGTATTGAACCAGCCCTGCAGCCCAGGAATGAATCCCACTTGATCATGTTGAATAATTCTTTTTATATGCTGTTGAATTTGATTTGCTAGTATCTTGTTGAGGATTTTGGCATCCATGTTCATCAGGGATATTGGCCTGTAATTCTCCTTTATTGCTGGGTCTCTGTCTGGTTTGGGAATCAAGGTAAAGTTGGCTTCATAGAATGATTATGGAAGTTTTCCTTCCCTTTCTATTTTTTTGGAACAGCTTGAGAAGTATAGGTATTAACTCTGCTTTAAATGTCTGCTAGAATTCCCCAGGGAAGCCATCTCGTCCAGGACTCTTATTTGTTGGGAGATTTTTGATAACTGATTCAATTTCTTCACTAGTTACGGGTTTGTTCAGATTTTGTATTTCTTCCCGTTTGAGTTTTGGTAGGTGTGGGTGTCTAGGGATTTGTCCATTTCTTCCAGGTTGTCCAGTTTGTTGGCGTATAATTTTTCATAGTATTCTCTGATAATTGCTTGTATTTCTGAGGGATTGGTTGTGATAAATCCATTTTCATTTGTGATTTTATCTATTTGGTTCCTCTCTCTTTTCTTTTTGAGAAGTCTGGCTAGGGGTTTATCAATTTTGTTTATTTTTTCAAAATGAAAATAACTGAATTTCATTGGTCTGTTCTTTTCTTTTTTGTTTTGGATTCTATATTGTTATTTCTGCTCTGATCTTTATTATTTCTCTTCTTCTGCTGGGTTTGGGATTTCTTCGTTGTTCTGCTTCTGGTTCCTTTAGGTGTGCTGTTAGATTTTGTATTTGGGATTTTTCTTGTTTCTTGAGATAGGCTTGGATTGCAATGTATTTTCCTCTTAGGACTGCCTTTGGTGCATCCCTAAGGGTTTTGATTATTGTGTTTTCATTTTCACTTGTGTCTGTATTTTTTTTTAATGTTTATTTATTTTTGAGACAGAGAAAGTGTGAGTGGGAGGGGGGGAGCAGAGAGAGAGGGAGACACAGAATCTGAAGCAAGCTCCAGGCTCTGAGCTGTCAGCACAGAGCCCGATGTGGGGCTCGAACTCATGAACCGTGAGATCATGACCTGAACTGAAGTTAGACGCTAACCGACTGAACCACCCAGGCGCCCCAACTTGTTTCCGTATTTTTAAAAATTTCTTCTTTAATTGCCTAGTTGACCCATTCATTTTTTAGTAGGATGTTCTTTAGCCTCCATGCATTTCCTGTGGTTGATTTCAAGTTTGATAGTATTGTGATCTGAAAGCATGCATGGTATGATCTCAATTCTTTTATATTTATTTACGGCTGTTATGTGGCCAAGTATGTGATCTATTTGGAGAAGGTTCCATGTGTACTCGAGAAGAGTGTATATTCTGCTATTAGGATGAAAAGTTCTGAATATATCTGTCAAGTCCATCTGGTTCAATATATCATTCAGGGCAATTGTTTCTTTACTGATTTTCTGTCTAGATGATCTGTCCATTGTTGTAAGTGGAGTATTAAAGTCCCCTGCAATTACCACATTCTTACCTATAAAATTGCTTATGTTTATGATTAATTGTTTTGCTGTAAGCAGAGTATTAAAGTCCCCTACAATTACCACATTCTTACCAATAAAATTGCTTATGTTTATGATTAGTTGTTTTATATATTTGGGTGCTTCCAAATTGTCACATAAACATTTATAATTGTTATCTCTTCTTGATGGATAGACCCCATAATTATGATATAATGTCCTTGTTCATCTCTTGTTACAGCCTTTAGTTTAAAATCTAGTTTCTCTGATGTAAGTATGGCTACTCCAACTTTCTTTAGATTTCCAGTAGCATGAGAGATGGTTTTCCATCCCCTTACTTTCAATCTGAAGGTGTCCTCAGGTCTAAAATTAGTCTCTTGTAGACAGCAAATACATGGGTCTTGTTTTTTGTTTTTTGTTTTTGTTATCCATTCTGATACCCTATGTCTTTTGACTGGAGCATTTATTCCATTTACATTCAGTGTTATTATTGAAAGATACAGGTTTAGAGTCATTGTGTTATCTGTCGGTTTCATGCTTGTAGGGATGTCTCTTGTCTTTTGTGGTCTTTGCAACATTCCACTCATAGAATCCCCCTTCACATCTCTTGTAAGGCTGGCTTAGTGGTGATGAATTCCTTCAGATTTTGTTTATCTGGGAAGACCTTTATGTCTCCTTCTACTCTGAATGACAGGGTTTCTGGACAAAGGATTCTTGGCTGCATATATTTCCTATTCAACACATTGAAAATTTCCTGCCACTCCTTTCTGGCCTGCCAAGTTTCAGTAGATAGGTCTTCTAGTACCCTTATGTGTCTACCCTTATAGGTTAAGTCCTGTTTATCCCTAGCTGCTTTCAGAATTCTCTCTTTATCCTTGTATTTTGCCAATTTCACTATGATATGTCGTGCAGAAGATCGATTCAAGTTACATCTGAAGGAAGTTCTCTGTGCCTCTTGGATTTCAATGCCTGTTTCCTTTCCCAGATCAGGGAAGTTCTCAGCTATGATTTGTTCAAGTACACCTTCAGCCCCTTTCTCTCTCTCCTCTTCTTCTGGAACTCCTATGATATGGATATTGTTCCATTTCATTGAATCACTTAGTTGTCTAATTCTCCCCTCATGGACCAGAATTTTTTCATCTCTCTTTCTCAGCTTCATATTTTTCCAAAATTTCTATTTCATTTAATCTTCTATTTCACGTAATCTCCCCTCTGCCTCTCCAATCCTTGCTTTTACCACCTCTAGTTTATTTTGCATCTCATTTACAGCATTTTTAAATTCATCATGACTATTTTTCAGTTCCTTGATCTCTGCAGCAATAGGTTCTCTGCTGTCTTCAATGCTTTTTTCAAGCCCAGCAGTTAATCTTATGACTGTTATTCTAAATTCTTGTTCAGTTATATTCTTTATATCTGTTTTGAGCAATTCTTTTTTTTTTTTAATGTTTATTTTTGACACAGAGAGAGACAGAGCATGAACGGGGGAGGGTCAGAGAGAGGGAGACACAGAATCTGAAACAGTCTCCAGGCTCTGAGCTGTCAGCACAGAGCCCAACGTGGGGCTTGAACTCATGGACAGCGAAATCATGACCTGAGCCGAAGTCGGCCACTTAACCGACTGAGCCACCCAGGCGCCCCGTGTTTTAAGCAATTCTTTAGCTGTCATTTCTTCCTGGAATTTCCTTTAAGGAGTATTCTTCCATTTCATCATTTTGGCTAGTTTTCTGTCCCTAATGTGTTTTAAAAGCTTGTTATGTGCCCTGAACCTGTGAGCACTAACATCAAAGAGGGGTCATACACTATCCAGGACCTGGCCCTTCGGGAGGTTTTGTTGTTGTTGTTGTTGTTGTTGTTGTTGTTGTTTTGAGAGGGTTACTTGCTCTCTGTTGTGTGACTCTAGTCACTTTATCTCCCTACTCATAGTGATGTTTTAGACCTTCCACTAGATGTGCTTTGATTTGTTCCTTGATGTAGCCCTGGAAAGGAAAACAAACAAATAAACAAACAAACAAAATCAACCAGAAAACAAAAAACAAGCAGATCCACAAACAGAAAACCCAAAAAACTAGAAACCCCAGCTACAATTAAACAACAGAGTGGAGGCAGTACTGATGGAAGAGGCCTTTTTCCTTACAAAGAGAGAAATGCCAGGGAGGGAAAAATAAAATAAAAATTGACCAGACAGATAAACTATATGGCTTAATCCAGAGATGGAGAAAGGAAAATAAAGAAGGAGGAAGGGAAAAAGAAAAGAAAATTGACCAGAGAAACTATACAGCTTAATCCAGAGAGAAAGGAAAATAAAGGAGGTGTAGAACATGTATCAAGAGAATAGATTAAATATGTCTGCTTAAACAAACCAACAACCAAAGTAACCAGACTATAGGGGGGAAGAGATAAGAAGGAGAAAAGGAAGGAAGAATATATCTATATAATAAGAATCTTCCAAGAATTAATCCAGGCAGTGCAGCAGCGCTGGTCTGGAGTAGGGGCTGTCTGGTTCATCAGCGTCTATCCTCAGTTACCAGGCACTGAGGGGCGTGGTTTGGTGTAGTCGGTTTCCGCCTCCTCTGTGGGCTCCGCCAAACCGATCCCTGAGGCCCTGCCTTGGTGGTGGTAGGGAGAAAAATGCAACACCCCAGTCCCTCCTCTACAACCGGGTGTCCCAAACCACTCTGTTCAAGCCATCCTTACTGTGCCATGGGCACAAACGAGGCCATTTGTCCCACTCTGCTGACTCCCATGCTTCCCTGGCACTAGGCTGGGGCTTAAACCCCAATGTATTTAAGATTCCCCCTCTGTGTGCCCTGATTTCAGGGAAGTGCTGGTCTGTTGAGCGGATATATACCTTCTTCCCACAGCACTCTGGGGAGGAAATTGCTTTCTTCCACTGAGGGCTGCGCCTCTGAGCTAGTTATCGAGCCGGGGGCTGGCTCCACTCCTCCCCAGCTGCGGGAACAGGGCAAACGGCCCCAGTCCAGAGAAAGCCCCGCAGTTAGAGATTGCACCTTTCTGTGTCAGCTCCGTGGTTTTTTTGTTGCCCAGATACAATCCTATACTTCCCCAGCCTCTCTTTCTCTTCCCTTAGTCTCTCTGCAGAAGGGGATCCCTCCTCTCTGTTTGTTTTATCTCTCTCAGTTCTCAATCACACACCTATGGCCTGTCTTGTCTCACTGGGTCCCTGGAAGCATCTCTGTTGCTTTGCCGCCCAGACTCTTGGAGTTCAAAGTCCTTTGGCCTCAACACTGCTTTGTATGAGAGACGAGGGAACTTTGGATCCCCCTACTTCTCCGTCATGTTGGCCCCTCTCCTGACTTCATCTCCTAACGTCAGCATTTTATCATCACATCATCACAAGAAGGGTGAGTACAGTACAATAAGATATTTTGAGAGAGAAAAAGACTGCATTCACATAACTTTTATTACACTATATTGTTATAATTGTTCATTGTATTTTTTTAATCTTTCACTGTGCCTAACTTATAAATTAATTTTATCATAGATATATATACATAGAAAAAATATGGTATTCACAGGGTTCACTACTGTCATTTCAGGCATCCACTGAGGGTCTTGAAATGGACAGGAGGCATTTTTTTTCCAACATATCCCCATCTCCCTTCTTTAAAAGCCTGTGAATTACACAAAATAAGGATACCAGTAGAGTAACTCAGGTTTTCCTGACATTTACTTAGGTGGGAAATGAGCAGGTTGCCATAAGCTCTGTCTTAGAGACACCTGTGTTCCAGCACCATCTGAAAACTAGCTGTGTGATTTTCCCATCAGAATAACGCAGATGAGAAATTTGTCTAAGACTCATTCCATGTGGTCTTCTTGTGTTGGCTGTGAACCTTTAATTTGATGGTGGACAGGATGAGTGAAAATGCTTCAGTATGTATGATTGTGGTCCACCTTTAGGTCCTAAGATATGCCTCTCAAGGTATACAAAGTTGAAAAGCCCTTTTTCACTAGGAGAATGAAAAGCTATTTGCTTCAGAGTGAAGGATGTCATACTTTCCGTGGTTATAAATGTATGTTCTTTACATTAAAGTATTATTCATTGTTTTCTCTAATCTGAACATCATTCATGGGTCAAGTAAGATGCTACAGGGCTCTAATTTTGGAGCTCTTATAAGTGGCGACTTGTTTCTAGGGCTTAAGCAGGTTATTTCACTGTGTGGTAGTGCGCATTGTTCCCAATCAGTTCCTACCACGTTGCAGTCCTCCAAGTGATTTATGTTCAAAGAGTCTGCTTTCCTCAGATGGTGTCTTATTCCTGTATTTTGCCAGGATGTCATGCATTCTGTAATGGGCATTTCAATAGGTCAGGTTCAAATGCATTTAAAGGCAAGATTAGCAGTTATGTGCTCGCATTCCCTACGTGCATTATTTGCTTTGTGTCACAAAGGGGTCATGAGTGCATGCTTTAATAGCATTAGTGTTGTAAAATTACTCAGCGGCAGCAGCCAGCAAGGGAAAACCGCAAAAGATAATGGGGAAAAAATGTTTTGGGGGTGTGCAAATCAAGGAGACTTTGATGTAAATCTCAATTCTGAAGATTAAAAGTTCCTCTAAAATGCCTTCCTTTATTCATATTGATTACCCTGCTGTCAGGAATGTGTTTGCCAGAGCTCAGAAATATGAAAATGTGTGACAGTAAAAGTTCCTCATCAGACTTTTTATTAGACACTGAAATCTATAAGAAATCTTTTTAAGTGGCTTGTGTTGCAGGGGCTCTGTTTGCAGCTTGCTAATAAATGTTTCATCAACTGGGAAATGTAAGCAAACATCTAAAACTTGATTTTGCATTTCAGATATAGACCCAAGGTATTGTGTAAAAAACACTTCTGTGACTTAGAGTGACTGTTAATTGTGACAGATTTCAAAGTCACCTTGCACACATTTTGACAAGGTGAGTTATGAAATGAAATTTCCAGTTTGTTCCGACAAAAGACTTTAGTGGGAGGTTTTGATTATTAAACAAATCCAGACTTCAAGTTTTTAAAATAGCTGTCTGTTTGCCTCAGGTTTCTTTTATGATGGTGGTAAGAAGTGGTTAATTATTGGTTTTTAAATCCCTGATGGGATACTTGGGGGGAAAACACATTTTGATCTTCCAGAGCAGATGGAAACAATATGCCTAGTGATGTGTTACAACTGTGTAGGTTTTGTGAGGCTTGCCTTTCAGAGCTGTTGGCCTCCCCTTTCACCGCAATCTGTCAGTAACAGGAAGGGTGCTCCTAAGTAGATCAACTGGCAGACCCCTGGGAGCCACAGTCATGATCCGAACCCTTGCTATGACCACAGTTTCTCTTTTCCATGGCCTATATAAACTCCATTCTTTATTTCCTTGAAACCAGCTTTAACCTGGAACCTTTATGAGGATATAATTTTTTTCTGTTGTTTCCTAACCCAGCTGTAGATCTTAGAACCCCTGGGTCCTATAGCCTATTTGTTTAGGTCCTTGGATTAACCTAGGCTCTGCTTCTGTTTTCCATTCAACCCCTGAATTAACCTACTGTCCTTGGTTATGACTTTCCTTTGTTTCAGGGCTTACAGGAGTCATCCAGGCACTGGCCCTGACCAGCCATGGCTTCTCTGTGCCCATGGTCACTTTGACTGCCATTCACACACAGTATGCTATAGAACCATGTATCATTATGGTAAACTTTATACGTAGAGTTTATTCACATGTGAAGTGATGTTCCAGCTACAGCTAGGTCTTGGTTTTTTTCTGGTAGTTTTTTCTTCTATAAACATGCCACACACATACTGAATCAGTGAACACTAAACCATTGCTCCCATTTCAGTTCTTGTGAGCCTCTGATCACAATACTTTTTCAACCAATCGGTACATAACCATATGTGTGTTTCTCATTTAGTAGAACTCATGGCCAACAGCGTTTGTAACTCATGCCCAAATGAAGCTTATCTAATGCAGTATGTTTTCCATAAGGCACATCCCTGCCATCTTACACTTAGGAACACTAGATGGGACTTCATTATTTTTAGGGACCATTTTAAGCAGTAACATCACCAAGAAAAAGCACAAAAATGCAAAAAAATGTGGCACTAAATAAACCATGAACAGGACGCTTGATTGTAGTATGGGAGCTGAAGCAAGAAGGCAGAGAGATGCCATATTTTACATCAGCTGGGGACACGGGCCTCAAGCGACTCAAATATTTCATTGCTCTGTGCAGGTCTGCAAATGACCAAGAAAGTGCAGCAAATATTGATTTTAGGGTTACAAAAAATTTATCAAGTAGGTCACTGGCACATAAGGAATCCATGAATAACAAGGTTCGACTATGTCTGCTTTTCCTAGATATTGTCACTGGGAAGGAAGATTCTGTGCCCTTTGGTAGCTTTTATCTTTATTCTTCACTTATTGCTGATTTTGAACTAACCTGGAGCATCTTCTCTATAGATGAGAAAGATACTTCTCCATCTTGGTCTTCTTCTCTTCTAATCCTTTTCCTTCCTCCGCCTCAAAAATATAAAATGTTGATTCATTTGGACAGAGTATGAAATTTTTATTGGCTCATATTTATTAATAGGTAGGGTTATTGTGTGTAAAAGATTGTGCATATACTTGTGTTCAGGAAAAAGTTAACATCCAGCCCTGTGACTGATGTCCTTGTTAGCAAGGCCTGCTTGCAAGGTTGGCCATTCGCTTGCAAGGTTGGCCTTCACTGGCATCTGGGAACTTATATTTCAGGTGTGTTCCCACCACCCTAACTGATAAGACTGGCTTGATGTGACTTAACTTTAAAACAGTAAGGTTTAGGGGCGCCTGGGTGGCTCAGTTGGTTAAGCATCTGCCTTCGGCTCAGGTCATGATCTCACCGTTTGTGAGTTCGAGCCCCACGTCAGGCTCTGTGCTGACAGCTTGGAGCCTGGAACCTGCTTTGGATTCTGTGTCTCCCCCTCTCTCTACTCCTCCCTTGCTCATGCTCTGTGTCTCTCTGTGTCTCAATAATAAATAAACGTTAACAAATTTTTTTTTAAATAAAAAAAAACAGTAAGGTTTATACTGAACTCTTGATTTTCTTCTGGGAGTCAGAGATTTTGATAAGTGCTAGGCAGAGGTACCTGTGTGGTCAATCCCCAGCAAAAATTTTGAGTCCCTACTGAGCTTTCCTTATAGATATTTCACAAAGATTTTCACAACTTGTTGCTGGAAGAATCATGTGTATGTTGTATGACTCCGCTAGGAGGGCCTCTCGGAAGCCTGTGCCCTGTTTCCTCTGTACTTCACCCCACACACCTTTCCCGTTTACTGATTTTCCTTTGTATCCTTCACTGTAATAAATCTTAGCTGTGAGTACAACTGTACACAGAGTCCTGTGAGTCCTCCTAGAGAGTCACCCAACCTATGTTGTATTGGGCACCCCGATGCAACCTGCATGCCTTTTGGTATGTTGTGTCTCACTATTCCCCTATGTGCCTGGGAGGCAGTGGACACAGGCCCTTATCCCATACTCTCAGTTGTCTCCCCCATTTCTAAGGGCATATAGCTGATCCTTAAAGCAGCCTGTCTGAAAGTTGCTATCTTCTTTGTTGTGTGTCTTTTCTCTCTTCACTTTCTTTTCTCCATCTGACAGCCTAAGGGCAGCAAATGCCCTCGATTTGGAGTCATCCTTTACAAACAGTTGAAGGCTCCATTTGAGACTATCGCTTACGTCCTATGCATCAACTTACCTCTACTAGAGAACCCCAAATTGGGGTTAGACACTGGCCCGGTTACTAACACCACTTTTTCTCCCCTTTACATATTGGTTACCTCTTATATAATACGTGACACACACAAAATAAGAGTACCTGACGCAAAACAGAAGTAATTGGCAGAGCAGGATTCAAACATTCTTTGATCCCTTTTGCTAAATGTCATTAAAATACCACACACAACCCTGATACTCCTCATCAGTTTCTTTTATTTTCTACCCATCTTCCTCTCCAACCTGTCTGTCACCAGCTTTTTTTTTAGTGCGTTGTGGTGAATGTGGGCTGTGCTGTGAGGATTAGCTGTTCTAAGATAGCATTTTTTTTTCTTTTTTCTCTCGCTTGCATTGTCCAACCTATCTCTCTTTATCAAATCTCATAATTCTAACTGTAACTTACTTAACTTACAGAACAGCTTATATTCCCAGGAAAAAACAAACTTTACTCCATCAGCCATTTTTATTACACACTTCAAAAGTACCAGAGACCGGTTTTCCCACCATTACTTGGTTTATTTCATACAGAAGAATCACCCCACCTGAAACAGCACTCATACAGTCAACACATGTACACGATGATGCCAATTTGATTGTGTATCAAGTGCCACATTTTTAGGGTTATGCTTTGTCAAGCAGCCTTTAGGTTTCTGTCAAGATGGAGGCTAATGACTTGCTTTAATTCACTTCATTTATCAGTGTCTTTCCGGATCCATGGAATTCAAGAGTTGACCACATAACACAATGGTTACACTCCCTTTTGAGACAAAGTCCCTGAATTTTAGAGTCATACTGCTTTAGTTAAAATCCTGCCTAATGTTAGCTTTGTTATCTTGGGCAATTTTTTTAATTAACTTTTTTAGCTTTAGATTTCTTATCTATTGAATGAAAATTAAATGAATGAATAGATGTGAAGTATTTAGGGACACTAAGTACTCAATGCTGTGAATAACAATGATAATTTTATTAAATAGAGAAGATGGGTATGAAAGTCTAAAAACAGTATGGTAGAGCAGACAGGTGTGAATTGAAAGTCTAGTTTTGTGACTTTTGGACAGGCCTCTGTTCTTTGAGCTTCTACCTTATTAAAATTAAGATAACACATCCACTTGAAGGATTTATACAAGAAGTAGCAATTATGTAATAATTGTGCTTAGAATTATGTCTGATGTATAATACATAAAAAGGTAACTATCTTAAGTATTATGGAAGAAATTAGGCCAGCTGAAAAAATCTGGTAGTGGACTAAGGATAATTAGTTACTTTTTCTGTATAATGATCTTATTTATGAAAATGTGTTTTAAGATATTGCTCTGAGGTGATAATATTTCCATTACAATTTCATAGTTACTTGTCTGCGTGCCTAACACCTCCAGTAATTGTTCATTTCTTTAATGAAGTGCACAATCTTAGGACCTTAATCTTCTTTATATTCTGGTTCCTAGCAAAATAGCTGATTCTCAATAGGTTCTCAGTAACTTCTTGCTAAATTAAATCTAGTTCTTATTGTTATTATAAGTAAGGAGCATACTGAAAGGAAATACTGGGTATTGCTAGAGGTACTTCTAAGCATAGAAAGAATCTTCAAATAGTCCTCAAGAAAGAGAAAAATATTATAAAGAAAAACCGAAAAGGATCTGTTAATAATTTTTATGATCTAAGATGATTTTTTAGACTTACACATTAATTATTTGACTATTTAGGGAAAAGGTATAATCAGACTTCAAAACTTAAATATTAATTTTGAATTTTCCTCTCTGTTACTTATGAAACCAAGTCCTCTTAATTTTTCCTTTTTGAAATTTCTTGCATCTATCCTTTTCTCTTCCCATGGCTAATATCCTACTTGTAGATACAACTTCAATACCAGTGCATTAATCATTGGCCAAAATATAGAGTAGAATTGGAGACTGCTCACATTACATAATAGAAATGATTATTTCGATGTATTCATAAAGAATAATTGGTATCCATAGCTCTGGCCTTCTTTTTTACTTAATAGATGGCTACAGTCAAAATTCTTTTAGGCATTGACTAAGGATGCATCACAGCAAAAAGTTTCAGAGAGTGCTCACCCCAGTCACCTGTAGCCAGGAGGAGGAGGAGAACAGGGTTTTGTTTTGCTTTGCTAGAAAATCTCCATTATTATCAAAGGAAACAAACTCAAATTTCTCACATACTCTTTTCTGTCTTACATTCAAACCTTGATTCAAGACATACCAGTCATCTGCATAAGCAGAAAGATTAGCTCAAATGTCATTACTTCCTTGAACTTTCTTAATGCTGTCAGCAGATGCACACATAAACACACGAACACACAATCACATATATGTGGCAAGTAGCTATACCAATGTACATTAGAAAATCCATGAACTTTGTAATCAGATATAGGTTTGAATCCCAACTCCACATTAGCAGTATGACCTTGGGCATGCTGATTAGCCTTTTGATATTCTAGCTTCCTTTTCTTTCAAACAAGGAGAATACTAAACTCACAGAATTTTAGTGACAATGGAATGAGACCAAATGCATAATATGCCCAGATCTTGACATGGCATATGAAACAATCTACTGCTGGGGCGCCTGGGTGGCTCAGTCGGTTAAGCGTCTGACTTCCGCTCAGGTCATGATCTCACCATCCGTGAGTTCAAGCCCCACATCAGGCTCTGTGCTGACAGCTCAGAGCCTGTAGCCTGCCTTGGATTCTGTGTCTCCCTCTCTCTCTGACCCTCCCCTGTTCATGCTCCGTCTCTCTCTGTCTCAAAAATAAATAAACATTAAAAAAAATTAAAAAAAAGAAAAAATCTGCTGTAAACATTAAGTTCACCAAGTCTTTAAACTCCTATAATTCTTCTCCACTGACCCCAGCCCACATCTGCTTTATCTTTATAGTTTGTGCATGTAAGTATCTCTTCTATTTCTTCCTGGACTTGAAACATCTTAAGAGCAGAACTTCTGTCTATTCACTTCTGTATGCCCACAAATACAAGCCTCAGGATGCCTAATTCCAGCCCATGATTTTATTGATTGCTTTCTACAAAGAAATGTTCTGATCTAAACTATTTTTATAAATTATTCCAGTATTGTATATCATTAATGGCCTTTTCATCATGATTTATCATGCTATGAAAGCTCTAATGGGGATGTTCACCATGTGATCTAAGAACACTGTCGTCTAGAACCATTAGCAGATTTATCATGTCATTGTGCTTTCAATTCCTGTGAGCACTTCTCTCTTCTCGGGCTCACTATTTTCACCAGCTTTTCCATTTTCTTTTATTAGGAGTATTACCTAGTTCATTTATTTTTTAATGTTTATCTATTTTGAGAGAGAGAGATCACATGAGAGAGCAACAGAGAGAGGATGAGAGAGACAATCCCAACCAGGCTCCGTGCTGTCAGAGCAGAGCCTGATGTGGGGCTAGAAACTCATGAACCATGAGATCATGAGCTGAGTCAAAAGCAAGAGTCGGATTCCCAGCTGACTGAGCCACCCAGGTGCCCCAGGAGTATTCCTTAGTTTACTGCAAGCTGGACCTTTTGGAGAACTATCAGCAGCCCTGAATGTTTGGAAGTCCCATGCTGAAGTGGGGGCTAACATTATTTTCTATGTACAAAGTGTGTTTATTCTGTTTTTAGTTTTCTCTATTTGCCGAGATCTAAGTTTTGTTGATTTCACTTTCATTCTTCCATTTACTATCTATCACATACTTACTGGAGTCCAGGCATTGGGAATATGCCTGAAAATCAATGCAGGCCTTGTCTTCATTGAGCTATATAGTGGAAGGAAATAGATTAAACTACATGTACACAAATAGTTTTGTAATGCAAAGCTGTGGTAAATGCCTTGAAATATGTGATGAGAGGTTATGGGAAGAAAGATCTGAGTCAGACTGGGAAGGCTGTTTTGTGAAAATGGCATTTGAGATCTAAAGCATGAGTAGGAATTTGGGGCAAGAGTGGAGTGAAATCACAGGTGCTCTGATGGCAGAAAAAAATCACACTTTTAATGAGCTTAAAAAAAGAAAAGACAAAGAAAAACAAACCATGGTGTGGCACTGCAGGTAAGAAGCAGAATGGAATGAAGTAGGTCTGAAAAGACAGGCAGGCCCCAAATAAGGAAACCTTGTTGAGGACCTGGAATTTAACCGGAGAGGAATGTTAACCTTCCGAAGTGTTACAAGCATGCTTAAAAATAGCCACTTCAGGGCGCCTGGGTGGCGCAGTCGGTTAAGCGTCCGACTTCAGCCAGGTCACGATCTCGCGGTCCGTGAGTTCGAGCCCCGCGTCAGGCTCTGGGCTGATGGCTCGGAGCCTGGAGCCTGTTTCTGATTCTGTGTCTCCCTCTCTCTCTGCCCCTCCCCCGTTCATGCTCTGTCTCTCTCTGTCCCAAAATAAACGTTGAAAAAAAAAATTAAAAAAAAAATAGCCACTTCAATTGCTGTGGGGATTAGAAAAAGGCAAGTGAAGAAGGTAGAATCCAGCCAGAGGTTGTTGCAGTAGTTGAGCGATAGATGCTGATGGCTTAGACCAGACCTGAAGCACAGAGCTTACTGTCATGCAGTAGGGCAGGTGAGAAATAAGTGGAGACTTTACACTGTACTCAAGGTAGAACTGGGGTGCCTGGGTAGCTCAGTTGGTTAAGAGTTCAGCTCTTGATTTAGGCTCAGGTCATGATTTCATGGTGAGCGCCTCATTGGGCTTCATGCTGACAGCCTGGAGCCTGCTTGGGATTCTCTCTCTCTCTCTCTCTCTCTCTCTCTCTCTCTCTCTCACACACACACACACACACACACACACACACATACACACTAAATAAACTTTTTTAAAAAAGAAAGTAGAACCAAGAGTACTACTTACAGATGGAGGGTAAAGGGGGATGAGATATTAGAAGAGACTTCAATAGCTAGGGCATAGGTGTCATTTACTAATGTGTGCCAGTTTGGAGAAGGAAGTAATTTTTACAAGGATATTAAGAGTTCATTTAGAAGTCGCTGGGTTGCTTTGCCAGTTAAGCTTCCGACTTTGGCTCTGGTCATGATCTCACAGTCTGTGGGTTTGAGCCCCATATCGGGCTCTGTGCTGACAGCTCAGAGCCTAGAGCCTGCTTCAGATTCTGTGTCTGCCTCTCCTCTGCTCATGCTCTGTCTCTCTCCATCTCTGAAAAATGAATAAATGTTAAAAAGTTAAAAAAAGAGTTCATTAAAAAATTATTTTTTAATGTTTATTTATTTGGGGGAGAGAAAGAGAGAGAGAGCATTAGCAGAGAAGGGGCAGAGAAAGGAAGACACAGAATCTGAAGCAGGCTCCAGACTCTGAGCTGTCAGCACAGAGCTGTTCACAGGGGGCTTGAATTAATAAACCGCGAGATCATGACCTGAGCCATAGTCGGATGCTCAACCGACTGAGGCACCCAGGTGCCCCAAGAGTTCATTTTTAAATGTAAGTTTTAATTCCTGCAGGATATTTATATAATTAAAAAGTAAGCAGTTGGGGAACCCCTGTGTGGCTCTGTTGGTTGAATGTCCGATGCTTGATTTTGGTTCAGGTTATGATCCCAGGATTGTGAGATCGAGCCCCGCATTGGGCTCCATGCTGAGCATGGAGTCTGCTTGGGATTCTCTCTCTTTCCCTCTGTCTCCCCAACTCATGCTCTCTCTCTCTCTGTCTCTCTCAACTAAAAAAAATGAAAAATAAAAAAAAAATAAGCTGTTGGAGGTGTCTGTCAGGAAATCTGAAAAGAAACTAGGACTAGAGATAGAAGCTTGAAAATTGTCAATAATTGTGGAAATTTTGGAAGAGAAAAGTCATAAGGAAAGAATGGGAAGATAAGCGTATCTTAGGGATGCTGTGTTGTGCTGAACAGATTGCTCCTTCAGGACTGAGACACTCATTTCCCGAGCTACTGGCAGTGTGGGCTGGAGATTGTGCATAGCTGAATCCCTTGCCAGGAACTGGAAGGGAATCTCTTGCCCAAATTTATACTTCCTCCCCCGGGACAGCTCAGACACAATGAGTAGACAAGGTGGATAAATTGAAGTTAAAGATCCTTGGTTTGATGTGGGACAGTTTGAAAGAACTATGTCAGCTTCAAATAGCTCTAGGATCAGCTGAGACCTCTGCAGAAACCACATGAAGACATCTGGTGTCAGAAGTGGTCTTAGGAAGCAGGCTCTGAAATAGGAACTTGCTGTTGGAAAACCTACCAGTTAATTGGCAATTAAGATTCTATCACTCTATCCCTAGTCATCCTTGGAGAGTGGATAACTCCTAGCTTGTTGTAGTGAGTAGTTACTACAAACTTCACCTGGAATAGGCTAATGGCATGAAATGCACCTGTAACTAAAGCATAATTTAGGGGGGTTTGAGAAGTTTAAGGCAAATGACTCTTGTTAAACACTGTTGATGCATTGAAAAAAAAAGACAATGAAAGGCTGGTAGTAATTATTTTTAGCTGAATTGTGAAAGCCAGTGAACCTATAATTCAAACTGATATGTGAAAGCTAGAGAGCTTCCTTGGCAGAATCTAAAGAGGATTTCATCCCCTGCCACCAGAGGATAGAACCACAAGATGATCAGTCTAGGACTTACTAATAATGGGAAACTCAAACAAAGCTTGAATTTTCAACCTTGTCAATTCTGATACCTAAAGATCAGGGCTCTGGTTGGAACTAAGTGGAATCCTGAGTCAAGATGGAGACATTTCGGTTGATGCACTCAGAAATCTTGAACCCTCAGCTTCCCCTCAACTCTCTGTGCTGCAAAAGTGGTCTACTCATCCCTCCTAAAGGCTAGTCCTCCCCTCTTGTTTGAAAATGATGCCAACTTTGCTATGCAAGACAACACATACCTCTTTCAGTCCCTACTTCTAATTCTCTTCATGAACATCAGACCAGTAATTGACCAATAATAGGGTCAAGTGACAACATAAACTTCTTGGGGACATACTGGGTGAGTTAAAAGAGGAAAAAGTATACACACCAATGAGTTACAGATTTAGCTCATATGTACCCAGGAAGATCTAGGAGAATATATAGGAGTCTGGATCCTGAGGAAGCTGATCAAGATGGGAAAGAAAAAATTACCAAAATGGGAACATCTCCCCCAATATAGAATTTAACATTCTTGAAAAAGATCCCAGAAGACAGTGCTAACATGCTGCAAGGATCACTCTTGTATATTTGAGGAAAAGATGGCCCACATTAATGAAAATGAAATGTCGGAACTCCATGGTTGATAGTGGAGGAAAGATCAAAGGGCAGGCCAGCATGGATATGGTAGGTAAGACTGGAAAACCCACTTGCTGACTGTCTCATGGTAAAGCTTCAAGAAATCTCCATTTACCAATGGGATTAAGAATTTCTTAGAAGGGCACCAGTATTTCTGAGAAGCTCACTAGTGTATGTGCTCTGTAAGTCAGAACCAATAGTAGATGTAGTTTTAAAACTGATTCCAGTGGGGATCATAGGATTCTAACACTGTACAACAAAGAAGATGTGGCAATGAGCACATGACCATAAGATCCAGTGGGTCTGTCACATACCACACCCCCAAAAGCTGCCAGCTTGTCCATTTGAAGTTGTGGCCTGAGAATGGCACAGAGTAAGGAGGATCTGGTTTACTCACCATGTGTGTCAAGGTGGCTGTACTGAACTACATGTATGTTTCTAGTTCTTTTCTGGTATGTTTCTAGAATGAACCACGAGGAAAGTTCTCTCACAAAGTTGGAAGAAGCATTTAGTAGCATACACACATCTTCAGTTATTTGGTCAGGCACTAATCCAAGTGCTGTCATGAAGGGAGTTTGTAGGTATGATTAAAGGTCCTAGGGGCGCCTGGGTGGCGCAGTCGGTTAAGCGTCCGACTTCAGCCAGGTCACGATCTCGCGGTCCGTGAGTTCGAGCCCCGCGTCGGGCTCTGGGCTGATGGCTCAGAGCCTGGAGCCTGTTTCCGATTCTGTGTCTCCCTCTCCCTCTGCCCCTCCCCTGTTCATGCTCTGTCTCTCTCTGTCCCAAAAATAAATAAACGTTGAAAAAAAAAAATTAAAAAAAAAAAAAAGTCCTAGTCAGTTGATTTTAAGTTAATCAAAAGGGAGATCATTCTGAGCAGGCCTGACTCAGTCAATTGGAAGGCCTTTCAACAGGGTTTGGCCTTTCCTGATGAAAGAGACTCATACTGTGTAGACATTTCAGCTTATGTTCTTGGGATTCCAGTTTCTTGTTATTTTCCCTTCTGAATTAACTACCCTAAGGGCTTTAGAGTTATTTCATAATTACCCATTGTTATATAAGATATATAATATATAAAATATAAGATGTATAACTCCTTATAATAATTCCTTATAATTTTTATATTTTTATAAATCTATTATAATACTATTATTTTTATATAATAATATTAGTGTATATGTATATATACTATTCATATCTGTTCTAGCTGCATATATACAAACTATAACTGTATCTATATCTATGATTCTCTCTGTACCAAAGAACTTTATATCTTAATAAACTGGCAAAACAATAGAATAACAAGAAAATGAATGATTGTTACAGTTGTTAAGGTGGAATTTTCTTTCATGATTTTATACCCACATTTATTTCTCCTCCATCACTCTGAATTTCTTGATTTGATTTAGGCCAGGAGTCAAGTAAACATTTTCAGTAATGGGCCAGATAGTGAATATCATATAGGCTTGTGGGGTGGGCACATGGTTTTTGTTGCAACCTTTCAACTCTTATCACTGTAGCATGAAAACAGCCATTGACAGAATGTAATATAAATGAATGAATGTGGCTGTGTTCCAATAAAACTACATTTACAAAAACAGGTGGCAGGCAGGATTTTGGCAATGGCCATAGTTTGTCAACACTTGTCTTTATCATGCCAAGATTTTGTTGAGACTCTCTACCACCTCATCTAATGGGTGAACTTCAAGAGTTCAATTTATTTATCCATTTCTTTTTGAAATCAATCAAAGATACGACTACCAAAGAATTATGAGAGTGGTATTGCAAATCTGGCTTTGAAGATGAAGATGGAGGGAGGAGTGGAATATTAGATGGTGTTGAGAATCTGTAAAACGTAGGGAAATGACATCGTCCTCAGAGCCTCCACAAAGAACACAGTCTTACTGCCACCTTGGTTTTAGCTCAGTGAGACCCATGTTGGATTTATAATCTACTGAATTACAAAATAACAATTTTGTATTGTTTATACCACTGTGTTTGTGGTAATTTATGACAGTGACAATAACAATGAAATCCACAAAATTCTCTCTAATATTGGAGAGAAGTGAAAAAATTTTAGTCTTTATTTTCTCTGTTTCACTCTTATTTTCTCTACACACACACACACACACACACACACACACACACAAACACATCTATGCTTTCCAATTATTCTTGCAAATATTTGCAATTATCTATCCCAATAGCTGACCCTGCCTCTGTGTTGATTCGGACTGTTTTGATGCCTTGTGCTTATTCTTCCAAGGATGGATTTCTAGTGTTGCTGGGGTTTGTTGTTGTTGTTGTTGTTTTTCCCTGCATGATAGCTTGAGGCACACACACCTCTACCTAGCTAAGATGAACACATTTCTGAAAACATCTCATTTTGAGAGCAATTTACATTCATGTTATGCTCTATCTCTCTAAAATTGCTTCAGTCTGAATTTTCTTTTAATTTTAGTGAGAGAAAATGCCCATTGAATTGATGTTATAATTCTACAAAGATTTATGAAAAGAAGCAATACTCCCAAGTGACAATTAGGGTCTTCAGTTCCTCTCAAAGAGAATTGCAACTCTTCCTTCTTTTAAATTCTTCACCTCTTCATTTTCTTCTTCATTCCTTTTGATCTCTTATTTTTACATTTTGTCTCTGCATTTTTAAATCTGTGCAACCCTTTTCAAAAGCAGTGTGGCAATTCATTAGAAAAGCATAAAATTGTTCATTTACTTTGATCCAGAGATTGAGCTCCTGGAAAATAATTTAAGAGAAATTAGATGCCAAATACACCCAAATATTCCATGTGGCACTAAACATAATTTAAAAACTAGATAAAACATAGAATGGCTGAATCACCATATTGTACACCTGAAACTAATTCAGCACTGTACATTAATTATACTGGAATTCAAGAAAATTAATTAAAAAATAAAAATAAAAACTAGATAAAACCTAAATGTCCAGTAGGGAGGAATTGGCAAGTGACAGCACATCAACATAATTAAATAAAAAAATGATGAAATTTGTCATTATGAAGGAGGAATTGGATTGAAATCCCAGCTAAATTACGTAAACTACTGAACAGACATATAAACCTAGGCAAAGTGTGTCTCCTATTTAAGTGTTCATTTCCTCATTTGAAAGCACAAATAATACTTATTCCCATATTGATGACATGAAGAATAAATGAGTTCACATATATGGAGTGCTCAGTGAAGTTCTTGGAGCACCATAACTACTCACTACATTGCAACACCTTTGCTACTTATCTTTAAATAAGGAATTAGAGAGGCGCCAGCGTGGCTCAGTCAATTAAGCTTCAGATTTTGGATCAGGTCATGATCTCAAGGTTTATGAGTTCGAGCCCCATGTCGAGCTCTGTGCTGACAGCTCAGAGCCTGGAGCCTGCTTCGGATTCTGTGTCTCCCTCTCTCTCTCTGCCTCTCCTCTACTTGCGTGTGCACTCGCTCTCAAAAATAAATAAATAAGAAATTAGAAATCACTACGATCATGATTATAAAACACACAGGCATTGGTATATTAACATGAAGCTATAAGTGATGAGGTTTTTGGGGGTGATAGTGGTGTCTGGAAAGAATTCTTGAAGACATCTTTTGGTGGAGATAGGTGGTTTGATTAAAGCACTGGGACAGGACCCATGGCGGGAAGAGTTGCCCCAAGACCATGAGGAGAGACTGGTTATATGCTATGGAGTTGGGGGAGGTAACGTCCAGGGGAAGCTTCCAGTGCGATTTTCATATACGCAGAAAATCCTACGCAGGATTTTCATATCCTGGAAGACTCCCAGGATAGTGGAGGCCTAGCTATTGTCAAGCTAAGGTTGTTTGCCCTCTAGCAAAGCATTAGCATTAAGACAGTAGGGAGTTCCTGGAGAAATGCTTTACTCTGAGCCTGAAGTATTTGTCAGTGGGCTGCAGATTATAAAGAAATCTAGTTCTGTCTGCCATTTCCTTTCTGCCTTGTTTCCCACATCACTACGGAGGGGTGATGTTGAGGCTCCAAGAAACAGTGTATATGTTTCGCGAGATTAGGCTTTTGATAAGATTGCCTTTTTCTTGTGATTTACTAAGATACTTGTAAATAGATGAAGAGTCAGGTCCTGCAGGACTATGATCTCTATCCGTTAACCATTTGTTTTTCCCCTTTCTTTCATTCTTGGGCAGCCAGGAGTGCCTGAGGAATATCACACCTGGGGGTCGGATGGGGTGTTTGCGGCCTGTCAGCTTGCCTTATGGTCCCTCATCAGTAAGAACGACTTCTTACATTTTGTTTAAGAAAAGAATTTATGGGGACGCCTGGGTGACTCAGTCGGTTAAGCCTAGGAATCTTGATTTTGACTGAGGTCATGACCTCAAGGTTTGGTTAGTGGCATCTAGCCTGAGCCCCATGTTGGTCTGTGTGCTGACAGCAGGGAGACTGCTTGAGATTCTCCCTCTGCCCCTCCCCTTCTTGCGCAAGCTCTCACACTCTCTCTCTCTCAAATAAATATTAAAAACAAAAAAGAACTTATGAAACAGATAAACACAGGCTGTACAGAGTATTAATAAGGATTCTGTTTCAAAGAAATGCATTCTTCCTATATAGTTTTAAAAAGCTGAATGATTTGAAAGCCATGAAGACCTCCCGCGTTTGCCATAGGCAATTTTATATTCATGATTGTACAAACTAGCCAATGCTTTTGAAAATAAGCAACATAAAGTTAAAACAAAAAACAAAAAACGTCTTCTACTTGCATTTCAGCAGCTTTCAGAAGGAGTCTAATCAGAAGGAGCATGGAACTTTGTTCTCCTGATGTGCCCTCCAAAATAGCACAGGCTAACAATAGGAGGCCCCAAAGAGGCCCTTTTTATGATGACAAAGAAAACTGCTCCTACAAATCAAAGCCCATATAAACAAGGAAAAGGCTATTTAAAACATTCACAATGAATGCCAGTTGTCAGCCTGCTAGAGACACTGCTTGAAATGACTTGTACCCATCACATATTTATTTCTACAGGTGGAGAATTATATATTTGACTTGTTGGAAAGGTTGGTTACTAAAAATACTCTTTTTTTTTTAAATAAAACACAGAAAGAGGAACAAAAAGAGTGGCAGCTGCTTATTTCTTTGTAACAAAATGTGACTTGTAATGTGGCAATGGTGAAAGAGCAGAGCCAGAAATGAAGCAATTTAGAAAAGCTACACTCTTAAACAATGCCACCGGATGTAATGTTGGTTAGAATTTAATGAACCTGCCAGGTATCTTCAAGTGTCAGTCAGGTAATTTTGGAACCTTATTGAGAAAACTAGACTGAGAATCACTGTGTGATATGGTGCTGCTGACACACAAGTAAATATGTGGCTCCTGTAGAGAAACAGAACCATGTTCTATGTTAAAATGCAGTGGTAGAGGAGGGAATTGTCTTGTGATACAGAAAAGAATGATTTTCTACAGATCGCTGTCAGTAACAATGAAAATTTCCAGGGTGGACTTTCATTCGAGGTACTTTGTAAAAATGATTCAAAATACCACCTGGACCAAAATTTTTGCCTTCCACTGAAACCTACCTAAGTAATTTCTTTGTGTTCTGGGATTAGACAAAAGGCAAACAAAATTCCCTGTCACTGCCTCCTCACAATCTTCTGCAGACCATTATCCAAATTTCTTTTCCCGCTTTTTGTTCTTAGTTTTACTGGTTCCAGTTCCCAACCAAATTGAATCTGGTCCTCAGATGTCATTGTTAATTTATTTTAAATGTTTTTTTTTTTTTTCTGGTAATGTACCAAGTTCAGGATAAAATCCCTTGTATTTACCCACTAGTCCCACAGACCCTCAGTGTCTAAGTAATAAGTATGCTGTTCCGTATCCCTTGCCTGACTTTTCTCTATGAAGCAGCTGAAATTAGACAAGCTAGTCAGCAAGTCTAAACAGTGGGAGTTAGAAGATAATATTACTCTATATAACTGAGTTTATTAACTATTAGTGATTTCTGAGAGTCAAAGACATTACCTCAGCAATAATTGTGAATTTCTATTTCTAAATGAAAATTAGTCGAGATCATTAAGTCAATGTGTATAATAGGCTGTTTTCTTGCTTTTCTTTGAAATCCAAATTGGGACTAAATAAAATGTAATGATTTAAAGTTATGTGATCTTGACTTTAGGTCAGCTTTTTTCCTAGATAAAGGCATTTTTAAGAGCTCAAGGTTTTCAGTCCACTCATTTTTAAATGCATTCATAAACAATCTGAACACTATGCTTCAGACCTTCTAGGAATTGTAGAATATTTTAGTTGAAAGGTACCATACAGGTTCAAATGCTCCCCCCAGACATGTACAGGCTGAGGTGTCAGGACCAGGTAGTTTTCTGGGAGCCTGAATTAGACACGTCTGTCTTTAAAGCTTGGCATCCAGGGACAGTGAAAGATAGTGTTCAGAGATGAGATGGGAAATGCAAATTAAGTAGTAAAACCAAAGTCATATTGAAAATGCTGAGCAAACGTTAATTAGGCATAAGAGAAACAAAGAGATGGAGGTTATCAGTATAGTGCAAATGAGTTTGGATATCCAGTGAGAGTGGAAATTAGAATCTGGTGACATATGAAATACTGTGGAAGAATCACAGGGACTTTTTATAGAGAATGCTTGACCTTGTTTCTGAATGGGGAATTGAGAGTCCTGAGCCAATTTAAATAGGTATTACTATAAACTTAATACTTAAATTCTCTTTATAGAATTCAAGTTGCATTAGCCATCGAGCCTATATGTGAAGAACTATAGTGACAACTACTTATTATTTCCTAAGGATGTCCCTTTTGGTTGTGGAAAGCTCTGAATACTGGACACTTTTTCCTTTTGTTGAACCAAAATGGTCCCCTGTAACTTCCACCAGCTGGACCTTGTCTTTTATGCTATGTATGCATAGCTATAATAGAAATGTAGTATCAACTGTACTATTTTTAGAAATTCAGTGAGACCCAAAAATTCAAGCAGCAGGATTATCTGCATATCCTAATTTAGGGTGTTAATAGCCAAGAGAAACAAGTCTTATTTTATTAGAACTGCAGCCAGGCAATTCACATAATGGTTCTCAAACTTCAAATGTTTCCTACCATTTTAAATATTCTCTAATAAAATTCTTCTTAGAAGATAAAAAAAAGCTTTTAATAGGGTTATCACCATGATAAGCATAGTTAATGAGTACATCTTGGGACAGGAACTTAGCCATATTTGTTGTAGGGGTGGGGCCTTTATTTTCAGTGAATCATCGAACACATATTCAGAACTATGGAAGGAAAGAGCTAAAGGTTGTTGTTTATTTGAAGTTCCTAATACATTTTGGAGCAAGAATGTAAAATATAAAGGAAACATGCTTTCTGAGGAAAACAAAAATGTACTTCCCAAGCTCAAAGGAGTCAGTTTATGTCAATTTGTTACCATTTTATTAAAATCAAAGAAAGAAGACAATAAAAAAGAAATATTTCATTAAACAATCAGGAGCAAAAATCAAAATTATTCCCACATTTTTATGAGAGCACTTTCATTCAGATACAAGTAACAGTTACTCATTACCAAATGGCATCCTTTTGTTAGAAATATGGGTTTGAGGAAAACTGTCAAAGGGATGATCAAAAGGCAGTGAGGCAAGCACAGGTGTATTCTCCCTGAATTGGAGGAGGGGTACCTTTTGTATTAGATGGCAATTCTGGTAACAGTCTTCACAAACCAATACCAGGGACTGCTCTTGGAACATCCCCTGGGGACTTGAACATCATTTGAGTTAAAGTGAGGTCAGCCTTGTTGGCCCTACTCTATTGCCTAAGCTTTTTATACATGAGTCTGATACAACAAACTGTGGTAATCCTCCTTTTCCATGAGGAGGGGCCGTCTTTCTTCACGGAGCTGCTTTCTTTTGGGACGACACAATAGGCTAGTGAGCCTTCCCAGCACAGCCGTGAGGACAGAGCCTACCACAGCAGCCCCAATGAGCCATGGCCAGATCCGACTTGCTTGTTCCAAGAAGGGCTTAATGTAATCTTGAAAAATGTCCCGTTCTGAAACAGAAACATATCCCAGTGTTTTTACTGTTGTCATCATCAGCATCAGCATCATCATTAACATCATCATCATCATCATTATCATTAATTATCCTTTCAGAGTACTGTGGAGTCAGACACTTAGGTTTGAATGCCAGCTCTGCTACTTAGTGGCTATAAGAGCTCAGAAAATTCACACCTAATACTCCTAAACCTTCGTTTCTTTATCAGGAAGGCAGGAACATAATACCACCTTGCTGGAATGTTTTAAAGTTGATTGATAACAATCAATCAACTGATCTGTAATTTATGCAGTGCCTACAACCAAGTCAACTATTGTAATTTTTAGTTCTTTATTCTGATATTTGCTTCCATATTTCAAAATAATAGGCAAATATTACCATCTTTTAATTCATCAAGTTCATATCTGGAGTTCTTCATATAGAAGTAATGACTCTTGTTATCTTACAACTCCCCTTTTCTTCCCTAAGTCTTTTTGGCATAATAACATCATGATTTGGGGTGAAATCCACATCTTGGATTTTCATTAGTTTTAATTTTTTTAATGTTTATTTATTTTTGAGACAGAGAGAGAGAGAGAAAGAGAGAGACAGCGCAAGTTGGGGAGGGGCAGATAGAGAGAGAGGAAGACATGGAAACCTAAGCAGGCTCCAGGCTCTGAGCTGTCAGCACAGAGCCCAATATGGGGCTTAAACCCACAAGCTGTGAGATTATGACCTGAGCTGAAGTCAGATGCTTACCCGACTGAGCCACCCAGGCGCCCCTTCGTTAGTTTTAGTATGTAAATAATATTCACAGTGGAATGGTTACATTTCCTTATGTTATTTTTCCCTTGTAGTTAATAATTTATTGTATCCTTTTGGTTGATTTAAAAATACCTATCACTATTTATAAAAGACTCCAAGATATTCCTATTCATTTTGTATACAAAGAAGAGAGTGCATCTTGGGCTTACCTTGAAGCAAATGATGTCTATGTGACTCAAGTCTTGTGCGAAAGCAATATATGTAACTTTGGGGCATTTTCCTTAAAAAGAAAAAAATGTATCTTTTCCTTTTTCCTTTTTTCTTTTTGCTTAGTGGTAATGCAGATAGTGTGTTGATGAGCCATCATGGACCATGTGGTCCAGATTAAGCCCTAGGTCTTGTGGAAACAAGAAAGAAGAGCTCCGGACCCTGGAATTATGGAGCTGATATTCAACAACACACCAAAAATGCTGTTTGAGCAATAAATAAAGTAACTTATTTAAGCCATAGGTCTTTGAACCTGCATCTGCTCTCAATCCCTACCTTCCCACCCTCGCTGATGCAGGAACTATAACATTCTTTGAAAACTCTTTCCTTGGTCATAGTTGTTTGGTACATGGTAGACCACTGACTCAAGATGGGCCAATCGGAATCACTTCTCAGAATTTACTGTGCTGCAGTTGCCAGGTGTCTTGGGAACTGATGACAGCCTGACTTCTCAACCTGTAGAAGACAGGATGAACGCACTCCAAGAAATAGAGATGAGAGAGAATGGGAGAGACAGTGAGAGGGACAAAGGGACAGAGAGACAGAGAGTTTTTAGGGCTTAGAGTTCCCTGGTTCCTGCTCTTCCTCAGTCTCACCTGCATTTCTGCCTTTCCCAGAGTTTGAGTGTTCATCCCTCCTTGGATTTTTTTAAACCAAAAAATACCTTTATTTTTTAATCTAATCTCATTCCTATGGAGTTTATGCCATTTGCATTTTTGAAAGTCCTGATTATTTAAAAAAGTTAATTATATGTCCACTACAATAAAAGATGGAGTAGAAACCTTAGGAAATTTTGGAATTGCAACTACAGTAAAACCTTCTATTATGAGTAACTTGTTCTGCTAGTGTTCTGCAAGATGAGCAAACATTTGTAATAAATTTTCACTTGATAAATGAGTGATATCTTACAATATGAGTATGTGATGCTGAATGTCATATGATCACAACTGAGCCAATGGTTCTTGAAATGCACTTTGATATACAAGTGCTTTGGATGACAAGCGTGTTTCCAGAATGAATTATGCTCGCAAACCAAGGTTTTATGTATATGTAAACTCCATGTATAATAAAAATGAGATTCACAAGCCAATGAGAAAAGGAATGTTTATTTAATAACATATCTTGGAAATCATGGGTAGCAACATGAAATAAAATTTAAAATGATTCAGAATGTTCAGAATGGTTAAAATAGGAATGTTCTTTTTTATTTAATAGGATTAAAACCCTGTCCATTTCTCCTTCTGTCCTTGACACCATCTTTTTGCCAGCTGTCACTAAGTTACCTCTAAAATTCCTAGAACTCATTAAGCCTAATTTGAACAGTGTTGAAATTTAGAGTTTCTCTTCATCAGGAAGGGACAACAACTTACAAAGGATAAACATTACCAAATACATTATATAAAATATTTAGAACTTTGACATTTAAATCTAAGCAATGAAAGCAAAAAAGCTAAAATTAAAAAGAAATATCAAAAAGTTACTGTTTTCAATATATTTTTTTTTTCAACATTTATTTATTTTTGCGACAGAGAGAGACAGAGCATGAACGGGGGAGGGGCAGAGAGAGAGGGAGACACAGAATCGGAAACAGGCTCCAGGCTCTGAGCCATCAGCCCAGAGCCCGACGCGGGGCTCGAACTCACGGACTGCGAGATCGTGACCTGGCTGAAGTCGGACGCTTAACCGACTGCGCCACCCAGGCGCCCCTGTTTTCAATATATTTAAAATTATTTAGAAAATGGGACTCCAAATGCCTGGCTTATATTGCTAGTAGTCACTTCAATATATAAAGTATGTTTAAAATGTCTAGCAAAATGCAGGGTACATAGAGATTCCATAATAAATATGATTTCCTCTATTTCAGGCTCAGCTCAAGTCACAATTTTAAAGTACTATTTCTTTGTGCTGCTCTTCAGCCTCTCTTAAAATTTATCTACTTCAGTTCACTCTAAGTGGTCTCAATTTTTACTGCTACCAATGGACTTCTTTGAAACACTCTTTGTATTTCTCAATGGCTCTAAACTAAAATTCAGACTTTCTTTCTCAGCTACTTGCTTTGGAACCCAAAGAGTACACCTTTAAATTATTTTTTATATCATAATTGTTCCATCTTTGGCTACCTAAATTAGCCCTTGGTAAAATGCCTAGCACATAGAAAGAAATTTATAACTGTTAATGATTGTTGTTATTCCATAATAATTTCAACAATATTTCAGTTGAACCAGCTTCTAATAAGAGCTTTCTCTCTCAAAACTGCTTTGATTACTGATTCAAGTCAGCTCTCTTTTGGATTCTCAGACTATTTCTTTCTTCGCTCACTTGTGACACTTGGCACCATTGTCTATGTGTTGTAATTATTTATATGTATTATATGTATTTTCAGGCTTAATCATAAGTTCTTGAGAGGCAAGTATTATGTCTTGTTTTATCTTTCATTCTTCTATTCATTCTTTTATTCATTCATTCATACAGCAAATATTCATTGAGACACATTACATGCCAAGTGGTGGTCTTGGCACTGTAAGTGAAAAGATAAACAAGTAGAATCCCTGGCCTGAAGGAAACCATAACTGGAAGAGGAGAGTAGCAAGTAAATAAATTATTTCAAGAGTGATGTTGTAATGATGGAAGTAAGCAAAAGATACAATGGAATCATGGTGGAAAGAGCTCATATCTGTCTGGGGAGTCAAGGGTGGCCTTCCAGAAGACTATCTCACTGAGTAGAAGAATGAATGAGCATGTGATGCAAGCCATCATGATGGCACATGATGGCAAGCCATCCCGGGAAAAAAGGAACAGTATGCACTGATGTATACACATAGGCAAGCATGGCTACTGAACACATTTGTGAGTGATAGAAGCCCCATTATCAAATCTCAACTGCAGAATGGGACACTCTAGTTACCGTCATTGTGTCTCCTCCTCTCATTTTTAACATCAAATGTTAAGGTCTTTTGGGATATATTGGGATAAGGCAGCTCTCGATAGAGCAGTATCATACAGAAAGCAGGATCACATTTTCCAACAGCATTAAGGACACAGCCTTTTATTTCCAAAGCTTTTTGTTCTCGCCTTTTAATCAGTTATGCATGCAAACAAAATCACCTGCTGCTCAATTTTTAAAAGCATCACTAAATTCGATTATAAGAGAAAATGTTTGACAAATGCCAGACCTCAGCTGCCTTTTGCAGAAAACACTTAAATAATTACAAACATGAGTACTTGAATGATGAATAATAAACTTCTTGAACTAAATTACATGAAGCAGTTTTTTAAAATTTTTTTTAGTAGGCCTAAAGTTTAGCAATAAATAAGAATAAATTTTAAACTCCTTGAATGTACAATAGAAGCAATAGAATAATTCATAAACTAGAAAACAGGCAGTTGCTATTGTTGGTTTTAAAGCCAAACTTTTCTAAAATTAATGGTATATATCCATAGCTGTATGAAAAGTACCCTAAACAGATACAACATCTCAAATCAACTTTATTTTTTTTAAATATTTAAGTAGAAATAAATAATAAATAGCTAAGTCCCCTAATGTGACTTTTTGAGCCCCCTCTCCCTTCTCTCTTCTGATGGATTTTGTTGCCTTTTCAGTAAAAAGTACCCATTTGGACTACAGAGAAGGAACCATGAGATGGAACATAATATACAAGACATATAGGGACTAAAGAGGACCCTGTCTAGTGTGGCATAATGGGGGAGAAAATTAGTTTGGGATTCAGTATTAGCCACTTAGTTGCTTGATGACTTAGAATTTGCCACTTTATCTTTCTGTTCTCAATTTACTTGCAAAACAAAATAAAAATCACTACTACATAAGATTGTGAAGATTAGCAGAGATAATAATTTACCTGCTGATGTCTGTAACTTATATCCTATTACTATCTGCAGGCCAGAATGTCTGTCTGTCTTGTCCTTTCTTTCTTTCTTCTTTCTTTCTTCCTTTCTTTCATTTATTCGTCTTTGAGAGACAGAGAGAGAGCATTGAGCAGGGGAGGGGAAGAGAGAGAGACAGACAGAATCCAAAGCAGTCTCCGGCTCCCAGCTGCCAGCACAGAGCCCGACGCGGGGCCTGAACCCATGAACCATGAGATCATGACCTGAGTTGAAGTAGGACACTTAACCAACTGAGCCACCCAGGTGCCCCCAGAATGTCTTCTGAGTTCAAGGCCAACCAACTGCCCCAGAGACATATTTACCCTGATGTCTCCTATCATCCCATTTCACTGCATAACAAATGCAGACATGAGATTCCCACCATGTCTGGCCTCGCTCTTACTGATACTGTCTCAGTGACAGTATCACCATGCATCATATTCACAGGCCAGAAAGCTTAAAGGCATCCCTAACATCTCCTTCTTTCTCACCTCCTATGATTCATATGAATCCATGATTATCACCTTGGAATCATTTTCCAAGTTCTGTACATTTTATAAATTCAAAATAATATCAAATTCTTTCATGTTTTCTGCCAATCTACCTACCTCTTGGACTCTTGTAATAGCATCTTCACCACCTTCCCTGAAAGTGCTTTGCAACTGCTACAAAATGCCCTACATACTGCAGTAACAGTAATCTTTAGAAAACTCAAGACAATCTGTTTAAAATTTATCAATGGCTTCTGTTATTTTAGCACTATGGCCAAAATCTGCAATCAAGACCCCCCCCCCCTTTTCAACTAATCACTTCTCTCTTTCATGCTGATATCCTCTGAAATATCACTTCATTGACCCCTAGAAATAGGTATATCTCCAAATAAATAAGTCATTAGGTAAGTAATTGTTTAAGGTCTTCCATTAGTATGTAGACTCCATAAAGATAGAGACTATGTTGTTTACCACTGTATCCATCGTATGTAAGAACATGCTTTGTTCAAAGTAGTTATTAAATGTATATAGAAAGAATAAATAAATCAAAAACACCACCTAGAAAATACCTAGTGTGATCAAAGGCTTGAAATATGTTAAAAATACATGTCTAAAAATGACCTGAGTATTAAGAGGGCTGACATTTTTCTAGCAAGCTTTACTTATATTGGTTAAGAGATATTATCTTTCATGACCAATATCACTTGTACTCAATTTGATTCATTGATTTCACCCCAATAACCAGATATCATTTGATATTTAAACTAGAGAAGCTTGAGAGATATCAATTCTAATCTTGTAGAGTACAAGGTCAAGGTGGAGTGGGGAAAGATTCATACATAAAAAATTACCATGTAACTCTAATAAAGGAATGATTAAACATGACTACATATATGCATAAAATGATTTAATATCTGAGAGTTTGACAAATTTATAAACAGGATCAAAATTTAGCCAGAGAGAACAGCATGTTTAAAAGCATGAGCCCATGAAAGAATATGGCATGTTTTGGAAATGGAAATCATAAAATGCTAGGTGGTGAATCTTTGAAAAGCCATTACAAATATGGTTCTTTCTTTATGTGTGGTGGGGTATTTATAGATGGAAGGGAAAACATGTTACTTGAGACTGTCTTTTTTTTTTTTTTGACTTGCAGAAAGCCCTCCCCTTACCACATCTCTGCTCTTTGCAATTCCCCATTCTCAGTGATCTTAAGGTTTTGAAATAACTGATTTCCAAAGCCAGCCATTTTAGTATTCCTTCCATTGCCTGTGATTTTCAGATAAATCAAAACAGGTTAATCAAAGCCACATTTGTTCAACTAGTGATCCCCAAAGGGCAGGTAAATGTTGATAAAATATAGGTTCTCCTGGTAGCCCTAAATTGTGGTTCTGCTATGCCACATACTAGCTAGATGGACTTGGACAAGTTATTTATATTCTTTAGGCTTCTGTTTTCTCATCTGAATAGGAAAAAAGAAATAATAGTACCTAATTCATAGGCTAGTTATGAAGTTTAAATAATGCACACAGCACACCTAAAAGAGTTTCTGGCACATAAAAAATACTCAGTATGTGTTAGCTATTATTAAATGATTTCATTTCTTTCCTCAGGGTAATTTTCCATTGCCTATACTACTCAAATAGGAGAATTTAGCATTCTGTAAATAAACTGTATATTCTCCACCTCTATTTTTCTTGTTATTATCTTCATTTATAGTATTCTCTGCCCTGTTCATCCTTCAAGGTCTTGTCTTTCTCCTTGAGTTATTCAGGGAGTTATTCAACTCAATAGCTTGAGTTATTCAGAAGTCATTGCTTTCTCCTCTGTGCTCCTCTGTTGGATTTTGTTTATGACTTTTTTGCTGCACTTAACACAGACTGATGTTTTGTACTTTCTTGCACAATTGCCTGACTTCCACATTGAATTTAGAGCTCCTTGAAGTTTGGAAATATGTCAGTCCTTTATGTCCTTAGAATCTAGCACAAGAGGTAGGAAGTTGGTAAATGTCATTAATATGTTTAATTTACTTGTTTTTATGAATTATAATTTTTATGAATTATCAATGAATATAATGAAACATCACTGCTTATTGAATACCCCTTACTCTCAAGCCATATGTTATTGTTTTTTGTTTTGTTTTGTTTTTCTACTGTTTTTGGATGTTGATACTCCTGTGTTAGAGTAGAAGCATAGTGTAGTGAAATGAAGAGAGGGCCTTACAGTATTGAAATCTGCCTCCTCCACATATTGGTGTCTGATATTGGGAAAGTCATTTAAACTCTCACAGTATCAGTGGGATCACCTATTACTACAGATACTGATACTAACCCTAATGTATGATTGATTAGTAACACATGTGCGAGATCTGCATGTAGCAGGTTCTTGGGTGGGGGAAGACATTGTTACCTGTACCACATTTATTAGGAAGATACTGATATTTCTACTCAGGAAGATTATTTAAAGCCCAAATATAATTATCATCTTAGAGTTTTATATTATTAGGTTAATCATGGTCACAGCAATTATCATTTTAATCATTCTTCTTCTTTTTCCTCCTCCTGACTTTCCTCCTCCTCTTCTTTCTCCTCATCCTCCTTCTTCTTCTTTCTCTTATTGTTGTTGTTATTATTATTGTTGTTATTATTAATTAGGCTTAAAATTAAAACATCCACAAGTTTTCTTGGTAATTTTTTAAATTTATTTATTTACTTATTTATTATTTTGGAAGGAGAGAAAGAGTGTGTGTGCAAGCAGGGGAAGGGCAGAGGGGCCGGGGGGAGAGAGAGAGAGAGAGAGGGAGAGAGAGAGAGAGAGAGAATATCCCAAGCAGGCTCCGAGCTGAGCATAGATCAGTACAGGGCTTGATGCCACGACCATGAAATCATGACCTGAGCCAAAATCAAGAGTCAGACACTGAACCAACAGAGCTGCCCATGCTTCCCTAAAACTACAAGATATTGATCTTTTCTCACACCACACTGGACTCTTTAATACCTCATATTCATTTAATTATCACAATATCTCTTTGAAGTATTCTGACCCCAATATTTCAGGTTAAAAAACTGAGATTCATAGAGTGAAGAAAAATTTCCAAGGTCACCTTACAGTCAGCTGATAGAGTCATGTCTTAAACCCTCTTTTTCCTTTCTGATTTTAATTGTAATGTTCTTTCCATGGCTGCCATATGCAAAATGCCCTATATTAAGCAGAATAGATGTGAATTTAAAGATCCTTGCAACTTAGTTCATGTAATAATAAATTAGTGATAAATTAAGGTTTGTAGTATGCTTTCCCAATTTAAAGGCTTTGGGGATAGCATTGTAAAAACAAAAGGTTATATAGTCCCTCAAAAGATATTGGTCACACAAGATTCATCATTTCATATGAAAGAAATTAAACTTTACCTGAATCTTGTAGGTTGCTATAGTCATAGCCCAGATCTCTGGATGAAATAAAGAAATCACCATTTCTGTATAGAGGTATAAAAGGAACCATGTAGGACTCCCGATTGTGTCCAATGGGTGCATTGGCTTCTGGATAAACTTCTTGAAGAGGATGGTGCCTTCGGAGCCATTGTTCAAAAATACTGTAGAGGAAAGGATTATTCAGACTCAGAAACATGTTTATAAGAGAAATATTTATAATTCTTAAAGTAAAATAACCAGGCATATCTTAAAATTCCAAGACATGGAAGGATGCCAAATATTTTTTTTATGCTTTGAAAATATTTTGTAAAGCACTAGTTCATTCTGTCAGCCCCTGATGAAGCTCACTCACTTGAAAGAAATATGAGAGGGTAACTATGGAAAGGGAATTTCTTAGCTAAGTGAACTTTACATGACAAGTTTAGACCTTTCAGAATGCTGCAGAACAAGGGTAATTATTGGTTGAATGACAACTGAATCAGAGTTGTAAATTAAATATGTTTCTTGTTTCAAAGAAAGTTAGCCTAAAGAAAGAACACATAAAACTAAGTTGGAATCAGTACTAAAATTTGTTTTTTTGTTTGTTTGTTTTTTGCTTTTTGTTTTTTGGTCATGGCAGGGGACTTTCAATTATTTCAACCATCTTGTTCTGTTTGGTGAAGTGTATGCTTAATGAGACTTGGGGTGAGAAAGAGCTTACCTCCCATAATGAAGACTAAAAATACCTGGACTTGGCTTTCCATCTTCCCCTGAAGCTAGAGTATGACCATATGATTCATACTCAATCATATATTCATCCAAGACTTTGAAACAGAAGATAGTGACATACAGAAGCAAGGACAGTGACAAATTATTCTGGTAGTGGGAAGACAATTGTGATAACAACATCTAATTTTTAGGGATTATAAGACCAGAAGTACCAGGAAAGGAATATCCTGTGTTCTATAGCATGGTTTTAGCAGATCTCTTGGCTGCTACTCCCCTCTTCCCTTGTTCCCACTCATTTCTGAACCTGCTTCTCCATCATTTCCTGAGCTATCCAATATCTTCTTAGCAAATTCTTTTTCTGTTTAAATCAACCAGAGTTAGTCTCTTGTGTGCAATTAAAAATTATGACAGAACAAAAGATAAACAATTAAGAGATTAAAAAGATTAAGAACAAAGTAGAAACTTAACCTATGGAAGAATTTATAGTGTATCATTAAAAGTGTGACAAAGAGAATGGCTTTGTATTATCAGGCTATATAATAGAGGGAAGGACACAAGACCTAAAGTCAGAGAACTCCCCTTAAGGCCTAGCTCTGTGTTTTAAAAGCTGTATATCTCTAAGCAAATCACTAAAGTTCTTGGAGATCTAGCCTCTTCGTCCTTAAATGAAAGCAGTAATGTTTGCCCTATTTCCAAAGGGATTATCCAATGTGATAATATTTACGGAAGTACTAAATAACTAAGCTATTGTTACTTAGCTATAAAACTTGTGCCAGGAGATAAAAAGTTAGTGCATTGTCCTGGCGATGGCGTCTAAAAAGGAAAGTGATAATGCTTCAAACAAACAAAAATTGAAAAAAAAATGGAAATAAAGAAGAAAACAATGATGCAGAATGGCAGTTCATTTTTTCCACACTGGAAAATAGTTCTATTTGTTTAGAGTATCTGGACTTCAAATGCTAGTTGTGGTTAAAGTTGGCTTTTAATTGTGAATTAACCAAGGGATCAGCAGGTCACTGATAAATACTGAAAATCTGGTCCACAAATACCAAATGATCTCTAAATAGCTCAACTACTAAATAAGTTTATTCAGTATTTATTATGCATCAAAGTTTGGAGCAGCAAGAGCCTACATAAAAAACTGAGTCCCATGGGTTATGACAAGGGAAATTTGTAAAAGTTTCTTAATTTGTTTGATTTTCCTTTTCTTCATCTGTGAAATGGGAATAATATTTATGGATTAATTAGTATAACATAAGTAAGATGTACATTTAATTGCTTAACAAATGGTAAGTAGAAACCATCATCATCCTCATCCCCTTCTTCCTCTTCTCCCTCCTCCTCATTATTAACTTTATACTGGAAGAACTTTACAATTAGCAAGAGACCTGAGACATACTATAACAGAAATGCCAAAGCCATGTACATTTGAGCTGGGTCTTTTTAAGAAAGGTTATGATTCTGACAGGCAGGAATGAAAAAGGAGAAGATATGGGAAGATTGGCTTTTCTGTGTGTGCCTTCTCAACTAAAGAAATTTGGAATTGGCTTAACGAATAAGGCCCAAATTCTATTCAAGACCTAAAATTTTATGAATCAGCTTTTTTTTGGTTTTAAATTCTGCAGTTTTTTCCTTGCATGAAAGCATTACTTATTCATTATTTACAATTCAGAAAACATAAATGGGCAAAAGTGAGAGAAGAAAAAAATTCATATAATTGCTTCGTATTTTGTTGTATCTAGTTTATAAAATGTGCATATATGTACATATATATTTTAACAAAAAATAGAATTGTATTGTAACATTTTAAAAGGTATTTTATTTGTATTAAGCAATATTTAATGTTTAAACAATATTTAAACACGCTTACACAATGTTTACCTGCTTTTCAACTGGCAAATCTATTTTTTTTTTTTTAATGAGAAGGAGGCTTTTTGATCCAATTAATCTCTCCCCCATCCCTATTAAACTTTGATTGCAAAAGAGCCCAATATCCAATGAGCTACCAGGTAAGGGCTTGAGGCAAAAATTGTGCCTTTTGTTAATTGAGAAAAATTACTACTGTAGTTCAGCTTATAAACTTTTTTTTTCCTGCCGAGAAATAAAAATTCTTCACTAGATAGGACAAGGACATCAATTCTTAGCACCAAAAGATTTAATGGATAAAACCATTAATGTGCTCACCCACCTTATCAACCTTTTAAAATGAAGGTATTAATCTCGATTAGATTCTTCATCAGTGGTACTCATCTTCAGTTAATTTCACCAAACCATGTCTAAAATGACTCACATTGGAATTCTGATGCTTAGGTTAGATAATCACACTGCCATTTTCAGAAGACCTTATCTTCCTACCAAAGATTTATATCAACTATATCTAGAAAGTTTTCTAGAATTAGGAAAAGGTACAGATGATCATGGATACAAACAAGAAAGGATATGTTTTATGTATAAAAGTAACATGAGATTTCTGGTTTCAAGTCTGACATGTAAAAACCCTGGGCACTCCCATCCTCTTGTCTAGCAAGAAAAAGCTAGACAAGTGGAAAATCCACAACTTTTCTTGGCCCATGAGAGAATGAAGTCACTGGACAAAGTGTCACCCCAAAGCTGCATAGACGACTGCAGAGAAGTACCATTATGAAATAAGCCCTCAGCCTTCTCCATAACAAACCTGTTTAATTCAGAAGAAATGACGACCAAAGGCCTATCCCAGCTAGAGGAAGGGGATTCCAGCTTTTCTGTCTCATTTAAGGGGAAATAAAACATAGGCTACATTGGCCAGGGTTTCAAGGAATAAATTGGGAATGCTGTAACCAAAGAAACAGGAAACAGGGAAAGAAAAGCTATACCATTGGAGAAACACTCATGAAGGTCACAGCCCCAAGACACTGGCCAAGTAAAAGATTGATTTTAATCACAATATTTTAGAACACAACCTATGCTCCCACCTTAATACTTTACCATGAATCAACAGAGATCCAGTATCATGACAGAGATTACAGCTTAAAGAGCTACAAGACAGACAGTATCTGAGGAATAGTATACAGGAAAGCCCAAACTCAAGAGTGAGGACAAGAACGAAGACCTATGGAAATTTAAAGCCTCCAGCACCTACAGCTGCAGTTAAACACAGCTCAACTCCTTGCCAGATTAACATAAATCCTTACATTAAAGGCCTGTCTACCTCAGTTCCTATCACTCAATAAAATATATCTTTCAATAAAAAATTACAGCATGCCAAAAGGCAAGAAAATAACAACCTGAAGAGACAAAGCAATCAAAGCAAAGTAAACCCTAACTGAGATATGAGATAGGTATTGGAATTATCACATAGGGAATTTAAATAGTTATGAATAATATATTAAGGGCTGTAACAAGACAAGTAACGGACGTGCAAGAACAGATAGATGGTGAAGCAGAGAGGTGGAAAGACTCTAAGGAAGATTCACAGGAAATTCTAGAAAAAAAACAATGTAACAGAAAGGAAGAATGCCTTTTAATGTGCTCATCAATGGAGTTGACACGGCTAAAGAAAGAATCAGTGAGCTTGAAGATAGAAACTTCCCAAACTAGAATGCAAAGTGAAAAAAAAGAATGGGGAAAAAATCAACAGCTGTGTGATCATTTCAAAGAGGTAACATACATGCAATTGGAATAACAGAAGGAAAATAAAAAGTGAATAGAGCAGAAGAAATATTCTTCAATAAAAGGAACCAGAGGAACCCACTGATATCACTCCCAATGGCCAAAACTGGAAAAATTTCAGCCACAGAATAAATAAAGTAGTAGTAGGTTATAACCCAAGGTATAAAATAAATATAGATGACTCCATGATGATATAAATTAATGAATACATAATTTATATGTTTACAAGGCATGTAATGCAACTGAAAGTATATTTTCTCTATCAATAAACCTCTAGTATACTGAACATAAAACAAAACAAAACGAAGTTTGAAAACCTGTCACAGACAAGAGGAGCCTAAGAGACATGATGATTAAATATAATGCGGTGTCCTATGTGGGATCCGGAAACAAAAAAATATATATTAAATAACTATTAAGTAATCTTAGTAAAGTATGGACTTTGGTTAATAATGGATCAATATTATTTCACTAATTGTGACAAATATTCCATACTAATGTAAGATATTAAAAATAGGGGAAAATAGATGAGGAGTATAGTTGAACTTTGTTCTATCTTTGTAACATTTTTTATAAATAGAAAACTATTTTAAAACAAGAGTTTATTTTTTAAAAATACAACTAACAAGAAAACCTTAATGTAGATGGATATTTAGGAACAGATTTACTTTAGTACCACCACCACAGCAACAAAAAAGTAACATATACCTGTATAATAGAAGACTTCTTCATTCATTTATTCATCTATTTTAGAGAGAGATGAATATGTATATTTTGAGCATCTATAACAAACTGACTCTGTGCAGGGTATAAAATTCCCCAAATTATTTTGGGTGAAGTTCTCCATCCTTGTGGTATTTAGAGTCTAGGGGTGGAGATAGATATTAACCAGTAATTTAAAAAATAAATCGATAATTACAGACTGGAAAATAGTATGAAGCAGATCACATGGTAACAAGATTTAATGAGGAGACCTCATTTGGTCTTTAGTCTCTGGGAAAGCCTTTGATAGTCTGTTAACCAAGAGCTGAAGAATGCATATTTAGAGAAATGGTGGACTGTTTCTGAAGACTAGAAGGGGATTTGCCAAGGACTTTTAGTGAAAAGTACATAGCAAGTCCCAGGCACTGGCTGATATGTATATGGAGAGGAGGGAGACAATAGTTTGTGATCAGGTTAGAGAGGTAAGTGGGGAGCAAATCATGAAGAGCAGTAGAAGGCATGTGAGAAATATTTGTATTTTTTCCTATGAGTGGCAAGAAGTCACTGTTTGTATGTGTGTGGGGGCAGGGGTAGGTATAACATGAACAGATTGTCATTTAAAATTTTTTTAAAAAATTTTTATTCATTTTTGAGAGACAAGAAACAGACAAAATGTGAGTGGGGGAGGCTCAGAGAGAGAGAGTTAGGCACAGAATCTGAAGCAGGCTCCAGGCTCTGAGCTATTAGCACAGAGCCTGATGCAGGGCTTGAACCCATGAACCATGAGATCATTACCTGAGCCAAAGTTGGTCCCTTAACCGACTGAGCCACCCAGGCGCCCCCCGCCCTTTTTTGTTTTTTTTTAAAGATTGTACAGATTGCATTCTGGACAAGGGGCTAAAAGATAGTACGAGTTGATGTGTAGGGAACAAGGAATGAAATCACAGAGAAAATGATGTGTAGGCAAAAAGATGGTGTGTGACTATCCAAGTAGGTATACTGAGTGATGAGGTGTCATAGAAGACTCCAAGTTTTCTGGCTTATTCTGCAAGAGAAAATGTTTTTAAAAAATTGTTTAATGTGGGGCATTGGGGTGGCTCAGTCGGTTAAATGTCTGACTTGGGCTCAAGTCATGATCTTGCCTTTTGTGGGTTTGATCCCTGCACTGGGCTCTGTGCTGACAGCTCAGAGCCTGGAGCCTGCTTCGGATTCTGTGTCTCCTTCTCTCTGTCTCTCTGTCTCTCTCAAAAATAAATAAACATTAAAAAAAATTGTTTAATGTTTATTTATTTTTGAGACAGAGAGAAAGAGGGAGGGGCAAAGAGACAAGGAGAGGGAGAATCCCAAGCAGTCTCCATACTGTCAGCGCAGAGCTGGATGAAGGCTTGATCTCATGAACTGTGAGATCATGACCTGAGCTGAAATCAAGAATCAGATGCTTACCTGATTGAGCCAATCAGGTACCCCAGGACAAAATATTTTTTATTCCCAAGGATGTAGTCAACTGGAGAGAAAGTGTGGCATGAGGAAGAAATATTAGTATTATGATTTTTGATGTACTGTGCTTGAAGATATTTTTGAAACGTTCTAAAGGAGATGTCAGGTGGACAGCTGGATATTTGGGTCTGGATTTCAGAGTAAGATTTACTCTGGAAATATAAACTGAGAGGCCATCAGCTTGTGTTAATAAGTGAAGTTATGGGAGTATGAAACAATGGAAAGATCAAAGAATCTGGGGTTATTTTTCTCAAGTGTCATCTTTCTGGAAGGCCAGGACAGATGCAGTGATCATCACACTGTCTGTGAGAACCACTGCTTGAGATGCCTCAAGCAAGCCAGTCAAAACTCTAGTCTGGAGGGGGGAACAAATACATCCAGTCTGTGGTACTATGTTATGGGAGCCCTGGCAAACCAATAGGTAATAGTACTCACCTCAAGCGATTCTTATAAATACTAAGTATGTTGAAATATGCAAAACAACTTCAAATGATGTATAGAAGAAGTATTGCTGCTATTGATATTAAAACTGTAATTACTCTGTTTCTGAATTTTCCTTCCAAGGATTTCCTAAGAACTTAAGTTTCCTTAAAATTTATTGTCTACTACATCATTTGCTCCTGCAAGACTTAGGTCAAATGCTACTTCTCTTAAAACAGCGATCAGACTTAACGTTTCTCTCCTTTGATTATTAAATTTATCAAGTTGTAATTATTTGATTATGTGTCACTCTCTAGCAATATAAGGAGAAACTCACTGAAAGCTATGATGTTGTCTTGTTGATCATTGTACACTAAATGTCCATCATAGTGCCTATCTAACAAGCGGGCTGGGTATGTGTAGTCCAAAAATATGTGAAATTTAGTGGGAATTGTATAGTTTTCTTGGGAGAGAATCCAATTTTTTAAAATCAAAATCTCAAAAGGAATGTGAATTAAATATGTGAAGAATCACTTATTTAGTGGTTAGAGGTTAGAGCTGAGAAAAGGCGGAATCTAAGAGATGCTAATCGTTTTGAGTTGGATGTTTCTGTAGGTGGTGCTATTCACTGATCAACATCAGTTAACACAGTATCTAGCATGTAATAACCATTGTGTTAGGTGCTGGGAATATAAAGTCAAATGGGGAGTCTCATCTTCAAAAGAGTTGCACTCTAATCAATCACTCAGCACAGTATGGTTGGAGTGACATGGGAGAAACAGGGCCATTAACGTCTTGGGAGAACAAAGAAAGAGGAGACAGCATCTGATTTGGAAGAGGATGGCGGATGTATTAGAGTTCCCCGGAAAAAGAGAACCAACAGGGTGTGTGTGTGTGTGTGTGTATACACAGACAAACACAGAGAGAAAGAGACAGACAAAAAGAGAGACACAGAGAAAAATAGAGGCAGATACAGTAAGAGAGAGAGAGACAGAGAAAGAGAGAGAGTCTCATATGATTGTAGAAACTTGGCAAATCCAAAATCTTCAGGGTAGGCAGACAGGCCAGAGACTGAGGCAAGAGACACAGTTAAAGTCCAAAGTCAGTCTGCTAGCACAATTTATTCTTGCTCAAGGAGGTCACTTTTTCCCTATGAAGGCCTTCAACTGGTTTGAATGAGGCCTACCCACATTATGGAGAGTAATCTGCTTTACTTGAAGTCTACCAGAGTAAATATTAATATCATCTTTAAAAATACCTTCAAAGAAACGTCTAGAATGTTTGACCAAATGGTTGGGTACCATGGCCTAACTAAGTTGACACATAAAATTAACCATCACTCGCACCTAACTTTTGAAAAATGAATAGCACAAGTTTGGGCAAAGTAATAAATGGGAAAGGGCACTTTAGGAAAGAATAAAGCACAAGCATGAAGAAATGGGGGTATCCTTTTGGGGCCCTGCAAGCAGTTGAAAAGGTCTGGGAGGAAGGATGTGTGTGGGTACATGTAGCTAAACCAAAACTACATATAGGGCCTTTCTACATATTAAGAAAGGCAGAAAGTCTGAATGAGAAGCCATTGGGGGATTTTAAGCAAGGAATTGACATAACCATGTTTAATTAATGCATAATTAAATGAATCAGTGGCTGACTTTGGGGGCCCAAAGGAAGTAACCAGGTAATAGTCACATGACTTGCTTACACTGAGGCCCCTGTTAAAATCTTGGATCCTCTCTCTGGGTTTGAAAGAACAGTATCCCAGAGATTCTTTTCTTCATGCACCTGCCTAACAATAGAACTCATTGAAGGAGTATTTAGAAAGTTTTACTGAAAAATCACACTTTTAAAAGAAGTGGACACTTTAAGAGCATAGATTGTCAGGGATGCGTAGCTGCAAGTGAAAAAAGCCTGTTCCACAGCTAAGAAATTCAACTGGGGCTAACTGCAATTTTAAATACATGCCCCACAACTTCTTAGCTTAGTTGAGAAAAGGGCAGACAAGTCCTTGGGGCATGTGTAAGGGAGTGAAAAACAGATTAAAATCACTTAAGCGAATGATGAAATTTGAAGGGATTTTAGTGTAAGAACCAAAATATTGGTGATAACGAACCAAAAAGAACCAAAAAGCTAGAAGTCTAAGAAAGGCTGTTTCAGAGGTTGTTTTTTCTTTTTCCCATAAATATTTAAGGGTGTCATTAGGTGACAAGCCCCCTGCTATGATCAGTTTTGAGAGAGGATTGAAAGCAAGTTGCCATTTTCCCCGTGTGACTGTAATGTGCATCCGGGAGTGAGAGCCACTGCACTAGGCAGAAGTTACACCCAGGATGAATGAGTCAGGCTGCACTCACAGGCCATGGCTGTTCAGAGTGGTCCCTAAGAAGTATTCGGAAGGGCCAGCCCTCCCACACAATGGGGCAGGCTTTTCATTTGGCTTTCAATGGATATTACTGATTGACTTCCAGATTCTCAGAGCTCTTCCCAGGGAATTGGTGGCATTACAGCTTCTCTTGCCTCTTCACTAAATTGCCTATTTATTTATTCACTAAATATTGTATTAATTATAATTATTGTATTAATGTTCATATTGTATTAATATTAATATCTTATACCCACTACTTGCCAAGCTCCAAGGATGGTCTATCAGAATGATCCCTCCCCTCATGGATCTTACTCCGTGTTGCAATAAAGAGATTCGTAAAATTTCAACAGCAATGATGCTGTTGGAGGCATGTGTATAAAACCTATAGGCTTGCAACAGGAGCAAGGAACTGTTGGGAGTCCAGGAAAGCTTCACAGCAGGGATGGTATGGAAACTGGATGAATAGATTACCCTGGAGGCTTTGCATTCAAAGCAGAGACCTACAGGGAGCCTGGGCACTGATGTAATTGAAAACTGAAAATGGCTTTTTGGTGTGTGGGAGTAGAATGTAGAGTGGTGCAGGATTAATAAGGAGTGAGACCAGAAAGGTGAAAAGGGTCAGGTTGTGAAAGGCCTACCCAGGGCACAGGGGGAGATGGAAGGAGTTTGGATTGATCCTGAGAGTTAACTTGCTACCTAAGCACTTTAGGTAAGGAGTGACCATGATTGAATTTGAATTTTAGAAATATTATAGTGGATATGTGTATTAGTATATATTATACTAAATAACAATAAGTCAACATATATGACTCCCATCTACTGGAGATCATAATGTATTGGTGGACCAACAGTGCATAAGACAACTTCTATTTATGCAGACAGCTATGACTTTTCTTAAGAGATCTATGTTGCCCCTGTTCCTTACAAAATATCTCTTCATTTCACACCAACTTTTCCATTACTTCCTACTATTCTTTATTATAATGATACTTTGGAGGCTCGTAAAATAATGGGGAAAAAACCCAATCAATTCAGTAATCATTCCCATTTATTAAGTGTTAACATATCTGGCATGCTGCTGGGGATTTTAATAAACATTATATTATTTCTCCAACAATACTGCTAGAGAGGATTAGTAATACTAACAGTCATGAGAATTAGCTTATGCAACACTTACTGTATGCCAGGTACTGCTTGAGGTACTCCTCATATAGGAACTCATCTAATTCACAAAACAATCCTATGAGGAATGTTCAGTTCCTCAATTATCCCTATTCACAGATGGGAAAACTAAAGCATAAAGAGGATAAGACTCATGCCCATGGTTACACAGCTAGTAGGTGGCAGGTGGCAGAACAAGGCTTCAAAGCCAGGCAACCTCCCTGCAGTACAGGTTCTTGGCCTTAAGAAAGCATTGCCTCACCACAGTGTTCACAAGAAAACACACAAAAACTGAGCAAACAAGCAAAAAGGAGTTTAAATAACTTCTTCAATTCATTTGGTTAATAAATGGAGCAGCAGGAATCAAACTCAGGTTTGCTCCACTTGGCATTTTCCAACATAACAAGTTCTGTCAACTGCATGTTTTGCAAACAAACAGAGTGAACCTGCATGATTTGCCCATTTTCTAGTTTAGTCAGGAAAAGGGAAAGAATACTGGAAAAGAGCTTGTGAGTGAAAAAAACCTGTGGAATTTTGTATTAGAAATGAAAGTAGGGGGTGCCTGGGTGGCTCAGTCAGTGAAGTATCTGATCCATGATTTCAGCCCAGGTCATGATCTTGAGGTTCATGAGAGTGAGCCCCACATCAGGCTCTGTGCTGACAGTGCAAAGTCTGCTTGGGATTCTCTCTCTCTCTCTCTCTCTCTCTCTCTCTCTCTCTCTCTCTGCACCTCCCCTGCTCACTCTGTCTCTCTCAAAATAAAAATAAAACATTAAAAATAAATGAAAGCTTAATCTATTCACTACTAAATCCATAAAATGTAAAGTAGAGCCTGTACACAGTTGGCAAGTAATAGATATTTGATAACTGTTCCAGAAGGAGTCTAGGATCTGTCCCATGGGAATGAGAATATATAATATACATATATACTTTACAAATACATATTTAATGAATAGTTATTAAGTATCTACCCACACAGGCAAGTATAGGAAGTAACATGGTAAAGTACAAGATAAAATGTCTCAAAAGGCAGAATCCCTCCTTCCCTTAAGCAAACTTTAGGGAGGTAAGCTACTTATACCATATGTATATAGTATTTTTCCTTTAGCCAAGGCTCTAGGACCTTTATCTGATGTGGACAGGTGTCTTTAAGTATTATAGAATTAAAGTCATCATTAATGGCCAGAACAGTAAAACAAGTTCAAGGTAGGCAAAATTAGTATAAGTACTGTTTGACTAACCCAGCATTGCTGTCGTGAGCACCATACAATACTCTGTGGTTTCCAATCTTCTCTCTAAATTGTGTTTTTAATACCATGTCTCTAGGCCCTAGGCATCTACTTTTGATGTGGTGTTAATAGCCTCACTACTTTCTCCCAATCATGACAGATTTTACCTGCTTCTGAGGGTTACAGTGGAGAATTCACCACACATCTATTACCTGCACAGATAGAGACTCCTTTATTTGTATTGAAAGCTCTTTCCTCCAGACAAAAGGATTATTACTACCATTTTGGCATCTGGCCCTTCAGATGCACCTCTAACGCTTTCAGCCTCACAAGGAATTGGTATTGTTTGATGGAAATTCAGAGAAGTTATGGAATTATTTCTTGACCTAATAACCTACCTCACAGCCTAAAGATCCCTGCGTTCTATAATTCCATTAATCAATTCTTACCACTCCTCAACTGGAATAGGATATCTTTTATTTTCCTTGTAGGCTCTATGAGTCCTTGTTAATAAAAATCACTAAGAACCTCATTCTTCCCCTTGGATCATTAATAGGACATGAGCCAATTCTTCAATACTCATACCTGGCCTATTATCTCCTGGGTTTCTGTCTCTTTTCCAGAACATTTAGTGAAAAAAAAAAAAAAGGAATACATTCATTTGGTGCATATGGATTAAAAAAAAGGCATAGTGAGAAGAATGGACAGACAGGAACAAAACACCAAAAATCTATGGGTATTAGCATAAGGTGTTTGAATTTATTCCATAGGCAATAAGAGTCACTGCTGCCACTTGAGAAGGTGAATGATGTGAAAAAATGGTTGTGCATAGAGAGATGTATATGGAAGTGTTGCCCAAGATAGATTTTTGTTGGAGAGATTAGAGGCAAGGGACCAACAGCACACATGGGTAGCTAAGTAACGAGGGCCTAAACTAACAATGTAAGAGAAACTGAAGGTAATGTCTGTAAATGAAACAAGAAAACAAAGAAGGTCACAAATGTTTGAACACCAGGAATGCCATCTGGCAGAAGAAAAATTCAGTATGAGCTCAAATGCTTCTTTCCAGTGAACAGCAAATATTCCGTGTATGCCTAAGAATATTTATGATGTACAATTATAGAAACATACGGAACACAAATTCACAAATAATTTATGGAGCAATAATAGTGATATCATTGGAAATTTAGATGAGAAAAATTATAATGTGTTCAAGTCTAGCCTAATGAACAAAGAAGATAATGTAAAACATCCTTCAGAAAGCAAATTCAACCGAAGCTGAAAACCTGACATCTTAATCACGACAAATGATTCTGACTGGTAGAAGATAGAGCTCATGAAAAGAATCAAAGACTGAAAAAAAAGAGATTATTTTCCGTGTATATTTCCCCAAAGTGATAGTTATATACCCATCTAACCCCTTTTATTCTTTCTGTAGTCAAAAATCTTTATCTGCCATTATTTTCAAGTCTCTTTTCTACTCCAGTTTTCTATTCAATTGGGAAAAAAATGGCAAATGTATTTCTTAAAAAGATGAGTAATCTGAGTGTCACCCAATCTGGTCAAAAATATAAATTGTCACGTTAGGCAAAGGAGAAATCTGTTATTCTGTTTGTATTGGGTCTTTGTTAAGGGAGGAGAGTAAACACGAAAGGAAGAATCCCCATACTCTGTGCTAAGGAAAGATCTATAGAAAGGTGAGACATTAGTAAAACCCCTTCAGAAAACAATGAACAACTGAGGGTAGAAGATCAAAGGAGCAAACAGACAATCTCAGGAAGAGTGGGGGTCGAAACCAAGGAGTTTATGGCAGTAGGTACTTTGGAATCTCTCAAAATGTCCCAATTTGTTATCACTTATTACCTGTTTACCCCCAAGTGATTAGAAGTAGAATTTAAGAAATGAGAAGGATGCTGTTAGGGCACTTCAAGGGAAACAGGAGCCATGAATATCATTCCAATCCACAGCCACATGGCAGAGAGAGGGAGAAAGAGAGAGATTGAGCGAGCGTGTGCAATTCTGAAAGACAGAACAGACATGGCAGCCATATTTGCAAACCTTTCCATGGGCCCAGCTGACAACCCCTCTCTTCTCAAAGGCCAGAGTAATGAATTTCCTGTTTGAAGGCTTTCCCTCAACTCTATATACTTCTAGACAGTGAGGATTAGTAATTCCATTTATCCCTCGTATCCCAAATTCTTGGGATTTCCTTGTTTCCTTTTCAAAGTTGAACTTGCCTGTGTCAGTGAGGTTTTATCATTTTTTCTTTGTGTCCAAAATGTTTGAGAATCTCTAGCTATTAAGAAAATATTACTGGATCTAATCACTCAAAAAATACAAGAATTTCTCAGAGATTTGATTACCTCATTAATGCATTTTCACTCAAAACTGATGTAGAGATCAGTGAAGCTTGAAAAAAAATATGCACTAAACACATAAATATCGTTTACTGGGGACTCATATGAGGGAGAAGGGAGGAAAAGTGTATTTGATTGTTTTTTTTTTTTTAAAGAAACAGAAAGAAAATGGCATTTCAGAAAAAGGCTCTTCCTGAGAAAGGAGACGTAAGGCTTCATAGAGGTAGAAATCACATATTATGCACATATTGATATGACACATATTAGGACCTGAAAGAATTGTGTCATCTAACCAGGAGTTGGTAAATGGGTAGCCTAGAGTCACAGCAGTGTTTGAGGCTTTGCCATCCAGATGGGCTCACTCACGATTAGAGCAGTTCTACCTGTATCTGTTTTACATATAGAAGTGCTGTTGTTTAATTAGAAAAATTATTAAAAATAAAAGGATTCTGTATTTCCACTGCTTGAGGGGTAGTAGGTGAGGCTCCGTGGACCTGGTTCACGAAACAAACATAACTGGTGAAAATTATGAAAAATAATCCCAACAATTTAAAATTTCTGGAAAGTTTTAAATAAAGAAATATTTATTCAAGAAAATCTCCTGTTTTATAACTGGAAGTTTTTACCTCCTACTCCCCTTTATCTATTTAGCACCCTCTCCTCTGGCAGCCACCAGTTTTTCCTCTGTATTTAGGAGTCTGCTTCTGGTTTTTGGTTTGTTTGTTGGTTTGTTTGTTTGTTTGTTCATTTATTTTGTTTTATAGATTCCCCATATGAGTTAGATCTTATGGTATGTGTCTTTCTCTGTTTGACTTATTTCACACAGTATCATACACTCTGGCATTTAAATCATGGCCCTTTGACTTGTCACGCAACAGATTGCTTTGAATCTATTGATTTATTTGCAGACTGCTGACATGTTAACAGTAAGTCTCCCAATTCATGAACAGGGATATCTTTCTGTTTATACAGATTTTAATTAATTTCATCCAACCAAGGTTTGTAGTTTGCAGTGTATAAGTCTTGTATTATATTCTTTTTGATGGTACTGCAAATGGAATTATTTTCTTAATTTCACTTTTGGATTGTTTATTGCTAGTATATAGAAATACAATATTTTTATATGTTGATTTTGTATCTTGCAACTTTACTGAACTCTTTCATTAGCTCTACCCCCAATTTTTCTTTCTTTATAGATTCTTTATGGTTTTCTATATAAAAGATCATGCCATCTGCACATACAGGTAGTTTTACTTCCTTTCCAGTTTGGACAACTTTTATTCTTTTTCTTGCCTAATGGCCCTGGCTAAAACTGCCAGTATAATTCTAAATAGAAGGGGCAAGAGCGGGGCCTTGTGTGTCTAAGTCACTTGAGCGTCTCACTCTTGATTTCAGCTCACAGTTTGTGGGTTCAAGCCCTGTGTTGGGCTCTGTGCTGATGGCTCAGAGCCTGGAGCCTGCTTCGGATTCTGTGTCTCCCTCTCTCTCTGCCCCTCCCCTGCTCATGCTTTCTTTCTCTCTCAAAAATAAATAAATGTTAAAAAAAAAAAAAAAAGAAGTGGCAAGAGCAAACAAACTTGTCTTGTTCCCAAACTTAGGGGAAATGATTTCAGTTTTTAACCATTAAGTGTACATTTTCATAGATATTCTTCATCAAATTGAGAAAGTTTCCTTTTATTCCTAGTTTCATAAGTGTTTATTTTTTCATGAAAGAATGTTGGCTTTTGATGCATTTATTGAAATAATCATGTGTTTTTTTCCCTTTCATGATATTAATATGTTGGACTAACCTTGCATCTCCAGAATAAATCCCATGTGGCCATGGTCTAAACCTTATAAGATAGTGTTGGACTTTTTTTCCAGGATTTTATTGAGGATTTTTCATTTATATTTGTCATATAAATTCTGCAGTTTATAATTCTACAGTTTTGGGGTGCCTGGGTGGCTCAATCAGTTGAGTGTCTGACTCTTGATTTCAGTTCAGAGCATGATCTCAGGGTCATGGGATCAAACCTCGCATAATATTCTTAAGATTCTCTCTCTTTCTCTCTCCCTCTGCCCCTCTCCCCCAATGGTGCTTTCTCTCTAAAATAATAATGATAATAATAATAATTCTGCAGTTTTCTCTTCTGCGATTGCTTTGTCTGGTTTTGCTATCAGGGTAATACTGGCCTCACAGAATAAATTAGGAAATGTTTCCTCATTTTTGGAAGACTTAGATTGGTTTAGTTCTTCTTTAAATGCTTGGTGAATTCATGAGTTAAGCCATTTGATCCTGAAACTTTGTTGGATTTATTTTTAATTTTTAATTTTTAATTTTTTTGATGTTTACTTATTTTGAGAAAGAGAGCACATGCACCAGTGGGGGAAGGGCAAAGAGAGAAGGAGAGAGAGAATCCCAAGCAGGCTGCGCATTGTCAGCACAGAGCCAGATGCGAAGCTTGTTCCCACAAACCATGAGATCATGACCTAAGACAAAATCAAGAGTTGGATGCATAACTGACTGAACAACCCAGATGCCCAGATTTTTTTTTAAAAAATTGCTATCCCAATATCTTTATTTGTTATAGGTCTGGTCACATTTTCTATTTCTTCTTGGGTTAGTTTTGGTAATTTATGTGTTTCTAGGAATTTGTCCATTTCTTCTAGAATGCTAATTTGTTGCTCTACAATTTGTTGTTCATAGTGTTCCCTCATAATCTATTTTTCCCTCTGCAAATTCAGTAGTAACGTCCTCTCTTTCATTCCTGATCTTATTTTTTTTAATTATATTTAAAAGTTTATTTATTTTGAGAGAGAAAGCCTGTGTGAACAGAGGAGGGGCAGAGAGAGAGAGAGAGAGAGAGAGAGAGAGAGAGAGAAGAGAATCCCAAGCAGACTCCATGTTGTCAGTGCAGAGCCCAACCAGGATCTCAAACTCTCCAACTGTGAGATCATGATCTGAGATGACATTAAAAATCAGACGTTTAACCAACTGAACCACCCAGGTGCTCCTCTTTCATTCCTGAATTTGGTAATTGAGTCTTCTTTATTTTTTTATTGGCCAATTTAATTAAAGGTTTATCGTTTTTATTGATCTTTCCAAAGAATCAATTTTTGTTGATTTTCTCCATTGTTTTCCTATTCTCTATAGTACTAATTCCTATTCCTATTTCCAGTCTAATTTTTATTATTTCCTCCTCCTTATTTGAGTTTAGTTTGCTCTTCCTTTTCTAATTTCTAATGTTGGTGCTGGGTTATTAATTTGTGATATTTCTTATTTTTTAATGTGTGACTTACAACTATAAAAGCACTACTTTTCCTGCATCCCATATGTTTTTGTGTGTTTTGTTTTAATATTTTTAAATATTTATTTTGAGAGAGAGAGAGAGAGAGAGAGAGAACGAACAAGTAGGGGAAGGACAGAGAGAGAATCGAAGCAGACTCTGAGCTATCAGTACAGAGCCTGATGCAGGGCTTGATCTCACAAACCGAGTTCATGACCTAAGCTGAAATCAAGAGTCCGATGCTTAACCAACTGAGCCACCCAGGAGCCTCTTTTTTGTTTTAATTTAACTTTGAGTATTTTCTAATTTCTCTTGTGATGTCTTCTTTAACCCAGTGGTTATTTAGGAGTGTGTTGCTTAATTTCTATATATTTATAACATTTCCAAATCTCTATTGTTGATTTTTTATTTCTTTTTATTGTGGTTGGAGATCATACATTCTACCATTTTTATCTTTAAGAAGTTTTAAGACTCGGTGTCTAACATGGTCTAACATGTGATTGATGCTAGAGAATACTCCATGCGCACTGGGGAAGAATGTACATTTTCTGCTATTGGGTAGAATATTCAATATATGTCTGCTAGGTCTCATTGGTATATAGTATACTTAAAATCTTATATTCTTCTCTGATGTTTGGTTTAGTTATTCTATCCATTATTGAAAGTGGGGTATTAACTATCCATTAGAGTTAAATTGTGTATTTCTCCCTTCAAGTCTGTCAGTTTTTGCTTCATGTATTTTGTTACTCTGTTCTTAGGTACATATATATTTATAATTGTCATGTCTTCTTGATTGATTGATCATTTTATTGTTATATTATGTCTTCTTTTGTATCTACTAATAATTTTTATTTTAAAGTCTTTTTTTTTTTGTCTGGTATTAGTAGAGCTATCCCACGTCTCTCTTGATTATTGTTTCCATGAATTCTTTTCCTTTTATTTTCAACCTATTTGTGTGTGTGTATTTACAATGGGTTACTTTTAGACAACATATATTGAGGTCATTTTTTTTTTATCCAGTTAGCCACATTCTGCCTTTAATTAGAGAACTCATTCTATGTGCATTTAATGTAATTACTGATAAGGAAGTCCTTACTCCTGCCATTTTGCTATTTTTTTTTCTATAGCTGTCTTATGTCTTTTTGTTTCTCGATTCTTTCATTGCCAACCTCTTTTATGATAAATATATTTTCTGGTTACCCTTTTAATTCCTTTGTCATTTCTTTTAGTATGCTAGCTTATGTTATTTTCTTAGTGATTGCCCTGGGGATTACTACTGACATTTACAATCTACTTCAAATTAATACCAACTTAATTTTATTTTATTTATTTTTTTAATTTAATTTAATTTTGTTATTTTTATTTAATTTTATTTTTATTTATTTTTTATTTTATTAATTTTATTTTTTATTTTTTAAATTTTTTTAAATGTTTATTTATTTTTGAGAGAGAGACAGAGTGTGAAAAGGGGAGGGGCAGAGAGAGAGAGGGAGACACAGAATCCGAAGCAGGCTCCAGCCTCTGAGCTGTCAGCACATAGCCTGATGCAGGGCTCGAACTCACAGAGTGTGAGATCACTACCTGAGCTGAAGTTGGATGCTTAAGCAACTGAGCCACCTCGGTGCCCTTCCCTTTCATTTTTGAAGAATTATTTCATAGAATTCTTCATTCACAATAGTTTCTTTCAGCAGTTTGAATATGTCAATCCTCTGTTTTCTGGCTTTCATAGTTTCCGATGGGAAGTCAATCTTTAATTTTGTTGGAGATCCTTTTTATGTAATAGGTTACTTCTCTTGCTTTTTTCTAGATTTTCTCCTTGTCTTTGGCTTTTACTATGATGTGTCTATTGGTGGATCTTTTGCATTTACGCTACTCTGAGTTTGTTGAAATACTTGTAGATATAAATTAGTGTTTTTCACCACATTCTGGAGGTTTTGGCTATTTTTTCTCAAATACTGTTTCTGCTCCCTTCTCTCTTTCTTCTGTTTCTGAGGCTTCTATTATTCATTTGTTGATATCTTTGATTGTATCCCCCAGTCTCTTAGGTTGTGTTTCTTTTTATTCTTTCTCTTTCTCTCTGTTCTTCTTTTTTAAAAGTTTATTTATTTATATTTAGAGAGGCAAGTGTGTGCAAGTGGGGGAGGGGCAGAGAGAGATAGATAGAGAGAGAGAGAGAGAGAGAGAGAGAGAGAGAGAGACTTAAGCAGGCTCTGCTGCATCAGCGTGGAACCTGATGTGGAGCTCAAACTCCCAAACTGAGATCATGAACTGAACAGAAGTCAGGCACTTAACTGACTGAGCCACCCAGACACTCCTTTTTCTCTCTATTTTTCAAACGTATTAATCTGAATTGTATGATCTTCAAGTTTAATGATTATTCAGCTGGCTCAAATATGCTAAGTCTTCTCATTAATATTTTATTTCAGTTCCAAATTTCAACTCCTTTCAACTCCAAATTTTCACCTCCAAATTTCTATTTGATTCTTCTTAATTTCTATTTCTTTATTCATATTCTCTATTTAGTAAGATACTGTTCTCATACTTTCCTTTAGCTTTGTATGCATGTGTTTTTTGTTTGTTTGTTTGTTTGTTTTTAGCTCATTGCACATATTTAAAAAGTTGATTAAAGTATTTGTCTAGAAATAACATCTAGACTCCTTTGGGAACAGTTTCTATTGACTATTTTTCCCTCATTTTTGTATGGAATATACTTCCTTTTTTATTTTCATTCATTATGAATTTAAATTTAAAATACTCAACAAAATTCTACTAAACAAAATTCAGCAACATATAAAAATAATTATACACAATAAAAAAGTGAGATTTATTCCAAGAATTCAAGGTTTGTTTAACATCCAAAAAATCAATTAATATAATACACCCATGATCTCATAGCTAAAGGGTAATAGGTTTAAATGATGAGAATTGTTTTTAATAACATTAAGAGAGGTTCAGTATTACAGTAGTGAAATATATTTTAAGAGGTTCCAAATGCTTCCCTTAATACTGAGGTTTGACCAGCAGACATGTTGACAGATTAATAGAATGACAGTTTAGAGACAAAGATGTAGAGGCATAGATAAGGTGAGTCTAGGAAATTGTCCTGGCCATGGGTAGGTAAAGCCCTGGACAGGGACTCCAGGGATCTAAACACAAGCATTCAAAAGGATGTAATGGACTCTGGTTTGACTTTGGCTTACTCAAATGCATAGGCCTTGAAAACTCATTCCTTGATCCTATTTCATTTTTTTTTCGATATATGAAATTTATTGTCAAATTGGTTTCCATACAACACCCAGTGCTCATCCCAAAAGGTGCCCTCCTCAATACCCATCACCCACCCGCCCCTCCCTCCCACCCCCCATCAACTCTCAGTTCTCAGTTTTTAAGAGTCTCTTATGCTTTGGCTCTCTCCCACTCTAACCTCTTTTTTTTTTCCTTCCCCTCCCTCATGGTTTTCTGTTAAGTTTCTCAGGATCCACATAAGATTGAAAACATATGGTATCTGTCTTTCTCTGTATGGCTTATTTCACTTAGCATCACACTCTCCAGTTCCATCCACGTTGCTACAAAGGGCCATATTTCATTCTTTCTCATTGCCATGTAGTACTCCATTGTGTATATAAACCACAATATCTTTATCCATTCATCAGTTGATAGACATTTAGGCTCTTTCCATAATTTGGCTATTGTTGAGAGTGCTGCTGTAAACATTGGGGTACAAGTGCCCCTATGCATCAGTACTCCTGTATCCCTTGGGTAAATTCCTAACAGTGCTATTGCTGGGTCATAGGGTAGGTCTATTTTTAATTTTCTGAGGAATCTCCACACTGTTTTCCAGAGTGGCGGCACCAATTTGCATTCCCACCAACAGTGCAAGAGGGTTCCCATTTCTCCACATCCTCTCCAGCATCTATAGTCTCCTGATTTGTTCATTTTGGCCACTCTGACTGGCATGAGGTGATATCTGAGTGTGGTTTTGATTTGTATTTCCCTGATAAGGAGCGACGTTGGGCATCTTTTCATGTGCCTGTTGGCCATCTGGATGTCTTCTTTAGAGAAGTATGTTTGCTGCCCATTTCTTCCCTGGGTTATTTGTTTTTCGGGTGTGGAGTTTGGTGAGCTCTTTATAGATTTTGGATACTAGCCCTTTGTCCAATATGTCATTTGCAAATATCTTTTCCCAGTCCGTTGGTTGCCTTTTAGTTTTGTTGGTTGTTTCCTTTGCTGTGCAGAAGCTTTTTATCTTCATGAGGTCCCAGTAGTTCATTTTTGCTTTTAGTTCCCTTGCCTTTGGGGATGTGTCAAGTAAGAAATTGTTACGGCTGAGGTCAGAGAGGTCTTTTCCTGCTTTCTCCTCTAGAGTTTTGATGGTTTCCTGTCTCACATTCAGGTTCTTTATCCATTTTGAGTTTAGTTTTGTGAATGGTGTGAGAAAGTGGTTTAGTTTCAGTCTTAAGCATGTTGCTGTCCAGTTCTCCCAGCACCATTTGTTAAAGAGACGGTCTTTTTTCCATTGGATTTTCTTTCCTGCTTTGTCAAAGATTAGTTGGCCATACATTTGTGGGTCTAGTTCTGGGGTTTCTATTCTGTTCCATTGGTCTATGTGTCTGCTTTTGTGCCAATACCATGCTGTCTTGATGATTACAGCTTTGTAGTAGAGGCTAAAGTCTGGAATTGTGATGCCTCCCGCTTTGGTCTTCTTCTTCAAAATTACTTTGGCTATTCGGGGTCTTTTGTGGTTCCATATGAATTTTAGGATTGCTTGTTCTAGTTTCGAGAAGAATGCTGGTGCAATTTTGATTGGGATTGCATTGAATGTATAGATAGCTTTGGGTAGTATTGACATTTTGACAATATTTATTCTTCCAATCCATGAGCAGGGAATGTCTTTCCATTTCTTTATATCTTCTTCAGTTTCCTTCATAAGCTTTCTATAGTTTTCAGCATACAGATCCTTTACATCTTTGGTTAGATTTATTCCTAGGTATTTTATGCTTCTTGGTGCAATTGTGAATGGGATCAGTTTCTTTATTTGTCTTTCTGTTGCTTGATTGTTAGTGTATAAGAATGCAACTGATTTCTGTGCATTGATTTTGTATCCTGCAACTTTGCTGAATTCATGTATCAGTTCTAGCAGACTTTTGGTGGAGTCTATCGGATTTTCCATGTATAATATCATGTCATCTGCAAAAAGTGAAAGCTTAACTTCATCTTTGCCAATTTTGATGCCTTTGATTTCCTTTGTTGTCTGATTGCTGATGCTAGCACTTCCAACACTGTTAAACAACAGCGGTGAGAGTGGACATCCCTGTCCTGTTCCTGATCTCAGGGAAAAAGCTCTCAGTTTTTCCCCATTGAGGATGATGTTAGCTGTGGGCTTTTCATAAATGGCTTTTATGATTTTTAAGTATGTTCCTTCTATCCCGACTTTCTTGAGGGTTTTTATTAAGAAAGGGTGATGAAGTTTGTCAAATGCCTTTTCTGCATTGATTGGCAGGATCATATGGTTCTTATCTTTTCTTTTATTAATGTGATGTATCACACTGATTGATTTGCGAATGTTGAATGAGCCCTGCAGCCCAGGAATGAATCCCACTTGATCATGGTGAATAATTCTTTTTATATGCTGTTGAATTCGATTTGCTAGTATCTTATTGAGAATTTTTGCATCCATATTCATCAGGGATATTGGCCTGTAGTTCTCTTTTTTTAATGGGGCTCTGTTTGGTTTAGGAATCAAAGTAATACTGGCTTCATAGAATGAGTCTGGGAGTTTTCCTTCCCTTTCTATTTTTTGGAATAGCTCGAGAAGGATAGGTATTATCTCTGCTTTAAACATCTGGTAGAACTCCCCTGGGAAGCCATCTGGTCCTGGACTCTTATTTGTTGGGAGATTTTTGATAACTGATTCAATTTCTTCGCTGGTTATGGGTCTGTTCAAGCTTTCTCTTTCCTCCTGATTGAGTTTTGGAGGTGTGTGGGTGTTTAGGAATTTGTCCATTTCTTCCAGGTTGTCCAGTTTGTTGGCATATAATTTTTCATAGTATTCCCTGATAATTGCTTGTATCTCTGAGGGATTGGTTGTAATATTTCCATTTTCATTCATGATTTAATCTATTTGGGTCCTCTCCCTTTTATTTTTGAGAAGCCTGGCTAGATGTTTATCAATTTTGTTTATTTTTTCAAAAAACCAACTCTTGGTTTTGTTGATACAGTTTTTTAGATTCTATATTGTTTATTTCTGCTCTGATCTTTATTATTTCTCTTCTTCTGCTGGGTTTAGGCTGTCTTTGCTGTTCTGCTTCTATTTCCTTTAGGTGTGCTGTCAGATTTTGTATTTGGGATTTTTCTTGTTTCTTGAGATTGGCCTGGATTGCAATGTATTTTCCTCTCAGGACTGTCTTTGCTGCATCCCAAAGCATTTGGATTGTTGTATTTTCATTTTCATTTGTTTCCATATATTTTTTAATTTCTTCAATAATTGTCTGGTTGACCCACTCATTCTTTAGTAGGGTGTTCTTTAACCTCCGTGCTTTTGGAGGTTTTCCAGACTTGTTCCTGTGGTTGATTTCAAGCTTCATAGCATTGTGGTCTGAAAGTATGCATGGTATGATTCCAATTCTTGTATACTTATGAAGGGCTGTTTTGTGACCCAGTATGTGATCTATCTTGGAGAATGTTCCATGTGCACTCGAGAAGCAAGTATATTTTGTTGCTTTGGGATGCAGAGTTCTAAATATATCTGTCAACTCCATCTGATCCAATGTATCATTCAGGGCCCTTGTTTCTTTATTGACCACGTGTCTAGATGATCTATCCATTTCTGTAAGTGGAGTGTTAAAGTCCCCTGCAATTACTACATTCTTATCAATAAGGTTGCTTATATTTGTGAGTAATTTTTTTTATATATTTGGGGGCTCTGGTATTTGGCCACAGACATGTATAATTGTTAGCTCTTCCTGATGGATAGATCCTGTGATTATTATATAATGCCCTTCTTCCTCTCTTGTTACAGCCTTTAATTTAAAGTCTAGTTTGTCTGATATAAATATGACTACTCCAGCTTTCTTCTGACTTCCAGTGGCATGATAAATAGTTCTCCATCCCCTCACTCTCAATCTGAAGGTGTCCTCAGGTCTAAAATGAGTCTCTTGTAGACAGCAAATAGATGGGTCTTGTTTTTTTATCCATTCTGATACCCTATGTTTTTTGGTTGGCGCATTTAGTCCATTTACATTCAGTATTATTATGGAAAGATATGGGTTTAGAGTCATTGTGATGTCTGTAGGTTTCATGCTTGTAGTGATGTCTCTGGTACTTTGTCTCACAGGATCCCCCTTAGGATCTCTTGTAGGGCTGGTTTAGTGGTGATGAATTCCTTCAGTTTTTGTTTGTTTGGGAAGACCTTTATCTCTCCTTCTATTCTAAATGACAGACTTGCTGGATAAAGGATTCTCGGCTGCATATTTTTTCTGTTCATCACATTGAAGATCTCCAGCCATTCCTTTCTGGCCTGCCAAGTTTCAGTAGAGAGATCAGTCACGAGTCTTATAGGTCTCCCTTTATATGGTAGAGCACTTTTATCTCTAGCTGCTTTCAGAATTCTCTCTTTATCCTTGTATTTTGCCAGTTTCACTATGATATGTCATGCAGAAGATCGACTCAAGTTACGTCTGAAGGGAGTTCTTTGTGCCTCTTGGATTTCAATGCCTTTTTGCTTCCCCAGATCAGGGAAGTTCTCAGATGTGATTTCTTCAAGTACACCTTCAGCACCTTTCCCTCTCTTTTCCTCCTCTGGAATACCAATTATGCGTAGATTATTTCTCTTTAGTGCATCACTTAGTTCTCTAATTTTCCCCTCATACTCCTGGATTTTTTTATCTCTTTTTCTCAGCTTCTTCTTTTTCCATAATTTTATCTTCTAGTTCACCTATTCTCTCCTCTGCCTCTTCCATCCGAGCCATGGTCATCTCCATTTTATTTTGCAGCTCATTAATAGCATTTTTTTAAGCTCCCCTTGGCTGTTCCTTAGTATCTTGATCTCTGTAGCAAGAGATTCTCTGCTGTCCTCTATACTGTTTTCAAGCCCAGCGATTAATTTTATGACTATTATTCTAAATTCACTTTCTGTTATATTATTTAAATCCTTTTTGATCAGTTCATTAGCTGTTGTTATTTCCTGGAGATGCTTTTGAGGGGAATTCTTCCATTTGGTCATTTTGGATAGTCCCTGGAGTGGTGCAGACCTGCAGGGCACTTCCCCTGTGCTGTGGTGTATAACTGGAGTTGGTGGGCGGGGCCACATTCAGACCTGATGTCTGCCCCCAGCCCACCGCTGGGGCCACAGTCAGACTGGTGTGTGCCTTCTCTTCCCCTCTCCTAGAGGTGGGATTCACTGTGGGATGGCATGGCCCATCTGGGCTACTTGCACATTGCCAGGCTTGTGGTGCTGGGGATCTGGCTTATTAGCTGGGGTGGATCCACAAGGTGTACAGGGGTGGGAGGGGTAGGCTTAGCTCGCTTTTCCTTAAGTGATCCGCTTTGGGAGGGGCCCTGTGGTACGGGGAGGGAGTCAGACCTGCCGCTGGAGGGATGGATCCGCAGAAGCACAGCGTTGGGTGTTTGCGTGGTGCAAGCAAGTTCCCTGGCAGGAACTGGTTCCTTTTGGGATTTTGGCTGGGGGATGGGCGAGAGAGATGGCGCTGGCAAGCGCCTTTGTTCCCTGCCAAGCTGAACTCTGTCATCCAGGGCTCAACAACTCTCCCTCCTGTTGTCCTCCAGCCCTCCCGTTCTCCGAGCAGAGCTGTTAGCTTATAACCTTCCAGATATCAGTCCCGCTGGCTGTCAGAACACACTCTGTCTGGCCCCTCCCCTTTTGCAAGCCAGACTCCGGGGCTCTGCTTGACCGGCAGGCCGCCCCTCCGCCCCAGGTCCCTCCCACCAGTCCATGTAGCATGCACCACCTCGCCACCCTTCCTACCCTCTTCCGTGGGCCTCTCGTCTGCACTTTGCTCCAGAGACTCCGTTCTGCTAGTCTTCTGGTAGTTTTCTGGGTTATTTAGGCAGGTGTAGGTGAAATCTAAGTGATCAGCAGACTCGGTGAGCCCAGCGTCCTCCTACGCTGCTATCTTCCACTTAATCCCTCTTCACAGGGTATTTAGGCCCTGGTTGGCAGAATAGTATTTGCTTCTCTAAAACTGTGCAGCAGTTGTATTCCACATGTGCTAGCAACACTAAGGAGGTTCTAGCTTTAAACGATGAGTTCCAGACCTAAAACAGTAATGCTGGGTAGGCTCCCCCATTTCAATTGACTCTTCCAGAAAACAAAACAAAACAAAACAAACAAAAACAACAAAAAAAACAAGACGAGATAATGGAAAAATACTAAAAAAGGCCAAACAAGAAACAAAATACCAGACCCTTAGTCCACCATTGCAGAAAATGCAGCAACAATAAGATGCTATCAAAGTTTGTCTCCTTGGTCCTATTTCAACTCCAACTCTTCATATGAATGATTCCCCCCACCCCAAATCTAGCTACATTGCATACTTTAGTCATATTTGGTGCTATTTACAAATTGTTTTTACAGAAGAGCCTAATTTAGTGTGAACTGTATGGTTCAGGGACAAACGGGTTCTGAGTTTCAGGTAATATAGTTTTAGGTAGTCTGCTTGGCATTTCTTTATCAGTGATAGAGGTTTAAATAGTGTCAACCCTCTTGGGAAAGGAAGCTTAGAAGAGTTAGGCAAGATACTAGTGTCCTAGCCAAGTATCCTTCATAACATGGCATAATTTAACTTTTAGTATGAAAAGAGGAGTGCTACGCCTGAAAAAAAGAAGTCTAGCCATGTAGAGAAGGGCTTAAAAGAATGCTATAAATTGATGGATATCTGAGTTTCTAGCATTCCTTTTTAGCACATCTGTGGTTATATACATGTTGCTAATCTAGACCACTCATTGTGGGAATGAACATAGTGGTTCTCAATCCATTAAAATGGTGAGTCCCAGGCCTCTATATTTATTAAGAAGGAAGTTCTGTGTCTGGGGACTGTAACTGGGTATTTTTAAAAAGCAAACTGAGGCACCTGGGTGGCTCAGTTGGTTAAGCATCTGACTCTTGATTTCAGCTTAGGTCATGATCTCATTGTTCATGAGATCGAGTCCCCCATTGGGCTCTGTGCTGACAGTGCAGAACCTGCTTGGGATTTTCTCTCTCCTCTCTCTCTGCTCCTCCTTTTGTTTGTGCTCTCTCTCTCTCAAAATGAATAAATAAACATTAAAAAATGAATAAAAAGCATCCCATGAACTTATTCAGCAAGGATTAAGGACCACTTTCATAGTAGATTACCTATTCTGTCAATTCCAATTAAAAAAGCGAGATGGACATTGAGCAGAATGTAGTAAGTATCCCAAGCTGAGTAGGACTGCCTCATTGATTTTTTAAAAAATAATACATTCCATGTTCCTGATAAAATTAACAATGTGCAGTTGTTTTTTGATGAAAACAGAAATCCTAAGAGATTTCTCCAATTGCTTCTACAGTATTGATTTTATGTCGATTAATTCATTTTGAGAGTGTGACATGTGGCAATGAGGTTCATATTGGTTGCTATGGTGAAAGGTAAAAATTTCTTCTCAGATGGGTTCTACCCGAACATAGATGAGAAGAATTGTGTTTTTGTTTTTATTTACTTTACTATTTATAACTTAAGGAATTATAACACCTGATATCTTGAAGGCACTGAAGAGAAAAAATTGTATCTTCATATTAGCTATCTGAATCAAATCAAATAAGAACAAAAAAGAAAATTGATTTCTTTGCTATAAGTCTGATGGATATAGTAAATCACTTCTAACAGAAAAATAAGGAAAATGTTCCATTTCCAAGCCTATGGTCAAAGGAAAATATGAAAAATGGAAAAGCAGTGAAATGAGTTGGGGGTGCTTCAGTGTGAAAAATGAAGCAATTTTAAAGTTAGGTATTAGATTCAGAAAAAAAAATGAGGACTTAGGTGTCACCTCTTCTGGTACCTTGGATGATGTACATCCCAGAATATATTGGGAAAAAGTCCCATGAAATTATGATTCAGAGAGTAAATAAACAAAAAGACCAATAAACAAAAGTAAAACATAAATGGTTGTATATTGGGTGGATTTAAGAGAAGCAGTGTTTTGGTTGTTAATTATAAAAAAGGTAAATAAGCACTGGCCTATTTTTCCAGCCTCTGCAAGCCCTTTCACCTACACTATGCTCAATTTCCACCCCCAGCTCAGGCTTGTTCTAGTTTTGAGGACTAATTGTGATCTCAGTAGGAAGGATTGATAGGTTAACATGACAATACGTAAGTCCTCATTGATCATAGACTGACCTATTCTCCATTCCAGTAACTTCTTTCCGCCATGTTTCCTTGACCTGGGGTACTATCTTATTAGCCTATTTGTGAAGACCTTCTAGAATTGAGTCCCTACATACCAAAATAAAACTTTTCTGACAGTTGGATGTCTTATTCCAAAGTAAACCTGTTTGAGTGGACAATTTTAGTTTCCAGACTATCCCTTTCAATTACAGCTAATAGTATGGTATTTGACCATCCTTGGCATGGAATAGAAGCCTTATATTTGGCACATTATTCATCACTGAAATCAAGAATCATTGCTAATCCCCAAACTCAAAATCCCCATTCAAAATTCAGCAAATATTTCTGAGTGGCTACACTGATTCTTGCACATGAAGACCTCGGAAATACTAGTCCCTGCACTTAAAAGTGCCACAGTCTGAGCATGAACATGTAATTTTAATAGACACTAGTACAGAAATAAGTAAAAGAAAGTAAAAAAGGAGGAAGTGATCAGCTCTGATTGAGAAGTTGCAACGTTTGAGGGGGAGTTTGAAAGGTTACTAGAAGCTTAGTTGGTGGATGAAGAGGGAAGGACAAGCTGATGGAGAATTTCAAAGGAAAAGACAATGGTTTTCACAAAGGCCCCTTGGAGTGGGCACATTCCCAATCATTCCACTTAGAATAATCTTGATTGTCCATAGTTAAGGAATAGGTGAATGTACTTTGCCTTCAACTCTCAGTGCCTTGAGTTAAGGTATTTTTTTATTCTCTCCTCAAAGGATGCATACTTCCTTTCTTTGTAGTTAGAGGCCTTCTTTGTAAATAGTATGCAAATAGGAAGGAGCTTCATGATTCATCATGACATACCCAAATCTTTGGGATCTGTTGATCTGAGAGGAAGTAAAATGTATTTTCAAAAATAATTTATTTGCCCTTCTCCATCAAAAGAATTCTTAAGGGAGGAGTCTTCTGAGGGAATTTATATTTGAGGGAAAATAGATGCAATCAGAATAGTAAAATTTTATATTTAGAACACGTGGTAGTTATTAAGCTACTGTCTCACAGAGCCATATGTAGATCCAAATGTTTCAAAGACCCTTCCATTATTGATAATAAGGTGGACAAGTTGATACATTCAGTTGATAACGTTCAGCAACAGTGTTTGCTCACTAAACCCATGTGCAAAGTAGCCACAGTGACAGAGATGGAGTCTGGGCATGGATTCAAGGATACAGCTTTCCTTCTCACAAAGGCTGACTTAGCTACTACCACTATGGAGTGCCAGATCTGTTAACACACTCTGGTATATCAGAATCAACTATGATATTCTGACAAAATACCATGCCATTGGAGCAGCGAATAGTTCATTCACCTGGTGTATTGATTACATTGGACTTCAATCATCCTGAAACGCACAGCAATTGCTTTCGCCAAAATAGATGAATATCTGTATATTGATCTGCTTCATCTGTGGATAATGCTTCTGCCAGCATCACCACCCATGGACCCAGAGGATGTTTTCTTATTATCACTTTATTCCACTCAACGTTGCTTCTGACTACAGAACTCATTTTATATTATAAGCAATGCAATATTGTGCTATTTCCTGTGGAATTCACTAGTTTTACTATACATTCCATCACCTAAAAGCTGCTGGCTTAATAAAATAGTGGATTGACCACTGAAGACTCAGTTGAGGTACAATTTGGGAGAAAACATCCTCAAGAACTGAGGTCCTGTCCTACAAAGGCAGTACACGTTTTGAATTACTGAGTAATATTTCTCCCATGTGAATCCTTAAGTAAGAGAGGAAATGGGAATGGTTCCTTTCATGATTGCATTTTACAACCCACTTACAAAATTTTTTCCCCTATAACCGTAATTTGGGAACTGTCTGGTTTTCAGCTGTTATTTCCAAAGTAGAAGAACTGCTTCCACATACGTACATAGAAATATTGCATTAGATTGGAAGTTTAATTCGAGGATATTTTAGATGCTTTATCCCACTGGGCATATGTAGAAGAAAGAGGGACACTGTACTATACTGGTTGATACGATTGATCCTGATTATCAAGGTATATTTGGATTGCTGCTACATAGTGGTGCAGGAAAGACTATGAAATTCAGGACATTCTCCAGGGAGTTTTTAGCATTTCTATGTTCAGTGGTAAAACTTAGTTGAAGTCTATAGGAACTGAAGAAAGATAAAGTTACTTAGCATTCAGGTCCTCTAGGAATAAAAGTTGGGGTCATTCACTAGGTAAAGATCTTTGGCTGGCTGAGATCCTGGCTGAAAACAAACAGAACATGTTATGGGTAGTGGAAGAAATTATAAATAACAACCAAGGCATCATAACCTGTTAGAGAAATGAGATCAGCAGTAGCTCTGTGTATTTTTCTTCCCTGTCTACTCTTGGTGTATTTTAATATACTACCTAGTTTTTGTGTCTATTTATATCCATATATTTTGATATATTAACTAACATCCTTTTTCCCATCTCTTTTCTTCTTATGTCATACAAGGGTTATCTTATGTCATACATTTAATTTTACAATATAGTTTTTAGTATACAGAATATTTAATATAGGCTGTACAGAATTTGAGAATCATATCACATCTCCCAGAGGGGGATATGGTGACTATTATTCAGGAATGGATACAATGGCTTTTGGGATTTAGTTATTCTTTTGGGGGATAGAATAAGTGAATATTTATTTGTGAAGAAAAAAACATAAGCATGCTACAGCTTTAATATGAAATTTAACCATGGGTAGGAAGGTGTGTCTACGTTGACTCTCAATAGCCAAGGGGTGGACTCTGCTAGTTATTAGCTAGTGTTTCTCAACCCTAAAGATATCCTTCTATGTGTCACCTTGTGATAATGGGGCTGAGCCTCTGCAGGCTACTTATATCCTTTACTAGCTGGATCCTTACCAGATGTTGACATAGACTGGAAGAACAAGGGGCTTGCTCTCTCCTGAGTTTATTTCAACAATTGGTCTTGACCCTGAGGAGGCAGTAGAGTTCGGCTTCCAGCTTTTTGTAAGCACTCCCAAAATCAGCACCGTCATCCCCTTAAGAAGTTTCAACATAGGGGTGCCTGGGGGGCCCAGTCAGTTAAGAGTCTGACTCTTGATTTGGGTTCAGGTCATGATCTCAGGGGTGTGAGATTGAGCCCTGTGTTGGGCTCCACACTAACAGTGCAGAGCCTGCTAGGGATTCTCTTTCTCCCTTTCCCTCTGCCCCTCCCCTGCTTGTGCACACACAAGTGCGTGCTGTATCTCTCTCTCAAAAAAAGAGAAGTTTCAACATATGTTGGGCTATATCACCCCCCCCAAGAAGTCTTATATCATTAGTTCTGTAGAATGCAGCTAAACTCCTGAGGTTTCTGTACCACCCAACTCAAACCCCCTACTCAGAGGTTTGAGTTCCTGCTTCATGAGGCCCCTCTTCTAATATCAACTGGTAGCATGAGGTACCAATACTAACTGAACAGTATCCCCTTGTCAGATGTCTGAGGCCAGTTCCACGAAGACCTTCCCATAGCCACCACATTCTAATATGTCTAACCATTTCCTTATCTTTCCTCAGTATTAGGAGTGATACTATTTCCCCAGTACCTAATCCTGTATTCTTACAGTTTCCTTTTTAATTCACAGATCTATTTAATCTACTACTACCATTTGTATTAAGTTCTCCCTGTTAAAATAACTGACATTGTTTGTTTTCTCTCATTGAGTGCTGACCGATACAGAACACACACATACATGCATCCGTGCACACATCCGTATCATTTTCTGATAATAAACTATAGAAAATAAAGTTTGTCTTGGCTAATTGGTCAGGGGTTAAATATTTTTTTATATACAAAGTTAAGAAAAACCTAGTCAGTAACTAGAGTATTCTTTGAAGACGGAAGACATAGGAGAGTGTCAGAAATGCTTGATGTGTACTCAGATTTCACGCATTTTACAGAAGAAAACATGTATTCACATATTCAAACTGTTCCAAACACACTTATAAGTTTTCTAACAGAAACACGTATCCGTTTTTAAATCAAAATTGAGATTGCATACCTGAGTTGCACTAGCAAAATTTCCAGTGCTTGGTAGCCACATGGCAGACCTCAATTGTTAGCTTGCTTGTTCACATTGCATCCTGATGATACAATAATCTGTAGATGTAATCTTTTTTTCTTTCTTTCTTTTTTTTTTGAGAAAGAGAGTGAGCCAGCAGGGGAGGGGTAGAGAGTTTCTTAAGCAAGCTCCACACCCACTGTGGAGCCCAATGTGGGGATGGATCTCATCACCATGTGATCATGACCCAAGGCAAAATCGAGAGTCAGATGTTTAACTGGGCCACTCAGGCGGCCCGATGTAATGTTTGAACCATATGTGGCAGTTGCATGGCACCAAAGATCAGAACACACATGAAATACCACTATTCAAGAGGATGTCCATTATTGTTCCATGTTCTGCCTCTGCATATCCCCACAAGACTGACTGAGAAGGGAAGCAGACTCTTCCAAGTCAATCCCACAGTAGGATTAGGGCAGCACAAGAGTTCTTCTGATGGAACATGGGACCCCCACAGCACTTGTGCCTTTCTTTATCTTTTCAATTCTGAGCTCTGACACTTACTCGTGAACTTGAGTGTTAGGTTTACACCACTCCTAGTTAGCAGTTCCTCTGATATCAATTCTGTTTCAGCATCTGACCACACTTTTCTGTCTTAGATATTATTTCAGTCTCTTTCTGGACCCATTCCTCACTCCTGATGCTTTACTCTGAGGTTTTTCTTCATTACTTCCAATGTGACACTTAATCACTAACTCTAGCATTGCCTTCCCTTTGTGGCTGAGAAGAGAGGAAAAAATTTACTTGTCATCAATTGGCTCTGCTTTCTGCTTAAAAGGTAAAAACTTCACAAGAGAATATCATTCCCAATTTAACAATAATAGGTCATAATTTAAAAATCATATTTGTGCCTCATCAGAGAGCTAGCATCACAACAAAACCAGGCAAACTGACAGCAATGGGTGACAAGACATGCTGAGGAGAGACAGGAAATGTGAGCTGTTTCAGCTTACCACAATGTGATTGGAAGGGGTAAAAGCCATAGAGTTGGGTAAGGAGGAAACAGCTGAAATGTTAACAGATTGATTAAGCTGCACATGAGCTATGGAACAGTTTCTAATTCCTGAGAATGCAAGACACAAGGAGAATATATGACCAGTTATGAGCCTCTCCTGGATGCCTCTGGGAGGCAGAAGAAAGGACATGTTGGACCTGCTTAGGACCCATCTGTGTTCTGGGCTACAAGAGCACAGGATGTTAACTGGCTGCTGGGGAGGGATAGGCAGAAAACTTGCTCAGGTCTCAGATCCTTCTTTGATTTGAGGAAATGACATCAGCTGCTGGGAGATGGGAGAAATGGCACCTCTACCCGGGTCCCTGCCTTGTTGCCAGGAAGAGTGGCTGCCTCTGGGAGAAGAGTAAGAACTCTGCCTCCAAACTCCATGCTATGTTAACTTGAGGCAAAACCCCAGAAGATGAATCTTGAAGCTTGTACGGCTGTCTTTTTTCTTGTTGAGATTAAAGGGTTTTGCTGCTTCTTTTCATGAGCGAAAAGCACTCTTCTCAAAAACTTTTCTTCTTTTAATAAATATATGTAACTTTCTCCTGATAGATTGCTTCGTATAAGGATCGAGCTACAGAAAACTCCTTTTATTACTGCCATTTTGACTTCTTGAATTTAGTATTATGTCTTTCCTGAGTTTTCAAGAGATTCTCATCCTCATTGTCATTTGTAGATCATTGTGACATTTTGTACTTGACAATAGTTATCTTGGGTCTTCTTGACTCCAGGCGAGAAATAACATTTATATTGTACATCCTTGGTTTTCTCTGTTCTCTGCTTTGCCAATCCTACAGGCAGAAATTTTGTTTTGATATTTCCAGAAACCCTTGTATCATCTAAAGTAACTTAATAAAACAAAGCCATATGACAAAAAGACATTTTATGAATAATTTGACAAATGAGGTTCTCAAGATAGCATTTCCTGCAAATATTTTATACATCAGTTGTCATCCTGATTAGTTTTTCCTTTGGAAAAAATATGGGATACTTTCCCCTGGGGAATCATCTTTTAGGCTTGAAGCCATATATATTCTTTCATAATTTACCTTTTAAAGCATTTCAATGTGCTTCACATTTGATGCTTCCCCCCTCCCTCTGTTCCTTAGCAAATTTCTCTTAAATTATAAATTCAGTCATGGATCTCTTATTGCTTAAAAAAAAAACACATTCCCAAACATTCTTTTTCTGAATTCTTCTTTTCAAACAATTTGCTGTCCTATTTTATTTATTTATTTATTTTTATTTATTTAAAAAAAAATTTTTTTAACGTTTTATTTTTTTTGAGACGGGGAGAGACAGAGCATAAACAGGGAAGGGTCAGAGAGAGGGAGACACAATATATGAAACAGGCTCCAGGCTCTGAGCTGTCAGCACAGAGCTCAACGCAGGGCTCGAACTCACGGACCGCGAGATCATGACCTGAGCCGAAGTCGGCCGCTTAACCGACCGAGCCACCCAGGCGCCCCTAACTGTCCTATTTTATTTTGTCATCACATTATTAAAAGCTTGGTCTAATGTGACATTTTCAGTTTCTGTTCTGTTTCCATTCTACTACAGTTTGAGTTTCATCCTCACCAGCTGTTATGAGCTGAGTTATACAACCCCTGCTCCCCTTTGTACATCGAAGTCCTAACCCCCAGCACCTCAGGATGTGACTGTGCTTGGTGAAAGGGTCTTTAAAAGGAAACTCAGTTAAAATGAGATCATTAGGTCCTCCAAAACGACTGGTGTCCTTTCTATAAGAAGAGGAAATTAGGACACAGATGTGGAGAGAGAAGGCTATATGAAGATGCTGGGAGAAGATGGACATGTACAGGCCAAGGAGACAGAAACTAACCTGGCCAATACCTTGATCTCAGACTTCTAGCCTTCAGAATTGTGAGAAAATAAACTTCTCTTCTACTATGACACTGTGGTACTATGTCATGGCAACCTCAGCAAACCAATACATCTCCCTTACAGGGAATGTTTCTGATGTGATGACAGTGTCCTCCTCGTTGGTATGATGGTAGAACTTAAAGATAGGGATTTTCAAGTAAGATGAACAAAATTTTTTTAAATTAAAATCTTTTTTAAGTCAATTAGTAGCTCTGAAACTTCAGGTAAATATTTAGTCTTTCTAGTTTCCAAACTTCTAAAAATGGGATGATAGAGGTGCCTGGGAGGCTCAGTCAGTTAAGCTTCCAACTTTGGCTCAGGTCATGATCTTGCAGTTTGTGAGTTCAAGCCCTGTGTCGGGCTCTGTGCTGACAGCTCAGAGCCTAGAGCCTGTTACATATTCTGTGTCTCCCTCTCTCTCTGCCCTTCCCCACTTGTGCTCTTTCTCTCTCTCTCTCTTGCTCTCTCTCTCTCAAAAATAAACATTAAAAAAATTTTAAGTAAAGAAATAAAAAGGGGATAATAAATATTTATTTTAAGCATTAAGAAAGATAGTATAAATGGAAATGGCTTGCAGAGTATTGAGCAGATGTTAATGAAACTTATGTTCTGGTTTTTACCCATTGTCCAACTAGCATGTTTCTTTAATTCAGCAGACTCCTACTATATTGAATGACATATGTTTAAGATAATTTATTTAATATTTTTTTAAACCTTCCACAAACTCTTCCTTTCCCACTTATCCTTCTAAGAGTCAGCCCCTACCCCATTTAGAGTTGATGACCTCCTGTCACATTTCACTGAGAAAATGGAAGTAATTGAATCAGAAGACCCTAACTTTTCCAACATCAAGTTTACAAATACACACACATCTACATTCTATTTTTTTGTGCCCATTCAGGCATAAAGGAAGACCCATCCCTACCCATTGCAGAAGACCTCAAATCTCAAGGACCATGCTCTGGTAGATTTTCCCTTTCACTAACATGTGTCTTTCTTTGTAACTTTTCACTTCCAGTAGCATGCAAAAATTCTTTAATGTCCTCTCTCTCAAAAAAAAAAGTTTCAATTTCTCCTTTGATCCCATACCCCCTTCCTGCTTTCCATCTCTCTTCTCTCTGCTCCATTTCTTGTAAAAGCCTTCAAAAGAGTTGTATAGAACCCACTTAATCTGGCTCCTGATGTTCCCATTCTACTGAAACTGTTGTTCTCAGAGTCACAACTACCCCCATGTTTTTAGACCCAATATGTTCTTTCTCTCCCCTCTATATTAACCTCTTAAGAACAGTAGATACACTTCTTTACATCCTCATTTTTGCCTACATGGCTTTTGTGACTTATTATCCTTGTTTCTCTCCTCCCTCATTGGCCAGTGATTCTCATCCTCCTTTGCTGACTCATCGGTATCCATTCATCCTTTCAATAGGGATTGCCAGACTGTGGCTTTTCTTCTGTATTTATACTGAGACCCCGCTGTTTACACTGAGAACCCTCCACTCCCATGATGTGAAATAATGCCTATTTGCTAAAGATTACCAAATATATGTCTGCAACCCTTTTCTTTATTTTGAGTTCCATCCTCCAAGATCCAACAGACTACTTGGCAGCCTCTCTTGGATATCTCATCACCATATCCAGAAGGGACCTTAATATATCCAAAAGAGCACTCTTGACTCCATTTTCTTTACTAATTTCATTACTTGCCTCATCTTTTCTACTTCAGTAATGGTCCTGTTTTCATCCTAATGCTCCTAATTCTAAGAGTCATCCTTGATTCCACCTTTTTTTTTTCTTTTTAGCATTGGCTATATTTATATTGTCACCTAGTCCATTGACACATCCTGTTGGTTTTGCCTCTGAAATACAGGTGGACTCAGTCTTATTCCCAAAAGCTCCATCATCACCCTTCTGGTTGAAATCACTATCGCCTCCCATTTGGATTAGTGCAATACAGTAATTCATGTCCCTACTAAAGTTCTGGCCCCAACAATCCATTTGTCACAGCAGTCAGGATAACTTGTGAAAATTCCAGTCTTCTTAAAATTATTTCAGTACTCTGATGAAATCATTTAAAGTCTTTCCACTCTTCTTAGGCCTCTGCTGATATCTGGGGATCTCTTTACCCTCATCTTGCACCAGGTTCCCTTTGTTTACCATCTTTCCCTTTGCTGGTGTCCCTGAGACAAGCCAAGTTCTTTTTTGCCATAGGCCCTTTGAATTTATTCCCACTTCCTAAAATATTTTCCCCAAAGAATTTTCTGGCTGATTCCTCATGAGACCAGTGTAAAGCTATAGGTCATTTCCTCAGAGAAGCCAGCCTATCTAAATTGGAAACTTTCCAATTAATTCTTTATAAAATACATATTGTATATCACATTATAGTGCTTAATTGAATTTTGTGCTTATTTCGCTATTTCCTGGTTTACTTGTGTTTCCCCCCCACTACAATGTGAACATCTTAATGGCAAGGACCTTGTCTATCTTGTAATTTTGTGCTAGGAACTTTCATACACACTTATAAAAATATCATATTAATTATCAAAGCTATAACTTCAGATAGCTACTAATATTAGCAGAATTTTATGAGAAAAGGAGGGTTTAGGGGACAATAAGCAGCTTGCCAGGAATCATGGAGCTAGATGGAGCAGATTTGGTACTCAAAATGAGGCATATCTGGTGCCAAAATCTGTGATCTTAATCCATGATTTATTGCCTCCTAGTCTCCTGATTCCTGGGATTTTGACTTTTTTTTATTGTTGTGCTCTTCCCTTGGAACTAATATTTGGTGCTATTTTAGCCATTCTGACCTTTGGCTCTCTAAATAGTTATGGTAAGGACCTTCCTATACTCACGCTGTTTCTGCCTTCCTTGGTTAAATATCCCCCTGTCATGTTAAAAATTCCATTCTGTCTCTGGGACCTCCTGCTTTGCACCACAAGATCTTCAAATACTTTTCCCCTACTTTGCAGAAAACTGTGTCCTTGAGTGGGTCACCATCTCTGGTCTCTGGTTTCCTTGTTTGTAAAGCCAGGGGTTTGGATTGATCTTGGCATTCTGTTTCAGATTTAAAAATTCAGCAAAAATGATGACAACTCATGTCTCTTCATCCTTTTTCATTTGGTATTTTTAAGTTATCAATACTTTAAGCAATTTAATTCCCCTAGTACTAAAAACAAATTAATTCCATAAAGAGTTGGGAGATGTCCCACATTGTAGGAGGAACATTCTTTAGGTTATTATAGTACATGGCTTCTTCATCAGCTAATAGGGTGCAATTCAATTCCCTTAGATTAATATTTTACTCCACCACAAAATGTTATTAATAGCCCAGCAGATGGCTGCCTGCCTTAGAATGATCAGCTATACAACACTTTAGTAAGTATTTACTGAATACGTCCTATGTGCCAGGGTCTGTGTTAGGTGCTAGACTCTGTGCTGGAAGCTAGAGATAGATGCTCAGTAGACAGACCCTGTCTTCAAGGAGCTCAAGATTTATCGGGAGAGATAGACAAACCTACAAATTGTCTAACCAAAGCAGACTGATATAAAACCTCAACTGAACAATAAGAGCAGCAACAAAATCAGCTGTGGGAACATGGGTGAGTGCAACTATGATGTTATAACTGCTCCTTGTTCTAGGAAATTAGTTCTCCTGCTTGAGAAAACAAACAGTGAACATTTTTAAAGCTGGTCACAATCCAGCAATATGAAAAGATACCAAGAAAAAGCCAGGTGCTCCTCTGCCATCCCATCTGATTCCCAGAGCAGACTTCGAGACATTTCTCTGGCTTCTGAACTCACCTCCTTCTATAACCCTGGGATTTCTGCTCTTCCGAGCAAGCTTCAGCCTTGCAATCACCAGCAGGCAAGCAATCTGCTGTTCATTCCTAAAGCTCTAGGGACCTGCCTTCTGCCTGGACTCTTTCTAGGCTGCCAAGTTGGCAAGGCACTTGGTTTGTGGGCATGTGGATCAGGGCAGCCTTCTCAGCAGGATGGCCCAGGGGATGCTTGGGGAGCAGCGTGGAGGGGAAGCCTCAGCAGGAAATACAGCCAGCAATTCTCTCCAAAAGATGTAATTAATCTGTGGCTGCGTTGTGAGGCAGGCTTGCCATCCCTGGAGTGTTCTGCTTCACTTTTGTATCTAGCTGGGATTCCCATGCGCTCAAGAGACAGGTGACAGGAGAACTGATAGTGTTACCCACACCAGGGAACACATGGATAATAGTGAGTAAATAACAAAAGCACTGTGCAAGCTTTTTAAAAAGTTCCTTATACTCTTTTTACAACAACTAGGTGTTAATATGTATAATATGTTATAGTTTTTAAAGTGTAAACTGATATTCCTATGAGGAAGGTAGTATTATTACTGCCATTTTACAAGAGGATAATGAGGCTGGGAGAGGTTGGGCAACCTTCCCAAGGTCACACAAGTATCGCAAAGCAGAGCCAGGATGTGCTCATCAGCCTCTGACTCTAGATGTCATGGTTCTTCCACTTGAGGCTTTGTTTCCATGCTTAGAATGTAGGAACTAGACCTTGAGCTCCCCGAGGGTGGGTGTCCCTTCCTGCCTTCTCCATCTACACCTCACTTAATTCCTGAGTCAGTGCCTGCCCAGTCAGGCTGATTGAGAAGAGCTCCACCCACATCAGAGGAAGGTTTAAGATTCAGTTAAAATTGGGGTGCCTGGGTGGCACGGTAGGTTAAGCTTCCAACTCTTGATCCTGACTTGGGTCATGATCTCACCGTTCATGAGTCTGAGCTCTGCATCGGGTTCTACGAGCTCTTAGCATTCTGTCTCTCCCTCTCTCTGCCCTTACCCCACTTGTGCTCTGTCTGTCTCTCTCAAAATAAATAAATAAACTTTAAAAAAGACAGAATTTGTTAAAAACTATTGGCTAATCTTCTGGGAACTCTAAATGGCAAGCCTCCCCACTCCATTTTTTTTTAAGTTTATTTATTTATTTTGAGAGTGAGAGAGAGAGAGCATGAGCGGAGAGGGGCAGAGAGACAGGGAGAGAGAGAATCCCAAACAGGCTCTGCACTGTGGAGCCCGATGCAGGGCTCAAACCCATGAACCATGAGATCATGACCTGAGCCAAAATCAAGAGTCAGATGCTTAACCGACTGAGCCACCCAGGTACCCCTCCCTACTCCATTTTTGACCCTGTGTTTGTTCCCCTTCACATCCCCTACATGCTGCTGCTCCCCACCTCTCTCCAGTTTGAGCTTGCTAAGTCTCTTTTTTACCAACTTGTTCTTGGAATCATCTCCTGCTACACTAACCATGCTTCTCAACTAGTGATCAAAATAAGCACCTATTCTGGCGGCTCCTGTTCCTCTGTTGAGCGAAGAGTATATATTCTTTCTCTCTATATACATTTCTTCTGCTAACTCTCTAAATTCTTTATGAAGAAGCATATAGAACAGGTTAAGAACATCGGTTCATATACTGACAGATTACGTCTGTGCTTCAAGTCTGTAAGGAACTAAGTGTAAGGTAAGGATGATAATGGCATTTAAATGGTAGGATTGGTCAAAGTGTTAAATCAATCCATGTGACGTACTTAACATTTTGTGCACAGCAAACACACTTAGCTGTGTTTTTAGCATTTTCTGTGTTTTTTACCTATCGTTTCTTTCCTAAAGTGTTTCTTGAATCTCATGCTTCTATGTCTTTCTTGTTTTGGTCCCTATGAATTGAATGTTTTTACTACCAAAATTCCACAAGTCAAAATACTACTCATTCTTCATCAAGCCACCAAGTCAGAAGAGTATTCCAAACAAGGGAATCTAACAGGTATTCACTGAATATCCACTCTGTGCCAGGCATGGTGCAAAGGTGCCACAGACCCAGGGGCTGAAGAGGACAGCTCTTGTGGTCCTCGCATTTTGGTGCTCTTTTCTTATCTTGCACACACCCTAGCCTATGAAACCACTATTTACTAAACAGGTTACATTTTGTTTTATGTTACTTAGTTATTTGCATAACTGGACTGGGAAGCATTAGGTGGAGAGGAGTAGTTCTCAATAACTACTGCATCCTTTTGGCCTAATGTAGCACACAAAACCAAGAGGGTACTTATTTTTGAATGAACAGATGAATGAAAGCATGCACATGGAAATGTGATTGCTTTTTTTTTTCTGTCCATGTGAGTCCTTCTTGAGTGAAGGAGAAGGAAATATTTCTAAAGCTCCTTTTCTATTGCACTGACATTTATCCACAGGGCACCATCCGGACCAAAGCTCCTCTCCCTTCCCAAGGAAACTATAAGCATGAAAGCTCCTGATTCCATTGCTTAAACATCAGCTTTGCTTGATGGGTGTTGGTTTAAAGTTTCAAATCCCTCTATTTTTGGCATGCCCCTAATCTGATCTCCTTAGAGAAAAAGACTATATAACACTCCAAAATATTCTTTCTTTTAGCATAATCGCTCAACTCTCTCTTCTTGCCAGAAAGATTTTGTTTTTGTTTTTGTTTTTTAAACAAACCTGAGAACAGCTAGGGTCCCTTGTCAGACCTTATTCTGAATGGCAGAGAAAAAAAATTAATTATGAATTGGACTTGTCAGTTACTTACTAATCATAACTGAAGCATGATTAAATTGTCACTAAGAAATCCATGAAAGCTCTGTAATTGTGCTAATGCATTCTATTATTATTTCTTGAATAAAAAAAAAAAAGCATCTAGAGTATAGTAAAGTCCAGAAAGGACCTTGGAGCTTTATGGCAATCCATTCTTTTTACAGATAAGAATACCGAGGAACAAGAAAGTAAACACACTGATGCCAGGAACAAAAGACTGAATAAAAAAGGCTAAAAACAACTTCTGGAGTGCCTGGGTAGCTCAATCTGTTGGGCTGCTAACTTCAGCTCAGGTCATGATCTTACAGCTCATGAGTTCAAGCCCACGTCAACCCCTGTTTGAGCCCCTGTTCCAGCAGTCTGTGCTGACAGCTCAGAGTCTGGAGCCTGCTTCAGATTCTGTGTCTCCTACCCTCTCTGCCCCTTCTCCACTCATGCTCTGTCTCTCTCTCTGTCTCAAAAGTAAGTAAACATTAACAATAATAACAACAAAAAAACTTCTAAAGTGAAAAGCATACTATTAAAACTTAAAAGATAATTTTAAAAAGCAGGAGATATTTGTAATGTTTATGACAAAAGGGCTAACTTTTAAAAATATTGTGAAAAATCTATACAATTTACTAATAAAATGCAGAACAATCCTCTCCCAATATAAAATGGCAAAACATGTAAAGAGATTTTAGGGAAAAAATCTATAATATGTGTAGGAAATAGACAAATTCAAATGGATACATTTCTACTCTTCAGAGTAGCAGAGGCCAAGAAGACTGATGACATCTCATGCAGGTGAGGGGGGAGGGTGGTGGAAATATTTTCATTCTCTATTTTTGGGAAATAGGAATAGATTTGCATGTACAGATGTGGAAATATATCTAAGATTATTAAGTAGGAAAAAAGTGCAGAATTATGTGCAGATACAATTCTTTGTATATCAGAATGGTGGAATGAAGCTTCTCTTAATTTGTTAATTTGTTCCTTTTTGTACTTGTCTGAATTTTTTAAATGGCAGAATAGATATAGCTAATTTCCCCTAATCTGCTCCTTATATTATCTTTTTTTCTTGGATTTAAGAGAAAACAAAAATAAAAGTAAAATATTTCAATATAGTTTTATTTATTTATTCATTATTTATTTTAAATATATGAAATTTATTGTAAAATTGGTTTCCATACAACACCCAGTGCTCATCCCAACAGGTGCCCTCCTCCATGCCCATCACCCACCCTCCCCTCCCTCCCACCCCCATCAACCCTCAGATTGTTCTCAGTTTTTAAGAGTCTCTTATGCTTTGTCTCTCAATATAGTTTTTAAAAGAAGTCTTTCAAAGAAGCCAAGAATAGGTCAGGGCCCTCAAATCTGATGTTAATCTTGCTGCTACTTTTTGGAAACTGTTCTCCAGCCTGGCTAAATAAAGTTTCTTCAACATGATTTCCTGTATCTTATGATTTACCAATTTTGCTACCTAAGTATGACATACATTTCCTTACCTTCCTTGTCATAGCTTTAATTTCTCCTAATCTTCAAGAATAAATCAAAGGATAGCCTTTTTGAAGAAAGCATTTAATTTTCAAGGCTCTTCCTCTGTGGAATCATATATCTCTCATACTTCTTTTATAGGCTCTGCTACATTGCTATGATTATTAATTTTTTCCTGCCCTGTTTGAAAGACTGTAAGTACCCAGAGGTCAGGATTTTTATTCATTTCAACAAATAAAACAGGCATTATAGCTGGCATGGCATATGGAATATAGTAAAAATTTAAAATGTTTGATGAACGAATTATCTTTTAATGATCATGATTTATCCTCAATCTAAAAGCAATCAGAAGGACACTTATGTTTCAAATATCCAAGGAATTGCCCATCGTGGTGAAGAACCTGTTTCTATAGTAAGACTACATTGTTTAACTCTCAACTGTGTCCTTTACCAGCTATATAATCTGTGTTCTGTACATTAAATCCATATATATACACACACGCACACACACATATATGTGTGTGTGCGTGTGTGTATATGTATGTGTGTTTGTATATATATATATATGTACATATATACATATGTACATATACATATGTATGTGTATGTACATATACATATATATATAATCTATAAAGTAGGGACAATACTAGAACCTGTGTTACAGACTTGGTGTGAACTGAATGAAATAGAACTTACAAAGAGTTTAGAGTAGTGCCTTGAATACAGTAAAAACCAAATGTATATTATCTTTTAAAACTGTAATATTAAATCCATTCTCTGATTTTTTTTAAGTGATGGAATTGGAATTACCTTAAGTCTTTATTTTTCCAACATTGGCACATTTTTTTAAAAGTTTACTTATTTATTGGGGTGCTTGGGTGGCTTAGTCTGTTGAGTGTCTGACTTTGGCTCAGGTTATGATCTCATGGTTTATGAGGTTGAGCCCTGTGTCAGGCTCTGTGCTGACAGCTCAGAGCCTGGAGCCTGTTTTGGATTCCGTGTCTCCCTCTCTTTTTGCCCCTCCTCCGCTCATGCTGTCTCTCTGTGCCTCTCAAAAATGAATAAACATTAAAAAAATGTTTTTAAAAATAAATAAATAAAAGTTTATTTATTTATTTTGAGAGAGACAGAGAGAGAGCATGAACAGAAGAGGGGCAGAGGGAGAGGGAAAGAGAGAATCCCAAGCGGTCTCTTCACTGACAGAGCAGAGACTCAAATTCACGAACCACAAAATCATGACCTGAACCTAAGTCAGGAGTTGTATGCTTAACCGACAGAGCTACCCAGGTGCCCCGACACTGGCACATTTTGATGACAGACTGCTTGGCCACTGGAATCTCACGAGTTTCTCTTCACATGAGGTTTGAGGCTTCTTTCCATGTTTTCGATGGCAAACTTACATTTTCTTCTTCCTTGTATACTTGTCATTTGTGACTGATTTCAATGAGACAGGAATTGTGCTCCTGATCCTTGACTATTCATTCTTGTCTGGGCTTGCCACTCTTCAGGGCTCACCTCTTCTACCATCCTTTTATGTAGCTTTCTAAGAATGTCTCTCATAATTGTGCATGAATAAGGACGTACTATAGTTGTTTACTGGTTTATATTTCCCACTACACTATGCTTTTTCAGCCCAGCGATCCTGTCTCATTATTGTTTCCTCAGTGCCTAGAACCAGGTCTAATGGTCTAGAAACATGCTAAAATTTAAGACCTATTCATAGCATTAAATGATGATTACATTTTGCTTTTTAAGGCTTGTAAAACAAATTCCTTCAGTTAAAATGGCTTCTCTGTAGTCCCTTTTGTAGCTGTGGCAAATGTGGCATGCTAAGTTTGTTCTCAATAGTTTGTTCATTTGATAGAAATTAATTATATACTGGCTAGTAATATGATAGACAAAACACTCTGAAAAAAACAAATATAATACAAGGCATGGGTCTGACTATTAACTAGTTCACAAAGCACAAATGAGTAACAACATAATCAAGAACGATATAAATGATGTGTTTAAAATAAAGGGTAAAGAGAGAACATGATGTGAGTTAATAGATGGAAGCAGTGGTGTGCTGGTCATTATTTAACAACCAGCTCTCAATATAAAAGCCTCAATTTGTAGCATTTGCCAATTTCATGGTATAACTACTCCTACCATGGCTAGTTTCAGACTTAGCTTGAGGTCACTAAAGCAAAGTTGGGAAAAGATGTGCATATTGGATCTTGCTAGCCAGTGTGGGCTGGCTCCAAGACACTCTGGAGGGGAGAGATGGTTACAGACAGGAATGGTCTGGGTAGACTTTATGGAGGAGGTAAAAGTTGTAACTAGTCTTGAAGATTGTATAAAAATTAGGTAACTGAAGGAAAATATGTTCCAGGTTTGAAGAACGGTGTAGACAATGTATAGAGGCAGGAAAGAATGTGGAATATTTGGGCAAATATACTCAGCACATAGTAGGTAGCCAATAAATATATTTGTGAATAGTTGAATGTCAGTGAATCAACCATCTGACTGAGAAGAGACCTGAGAGGAAAACTCAGGTGTTATAATATTCTGTGGCAATCCACAGGTGTCTATCCTTCATGATGGTGCTTTTTCTTCCCTCTCCCTCTCCAGAATCTTCATCAGCTTAGCTCTGTGGGCTGAATGAGAAACTACTTTGCCATTTTCTTCTTCTTCTTCTTCTTCTTCTTCTTCTTCTTCTTCTTCTTCTTCTTCTTCTTCTTCCTCTTCCTCTTCCTCTTCCTCTTCTTCTTATTATTATTTGAGAGGGGTGGGGCAGACGGAGAGAGAAAGAGAATCCACGCTGTCAGCACAGAGTCTGACATGGTGCTTGACCTCACAATCCTGGGATCATGACCTGAGCTAAAATCAAGAGTCAGACACTCAACCAACTGAGCCACTCAGGTGCCCCTATTTGCTTATTATTTTTAAGTTATTTTAATAACTATACAGATATCTAATAGTAAGGATTAGCAGAGAATTCTAAGAGGACAGAAAATTTTAAATTTTAATTTTCAGGGTGGCAAAATGGCCTAAAAGCCATATATCTGCATAATGGCCTTATCTATGTTAAGCAAACATGCCTTCAGACACTGAATTCAATTATAGTATTTTCTATAAATACAGATATAAGCAAGCTAGCCACAGATCAACTGTTTTTTAACTGTTTTCTCGTATATAAATGTAGAATTCTGTGGTTTGTCAGGGGTCAGCAAACTTTTTCTGTAAAGGGCCAGAAACTAAATATTTTCCATTTCGTGGGCCATATGGCCTCAGTCACAACTACTCAATTCTGTCCTTGTAGCATGAAAGCAGCCATAGACAATATAAATGAATGATGTGGCTGTGTTCCGGTAAATCCTTAAATACAAATAAGGCAGGAGGCAGATTTGGCCTATAATCCATAGTTTGCTGATATCTTGCCTAGGGCATCAATGTGTCTAGGAAATCTAGAATTCTTTAACTTCATGGGGCACTAAAGATCAAAAAATGCCCAAAATTCACAAGGACAATATGATATAAAAATGACTTCATAAAAAGAGTTCAATATATCTTTTCTGATAAGATGTTTTTCTAAGTGTTCTTCTTCCTTCTTTCTATATGGGTATAGGTAGTTATGATATATCGATATCAAAATTTTGGTGCTTATACACTTACTTAAAAACTGATTTCAAATAAAACTTGACTGGGGATATTACTTAATTCCTATAATATTAGAGTAGTCATGAAGGCAATAAAAATATGCCTAATAATCTTCCAGGCTAGTGGTCATTTTTAAAAAATGTTTTCTTTATTTTTGAGAGAGAGAGAGAGACAGAGTATAAGCAGAGAAGGGCAGAGAGAGAGGGAGACACAGAATCCGAAGCAGGCCCCAGCCTCTGAGCTGTCAGCACAGAGCCTGATGTGGGGCTCCAACCCACGCACCATAAGATCATGACCTGAGCCTAAGTGGGAAGCTTAACTGACTGAGGTGTGCAGGCGCCCATAGCGGTCACTTTTTTAACTGTTATTATGTCCATACTCCTGGGAAAATGAGTGGGTTAGAAATGGTGATAATATAGCAAAACATCTAATTTTCAGTTTCAGTTTCTTTAAGACAGGAAGAATAGAACTTGTTATATTTAACAAAGAGAAGGAAAGTATTACCTCAATGTCAGGTATAAATCTGTGCCCTTTACTCATTGGCTGTTGTGAGAAAATTACCTGAGAGAGGACCAAAAAAAAGAAAAAAAAAAAAGAGTCCTATATTCATCTGTCATGGTTCAGTGCTTTATTTCCTCCTCTCTTCTTGAAGAATTCCAGAAACAGAAAGCTGACCTTCCTCTATGTACTTTCTCTTCTGCTATCATCACCTGTGATTAAATCTAAAATCTTTATGGATAAGGTATTGCACATGTAATGGAAAAGGGTTAATAAGGGTGCAAAAGGCTCCAGGAGAATTAAATCACATTAAAGAAGATGGGTGAGCCATAGTGCATCATGTCTGGAGAATTAATCATATAATGCTCAGACCAAGGTTGAGATCAAAAACTCTATCTGTTTCTATGTGAGGGTCTGAGGTTGGAAAAGAAGAAATAACAATAATACCGCCAGAGAGAAAAATATATATATATTGAAGAGAAATGTAGCATATTTGTGTCCTGCCCAGATGGCCTTAGATCCCTCGTGCCAGCCTTGTGTGCCCACCTCTCTGCTTTTACATGCTTTCCTCCTAACCAGAGGACCGTGCAACCTTCAGAAGACTGCCCTTGGGTACTGGAGCCATATAGCCTGTCTGGAATGGACTAGTGCCTGGGACCTTTACAACTGCTACCTCAGGGAAACCTGTAACCAATGACTATTTGATATGGTAATGCAAAAACTTAGTTTTCTTGTGTTAAGGCAGGACAAGTTGGGGTCTGCTTTACACTATCAAAATCTGGCTGAGTCTGGGATTTCAACGGACATTATACTCTCATTTGGCTTTTTTCCCCTTCTCATCCTGCTTTACCCACACCCTTACTGGTTTCTCTTTAATAAAACACTTAAATGAAAACATTTGCATCCAACTCCTTATGTTAGGGTCTTTTTGTGTGAGAATCCAATCTGAGACAACAAAGTACCATAATTTCTTAGCTTTTATATAATAGCTAGAGTCCTACTACATTTAATACCAATAAGCACATAATTTGTGAAAAAGTGTCAACCAACCTGTCAACAAATGCATGGTGAAGAAGAAAAATGGGATCATTGGCAGATCCCTGTACCTGAGACATCGTTCCATTCATATAGATGTGCAAGGCATTGTGCATGCTGCTTTGAGAGGCATCTGCTATCCCAGTAAGTGGACTAGCAAATCCTGTTGGTAAAAAGAAAATTGAAAAGAAAAAATGAATTGGCCCTGGTAGTTGAAAATCTCAGTGATTATCTCATTTAGTTTACAACTACATTTGAGAGCTTAATTCAAAGTAATAAAATTCATGCTCTAGTAGGATTCTTTACATTTAATAAATCTTGGTGGAATTTAAGGGTATTAATCTGGGGACAGTGGACAGATTAACCAGATGGACTAGGTTGTATGGAGCCAGTTGTGTGTCCTCCCGATGCTTCTGCCTATTATTTCTCCTCTGGATACTGAAAAGTAGTAAGAACTTTTTATAATAATCAGCATGGTCACTTTCACTTAGAGCAGATCTTTCCAGCCTGTTATGTGCCTCCTTGCTTTCCAGTTCTGGAGGTTACTTTTAATTTTGGTTTCTGGTTCCAGAGGAAACATGAAATGTGTGACCTTCTGCATCACAGTATGGGGGACATCATCAGGTCATCCATGTGCTAGATTTTGCAAACTACCCATTTCAAAGTTGATCAAGACTCCATTAAATGGTTCCCTTCATTGCATCAGAAATACTAACAGTGGGAATATAATAAGGATGAGAGATATTATTTTCGGAATATTAACTGTGCTAAATGCTTTGGCAGCATATGTCCGCCAACCTTTATAGCAACTCTGCCAATTACAAATTATTTTCCCCATTGGAAAGAAGAGAAAACTGAGCCTCAGTGAAGTTGAATTTTCCTAGGCTACACAGGCACTGGTAGAGTTGGGATTTTAACCTATATCAGTTAAGATATAGATCTTCTAGATCTGAGCTCTTGTTATTTTGTGTTCTCTCTCCTACAGCACCTGGGAAGAGCAAGAGTAAGATATTTTAGAGTCCATGCAGACAAAACATAAACCATAAATAAAACTCAGATTCAGAACCATACAAAGAAGTTAATTTATCAAAGTTAAATTGTAAAATAGCAACCTATTTGGGGCAATATGGCTAAGGGCATATTATTAAATTTCAGAATTTGGAAATATCAAACAAACAGAAACTGTCATATGATGATGATGACGATGATGGTGATGGTGGTGGTGGTAAAGGTAGATACACACAGTGGAGGCACTATGATTTGGGCAGGGGAGTTCTAGCTAATTTTCTGCATCTAGGTTTATTTTCTTGTCAAACTCTTCATTTTTTAAAGTTTATTTATTTATTTTGAGGGAGGGAGAGAGAGAGAAAAAAAAAACATGAGCAGGGGAGGGACAGAAAGAGAGAGAGAATACCAAGCAGGCTCTGCACTGCCAGCTCAGAGCCCAAGGAGGGGCTCAAACTCACGAACCACAAGATCATGACCTGAGTGGAAATCAAGTCAGACGCTTAACTAATGAACCACCCAGGTGCCCAAACCTCTTCATTTTTAAAGGTGCAACCCTTGACTTTCACATTCACTGCTTTTTGCTCTTCCACCACTGTGGCTCACAGTATTTCTGTCCCTCAGTTTGTGACTTTTTTCTTTTCTCTTGAGCTTTTTGTACTCATTCTCAGAGACCATCCTGAGCCCTGCACTCACTGGAAGCTTAGCCTAAGAACATACACTTCCATCCCCTCTTGTCTGTGAAACTTTTATGATTATATACATTGTGTGTGTGTGTGTGTGTGTGTGTGTGTGTGTGTGTGTCCCTTACTATATGCAGGGATTTTTCTAAGAGCTTGACATGACAAATTTCTTATACTCTTCAGAGTGATCCTACAAATTAGGTATCTTTATCATCTCCATTACATAGACTTGAAAAAAAAAGGGGCTTAGAGAAGTAAAGTAACTTGTGTACAGTTAAAAAATAAATAAGAGAAATTAAAGTTGGGACACAAGCTTGTTTTATTCTAGAGCTTAGGCTCTTGAATGTGTCTTATGTAGCAATAAATTACATATCATGGAGGACAAACTTCTGTAGATCAATAGTCTTTAAGCTATTATCCTTGAGAAGCACCAAATGAAAGTTTTAAAAACACATTTTATATATGCTCTCACATATTTTTAAGTAGATTCCAGATTATTTTAATCATAATTGTAAATACTTTCAGAGGTTATAACTTCAGAGATATTGCAAATAGCACAAACTTAAAACTAAAAAATTAGTACCACTTTTTAAAAATACATCCATCTTATTCACTATCATCCATGTCAAAAATACCTAAACAAACTCCATTATCACCTGAAAATTTATGAGATTTTCTTTTTTGACTTCATATCATATTTTTGTTCTACTTTCCCTTAGAAACATACTAAATGTTATATAAGTTATGTTTGATTTAAAGAAAAAACTTTTTTGCAATTAAAATAGGTATACAATTAAAATTGTCTTTAAAATTTTCATGTAAGCATTAATCTAAAATGGGTTAAGGGGCGCCTGGGTGGCTCAGTCAGTTAAGCAGCCGACTTCGGCTCAGGTCATGATCTCGCGGTCCCTGAGTTCGAGCCCCACGTCGGGCTCTGTGCTGACAGCTCAGAGCCTGGAGCCTGTTTCAGATTCTGTGTCTCCCTCTCTCTGACCCTCCCTCGTTCATGCTCTGTCTCTCTCTGTCTCAAAAATAAATAAACATTTAAAAAAATAAAAATAAATAAAATGGGTTAATTTATCATTAAACATTTTAGCCATAGCAACCTATCAAAATCACATAAATATATTAAACTGCTTTATAAAATATTAAATATAAAAAAGTAAAATTTTAGTGAAAGTTTATTTCTTAATAATATTGGTGAAAGATCATTAATTAAAAATTAATTCAGCTATCCATGGATTAATACCCCAAAGGATAAAGCTTAGCATACATTCTATTCTAAATTTCAGAAACTAAATGTAGGTCCTGAGAAAATTTTGTTCTCAAAAATAACTACATGGAAACAAAAGAGGTTTTAGAGTAATTTCACTTAATTATTTTAACTCTATTTTAGTTATTTGCCAAAAATGACACACTAATCCATCATCAAATAATCTGATCCATCAGCTGTAACTCAACCAAGAATTCTTTCATGAAAGCAATCTTATAAATTATGAATTTATTTACAAATCACTCAACTTGCAAGACATTTGCTACCTAGTCATTAAAGTCATGCCCTTTAGCAACACTGGCACCAATATTTTGAATTTTCTATCTGTTTGACACCCTGTAAGTTTTTACCCCTTCTGATAATGTGTTCTGTTGAGTACGGATTCAGGATGTGTGAGAAGAAGGTTTTTCTTGTGAAAAGTAGGAAAAAGGATTGTATATGGGGCAGAGGTAAAGGAGAACCTTCGGGAGCCTTTCCATTTAAGATTGATTTTAGAACAATGTTCTTGGGAGGAGGACCTGGAAATAAATTTGCTTAACACTCTCTTTAACATGTACCCTGTAGAAAGTCTTAGTGAACCTGCAGTAGTGTGTCTATCCCGTTTGAATATACTGCTATAGAGAAAAGATTGTTAGAATTATGCAAACCCAGCTTTAAATTCTATATTTCTTACCAAAAGTATGACCTTTGTCAAGTTAAAATTTTTTTGAGACTCAGTTTCTTCATTGGTAAGAGAGGGAATAATTAATGCCTATCTGGATTCTAATGAGGAATAATTCTGTAGCAGGTGTGAAGCTTCTAGTATAGAATCTGGCACAAATGAATGCTTCCCGAGTAGTACCTGTCACTTCTATCAGTTCATTGCATTTGAACAATGGGTGGTCATCATGAGAGGACTGGCCAAGAATATGGGGGTACTCCCCCTGCAGGAAAGTCTCTTTTGCCACAACTCCCCACCATCAGGACCCATCCCAGCACCCGACACCTCTCCCCTTCCTAAACTCCTTTGCTCTACAGAAACCTGACTGCTGCTTGCCTTTATCCAACATTAGAGTGATCTTAGAAAGTAGGATTGAGCCCAGCATCCCCCTACACCGCCATCTTCCTCACAGTGAATGGATAAAGAAATTGTGGTTCATATACACAGTAGAATACTACTCGGCAATAAGAAAGAATGAAATATGGCCTTTTGTAGCAACATGGATGGAACTGGAAAGAGTTATGCTAAGTGAATTAAGTCATACAGAGAAAGACAGATACCATATGTTTTCACTCTTATGTGGATCCTGAGAAACTTAACAGAAGACCATGGGGGAGGGGAAGGAAAAAAAAGTTAGAGAGGGAGGGAGGCAAACCATAAGAGACTCTTAAAAACAGAATAAACTGAGGGTTGATCGGGAATGAGAGGGAGGGAAGGGTGGGTGATGGGCATTGAGGAGGGCACCTGTTGGAAGGAGCACTGGGTGTTGTATGGAAACCAATTTGACAATAAATTTCATATTAAAAAAAAATAAAGTAGGATTGCCATTCTAACAGTGTTCTCAGTGAGGCTTGTGTTTCTTTACTCGCTTCTTTGGCTAATTTTCCAGATACTGAATCTGGGAAAGCCTCCAAAGTTATTCAGAAAGGACATCTGAATAAGAAGCATATGGAATTTGTCAGAATATTGTGATACATGCTCAGAAATAGTTCAAAGATACAGACTGAGCAAATATCTGACCTCCTGTGACAGGTACTCGATTATTAATATAGATCATCTTACTATATTAACTCTTAAATGAACTGTGTACATCTTGTCTCTTGAAATAGACTAGAAATGCCTTATATGTAGGAACCAAATCTTTTGCTTTGATTTTCCACAAAGACAGAGACTCTCACATCTTGGTATTTAAAAGAAAACCAGATATAAAATATGTTTCAATCCTTCACTTATACCATTCTATAGAGATTGGGAATAAGAAATATACATTTCTCTCCATAAAATCTTAAGGGACCATCAGAAAGCTCTACTCTGCTGCTTGTTAAGAGACAAAACAGAGAAAAATGTCATGGATGTGAATACTATGAAATTTTGAATAAATGATTTTCTATTTTACTTCTTCACACAATTAATTATTTTGTCAGTAAATCACTCTGGAAAAATAAGAAAGGATTATACCAATATCAATAGATTCTGTTGCTGAGATTTTAATTCTCTTTTGGAAGAGCAAGTCAAAGAGGAAATTCTAGGCACCAAATAATAACAATTTATACTTGAAGCTTTTGAAATATCTTTTACATAGGTGATCTCATTTGAACCCCAGGGTGACCTGTTATTATAAATAACATCATTGTCCCAATTTACAGATGAGAAATCAAGTTTATAGAAGTTACACGTCTATTAGTTTACACACCTACATTCAAGCTAGTAATTGAGGGAATCAAGGAATCGAATATAGCTCTTCAAACCTGTGGGGTTTTTTTCCTCTACACTCAGTTGGGTTGTATCTGTGCTGACTTGATACACCTTGGAAGCCTCTTTTTACTATGGACTACAAAATGAATTTATGAGCTTGCTGTTTCCATCTACTAAGAGCAAGGTGCAGGATGTGTCACTATTTCACTCTTGTCCAAGGATCCCCCATGGTGGGAAGTCTAATAAGTCAGCAGGGACCTTGTTAGCAGTCACAGATGCCAAAATGGCTCAAAGTTCTTTGTGAAGGGCAGTGACGGTTGCCCAAATTACTCTGTGTTAAGCCTTCAAAACTGCGTGTTGTGTTCCTACGGGAAATTAATAAACACAGTTTCTGGCTGATCATAACAGTACGAAACTTGAGCTTGTCAATCCATGATTTTTCTCTTTTGTTTCCTCCTCGAAAGTACTCTGGAGACTTTTTCTGTTTGTTTGTTTGTTTGTTTGTTTGTTTTTTACTGAAGCCTATCTCTGACCCCTGGAGATTCAGATTTAATTGGTATAGAGTGGGGGCTCAGGCACTTGGAATTTTAAAACACCCAAGTGATTCTAATGCGCAACCAGGGTTGAAATTCGCTGGTTTAGGCTAAATTGCTTTCCATCCTCTAAACTTGAGCTCACAATTTAAAAACTTTACCTCTGAATATATTATTCTCTTCACTTGAAATTTTCTCCTCCTATATCCTGACAGTCCAAAAATGCTTCTGCCTTTGAAATCCTACACCACACACTTCTGACTTAAAATATTTTCATGCTGATAACTTCTTCAACACGCATGCTTGAAAATGACGTTTAAAAAAGTCTAGCAATTACTATGTGGCAGGCACTGGATGGACATTTTTACATGTATCTAATTTAATTCTGATGCTTCTTTCTAGGAACCTGGGTTATAGATGTTACACTTTATCATGTCTGGTAGATTTTGATATGTGAGAAAGTACATAGTTAAATCTTCAGAACAGAGTACCTTTATTTGATTTAATTTCATGTTAAGTGCATCTCAAATCTGTTTTAATATTTCTTAGAGTTTCAGTGATATAATTGGAGAAAAGAAAGCAGAACGATAGAAAAATGTACATTAGGGCATGTGAAGATTGAAGCGACATGACTGTTATGCCCCCCTGGCTATATTTCCCCTAATTACTCTCCTAATATGCAACTTAATTCAGGATCTATAAAGTGCATAGCCTCACGAGGTTACACACAATGATGTTAGGGGGTAGTAATTGATGGCTGAGTACTTTTAAAAGGCTTATAATTTAAATTACTTGTAGCAGAAATATAATATTGCAGATCAAAAAAAGATCTTGGCTCTAAGCAAGTCCCTAGATACAATGGAAGCATTAACTTTCAATCCAATTTCAGGCTTTCTCAAATAAAGTACTAGCTCTACAGCCATAAATGTAATTAATTAGCATTTATGTTTATTAGAAAATACTTTTAATTCCTCCAACAACAGTGAATGCAGCAATGTAACATATAATTATTAGATGATAGTTAAGTTCACAAATGCTTGACAATTTCTGTGGTTCTCCAAAATACAGTCCCAGAGCCAGCAGCATCAACTATAAATTTGTCAGAAATGCAAATCTTCTAGCCATACCAGAGAACTATTGAATCAGAAAGTCAGTGGGTTTCACCATTTGTGCCAAAACAATTCTTTCAGGTAATTCTAATGCACACCAAAGTTTGAGAACCACTGCTCTAATTATTTGCATCGTTTGCACAAAGACAATGGTGGATACTTAGTCATAGTCATCTCCATAAACTCAATAAAGGAGAGCAGGAGAATTATTTCATGTGTCATCACTTTAAATTGTTTGTTACTTTAAATATCAGACTAATTTCTCCTGTTAGGAACCTCAATGTGTGTGTGTGTGTGTGTGTGTGTGTGTGTGTGTGTGTGTTTTACGTGTACATGAACATATGTAATCATTTTCTTTACATACATGTTACAAATATGCAGCATATATATAATTCATACCATCCAGTGATTTTTTTCAGCATTTCTCAGATCTTATCTCTACTTTATGAACACATCCATAGAATGATCTTACACATCAATTGTCCATTTATTCATTTAAAATTTGTCTGAAACTTATTTTAAGGTAAAATTTTACAATGGCTTTCTATATTCTAGGTCTATATCCTATATCCTGGAAAGACTCAGGAATAGTGAACTACACAGCAGAGTCATTTAGTTCGCTGAATTATACAAACTGAAACAAAGAACTTTATAGACAAGGTGTTATTCAAGCTGTATTCTTGTCCCTGTTCTTCACTTATGACTGAATTGGTAGTGCTTGGTGCATTTGGTGTATTTCCTTGGGTGTGCTAAAACTTTGTTAGTATATTAATGCTAATGCTAACCAGTTTTGAAGCAAAGCTAGGGGAACCAACCATCCTAGTCCCTATTTGCCCCAGGCTGTTCTTGGTTTAGCACTGAAAAGCCTGTGTCATATGTAGGACCAGCTTCATAAGCATGCAGCTGAGTGTTCCCTGCCCAAAGCTGCCTGTACTTGGTTTAATGCTCTGCTGTTGCTATCTTGAAATTCTTAATATTTTTTGAACAAGGTATTCCATATTTACATTTTGCATTGGGCTTTGCAAGTTATATAGCTAATCCTTGTCCTGGATGTGACAAGGACCCCATAATCCTAGGCAAACAGAGATGGTTAGTCACCCTGCTAAAGTTCTATATAACATTCTGTCATGACAGGCTTCATTTGATAGTGCAATTCTATAAAATACAAGTCAAGTGATTTAAATGTGTCCTTTTTCTTATTAATGCTTTGCTTTTTAATTAGGCAAGATCATTTAATGTTATTTTCATATGCAGGTTACTAATTCCCTATATATCTATAATTTTCTGTAATGAATATTTTAACATATTTGTGTTACATTTTATAGTTTGCAAAACACTTCCAGGCACATATTCTCATATATCATTCCCAGTAGTGTGCTAGTAAAGATTAATAGACAGATCTTGGAGGTGAAATGGGGCACGGGGGCAGAATACGCTGTTTTGTAGCATCTGTCAATTTTCATGGTGTAAATATTCCGATGATTGTTAGTTTCAAGGTACCAACTTGATGTCTTTGAGTAAGAATGGAGAAAAAAAATGCTGTCAGCTCTCATAGCTGGTAAGAGCTCCAACATGTTACTGGATGTTCCTCAAATAAGGGAGATAGAATAGGGGTCACCATACTTATAGTGCAAATGCAGAGGTTGTGGAATCTGGATGAGATTAAAGTTCACATGTGTTTTGACTGGCTAATGCCAAAACTATCTCTTTAATTTTCTCATTCCAAATCCCGTGTTCTTCCCCTTATACCATTCTGTCTTTCTTATCACTCATATCTATAAATTTGTGTATAATAATTATTGCAACAAATGCACGGGAGCATACATATGCCATGGATGAAAAAGTTTAACATCAAATAAAGTTAGTTTTAGGGAAGAAAACTTAATAAAGATTCTACTTATATTAAATTAGGGGTAATTTTGAGATGCCTGGTTGGCTTAGTCAGTTAAGCATCTGACTTCAGCTCAGGTCATTATCTCATGGTTGGTGTGTTTGAGTCCTGCATCAGCCCTCTACTGTCAGCACAGAGTCTGCTTCAGATCCTCTGTCTCCCTTTCACTCTGCCCCCCACCCCCGTTCGCACTCTCTCACTCTCTTTCAAAAATAAATGAAACATTAAAAAAAAATAAAACAAAACTAAGGGTATTTTTTTTTTTTTTAATTGAAGGGTAGTTGACACAATGCTGTATCAGGTTCAGGTGTTCAACATGGTGATTCCACAGCTCTACATTATGCTATTCGCACAAGTGGAACTACCATCTGTCACCATACAACACTATTACAGTATTTTTGACTATATTGTCTATGCTGTACCAAGGGTATTTTTAAGATACCTTTGATTAAAATCATTTGAAAATGTGTTCGGTTTTCACGGGTTTGCATTTTCAAACTTCAATTTCAAGGAAGGCTTGTGCTTGCATAAGATGAAATGTCATCTTCACAATTTAATTATAAATGGAAATACTCATATATTTTTTTAAAAAAATTAATGCTTATTTTTGAGAGAGAGAGAGAGAGAGAGAGCATGAACAGGGGAGAGGCAGAAAGAGAGGGGGAGAGAGAGACAGACAGAATCTGAAGTAGGCTGCACGCTCTGAGCTGTCAGCACAGAGCCCGATGTGGGGCTTGAACTCATGAACTGCAAGATAATGACCTGAACCAAAGTAGGACGCTCAACCGACTGAGCCACCCAGGTGCTCCTGATTCATATATTTTATTTGCCTTTGTTACTGCTTAGTTACCACTTGGCCACAAAGATTTTTACAATTACAACACTTTCAACTTCTGTGTGGTAGGCACTAGGCTAAATGTTTCCTTATGTTCTTATGGAATTTAATCCTCTTAGTAACTCTGTAAATAGCATCATTAAGCCAACTTTCAGGTGGTGAAACTAAGGCACAATAAGAATCCGTGGTTTATCCAAAATCATTCAACTGATAAGTGGCAGAGCCAGGATTTGGGCTATCTACCAGATTTCAAAGGTCTGCTCCTAATCATTTTGTTATGCGTTTTTAGTTGATATAGAGCTATCAGTTGTACTAAAATATAAAATCTCTGAGATGACAGTACATCTCTTCTAGTTCCAGCAGCACCCTTGTTTCCCTTAATTCTTTTCAATGAAAAAGCTGAGGCATCTGATCCAGCCCAGTTTTCCATAATATTCTCTTTCAGGGTAGAGAAGCTTCTATACTGGTGATTCCTACTCTCCCTCTTTTCTTGGATGAGTACCTTACAAGCTTCCTTCAAATGGTTTACAGTTAGCTGGATCAATCAAATCCCTGCCATAAAACACAGTGAAAGCTGGGATTCTGGTAATGCCACCAATATATAAGGCCAGATGTTCACCTCCTTAAGCCCAATATTTGTTTCTGTCAAATTGAATTCTCTTAATGAATTTCAGAAGTCTGTAGAAGGGTTTAACTTCATCTCATAGGGGCACTTGTACCCCAATGTTTATAGCAGCACTTTCAACAATAGCCAAATTATGGAAAGAGCCTAAATGTCCATCAACTGATGAATGGATAAAGAAGTTGTGGTTTATATATACAATGGAATACTACTTGGCAATGAGAAAGAATGAAATATGGCCTTTTGAAGCAATATGAATGGAACTAAAGAGTGTTATGCTAAGTGAAATAAGTCATACAGAGAAAGACAGATACCATATGTTTTCACTCTTATGTGGATCCTGAGAAATTTAACAGAAGACCATGGGGGAGGGGAAGGGGAAAAAAAGTTAGGGAGGGAGGCAAACCATAAGAGACTCTTAAAAACTGAGAATAAACTGAGGGTTGATGGGGGGGGATGGGAGGGAGAGGAAGGTGGGTGATGGGCATTGAGGAGGGTACCTGCTGGGATAAGCACTGGGTGTTGTACGGAAATCAATTTGACCGTAAATTTCATATAGAAGGGTTTAATTGCGTCTCAAAGGTTGATTTTTAAAAGTCATTTTAAATAGAAACTATCATCATGTTGTTACACTTTGGATGCCAACTCAGTTTAGGACTAATACTTGTCTGAAACAACTTTTGTCTACTGGAAACCTAAAATACTAGTCTACTCCATTATTTAGAATTTAGTTTGTATGTAGAGCTAGAAAATGAAACTGTGCATCAGCATGCAAGTCAGGGACTTTATTATTTAATGAAATTTTCCCATCACAGAGACTGTTGTAAGTAATTTACAAATGTTAACTCATGTCATCCTTGTAACAACACACGAGGAAGGTGTTGTGATTATCTTCACTTTTTAAATGAGGAACGTCAAGTAAAGACATGTTAAACTTACCAAAAATCATCTGGCTATTAAGTGATAGTATCAGGGTTTTAACCCAAGTAGTCTATTAATCACTACTCTCTGCTTCCTCTAAAACTTGGTCTCTCTATTTGAAAGACTTGGGGACACGACCTCCCCTGTTGATGATCCAATTTTGCTACCTATTATCTGTGTGACCTTGTCAAATTATTCTGAATCTCAGTTCCTTCATCTCCAAAATAAATGTAATAATAAAGATGGTATAAAGCTTTTGAGAGGAGTAATTAAGATAATGGATGTGAAAAGATTTTAGGAACCAAAAGAGTAGAGCTATTGATATAAGCAGTTGTTATTAATTACAGGACTCTCTGTGAATTTCTAAGGTTATTATGTTAGGATATTGGAAAGAATTTATAATTTTCCCCTTTTTATTCTTTCCACTTTATCTTACCTACCCCAACTCATCTTGAGAATATCAGATCATCAAAGTTTCTCTAAAAATAAACACTTGGTTAGGTCCCTCTATTTAATAACACACTTCTCTCTTTTTAATCATTTACTTTCTTTGGATTATAATTACTTATTTATGGTCCAGTTCTTAGCTATACTGTAAGTGCGAAGACAGAAGGATCTGCATCATATTCACTAGTTATTGCTAGTGTATTGCGAAGTACCTGCACGTGGCAGATGCTTTATAAATACTTGTTGAATAAATAAACATAGGATATTTATTTCTCCTCTTAAAACATGCAACCTAGTTGCTAGCATAATTTTAAAATAAGTTATGCTAAAAAGTAAACTCAGTTAAGCTACAAATTTTGTGAAACATGCCCATAATGTTCCTAGGCTTATTGTTGAGTGAGAGGGATCATGGCTCTGAATCTGGCTCTTATGTATTTATTGAATAGGCCATCCTCTCAGTATTCTCCCAATAGAGTAATTAATTGTAGGTAGGCCCAAGCAGCTTGTATGAAAAATAGTTATCTTGTTGTTCCTCATTGGAGGAAATAATAGATGTTAGGAAAGAAAAGATAGGTGATTCTTCATTCAAACCAAACATGTTAATAGAAATAATTATTCACACATAAATCATGGGATACATTTTGGGAGATGCCATTGAGAAAGAAGAATATATAATGGCTAAGGAAAACAGAATTTCATGGATTTTTCTACCTGGTACAAAATGGGATAAAGTGGGAAAATATCATAGGAAAGTGGAGTGGGAAGAAGAAAGCAATGGCAAGTGAGAAAAGGTAAATTAAGAATCGAGCCTTCAATGTGAGACATCCTAGCCCAAAACTAAAACCCTCAGCAATTAGTAAATCCTAGAAAGGAAAAAAAGGGAAAGTCTCAAACAGAAAAACCCAACATATATCTATTCAATGTGTTCAAAAAAACCATTTATTTGAACTCCTGTATGCACAACAAACCTCATATTTAGGTGTGGCCCTGAAAATGAATTGTGGCTAATGAAATATGAGCAGAAAGTAGGTAGACCACTTTCAGGTTTGACCTATATATTTTTCCTATAGGACTCTCCAAACACCTGCTTCTCTTGTCTCCCAGGAATATGCAGAACAGCCATCAGAGAGTTGAGGGATAATGGAATCACTAAAATAGCCACATAAAAGGCCACTCACCAACTATTAACATTGAAACTGGACTTGGTGTGAGCAAGTGATCAATTTTTATCGGTTAGACAACTAACACTGGGGGCTTGTTTGTTACAGTTCTCATATTTTCATGAGTGTGGGCTACTATAACAAAGTATTGTAGGCTGGGTGGCTTATAAACAAAAGAAATTTATTTCTCAGGGTTCTAGAGGTTGTAAATTTGAGATAAGTAAGGGTGCCAGTATGGTCAAGTTCTGGTGAAGGCCCTCTTCCAGTTTGCAAATTACTGGCTTCTGGTTGTGTCCTCACATGGCAGAGATCAGAGAGGGAAGCAAGCTCTGTTGTGACTCTTATAAGGACACTAATCCTATTCATGAGGGCTGCATTCTCATGACCTCATCTAATCCTCATTAAATCCCAGGGGCCCACCTTCTAATACATTGCTAAGTGGTAGGGTTTCAACACATGAATTTGGAGGGGGCACAGTCAGTACATATATTCTAGCATGTTACTCTAATTTCCTAAATTATATCATAAATTTTCTAAACTTAATAACTTGAAAGGTCTGGAGTAAAAGAATATTTTGGCACTTCACTTACCACTACAGAAATACTGTTATCTTATATGAAACAGGAGACAGAACACTGTAGGGGAAGTACAGTAAAACCTTGGATTGTGAGCAACTTGTTCTGTGAGGGTTCCACAAGACGAGCAAACATTTCTAATAAATTTTAACTTGATAAACAAACAATGCCTTGCAGTACAAGTAGTATGTGACACTGAATGTCACATGACCACAACTGAACCATTGGTTCTCTCTGTCTCTTGTGTCGGATTGTGAGTGATCGCCTCCCATGTTTGGATGTTCAGTCTCAGGCCATGGTGTTTGGCAGAAATCCATGATTTTTCAGAGTGTTGGAAGGTGCCCACAACTGGCACTAGTGTATTTTTTTTTTGTCACTTCAAAACACCTATGGACAGTCCTTTGCTTTTCCATACAAGAATAAGCTTAGGAATGCTTTGCTTCATTCTAGGTCAGGCTGCCAGCAGATATAGACTCATTCCTCTGCAGCCTTATTGCCAGTTACATTAAATACAGTATATGACAAGAGTTTATTAATACTGTGCTATAGTCAACATCATGCAAGCATATAAAATGGCCCCCATGCAGAAAAAGGTTGAAAAGAAAGGCAGTAAGAAGAAGGAGATGATTACGGTGGAAGAAGGAAATCATTGAGAAGTACAAAAGAGGTATATGAATTGCCAAAATTGCAAGATTATATAAGAAGCCTATCTTGACCATTTGCACAGTATTAAAGAAGAAAGAAGAGATAAGGGGCTAGATTTGTTGTGGAATGAATCATCTGAGCTTCTGTTATTTCTTACGGGGAAATCTGCTTTGATATGTAAGTACTTTGGATTAAAGCATGTTTTCAGAATGAATTATGCTCGCAAAGCAAGGTTTTACTGTGCTTGATGTTAATTTTACAACAAACACTAGGAACGTATTTCAGCAAACACTAGGGAAAGGGATTGTAACAGAAATTGCTGATTTTTTCTCCAGCACAAGGTCTCTTCTTTTTCCTAATAATAAATATCCTAAATGTAGTGGGACACATGGCCACTAGCTGGAGATTACATTTTTGAGTTACCCTTTAGAGCTAAGTGTGGCCATGTTTGTTTGACCATAGAGATAAAACAGAATGGATGAGAGACACTTCTAACTTATGCCTTTAAAGGGAAATGGACAAGCATTCCTCTACCCACTTTGTGCTCTTCCTGCCAATGAAGTGAAGATATTAGAACGAAGATTTAGAGACAGACGTTGGGAGTTGAGCATGGTAGAATTGTACTACCAGTACTGGATTATCCACCTCTGTTGTTTCATGAGAACAAAATAAACATCTTTCTTTTTTAAGGCACCTTATTTGGGTTTTCTTTCTTACAGTATTTTAAAGTGAGTCCTAATAAATAGAAGGAGAAATAAGCAATATCTTATAGATATTAGCAATTAGAAATATGTTATAGAACTAATGATCTGTGCAATCTTGGAAGGAGTCCTTAGAACCATAGTTACTTTTGGTGTATATATAGGTGATGCTTCTTATCCTTATTAATTCCCATATTTCAAATATCTCTTCCTATAAAATAAATCCTTTTCATCAGTATATACTCATCTACTTATTTAAGCACTGAAGTTATAATTTCAAGTGCACAAGCTTTCAAAGCTTCTATTGATAAGTCACCTACTGTGAGGTCAATGTCACATGATTCTGAATTAGCTATAGAATGAAAATGAAAAATAAGTATAGTTTGGGTTAAAATTATTGATAAAAATATAATAGAATTCTAAAACTATGCATAAATCTTAAAGAAATAAATCTTTATAAAATCTTTAAAAACATTTTCTTCATTGTAGTATAACAGAGGCTTCCCACATTTAACAAACATTATCTTATTTGACACTCATATGAACATTCACAGACAGACAGTGAGAAATATTCTATTTGATAGATGAAAAATATAGTGTGAATTTAAATGGTTTACCCAGGATCTCATGCCTTGAGTTCAAGTGATGTCTCTTCAAGGATATTAGTATAATTACCAAATTTCTAAACATTTCCCACTGAGATTATGAGCTCAGAAATCATACTGATTTTGAATTCCAGCTCTGCCATTTATGATCTATGTTGCTATAAGCAAATGACCTTGCCTTTCTGACATACTTTTTTCTCATCTATAGAATGGGGATAATAAATAAAACTTACCTCTTAAGACAAGGTTGATAAAAGGTAGAAAAATTGTTTACTAAAGTACCTAACATTTAGTAACCTCTAAATAAATGTTAACTATTAGTTTTTTCTTAATTTTAATTTTTAAGAGAGGATATATTTATAGCATAATAAAAATGTACAACCCTAGGGAGTACAATTTATATTATATTTTATAATTTCATCCTCTAGAGCACAATACAATAAAAATTGGATGGTGTCACCAGAGTTGTATGAACAGTAACCTTAATGAATTTTTTTAGACCTTGATAGTTTTTATTTCACACATACTTGGCACTGTAAACAAGCTTCTATTTCACATGTTTTTCCTTGGATCCGGCTAAAACTCTACTATAAATTTCTACTGAAATCTATAACTAACTAAAACAATAAATAATCACTTTGGTTTTTTTTTATTTTTAATTTTTTATTTAAATTCCAGTTAGTCAACATACAGTGTAATATTAGCTTCAGGTGTACAACTTAGTGATTCAACATTTCCATACAACACTAGGTGCTCATCACAACAAATGTGCTCCTTAATTCCCATCATCTGTTCTACCCATCCCCCCAACCACCTTCCCTCATATAACTATCAGTTTGTTCTCTATATTTAAGAGTCTGTTTTCTTGGTCTGCCTCTCTCTCTCTCCATCCCCACCATGCTCACTTTTTGTTTCTTAAATTCCACATATGAGTGAGATCATATGGTATTTGTCTTTCTCTGACTGACTTACTTTGCTTAGCATAACACTCTCTAGCTCCATTCATGTCATTGCAAATGGCAAGATTTTATTCTTTTTTATGGCTGAGTAATATGTATGTATATGTAATACATGTATACATGCATTATATGTATATATGTATGTATGTATATATGTATACGTATATATGTATACATATATATGTATATGTATATATGTATGTGTAATATGTGTATATATGTATATTCCACTACATATATATAATATGTGTATATATATATATTTATACACACCCCATCTTTATTCATTTATTAGGTGATGTATGCTTGGGCTGTTTCCATAGTTTGGCTATTGTAGATGATGCTGCTATTGGGGTGAATGTATCCTTTTTAATTAGTATTTTTGTATTCTTTGGGTAAATACCTAATAGTGTAATTTTTGAACTGTAGAGTATTTCTATTTTTAACTTTGAGAAACCTCTATGCTGTTTTCTATAGTGGCTGCACCAGTTTGAATTCCCACCAACATTGCAAGACGGTTCCCCTTGCCCTCACCAACACGTTTTTTCTTGTGTTGATTTTGGCCATTCTGACAGGTGTGAGGTAATATCTTGTTGTAGTTTTCATTTGCATTTCTTTGATGATTCTTGATGTTGAGCATCTTTTTCATGTCTGTTGGTCATCTGGACGTCTTCTTTGGAAAAATGTATGTTCATGTCTTCTGCCTATTTTTAATTGGATTATTCATTTTTGGGTTTTGACTCTTATAAACTATATATTTTGGATACTAATCAATATTCAGATATACCATTTGCAAATATCTTCACCCATTCCAGAGGCTGCCTTTTAGTGTTACTGATTGTTTCCTTCGCTGTGCAAAAGCTTGCTATTTTAATGAAATCCAATAGTTTGTTATTGCTTTTGTTTCCCTTGCCTCAGGAGACATCTAGTTAAGAGGTTGCTATGGTCAATGTCAAAGAGGTTATTGCCTGTATTCTTTTGATGGTTTTCTGTCTCACATTTAGGTCTTGCATCTATTTTGAATTTGTTTTTGTGTATGGTATGAGAGAGTGGTCCAGTTTCATTCTTTTGCATGTTGCTATACAGTTTTCCCAACACCATTTGTTGAAGAGACTGTTTTTACCATTGGATATTCTTTCCTGTTTTGTTGAAGATTACTTGACCATACAGTTGTGGGTCCACTTACAGGATTTCTTTTCTGTTCCACTGATGTATGTATCTATTTCTATGCCAGTACCAAAATATCTAGATTATGACAATTTTGTAAATAACTTGAAGTCTGGAATTTTGATGCCTCCAACTTTGCTTTTCTTTTTCAAGGTTGTTTTGGCTGTTCAGGATCTTTTGTGGTTTTATACAAATTTGCAATTGTTTATTGTAGTTCTGTGAAAAATGCTGCTGGTATTTTGATAAGGATTACATTAAATGTGTAGATTGCTTTGGGAAGTATAGACTTTTTTTAAAATGTTTTATTTATTTATTTTTATTTTATTTATTTTTTTACTTTACATCCAAGTTAGTTAGCATTAGTGCAACAATGATTTCAGGGATAGATTCCTTAATGTCCCTTACCCATTTAGCCCATACCCCCTCCCACAACCCCCTCCCAAACCCTCTGTTTGTTCTCCATATTTAAGAGTCTCTTATGTTTCATCTCCCTCCCTGTTTTTGTATTATTTTTGCTTCCCTTCCCTAATGTTCATCTGTTTTGTATCTTACAGTCCTCATATGAGTGAAGTCATATATTTGTCTTTCTCTAATTTTGCTTAGCATAATACCCTCTAGTCTATCCACATAGTTGCAAATGGCAAGATTTCATTCTTTTTGATTGCCAAGTATACTCCATTGTATATATATATCACATCTTCTTTATCCACTCATCCATCGATGGACATTTGGGCTCTTTCCATACTTTGGCTATTGTTGATAGTGCTGCTGTAAACATGGGGGTGCATGTGTCCCTTTGAAACAGCATACCTGTATCCCTGGAATAAATACCTAGTAGTGCACTTGCTGGGTTGTAGGGTAGTTCTATTTTTAATTTTTTAAGGAACTTCCATACTGTTTTCCAGAGTGGCTGCACCAATTTGCATTCTCACCAGCAGTGCAAAAGAGGTCCTCTTTCTCCACATCCTTGCCAACATCTGTTGTTGCCTGAGTTGTTAATGTTAGCCATTCTGACAGGTGTGAGGTGGTATCTCATTATGATTTTGATTTGTATTTCCTGGATGATGAGTGATGTTGAGCATTTTTTCATGGTTCGGTTGGCCATCTGGATGTCTTCTTTGGAAAAGTGTCTATTCATGCCTTTTGCCAATTTCTTCACTGGATTATTTATTTTTTGGGTGTTGAGTTTGATAAGTTCTTTATAGATTTTGGATACTAACACTTTATCTGATACATCGTTTGCAAATATCCTTTGCCATTCCATCAGTTGCCTTTTAGTTTTTTCTGATTGTTTCCTTTGCTCTGCAGCAGCTTTTTATTTTGATGAGGTACCAATAGTTCATTTTTGCTTTTGTTTCCCTTGCCTCCAGAGATGTGTTGAGTAAGCAGTTGCTGTAGCCAAGGTCAAAGAGGTTTTGCTTGCTTTCTCCTCGAGGATTTTGATGACTTCCTGTATTACATTTAGGTCTTTCATCCATTTTGAGTTTATTTTTGTGTATGGTGTAAGAAAGTGGTCCAGGTTCATTTTTCTGCATGTCACTGTCCAGTTTTCCCAGCACCATTTGCTGAAGAGACTGTGTTTATTCCAGTGGATATTCTTTCCTGCTTTGTCAAAGGTTAGTTGGCCATATGTTTGTGGGTCCATTTATGGGTTGTCTATTCTCTTCCATTGATCTGAGTGTCTATTTTTGTGCTAGTACCATACTGTCTTGATGATTACAGCTTTGTAATACAGCTTGAAGTCTGGGGGAAGTATAGACTTTTTAAGAATATTTGTTCTTCCAACCTATGAATGTGGAATGTCTTCCCATTTCTTTGTGTTGTCCTGAAATTTCTATCATCAGTGCTTAATAGTTTTCAGACCATAGGTCTTTTGCTTCTTTGATTAGGTTTATTCCTAGGTATCTTACGGTTTTTTGGTGCAATTGTAAATGGGATTGATTCTTTAATTTGTCTTTCTTTTGTTTTTAAGTTTATTTTTGAGAGAGAGAGAGAGAGAGAGTGAGAGAAAGAATGAGAGAGAGAGAGAATGAGTGGGGGGAAGGGCAGAGAGAGGGGGAAACAGAGGATCCAAAGAGGGCTCTGTGCTGACAGCAGAGAGCCCAATGTGGGGCTCTAGCTCAGGAGCCTTGAGATCATTACTTAAGCAGAGGCTTAACCAACTGAGCCATTCGGGCACCCCTTATTTTCTCTTTCTGAAGCTTCATTATTGGTGTATAGAACTGCAACAGGGGTGCCTGGGTGGATCAGTTAGTTAAGCTTCTGACTTGGACTCAGGTCATGGTCTCACAGTTTGTGAGTTTGAACCCTGCACCGGGCTCTGTGCTGACAGCTCAGAGCCTAGAGTCTGCTTGGATTCCCGTGTCTCCCTCTCTCTCTGCCCCTCCCCCACTCACAGTCTGTCTCTGTCTCTCTCAAAAATAAACAAACATTAAGAAGATTAGAAAAAAAAAGAAATGCAACAGATTTCTGTATGTTGATTTTGTATCCTGTGGCTTTACTGAATTTGTGTATCAATTCTAGCAGGTTTTTGGTGGAGTCTTTAGGGTTTTATGTATAGAGTATCATGTCATCTGCAAATGGTGAAAGTTTTACTACTTCCTTGTTGATTTGTATGCCTTTTATGTCTTTTTGTTGTCTGATGTGTGGCTGTGACTAGGACTTCCAGTACTATGTTGAACAGAAGTGGTGAGAGAGGACATCCCTGTCTTGTTCCCGACCATAGATGAAAAACTCTCAGTTTTTTCCCAGTGAGGATGATATTAGCTGTGGGTTTTTCATATATGGCCTTTATTATATTGAGGTATGTTCCCTATAAACCTATTTTGTTGAGAGTTTTTATGAATGGATGTTGTACTTTGTCACATGCTTTTTTCTGTATCTATTCAAATGGTAATATGATTCTTATTCTTTCTTTTTTTAATCTGGTGTATAGGTTTGATTGATTTGTGAATATTGAATCACACTTGCATCCCCACAATTATTCCCACTTGATCGTGGTGAATGATTCTTTTAATGTCCTGTTGGATTCAGTTTGCTAGTATTTTATTGAGAATTTTTTTCATCCGTGCCCATCAAGAATAGTTTTCATCCGTGCCCATCAAGAATAGCCTGTAGTTTTCTTTCTTAGTGGATTCTTCATCTGGTTTTGATATCAGGATAATGCTGGTCTCATAGAATGAATTTTGGAAGTTTTCCTTCCTATTGTATTTTTTTGAATAGTTTGAGTATAAATAATCACTGTGATCCTCTTAAACTTAATAACAAAGAAGAAAAATATAATTATTCATAGTCTCTGGCATGAAATTGACTGGCTTGAAAAAGATAGAGACTAGAGTTAACCCTTGTTATTTGTAGATGTAACATTTTAATTTTAGATCAGATTTTTCCAAATAAGTGTTTGAAATTTATAAACCAAAAGATTTTAAAACAGTATTTGTAGAAATAAAAGACACAAGATGATAGGAGTGAATGCATTCTATGGTCAAATATGTTGGAAATTTTTCTAGTTAAACAAATCAAAAAAGCTTTCTATATTGTAGAATTTCTCAGATTTCTTATTCTAAGATGTGTAAAAAGGGTATGTACCATCTATATTTCCTAAATAATTTAGTCTAATGATCAACTTTTTATTCTACTCTATACAGATTTCTTTAAAGGAAAAATTGATTGCTTATTTCATAGATTGTTTAGACTACTTATATAAAATTCCCAAAACTTATGACATGTAACAATTTACATTTTTCTTCAGACCAGGAATTTGACAAATGGAAGATTTAAAAAATAGGAGCAAGACTCTTTCTTAACCAGTGACCTAGGCTAGTCATTTACTTGGTCGTTGCCTCATAAAATATTTCTGTTCTTACTTTACTAAAACATAAACAGTAGCTAATATGAATTTATGTGGAAATTCATTCCTTCATAAAATACGATTATAAAATAAAAAGCAAATGTTAATGATGTTTGTATAAATGAAAATAAGGCAAGGATTTCTAATAAGCGTGGTTCTTAAGATTAATAAAGATGTTTTAGAGATGTAGCAGTTCTTGGCCTACTAGAACTATGATGTATATTTAAGGAAATTTCTGTGAACAATCCATAGGTTCAGGTGAATTGTATACTAGTTATTGGGTAATTACTTTATTCTCTTGGGCAATAATTCTATCTATCTCAAGCTGGCAGGAAATAAATGATAATAGCTATTTGCTGAATGCAACATTTAAAATAAAATTTATATTATGCTTGCCCTAAGGCTGTTTCCCATGTATCAATAACTATAATATTATCTTGTATGGTGCTACAAATTTTGGTTCTTGATTTATGAATAAAGCCAATGTGCAAAAGTATTGTCAAATGCTTGACCAAACAAAGACCGTTAATAGTAGGGTCTTTTACCTCATCCATCTACTTAAAAGTAAACATTTTTGTTTGTATCTTGGTTTTGTTTGTTTAAAAATTAAAGTTATAATTATTTTTTTATTTTTTTAAGTTCTAATTTTGAGATAGCTGTAGATTCACATAAAAATGTTAAAAAATAATGAAAAATTTCATGTGCCCTTTATTCAATTTCCCCCAATGGTATCACCTTGAAAACCCAATAGCCAAGATATTGTCCTTGTAAAAGTCCAGATATAAGACACTTACATATTAAACTAGCCTCACATGAGGGATGTTGGGCTGTGGTTTTCTTTCTTTCCCTTTTTTTAAAGGATATTTTCCTGTCAGATTTATGTTATTGATTGATTTCTAGTTTGATTCTATTTTCGTAAAAGAACAGAATCTGTATGATTTCAATTCTTTTAAATCTATCAAGGTCTGTTTTATGGTCTAGGATGTGGTTCATCTTAGTATATATTTTCTGGGCACTCAAAAAGAATGTTTATTCTTTTGTTGTTGTGTGAAGTGTTCTATAAATGTCAATTGGATCTTTTTGGTTAATGATGATGTGAGATCTTCTACATCCTTGTAGGTATTCTGTCAAGCCTTATCAATTTTTACGAAAGGGGTATTAAATTCTCCAACTATATAATTGTGGATTTGTATGTTTTTCCTTTCAGTTTTATCAACTTTTGCTTCATATATTTTGGAGCTCCATTGTTTGGTGCATACATATTTAGGATTGCTATGTCTTCTTGGTAGAATGACTCATTTATCATTATATGATGTTCCTCTCTGTCATCTCAGTGTTAACTATCTACTAATGGTCTTTTCTCATTCAAGCATGAAAGTTTCTTGGTGTGATGAGTGATTTGTGTTTGAAACCTAAACATTTTGGGTATTATGTTTTGAGACTCTTATCTTATTAAATCTTCTGTTTTAACTGGCTTTCTTTGCTTCAACTCCAACAAGGGAAAGGGAAACAAATATTGCCTCGTAACTGCTAGGTGGGGATAGAAGTCCAGGTTATCCATTTGACCTGCTTTCCATGAAGCCTCTATACTTTCTGGCTTTGAAAAGTAGGAATGCCTCATTACTGCTCCCCACCTGGCCTCCATTCATAACACAGATTAAATGGCCTCAATGTCACTGGGTAGTAGTGGAGGCCCTGCCTCACCATAAGTCTCCTTTGACACCAGTCCAACAGAGATTACTGCCAGGTGGGTATGGAAGTGCAGGTTCTCTGCATCACCTTCATGTAAGATAGGGGGAGTGGTTCCTCACTTCGTGGTTGGGATGGAAATCTCTCTCTTTTTTTTTTTTTTAATTTAAATTCAAGTTAGTTAACATACAGTGTAGTCTTGGCTTTAGGAGTAGAACCCAGTGATTCATCTCTTACATATGACACCCAGTTCTCCTCCCAACAAGTTCCCTGTTTAATGCCCATCACCCATTTAGTCCATCCCCCCACCCACCTCCCATCCAGCAACCCTCAGTTTGTTCTCTGTATTTAATAGTCTCTTATGGTTTGCTACCCTCTCTGTTTTTAACTTATTTTTCCTTCCCTTCCCCTATTATCATCGTTAAGTTTCTCAAATTCCACATATGAATGAAATCATATGATATCTGTCTTTCTCCAACTGACTTATTTCACTTAGCATTATACACTCTATTACATCCACATTATTGCAAATGGCGAGATTTCTTTCTTTTTCATCACTGAGTAGTATTCCCTTATATGTATATATTATGTATATATATATACATGTATACGTGTATATGTATATATACACACATATGTATATATGTATACGTGTATATGTATACATGTATATATATATGTATATATATGCATATATATATACATACACACACACACATCTTCTTTATCCATTAGTCAGTCAATGGACATTTGGGTTCTTTCCATACTTTGGCTATTGATAGTGCTGCTATAAACATTGGGGTGCATGTACCCCTTCAAATTAACATTTTTGTATCCTCTGGATAAATTTCTAGTAGTGCAATGCTGGGTCATAGGGTAGTTCTATTTTTAATTTTTGAGGAACCTCCATAATGTTTTTCCAGAGTGGTTGCATCAGTTTGCATTCCCACCAACACCACAGAAATACAAACAATTATAAGAAAATACTATGAAAAATTATATGCCAACAAACCGGACAATATGGAAGAAATGAACAAATTCCTAGACACCCACACACTACCAAAACTCAAATAGGAAGAAATAGAAAATTTGAACAGGCCCACAACCAGCAAAGACATTGAATCTGTTATTAAAAATCTCCTAACAGGTAAGAGTTCTGGGCCAGATGGCTTCCCAGGGAAATTCTACCAGACTTCTAAGAAAGAGTTAATACTTATTCTCCTCAAACTTTTCCAAAAAAATAGAAATGGTAGGAAAGATTTCAAACCCATTCTATGAATCCAGCATTACCTTGATTCCAAAGCCAAAGACCCCACTAAAAACAAGAATGACAGGTCAATATCCCTGATGAAACTGAATGAAAAAATTCTCAACAAGATACTAACAAATCAAATTCAGCAGTACATTAAAATAATTTTTCACCATTATCAAGTGGGATTTATTCTTCTTACTCAGACTTCTCTGACACCATGCAGCCAGGGGATTGGGACACAGTACTAATCTGATAATGATGGAGGTCTAGTCGCCCCAACCAGACTGTCTTTCTTCTCTCTCTCTCTCTCTCTCTCTCTCTTCCTCTCTCTCCCTCTCCCTCTCTCTCTTTCTATTTCATTTTGTTAAATTTTCTTTCTTGCTGTTTAAATGGAGTATACTGATTATTGCCTAAAAGTTTTCTGCCCTATTCCTTGACTTTTGGCTACAAAGGGCAAGTTTTTGTTGCTTTTTAGTTTGTTTTTGTCTTTGTCTAAACCTTTTGCTATTTTCAGGCTTCTTCAGCAATAGATCTTGGATATATGAGGTGAAAAGAAAGCACAAGGGACTCACTAACATGGTCAAGAGGTCCCAGGGTCTCTAGCTAGTCTGCCTTATCTTCACCATTCATATTATTCTGTTTTATATACATATACAAAGATTTAAGTTGTACTTAGAGAGGAATAGAGAAATGTATATCTACTCCACTTTCCCATAAGTGGAAGTCTATTTTTTGTTTATTGACTGTCATTCTTCTGTATTTTTGGCCATCTAAAAATCCATTGTTTTTGCACAAAGATTTCTTCTAACCATACCCACTCAGAGTGGAGTGACTAGTGTTGGACCAGATAACAGAAGCAGGATTGGGAGTGTACCTCCCAATCAGACACCAAAGTTCTGATATGTCTTTGGTAAACTAGAGAAGCCAGAATGGAACATACATACGTCATACTTCTGCTACAGTCTGAGGTATGATAATTATCTAAGAGGAGAAGCACTTGTGCCATTGTTTGTGTTGAGAACTGAAATAACCATGCTTTTTAGGGAATCCATTTCTACTGGAATGTACAATTGTGAAACAAACTATGGTTATTCAGATTTAAGCATTTGGCAGACATTTTCTTGATATTGAACTAAATAAGTATGTCACTTAAAAGAAAACAACTGCTGATATTTTTTGCCAATGATACAATTTGAGCTTTCAAGCAAAAATAGAATTTTGAAAATTTTGATTCCATCACTATAAGCTCAAGAGCTTCTGAATACTTGAAGACATTTCTGATGAGATTATTGGTGGTACTAATGAGTGTGATTTTTTTGATATTATGTAATGAGATATTTCAAAATTTGACAGATCTACAGGTCTTAGCGAACCAATATTTTGAAAATGACCTATGATTGATATTACAAAATAAATAGGGTGAAAAATCCACTCACGATGTAAGAGAGATTTGAGTAGAATGTAACGTAACAAGTACAAAAACTTCATTTATATGGTTTCCGATTTGACAGCACAACTCAGCTTTTAAGAAATTACCACTTGTTGAGGTTTAGTATACAAAAATAGATCTGCAATTATCAGAAAATGTTTTTAAAAATACTTCTCCTTATTCTAATTTTATATCTGTGTGAGGCTGAGTTTTCTTCATTTTACAACTAAACTCCATGTGATACTACTGTTGAGTATAGAAATAGACATATAATCCAGATGTCTTTTTTTTACAAAAATATAAAGCAATGCCATGTTACTTTCTATTTTTATAAAATATATTTAATTATGTTACTTATATGAATGTAATGAGTAAAAAATTTTGTTATTTTAATGAATAAATAAATGTTTTCAAATTTTTCTTAGTCTTAGTTTTAAAAATGGTAAGTAGAAATAAATATAACCCACATTAACAAAATCTTATTGGAATTCTCCATATTTTGTATGAGTTGTAAATAGATACTGCAGCCAAAATATTTTAGATAACAAAGCAGTCCTACATGAGACATAGTTACTTTGTCTTTGGTATGTTGAAGTCTCTCAACTCATATTTGTTAGATAAATAAAGGTATAAAAATAGAATACACCTAGAACAGGTGAATTATTATTTTGCTCCTTAAAGATCTTCTGGGACCTTAAATGGAAAATGAGATTATCCTTTAGCAAACAGCCATTTTCTCCAGCAGTGAATCCAAATGATGAAAAAATAAATAAAATCTCTCTATTATGAATAAATACATTTAATGAAGACTAATAACCTTGCTAACTTATAAGGGAAGTTGGGATAACTATTTAAGATTACAAATATGGGAGTAGGGAAAAGGAAACATTTCCTGTGTATATAGTAGAAGCTAGATGTGTGTACATTCTCACAGTAGCCTAAATAGGTAATTATTAAATACACTTTTAAAACAAGGAAGAAGATGCTAGTAATGTTAAAACTGATACTAAAACATATTGCCATATTCTTTCAAAATCAGTGTCTCAATCTACTTTACAGGGCCCTGCCCCAATCTGGGAAATTCTTCTCTCTCTTTCTCCACTGTAGCTTTCCAATGGCGTTTGCCAGTACATAATACCAGCACCTCTTAATTCATAGCAAAGATGACACATGCCTTAAATAAATTACTTTACTTTCTCAATATTCACATTTGACAAGGACAATTTGCATTCCAGTACAACTAGTTGGAGGGAGTAGAAACAGAAGAATCATTCAAAACTATATAAATATATAGGGCCCAACATGCTAATTTTTTCTTTTCTTTTCTTTTCTTTTCTTCTCTTTTTTTTTTTTTTACAGAGAGATCTCTGAGATTATCACAGTTGTTGCTAAAAGTTTACTGAGCATCAAGCAATAATATCCCCAAACTCTAAACTATTCTGTTTTTAAGGTTTTGTTTCCTGAAAAAAATAAAATAAAATAAAACTGTGAGTTTCTACTACCCAAATGTCTGAACAATGTCATTGAGCCTAAAGAAATCTATGTCCACAAAATTTAAAATGCCCCCTAATATTCAAAAAGTCAGTTTCTAATAAGTGATCACTGCATCCTGGTTAGAGAGTTTCTAATGGCCAGATAAAATGCTTTGGAAAACAAGGCACTGATAAAGAATTTAACAGGCATTTCATATATAGGAATTATGCTTGACTTGTTTTTTGTGAACCTAGTACACAAGTATTAACTCTTCCCTAAGCATGACTTCTGCCTTGGATCTCTTAAAACATATGTATATAGCAGTCCCTTATTTTATTTCAGGCTTTTTAAAAGGTAATGTTATATCCTGGTTAAAGAAGCACATTCAAAGCAAACCCACTTGGAAAGTTATACACAGGATACTTTTCTGAATTTCCTACATTTATTAGAACGGTCCTATTTTTCTTGCAAACTTGAGGTGAGGAGAAAAGAGTCTATCCTTTGAGCCAAATGAGTTGAATCAGTTCATTCAACTGGAAGGAGACACATTGATTCCTAAACTCACTGGAATAACTACTTAAAATAATGCTTTAATCAGTGAATAATAAACATCAGAGGGCTGTTGTGAGGATTAAATCATCTAACATGTGAGAAATGAGATTGTCTGGCACACAGAGATTTTTTAATGGTATTATTATGATCAGGAATATTGCCTAATCAGAATACCAACAAGGTTGCCAAGGTGTAATTCTGGGGAATTAAATAATCCAGGCTTGGAAAAGTTTTCTTGGTCTGAGTTCCTTAAAACCTTTCATCTCTGTTCAAAGTCAGTGAACACCAATCTATACCAAGCTCTTCAGCTTTCTGATCCCCCAAAATGGGTAAAGACGTGCCCAAGAGGCCTGGAGCCTTCCTATCACTAGAATGTCCCACTCCACTGAAATGATCTCTTTGGAATTAAGATTTACACAGTTAGTCTGAATGGAATTTAGTTGTTGAGTCTGTGTAATCATTTCCGGATGTCCTAATAAAGTCCATTTCTCAAGCAAAGACTGAAAACTAGGTCATTCTCTGAGACTTCAGTGTGACTGGCTGCTGGTCTTTCTCTTCAAATATGCAGTTATAAAACATCATTCAAAATTTCAATACTTCCATTTTCTTTTATTAAAGCCCAGAGCTTATTTTTTACTTTCTTGAACTGCTGAAGTCCCAGCAAATGAAGAGGTGATATACTTCCCAGGGATGTGTCTGGCAGTCACAAAAAAATAGAAAGGGTTGAAAGGCTGCTGGAAAGGAAAGTTCTGGATAATCATAATAGCATTTATTTTAGAAGAGCCATCATAAGAAGATAAACTCGATTTTTTAATGGTGTATAGATTGAGAAGCCAAAACAAGGACTAATTATGAGAAACCAGTGGGAGATGTTTTAGAACCGTCCTCAATGTGTTGTGCACCTGTCTGTCTCACATTTGGTTACCAAGAGCTCCTGATACTCTATACTCTAGAGTATAAAAAAGTTGCTCTACTCTAACCAACTCATCTCCATCTCAGTCTCCATACCTGAAAACAAGCCATCACCATCCATCATCCCCCCAACAGCATTCTGCTAAGGCTGCTGGCTTCATACCTTGCTGACATATAGAGAAGATCATGTTAACTTCCTGCTGGCCTCTCCTGACCACATTGTCTATAGCAATGTTTCACAAAACAAGGTATGTAGATGTATTCTTAAAGATAGGAACATTATATCATGAGTTTTAAACTTTGGGTTTTCAAATATATCTCTTTTACAGGGAAGCTATAAGAGACATTTACCTGGAACAAACTCTAGTTTCTTAATTTCCCTAGGGATCTGTGGGCATATTTTTAGAGGTGTATAAGTTTTTTTCCTCCAGAGAAGATTGAGAAACAAAGGTATACATGATGTATTCTAAACCCTTTATACTTCTTATTTCCCATTTCAAAGTTAATATTTTAGCCATATACAACTTCTTATTTTTTTTGGTAACTAATTTCACACTTTCACACCTCTGTTCCACTGCACATGTTGTTCCCTCTGCTGGAAATGCCTTTTCTCTTCTCTTCTTGGTGAATAATTATTGATATTTCAAGATCTAGGGTTTTTTTTTGTCTTCTAAGGAAATATTTCTCGTTTATCTTTGGTTCCTACCTCACTGCATACTATCATATTGTGTTTTCCCCATGTATTCATATGGTGTTTCCTCATTAGATAGTAATCTCCTTGAGGTCAGAAACTATGTAATTGTCATCTTTGCATGTCTTTGTATGTTCATAATTTACTATAGTACCAGGATCATAGAGGGCTCTTTAAATGGAATAAAACTAGGTTTTTTCCATCAACCTGGAACTTTTTTTCTCCCACATGTGGTAGGTTAGTCCTTGTCTTTGAATAGCCACATAAGGATATTGTCATAGTGGCATCTCAGCACAGTATGGGATGTTGGAGTGAACACACAGAGAGTTGTCTTTCATCTGTACATTTCCATGATCCTAAGTTGTGCTTAGGGTTGTGAACACAACTTTAAGTTAGAATTGTTTCTTGTTCTTGCGCCTTCCTCTCTTTTGGGTAACAGGAGCTGTCCTTTCCCTTGTCCCCTTGTTTTTGGGAATCCCCTGAAAAGCTATTTATCTCAAGAAATGCTATCTCTGGGTCTATATCAACAATATTTTCCCACCTTTATCCCTCTTTATTTTTCTACTACATCTAGCCCATCATGACCTATTTTCTCAGGAGTCAGTCTATACTTAGTTTCTAAGCTGATTGTCAGAAAAACTAATCAGTGATAACTGAGTTGTCAACAACTAATCCAAGTTTAACATAATTAATTATTGCTGCCGTTTTTTGAAGAAATATCATAAGTTCCTTACATGTATTTTATCATTATCCTTACACAAACCCCATACATTATTATTCATAGCTACATTTTAAAGATGATGAAACTAAAGCCCAGAAGTAAAATAACATATTCAAAATAGTATGTCTAGGAAGTGGTGGGGTTTGGATCAAATTCCAGTCAGTTTGATTGCTTTTAACCACTTTGCTAAACTGTTGGTTCTCCTTTAGCCCCCAACACACATACCACTGCCAGTTTTGCATTAGCAGTATTATGAAACTTGAAGTACAAGACACGATGGGCAGATATTTGGACATGAGAAGATCCTTCTTTGAATCTAATAGTCCATATAGCATGGGGACGAACTTTTTAGCCAAATCTGAAGACTGCCTTTTATAATGCAGACTTATTTGTCTTTGCTTTTTCTAGGAACATGAATCTCTTTTGCACAATTCACAAGTGGTACATTTTCAATATTTATTTCAGGACTTATATCTAGGAAGAAAGCTGAGGTAACATAAACTACTTCAGTAGTTGAAAACACAACAGTTCCTCCATCCCAGGACTGGCTGCAAGAATTTGTTCAATGGGATGGAAATTACACACACCTCAAAAAGCTAATAATAATCAAAGGGCAGCAATAACCATGGGGTTCAATAAAAACCAACAATTCCATTCCACCTGTGTTTACTGACAGAGCAGAATGCAGTAGTTGTCTTTGCTCCTGCTTCTCCAGTCCTGTTCTCCTCGCAGCCATACTCACTTGAGCTCCAGTCCTGCTCTCCTCACAGCTATACTCACTTGAGCACTCCTTGCAAGCCCAGACATCCCACATCCTTCCCTATCCTGGTTTCAAAATGTGTCCAGTGAGCAAAACTTACTCCCCATGGTACAAGATGATTCTAGAATACGTTTCTATACCAGAAAGAAAGAAAATGCCAAAATAGTGGGGATGTGAAACAGAGGCATAAGAGCCAGCTTAAGGCGTGCCCATGGGTGAAATCTGGGACCATTTGAGCATAGAGATAATTATGCACCTTAATTAATTATATATTATTGAAAACAAATTGAAAGTCTTTACTTCATACCATAGATATATTGATATCAGTATACAGTTGATAGATAGGAAGGAAAAGGAAGGAGGAAGGAAAGAAGGAAGGGAAGAAGGGAGGAAAAAAGGGGGGCTCTTGCTAACAGTAGAATCCTAAGTGCTGACTAATAAATGTAAAGGGAGTGCTGAAGTTGGAAAGTCATCATTTTGTAACCATCAATGGAGGGTAACTTCAGGAGAAAGCAGAATATTTGCATTATATTAAAAATGTCCCCATGTAGTCAATTTATTATATTGAAAGAGAAAAATTAGTAATTATAGAGTGGAGAAATTGGACCACACCTGGAGCAGATGATCAAATTAATATCACCATTGTGAGACAGATGGTTGCCCTGTGCCTCCAGATGTGACACCCTCTTAGAAAGATGCAAAGTCACCTTTGTAGAATTCTGGATAATAATGTATTTCCTGGATCCAATCATGAGGAAATATAAGACAAACTCAAAACAAGGAAATTTTATTTAAAAATGGAGGAAAGGACTGCATTCCCCCCAAATGTCAATCTTATTAAAAAAATCTGTAGAAAATATTTCAAAGTGAAGGCTAAGGAGACATGACAACCTAAATGTTAACTGCCCCTACACTGGATCTTGTTACAGAGAAAAAAAAATTTCTGTAAAGGATATTATTAGGCCTATTGAAAAAAAATTGGAAACATTAGATTAGAATAAAGCATTATATAAATATAGAATTTACTAAAGTTAATAACTGGTCTGTGGCTATGTAAGAGAATATTCCTACTCTATGGAAAAATACACCGACAAATCCAGGGGTAAAGTGTTCTAATTTATACAACTCACCTTCAAGTGGTTGAGATTGGGAGAGAGAGAAAGAAAACAAGATATAATGTAAACAGTAAGTGCATATAAGTATATGTGTGTCTTTTGTACTGTTTTATTGCTGTAATTTTTCTGTAGGCTTAAAATTATTTCTGAATAAAAGTTTAAAGAAAAGAGTAAAAAAAAATGTGCCCTTGATCAGGGAACATCTTTGCTGATAGCTCAGATCAACATTTTCTAAGATTTTCCCACTGGTATGTTGGCAACATACAATGTGGATAAATAACTAAGTGGTAGGTTATGCAATTTGAAGTGCCTTAGGTTTTATTTTTGTACTCAGTTATCAACTTATCAAACACCTATTATGTGCCAGATAACGTGCTATGATATGCTTTTTTTCTCCTCCTCAAGAAAGCATACTAGACTAGATGTGAAAGAGAATAAAATACTGCAAAAAATAAAATAATTCACAACCATAATTTATTAATAGCAGCAAATTCTTTGTGTAAACCTGATGTTCTGCACTTACCTCTGTGCATTAGAAACTCATTTAGAAGCCACTATCTGAGTTGACACAGCTCAAGCCACTTTCTTTTTCAGACTTGAGACCCAGAAAAGTTTCACTCCCCTACCTTATTTCTGGGACCAGCCCATGTTCCTTAGTGACAAAGTTCCATGCTTTCTCACTGCTAGGAAATCTGCCTGAAAAATGTATAAAGTACCTCTGTTCCCTTAAGTATGCAGCCTGACTATGCAGTGTCATTAAGACAGAATTTGTAGTTTTGATTTGTATTTCCCTGATGATAAGCATGTTGAGCATTTTTTCATGGGTTGGTTGGCCATCTGGATGTCTTCTTTGGAGAAGTGTCTATTCATGTCTTTTGCCCATTTCTTCAGTAGATTATTTGTTTTTTGGGTGTTGAATTTGATAAATTCTTTATAGATTTTGGATACTAACCCTTTATCTGATATGTCATTTGCAAATATCTTCTCCCATTCCATCGGTTGCCTTTCATCATCAGGGAAATACAAATCAAAACCACAATGAGATACCACCTCACACCTGTCAGAATGGCTAACATTAACAACTCCGGTAACAACAGATGTTGTCAAGGATGCGGAGAAAGAGGATCTCTTTTGCACTGCTTGATGGGAATGGAAACTGGTTCAGCCACTCTGGAAAACAGTATGGAGGTTCCTCAAAGAATTAAAAATAGAACTACTCTGCGATCCAGCAGTTGCACTACTAAGTATTTATCCAAGGGATACAGGTTGCTGTTTCGAAGGGGCACAAGCACCCCAGTGTTTATAGCAACACTATCAACAATAGCCAAAGTATGGAAAGAGTCCAAATGTCCATCGATGGATGAATGGTTAAAGAAGATGTGGTAATATATATACAATGGAGTGTAACTCGGCAATCAAAAAGAATGAAATCTTGCCATTTACAACAATGTGGATGGAATTAGAGGGTATTATGCTAAGCAAAATAAGTCAGTCAGAGAAAGACAAATAGATGACTTCACTCATATGAGGACTGTAAGATACAGAACAGATGAATATAAGGGAAGGGAAGCAAAAATAATATAAAAGCAGGGAGGGAGATGAAACATAAGAGACTCTTCAATATGGAAAATAAACAGAGGGTTACTGGAAGGGCTGTGGGGGGATGGGCTAAATGGGTAAGGGGCATTAAGGAATCTATGCCTGAAATTATTGTTGCACTATATGCTAACTAACTTGGATGTAAATTTAAAAAAGAAAAAAGAAAAAAAAATGTAGTCCTGTTGTTAACCTCTGGCAAAGTCCAATGGGACACCCAATCCTCCCAAATGGTGACTGCCAACTTGTGTGTGAAACTTTGTCCCTTGTGTGTACCCCTTTGTCCCAGCATATAGTCTCTTAGACACCTTGGAACCATGCACTGCCTTCTTATATTATTGAAGGTACAGCTTGATACGTTTATGGCTCACCCTCAAGAAACTCTCAATCCACTCTGGGTCATCAGAATACAATGGAAAGGACTCTGGGATCTTGGCACTTGACAATTTTCAGAACAGGTTTAGCTCTGTCACTTAATGAATGAGTGGTTATAGCCAAGTCATATAAAATCTCTAGTCCCGTTTCCTCTCTTTAAACTAGAAATAATGGTGCTATCTTCCTCAGAGGATGGTTGTAAGAAGTGAGATAGTGCTATACAAAATGTTTGACATGGTGCCTTGCAAATAGTGATTAGAAGGAAAATGTTAATCATTAATATTACTTTCGGAAGATAAACATAATTTTTATTTTAATGGCTAGAAGCAGAATTCCTCTTTAAGGTGATATACTTCTTGTTTAAATTGCTTCTCGGGGAGAGCAAGGCCCTGAGGTTGTGGATTAGAAGGAAACAGGGATATGAAAGACACAGTAAAATTATTCTGTATAGTTGAGCAACAGAAGTTGGATAAAACAACAATTACAATGACAAGAAAATAAGGCAAAAGGTTAAGACAAGGGACGCCTGGGTGGCTTAGAAGGTTAAGCACCCGACTCTTGATTTCAGCTCAGCTCATGATCTCAGGATTGTGAGATCGAACCCTATGTTGGGCTTCACACCGAGTATGGTGCCTGCTTAAGATTCTCCCTCTCCGTCTCTCTCTCTGTGCCCCTCCCCCACTTATTCTCCTTCTCTCTCTCTCTCAAAAAAATAACTTAAAAAAAGTTAAAAGTAAAGAAAGGAGAGAAAGATTTATTTACATGGTAGTGTGCCAAAGAGTTTTTTAAGAGGTGGACTGTTTAATGTTGAGTTGTCAACATTGCTACAAGTTGGCCACCTGTCTTCCCAAAACTCCTATTAAATCTATGACTTAAGTGAATGTTCCTGGCTGGTTAGTTGGTTTTTGTTTGTTTTTTATAGTTTGTTTCCATAATGCATATTGAAGTGAAAAAAGTGGGTTTCATGACTGGAACAGCATTGAGCAGAGAGGAATGAAAAAGTGCTGAAGGAAAGAGCAAGCAAGACTGAGAACTTTGTAGGAAAAGGACCTAGAAGAGCCTCTGAGAAGGAATCTCTGGCAAAGTACAAAAATTTTAAGGGGTAGTGGGATGGCGACTTAACCTGACATATAGGTTTTATCCTTATTGGAGGTAAGAGAATGGACTTGCCTCAACGAGCCTCATTCCCAAAATATTTTAAAGTAGATAAAATACTAAGACTTGCAAAATATGATAGATTCACAGTCTTTTATCTATAATTCCAAAATACAAAATGGTCTGACAATATTTCGTTTAGCACCAATACTCTGTTAGTGAAGAAACTTGACCTTAGTCACCCTGAGGCTGCCAACCATCTTTCTTTATTGCCATGGTGGGTGTATTCTTACATCTCGCTGAAGAGTTATATGTGTTGGATTATGGTGTGCTGCTCAGACTCTGTGAGGATTATTGGCCACATAGGCAATATGCCAATTTCCTTATTCAGAAAATTCTGCGTTCTTAAACATATCTGGGACCAGGGTTTTGGATAAGAGATTCTAAACATGTTCAGAAAAACAGAAGAAATTTTAAATGAGTGATAAATGGGAGTTACCTTCCAGTGTATTCCTAAAGCTGAAATTGGCAGCTTTATCCATGGAATCCGATTCATATTGTGTCAGACTTAGGCAAAATTCCACATCAGCAGAGGAGGGGAGCCTTGGGGTCCTGGCTTTGTCGTGGTTTCCAGGATTGCGCAGTAATGGTCCCTCTGGAGTTCCATCACATAAAGCCTGACGGCTATTGTACTCCTCCAACCGGGTACAGATGATCTACACAAAAACCTTTATGTTAAAGGAGTTGTGGCTAGAGATTATCATCAAGAGGTTCATATTTTTAAGTACACTGTTGACAGGCATCTGGGTGGCTCAGTCAGTTAAGCGTCTGACTTCAGCTCAGGTCATGATCTCGCAGTTTGTGGCTTCGAGCCCCTCATAGGGCTCTGTGCTGACATCTCAGAGTCTGGACCCTGCTTTAGATTCTGTGTCTCCCTCTCTCTCTGCCCCTCCACTGTCCACACTGTGTGTGTCTCTCTCTCTCAAAAATAAATAAACATGAAAAAAATTAAACTGTTGAAGGAAGCAGCCCATCTGAGGGTTGCAGGGCAGCGTAAGCAGTGAAAGTTAAAATCTAGAACAGACTTCTAGTCTTGCATCTAATTAAGAAAATGAGTCAAATTTCTTATGTCTCATCTATAAAATGGGGATACTAATAACTACTGCATATAATTTTGTCAAATATTTATTTGATGAGAAATTATTTTGACAAACATCTGTTAAACATCCATTGTGTGACTTTGCCAGTTGTGTGCCCATGAAGCTAGCCCTGGTACTGAGTCACATCTGTGCCATCACTTGTTTTCTCTGTTTATATGTCTTCTCTTTTGGCTCTAACAAGTTTCATGGCTTACATGGCAAATACATGATAAGAACTCCCTACTTCTTATCTCTGCTTCAAAACTACCACTCTGAACTCTGAACTTTGTTTATCCATCTTGGACTTTTTATTTCAGTGTTATCTCACACATATCTCAAATGGAACATTTAAAATCCAAAAATCTGTTTCTCTCTCTACGTTTCTTATCACACCAACCATCCTGCTGCTCAAACCAGAAGCCCATGAATCATAATTTTTAACCTGGAGAGTAACTGGTGAGTTTTCATTTGTATTTTATTCTCTTATGTCTTTCACATTGAGATCATTAATCAATTGTTTCAATTCTACCTCTGGAATATAGCTTGAATATGGGAATTGCTCTTCAATTTGCTTACAAATTGTGTGATCTGACTGCCAAAGTCAGATTGGCTACCCTTCTCTGGGCATTACTTGGGCTTCTCCATGCTGTGACTTTGTTCATGCCTAAGCACACTCACTCCTTGCCATGGGTCTGGTGTCTGACCTCATCCTCAAGGCTGAGGCAATATTACAGAAAAAACAGACATGAGGCACCTGGGTGGCTCAGTCAGTTAAGCGTCCAATTCCTGATTTTGGCTCAGGTCATCATCTCATGGTTAGTGAGTTTGAGCCCCACATAGGGCTCTGCATTGACAGTGCGGAGCTTGCTTGGGATTCTCTCTCTCTCTCTCTCTCTCTCTCTCTCTCTCTCTCTCTCTTTCTCTCCCTCTCTCTGTCCCTCCCCTGCTCATGCTTTCTCTCTCTCTCAACATAAATAAAACTTCAAAAAGAAAAAAAAAAGAAAAAAGACACTGTCAACCCTGACTTCAAAAGAATTCGAAAGAATCTGACTCGTGGGGCTCCTGGATGGCTCAGTTGGTTAAGTGTCTGACTTCGGCTCAGGTCATGATCTCATGGTTTGTGATTGTGAGTTTGAGCCCCACGTCAGTCTTTGTGCTGACAGCTCAGAGCCTGGAGCCTGCTTCTAATTCTGTGTCTCCCTCTCTCTCTGTCCCTCCCCCACTTGTGCTCTGTCTCTATCAAAAATAAATAAATGTAAAAAAAATAAAATAAAAGAATCTGACTCTAAATATGAATAATTTTTATGAATCCTTCATTGAATTATTTTGTGTATAGTTTCATTTATATCTAGGCAGAAAAATAAGCTATGATAAAAAATAATTCACTAAATAAGTTAAAAGGTGCTCTTTCAGTATAAATGTAAAATAAAAATTCTAAATGATTAAAAATATCACATCATAATTTAATAGGCATTTATTTGTCTCAATACTATATAAATTATTCATCTTAAAATCATTGATGCCTTAGATTTGGTGAGAGCAATGAACTAAATAGCAAGATATCAATCCTAATTCAAAACAAACATGAAGGAGAAACCACCCTGCCATCACTGATGGTTCATAACAAGCACATCCTTCCACAGGATGTCTGTGCCCACTGAGTAGGTAAGATTATTTGCCAAATTTAGACTCCATTTACTTTACACTCCCTTAATAAACAATATCATCTGCTTTAGAAAATGTGATCTCCATGAGGACAACTTTATTATTGTTGTCATTATCATTATTAATCACACAACCTAGAATAGAGGCTCAATAAATTTGATGGATGAATAAACAAATCAATGGATGAACCAATGAATCTTCAACTACACACATGTTAAACACCCTTTTACCCTCGTTCTGTTGATACTGACCTCTGCCCTAGAAGATATTTTTTTAAATATATCATTTTTATTAAGTGTGTATTTGGCCCTATTATGTTCCACACCATGAGGAAGGCATCTCTGTGTACATTTTTAAAACTTCACACATGTACTTCATAGATTTATATGATTTTATCCCTACTTTAATGATGAGGAAGCTGAGTCTAAGTGTGGGAGAGTACAAAAGTAGCATCTAAAATCCTGTCTTATGGGGCACCTGGGTGGCTCAGACAGCTGGGTGACCAACTTTCGATTTTGGCTTAGGGCCTGTAGTCTCATGGTTTGTGAGACTGAGCCCTGAGGAGCCTGATGCAGGCAATATTTTAGAAGTGAAAAGCCTTCCTGGTCACTTGTTTGCACCACAGTTAAAAATAATCAAGACAGTCAGTCTCCTGCTCCAGTGAGCTTGCAATCTATAGAAACGTAAAGGCAAATTAAACTACCGTGAGCTAGAACTGAAGGAGCCATGCCTCCTAGGAATGGCTGCTACTGTGTTAAATAGAGACACTTCAAGAAGCTTTTAATTTTTGGTTACTAAGACATCACTTATGAATTGAAGCGTTGTATGTTGGAAAATAATTGGACTCCAAAGTTAGGTAGGTAAGGGCTTCAGTTCTGGCTCTGTTGCTTACTAGGAATGTGTCAATGAGCATGTTATTTAGACTTGCTAATTTTCTCAACTGTAACATGAAATCATACTAAATGTAACAGGAAATAAAAATATATAACATATTAATGTATAATTCATATATATTATATTAATAATGGAATAAAATAATAATAGGAAGCAGCAGTTTTTTTTTTTACCCAGAAAATGTCAGCTTCTGGTTTTCCTCACACTTTACAACATTCCTCAATCCTTTTATCCACGCATAATTGAGAAATAGATCTGTTGGGTAACTTGTCTAAGGTCTTATGATATTTAGAGCCAGAGCTAGAACATTAATCCACAGTCCTGATTCCAAATTTATATATCCACTGCATTTATTACTGCCTGTAAGTGGCTTAGGAGTGGTTGACTAAAGCTAACTTAACTTTTGCATTGATTATAATATATTGCATTCCTTTATAATGCTGATTAGACATCACGGCAGGTACATAAACAAAATCATATACATCCATGTTTGAATAATAAACCATCTCAGGATATTTTCAAAAGATCCTACTGCCTCAAAGACTCCTACAGCTGACTCGTTTAAATTAGAGAGGTTTGAATGGAACTATTTTTGCTGAAATGCCAACTGTCAAGTGACTAAGTGCTCAGATGACTGGATGTATTAGTAACGAGGAGGAAATCTACCCTGGCTCCAGAAATAATTTGAAAAACTTAATCCCAAATTATCATCTTTATATTTGATACAGGAGGAGAGGCAGAGAGGAGAAACTGTTAGCACAATGGTTAGGATCATGGAGATTATAGTCAGACATGCTTTCCAATATTGACTATTATTAGCTACATGACCTTGTGCAAATTACTTAAGCTCTCTGAGTATTACGGTTTTTCATCTGCACATAGGAATTATTACAACTTTTTAGGAAGGATCAAATAATTTAACATATGCAAAGCACTAAGTATATAGTTTCAGGTATAGAGTGTTTAATGACAGCTCTTATATTATTATTGAATACAAGACCGTTGGGTAGGCCCCAAATTTTTTTTAACTGTGGTTCTATAACACTTACTGAATATTCATTGTTGTAATAACTAACATGGATATATCATATAAATATATAATAATAATTACCACACGTGGGACTCAAAGAATATGTCAGATACTAAACCAGTCATTTTACATGAACAGATTCCACTGAATCCCTCTACAATAATGCTTTACGATATATTATTCTTTTTTTTTTTTTTTTTGAGAGAGAGAGGTCACAAGTGACCAAAGGGAAGAGAGAGAGAGAGAGGGAGACAGAGAATCCCACAAGGGGCAGAGAAAGAGAAGCGGGGCTCACCCGAAGCAGGGCTTGAGCTCATGAACTGTGAGATCATGACCTGAGTCGAAGTCCGATGCTTAACTGATTGAGCCACCCAGGCGCCCCAAGATATATTATTCTAATTTTAAAGAAAAAAAGGTCCTAGAATAATTAAGTAACTTGTCCATGATCTTGTAGCTGAGATACAAAAGTAACAAAACCCTATTTTGCTTTCTGTTGAGAAAAGCCAATGGTCAAAGACTCTAAATAACTTGTGCAACATCATCTAGTAAGTGGCAGAGGCAGAGTCTGATAAGTGGCAGAGATCCTCTGATGAGGAACTTGTTCTTTTTCTATTTCAACACAGGTGATTGGTAGCATATGATGGGGGAAAAATCAAGTGTCCCAAGTCAAATGAAAAAAGAGAGACAGAAAGAACAAACAGATTAATGGAGGTGACTCTAGATAGTGTTCTCTTAAACTTAAATAAATAGCAATAAACTATCAGTTATTGAAAGCTTTCAGGAGCAAAGATTCTATTAGGGCATTAGAGGTTTATGGGGGTGGGGGTGGGAGAAAGTAAACCATATGACATTCCACAGAATCTTTTCCATAAAGAAAAAAGAGAAGCTGTTATTTCACTGAGCTGTTGCCATGGTTACCTAAAACCCATGACTCTCTGCTGAAATGTGACTTATTTTTTTTTTTCTTCCCACTGTTTCCTTCCATGTGATGTGCTTTTCACCTGATGAGTGAATTCCCTGGCCACATTTCACTCGCATTTATCGTCTAGGAAATATTTGGTTTTTCTCTGTATTTTGATACATCATGACAGTTATTCCTGATCTACTTTTTGTTTTTTATGGCTGGTCTATATGCTGCTTGCCTAACATTGGATCTAATTGTGTTGAGCACAGGTATTTATACTTTAATGTTATTAAGGAACCCCCCCCATCCCCAAATATATTGGACTGTTTTAGCTGATGACAAACATGCTTCTACATTAAAAGCTCTTGTCATTAAAGAAATAAATGAAAAAAATACATATACACAAAAGACATAAATTCTGAATATAAGAAAAATACTTTTCTAAAAATACTAACAATAATTAATATATTATTTTATGTAATGGGAAACTCAATCTCACTTAAATAATACTCTGTAACTTGCTTGATCTCCTCTATTGTATGCTCTTTCTTCTTCTTTTTTTTTTTTTTTGCATGAATGCATATAAACATACATACAGAAGCCCAGAAAGAACTACATAAAATGTTTTATTCTACACTTTGAGTGAATCACTGCTTATTTTGCATTGTTGTGTCCTTGACCTTGATGATCCAGTGCTATAAAGAAGTATGGTCTAAGGTTCTAGAAATCCAGGCATGCAGAGTTTAATTTTTAATCCATGTTATTTTTAGAGCTAACATTTCTATGACTTTTAATTTTGTTCAACATACATTTTTAAAGTCTGTTTTATGTATATATCATGGTTCTGGGCTCTGTGGATACAAAAGTAAATTAGAAATGGTCTCTACCTTTGGAGCCGCAGACAGTATGGTAGACAAAGACAGGTTTGAAAAACATTCCATGTACTGAAAAGTTATAGATACTATAATAGAAATCTGTACCAAGTGTAATGTAGCACAAAGGAGTGAGGGTAAATTCTACCTGAGTAAGGGATGTGGATCAGTAAAAACGTAATGGAATATTTCTATCATAACATAAATGTAAAGGACTACAGAATAGCTGCCCCATTTGTCTGTGCAACTCAATTTTAAGGAAGAACAAGTAACTACAAGTCAAATTTTATATCCATAAATTATTGGTTTAATTGATTTCTTCTAGCCTAAATGGCTCCTTATTAACAGGAGAAATAGCATTGGAGTCAGAGTCACCAGGTTTCAATCCTCACCTGTGTGACCTTGTATAAATCATACCTTTTTGGGCATCTCTCTGTCCTCCTTTATAAAGTAAGGACACTATGGTACACACCACTGAGTGTCTCTTAGCTCACAGTTAATAAATGCTATGAATTTCTAAAGCCTCTATTTTTATATTGTAAAATATATCTGAAATTGAGGGAAAATGGAGGCTTTGCATGAAAGGGGCCATCAGTCTATCTAATTTTGAAGGTCTCCATGAATTCACTGAATCTGGAAGCTATTTGATTCTCCAAACAAAGTAGTACTTCTTGATTTGAGTGTACAATTCCAGCAAAAACATTTAAACTAGTGATGTGTTTATTACAAAACCTGTTTGTAAAGTGAAATAGATACCAAAACAATTTCAAGATTAATTAAGTCAGTGATTCTCAATGATGGTTGCATATTAGAATCACAAGAGATGGTTTTAGGGGCACCAGGGTGGCTCAGTTGCTTGAGTCTAACTCTTGATTTTGGCTCACATCATGATCTGAGAATCGTGAGATCAAGCCCCCTATTGGGCTCCACACTGGGCGTGGAGTACACTTAAGATTCTCTCTCTCTCTCTCTCTCTCCCTCTCTCTCTCTCTCTCTCTCTCCCTCTCCCTCTCCCTCTGCCCCTCTTCCCATATCTCTCTTTCTAAAATTAAAAATAAGGGCTGCCTGAGTGGCTCAGTCAGTTGAGTGTCTGACTTCAGCTCAGGTCATTATCGCACGGTTCTTGGATTACAGCCCTGCATTGGGCTCTGTGCTAACATCTCAGAGCCCAGAGCCTGCTTCATATTCCATGCCTCCCTCTCTCTCTGCCCCTTCCCTGCTCATGCTCTGTGTCTGTCTTTCAAAAACTAAAATAAAGTGTTAAATAAAATTAATAATAATAATAATAATAATAATAATAAAATAAATAAACAAATGAGAGAAGGTTTTAAAAATACAGATGCTTCAACTTCACAGTAGACTACTTGAAGAGAATTTTCCAGCAGAAATTAGGTGGGTGGATCCATGAAATTTATTTAAGCTCCCTAAGTGATTTAGATACTGAGAACTGCATTAAATTGATATAAACAACTGATCTTCATTTTTAAAGGATTGTAACCAGAGAGACTATGAGAAAAAATGGAAATGGTGACTGTCACCTCACACAGTGACACTACTCAACAGTAGGCAGATACAAATGTTCTTGCATTTCCTTTTTTTTTCTAGAAACAGACACATTCTTTTTTTTTTAATGTTTATTTATTTTGAGAGGAAGGGAGCACAAGTTGGGGAGGGGCAGAGTAAGAAGGGGAGAGAGACAGAATCCCAAGCAGGCTCCACACTGTCAGTACAGAGCCTGGTGTGGGACTCCATCTCATGAACCATGAGATCATGACCGGAGATGAAATCAAGAGTCAGACTCTTAATTTTTAATTTAGACCCTTCCTTTTTAATTTAAACTATCATTTGATTGTTTTTCTTCAATGGTCTTTGTTCACTCTATTTCCAAATTTTGTTTTTAACACCAACTACTACACAGCAGTTTAACTATAGAATAATATTGAACCTAATGTAATAATTTCAGCCCAGTATTTACCCACTAGACCCAAAAAGTTTTATTTAGAAATAAAATTGGCCACAATTATAAAGAAAAAAGGGGAGGGTAAGGACTTTCCGCTCAATAATAAATGATTAGGAAAAAAAAGCAAATATATTGCTAGTAATACCAAGTAGCATATATCTCCTATAATAAAATATCAATTAGTATCTATCTATTAAGCTTCGGTGTGGATGTTGTCACATTTTTGGTAATTTAGATAAGACACCAGCCTTTCTGGGTCAAGTGAAACTGTACAGGTAAGGAAAGCATTATAAATGACTGAAAATCCCTATCCTAACTTAGTAGTATTTTAAGCAGTAACAGGATGAGAGTGTTAGATGAGAGGTTTGCATTTTATAGATTAAGGTAGGAGATCCAAAGGCTTATTGAAATAGGTTTTTTTCAGGCTCATCTTTTTCCAGCCTTTTCTGCAAAAAACACTCATTACTCTTGGTAAATACTTGGCATTAGTCATACCAGATATTACACCATGACCAATTTCCAATGAGCTTCAATAGATTACATTTGGAAGGTGTGTGAACTTAGTGGGAAGGGGAGGAAGCCATTCATATATCAAGTCTGTAGAGTGCAAGATGTGGATGCCAGATTCTTCCCATCTCATTTAAACATTGGGCTTAATTCCATAAAGCACTGCTAGTCAAAATTCTATATTAGAAATGTTTGGAATAAAGACAGAAAAGCATTCCTTTCACCTTATGGTTTTAAATTATTAAAAGCATATTTTGTGGGTCACATTTTGCCCCTAATCCAGAGTGAAAATTTTAGAACGGGAGAAATAGAAATTAAATTTCAAAATTTTAATTCCTTACCTTGTACCTCTAAAGTTTGAATATATTTAGGAAAAAAAGCAAATTTCTTCTGCAGCCTAACGAAAAAAAATGAAATGAGGTGGAATAAGCCAGATCCTTCAGTTAAAGACATCATAGCAGTCACATCCTTGGGAATACTATAGGTAATCAGGCAGCCCAGCCTGACCTATCTCTGCTATTTCTTGGCTCTGCAATCTTGTACAAGTTACCTTTATACCTCAGTGTTTCAATCCTTAGACTGGAGAAAGGTTAGTAAAAGTATTAACTGAGTTACTACACAAAAAGTCTTGCAACGGGGCTTCACACATGCTAAATGAAAATGAACATTTTCATTACGTACCTATTCGGGCCCCAGGGTCTTCATATACTTTTTAAAAAGATTTAATCTAAATAATATTCACCCAGTTTTCCTGATGATAATAATCACCATAGACATTTAGTCAATGATGCCTTCCCAAGAACCCTCTCCTGAAGATTCTGATCAATGGGTCTAAGGGTAAGACCAGGGATTTGTAATTTGTACACTGTATGAATTTTATTGTGAAGAAAATTTCAGAAACATTGACCTAGATCATTAACCTGCTTAATCATCTGAACATTCATCCATTCATTGAACAGATAATGAGCCCTTTCCACTTGTGAGGCACCAACCTAGGTACTGAGAGATACAGTGATGAGCCAAATACTATGTATTTATTAGAGCTTAGGAACCTGGTGGAGGATATTAGACAAATAGCCACGCAAATATCTGTGTAATTACAATCGTGAAGTGTGCTGTAAAGGAAAAATACAAGGTATGCTGAGAACTTTTAATAGAGGACCTTTTCTACTCCTGGCAGGAGAGATGCAGAGGAGCGTCTATGAAGGCCTGCCTGCAGAAGCAATAACTGAGGTTTTTTTTATGCTCTGATATTGTATGTCCAGGATGTCTTACCTGCCAAGAGGAGAAGAAGGATGCTGGGCTGAGTAAGTTCGGGTTTGCTGGGTTGCGCCCTCCCATGTACTCATCTGTGCAAATGTCACAGCTTTTAGCATCTCGCCAATCCCAATATGGAATAGTGAAGTTCTCATCCCCGGTCAGCTTCTGGATTTCTTGTTCCCACAGCAACAAGAACAGTCTGTGCCAAGGCAGGAAACCTGGGGCTTCATGAGCAAAATCAATGTCTTTCCAGATTTCAGACCCTCCAAGCAGTGTGTCCCTTGACACATAGTAATGCATCCAGACGAAGAGGTCATAAACATTGATGTCATTAAACATGGGTGTAGATCCATTATTCATTTGGCCATAGGTGCCTATGGGGATGACATAGTCTGGGCTGATAGTATGCTTCGCTAAAGTGAGGTAGGCAAGAAATTTGTTCTTCTCTGGGACGCTCAAATCAAAGATGTTTCTTCTCACCAAAAGTCGCTTCTCTGTGCAGTTTGGTCCCCAAAAGCCAAACTTGCAATTTCCACAGTTGAATCCCATGAAGTTGCCAAAGCACTGGCAGGTCCGATTATAAAAGACGGAGGGCCAGGCCTCCCGGTCATCCATCCCCGTGAAGGGGTATTGAGGCCCGAGTGGAGCTTTGGACAGTGTGATGTCCTGACAGGCACCCCTGCCTGAGAGCTGGCCACAGGGACTGCTGTCACCCGTCCACGCTGGACAGCATTCCTTCTCCATCAGGCTCTTGGAGGAGGCACAGGCTCGAGGGAAATGGCCAGCGGAGGTCCGGAAACTCCACAGCAGGCAGCACAGAGCAGCCAGGAGCATGCTTACCCTCGTCCTCACGGATCTGTTTGAGCTGGTTAATTGAGCCACACACTTCTCTTTCCAGCTACCCCTACAGTGACTATCACATGTTTCGGCTAAGACCTATATAACACCAGTCCCACCTCCAGCATCAAACACTCTCCGTCTTTATCTTAAGCTTTCATCTTCTGAAAACCACATGACTAACTTTTCCCTGGAGTTGGCACGTATCCCACCAGTGGGACAGGCCTATGTTAAAGGGAGAAACACTTTTCACCATTAATAGTTTAACTCATATGGTTATAATAATAGAATAATAATCATGCCTGATCTAAGCAAACCCAGTTGGTTGACTGAAATTAGTGATGATTTGAATTTGAACATGAGAGGTGGTATCAGGAATAGAGCTTCTCTCATTAAGAAAGTTCAGGAAAGGTTAGAGATTATGGGGGCCAAGGTAGTTTCTCAGGGACCATAAATAGACCACAACATTTGCAGAACTCAGCTCTGCAGAAAGAGATTCTTTTCAGAGCCTAGAGATTTTATTTCATCTCCAGTTATATTGCAGCTTATTTATTTTATACAAAGTATCTGAAGAAAAAAAAATCTTTCTGATTCACCTTCCTTATTATCTGATACAGTTGACTACTTTCTAGTGATCTAGGCATTCATTTCCTAACCATTCCTAAGGATAGGATAGGTGGGTGATCTGGTTTATTGTGGAGACTTCTACTAGCTAATATTCCAAAGGAAACTCTTTTTTTTTTTTTTTAAATGCTGTAGCCATGTTGTTTCACCCATAAGTTCTAGAAATCAGAAATTGTTTTGATATTTAGTCTGCAATATGGTCTTATAAAAGAATTCTCAAGTTAGGGTGTGAATGAATAAGATTAATATATTTAGTCAATAAATATTTACTGGTCCTATAAATTCTTTTTCTGTGTATAGTCAGCTAGATAAACTGAAACACATGGATAAAAATATAATTCTACCACTTATGCCAGTTTTCAAATGAGCAATATAGATAATATGTACATCAGACTTCTAATGGAGGGGACATCTTTGTGAGCCGAGGATGCTGAAACAGATTGCATAGTTTTGGATAATAGTATTCCACTTTTACTAAAAGAATGCCCCTTGAATAAAACCTTAAAGAGTAGGCATAAGTTGGAAAGACAAACAGAATGGAGATACTACTTCAGGCGGGGGAGACTCCAGAGGCAGGAGCTGTGTTTCACTGGCCGAGCTGGAGAACTGGACTCAGGAAGGCTCCCCACACTAAAGGAAGTTAAACTTGGGACCAGTCCATCAAGGGGCCTAAAAACTAAGTGGTTTAAACTAAGGTGAGCTGAGGAATTATAGGATGAGAGTAGGCAAACCAGAGTTGTTCCTGGATTTCCTTCCTTATCATGTTCCATACTTGAAGCTGGGTGGTCCCCTTAAACATACAGACCAACTGAGAACAAGTTAAAGCTCTGAGTAAGGCAGCGGTGTCTGGTCTCAGAGCTATGGGGTTCCAGGGAAGACTATCTATCGCTTTCCTCGTGATGTTATAGGCAGCCTCTGCTTTCCCCCCTTTCTTCTGGAGTTAGTCTCATTTTTTAGAAAAACATCAAGGTGACTCCGTACCACTCTCTTGGGACTCAAAGCAGCTTTTTTAGGTGGAAGGAGCAGTGTGTGGGTGAAGAAGAGAAGATAAGTTTCCATGGAAATGTTGCCTCTGGCTGGGATCAGGAAGTCATCACATGATCTCCACAAGGAGGCTTAATCTTTTTTCTTCCTCCTTTCAGACCCACCAAGGGATTAACACAGGGCTTCTTGTCCCTGGGGAGTCTTGGTTCTGTATTACTTATAACCACATGTGGCCTTTTGTAATTCTGTTCCATCTACTTGCAGACAGAATTCACTTCTAATGTTCAATTTAATTAAGAATTTTGCTTTACACTTGCCCCCCTATCAGGCTTCCCAGTGAATAACTTATAAAGTCTTCATCACACTGCTGGATTCCTGTGTCTATTTTCCCAGGTCTGTTTTTTATAGCCTTCCAAGCATGCTTAGATGAATGGCAAAAATGTACTTTGTCCTCTTAACTTCTCTTCAGAAAAGTGGTCTCTTTAACTTGACAGACCTCTTTATTACTCTCAAATATAGAACACTATCTTCTCCCATCCATATGTTTAACAGTCTTATTGTCAATACAAAATTATTCCATATCAAACCCCATTTAAACTTGTTCTTCCCTGAATGACAGAATTTGAGAGTAATCTCCTATTCTAGGAGATTATTGTATGAGTTAACACCTGAGCTAATGCAATACTCTATTAACCAGAATTAGAGCTCAGTAAATACCCTGCAAGTATTTATTATCAATTATCAGGCATATGTTGAGAGATGGGGATGCTGTGGTAAACAAAACAGAGAGGTTTCTATCTTCATGAAGCATGTAGTCTATTAAAATAATATTTTAATTTTAATAATTTTAAATAACATTTATAACTATGTGTATTTTAATTTTTTTTTTCCTGGTCAAATGACTTTTTAAGCTGCTGTAAAAAAAAAAAAAGAGCTTCTAGGGAAGATGGCAGGGAGACCTATCTAGTTTCCTGAGGCATAGTTAAGGAAGGTATTCTGGAAGAAGTTACATTTCAAGTGACATCTGAAGATTAGAAGAAGTCTGGTGAAAAGGACAAGAGTGGATGTGAGTGCATTTCAGGCAGAGGGAATATCATGTGCAAAGGCTCCAAAGTGGAAGGAGCATAGCATGTTCAAGGATCCTAAAGACGGTTAAAGTGGCTACAACGCCAAAGACTGGAGATGTGATAGAAGTATGGAGGTATACATATGAATGAGATCTCAGTCCTTGACAGGTTTGAAGGAGAGTTGTGATGTAATCATATGTGAATTGAAAACATTTCACTCAAGCTGATGAGAGGACAACAGACATGGGGATGGGAACAAGAGTTAATCTAGAAATAACTGCTAGAGATCCTTAGTAGAGAATAACTCGGGCAAGAAATTATGAGGCTTGGACCAGAGTGATGATCCCTGAGATGGACAGTAGTGAATGGATTTGAGAGATATACAGGTGATGAATTCAAGAGGAGTGAGGCGTCAAGAGTAAAGGGATTTGGGGTTGACTTCTAGGTTTCTAGCTTGTGTCATTAACTAAAATGAAGAAAGACTGAGGATAAAATGTTTATGGAAATTGAATGTGGGTTCAATTCTAGACATGCTGAATTTGAGAGTTTATGGTAGAGTCTAGCCACAAATAATTCTTCTCTGGTCTCTGGTGTTTACATTGATCATTCACCCACTCATTGGTTTTGACCAGTCATGGTATTGATCTTGATCTTTTCCCTCACTCTGATGGTTTGTCTTTGCTCATTCAGTTGATGATAGTTTGAACTTTCTTCTCCAGCTTCATTTTTTAGCCCTCCTTCTCTCAATTTTAATAGTAGCTACCATTTATTGATTCCAATTTGAATACCTACCATTTGGAAATAAATTCTACTCTGTAAATAGTTAAATATACTCAAACTAGAAACAAATAATATAATTAATTAGCATGTACTCATCACACTTCAACCACCACCGTCATATTTCTGTAGGCATTATTTCTTCTGTCTCACGAACATAAAAAGAAAAAAAATCTTTAGTATTTTAGAAACAAGTCTCGAATAGCATGTCTTCTCTGTAATGTCTCAGTATACATTGTTAACAATTAAGGACCTAAATATATAACTACAATATCAGTCTAACATCTCAGACAAAAAGAGAGAACAATAGTTGCTTAACATCCTCTGAGTTCAAGTCTATGCTCAATTTATTTTAATTATCTTAAACATATTTTTTTTTGAAGATCCAAACAAGGTCTATAAATTGCTTTTGGTTAACATGTTTCTTGTTGTTAAAAATCTATTTTTCTCATCTTTTAAAAAAATGCAATTTATTTATGGAAGAAACTGGATTTTGTTCACTAGTATTTTCCACTTTTAAGGGATGACCAATTTTTCCTTTCAGTATCGTCTAATATGTTTCTTTATTCTGTGTTTTCTATCACCTCATGGATTTTCAATAATAATCCCTTGCATTTTCTATAAGTAGGGAATTAGATTTAGAGGTTTGATTAGATTCAGGATCAATTTTGTATTGTTTTTGTTAAGAATTTCTTCATGCATGTTGTCATGCACTACTTTTTCAAAGACATCAGAGGAACACATCTGCTCTTTGCACTATTAGTTTTTTACATTGAACAATGGTTAGAGGAAAGGTCAGACTGTCATGTCTGTAATATAGTTCTCTGACAAACTTTTACCTCACAGATATATCATTCATTCATAATAATTTCCTATATCCATTATTTTATTGAAGATTACAAGAATAGTGAATTTTGTAATTCTTTTTTTTTAAATGTTTATTTATTTTTGAGAGAGAGATGAGAGAATGAGAGAGAGGCAGAGAGAAAGGGAGACAGAAATCTTCAGTGGGCTCTGCATTGGCAGCAGAGAGCCTGATGCAAGGCTCTAATCTATGAACATGAGATCATGACCTGAGCTGTTGAATGGTTAACTGACTGAACTATCCAGGCACCTCATGAATTTTGTAATTCTATTTGCATTTAAAATATTTTTGTAAAAAAATAACTTTTCATCATCAATTATTTGGTTACTCTGAATTATATTCTATATAAGAAAGGTGGGGTAAATACTCGATTCTTGTTCTTTATCAATTTCACAATTATGGTTTGGTACTCTAACAATTTCCATAAACAACCTACATATTTGTTATAACTATTATGAAGATTTCCCGAATTTTATGTATTCAATTCCTTATTGGTTTATGTATTTGTGTTTCTTTTGGAAGTAAAAGTGGTAAAAACAGGTGCATCTTTTCAACTATACTTCAGTAAAAAAGTTGAAGCATCTCTGCCCCAATATTCAGCTAATTAGTAGACATCAGCCACCTTACATGATGGCACGTTGTATAATGATTATTATCATTGTGTTTATGTGGATGCATGTATAGAGTTGAAGGGAAAAATATGAAGCCATCAACTCTCTACAGTGTAAGTTTAGACTAATTCATTAATCAGTAAGTATTCAGTGTCTACCATGTCCAAGAACCTATACTAGATACTTGGGAGATGCAAAGTTGTATAAGTCACAGGCCTCCACTGTGATTTAATGCTCTGGAGTCACTGAATTTTTATTCAAGTTCTGCCAGTTTTTAGTCTTAGACCCATGGAAACAAAAAAGGGGGGAAATAGGCATCTACTTACAATTTGTTCCATAATTTCACTTACTGTGGCCTCAGTGGACTCAGCCCTATCACACAGATCTTTTTTGAGTTTTAAATGAAGTGATACATGTTAAGCACTTAATACAAGTTCTGACATATATTAACTCCTCAATAAATGTTAAATGTTACTATTAAAAACCACAAACTGGGTGCTTATGGTGTTCATCACTACAGTGTTCTTCTAGGACTTTTCAGTGTTAAGAGCTAGGAAATCACTATTTTATTAGATATAATTAGGTACCATTATTATAAATTTGCCCCTTCTTCTCTAAGCAGCATCCTCATTTGCTCTTTTCCTCTAATTAAAACCTCTAAGATACTGAACTTCTGTCATTACACCAAGATATCTTGTTTCCTTAGAATTCTGAGTTTAGTACATGCCCTTTCCCCTACTAAGAATGCTTCTCTCCTCTATTCACTTGCATAATCGAGTCACACTGTAAAGAATCAGCTCAGATGTTATAGCTTCAAGAAAGCCTTTTCTTTTTATAGGACCCCTCAGAGAATGGGTGGGGGGGCAGGGATTTCTTCTCATCTCTCATCATACCCTAAGTTCACCTTTGATATCAGAATACCTTGTAATGATCTATCATTTTGTCTCATGTTTCCTTCAGACCATTAACCCGTTGAGGGCAAAAATGTAACTTCATGCCAAGTACCTCATACAGTGCCTGGAACATTACATATATCTTTATTAGATGGAGAGTGGAAGAACTGATGGATGGGTAGATCTATTTCTTCTTCTTTTATTGTCCTTATTCTGTGAAATGTGTTTTATAGTTCTAAAATATTTCAAACATACAGAAAAAGATAATAAAACTGGCACCCAATACATTGAGTTAATAAATCATAACAGTTTAGGCTAATGGGTGAACTTTTAAGATCACGTCATACTACCTTGGACACAGGAAAAGCAGAGTTAGAGGAGGATGGGAAGAAATATGAATGAGACTAGCCATCATTTTGAATGTAGTGTCAAACATTAAGCCAGAGGGCAAAACCCAGCAATAAACTCATTATTGACTGGGGAAAGTGAGAAGGCCCACCGTGAAGGAAGACTAACCAGGAGAGTTAACGACACATTTACCAGCATCCTGATAGAGGTCTGGCTAGGAGACAAGAAGGGACTAGCATTTATTTATCTAGGATTTGCTCAACAGTCATTTTCATGCAACATTATTTACTGAAAGTCTGCTTTGGGGTAGGCTTTTTACACATAATTAAAAAAAAAATTGAATCCTCATGTTTCGTGAAGATGGCACCAAAAGTGAAGAAGGAAGCCCCTGCCCCTCCCAGAGTTAACCCCAAAGCCAAAGCAAGAAGATGGTACCGAAAGGTGTCCAGAACCACAAAAAATACAAATAAAATAAAATAAAATAAGAAGAAGACCTGCATGTCACCTCCCTTCTCATGGCCTTACACTATGTCTCCAAAGGCAGCCCAGATATCCTTAAAAAGCACCCAGAGGAGAAATAAGCTCGACCACTATGCCATCATCAAGTTCCCCCTGATTGCAAAATCAGCCATGAAGAAAATAGAAGACAACAAACACTTGTGTTCATTGTGTATGTCAAGGCCAACAGGCATGCACCAGATTAAACAGGCTGTGAAGAAGCTCTATGACACTGACATAGAGCCTGAGCAGCCCTGATCAGCCCTGAAGGAAAGAAGAGGCATATGTTCGACTTGCTTCTGACTATGATGCTTTGGATGCTGCCAACAAATTTGGGATCATCTAAACTGAGTCCAGCTGGCTAAATTAAATATAAGTTTTTTCACTCCTTCCCCTCTCAAATTTAATCCTTATAACAAGCCTGTAAGGTACATATTATAGCCCTCACCTAAGAAAACTAAGGTTAGTGCTTAAGGTCAAACTAACAGTGAATCTCAGAGGCCATATCTTTTTTAAACTTCTTTTTTTTGTTGTTTTTTAGGTTTTATTTATCTATTTTGAGAGAGAGAGAGAGAGAGAGAGAGAATGAGCAGGGGAGGGACAGGGAGAGAGGGAGAGAGAGAGAATCCCAAGCAGGCTCTGCACTGTCAACACAGAGCTGGATGCAGGGCTTGAACTCACAAACTGTGAGACCATGACCTGAGCTGAAACCAAGAGTTGGATGCTTAACCGAGTCACCCAGGCACCACTAAGAGGCCATATCTATCTGTATATTCCAAATTTCATAGATATTCTGTGTTATTGTGTGATCTTCTATGCCAATAAAGTTTTACTTGTTGTTTACACTTTATTGTACTAATCCTGCTTTGGTTCTAATCTTAACTTCATATTTTGCTTGTGTTATATTGCCATAACTATTGTGAAGGTCAGCTTTAGGTACTTGATCATAACCTTGATAAGCTTCTAGAGCAGAGATGAGTCCTCTCTGCCCTAGTTTGAATGTGGTCTTTTGTGATAGATTACCTCAGTCATACACTAAATCTCCCCTCCAAACTGGTTCTCATAAAACTGTTGGGTGTTAGGTAAATCACAGTCACCACAATACCAAATGACTCCTATTTTCTTTGCTTTACTTAAACTGTCTATAGATTATCCTTACGACAGGTTTTAATCTTTGTATGTCCATTGCTTGATCGTGCACAAATCTAGATGTAAAGCTACTTCAGCGATTGTTTAATGCATACCCCACTTTTCATTAAATTTTTATTAGAAATGATCTAAAAAGTATTAACAAAGAGAAAAATCTGCATTTTAAGAACAAAGGGTATAATTTAAGACACATTATAAAGAAAATGGGTTAGTAAAAAGACACAATTGCAGGGTGACTGCTGAAAGACAGCAAAGCCTCTGATGACATTAAAGCAGATCTAGCTAATGAACCAAAATGTAGAACTAAAATGCAAAGTGTTTTTGAAAGTAAAAAGAAACTTGTTTCAAAGTCAGTAGATAGTGCAGATCCTCTGGGAGAAAGTGCATTGTCTTTCACTATTTACTGAACACAAATAACGGCACAAACCTATTGGTTTCATAATTCTGTCACATAAATTCGTATTTTCTTTTCTTTAAAAATTTTTTAATACTTTTTTATTTTGGGGAGACAGAGAAACAGAGTAGGGAAGGGGCAGAGAGAGAGGGAGACACAGAATCTGAAGCAGTGGCCAGGCTTTGAGCTGTCAGAACAGAGCCCGATGTGGGGCTCAAACCCATGAAGCGTGGAATCATGACCTGGGCTGAAGTCGGATGCTCAACCAACTGAGCCACCCAGGCGCCCCTCATATTTTCTTTTTATAGGTATGTGCATTTGTAAAACATTAGGTATATATGTTTATGTCACAGAAATTAGTCAGCCTACACATAATACAGGTTGTTTTGGAATATCTAGGACCAATAGGTTAGCTGGATTCCCAAAGAGCTCTGCAGCTAATGGGTTGGGAATCACCAAAAAGGCAATATCATCCAACAGTTTGGGTAAGACCAAGGATGGCTCTAGGAAGACACTGAAACTTAAACCAAAATGAGGGCAACCCCTATGTATTTTATCAGCAAAGATAATCTCTAATTATCAAAAAGTATCTCATGAAAGAGCCAAAACCAACATAAATAAATTAAATTCATTATAATAAAATAAACACATATAACTCTTAGAAGAAGAGCTTTGGGAAAAAAAGCCTGTAATGTGCCTCCAATAAAGTCAGGTGAACAACTGGGCAACTCTGGGTGGGAAGAGTCATCCTGGTAAGGTGGAAAGACTAGTACCACCATAGATTAGTTTGTATTAGTTCTGGTACTGCCCTGTTCTGTGTGACTTTGGGCAAAGCACCTAATCTCTCTGGTTTTAACCTCCCACAATTATAAAATGAAAGTGATAATGCCTGCATGGTCTATTTCCAAAGGTTGTTAAAATGATGCCATTTTTTCATAGCTTTAGATGACAAAATACATCTACAAACTCAATTTCCTTGTCTTTTAAAGTTTGAACTATTTAATCCTGAATCTGAGCCCCTGTCACAACCCAGAATTTCTAATTGGCCATTTGAAACCAATTGCCTTTTCCTGAGCTGTTCCTGTTGTTCCTGGGTACCCAATGATGCCTGTGATGAACAAAGTTAAAAGTGTAATTCTCATCATTATCCCTACCACTACTAAATTAACATAATTAGCATATCTCTTATGGTGAAGAGAAAAAAATTAACTTAGTGATTATGCTTCAAGTGATGTCTTCCAAAATGGATGCACTACCATAATGTTCTATGCAAGATAATGGTTAAAAAAAATGTTTACCTAAATAATCTATAGCATGTTTCCCTTCTCAACTCACTTTTATCCAAATAGTTACATAGATTAGTAAACTAAGTATGGGTTTATGAAAAGACTCAGCCAAACTCAACTTTCTGCCCTCTCCAGAGTTCAGTTCTTCTTATCCTTTTAAGCTAATTTCATATGGCACTTAACCTGATGGCCAGTTGACCGTTCCCAAGAATAATTTGCCTTGAAACATTCCTTTTAATAATCTTAAACCATTTTTTTTCTGGACAAATTCACATTCATAATAGCAAACATTTCCTGATATCACCCATTGTGAGGTACTCAGAAGAATAAAGGGCAGTGTCTACTTTTAAGGAGTCAGAAAATATCCATCCCTTCCCTCATCTAATTTATCAACAAACATTTATTGAGTGATTATATTTTGCCAAACATTGTATGTGACAGCAGATAATAACAGTGACAAATAAACCATGGTCCCTGCTCTGAAGTAGTTCATGGTCTGACAGGGGATTCAGAGAAATCAAGAGACAATTACAGTACAGTTTAAGTGCACATTGTTAATAATATTGAATGTGATATTAGTCAGGCCCCTGGCAGGAAGCAGCTGACAGACTCAAGCTGGCTTTTTGAGGGGGGTTTAATAAAGGAACTATTTACAATTCTGGGAGAAGAGTTAAAGGAAATGAACAAGGGATAATGCAGAATCCTGGGCATGAAGGGCAAGGGGAGGGAACAATTGCTGGAATACAGAGAAGGTTACTGCATTGACTGAGCCAGCTGGCTGGAGCTGTGGCCTTGGAGAAAAATGCAGGCAACCTCTGGCTACAAAAAAAAAAAAAAAAAAGGATTGGGGACTAAATACCTTGACCCTTGACTTCACTTTTCTTCTGCCATCTAATCTTAATGTCTGTGCACCTCTCCGAGTGAAGTCAAACTCAAGCCAGAGGAGCAAGGAGCCCATTAATGCAATTCTCATTTTCAGCCTCATGTGTCCCAGAATGAGGTAGAGAAGGCAAAGGATGAACCTGGGAGGCCAAAGGAATGATATCCAGCATAAATGCCTATGCTGTGCCTTTTACATGTTGTTCTTCTATGCAACCAACCTCAATGAAATGGTTATTCTAATCTTGCCAATAAAGAAAATGAGGTTCAGAAAGTTTGAATGACTTACCCACAGCATGCAACTAAGAACTGTTGGATCCAGGGTTTGAACACACCAGTGTAGTTACAATACCTCTGTCTTCTCACCAGATCTCTGTGTTGGGATTTATGTTCGGGGAATTATGGGAACACAGTGGAGACAGTGTTCCATCTCATATCCCACCATCTCATCTGTGAAGCGGCCTGGGGAGACAAGATTGTCAGGGACAGCATCTTGGGGAGAGATGAGGCCTGAATCGAGCTTTGAAGGAAGAATGGTATAAGTAAACAGATGAAGGGGAAGAGAGTAAAAGGAGCAGGGTAAAAGGAGCAGAATAATACAGAGATGACAAGATGCATTTAGGACCTTCAGTAATTGATTATGGTTGGAAAGTAGAGTTAATGAGAAAATATGACTTCTATGCCAGCAGTGTGAAAAATTGACTTGATTTAGGGATGAGTTAAAGATTGCATGCTATCCACTTCATGGCGTATAGATACTATGGCTCATGTGGATAAAAGGATAGGATTATTTTAGGTGAATCTAAGAGAAAAGGAGATATAGAAAGGTCATAACAAGCAAAGAAAATGTGCTTCCTCATTACTGAAATCCAGCTCTTTACCACTGGCCCTCAATTCATCACCATTGAGGGCTGGACCAACATTCGTAGAAATTTTGTCATTATAAAATATATAATCCTTATTATGGACACAGTGTAATGATTTTGTGCTATTCAAGTGTCTGTCAGCCTAAACCAATGACAAATACTGCATGTGTAAAAAAAATCAATCAAGAATGCCAAATCTATAAGGGAATTAGCAGGACTTCTGGACTGGAAGTTCTGTAATAGCCTATTTGCTACATACAGTTTTGTCCCCATACCATTTAGATGTAATCTCTAGTATTTTTGTCAAACATCTGACTTTTATCCAGTGGCCAATAATATAGCTTTTTATCTAAAGCCAATCATGATGCATAGCAAAATCAAACAAACCAATAAAAGCAGGCTTTAAAAGAAGGGAGTCCATCATTTAAGACCAGTTTTGTTTTATACCAGCCATTAACCTCATTTTAAGCCTCAGTTTATTTTGTTTTATTTTTATTTATTTACTTATGTAAAATAGGGATAATAAAATTATATAACAGGATTATTATGACAATTACATGAGATATGTTTTGGGGCGCCTGGGTGGCTCAGTCGGTTAAGCGTCCGACTTCAGCTCAGGTCATGATCTCACAGTCTGTGAGTTTGAGCCCCGTGTCAGGCTCTGTGCTGACAGCTCAGAGCCTGGAGCCTGCTTTGGATTCTGTGTCTCCTTCTCTCTCTCCTACCTTCCCCCATTCATGCTCTGTCTCTCTCTGTGTCAAAAATAAGTAAACGTTAAAAAAAATAAAAATAAATAACTGAGGTATGTTTAAAACAGGAGGTTTCATCCTCTCAAAAATTCCACGCCCTTCTCCCTTTGTGTTTTATATATCTCTTTTCTGGAGGACATGTCATCACTTGAAAGGTAAAATTTAAAAAGTGGAATCTGTATATGTTAAATTTGTTTCTTGTATTCAGCAGTTCCAAAAAAAAGTTAGACAATGAATATGAAAGAATTCTATAAAATTTTAGATTATCAATTTCTCTTTCATCCCAAATGATCTCAATTTATTAATAATTAAGCCTAGTAAAAAATGTATCTTTGTGCTACTAAGATTCTATATCCTAATATTTCTATTTTATATGTTAGAGGATCAGACAGTCTAAGGGATTAAGAAACTTTTTCTCCTGATCCTCTGAGTATTTCATAGTGGTAACTAAATTCTGAGGCATAGAATGCCCCATTCTTTCTGATCACTTACTCCTCAAAGATCTGATACTTATAAAGCCCTTTGACATTTGCTGCCTTATACAAAGGCATATTTATATCATATGATCAGAGGCGCTGAAACAAAGAGAAAACATATGCTTTATGCCATAGACAGACAACTCTGATGCAGCCCAGACTTATTCGCCTTATGTTGCCACGAAAGAGGCTGGACATGAGGCAAATGCCCCACATCCAATTTATTTTGCAAAGTAGTTCTGGGAAAAGAAAAACTCTGGAAAAATCTGCTAGTTTTCCCCAGAAACAGGAACCTCCACCTACGCCATGTTATACACAACTTCAATTCAATTGTGTCTTCCCAATAGCCTGACCACAAAACTAGCCTGCTTCCCTTGTTTCCCCCTGTCAAGAGATGATAGTATTTTGTTATTTATTTATTTTTTTTAAGCTAGGAATATCCAGAGAACTGACAGCTTTCAGGTAGACTTTTCATGACAGCTGTATGACTCAGTTCACTTCACTGGGGTATGATGATTAAATGTAAAGCCCAAAGAAGGCCATACTCTGCAAAGGGTTAGCTAAGGACGTCAGGGTTGTGTCAGAAAGACAGAAGAAAAGGAAGATTTTCTTTGATCTGACAGCCTAGACTCTACCTCAGTCAGGCTATCTGTGTATATTGCTAGTTGGTGATTTAGAATCTTTTCAGCTAAGAGTTGGGTTAGCAGACTTATTTTCTAAATGAAAGTCACATTTTTCCTTTTAGTATCTAAATTAAGAAAAAATAACAGAATATGTAATAGATAAGCTTTATGTTATTAGATTCTTAGGGATATGTGTGATTATTTCCCTTTTTCTTTTCAGATTACAAATGATATTTCTTTATAAAAATGTGAAGTAAAACCCTGCAGAGTCTCAGCATGCATTAAAATGAATTTAAATTCTGAAAAATATTTTTAAAATAGTGGGTAGAAGTCAAAAAGAAAGAAAGGAATGGTAGAAGGATGGGAGAGAGGAAGAAAAGAAGTAAAAGAGGCAGAAAGGGAAATCCTGAGTTCCAGCGTGGAGAGAGAATGAAAGGCTGTTGTGATCGATTATCAATATGGTGCACTTAGTGTCCATGAAGATAATAATCCAGATATGGACCCAGTACTTAGAGATAAGGTTTTAACACCTATGTAGGACAGGAGATTTGGCCTTAGGCCTGTAAAAGAAGGAGAGATGAAACCTTGCACAAAGTTGGCAGTGTGAAAGGTTGCCCCTCAGACAGCTTAAATGGGCCATCACATCCTTTTGCTCAGGGAAATTGCAAAGATGATTAACAATTATAAATGAGAACTTTTGCAGAATTAAAGAACATTAGTCCTCAATTTAAGAAGCACAATGAGCTATAAGCAGAACAAATAAAATAGACTTCCAAAAATATTAGAGAAAAACAAAAGAAAACCAAAGCAAAATAGAAATCTTGAAAAAGAACCTGGTAGGAAAAGATAGATTAATTTTTTAAAAAGTTAGACAATTATAAGGTTACAGAAGACAATCCAAAGACATATGCAAAATACTAAAAGAGTCGCAACCTGCAATTTCATAGTTTAATGTATTATGATCTAAGAATGAAATTAAAAGCAGACACTTGGAAGGAAAGGCTAAGAGTATTTACCATTCACAGCTTCTCAGTGAAAGAATGTCTCACTGTATATCATTGTGGAGGACAAAAAAAATCCAGAAAGATTCAATGGTGACAAATACAACTGGGTAAAAGATGTGGGAAATTATAAATACACTGACCATAATATCAGTAATAGTACCAAGTCAATTGAGTGGCTTAAAAATGAGGCAGAACTATAGTATTAAATAACAAACAATATGGACTTTAAAGCTTTATTAAGGATAAAGAGCCATCACTTAACAATTGGAAGACCAATTCATTTACTAAAAAGCTAATTCTTTTCTGAATTTGTATACACCTGTTGATTGTCCCACACAAGATCCCAGATGTAGAAGTACCAGAAGGTTAAAATAAAGAGACAGAAGAAAAGAAACAGGAAATTATTAACCAAAATAAATCTGCTGTAGCTTCATTATTAGCACATAAAATAGACTTCAAGCCTCAAAAGATTTATTAAAGATAAAAAAAGCTATTGTAAATAATAAAAGGAACAATTCCTTGCCATATAAATTCAAGGCTATTCATTTCCATTTAGAACCATCTTGTTGGAATAATATACATTTTAACTGTAGCATTTGTGTTGCTTAATTCTGAATCTTTATAGTTTTATATCAGCAACATACAAATTCTCTGTACTCTTATACTCCCCCCAAATTTATGGAGTGAGCACTGACAAAATTGAACATTGATGCTGAAATGTCCAAAATCATCACAGAGATCTCTGAGAAACCATTACAACAAAATTCATCATTTTAATGAAATATGAAACATTTTAGTAGACTATCAACCAGGCCAAAAATTAAATCTCAATAATTACTAAGTGATGAAAATTATACACATGTCTTTTCTGACTATATTGCAATGAAAGTAGTAATTAGTTACAAAAAGCCAAAATCACACACCATTGATTAATAAATATTTAAATTACAGAAGAAATCAAAATAGACATTACAATGTATTTAGAATTAAATACATGAGCTGTATGTAACAAAACCTGGAAGATGCAGGAATAAAATGGTTTTTAGAAGGAAATTTGTGGTTGAGCATGCTTATTTTACAGTAGAGATATTACTAAAAATTAGGATTTAAGTGTTCAGTTCAAGAAGTTAGGGAAAAAGAAGAAGCCAAAGGCAGTAGAATTAAAAAAAAATCATAAAATTAGTTATTTTTAGGACCATGAAACAATAAAAAGGATATTTTTTGAGAACTAATAAAATCGTTAAATTTCTGAAGAGATTGATAAGAAACTCAAGAGAAAGCACAAATTAACTCTATTAAATTATAAAGGTAGCATAACTATAGTTGCAGAGGGCATTAAACATAAGAAGAATTCTACAAAAAATATGCTTAAAAATTTTAAATCTTAAATGAAATGTATGCACTTAGGGGAAAATAAAATGAACAAAACTTATACTATTAATAATAAATAGAAAATCTAAATAAACCCTAAAACTATTAAATAAACTTGATCAGTAATAAAAAGGCAACATTCCTAAGTGTTTTTACAGTTCTGTTTTGTCAAAACATCTGGGAAACACATTCCCATACTAATCCCTTACAGGTAATAAAAATGGGACACAGTACTATATTCAATGAGTCCAGTTCACCTTATTTCAAAATCAAACCAAGACAACATAAGAAAGAAAAACAATAGAAGAGTATCACTTGTGAACATAATGCAAAAATCTCAATAAAATCTTAGCAAACAAAATTAGCAAAGTGATTAAAGAATAACACATTATGACCAACTAGGATTCATCTTGGAAATAAGATAATTTAAAATGATAAATTCATTAATAGACTTGGTAAGAGCAAACTTAATTTCACTTCCTGCTAAAATTAAACAAACAATTGGTAAAGGGGAATCTAAAATGAATAAATTCACAAGGACATGACTGATAGAAGAGACAGAAATAGGGCTGGGAAGATGCGATGTGAAGGATGGACAGCAAAGGAGGCAGCCTGACCAAGTCAGACCAAGCTGAATCCTAAACCGGAAGAGAGGAAATCAATTGAACTAGGCAGTGTGTACTGTAGAAATTCTACAAGTCTCTGTAACTGACAACACAATCTACCTCTGGAAGTTCATGGGGAGGGTAAACTGCAAACAGTATGACTATTCTAAAGTCTTTTGAAGAAGTAGTTTAATTCCAAGATCTCCAACCCAGTTCTGAGGGAAAGTCTGCCCTGCCTACAGAAGCGGGGACCACTCTCTGAGAAGGGCCCCTGGGCTTCTGCAGGAAGGGATGAGTGTGCAATAATGAAGGTAGGAGCACTGTATTGAAAATGGAGGGACCAGAAAAGTTCCATCTGCATACCAAAAGATGAGCCCACAAATATCCACCGCCATCCCCAACTTGGTTCCTAGATTTCTAGCAACGGTTTTTGTTGTTTTCTTTTTGGAAGGGGATTGGAAGTTTCTTTAAGAAATCTGACCAGTCCTAAAAAACAATCTAGTGTTTCCAAATGAAACAGCTTCTTCACACCTCCCTATATTTAAGTCTACAGTCTACAAGCCCCTCCCAGGTGTTTATGTTTTCCAGTAAGCTTTTTAATAATTCAAGTTGAAGTGTGTGCCAACATCACACAGTATCTGAAGAAATGTCTAATATGAAACACATGAAAGCAAAGAGGGAACAGTAACTGTGACCCTAACAATATTTTGTTTTCCAGAAACTCTTAATGTCTGATGCTTTCTCCATCAAAATATAATGATAGGTATCCATTAAACTTCAGACGTTTGGCTTTACAGAGGAAAGTGAGGCCAACCTCATTTTTGTTCTTTTACAGTTTTATTATCTGTTAAAATTCATTCAAGATTCTTTTGGTTTTTATAGGAAGGGTCAGAATTTTATAGAGTTTGTAGGAGACAGAAAATAAGAAACATCATTGAGCATTTGCTTGAAGGTGTTTGGGGAGATTTTTGGCAAAAACGATGATTATGAAGTCTTTCTATATAATTCTCTTTTGCTTCCTCATTAAAATACTTAAAGATATATAATGTTTTCTGAAATTAGAACATCAATCTTTAGTTTGCTTGATGGAATACCATGTATCTAAAACTGTACACAAAGTGACCTAGTTATATTTGGGTTACAGGTGCAAGTAAGAACCAACAGTCCCTTAATGTGTCCTTGGAATGGCTATATCTTTATGGATATCTTCATATTGGGAGGTGTGGGGCATGGAATGGTAATCTTGCACATTAAACATGGCCTCCCTGAAAAGATGGCTGCTTATGGAGAGTTGGCTACCCATTTTCCCATTGACAAAAATCTGAATCTCTCAGTAGAAGAATTCTAAGTCAATAGGAAAGATAAATTACTTCCCTAACTTCTTTAAATTGGATTAGAACAGGACACTTACTGTGTTACTTTGTGTATTGGTTTATTTTAATCTCTCTTTCTGTCACAATTAGTAGAAATTCTTAGCTCTTAAACTGTCAGTGTCCATTTTTTTAGCTTATTTTTAATTTTTTTAATGTGTATTTATTTTTGAGAGAGAGAGAGAGTGTGAGCAGGGAAGGGACAGAGAGAGAGGGAGACACAGCAGGCTCCAGGCTCTGAGCTGTCAGCGCAGAGCCCAATGTGGGGCTCAAACCCATGAACTGTGAGATCATGACCTGAGCCGAAGTCAGGCGCTTAACCAACTGAGCCACCCAGGCACCCTGCATCAGTGTCCATTTAAATGATGGTGTGAATTTTTGTCTTTATCCGTGTCCTTACAAGTATTTGGTGGTGAGTTTAAGAGTCCGTGTCTGAAGCTTGCTAGGCGAGTACCACTTTACATGAGAAGTCTGGGTTGCCACTTGAGAGTTCACAGCTCCAAATTAAACCCTCTTGTCTGCTTCCTTATGAAAACTCTGCACCTCTCCAGTGAGGAGAAATGATTTGGAGTATTCATCCACATGACATATTTATTTTTTACCCATTATGTTCCAGGCTTTGTTTGGGGGCCCTAGGGTCATAATTGTTAGTATGATATTACTTCACCTCCCAGAGGAATAGCAATCTAATGAGAAGATGGCCACAAAACAGATACATCTGGTGCAAGTGGAAGGCGCTGTAATAGTGGCAAGCACAGAGTAGCCTCACTTACACCAAACTAGGATTTCTTAGAAGGGATAACCAAGGTCAAGCATGGATAGATTGTTCTGGGTAGGAAAAAAGGCTCCCACATACATTTTTTTTTAGTTTGATATGTATGTGTTTTCCCATTCATCTCTAATAGCTTTATTGAGATATAATTCATGTAACGTTCAATTCACCTAAAGTGTACTTTATTGGTTTCTAATACGTCCATAATTATGTACAGTCATTATCACAGCCAATTTTAGAACATTTTTGTCACATCAAAAAGAAACCCCATACCCTTTAGCTATTATTCTTCTATACTCTCCCCTCTACTCTCAGCCTTGCACAACCATTAAGATACATTCTGTCTCTGTAGATTTTCCTATTTTGTACTTTCAAATAAGTGGAGTTATATAGTATGTGCTCTTTTGTGACTGGCTTTTTTCACTTAGCCTAAAGTTTTCACTAAACACAGAGTTACCATGTGACCCAGCAATGCTACTTCTAGGTATATGGAAAGAGCAATAAAAACATCACGCAACATCATGTATGTGAACATTTATAGCAGCATTATTCATAATAGCCAAAAAATGGAGAAAACCTAAATGTCTATCCACAAATGAATGCATAAGTAAAATGTGATATATCCCTACATTGCAATATTATTCAGCCATAAGAAGGAATGATGTACCAGTACATGCATACATGTCGCAAGGTGCTTTACCTATGATCTGAGACAGTGAGGATGAGAGACGTAAAACAGTTTAGGATTACAATCATCATCAACTCCTGTTAAACTGAATTGCACTGTCAACAGGACACACTAAATTGAGTTCATGGACCCAATTCCTATGTGAGTATTGTAGAGAGGTTTCCCACACAACACCAAGCAATTCTGTCTAGACACCTTACTGGTGTCCCGGCATTTAACTCAGTTCTGATGCTATCTACCTGGAATAGCATCAGATTCTACAGGTTGACTGCAAGACTGCCACTGTGTTCCAACCCCCCACCCCCACCCCCCATGCCACTTCAGAGGTCAGTAGTAAGCCCAAACTGTTACCTGGCTTCTGACTGGCTGGTTAGAAATTAAAGGTTTCAACGATCTCTTCCAGCTCTGGATGCCAATAGAAAGTCCAGGTTGTTACCTGTACTTTTGACCAAACTGGCTATAAATCAGAGGTTCCCCCCAACCTTCTCCTCCAGTTCAGTTAATTTGCTAGAGCCATTCCCAGAACTCAGAGAAACATTATACTTACTAGATCATCAATTTATTATAAAAGGGTAGAACTCAGGGGCAGCCAGATGGAAGAGATGCATAGGGCAAGGTATGGGGAAAGGGCACAGAGTTTCCATGGCCTCTCCAGGCATGCTACTCCATGTGTTCACTAATCCATGAAACCTCTGAACATCTCTGAAACCTATGCTTTTGGGTTTTTACGGAGGCTTCATTACATAGGCATAATTGACTAAATCACTGAGGAAAGATTCAGCCTTCAACCTCTCTCCCTCTCCTTGGCTGTCAGGGGATGAGACTGAAATTTCTTACCCTCTAGGAGTGCCTGGGTGGCTCAAAAGGTTAAGTGTCTGACTCTTGACTTCAGCTCACCTCATGATCTCACAGCTTCGTGGTTCGTGTCCCGCATTGGGCTCTGTGCTGAGAGTGTAGAGCATGCTTGGGATTCTCCCTCTCTCTCTGCCCACCACCGCCCCCCCCAGCCCCTGCCCAATGTCACTATCTTTGTCCCTCTCAAAATAAATAAATGAACGTAAATTTTTTTTTCTAACTCTCTAATCATGTGGTTGGTTCCTCTGGTGACCATCTCCCATCTTGAGATCCATAAGTCACCTCATTAACATAATGTAAAGGACATCCTTAAACTATGATGACTAAGGAAATTCCAGGGAGGTTAGGAGCTGTGAGCCAGGAACCATAGAAGAAGACCAAATCTATATTTCTTATAAATCACAATATCACAATCTCCCTCATTCTCCTTCTAAACTCTTCCCCTAAGTCTCTTAGATCAGAGGCCTGTATGAAAAAATATAAGGCTATGGAACTGGCTTTGATTCAGATGATTTTACCATTCAGAAATTTACTAGGTTGAAGAGAAATAAAAAAAGAAAGAATGAAAAGAAAAAAGAAAAATAAACAACTCCAGAGTGTAGCAGCTTTCATTCAAAAAAGGAAACAAAGTCTCTTCATTTAAACTTGCTGAGCAGCAATCCTTCCCACCCCCACACCATGAGAGGTACTATGGGGATTGTTCAGTGAGGTCATTGAGACAGCATGCCTGCTGGGTTGACTTGCCAGCAGGGCCTGGACAATGGGAGGCTCCTCACCTGCTCCCCTGCCCTTGGAATATATATTCTGCTCACCATATTCACAGCCAGAGCCATTTGAGGTAAACAGCCTTGAGATGGTAATGTGTTGTTGAGACCATCTGGACAGTCCACGTGACTCACCCTCGTACAAGGCCTCTGGCACTCAGGTGCAGTGATCCACTCTTCTTGTGACCGCCCTAAAGATGCCTCATAAATTTCCTTGCTTATTACACATGCTGCCTACTAATCTGGAGTGGTCTGCCTCTTTATTGTGTCTCTCCTTGCTCTCTGTGTACAGGTCCAGCTCTGAATGAACAGGGATATAGTAAAGAGACTGAAAACAGCAGTCAGTGTGCAGTGTGGACAAGTCCCTCCTCCTTGTTCAGTTGTCTGTTACCAGTGTTTTAAGCTTTTCAAGCTTTAGATTACACTATGTATTTCACTGTGCACGGTACAGATTGTCACTATGGAGACTCTGTATCTACATCTAATCTTTGTCTCTCTCTCTGTCTGTCTCTCTCTTTTGTCTCTCTTGGAAAACTGTTTATGCCTATTCAGGTGAAAAGAAGAATTTCTTAAGACTTTGATGTCCATTTTCAAGAGCTGAGCAACACATTTCTTATTCACCCAAATCTCAGTTTTGAGTACCTTTCATTCGTATAAACACCCCAAATTTTTGAGGTACAGATTTTCTATTGGAACTGTACAGGAACCCTAAGATTAGTTCCACTCATTCTATCCACTAATTTTATAGAGCAGGAAAGAAAGGACGAAAGAGGTGTAATAAAGTAGCAAAGATTACAGTTACATGGAAGCAGAACGAGCATCAGAACCCAGTCTTCTTGACCCTTATTTAATGCTCTTTATTTTTTTGTTTTTTATTTAAATTCCAGTTAGTTAACATACAATGTAATATTAACTTCAAGTGTACAATTTAATGGTCTTTAAACTCTTCATTCTCCATCTATTGTGAGAAACCTAAAAGATTTCAAGATATGAAACCTTTGAAAGTTGCCTGTCTCTCTTGTCTGTGAAGCCAAGAGCAACTTCACGAATGTTTTATGAAACACCCCAGAGCCCATGCCATTGTGAGATTTTCATCCCACCCCCATTTATTTCTCCCTCAAACCCATTAGTGACAATTAACTTAGTACAAGGCTATCCATGCAGGCTTTTTACCTCTTCCCAGAGATCTCTCTGTTCACCATCAGATGTTGGTCTGGCAACAATTTGATTCCATGTGTAATGGCTATTGCGTTGCCCCTCTCAACAAGTTGGTGGGACTCTGGATTGCAAATCAGAGTATAACTTCAGAGTGATAAAAAAAATAGAGCATCACTGAATCCCAGGAGCCTCTACCCTTTTCTTAGTCCCGGCTCTTTCACGGACACTTACTGTGAAAACACTGTCTTCAAGCCAGCATTTATTTATTGAATACGGGCATCTGGTAAAAGCTTGGGGGAATAAGAAACATACTGAAGAGGTACCTGATGGGAAGAGAGAGGGAATAAAAGCCTCTTTTCAAACTAATACAAAAAAAATAACCTTACTTTAGTTCAGTGACATAATAATACTTACATCTGAATGCAGACTGGTCTGCGGGAAAACTACCTGCAGATACAGATTTTCAGGCTCCATTTTCAAAATTTCTAATTCAGGAAACCTTATTTTTGAAATTTCCCCATATAATGCTGACATGAAACCAGATTTGATTTCTCTAATCAATATTTTATAGTTTGGGTCATACAAGTTTTCCATATTTCTTGCATATATTCTTAGATTTATCCATAAAAATTTTATGCATTTTGATAAATTATAAATTGTACCATTTATAATTATATTATATATAATAATATATATTATATATTTAATTATATATATTTACTATTTTTTTTTTTATGAAGTTTATTGACAAATTGGTTTCCATACAACACCCAGTGCTCATCCCAAAAGGTGCCCTCCTCAATACCCATCACCCACCCGCCCCTCCCTCCCACCCCCCATCAACCCTCAGTTTGTTCTCAGTTTTTAACAGTCTCTTATGCTTTGGCTCTCTCCCACTCTAACGTCTTTTTTTTTTTTTTCTCCTTTCCCCTCCCCCATGGGTTCCTGTTGAGTTTCTCAGGATCCACATAAGAGTGAAACCATATGGTATCTGTCTTTCTCTGTATGGCTTATTTCACTTAGCATCACACTCTCCAGTTCCATCCACGTTGCTACAAAAGGCCATATTTCATTTTTTCTCATTGCCACGTAGTATTCCATTGTGTATATAAACCACAATTTCTTTATCCATTCATCAGTTGATGGACATTTAGGCTCTTTCCATAATTTGGCTATTGTTGAGAGTGCTGCTATGAACATTGGGGTACAAGTGCCCCTATGCATCAGTACTCCTGTATCCCTTGGGTAGATTCCTAGCAGTGCTATTGCTGGGTCATAGGGTAGGTCTATTTTTAATTTTCTGAGGAACCTCCACACTGTTTTCCAGAGCGGCTGCACCAATTTGCATTCCCACCAACAGTGCAAGAGGGTTCCCGTTTCTCCACATCCTCTCCAGCATCTATAGTCTCCTGATTTGTTCATTTTGGCCACTCTGACTGGCGTGAGGTGATACCTGAGTGTGGTTTTGATTTGTATTTCCCTGATAAGGAGCGACGCTGAACATCTTTTCATGTGCCTGTTGGCCATCTGGATGTCTTCTTTAGAGAAGTGTCTATTCATGTTTTCTGCCCATTTCTTCACTGGGTTATTTGTTTTTCGGGTGTGGAGTTTGGTGAGCTCTTTATAGATTTTAGATACTAGCCCTTTGTCCGATATGTCATTTGCAAATATCTTTTCCCATTCCGTTGGTTGTCTTTTAGTTTTGTTGGTTGTTTCCTTTGCTGTGCAGAAGCTTTTTATCTTCATAAGGTCCCAGTAATTCACTTTTGCTTTTAATTCCCTTGCCTTTGGGGATGTGTCGAGTAAGAGATTGCTACGGCTGAGGTCAGAGAGGTCTTTTCCTGCTTTCTCCTCTAAGGTTCTGATGGTTTCCTGTCTCACATTTAGGTCCTTTATCCATTTTGAGTTTATTTTTGTAAATGGTGTGAGAAAGTGGTCTAGTTTCAACCTTCTGCATGTTGCTGTCCAGTTCTCCCAGCACCATTTGTTAAAGAGGCTGTCTTTTTTCCATTGGATGTTCTTTCCTGCTTTGTCAAAGATGAGTTGGCCATATGTTTGTGGGTCTAGTTCTGGGGTTTCTATTCTATTCCATTGGTCTGTGTGTCTGTTTTTGTGCCAATACCATGCTGTCTTGATGATGACAGCTTTGTAGTAGAGGCTGAAGTCTGGGATTGTGATGCCTCCTGCTTTGGTCTTCTTCTTCAAAATTCCTTTGGCTATTCGGGGCCTTTTGTGGTTCCATATGAATTTTAGGATTGCTTGTTCTAGTTTCGAGAAGAATGCTGGTGCAATTTTGATTGAGATTGCATTGAATGTGTAGATAGCTTTGGGTAGTATTGACATTTTGACAATATTTATTTTTCCAATCCATGAGCAGGGAATGTCTTTCCATTTCTTTAAATCTTCTTCAATTACCTTCATAAGCTTTCTATAGTTTTCAGCATACAGATCCTTTACATCTTTGGTTAGATTTATTCCTAGGTATTTTATGCTTTTTGGTGCAATTGTGAATGGGATCAGTTTCTTTATTTGTCTTTCTGTTGCTTCATTGTTAGTGTATAAGAATGCAACTGATTTCTGTACATTGATTTTGTATCCTGCAACTTTGCTGAATTCATGTATCAGTTCTAGCAGACTTTTGGTGGAGTCTATCGGATTTTCCATGTATAATATCATGTCATCTGCAAAAAGCGAAAGCTTGACTTCATCTTTGCCAATTTTGATGCCTTTGATTTCCTTTTGTTGTCTGATTGCTGATGCTAGAACTTCCAGCACTATGTTAAATAACAACGGTGAGAGTGGGCATCCCTGTCGTGTTCCTGATCTCAGGGAAAAAGCTCTCAGTTTTTCCCCGTTGAGGATGATGTTAGCTGTGGGCTTTTCATAAATGGCTTTTATGATCTTTAAGTATGTTCCTTCTATCCCGACTTTCTCAAGGGTTTTTATTAAGAAAGGGTGCTGGATTTTATCAAAGGCCTTTTCTGCATCGATTGACAGGATCATATGGTTCTTCTCTTTTTTTTTGTTAATGTGATGTATCACGTTGATTGATTTGCGAATGTTGAACCAGCCCTGCATCCCAGGAATGAATCCCACTTGATCATGGTGAATAATTCTTTTTATATGCTGTTGAATTCGATTTGCTAGTATCTTATTGAGAATTTTGGCATCCATATTCATCAGGGATATTGGCCTGTAGTTCTCTTTTTTTACTGGGTCTCTGTCTGGTTTAGGAATCAAAGTAATACTGGCTTCATAGAATGAGTCTGGAAGTTTTCCTTCCCTTTCTATTTCTTGGAATAGCTTGAGAAGGATAGGTATTATCTCTGCTTTAAACGTCTGGTAGAACTCCCCTGGGAAGCCATCTGGTCCTGGACTCTTATTTGTTGGGAGATTTTTGATAACCGATTCAATTTCTTCGCTGGTTATGGGTCTGTTCAAGCTTTCTATTTCCTCCTGATTGAGTTTTGGAAGAGTGTGGGTGTTCAGGAATTTGTCCATTTCTTCCAGGTTGTCCAATTTGTTGGCATATAATTTTTCATAGTATTCCCTGATAATTGTTTGTATCTCTGAGGGATTGGTTGTAATCATTCCATTTTCATTCATGATTTTATCTATTTGGGTCATCTCCCTTTTCTTTTTGAGAAGCCTGGCTAGAGGTTTGTCAATTTTGTTTATTTTTTCAAAAAACCAACTCTTGGTTTCGTTGATCTGCTCTACAGTTTTTTTAGATTCTATATTGTTTATTTCTGCTCTGATCTTTATTATTTCTCTTCTTCTGCTGGGTTTAGGCTGCCTTTGCTGTTCTGCTTCTATTTCCTTTAGGTGTGCTGTTAGATTTTGTATTTGGGATTTTTCTTGTTTCTTGAGAGAGGCCTGGATTGCGATGTATTTTCCTCTCAGGACTGCCTTCGCTGCGTCCCAAAGCGTTTGGATTGTTGTATTTTCATTTTCGTTTGTTTCCATATATTTTTTGATTTCTTCTCTAATTGCCTGGTTGACCCACTCATTCGTGAGTAGGGTGTTCTTTAACCTCCATGCTTTTGGAGGTTTTCCAGACTTTTTCCTGTGGTTGACTTCAAGCTTCATAGCATTGTGGTCTGAAAGTATGCATGGTATAATTTCAATTCTTGTAAACTTATGAAGGGCTGATTTGTGACCCAGTATATGATCTATCTTGGAGAATGTTCCATGTGCACTCGAGAAGAAAGTATATTCTGTTGCTTTGGGATGCAGAGTTCTAAATATATCTGTCAAGTCCATCTGATCCAGTGTCTCATTCAGGGCCCTTGTTTCTTTATTGACCGTGTGTCTAGATGATCTATCCATTTCTGTAAGTGGGGTGTTAAAGTCCCCAGCAATTACCACATTCTTATCAATAAGGTTGCTTCTGTTTATGAGTAATTGTTTTATATATTTGGGGGCTCCGGTATTCGGCGCATAGACATTTATAATTGTTAGCTCTTCCTGATGGATAGACCCTGTAACTATTATATAATGTCCTTCTTCATCTCTTGTTACAGCCTTTAATTTAAAGTCTAGTTTGTCTGATATAAGTATGGCTACTCCAGCTTTCTTCTGGCTTCCAGTAGCATGATAAATAGTTCTCCATCCCCTCACTCTCAATCTAAAGGTGTCCTCAGGTCTAAAATGAGTCTCTTGTAGACAGCAAATAGATGGGTCTTGTTTTTTTATCCATTCTGATACCCTATGTCTTTTGGTTGGCGCATTTAATCCATTTACATTCAGTGTTATTATAGAAAGATACGGGTTTAGAGTCATTGTGATGTCTGTATGTTTTATGCTTGTAGTGATGTCTCTGGTACTTTGTCTCACAGGGTCCCCCTTAGGATCTCTTGTAGGGCTGGTTTAGTGGTGACAAATTCCTTCAGTTTTTGTTTGTTTGGGAAGACCTTTATCTCTCCTTCTATTCTAAATGACAGACTTGCTGGATAAAGGATTCTTGGCTGCATATTTTTGCTGTCTAGCACCCTGAAAATCTCGTGCCAATTCTTTCTGGCCTGCCAAGTTTCAAAAGAGAGATCAGTCACGAGTCTTATAGGTCTCCCTTTATATGTGAGGGCACGTTTACCCCTTGCTGCTTTCAGAATTTTCTCTTTATCCTTGTATTTTGCCAGTTTCACTATGATATGTCGTGCAGAAGATCGATTCAAGTTACGTCTGAAGGGAGTTCTCTGTGCCTCTTGGATTTCAATGCCTTTTTCCTTCCCCAGTTCAGGGAAGTTCTCAGCTATTATTTCTTCAAGTACCCCTTCAGCACCTTTCCCTCTCTCTTCCTCCTCTGGGATACCAATTATGCGTAAATTATTTCTTTTTAGTGTATCACTTAGTTCTCTAATTTTCCCCTCATACTCCTGGATTTTTTTATCTCTCTTTTTCTCAGCTTCCTCTTTTTCCATAACTTTATCTTCTAGTTCACCTATTCTCTCCTCTGCCTCTTCCATCCGAGCTGTGGTGGTTTGCATTTTGTTTTCCATTTCCTTTAAAGCGTTTTTCAGCTCCTCGTGACTGTTCATTAGTCCCCTGATGTCTGTAGCAAGAGATTCTCTGCTGTCCTGTATGCTGTTTTCCAGCCCAGCGATTAATTTTATGACTATTATTCTAAATTCACTTTCTGTTATATTATTTAAATCCTTTTTGATCAGCTCATTAGCTGTTGTTATTTCCTGGAGATTCTTCTGGGGGGAATTCTTCCGCTTGGTCATTTTGGATAGTCCCTGGTGTGTTGAGGGCCTGCAGGGCACTTCCCCTGTGCTGTGGTGTATAACTGGAGTTGGTGGGCGGGGCCGCAGTCCGACCTGATGTCTGCCCCCAGCCCACCGCTGGGGCCACAGTCAGACTGGTGTGTGCCTTCTCTTCCCCTCTCCTAGGGGCGGGATTCACTGTGGGGTGGCGTGGCCCGTCTGGGCTACTTGCACACTGCCAGGCTTGTGATGCTGGGGATCTGGCGTATTAGCTGGGGTGGGAAGGCAAGGTGCACGGCGGCAGGGGGGGCAGGCTTAGCTCGCTTCTCCTTAGGTGATCCACTTCAGGAGGGGCCCTGTGCAGCCGGAGGGAGTCAGATCGCTGCCGGAGGTTTGGCTCCGCAGAAGCACAGAGTTGGGTGTTCGCGCGGAGCGAGCAATTTCCCTGGCCGGAGCCGGTTCCCTTTGGGATTTTGGCTGGGGGATGGGCGGGGGAGATGGCGCTGGAGAGCGCCTTTGTTCCCCGCCAACCTGAGCTCTGTCGTCCGGGGGCTCCGCAGCTCACCCTCCCTTTGTCCTCCAGCCTTCCCGCTTTCTGAGCAGAGCTGTTAACTTATGACCTCCCAGACGCTAAGTCGCGCTTGCTGTCGGAACACAGTCCGTCAGGCCCCTCCGCTTTTGCAAGCCGGACTCGGGGGCTCTGCTTGGCCGGCGAGCCGCCCCTCCGCCCCGGCTCCCTCCCGCCAGTCCGTGGAGCGCGCACCGCCTCGCCGCCCTTCCTACCCTCTTCCGTGGGCCTCTCGTCTGCACTTGGGTCCGGTGACTCTGTTCTGCTAATCCTCTGGCGGTTTTCTGGGTTATTTAGGCAGGTGTAGGTGGAATCTAAGTGATCAGCAGGACGCGCGGTGAGCCCAGCGTCCTCCTACGCCGCCATCTTCCTTCCTTCGCCTATATTTACTATTATATATAACATATAAATATATATTTCTTATATACATAATTTATATTTAAATATTCTATATTTAATTATATAATCCAAATAATAATTAATTGTACTTTTCAAATTATGTAAATATTCAATTAATATTTTTGTGCATATTTGGGATATTCTATATCTTCAATAATATCTTTTGTGGAGGGAAAAGCAGTTTTATTCCTTCCTTTCCAATCTATGTTTTTATCTCTTTAACCTGTTTTACTGAACTGGCTAGGATATGCAGTACTATCTTGAATATGAGTGGTGAGACTAGATGTAATTACCCTGTTCCTGATCTTAGGGGAAAATAAACTATGATTTTAGCTGTAGGGTTTTTGTAGATAAGCTTTATTAGTTTGTGGAAGTTTTCTTCTGTCCCTAGGTATTGGAAAGGTTTTTTTTTGGCGGGGGGCAGTCATGAATAGATGTTGAATTTCATCAAGTATTTATTCTTGCAACTATTGAGATGGTCATATAATAGTCTCTTTTTAAATCAGTATGAATGGCTTTTTAAAATTTGATTAAACCTTATATTCCTGGGATAAATTTCTACTTAATCATGGCATATTTTACTTTTTATAAGCTACTATATTTGATATGCTTATATTTTGCTAGGAATTTTTGCATCCCTGCAATCTGAGTACGATAGTAGAGTTCACAGATTAGACGTTTTAGAATAAGGAGAAGATGGAGTTCTGGACTAAATTCTGCCCTGGATATGGGTTATGATTCACTCTAGGCCAGTACTGTTCACTTTAATAGTATTAACAAAAATCCCTTGCAATTATTAGCAATTTACACTTTGAAATCCTTCATAAGCTTTGTTTCATAAGATAACTTCATGGCAGAATATTTCCTTCTCATTTTTCAGAGACAGCAACTGAAATTTGAGAAGGCGAAGTGACTTGCTCAAGTTCTCACGGTTTACGATATTTCGTTAGTAACTGGGGGACAACACTGTAATATAGCAATTATTTTGAAAGATAACATTTCTAACTTCAAATCAGTGTTCTTAACATGTAACCATCTTACAAACATTTTGGCTAATATGTTTAGCCAGATATTTTGGTATAGGGGATTCATTTTATTTATTTACTTACTTATTTATTTATTTGATTATTTTATTTATTTTAAATTTAAATCCAAGTTAGTTAACATGTTGTGTAATAATGATTTCAGGAATAGAATCTAGTGATTCATCACTTACATGTAATACCCAGTGTTGATCCAAACAAGTGCCCTCCTTAATGCCCATCACCCATTTAGCCCATCCCCCCCCCCCAAACACCCTGCCAGCAACCCTAAGTTTGTTGTCTATATTTAAGAGTTTCTTATGGTTTGTCTCCCAGATAATTTATTTTTATGCTCCTGGATGCCCTACTCTGTACTCCTCTCTTTTTTCCCTGCCCATGTTCAGTCCTGACACCCTAGATATTTAGGGTCTACATGATCTATTTACTAAATCCTCCTCACACATACCCACATACCTCAACCATCACAACTGCTTAAACTTTCATTCATGGCATCTTAAAGAACTATATTTCCTTGAATCTAAAACACTACTGATTATCAGGTGCATTATCAGTAGCACCATTAGTTTATGTACAACACAGAGAGAAATTTATTATTGCAAATTATGTAATGATACCTTCTATTATCACATTCATTATAATCCTAATAGTAGACATGTTAAAATGTGAAAAGGCTGCTTCAATTATCTGTGGCTGTGTAATAATCCACTCCAAAATTTAGTGACTTAATATAAAACTTCACTGGTAGTTTTTGTGGTTCTGTGCATTTGGTAGGCTCAACTGAGCCATCCTCTCTTGGGTTTTCTCAAATAACTACATTTAAATGAGAGTTTTGACTACAGTAATCTAAGACATCACTGGGATGGATGTCCCAAATGGTTCATTCACATGGATTGCCATTGATGTTGACTGTTGGATGAAAGCTTAGCCAGACCTGTTGAATAGACTGCCTGCACATAACCTCTCCACATGGAATGTGCTTCTCATGACACAGAAACTTGGTTCAAAGAACGAGTATTCCGAAATGTGTCCCAGTAAAACAAAATAGGTGCTTCCAATCTAATTAAGGGCCAGGCTTATAACTGGAATACCACTATTTCACTTAAAATCTATCAGAAAAAAAGTCACAAGGCTTCCCTGATTCAAGTGAATACAGAAGTAGCCTCTCTATCTTGTTGGAGGATTGGCAGATGCAAATACATTACAAATATAAGTATCCTTCTGTGAGTTCAAGAAAAATCTGACAATATGCATCCAGCTTGTTAATTGTATTTGCTTCTGGATATGGAAGATTGGAAGGGGTGCCTTTTAACTTCTTTGTGGAACTAAAATTTAAATGTTGGAAGTATAACATCACTTTTTAACATGTTTTCCAAATACATTTAAAGAGTATTAAAGAAATATGTTCTGAATTAATGTTGGCTAGCTGCCTTCCCCCAAGTTTTTCAGAGCTCCTCAAGAGACAGAAGTGATGACTACTATTGAAACTATAGTTTATCTGAATATTCCACAATTCTGTTTTTCTAAAAAATTGCTTTAGAAAATCTTTGTTATATTTTTAGCCCTCACCCTTCCACAAGAATCAAGCCCTCAAAGAAGTAAAATTTAGTAACATTATTCTTCAAAGCAGGTGCCCACATTTTTGGTAAAGGAGTAAATCTTGGAAAGGTAAGAAAAGACGGCAATGGAAAGTTAGGACTAGAAAACTGTGCTCTTCATCCTTTGTATTATATAAATAGCCATAATGATGGAAAGGTGAAGGAATAGAGGGGATTCTGATGGTATTATTTAGCTATTTCAACATATCAAGTCTTCACAATATCTTCTCTTTCTCAGTTAGGCTCTGTGTAGGCAAGGCCATGTATCAAGAAAAGGTCCTAAAGGCCAATGGCTTAGAAGAAATAGTGATTATTTCTGTAATCATTATAGGGACACTATAGCATCAATAACTACTATTAAATTCAACTTTAATTCTTCCTCTCATTTTTAGCAAAATATCATCAGGTGAAAGAATTGCAAATTGGGATGGAGGCCTTTGAAGACTTCAAAATGAAGTCTGAGGGTTTAAAGATTGATATACCCCAAATATATCATAGAGGACTTTACAATTAACCTGTGCATATTGTTTTCTTTATCTACTATAAAGCTTTCTCCTTGGGCTACCCTATTTTCTGAACTTCTATTCAAGCATGCAATTAGTGTAGACACTGGAGCAATGAGAACTCAAATTTGCCATATTTATAGTTAATTTTTCCTTTCCTGATTTTCTCCCTCCCTGTCCATGAAACTTCTTTTACTGATTAGATTGACACTGACTAAGGTGTATCCAGAGTTGGAGCCTGGATCTGTTATGACAGGTAATAAATCACCTGAAAACTCTTTTTGAAGTATTTGAGGAGGTGTCAAAATCACTCTTCTAGCAAGTTGATGACAGGGATTATTTTTCCCCTCAGATGACAAGAGCTTTCACACTCACGCCAATTGTAGAGTGGTTATTGAACTAATGACCCAATTCCAATCAAATGCTTATATTTCTTGTCATCTGTTCTGTGGTCATGAAGAGGATGGGAAGCTGAAGGTGTTGATTTGGGACTTTTAAAAAATATCTTTTAATACACAGTCAGAGAAACACATTTTTATTAATGTCATAATAAGTATTTCCTCCCTATCCTTTCCTATTCCAAATAAGCAGGAAATCCAATTAGATTAATCAGTAATATTTCTCTCCTAGATTTCCAGGGTGACATCATTAGGGAAAAAAAAAATCAGAGGCCTGTCACCCTCTGGTCCAATGCAAGTTAAATTTGTTAAACTTTAGCTGGACCTTCAGTATTCCTATTCATCCTTCCTACAAAAGATAATCCAATCCCCATCCCACCCACCCACCACCCCCCCCCCCTTTTTTTTTTTTTTGCATACTTATTCTTCTTAGCAGATGACCTGGTCTTTAGCTAGAAAATCCCTCCTTTTTCAGAGGAATGGGTCATTCTACCTTTCCTCCTATTGATTTCTCTTGCAATTTGCTCTCTTGTATCTCCTCCCAAGCCCTGTTCCAATTGCCGTATCACACCCTACAACCACTCTGCATTCTGCCCTGAATCTTATCAAGTATTTTGTCCATGGAAAAACCTTCTCATGGCTCTTTTCCTTGTCTTCACTTTATAGCCTGATTCCCACTTTCTTTCACCATTTTATCTGACTTTAGTTTCCTTCATGATAGGAAATACATCTCTCACAGTTTAAGGAGTAGATTCCTAGGAGCTACAACAGGAGTTTTATTGTCTTTGACCTCTCTCTGCACACTGATTCTGTTGTCTTCCTCCTCCATACTAAAAATCTCTCCTTTTGCTTTTTTATGGTTTCCTCCTCCTCTGATTATTTTACACACATTCCTTTACTTCCTTTTCTTTCTCCTATCATCACTTACGTGGAGGTTTCTCACAGTTCTCTTGCCCAGTGTGCAGTAAGCCAAACACTGACACCAGTTTTTTCAGTAGAGAAAAAGGAGTTTATTGCAAGCAAGGGTTTTATTGCTTGCAAGCAAGCAGAGGGAAGATTTCTTGAACCTACCTCGTCAAATGCTGAGTGTATTTAAGGGCAAAGGGTCAGGATATGGAATGTGCTGATTGGCTATAGTGACAGAGAGGTGATCCCCTTTCTGGGCATGCACATTCAGAAATCATGCCTCTTCTTGGGACAGATGTTCAAAGAATGGTGAGGTTAATATGACCGATGGGGGGGAGATCTCAGAGTTTGTCACCATAGTGGTTACTTTCATTCACTCTTGATCCCTTTTGCACAACTGCAAGACTTCTTCCCAATTTCTGTCTTAGATGGTCTCATTGATGTTCAGTCAAATTTCTGGAAGACAGACTTGTGAATCAGGCTAAGAGTTTCTTAGAGTAGAACTGTCAAGCATTTGTTAACCTGTTGGTTTCATTCTTAGTCTCTTCCTTTAATCTATCTATTTTCTCTTCCTGGGAAGATATGTAAACTTTTATAGTTTTAATTACTTTTTTTTAATGACAACAACAACTGGAATTTCTAGGTGGTTTCCTATCCAAGTACTAAGCTGTACCCTGCTTAGCTTCTGAGATCCGATGAGATTGGGCATGTTCAGGGTGGTATGGCCATAGACGTAAGTACCTAAGAAAAGTTATCCAGGAACTATTTATAAAATTGTCTACTATTTCAATCTCTCCATTTAGACCAATAAACTTTGGAAGAGGAGCAGAACTGCCACCCTAAAATATGACGCTTGCCCTTGATAAGGGAGTGTGGGGCAAGCTGAGGGCAAAGTACAGGCTAACAGCACCTCCCCCCCCCACCCCTCCTCATCAGGTGGTTTAAGTGTGATATTCCTCAGACACTCCTGGCTTCCCAAGAACAAGAGACAGGAAAGAAAGCAAGTGGTTGACTGATAGAGATCATAGTCATACAGGATACGAGTCTCCTTCAGTTTACAGATAACTTAGTAAACTGCAAGAAAAAGGCAATCTTATCCATAGCCTAATCTCTAGAAACCTATAGACTCCATTTCTTACAGCCCTAATATCACCCTCATCAAGATGTAAGGGGGTTTAAGTGCTTGCCATGGTGATGTGGGAAGCAAAGGCAAATGAAAAATTAAATTCTCTTTCTGCCTACAGCCCGTTGACAAGTCCTTGAAAGAGGCAGAGTGACCTCCCTGTAGTTCAGCTGCCTTGATGCTGACACTTTGCTAGGGGCAAAAGGGAATCTTGGCTTAACATTATCCCAACCTTCAGGATCCTGTAAGTCTACTTTAACATATAAAAATTCCTTTGGGGACTTCTTTTATCTCAACTCCCCCAAGGTACATGCTGGCAATCATACTCCAAACTTATGGCCCCCTGATATAAATCTGAAATATCTCATGATGGAAGTTTTACTAAATGGTAATAAATTGCATTTTCCTAACAGCTAACCCCTCAAGGTCCTGGAAACCTTGCTTCCAAAGCTCCTTAGAGACTTACGCTGCCCCTAACCTCCTCCCAACCTGTGTGTATATAATCAGTTACCCGTCACAACCCCAGTGCAGCTCTTCCTGCCCATGGGTCCCGTCACCATGCCTTAGTAAAATCACCTTTTTGCACCAAAGATGTCTTCAAGAATTCTTTCTTGGCTGTCAGCTCTGAAGCCCCCACCATCACCCCCAAAACCCCATCAAGCTGATTGCCTTTGAGAAACAAGAAACTCTGAAAATCAAGTAGAAGCCACTTTTTTGCAAGGAACATTTACATTTACAAGGCAAATCTCCATTTGTAAGGGTTTCCTTCCCTTGTAATGGGAAAAGATGAATGACTAAATCTCTAGAAATTCTTATCAATGAAGAGGGACTAAAAACTACAAAATAATCATACCCTTGTTTTGTTTTTGAAAACCAATCTTCTTGTTTGGGAGTCAAAATATAATGTAAAGACAGAGTTGAGATAAAGAGGAACTATAGCTTACTGCTTTCCTGGGCCAAGGAGGCTGCAGCAGGCTGTGGCCTTCAAAAACTTTAAGCCCACCCAGAGGAAGGGGCTGGAGGGTTTTATAGGGAAATACAAGATCTAGCTGGTTTCCACCGGAGTACTACAGCCAGTCTCTTGGTCAGGTCTCCAGGGTGGTGCCAGGTTTTTGAAACAAAAGGCTAAGAACGGAGGAGAGAAGATTTGCAGAAGAGAGGAAAAGGGTTACTTAGTTTATTTTATTTTATTTTTTTTTATTTTAATTTTTTTTTTCAACGTTTATTTATTTTTGGGACAGAGAAAGACAGAGCATGAACGGGGGAGGGGCAGAGAGAGAGGGAGACACAGAATCGGAAACAGGCTCCAGGCTCAGAGCCATCAGCCCAGAGCCTGATGCGGGGCTCGAACTCCCAGACCGCGAGATCGTGACCTGGCTGAAGTCGGACACTTAACCGACTGCGCCACCCAGGCGCCCCTAGGGTTACTTAATTTAAAATCAAGCTTTTCTGAAGCATTAGTGCAGCCATTTTAATTTTTGTTCAACTTGATGCTTTTAAGGGGTTTCAGTTTGTTGAGCTTTTCCTGATAGCCTTTCATAACTGGTTCCTCCACCCATCAACAGCATTTTTAGTCTTTATCTGGAGATGGTATTTAAGGTGGTAGCTTGGTACATTTCAGAAAGTCACTGAATTTTCCTATGTCTCTCCCATGTATACAGGAGGTGTACACATTGTTAAACTTCTATTTTTTTTTCTCCTATTAATCTGTCTTTGTATTACAAGGTAGTTCTCAGCCAAGAATCTAGAAGGGTAAAGGGAAAATTGTTTCCTCTCCTATAACATCTAAGCAAGACTAATCCCCAAATATTTCTATTTGATTCATTTCCTTCCACTTGCATATACTGCTTCATTTCTCTTTAGAGCTTCCTATTTTCTTGTCCAGACACCTGAAACACTTTCCTAACTGTTCTCCACACCTTCGCTTTCTCTTTGCTGCATTCGATTCTCTAGAGGTGCTTTGCTAGAGTCCTCTTTCCAAACACATGCCTAAACATGTCATTCTTTTGCCCATGGACTTTTGCAATAACTATTCAAAGTGTGCTTCACTAAACATAAGACCTATTTCTCTTTCAAATCTTTATTATCACATGATAAATCGATGCCTGTTTATTTTGTCATTTCTCAAATGAGAAAAATGAAACTTGAGAGACAAAAGCCTGAGGTTGCTCTGAGGACTGAAAATAGATATGAAAATATGATTATAATACAGATTTCAATTTTTTTGGCTTATCATGCTGACTATATCCAAACTCAGACCTTTTCTAAATAAGTAAATTAACAAAAAATAAAAGCCACTGTATCTGTCATGATAAATGGGTACCCATTAAATGAAAAGCAGTAACAATTCAAAGCAATTCAAATGTCCTCTGGGATGGATATGAAAATCACGTAGGGAGTTTTTGGGGGCTTTTAAAAAATGTTGATGCATAAACTTCACCAGAATATCTCGCAGTGGGGCTTTGACACCAATATATGTATATTTTAAGATACCTGGTGATTCTTATCACACAAAGTGCTGAGAACCAAAAGTTTCCCTTGCTACTCAAAGTGTGATCCTCTCACCAGTAGTAAGACTGTTACTCAGAGCTAGCTAGAAATGCAAAATCTGGGATGTGGCCTGGGATTCTGTATTTCTTTTTTTTTTTTTTTTAATTTTTTTTTTTCAACGTTTATTTATTTTTGGGACAGAGAGAGACAGAGCATGAACGAGCGAGGGGCAGAGAGAGAGGGAGACACAGAATCGGAAACAGGCTCCAGGCTCTGAGCCATCAGCCCAGAGCCCAACGCGGGGCTCGAACTCACGGACCGGGAGATCGTGACCTGGCTGAAGTCGGACGCTCAACCGACTGCGCCACCCAGGTGCCCCTGGGATTCTGTATTTCTAAAGCAATTTCTGAAAGTGGTCCATGGGAGGTTACAGAGAAATATATTTCACAAACAATGGATTACATAAAGTTAAACAGAAATGTTAATGTATGAAATGCTTCTCTAAGAAGAGATATGATATTCAGAATTGACCAAACTCACTTATCACAGTGCACTGTTACTTGGTTTTTTGAGTTGTTGATTTGTTTTCCATAGAATTTCTGCAGACTAGAATATTCCACAAGACACATTTGAATAAATATTGATATAACATTGTTTCTCACAGGAGAACCATTGGCATTTTGGGTGATGTAGTGCTAATGATAGCTATTATTAAGAGACTGTCTTACACATTTTGGGAAGTTTTGCAACCTGGAGCCCTGTTCACTAAAAACAGTGCCTCCTAGTGATTTTTGTAAGTGAAAACACCCCTATAAATTACCAAAGACTGTCGGGGGGGGGTAGTACTACTTCAGGTTATGAGTTAGCTGGTTATCAGGTACAAAGATTAAGGGAGATTCAGTCAGGTTTTCACTACAGATCTCTGAGCCTTGTTAACATTGGTCTAGATCTTTCTTGTTGTCTTTGGCCCATTATGTAAAAATATTGATACCACCCAATGCCATGTTTTTGATTTGTCAAACCCTCATTTAGAGCATTTCCAAGAACTATAGAGGCCCAAAGTTGTCAGAGGGGTCCTGTTCTGTGTGAAGATCACAAAACTTTGTGCCCAATAGGGAGCATTGCAATGCTGTGGATAGATTGCTTGGGCCAGAAAGACCTTGAGATCACATCAAGTTTACCCTTCTAGTCTCACATTCCACATGTCCATCAGAGATATTTTTTCCTAAATCACAGATCAGATTATGTCTTTCTTCTAGTGAAAAGTCCTTTGTTGATTTCCCATTGCTAAAGATTAAAATCTAGATCTTTAGTGTGACATTTAAAAAGAAGCATAATATGTGAACAAATTGCCTTTTTCACACATACCTGCACACTCACATACACATACTATTTCTTCATTTCTCTCTCTGTCAATTCCACTATCCTGAGCCTTTTCTGACTGAATTCACTCTGTTTGCCAAATGAGCTATATACTTTATATCTCTAAGTTTTTGCTCTTATTACTTGGAATGCCCTTTTCAACTTGACTGCCTGATAAAAATTCCTACTTAACTTTCAAATCATCTTACAAATGTCACCTCCTCTGCAAAAACTTCTCCACATTTCTACCTACCAGTCAGTCCTTTCTGTTTATGCCTTCAGACTCACACCATCCATGACAGCAATCCACCTGGAATTATAATAAGCTGTAGGAATGGTGGGAGGGATATTTTTACCTTCCCCAAGTCCTCATCCGGGCTCTTGAGGACAGCACTTGTGCAGGCTTTGTGTCCTCCAGCATCGTGCTGACAAGGCAGCTTCCATTTTCTATCAATGGCTTTACTTGTTGCAGCTCACAGGAAAAAAAAGATAGTTAATCTAATTTGTGAGACTGGCATGTAATGAGCACATTGTTCTACTAGCTGTTGGGTTACTTTGTCTAAATACTGGGAAATACACTCTACTCTTTTCCTTCTATTTCCTGTTTCATAGATGAGTAAGAAGATCAATGGAAAGACTATATTCTGTTTCCTCCTTCCATGTGGTGATAATCTTTGAGTCAGGGTCCTAAAACTGCCTTCTAAAGACAGTAACCTCGATCTCTCTCTGTCTCTGTCTCTTCCTCTCTCTGTCTGCTCCCCCTCCACCACCCCCTTGAGAATGCTTGTGTGTGTGTGTGTGTGTGTGTGTGTGTGTGTGTGTGTTTCTCTCTCTTTTCTCTTTCTCCTTTCCCATCCGTATTTGTTCTCTGTTGCTCTCTGTCTCTGTCTTCCTCCCTTCCTTCCTTGTGAGTAACAGGTAAGTGTGGAAGTCCTAAATTATTTCAGCTAGTAAAGTCAACTCCTCCCTGAGGTGGGTGTTCCAGGCTGTAAATACAGGTGGCTTGTAAAAGGTCTCTATCACACTTATACTTAAGCCACATACTTTAATCTACTTTTACCCTGAGAGACTCATATTTTGGAGTTATTGGGCATTTGCTCATCTGATTAAAAGTTTTTAACTTTCTTTTTATTATCTTCATTCTCGTCTTTCCATTAGATAGAAACTGTAGACAACATTCCCGCTTGATCTCTAGCACATTGGTATATTGGAGGGTGATGGTCACCCGGAGGGCAGGGAAAGAGGATGCCAGTACCTGTATTGTGGTTGTATTGATTCTGATTCTTTGGAAATATAGAGTAAATAAGAAAGCTTGGGTTTTCAGAAGGAAACTATTATGAAGGAAAGCAGGTTCCATTTAAGTAAGACCCTTGTAGGATGAGACCAAGAAAACTAAGATATTGGTGTTGGAAGACATCTGGGCTTGATGTAGGAAGACAGTGGAGAAGAAGGCAGCTTCAGTAAGACCTGGTGTCTTGATGTGACATCTAGGTTTTGAAAGAATACAAGAGCATTTGAGATTCTTTACATGCTCTTCCTCTCTAATTCCCATCTCCCCAAATACCATTTGAATGTCTTTGCTGTGTTCCTTGTCATGACAATCAGAACTATACTAAGTCCTAATTGTTAGAAAGAAAATTTTGGTTAGCATGATTTATGAAAGTATTATATTGTTTTTGCATTTTTATAGAGAAAAAGCATGTGCAGTTGTAAAGTGGATTATGTTATATTCTTCTGAGACTTACTGAATTTTGGACTCTATAAAAGTGGACCTTTGAGAGTCTTAGAATTAGATTAATATAACTCTGGAGATGCTGAAGGAGCCACAGCTATACAGAGGAATCCAGATATTATCTGAGAGAAAATAAATTCTTTGAGTTGAAACTGAGCATGTTAAGATATTGAGTCATTGAGAATTTTTGTTTTGAATTTCTATAAACTATAAAGAATGACTTCATTTTTTTGCACCTAAATTTTCTTACAGAGACAGAAGTAATGTTATTTAAACATGGATTTTTATATTTGAAAAACTGTATTCTTTTGAATAATCACATGCTGCCCCAGAGTGCTTACTGTCCTCCACACCTGGTGAGACACACTGGACTACATGACAAGGAAAATTGAAGATAGGAAATTAAATTGGAATAAAATATAATTAATATCCTTTCTTTACTCATTTTAGATTCATCTGAACATAAACACTGAACTACCTACGTGTTGTCCTAGGAGACTAGAAAGGATCAGTGGTAATAGAGATTGGGAAGCAGCATGATGAAGCTAAGTGTAGACCAAGCATGATTTGTTTGCTAGTCTTTTTCCTTGATGGGCGTATAGATATGCCTGGTTGACCATAGGTATTGCTGTTGCCTTTGGGATGAAAAAACAAAACCTGAGAAGCATCAAAAGAAATCTTTTTCTGATATTCTCACTTTAGCTCCTTTGGAATTTCTATGAAGGAATTTCTGTCTTACTACCCCTTCTTTTGCCCTTACTCACTCTTTCCTGTGGCAACAAGAAAAAATAGTTGGACTGGTTAGAATTTGTCAATCAATAGGCCACATTTCCTCTAAAGTTAGTGTTCTTTATTCAAACTCACTGCTCATGTAATACATGGTCTCTTACTTGAACTATATTTGCTCTTAGGCACAGTGGGTGCTCATGTTCTCTTGTCTTTTTAAATATGCATTGCTTTCATGCAATAAACATATCATCAGACAAGGATAGATCCATCTCTTGACTACATTACCTTCTCCTTAATAGTTGACCTGCCATTCTTGAGCTTTCCATTTTGCAGACCATTTAGTGCATGGGCAGTCACCAAGCAAAGCTTACGCTACAGGTCTCTGGTCCCCATCAGTATGCCCCAAGATTTATAGATTTAAGAAGGGAGTGGGATTGCCCATTATAATACCAGTTTAAATCCATACCCTCTAACCAGTATTATAGAAATCCTAACTTTTGGGATGATTGAGAATTAACTTGTCTATCAATAAATTTATTCTTTGATCTCTATTTAGACTGCTTTTGTGTTTATCTGGCTCTGACTTTTTCTTTGATGTCTTATTTAGATTCCCCTCTCTGCTTTAGTAATCATACCTGAGCCATCACCCAACTGACTTTCATTTCTGTTTACTCCCTTGATTTTGAAATCATCTGACATTACAGACAACCAAACTCATTTCATCTTTTGATTCATCCTTTTCTCATTCCTTCTCCTGGACTGCTTTCCCAAGGAGGGGATTAGGCACACATTGTCACATAATAGTTACTCTATAAAAGTGTTAAATTTGAAATCCTGTCTCCCCAGTACTGTTTCAAGGGGAGTCATGATTAACAACTTAACAACTTCTTCAACCTCCCTGAAATTAATCCTTAGGAAATAAACATGGGCCGTTTTGGGGGAACTAGAAACAAACAAGCTGGGAGAGCAGATTGAATTTCACATTGCTTACTCTTGGAAAATTTAGGGTAATTAACCTTTCTGGACAGTCAGTATAGCTAGCCAGCCCACTGGGGATCCATTGAGGAACCTTATGGAAAAGAACTTACTCCCCAAAAACAGAGATGAAATTTGACAAGCTAAGTCCATGGACAGTAAGGAGGATAATTATGAGTATGAGAATGTAGGCTGCTCAGATCTCTCTAAGGCAACACAAATAACTTAAAATCATTTATGGATAGACCAAATAAAACATTAAATATTCCTGTTTTCAAAAGTCACTGGCTATTGTAATGTGTTCCTTGGCTTTTCCGCTGCTCTCTTTTCTTATTTTCTTACCCTCCAGTCTTTTATTTCTGTTCAATTCTAACACAGGGAAAATTAACTGTCTTTTTTGTCACGTTGTCATTTACTCTTTATTCATACCTTTGGTGACTTTCCAAAATGTTTCCAAAAGTATAATTCACTCCTTAAGAAAAAAGTATGCTGTGAGTTATTAAGATCATCATTCTTTTTCACCCTAATGAACAACTCTCTCAATTTTTTTATCCTGTACATCCTCTGCAATATCAGACATGCTGAAAGTCACTGCAGGGGTCTTATTAGTGTCATTCTAAGCTGACATGGTCTGGAGGAATGGATTACCCAAGTATTCTATGGCGACTATTGATTACTCTCTGTGTTCTCCAAGTGAAAGGATGTGTATGGTAAATGCTATTCAGGATCATTGCCAGATGTGTAATTTGCTTATTATAATTGTTCATGGAAACATTAATTGCAATTCAATAATTCACGTTAGTGTCTGAATGTTTCTAGCCTTGATTGACTTATTAATGTATACTCATGCTGTGGCATTTTCCTTAATATTTTTTGCACACCTAACTTTATAAAAATAGTATATATGCATATAATGAAACCTATACATACACATTTAATCTATTAGATTTGAGTTGAGAGCTATGTACAAAGTCCTTAGGTAGATCATGCTTAGGGTATAAATTTCTGGTAAGTAGTTTCTGATAGTAGTATCTCTAACTTGCAGGAGCTTTTATATATATACTGCCATCAGATGATCAGAATATAGTTTTGGAAATTATTTCCAATACTATTTATACTTTAAATAAGGTCTTTGTGCATAGGTCTTAACTCAAACCTAACTGATTAATCATATATGCATGTGTGTGTTTGCATGTGTGTATATATGTATATTACATTTTACTTTTCAGGTATTTATATAAAATAATTATAAATTAATTATCACATGTAACATTATCTTCTTTGTTTTATATATAACTTGTTTGAATTCTGCATTGATAAGTATTATCTAATCTAATAGAGTGGGATTCATACCTGTTTCTCCCACAGTACTAGGTATGCATAATGGACTTGCTAGTTGACACAATCACAGAGGGCTAACTTTATTTATTTATTTATTTATTTATTTATTTATTTATTTATATTAAGTTTACTTATTTTGAGAGAGAGAGCCTGAGCAGGGGAGGGGCAGAGAGAAAGGGAGCCATGCTGTCTGTGCAGAGCCTGACGCAGAGCTCGGTCTCATGAACCTGTGAGATCATGATCTGATCCAAAATGAAGGGTCACATGCTTAACCAACTGAGCCACCCAGGTGCCCCAGAGGGCTAACTAGATTTGGCTAACTAGTCCAATATTCTAGATTTGGACTAAAGGAACAATTGTTGTACAGTAATTATCTTATGCCACCTATATTGCTCTATTTAGTACAAGAGGCAGGGGTTTTAATTTGTTTTGTTTTGTTTTTAAGTAGGTTTCATACCCAGTGAGGAGCCCAATTACTCACAGCCCTGAGATCAAGACCTGAAATGAAATCAAGAGTTGGACCCTCAACTGACTGCGTCACCCAGGTACCCGAGTCACCCAGGTACCCCAAGAGGCAAGGTTCTTATGATATTTTTCATAATTTCTCAGACCAAAGAAATATATCTTTGCATATCTCAAAGCAAAGGTCTGGTATACTATATATTAATATTTTTAAACTGTCATAGGAAACAATATTAGTATCATATATGTATTATTATCACCATTATCATTACATATATTAACTATTTCTACATGAGGAATTTGATAGCTATCTGATAAAAAATGAAACATCTTTGAAGATTCTGAACTTCATAAAATCTATTTATAAGACCCATAGGAAAGCAAATCCATTACTTTATAGACATACCACATGTTTGGTGTCAAATAGCATTACTCTGTCACTTATTTAGTAAACTTAGAATTAGATACCATTTATTATTCCCATCACTATGAAAAACAATGTGTTATAGCAAACCCGGCCCTTTTTACAGTTTGATATTTATTAGAAAGATTATCAAGAACATTCAGGTATTAGACTGGGAGCTAGATTAGGTAAGTTTCACTGCTCTTTTCAACTCCAGAAACTGATTAATTTGTTATTTTATCAATAACAAGGCCTATGTTTTTTTTTTTCTAATTCCACTTCCAACTGTGTGCTTATAGATGAGTCATCCAAATTTCCAATTTTGTAAAGCCAAATTACCACTCTCTAAAAATCTAAGATTTATAATCTACACTTAATCATTGGGACCATTAATCTGAAGGAAATTAAAAAAAAATTGTTGGGTATAACTTTGTAATTTCAGTTGCCAGTGAATTTAAAATAAATTAATGAAATATGTGGGGGAGGAATTTCTTGGAAGGTAATGGAGGCATTTACTTTTAAATACATTTCATGGCCGGATGGATTATGATGGCTAGCTTCAGGGGATAATACGATTGGTCAGTCTTGGGCATATGTCCACATTTGTGCTTGTAGTTGAATCTCGTTCTATAACCATAAAAACGGCAAAAAAGAGTATTAGAAGCCAAGAATAACACTAACATTAGTTCGCCAAATGGTTTTGATTAAATGACTACATATGGTGTAAGTGAGCTCCCTCTCCACAAAAGAGAAATTTAAATGGATAATATTTGTACATATACAGTTTGATATATTTATGGTATAATAAAAATACGTTGATGTTTTACACTGTATGCGTTTATGTATTCTTACAGATCTAGATAATTCACTTGTTCAAATAAAAACTTGTGTATTCGTTTGCAAGGCTGCTGTAACAAAATACGCAAACTGAGTGGCTTAACCAACAGAGATTTTTCTCAGAGTTTCAGAGGCCAGAAGTCTGAGATCAACATGTTGTCAGGATTAATTTCCTCTGAGGGCTATGAGGGAAAGATTTGTTCCAGGCCCCTCTCTGTGGGCTGCAGATAGCCATCTTCATATTCACAAGGAATTCTCACTGTGTGCACGTCTGTGTCCAGATTTCTTCTTTTTATTACACCAGTTAGTTTGGATAAACTTTCAAATGACTCATTCTTACTTGATTACTTTTGGAAAGATGTTATTTCCAAATAAGGAAGAATCTGAGGTATTAGAGATTGGGGCTTGAACATATGAATTTTTGAGGGAAACACTCAACTTATAGCCCTATTCTAGTGACTAGGTCTCATTGAAACTTTAGCAGATACATAAAGTTCACATCTCTTTTTAGTAATCTGCTCTTCTTTTACCTTTTCTGTTAGTAGAAAATATACTAGCTTTTTCTATGTGGCTTCCTCCCTAGAGTTGTTATTTTAAGAATCCCACAATTTATTCAGTCCAGAGGGGCTGCCTCAGACTATTCAGAGCAAGAAACCTAATGAACTTAATTGGTCTAGTAATGGCCTTTATCTCTTGCTGCCATTTCTTCTGTCACTGGCTTGCAATGCTGCTGTTGTTAAGGTGTCTCTAGCTAGGATATTCTCATTGTACACTACTCCAGTGGCTCCCCCCATGGTCAGGAAGGAGTTTCTAAGGTTATAGGTAATGAAAGAAAGAAAAGATTTTGTCTACATATCATGCTTGCCTGTGGTAGCCATATGGACAGTTTGTGCTGTCCATCTGACTGTCCCTGAACAAGCCATGCTGAGGTAGATTCCCTCACAGTCTGTAGTGACTCTGAGTTGGACAATAGCCAAAAGTGCTCAGCCTTTGGGTGTCCAGGATTACTGTTTTTTATTTGGCCTTATATGCTGAGTGACTATTCCCAGAACACTCCTTCTGCATCAGAGCATTTGGGGTAGGAACAAGAGGAGGGCAGAAGATTTTCCGTCTTTTCCACATCGTTTTTCCTTTGTGACACTACCTATTTCCACAATCATTCAGCCCTGGAAGTGAGCCTGATTCACTTGCCCTGACTATTCCAAGCGAGTATCCCTGGGATGACCTTGACATTCTTTCTGCCAGCATTCTTCACCTGGTTGACGTTAAGCCATGGGATCAGAGAGATTTTTAATAAAATTGAGATGCAAGCTCTAGCCTACATTTTTCTCTCTGAGGCTCTTTACTTCTATGTAGATATATCAACCTTAGTAGTGATATAAAATGGAGAGATGTCATCAGTTAACCACAACAATTCACCAATATTCAGTCCACTTTTTTGTTAGAATTATAAGGACTCCATTTCCTTTTATGACCTCGGCTGGAGGGGAGCATTCAAGAGATTCTTTCTAGAGCAACATTGACTAAAAAAATTCTGTAAAAATAAAATTTTTTAATGTGAAAAAGTGATGATTCTTGTATAAATTTATATCAAACACATTTCAAAAAATTGATCATTTAAGGGAAACAGCAGAATGATAAAGCTGGTTCAAAGAACATTTACTCATTGTATTTCTTTGATAAAGAGAACAAATTGGTGTTTTCCAGGATGGGAAGTGGGGGTGGGGTAGGCAAAATGGATGAAGACAAACAAAAGGTACAAACTTTGAGTTATAAGATTAAAAAGTCTTGGGAATGTAATATACAGCATGGTGACTATAGTTAATAATATTGCATTGCATATTTGAAAGTTGATGAAAGAGTGTATCTTAAAAGTTCCCATCATAAAAATAATGGTAAATATGTTTGGTGATGGATGTTAACTAGATTTATTTGATGATCATTTTGCAACATATACAAACACTGAATCATGTTGTATATCTGAAACTAGATATAGTTTATATATTATATATAAATTTATATATTATATATAAATATAATGTTATATGTCAATTATGGTTTAAAAAAGGAGGATTCATGCAGTGGCATTCTATACAGCAATAAGAATAAACAAGCTTGGATGAGTCTCACAAATTTAATGTTGAATTTTTAAAGTCAGATGGGAAACAGCACATACTGTATGATTACTATAATCAAGTATAGTATATATATATGATGATATATATGACATAGATAAGTTTTGCATTGCACATATATATAAAATGCAATGCAATACATATACATATATATTTTTATTATATATATTATATATAAATAAAAATGTGAAACTAATCTATGTGATTAGAAGTCAGGTAGTGGTTACCCTTTTATGTCTCAGCTGTGATTGGAGGGACTTCTATCTAAGATGGCAACCATGATCTGCATCCTGATTTGAGTGCTGGTAACATTGGGTGAGTTCAACTTGTGAAAATTCATTGATTTGACATCTACACTTAATTCCCCATGCCCCCAAAAGACAGTATGGGTAAAACATATTTATTTATTCAGCAGAAATGTGTAAATACATTTGCTATATTAGATACAAAACTGGCTAATAACTCTACATGTCAATAATACTATAACCTTTGGAGTTATCTTTTCTATTGGACAAGAATTATCTTAATTTTTTTCTGGACCAAAAAAAAAATATTGGTAATTCAGGAATTTTCTAAAAGTTAAAAAAAAGTTTACAGCTGTATAGAATCTATGAACAGGGCCCTACTCAATACATTCACCTAGGAAATAAGATAATTCTAGATTTTGTGTTTAATTTAGCAAACTTATTTCTGCATCATTTTTTCTTACTATGTTAGTCTTTATTTCTCAAATACTCTTTGAACTTTTAGATGGGCCTGTTATATGGTAACCTGAGTATGATGTTGAAAAATCTGAAATATTTTTTTGTGTGATTTCCACCCTTTGGATTTTATTTTACTCATTCTAAAGTTATATGCTGCATAGATAATAGCTTTATGAAGGAAATTTGTCATTAAAATGACAAATTCTAGGGGCGCCTGGGTGACTCAGTCAGTTGAGCATCCAGCTCTTGATTTCGGCTCTGGTCATGATCTAATGGTTCATGTGTTTGAGCCCTGTGTCAGGCTCTGTGTTAGAGATGTAGAGCCTGCTTGAGATTTTCTCTCCCTTTCTCTCTGCCCCTCCCCTGCTTGTGCTCTCTCTCTCTCTCTCTCTTAAAAAAATAAACATATAAACATTAAAAATTTTTTAAATGGCAAATTCTCACTTAAAAATAATTAAAATTTTTTTTTCATTATCAGATTCCCAGCTATATGTTGATTATTATAAGCAACAAAAGACCTTAAACTTTCTCATTATCTGCCTATACTACCACTTTCCTTTCAGCAGGTTAGTGGACTACAAAAAAAAAAAATGAAAAATTAGTTTGTTTCTAAAACATTTGAACATGAAAAATGTGCCTATTTATCATGATAGGGTTTAATCCTCACAGCAATTTGGCAAGGTTGGTATTAATGCTGCCACTAATTCACCAAAGTATTTAAGTAATTGGTCCAAGGTCATTTGACCTATAAGAAATAGAACTAGATCATGAGCACTGTTCTCTTGGCTCATAAGTCCACAATCTTCTCCCTACACCATTTCAGAGACGACTTCTCCACAGTTTGCAAGGGAGCATGTTGGAGGAGTGAAATTTAATGAGGCAATTATCAAGAGTTTAGCCTAAAAGCTCTAATAAAATGAAATCAATTCTGTTTGAAATGACTAAGTGAGCATCAAAGAATGTCAACTATTCTAATTCCACATAATGGAAAACCAATGTCTGCTTATTTTCTGTCTTACACTGCATGTCAGATATGGTAATGTGGAAAAAGAAGGGAAGAGAGAGATGTTATTAGGTTTAGGGTTACAGTCGTTGCTATTGGTTTGAATTGATGATTTTTAAAATCTAAGCAGAGACTGTTAATGGAAGGAATGTGTCATAAAGATGTAGAGTCAGTCTGGAGTCCTAGATTCTAATCATACTCTACAACTGAATCTGTAGGGCCTGGCCAGGATAATGGGCCTCTCTGGGCGTCTGTACCTTGTTTTGTAAATTAAAATGGTTGAGTTAGATTGTTTCTAAAGTACATTTTAGCTTTAATATTTATTGAACCCATTAAGGAGTCAATAATAGAAGACAGACAATATGTACACGGCAACATCATTTTCTTACTTAAAAACTTCTAATGACTCCCCATTGCATTGTTTTTAAGAAATTGCTTATTTTCTCTGTGTCTCAATTTTCTTGCTTGGGTTTTTGTGAGGATTTAAATAAGATTGTATATGTAAAAACTACCACCGTGCTCAGAAAATGATAAGCACCTAGTAAGTACCAGGTAATACCATTGGCTATAAGATTAAGTTGATTTTTTGCATGATTTGCCTAACCCCCTTTAACCTGAATTTTGTCTGCCTCACTAAGTGAGGACAGTCTCCCACATTCTTTGCCTTACATATCATGCTGAAAAACAAAAGAGTCTTTATATTTTCGTTTTTCATTTCTGAAGGGTCATTTTGCCAGCTAAATGATCCTACGTTAGTAGTTTTTCTCTCCATCATTTCTCTCACTTTATCTCTCCTTTCTCTGCACTCTTCTTGCTTTCATCATTTCTGAGAAGAAGTTAGATATAATTTTTTTCCCCTCTAGCTTATTACAGGATTTTTTTCTTTGTTTTTGTAGGGATTTTTTTGGTTATTTATTTATTTATTTGAGCTCTAAACTAACCATGGGGCTCCAGCTCAGGACTTCAAGATCAAGTGTCACACATTTTCTGACTGTGCCATCTGGGGCCCCCTGTAATTTAAATATAATATGCCCAAGTGAAAGTTTTTGGCATTTATCCCACTTGGTGAACTCAGAGTTTCCTGGACCTGTGATTTGATGTCTGACATTAAATCAGGAAAATTCTGTCATTATTGCTTCAGATTTTTTAAATTGTTCTTTTCTGTCTTTCTTCTCCTTTTGATAGTCCCATTACACGTATGTTACACCCTAATAGTTGTTCCATGGCTCTTGGCTATTCTGTTTTTTTGTTTTGTTTTGTTTTTCAGTCTTTTTTCTCTTTGCTTTCCAGTTTAGGTAGTTTCTATTTAGTTGTCCTTAAGCTCAGAGATTCTTTCTTCGGCTGTCCATTCTACTAATAAACCCACTAAAGACATTCTTTATTATTGTTTTTATTAATCTCTACTGCATCTTTTTTATTCTTTCTTAGAAATTCCATCTCTCTGCTTACCTTGCTCCATTTATGCTTGAACACTGTCTACTTTATCCATCAGAGTTATTAACATATTAATGGTGGTTGCTTTAAATTCTTAGTCTGATCATTCCAACATGCTTGCTATATCTAAGTCTGGTTGTATTGCTTCCTCTGTCTACTAAAACTGTGCTTTGTCTTGTTTTGTTTTTTAATGTTTATTTATTATTGAGAAACAGAGAGAGACAGAGCATGAGCATGGGAGGGACATACAGAAGGGGAGACACAGAATCTGAAGCAGGCTCCAGGCTCTGAGCTGTCAGCACAGAGCCCAACATGAGGTTCAAACTCACAAACCAGGAGATCATGGCCTGAGCCAAGTCAGACACTTAACCAACTGAGCCACACAGGAGCCACCTAAAACTGTTTTTGGGGCGCCTGGGTGGCTCAGTTGGTTGAGTGTCCAACTTGAGCTCAAGTCATAATGTCAGGGGTCGTGAGCTGGAGCCTTTCATCGGGCTCACTGCTGTCAGTGCAGAGCCCACTTTGGATCCTGTCTCCCTCGCTCTCTGCCCCTCCCCCACTGGAGTGCATGCATGTGTGTGCGCTTGCACTCGCGCGCTCTCTCTCTCTCAAAAATAAATAAAGACATTAAAAAAAACTGTTGTTTTTTTTTTTGCCTTTTTGTATGCCTTGTACTTTTTTCTTGGTAACTGGACATGATGTACTGGTTTAAGGAACTACTGTACATAGGCTTTTAGTAACGTGGTGGTGAGTTGTTGCAGGAGGGGAAACATTCTATAATCCTAAGTGTAGGTCTTGGTCTCTTAGTGGGTCTGGGCCATTGTACTGTGAACTTCACAAGTGCTTCTCAGTTCCTTCTGCCCTTAAGTGGGTAAGGGTGGCTAGAGTGGATTGGAGTTGTATATTTCCTTTTTCTCACAGAGAAGGCTAGAAGGTCTATTGGTGAGTATTTCCTTCTCCCCTGTGGAAGGCTAGAGCTGGCTGCAGTTGGATATTTCCCCTTGTCTAGGTCAGTTAGGCTCTAATAAAAACCCTAATATATTAGATTCTGTTTAAATAGTTTTTCCCAAGGGTGGAAGGTGTTAAGAAGGACAGAATGCCCTGTTGTATTTCAAAATGATGACTTTTCCCCCTTTCTTTGCAGGAAGAATGAGGGGATTTTTCATTCATATTCACTATGAGAACCTGATCAAGCTCATGAGGTAAAACTCATAAAAGTGTGGGAACCTCCCTCATCCCTCCTCCCTGACTCTCTGGAGATTTTCACTCTCAAACTTGTCCATGCTGAGCTCCAGCAGCTCATCAATTACAATTTAGGTTTTCCTATTCCAGCACCAGTTCCTCTGAAGGTTTCTGCTCCATCCAAATTGTGATTCTCTGTTCTGACTGCCTGTCTATCTAATATTACAGACAGTGGTTTACCCTATGACCTCACTTTTTATGGATATAAAAGGAGTTCTTGAGTTTTTAGTTTGTTCAACTTTCACAAGTTGTGGGGATGGAGTGGTGATTTCCAAGCTTCATACATGCCAGGCCAGAAATTTGAAGTTGCTGTCGTGAAACTTGCAGAGGTTACCTTGTACACTAGCACAGATCCGACAACTAAAATTGCTGTTGATTGTTCACACAAAAAAATTGGAGGCTAAAGATATCAATTTTGAAGATGGGAAGGAGGTAATATTAAATGGATGGACTTTCCCAAGAAAAAGGCATAGAATAAAAATGAGTAAATGTAGAATCTTGGCGCCCCTCTTCCCCCACCTTTGGCAGCATAGCATAACATTTCTTACAGCGTTCACCCTCTCTGTTCTAAATATTTGATCCCAAAGTAGTTTAGAACACTGATAGTGTAAATATTAACACATATTAAGTAGAATCTATGTGGCAAATGCACACGTCATTTTTAGACACTATTTACATGGAAAATCAACAACTCTCAGGTTATAATTTCATTATACAAGACTTATAAATGTTCTTGATTTCACTGACAGTTTAATTATCAAGTGACATATCTAGTCCTAAAGTAGCTAGTCTACATAATTAGTCATTCTGCTTCTTGTGTTTTCACCAATCTTCATACTATACTCAACAATTTGAAAATCTGCCCTCTGCCATTGTGGAAAGTATAAACAAGAAGTTTAATATACTTGTAATTTAACATTTTGACTAATTCTTTTCCAGCAAATTCAAACCTAGAGCAATTTTGTTTTATGAGGAAAATTTTTTTTAGTGATGTTGGCCTTTAGGTTTTGACTATGTAGTGTCAGAATAATCCACTTGCTTGATTTTGCCTTTCATGGTCATTTAATTTTCTCTTGGAAGATTTCTCTCCTTGTCCTGCGACGACAGTACTCCTCTCAGTGATTATGTTAAATAAGGAAATATTGACGTATTTCCGGCTACCATAAGAACAGTTTATTTATTTGGTTAGTTTATACCCCATACCCCCAGTTCCGAAAAATAAACAAACAAAAAATATTTTATATAGCTTAGAAAATAATCTATTTAGATACAATGCATCTGGTCTTGGAAAGAGCAAATTTTTCTTTTCCTGGAATTGAATTTCAGAAAGAATTTAATACATGGGCTCCTAGACACTCAACAACAAAATGGAAAGTACCTAACACCCTAAACAATCTATATTTCTTTTGTGACACTTTTGGGACCACCCAATATTGTAGAAGAGACTACCACTCTGAGATTTTTGGTGCTGTGTAACATCTGGCTGAATTGGCCACTCCCTTTTTGCTTGCTAACAACTGCGGAAACAATTGCAACATCTATCATTGGATAAGTGGACAAAAGTCATTTTGAATGACATGTATGGATTTTCAGACCCTTTACATCTATACACCCTCCCAGAAAAGAAAATATCAGTGGGGTCACCACTCCAAATTCCATCTGGGCATCAAAGGACCAGCCCTGTATTTCATGTGCTGAAAACTTGCTGGATAGAATCTGGACCACTTGGGAACTATGCAATGATGGTAAGAAGAGAATGGTATCCAGGAGACCCTTAAACATGAACAAGGCCACCTCACCTGGGAGAAGTATCCCTTCCATGTTAAGTGGTTCTACTGTAAAGTAATGCAGTTACAGGATTGCTATTTTTCACCATCTCTAAGAGGAAATCAGTGGACTCTCATAGAAAATGAAGGGAGGGAACAGGTACAATGTTGAATTTGGGATGTAATTTTATAGCAGTAATCTAGGAGGGAGCATAAACTTGGTGAAGACTTTTCTGCAATTTGGTGGGAAGAATGTAAATCTTGCATATATGAGACATAAAATCATGTGTTAGTGTAAATTGACAGAATATGTGGTATTGGCAGCAAGAATCGAGAGGACCTGTGGAATAGAAAAATTTAAAATAGGGGTGCCTGGGTGGCTCAGTTGGTCAAGAGACCAACTCTTGGTTTCAGCTCAGGTCATGATCTCATGGTTCATGGGTATGAGCCCTGCGTCAGTCTTGAGAATCTCCCTCTCTTCATCTCTTTCTGCCCCTCCCCTGCTCTCATGCTTGCATGTACTCTCTCTCTCTCTCAAAATAAATAAACTTAATTTTTTTTTAAAGATAAAAGAAAAACAGAGCCCAAATAATGTGGAACTCTAATACATGATAAAAGTGGCAGCTCAAATTGCTGGTTCAAAGATGGACAAAGAAGGTTACAGAACAAATGGTTAGTTATTTGAAAAGTAATGATAAACTTTGATCCATCCCTCACATTATACATAAAAATAGGCTCTGAATGGATCGGTATATAATATATATAATAGTAAATAGCAAGCCACACAAGCACTAAAAGAATATATCATTTAAAAGATTATATTCATCTTTAGTTAAAAAAAATTAAACTTAAAATACATTCCTCTTTAACCTAAGTGCAGATAAAGGCATTCCAACTATAAATCAAAATCCAGATTTAAAAAAAAGATTGAAAATTTGGCTGCACACTAAAAACATATTTTTTGTAACCAACAAAGCCATTGTAAGTAAAGTTAAAAGTTTTGTTTATGAGACAAACTGAAAGAAAATGTTTGCAACATATGTGATAGAAATGCTTTGTTCGTTTCATACGCAAAAAATTAACTCAAAATGTATTACAGACCTAAAACTGAAGAACTAAAAACTACCAAATATTCACAAGAAAACATAGAAGATCATGTATTCAGCAAATATATTTAAATATACATGAGAAAACAAGAGATATAAAGGGATCAATTTAGCTTTATCAAATTTAAAAATTTTATTCTTTAGAAGACTCCATTAAGTTTTAATTTATATTTATTTATTTATTTATTTATTTATTTATTTATTTATTTATTGAGAGAGTGAGTGAGTGAGTAGGCAAGGGCAGAAAGGGAGGGAAAGAGAGAATTCCAAGCAGACTCTGTGCACGGGGCTCGATCTCACCACCACAAGATCATGACCTGAGCTGAAATCAAGAGTCAGACATACTTAATTGACTGAGCCACCCAGGTGTTCCAAAAGCCAATTTTAACATATGCAAGAGTTAAACAGACATTCCATAAAAGATGTACACATGGAGAATAAAGACATGAAAAGACCCTCAATTTCTGTCATTAGGAACATGCAAATTAAAACCACAATGAATTAACACTACACAGAGTGACTAGGATACCTGCAGTATTAAAGGTGAGCCATGCCCAGTGTTGGTGAGCAACCAGAACCCTCATACACTGCTGATAGAAAGTGGCACAACCACTCAGAAAAAGTTTGTCAGTTTCTCTTTTGTTAATCTGCTGTTTTATTTGGATAATTTCTGCTATTTCATATTTCCTTTCCTGTGCTTCTTTTGGATTTAATTTGCTCACCTTTTTTGATTGTCTTAAGGTGAAGGTTGAAATCATTGAGAATTTCTTTTTATCTAACATAGGCTTTTATGCTCTAATTTCTAATTACTGCTTTCGCTGCCTCTGCGTGTTCTGATACACCATGTTTTTCTCTTTCATTCAGTTGAAAATGCTTTTTAATTTATATCTTGATTTCTTCTTTGAACCATATGTGATTTATAACTGTGGTATTTAGTTTCCAAATATTTGGTGATTTTCTAGCTATCCTTCCATTACTGATTTTTACTTAAATTTCATTGTAGTCAGAAAACATACTTACATTAATAAGACTATTTTATGGACCAGAAGATGGTCTTAGTAATTCATGTGCACTTATAAAATATGTGAATTCTAATGTTGGATAGAATGTTGTGTAAATGTCCGATAGGTCATGTTAGTTGATAATGAAGTGAAATTCTCCCATATATTTATAGATTTTTATGTCTATCTGTTCCGTAAAATATTGAGAGACATTCTCAACTATACTTCTGGACTTGTTTCTCTTTTTATTTGTGTACATTTATGCTTCATGTATTCTGAAGCTTTGTTATTAAATGCAGAAATATGGAAAATTGTTATATCTTCTTCACGTCATAACAGAGATTATTATGAATTAATTCCTTTAAGATTATAACATGATCCTGTTATTCCTGGTAATAACCTTTACTGTGAAATATACTTTGATAATAAATTTGCCATTCTACCTTTCTTTTGACAGTGGTAACGTGGTATATCCTTTTCTATCCTTTCATCTGATTTGTGTCCTTATACAGTGAATTTCTTTTAGGTGGCACGGAGCTAGGCCTCTTTATAATAAAAAAGACTCTTATGCTCTTTGATTGGGTGTTTACATCATTTACATTGTGTTCTTTGACATAGTTTGGATTAAATCTCTCATCTTGCTATTTGTTTCAGTCAGTCCTTTTGTACTTTATCATAATTTTCCTCAGTTTCTGCCTTGTTTTGGATTAATTCAATGTATATGTTTTATCATTCCATTTTATCTTCTTTCCTAATGTTTTAGTTTTACCCATTTATCTGTATATTTGGTTTTTCTTTAGGGTTGATATTATACATCTTTAACTTCCTTAACTATTTTAATAACATGGGAGGTGATAACACCAGAGCATTCCATTTCTCCTTTCTCATCCTTTCTTATATTATTAATATACATTTTATTTCAAAATATGTCAAAAATTTTATAATGAATTATTGTTTTATTAGCCAATTAATTTTCAAAGAGAATTTTTTAAAAGGAAGAATTATATTCACCCACATATCTATCATCTGTCATTTTTAATTCGGTCTGAGCAGCTTCCTTTAAGCTTCCTGTATGTTGTAGTGCAGATATGCTAATGATGATCTCTTTCCACATTTGTATGTCAGAAAAAGTTGTTATTTCAACTTTACTTATTTATTTATTTTTAAGTAGGCTTCATGCCTAGCATGGGGCCCAATGCAGGGCTTGAACTCATGACCCTGAGATTAAGACCTGAGCTGAGATCAAGAGTTGGATGCTTAACTGACTGAGCCACCCAGGCACACCTTCACCTTCATTGTCGGTGGATATTTGTACTGGGTACAGAATTCTCAGTAATGGTAGTTTCAGGTTGTTTTGCCTTCATGTTCTGGCTAATACTGTTTCTGACAATAAATAAGTGCTTTGTCATTTTTCTCTTTGTTCTTCAGTACACAATATGTCTCTTTTATATCTGGCTGCTCTTAAAATTTTCTCTTTACTACTTTTAAAGCAATTTGATGTGCCTTGGACATTATTTTTTTCAAATATTTTTTATGCTCCTTCTGTGACTCCAAGTATGCATAATATTAGGCTTAATTAGCTTGTCCCATATTTTGAAATTTTATTTTGTCCCATATTTTGAAAACTTTTGCCACTGTATTTCATTAGGATAGTTTCTGTTGCTGTGCATCAAGTAGACTAAGATTTTTCCTCATGATGTTTACTCTGCTCTTAACTCAATCTAGTAAAGTTTTCATCTCAGACAATATATCTTTATCTCTAGAAATTTAATTTTGCATATTTCTTAACATAGTTTTGTATACTTTCTTGAACATATGGGATGTATTTATAATTCTCTGTTATGTCTCTGTTTAGTAATTCTATTCTCTGTGTCTTTTTTTGTTTCTATCAATTTTTCTTCTCATTATTGGTCATATATTCCTGCTTCTTTCATAAATGTTCATTTTTTTATTAGATGGCAGGCACGATGGATTTTTTCTGGTTGAATAATTGTATTCTTTATATGTTCCTAACTTGTATTCTGTGGTGCAGTTAGTTTTCTTAGGATCAGTCTCATCCTGTGAGACTTCCTCTTCAGGTTTGTTAAGTTGGTCTAGAGCAAGGCTAAGTTCTTTAACACTAGTTATGCATCATCCTCTGAGTCCTCTACCTGATGTCTCATAAAGTATTACATTTTTTACTCTGGCTAGTGAAGATGAATTATTTCTGGCCATTTGTGACCTTCACAGATCTTTCCACCTGGCCCTTAAATGGCACTCCTTTCCCTGGCCCTGAGTAGTTCCTCACACTCTTACCCAGCTCCACATTTGGATGAAGATTCAGGGGGAACCATCTGTTGATTTTTTCAGCTCTCTATGCAATTTTCTCCCTCTGTGAGACTTTCTTTGTTCTGGTCCCTGCCCCCCAAATTATGGCTTCAAGTGTAAAATGAAGGATACTTTACCAGGTTGTTGTCAGGATTAAATGAGATTGACCATGTTGCAAACATGACACACTGTCTCTACTTATTAAGCATGTACCAAATGTTAGTTCCTGTCTATTCCTTCTCCTTACCCAAGAATAAATTAGGATGATTTGAGTATAAATTTAGCCTATAGGATAACTTATTATTTTTATTATTTTTAGGAGTAAAGAATGGAGAATAATTCACTCCCTTAAAAGCTTTGTCTTAGAAACATAGCATCAAGACATACTTTCCACTATGCTTTGTTGGATTAGACTCACCACTTTTACCCTTCTCCCTAAATTGGACAGAAATTAAACAGAATGAAAGCAGTGAATTACTTACCCATGCTTCATACATCACATGTCAGTGGGCTGCCTTCCACCTATAAAGGTATCAAAGGTAGTCTATGCCTATGCCCACGTAGCCAGCTTCCAAAAGGAGCCCGAGGATCCTGCCTCCTGATAGTCATGACCTTGCTTATCTGCCTTCAACAATATATCAGGGTTGGTCCGTACACTCAATAGAGTAAAGCAGAAATAAAGAAATGACAGCCTGTAACTATGGAAACAATAGTCCATAAAAGAAGCTTCTGGCTTCACTTTTTCTCTCTCTCTTGCTTGAATCACTCACTCTGGGGGAAACCAGCTGCAACTGTTTGAGAAGTCATACAGGGAGGTTCATGTCACAGGGAACTGAGGCCTCCTGCCAACAGCCAAATGAATGACTTGGAAGTGGATCCTTCTGCCCCAGTCAGGCTTTCAGATGATTGCATCTTCAGCACACATTTCAGTACAACTTCGTGAGTGATCATAAGTCTGAACCACCAGGTAAAAGGCTCCTAGTATCCCTATCTTCAGAAAGTGTTATATCTTAAATGTTTCATGTTTTAAATCACCACATTCTGGAGTAAATTTTTATACAGACTAGATAACTAATACTGACTTCAGTACTTGGATGTGGGGGTGCTGTCATAACAAATATCTAAAAACTTGGGAGTGGCTTTGGAACCAGGCAGTGGGTAGAAGCTTGAATGATACTCAGAAGAGTATTCATGAGGAAACTGTCTGCCAAACACAGTGGACTTTGAGAACGCTTCCTGTGATGGCTTAAAGGGATGTGAGGATCATACTGGAAAACAGAGGGGGGAAGATCCAAGGTATGTGGTAACTGAAATTTGAGCAACATTTTCATCTACAATAATACGGAAAGTAGAAAATATGTTTCTTGAGATGGACAATACAGCGAGGGAGTTTTCTGGGGAAAATGTTACCAGTGTCTCCTTTTTTTCTCTCTGCTGCTATAGTAAATGAGAACAAAGAGTGGTAAATAAAAGGAAGGGAATGAAGAATTAGGATGTGATTGTTTTGAAATTTTTAGGCCTCTGAAGATAGCGAGGGATGCTAAAGAAAAGAAATGGTTTCTGAGCAAAGAGCAAATCCAGGGACCTGGAAACCAGTTCCAGATGCAGGAAATACTATAACTGAAAAATGCTTTGATAAGCTCTTTGGTAGATTGAAGGCAGTGTTTCCATGTACCTTTCAGTCAAGCAGAAGGCCTTCCAGAAAAATTGGGCTTCTAGAAAATTTGAGGGCATTATCCCTCAGCATTACCCACAGAGACCTACAGTTCAGATGTCTTATTGCAATGGGATTTGTGATTTGGGGTCATGTCCAAGAGAGTGAACCCCAAGAAGATTCACAAAGTTTTTAAGAGGATTATGTCAGTACAAACAATGCCAGCTTGGAGCAAAAGGGACAGAGTACACAATGAAAGGCCTCTGGACCCCCAAACTTCAACTAACAGGAAATAGGCTCAGAAGACTACTCACCTGCAGTTAAGAGGAAGAATGGTTCCATGCAAATAAGAGCCCAGGCGATAAAGCCAAGAGCTTTGGAGAATAACTCCTGGACAGGAGTAGGGCTAAGCTGTAACGAAGAACTTTCAACATTTTTCAAGCTCGACCTCAGAACTTCTAGGAAACATAACTGCTGTGTGTCACTCATTTCTTTTTTTGAAAAAGAATGCAAGTGTATATAGAAGTTGGTCAATGCTTCTGTTAGGTGTATGAGGGGCAGGTGACTGGTTTCTCTAGGTCATAAGACTGCAAATTGAAAAGAACTATAATTTGAGGATTTTAACATATGAAACTATATCCAAGGATCTTTATTGGCAACTGGGCTTTCGTTTGATGACAAGATTCTGGACTTCAAGCAGATGCTATAGTGGATGAGGCTTTGGGGGCCTTGAGTATATATTGTATATTCACATATAGTAGGGATATGAATCATTAGATCCAGAGAGCAGATTGTGGTAACCAGCTTGTAGGATAGCCTCTACTGATCACCACCTCCTAGTACTCATGTCTTTATATATTCCCTTCCCACATTATGCGGTGGTTCTCTGTGTGTCCAATAAAATAAAACAGAATAAATTGTGAGGCTTTGGAAACTATAGGTCGTAAAGTGTACTGGAAATTTTCTTTCTCTCTTTCTCTCTCTCTCTCTCTCTCTCTCTCACTTGCTCTCTCGCTCACTCTCGCTCTCACTCTTTGTCTTTCTCTTTCTTTCTCTTTCTTTCTCTTTCCATATAGGAAGAGACATCTTCCATGTCATGAGCACCCCTCCAGATGATTGCAGCCCCACTATACAGCTTGGCTGAAACCTCATGACAGACCCTGAGTCCAAACCATCCAACTAAAAAAGGTTGACTTATGCTGATAAGTTTGGAAGTACTTTGTTAGCCAAAAATAGATAATTAATATACCCCATATGCAAAGTAATGGTATGCAGTATAGCTGGTCTGAGAATCACCCTGTCTTATTGTGCCAACAAATAAAAAATAAAGTGGGAGAGGGTAGAATCTGTCATAATCACTGAACAACAGTTGCATCTAGATATTTGTATTTGCTAAATGACTTGCACTGAGTTTTTGGCTGCAGTTTAGGCATGTTAACTAGTTGAGTTAGATGTACTGTTACTGCCCACCCACCATGTCAACATTGCTTCTATCACTTTCATGTTGCCATTCATACTTTACACACATAGAATTACTTATAATTCCCCAGTGTCTTATTTTTAGATACATTTGTATCTGATTTTTCCTTTACCCTAATATCTTCTTGTCCAGCTGATAAACTTCTCATCCTTCAAGACCTTGTTCCAGTATTCCCCCTTCCATAATGCTTTCTATAATGCTTTCAAGAAAATTGGTTCATCCCTTTGTCTGTTAATGTACCTTGACTATAATTCTTCCTAATATCTATTATACTACAACATCTCTATATTCTCAGTGCTTCATATAGTGCTGTTCAGAGAATAGGTATTATTAAAGTACTTCCTGGTTAAGGAAAAATGGAAAGCTGAGACAACACTCTAAAGATAACTGATGAATATGAAATATACAATAAAAGCTTAATAACTTGAAGTTCTAGAATAAAAAGATGTAATATGCAACAAAGTAGTGAGAGTTATTATTATACTATTTCTAAAATATTAGCACTTTAAAAATTACAAATATTCCACATATCACAAAGGCAAGCTACTTGATTTATTATGGAATAGAACTGGACTTTTATTACTGTGGGGTAGGATTGGGGGAGAGCTGTGTTTTCTATTCTGGAGATTATTGGTAGGACTAGTTGAGTATAATAGTTATAAAGACTTTGTGTCCCTATTAATATTTCCAGAGACATAAATTATGTTTCACAACTGGCATATCTGGTGGTGGCCAAAGAGTGGCCAAGCAATCAGACTTAACTAAAATTGAATCCCAGATTCCATATGATTCATTAAATAGCATGGGCCAGGGGCAGGGCCTCAGGTGACTTCTCAACATGCATTTTCTAAACACCTTCCCATTAAGCTTGAGTTTAATAACAGACATGGACCCTACCCATTAGGTTCTTACACTTGAATACAAGAAATAAGGAAATGTGGAAAATGACTTTGAGAGAAAGATAGATGAGATGGTATAAGAGATGTAACAAATAAATATAAACGGAAGAAGGAAACAGGAATTGGGAGGAATTGTGGGTAATAAAAGGTATGATAGAGAATGGCATCTCAGAGAGGTTTAGAAGTGTAGACACACACACGTATATTCAATCAGTCATTCATTGACTATAAGCATCAGAGTAGTGCAGGATTAAGAGCATCAGTCAGAGCCAGAAACAACATCTGGAGTCCTGCTTTTCCATCTTACTAATTATATGACCTTGAATATATGGAATTACCTTTCTGAGTCACAATTTTGTCATACATAAAATGAAGATAATAATAGTGCCTAGGGTTGTCATGAGGATTATGTAAGACCATCCATGGAAAAATAGTATACAACCTGGCACATATGTGGCAACAAATACGTTGAAGGTATTATTGCTTCTATTATAGTTATTATTATTACTACTCTTATAGCTACCTGGAGACCCACAAAGATGAATTTATCTCTTTATTGCTTTATACTCTGCCATGAATGCCAACGTGATGCCTGATGTTAGGGCAACATCCACATGGTCATGAGAAAAGGCCAAAAGAAAAATACAGTGATAGAGATGTTCATCTGTTTTCACTGAGCCTTTGAACCATACAAGCAGCATCTTATTGCAAGACTGCTATTATAGGAGAGTCATAATTCATGAATTTTAAGTCACTGTTAATCAAGTTTTATTTACTTGTATCCAAAAATACTCCTGGCTGATCTATTAGCCACCCAACAAAACCCTTTCAGGATGGCTTTGTAGCAGGCATTACATGGCATGATGATTTTGATAGGTGCAAGTAGTCCCATATTTGTTTCAGAAGATAATAGCTCAAAGGCTTGCTAGATTCCAGATTGGGAGTAGGGAAGAGGACGGCAGCCTCCTGAACTCAAACTGCAAGTCTGTACCTTCCATTCCCCATATCTCCATGCCCAGGAGAATCTCTGTTTCCTTGGTAAAATGGAAGTAAATAACCGACTCTTGTGAAAAATGAACACAGTTGGGGTCACTGGGTGGCTCAGTTGGTTAAGTGTCCGACTTCGGCTCAGGTCACGATCTCATGGGTTCGTGAGTTTGAGTTTTGCGTCAGTCTCTGTGCTGACAGCTCAGAGCCTGGAGCTTGCTTTGGATTCTGTGTCTCCCTCTCTCTCTCTATTCCTCCCCCGACTCACACTGTCTCTTTCTCTCTCTCAGAAATAAATTAAGATTAAAAATAATTTAAAAAATGAACACAATCATGTATAGAAATTTTCTTCCATGGGGCCTGCAATGGAACTCACTCATCATTGGTAGTGATTTATGTATTCTAGCATCATATTACCATTTCCTAGTAGAGTTTCTTGAAAAACTCCCAGTTTTTTTTTAATATGTAATGACCTACTATTCTTATTTGAAATGTAAGTTCCTCCTGGATAGGGCCCAAATCTTCTATTAATCCAATTTATTTCTCTTACCCCCCAGTCCTACTTCCCAGTCAGTAAGAGCCCAGCTCAGAGAACATGTTGATTGAATTGACTATTTCCAAGCTACCGTTAAGTATAACACTTCTCCCTATCTCTTATAACTGTCCCTTCACATATTTAAAGCTGCATCACACCTCCATGATATAAATGCAAAAGACCTGAGAGTTTTTTTGTTAAACAATTCTGTCATACTAATTTATTCTTAGAGGTTAAAGTTTCTAACAGATAAGAACCAAAGCTTTTCCTTGACATATACATTTATTTCCTGGATATAATAAGGAGAAGTTTGCAAACTGTGAGAGAGTTTCATCAGAAAAGCTCATTTTGATTATATTTTAAATGGTGATAATAAGGAAGCATCCTAAGTAATGTCTCTATTAGCATATTTCTTAGAAATCTTGTTAACTCTATGTGACAGAGTTGAATCTAAATTAATGAATAATTTAGAGATAAGAAGTTTCTGCTGTGATTATAATTTGCAGTTTCTTGAAGTTATGTAGTAGAATAGTCTTAAGGCCATAGGCACTGGGATCAAATAGACCTGTCTGATTTATCCTGATCCTATCTCCTGTGAGATTTTCAGAAAAATTACATAATACCTCTAAGCCTCATTGTTCATCTGTAAAATGTTGATGATCATTACATTCATTTAATAGAGTTGGGAGAATTAGATAAAACTATGTATGGGGAATGCTTTAAAGAAGGCTGGCATATAGTAATTGCTCAATAAACACTGGCTGGTCATAGTGTGAGTTACAAGTATAATATAGACACCAGTTTGACTCTCCTTGCTTCTTAATACCTGGATTGGATTAGCTTGAATCCCTCTGTTACAGACCAAATTTCATGTCCAATGTTCCTGAAATTCTGAAGGAGGTCTATTCTCATGGTCATGTTTCACTCTGCATGTCTGATTTCATATTGTTCTTTGGTATTAATTTCAGGATTTTCCTTTTATTGCTGTTTAGTGATAATTTAAGCAATACAAAGCACATCCTCCTAATTTTCTCATATAAGTTTAGTTCTTACTAGACCCTATTGCCAAATTCAGCCTTAAATTTCAGCTTTCTATAGCCACAGCATAGAAATCTCCTTAAAGTACTCTGCCAAACAACTGGATTGACCCCACCTACATTCTCTCTCCTCCTTATCTAATAATAATTATGCCACTTCTACCTGCCCCCTCCCTCCCAGCCCATATGCATGTTAGAAAGCCGCAAGGGCCATTATTATTTTGTGTTTAAAACGCCAATGTTTAGGGTGCCTAGGTGGCTCAGTCAGTTAAGTGTCTGACCTTTGATTTCATCTCGGGTCATGATCTCGCCGTGGTGAGATTGCAGATCATGATCGCAGATCATGATCTGCTCTGGGCGTGGAGCCTTCTTAACACTCATTCTCCCTCTTCCTCTGCCCTCCCCCATTTGTTCTCTCTTTCTCTCTCTCTCTCAAAAAAAAAAAAAAGACAAAGTTTAGTTTTGAATTTTTTTTTTTCAGTATTTTGAGTACTTTTGAGTCAAAAATTCATGTATCCTCATTCTGGTCTTATTATTCTTACCTATCCAAAAAGAGAACTAATATTTTCCCTGTCCAATATGGTGCTTGTGCTGGATAAATTAGAAAATCAATATTAGTATGTTTTATAAATTATAAAACATGATACATAGGTTACGTTGAATTGAATTGGTAAAACATGGTAGAATACAAAAAACATGGACTCTAATGTCAATAAAACTGGTGGGTGACCTTGAACAAGTCCTTTTACCTCCATTTATTTCACTGCCTCCTAAAAATGAGGCAAATAATAATAACCTTTGACAGAGCTGTTATAAAAGCTAAGAAAAACAATGCTTTTGAATATGTTTTTTTTTTCTCACAGCATTGTTGAAAAGGACTGCTCAGTGAATCCCATTCCTTTTCCTTTCTCATATATTTGGCTCTAGGAATCAAGAATATTGTCTGTTAATTCATGTCCGGAGAAAGATGTTGGTAAATCTGCAGCTGACAGGTGGCATTGTCCCGGCTATTGGAGGCACAGGGAACAGTACTGACCTTTGGCCTTGTTTGGACCAATGCTCATGGAGATGAATGCTTTAAGAACATTCGGCCTTCCTGTGATGTCTTTTTAGCTTCATCAGTTAGACGTCACTGTCAGCTTGCTACCCAAAGACATCAGTAGGTGACAGGCTTTCCGCTTGGTACTATTGACCAAGGAGCCATTATATCTGGTTTCTGCAGAGCATAAGGTAGAAATGACATAGGTCATACTGCTGACCCCTTAAGAAAAAAGGGCTGTAAAATCACCATCCCGATTAACTGCCTTATGTAATAAATATTGAGTGTCTTTTATGTACAGCACCGTGCTAGTTGCTGGAGTTGCAGACAAGGACCCCGCAGGAGGTCTTGTTCCCTTTTTTATGTTATTCTCAAATAAGAGACTTCTCTGAGGCTTCAGTTTTAATTCTTCATACGATCAGCTTAAGCAAAGAACTCAATATAAGTAAATGTTCACCACAGAGAAAAAGGAAAAGAAAGTTTTGAGTCTTGAGATCTCATAGCATGCTAAGAAGCCATTGTGTTCTTAATGGGGTAGAACTTAACAGGAGTGGAGTATGTAAGAGTGGCAGGAGAGGAAGCTGAATAAATAGGGGTCACAGCAGTAGAAGACTGCTGAAGATGTCATGGCATCTATTTTATCTAGCAAGAAATCACAGGTTTGTTAGCAGGTAAGAGACCTTATCAGAAAAGTGCTCTAGAATTGTCACTCTGATATCACTTTGCTTTCCTTTTCTTCCAGGACATGTGTAATTCTAGACTAGTCCCAGCTCTTGCAAATGATATCTTTCTGAGGCCAGTGCTTTGCCCAGTGAACTCCCCTCTTGACTTTGACTACATTAATGCTCTGAACTTAGACTCTGGGGGAAGACCTAGGCCCACAGCTGCTATTACTCTGCAACCCTCTGCTACCCTCTTCTGGTGGGAGTCTATTACTGCAATTAGATCTTCAAATCCAGATGAATCTACCATCTGTAGGTGTGGTTGGTAAAGGTTAAACTAGGAAGAATGACTTGAGACAGATGTTATAGCCAGAACCAGCCCCACACTCTAGGTAACCAAATCCTGTCCCATAATTTGACATCTGAAGGCTATGATAAGAGACTTTAGACGGTGGGCCAGCCAAGCAGGCTGTAGCAGGCCAGTGACCCATGAAATTATTGACATGCTTCCTAAAAGAGGGTAAGCATGACATTAGTAATGAAAAGATTAGTTTTCATTAGTCCACATTAAGAAGCACAGGAAGCAAGTAGATCAGCACCTTTTTTATCATCCACTCCTGATCATCCTGTTTAAAATTATAATCTTCACACTTCTATTTTCATCCCCATTTCATTTTTCTCCATAATAATGTTTAATCGCCTAAAAGGCTATACTTACCTGTTTAATTTTATTAATTGTATATATACACATTAGAAACTAATCTTCAGGAAAACATTTATTTTTTTTCTTTCTTTTTTTTTTGGTCACTACTATATCCCCAAAACATAGGTTAGAGCTTGATACCTACTAATTGCTCAGTAAACAACACCTGTAGAATAAAGAAACATAAGTAGGAATCAGAATCTGGTCAGTAGCGCATAGGTTGGGGCCAGAATCTGCCCAGTACAAATACAGTGAAGTCCTCCATTCCTGCCACTTAGAGACCCAGGCACAGGACAGTAGATATGAGTAGAGGTACCGAAACTGAACCCAACATTAGTCACACTTTGGGTAAGCGTGATTGAGGGGTTTGGCTAGAGTTCTTCAATGTTACAGTTTATAAGAATCACCTGGGGGCACCTGGGTGGCTTAGTTAAGCATCTGACTTTGACTCAGGTCATGATTTCATGGTTTGTGAGTTCCAGTCCAGCCAGCATCAGGTGAGCTTGAGCTCTACTTCTGATAAAATTGAGCCCCACTTTGGGTGAGCCCCGCTTTTCTTTCTCTGCTCCTCATGAGATTCTCTCCATCTTTCTCTCTCTCTCTCTCTCTCAAAAAACAAAACAAAACAAAACAAAACAAAACAAGAATTACCTGGGAAGGGAAGTTTGTTTAAATGCAGATTCCTGAATCCCCACCCCTAGAAATTATAATTCAGTGCATATGGATTGGAGTTCAAAAATCTGGATTTTTAACAATCATCCTCAGGACATTCTGATACATGAAGTCTTCGGATGGCACTTTGAGAAAACAAATGAATCTTTTATAGTTCAAGATTAAAATCATTCTTAGAGATTGAGGAAGATCCTGAGGGTGGGGATTTTGCCTGTGGAAAAGAAGGGTTGCAGAGGCTGGGAACAAGTGAAGCCTGACAGTGTTAGAGCATCATTGCCTGCTCAATTTCGGCACTTGTTAAAATGTACTTTCTGCAATCTTATGCTCAAAGATTAAATTTTAATATACAAGTGACTCTGATGCCAGAGCTCAAAAGTTAGACTATGAGAAATACTGGCATAAAAGGAAAGGCAGTGAAGGGAAATTTAAAAATATATATTTATCATACGCATGTGGCAGGCATTGTGACAAGAGAGCTTTACACAGAGGTAAATATTGCCATCATTATCTTACAGATGAACAAAATGAGAATCACCCACCAAGTAAGTCCCTGTGTTACACTGGCAGGAAAGATTACTCAAATACTGAATCTGCAGTCCATAGTTCTTGTACTGATCTTAGGTTATGTAGTATTCACAGTGATTGTCACATAGTACATTCTTAATATGGCCAACTATATATAGTTATATAACCCTTCCACAATCATGTTAGAGAATCTTTGTCATCATCCAAAACATTCCCTGGTGTCATTTTGCAATTATTCCCTTCCCCCAACACTAGCTCTTATCAAAAGATGATCTGATTCTATCCTTACAGTTTGCCTTTTCCAGAGCTTATGTAAATGGAATCATGCTTTATGTCACCTTTCGTGTCTTGATTACCATAGCTTTACACTAAACATTGAAATAAGATAGTGAGTCTCAATCCTCCAACTTTGTTTTCTTATTGTGAATCTTCTGCCTACTCCAGTTCTTTTACTCTCCAAACAAATTTTAGATTAAGCTTATAAATTTTTACTAAAAGTTAAAAAGCTTGCCAACAGATTGATGTAGCTTGAATTTAATCTGTAGATCAATCTGAGAAGAATTTGGGTCTTCTAATCAATGAACACTGTTTATCTGTTCATCAGCTTGAATCTCTTAATTTCTCTTGGCAATATTTGCAATTTTCAGCATACAAATCTTACACACATTATTAGATTTATCGCTGAGTATTTCAAACTTTGGTGCTATTGTACATATTATTGTCTTATTTTAATTTCATATTGTTTATTGCTAGTCCCATAATCCTAAAAATGAGTGTATCCTTAAATCTTGTATCCTAGGTGACTCTTTTCCCTTACCTCAATAGCCCCTGGCTTCTATATAAAATACAACTAAATTATATATATTGAATTATGTCCTATAACTTTGTTAAACTTATTAGTACTGGAGGCATTTTTTTTGGTATATTTTTGGTGATCTTCCCATGTAGACTATACTGTCATCTATAAATACTAATTTCTTCCTTTTCAATTCATATTTATTGTTTGTTTTTATCTTGTCATATTGCTTTAGTTAAGATCTACCTCCGGTAAAATATCCAATAGATTTAGTAACAGAAGACACTTTTATTAGTCCTTGATTTATAAGGGAGAAAGCATTTAATCCTTTGCTCTTAGGGGAAAGTCTTTCATAGATGCTCTTTATCAGGTTGAGAGAATTCCTTTATTTATACTGTACTTGGAGTTTTTATTACAAGTAAATGTTTAATTTTTGTCAAATATTTTTATACATCAATTTAAATCATTACCAAGTTTTCCTCTTTTCATATTTTGTTTGTATACTGAATTCAATTATTTTCCAATGTTGACATAATGTTTCATTTATGAGATGAAAGCTACTTATCATAATGTGTTATACTTTTTAATGTATTGATGGGTTCAATTTCCTATGATACACAAGGAAAATATTATCCAAACTTGAAGCTAATTGACTTCACAATAAGTGACAAAGATGGGTGTGATGTGTAAAGGGTCAATTCAACAAGAATATATAATGATCTGAAATGGGTATGCATATACAGAGATTCAAAATGCAAAAAGCAAAAAACCTAATAATAAAGCCAAAAGGGCAACTAGACAAATCCACAATTATAGTTTTAGAATTCTTTGCTTATCTCATAATAATGGATAAAACCAGTGACAAAAATTTGTAAGACCAGCACTGAGCTATCAACCAACTTGGCCTAATTGTTTTTATGGTACTCTATACACAACAAAACATAAAACACAATTTTTCAACTGTGTACAGAACACATCAAGATAGATCATATTCTGAACCTAAAAAAAGTCTCAACAAATTTAAAAGGATTGAAATCATAAGAGTATGTATGTAAACCATAATGGAATTAAACTGAAAAAAAGGGTAAATTTCCAAGTATTCAAAAATTATAGAACACATTTCTAAATAACACATAAATAAAGAATAAAGCTCAAGGGAAATTAGAAAGCATTTTAAAACAAGTCAAAATGACAGTACAATATATCAGAATTTGTTAGGTGCAGCCTAAAGTGTAATTAATGGAACTGAAAACACCAGTAAAAAGCCTGAAATTTATGTTTTAAGACTCCAACTTAAGAAGCTATTAAAAGAAAACCAAATTAAGCATGAAACAACTGGAGAGAGGGAAATAATAAGTGTAAATGAAGTAAAAATCAATGAAATAGAAATATGAAAAAAAATAGAGAAAGTTTAATGAAACCAAAACTTTGTTCTTTGAACAGATTATTAAAACTGATAAATCACTAGACAAGATTGAAAAAATACAAATTATCAATCTTAGGAATAAACAAGTCACTATATATATATATATATATATATATATATACATATATATATATTTTTTTTTTTTTTTTGAGAGAGATGGATCACATGCACATGTGTAAGTCAGGGAACCACAGAGGGAGAGGAAGAGAGGGAATCTTAAGCAGGCTCCAGCCCCATGACCATGAAGTCATGACCTGAGACAAAACCAAAAGTCAGACACTTAACCAACTGAGCCACCCAGGCATCCCAAGAAAACTATCCTTATTAAAGTGACAATAATTTATATCAAAAGGCAAAGGATCTGAACAATCAAAAATTTTTTTATAATTTTTTATTGTAAAAAATACTAAAAATTTTCACCATCATCACCATTTTTAACTATACAGAGACATAATGTTAATTATATGCATATTTTAATGCAATCAATCTCTAGAACTTTTTCATCTTGCATGACTGAAAATCTACATGCATTGAACAATTCCCCTTTCTACTTCTTTCCAGGTTCTGTCAACTACAATTCTACTAATAGTTTGACTAATTTAGATACCTACTATACATAGAATCATGCAATATTTGTCTTTTCCTGACAGGTGTATTTCATTCAATACAATGTCTTCAAGGTTTATCTATGTTGTAGTAGATGTCAAGATTTCCTTCTTTTTAAGGTTGTATAATATTCCACACTATGTATTATCACATTTTCTTTGTCAGTCCTTTCAATGATGAGCACTTTGGCACTTTGGCAATTGTGAATAATACTGCATTGAAAATGGCATGTGCAAATATCTCTTTAAGATATTTGCTTTGGGGTATATACCCAGAAGTGGGATTGCTGAATCATATGGCAGTTCTGTTTTTAATTTTTGAGAAACCTCCATATGGTTTTCCGTAGTGGCTGTATCATTTTACATCCCTACCAACAGTTCACAAGAATTTTAATGTCTTCATGCCTCTACCAATACATTATTGCTATTGTTATTATTATTATTATTGATAGTGGCCATCTTAATTGGTTTAAAGGGATATCTCATTATGGTTTTGATTTCCATCTCTGTGATGATTAATGATATTAAGCATATTTTCATATATTCATTGGCCATTTATATATGTCCTATAGAGAATTGCCTATTTAAATACTTCGTACCTTCTCCTAGGAACTTGAAGGGATGTTGTTGTCTAGTTGATCTCCCAAAGACTTCTTAGTCAAAATGTAGACTTCATTTCCTCTCTGGATTTCCTAATCTACCACAAGGTAAAAGTTCCTTTACTGTCTTGCTGGCTTCATGAATATCAGCTTTTATGTTGTGTGGGGACTGATTCAGAGCATTTATACACCAACAGTTGTATGCACAGAATAAGATGAAATTATTTGTTTCCTAAGCAACAATTTTATGGAACATATGAAGTTTTCCTTTGAAGGTGTGTTAAATGGTAAAATTTACTATTTACTATTTTAATTTGCTCATTTTTAAAGTAACAGTTTATGAACCATGTGCTTTAAGTATGCATAGATTGTTAAATTAGGTAACTAAATTCTGACCAAGTTCTAACTTGTGCACAAGGAGGGCCAGATGTTCTTTTCTGTGGGAACTCTACATGGAAAGTACAAAAAGGGTGGTGGGGTGTAGGTACAGAAGGAAGGATGGAAGGAAGGAAAAAAGATAGGAAGGAAAGAAGGAAAGAGACAGGGAGGAAGGAAAATAGTTTTCTAATGAACACCTACCCATGGCATTGTTGTGTAGATGAAAGCAAGATGCTTGGCACTTATTGTATGCCCAATCACTGGTAACATTATTATTTTTTACTTTGTTAAACAAAAACAATTATTTCTGTGTCAAAACTTAGGCAAGGACTCAAGTGTTAAATGTATCAGGAAAATGGTCTGCAGTGGTGTCTGAGATCGCATATTTAGGCCTAGCACATCCCTGTAGGTAAGACATTGATACTAATTGATAGACAAATCTTTCCTTTATTTGCCTAAATTGACATTAGAATGTAGAGATGTATAATCTGGGTGAATTTCACCCAATTCCTTCAACTATTCAGCACCTCCTGTTTAGAAGACTTTATGTGAAGTATTTCATATATCTTAGCTCTTTAAATTCTGACATGGCTAGAAGAAAGGCATCATTTTTGGTATTTTAAAGATTTGAAACATATTTATAGATTTTAAGTATTCAGATAAAGCTTGCAAGAGCTATTTAAATCTAGAAACTAGAATTCAAACTCAAGTCAGATCCTTGATGTTCAACCACATACTAATCTAGAGGTCCCCTGCTTTGTTCTTTCCCCAGGAACTTGGCGTGGCATTCCCATAAATACAAAAGTACCTAATATTTGGCAAAAATGTGCTAGATAAACCAAGGTATGGGTTATCTAGTAGAGTAAGGAATCCATAATACCTGATAATCTAGGTTATGAGTAGAACACAAATCAAATTATAAATTATTTGGTAGTACTTTCCCACCAGAGACCTTTAGATCCAGTTAATACTACAATTTGATAAGTACATTTAACAGCAGTTCATGGTGATATTATTTCACACCTGAAACCATATAGATACCTCATAACGAAACTGCTACAGAATAGGTTCAAGGAGAACCCTAGGAGAGAATCACATCCTGTCCCTTTTTTCTTTCTCTGTCTTAAGTCACCTCAAAAATAAACCTCAACTATTGGGTTCTCACTCTCTAGACCACTAGTTGGGGGAATGAACTTCATTGGCTACTCAAGTAAAACCTGTCCCTTGGTAGTACTTTACTACAAGCTGGGGGACTCAAAATTGGGTCATGATACCATTTAAAAATGATATTACAGGAATATTATAGGATATATATATATATATATATATATATATATATATATATTATAGGATATTATAGACATTGGAAAGAAGTTAAAATATATGACTCTTGTTATTTGTTGTTGTTGTTGTTGTTGTTAATTGACTTTTAGATCCCTCATTTTTCTTGTGGACTAGATGTTCAGGTTTTGTTTTTTTGTTGTTGTTGTTGGTTTTTTTTGCCACTACCAATGTGTTCAACAACTCATTTCATTTTCCTTCTGAGTGTAAATGAAGATTATGTTTTCCAATTTCCCTCATAATTAAGTTGGGACACTTGACTTAATTCTGGCCAACAGAATGTGGGTAGAATTTATGCACATCATATTTAGGTCTGGCTATAAAACCCTTACTTTCTCCTTTCCCACTCCATAGACTTTGGAAATTATGTATTGAAAATAGCAGTGCCACAAGATAGAAATTACCTGGGTCCTAAATTAATATGTAGCTGAAAAGACACTATTTCTTGCGTCTCAACCCCAGCTGCTCCATTGTCCCTCCTGACTAACATGAGCAACCAGTAATGAGGTTTAAGGATATATCTGTTGCAGGAGCTAGGGTTAGTTGTGTTAACACAAACTATTTTTTTTTAATATCTATTTATTTATTTTTGAGAGAGAGAAAGAAAGAGAGAGGGAGAGTATGTGAGCAGGGGAGGGGCAGAGAGGGAGGGAGAAAATCCCTCAATGATCAGTGTGAACCTGACCCAGATCACAACCTGATACGATGTCAAGTCCATTAACTGGCTGAGCCACATAGGCACCCCTAACACGAATTAATTTATCTGTGGATTCTTGGGCTTTTTTCAGAATAACAGCATTATTGGATAGGAAAACTTAGAATTCAAATCTCATGAGAAAGAATTTATGCTATTAGTAACGTATGACACAAATGCTGTAACATTCCTGCATGGTACAATGAAAACAGTATTTTTCTCCGGTCAAATACAATATAGCATTGGTGCAAAGATTCTGAATAAAAGATTAATATATAGAACTTAGCAAAATAGTGGAAGCATAACAACCTAATACCAAATGGAGCTTATTCTAGAAATAAAAGAATGTTTTATTATTGGGTAGCGCTACCTAATTTTAGCAAGAGTGACAATTTCCAAAAATGTTACAAAGATTGTCAGAATCCAACATCTATTTTCTATAGAATAGCAATCGATAGTTATGCATCATTTGCTGGAAAACATTTTCTCATTAAAATAAGAAATAAAACAAGGCTACCATTTATTACCACTATAATGTAGCATCATTTGTGAGTTATGAGGCAGTGTAGTCAGAGAAAGGAAGAAAAAAAAGAAGCATACAAATTAGAAAGGGTAGAAAATTATCATTATCATTCTCTGAGGATCACAAAATTGTTTACCGTAAAACAAATCAATTTTGCAGAACTGTTTAAAGTCAAATAAAAATATTTACAAAAAATAAGAGAATTTTTTAAGCTGAAAATTAATTTATAAAAGCCTATTAGTTTAAGACAGAGGACACCAAAAAATATAATGAAATTAAGACTCCCATTTCAAATAAAAATGAAAGGAAAGTAAACTTACAAACAAAGAGAGAAGATTTCAATTAAAAAAAAACACTTAGAGGACAATTGAGGGACACAAAGGAAGGTTTTTAAGGGAAGCAAAAGATAAAGACAACAATTCTGCCTAAATTGCTTAAAACTTAACACAATGCCAATAAAAGTGCCTCGAGATTTATTTGTTTTCAGGAGGAAGTAAGAGAAACAGATTTTTGTGTGTGTGTAAAATAAACAATTGGGAATAACCAGTAAAATTCCAAGAAAAGATATACACCAAAAAGGAATTAACTTTATCGGATATTATATCGAAAAACCATTATAGTTAATACTGTGTGATAGAGGTTAATGGAAAGACTGATCAATGGACTAGAATATAAATCAAGAACAGGGTTTCTCAACCTCTGCACTCACGACCTCTTAGGATGCATGGTTGTTATCAGGTGCAATGTAGTACGTTTACCACAAATGTGGCCTCTAACCAACATGTACCAGTACCACTTCCAAGTTATGACAATCAAAACATCTCCAGACGTTGCCAAATGTTCCTCTGGGGACAAAGTTGACATTAGTTGAAACTATTGATATAAAAATAAATCCAAATATACTTGACTATTTAGTATTTGAAAAAGGTGGCCTTTCAAGTCTATGGTGAAAAGATGGGTATTTAATTTTATGGTTACTACAACTGGATAACTTTCTGGAATAAACAAAATTATATATATACCTCACAATTTAGCACAAAATAAAAATTTAGAACAAAATAAAATCTGGTATTTTAAAAACTGAAAATAAACATAGAAACAGATTAGAAGCCATAAAAGAACTGAAAAAAAATAAAGGAGAAAAGTTTGATAATTTTGGTTCCTTAAATTTTTTTTAAATATTATTTAATCAACACACACAAAAAAGCCCAAAAGTCAACAGATAAATGAAAAACTGGAAAAATAATTGCAACTCATATCACAAAGATCTACTTTTCCTGTCAGAAAGTTTTATGCATCAGTAAAGAAAGCATAATAAACTCAAGAGAAAAAGAGGAAAAGGCTTGGGATGGCTGATAGAAAAAGAACTACAACTGACTGTTAAATATATAAAATGATATTTTAACTTATTCATCATAAGAAAAATGCACATTAAAATCATACTGAAAAGTCACTTTTCTTTTATCATATTTGTCAATATCATACATGTGAGGCACCTGGGTGGCTGAGTCAGTTAAGTGTCTGACTCTTGATTTAGGCTCAGGTCATGATCTTGCATTTCATGAGTTCCAGCACTGTGTTGGGCTCTGGGCTGACAGTACCACCTGTATCTCTCAAAAATAAACAAACATTTAAAAAATACACTATGGGGGCACCTGGGAGGCTCAGTCGGTTAAGCGTCTGACTTCAGCTCAGGTCACGATCTCGCGGTCCGTGAGTTCAAGCCCCGCGTCGGGCTCTGTGCTGACTGCTCAGAGCCTGGAGCCTGTTTCAGATTCTGTGTCTCCCTCTCTCTCTGACACTCCCTCATTCATGCTCTGTCTTTCTCTGTCTCAAAAATAAATAAACGTTAAAAAAATTAAAAAAATACATTATGCATGTGATGAATATACGATGTTAGTGAATGTGTAGGGAAACAAGTTTATCTTGGGGGATGAGGATGCACTAATTAGGAAAAGAAGGGGATGAAATTAAGAGCATTTAAAAATACATATATCCTGCTGAAGTATTAACTAAAACAACATATATGGAGGGAGTTTTAGGAATAACTGTCAATATTATAACTGAAGATATTCTTTGGATATGCATATTCACAGTTGTGTGAAATGTTATGTTCAGTCTGGAAACTATTTATAGACACTGGTTAAAAATTATAGTATGTCTATACAAAGAAATCCTATGCAGCAATGAAAAATAAATCAAAGAGCACTACTTGCACTGATAAGGAAAAAAATGGTGCCAAACAGTGCACTTAATATGCTATACTCCATTTGTGTAAAGATAAAAATAATATATATGCATTTCAGATTATATTGGAAAGCACATGAATAATAGGAGGGATACTCAGTTACATTACTCCATTTACTTTTAAATAGTATATCATATGAATTTTAAAGTATTCCAAATGAATAATACATACAGTTTTAAAATGCAATAAAGGCATAGTAGCTGAAAGCATCCAGAGTCAGCAAACAGTATGTCCAGTGTGGCTGCTCTGGTGACCCAATGATTGGAGTTCCCTGTCTCAGAATCACAGCTAACCAATGGAGGTATTATCTTACGAGCCTCACTTGACCAGGAGGAAGGGACTGACTAGATAAAAATAATTTGCCATCTTAGACCCAGGCTTAAGGCTACTTAGATGGAAAACTAATCATGAACATTGCAGGGGCATGGAAAACAACCACCCTTCCTTAAAACGGTTTTATATTTTATATTGGAAAATATTTATATTGGAAAATAAATATTGAGGCAGCTGCCATCAGGATATATAAGAGCTCTGTAGGACTTCTTTGTTTTTACAGATCATTATTGATTTTGAGTTTTTTATGGGTGTACACATTAATCATTTTATTCTCTGGGGACCCTCTTTAGGTCTTAATTCATCCTGGAATGACCTGTCACAGTATCCAATGGATCTCATTCCCTGGATGACATTCTTTCCCTCTACCTTTATGTCATATTATCCATATAGTATCCACACTGACATTTCTCACTAGGGTTGAATCTTACCATGAACCCCAGTAACCTATCTCATAGTGAAAGTTGCATAACCCTGGTTGGACCATTTTCATTAGAGGAATACAGGATGTTTGCTTCTCTGCAGAGCCCCAGTAGATCACCTGGGACTAGAATGTCTCCATCTATCATACATCAAGGATCATCAGACACTTTAGTGCCATTATATACATATCAGACTGCTTCCTCCAGATGGTAATTCCCACCCAAACCCAACATGACTTTGTTACCCTTCTTTGGTCATCATAGACAGAAATTCTTCTTATATTTACTCTATGAGGCAAGCTTTATAACACGATCATTTCCTATAGTCTTTGTAAGTTAGCCTCTCAGCTGAAAGAATACCAGCAATATAAGGAAGGAAGTAGGCCAAGTATTAGATAAAGCAGAGAGGATAAGCAGAATCACTAGGGGAGTGAGTATTAATTCATTTATTCTAAAAATATTTTTTGATTGCCAGGCACTATGCTGTGTTAGAAATACTGACATGAGTAAGGCTCAGTTCCTGTTCTCAGGCACTCAGATATTATTAGAGTAACTTTCATCAAAATTATTTTCAAATTTTCATAGACACTGCCAGCGGCTTCATAACTGATGCTTTCATGCATTTAAGAAATATCATCAATGGCTACGTTGTATTAGTCTGGGTGTTACTTTTTGATGAAGCCTCTTTGATATCTACTGTGAGTAATTACTGCAGGATGGATGCTCTTTGATATCATGACCTGTAGGCCCACAAGGCATCTTAAAGAGGAAAAAGGGCTATTTCCATTGTGCTGCTGCTCTTGCTTCCCAGTTACAGGTAGACTTTTAGCATATGTAACAGCGTATAACTATAACTTTCTAACATTTGATCACAAGATCTTAAGTTTCTTAAATTTCTGTCTCCTGGGTGCTTTCAAAGTGCTTGTCAACTGCCTTTATGTAGCAGCCTGTACAGTGCTCTCTCAGACCGTTGTTTTCTCCCCCATGTACCATACTTGATGGTGAGAGTCCCAGAACGTAGGGCAGTTTGAGAATATGGCTTAAAAATTGGGATGCCATATTAACAAATAAAAATACAGGACACCCAGGTACATTTTAATTTTAGGGAAACAAAAAAGTTTTTTTAGTGTAAGTATATCCTATAAAATATTTAGCACACACTTATGTTAGAAAAATAATTCATTAATCTGAAATTTAAATTTATCTTGGATTCCTATTTCTGTCTTTAAATATTATTTGCCTAAAGGACACAATTTAAGGGTGCTTGAGTGGTTCAGTCAGCTAAGCGTCTGACTCTTGGTTTTGGCTCAGGTCGTGATCTCACAGCCCTAGGTCATGAGGTTGATCCCCATGTTGTTCTCTGTGCTGACAGTGTGGAGCCTGATTGGGATTCTCTCTCTCCTTCTCTCTTTCTGCCCTGCTCCCACTTTCATGCATTTTCTCTATCTCAAAATAAATAAATAAACTTTAAAAAATAAATGATAGGGGCGCCTGGGTGGCGCAGTCGGTTAAGCGTCCGACTTCAGCCAGGTCACGATCTCGCGGTCCGTGAGTTCGAGCCCCGCGTCAGGCTCTGGGCCGATGGCTCAGAGCCTGGAGCCTGCTTCCGATTCTGTGTCTCCCTCTCTCTCTGCCCCTCCCCCGCTCATGCTCTGTCTCTCTCTGTCTCAAAAATAAATAAACGTAAAAAAAAAAAATTAAAAAAAAAATAAATAAATGATAAAGGACACAATTTAATCACTAGCAATGAGAATTTTAAAAATCATCATTATGTCAATCCTATTACCAAATATACCAGATTATAGTCTGGATATTCTACCTTTATGCCTACATTTATATATAAAAATAAAAACCATATATGTATAACTATAAAAACCACAGATATACTCATATATTTATTCAATGTATTATATACCTGTTTCTAATTGGAAATTGATGATTCATAATAAAATCCATACAATCAAATAAAAAAGAATTGGATTAAAATTTTGAAGTAACAATTATGGATCTCACAAAATTCAGAACTTACATTTAGATAGAATATGTTTATAGTAGAAAATGCCAAGTTTTCTAGGGAACTTTCTTACTTGTATCTTGCATATTATTTGGTGCAAGATAAGTCATATTTAGAATGTTTTGAACTTGAAAATCAGTTTTGGGTTACTAACTTAATTCTGAAGCACAGCTTATGCCCCCAATAGTTCTATTCCCTCACTAGCTCTTTATTGGTGTTACAGATCCTTTGTTTCCATGGAAGAAGGAAATCTATGTTTATATGCATTTCATCAGAGAAATAAATATAAGGCTATTCTGCTCATCTATTGCCTATCATCTATCTAAAACTTCAATTTGTAGTGCCCAATACATATTTATTTCTCTTTCTTGCACTTCTTTCTTGAGATGATAATTTGTTATCTAAGTTAAAGGCATTTAAGTTAAAGAGAGTCTTCCTTGGGATGCCAGGAATAGAGGAAAGATTTTAATTCAAAGATTCTGAAAATAAATGATGAGAGAAGATAAATTTTTCTTATTATTCAAAAGACTTATGGAAGTGGTCACCATGGAAACCAGACATGAGACCATAGAACATCAAGAGATCAAGAAGAGAGGTCTTGGGTCGAGACTCTGAGTCTTACATTTGGAATGCTGACACAGAGTTTAACCTTCACTTCAGGATAACTTCTTTATAAGTTACATGATTTGTTTTAAATTATGCAGTCTTGGAATTTGACAATTTTTGTAAAATTCTACTTTGTACAGTCTTCTTTTCTTTCTCTTCTTCCCTTCCTTCCCTCCCTCCCTTTTTCATCTCTCCCTAGCTCTTTTTCTTTCTGTCTTCCTTTCTTCATTCATTCATTTTTCTTTTTCCTTCTCTTCATTTTCCTTTTTCCTCTTCTTCATCTTTTTACTTTTTGAGTGAAGATGTATGGTGAGAAATTTGAAAAAAAAAAAAAAAAAAAAGGTAGGACAAAACCCCTTGGCTTATAATAGTACTTAGAAGTAGGAAAAATGATGCAACATTAAAATCTAAAATGAGACCAATAATTGAAAAATTGATCACTTAAATATTCTAAGTGAATATTCTAGCTAGTTAAGAGTGAACTCGTAGTTTTTCTAAAGTTTTGACCCTTTCTCAAGGCTTTCCTTATGTAATTATATATAAATATGAATAGAAGGTAGTGAAAAATAATCATCAGTCAGTATAATTACAAATACAGGAAACTGTTTAGAGAAATTTCAATTAAGACAATCAGAATACAATTTATATTCATGTATAATATAAATGCAACTAGACTTTCAGACCTGGAGGTTGTTGTACTTTGTAACCTTTGTACTCAGTGCAAATGTTGATATGTAATAGCCACTCAATATTTGCTCAAAAGTCTATAGATACATTAAAACACATCCATACACACACACACATAAACACATATATATCATTTTAAAAAGTTGAAAATAAAAATGCAAACAAAAGTTACTGGACAATAAAATTATTTTTCTTTCTTTTTTTTTTTTTACACGGAACATTGAATCAGTGATCTTGTAATATTTTGAACACAGTTATTCCCGAAGATATTTTCATAAAATGAATCACTAATATGCTTTTATTTTGCTTTCTTCTATTTTCTTAGAAATTGAGTGATACCTATTTGAGATTTTATAATAAAAACATTTTGTTCTAGAATACATGAATCAAGTATGTCAATATTCAAAATTTACACTATTTATATGTCAAAGAGTAGGAGTGTTTGCACGGATAAAAGGCAGCATAAGATACTGGAAATAGCACAAGTGTTGGATTTCAGCATGTTATTTTACTTTTTCAAGTTGCTATTTTAAACTTGTGTGATTAGGGGAAGTTACTGCACCTCTCTGGCTTTACCATCTACTTCCTACAATTGGTATGAAGAATATTTGGAGATGATATGTGTGTTTCTGATATAAAGTATACCTTTAAAGTATTTAGAAATGTGAAATGTGGGAGCCTATTTAATTTTTTTTTTTTTACATTTTATTTATTTTTGAGAAACAGAGTGAGACAAAGTGTGAGTGGGGGAGGGGCAGAGAGAGAAGGAGACAGAATCTAAAGCAGGCTCCAGGCTCTGAGCAAGCAGTCAGCACAGAGCCTGATGTGGGGGCCTGAACCCACAAACTGTGAGATCATGACCTGAGCCGAAGTCGGACGCTCAACAGACTGAGCCACCCAGGCAACCCTGTGGGAGAGCCTATTTTAAAAGATTCCCATACTCAGTGGGAGCTAACAGGCCATTAATTTCACAGAACTTATTTTTCTGTGATCAAATTATACTTTGCTTAAAATATGGTATCTACACTCTTATTACTCTTACTTATGATATAATTTATGCCATATTAATTTAAAATGAACACAAATGGTTTAAATCGATCAGGCAGTTGTTCTGAATATTGGCTGCACATTATAATCATCTGTGAAGGTCTTTAAAAAAACAAATTCCCTGGATCCCCACATGATACTAATAAAATCAGCGGTTTTAAAACTTTCCTAAATAATTCTAATGTGTAGTCCACATTCAGAACTCCTAAACTAGAAAGTTTGTGGATCTGAACTTATTTTAGGCTGCTTTAGAATCTAGCTTATGAGAATCTGGATGGATTGATAGAATATATTCATTAATTCATTCATTAAATATGTTTGCTAACCACTGCATGCTAAGCACAATACTGAGTACGGGGAATTCGTAAAATATGATGCCTACTCCCTCACCCCCCCCCCAAATTTGCATTATATCAGAGGAGGTGGAAACCTAAATGAGTAACTATGGATTAAAATGCTCACTAAATTATGCCAATAATAGCTAAAATTGCATGGTCACTATGTGTAAGGCACTGTTTTAAAAACTTAACAGTAGTGAATTCCTTTGATATTAACAGTGATCTTAAGAAGTGGTTACCATTCCTCTCTATGAGGAAACTAATGCACAGAAAGTTTAAATAATTACTTTACACAACCAGTAAGCAATACAACCAAGAGTCAAACTCATGCAGACTGACTTCAGAAGTTGTGCTCTTACTCAGATAGTACATATGCAGCTTCTCATCCACAATACTTATAACTAACAATGTGCTGAATGCTTACCATGTGCCAAGATCTGTGCTTTACAATTATAGCTTATTTAGTCTTTACAACTAACTTATGGAACTAGTATTTCCCCCGTCTTACAGATAAGAAAGTTAAGAACAGAATTGAATTCTGTTTATTACTTCAACTGTAGCTCATGGGCTCTTGGGCCATCTGCCAATGTTCTTGGTAGATCCATGTGCCTAGCATAGCTCAACATCCCTGCTAAATCTTGAAGAGATGTAGAAACCAAATATTTAGCAAAATAAAAGAAGGTATCAGTTCATCAAGTTTCAAGTTTCTGGCATTGTGCTGATTACATAACTTTAAATTATTGACTTCTGCTCAACAAACTATTTATAAGAAAATGAAACCTTGAAAAACAACAGAAAGCTCCTAAATCACTATGGTGAATGTTAGATACAATGTTAGATTTTAAAAGGTTAGGACGCCTTATATTTCAGTGTATTATGAACAGTTGCAACAGTTGTATGCACACCACTGAGAACATAACTGTCTCATGTATATGGTGCAGTTTCAAGGGATTCTATTAAGTGAAGATTCCAAATCCTGTTTTGAAGGATAAAATCTGTGTAACTTTATACTTGGTCATTTAAATGCAAAACAGAATGCTGTTGCCATTATATTTAATATATTTTTTTATTGTAGTTGAAATAAATCATTTCTTTTGCCAAAAACATTAACTAGGAGTTTCCACAAGACCTTGCCCTGCAACTTAAATACATTTACAAAGAAATTCTACCAGACTAGAATGTGGTTTTCCAATTTCCACATGTCTAAGAGTGAACCTCAAGTTCCAAGCTATATGTTTAGTGCTTTGCCCATTCTAATGTACAGGATGCAAATAACTCGAAATTATAATAAATTAATCCTCATATACATCATTATCATCACCAGATACCATGTACTTATCGTGTTTCAGGGACTGTACAATTGCTTACCCCAATATTACCCTAGCACCAACCCCACTAGAAAAACACTATTTTCGGGGCGCCTGGGTGGCGCAGTCGGTTAAGCGTCCGACTTCAGCCAGGTCACGATCTCGCGGTCCGGGAGTTCTAGCCCCGCGTCGGGCTCTGGGCTGATGGCTCAGAGCCTGGAGCCTGTTTCTGATTCTGTGTCTCCCCTCTCTCTCTGCCCCTCCCCCGTTCAAGCTCTGTCTCTCTCTGTCCCAAAAATAAATAAACGTTGAAAAAAAAAAATTAAAAAAAAAAAAAAAAGAAAAACACTATTTTCGTATTTCAGACAAGGGAAATAAGAAATTTCTAGTCAATATAAAAAGGTAACCCAGAGAGGAATTTTATTTCGTTATTTAAGACCCTAATAATCCAACACCATTATCAAAAATCTTGCCTCCATGTAGTTTGCACTGGACCAAAAAAGCCAGATTGTAAAGTAATGTGAAGAAAAAAGAATCATGATTTGCTTGAGATCTCTATAATACTTTTTGTTTTGCACAGTGACTTTATATATGACCAAGAAAACAAGGTATTTTGTTTTAAATTATAGTTTCCATTTTCTCATTTCCACGTAAGGAAATGAGGTTTTGAGGTTCAGTAGCTTGGCCAGTCCCATAGTAGGAAAAGCCAGAGCCAGTTTTAAAGTGTGAATCTCTTAGGCTTGAAATCCAGGAGGCACTATGATTCACCCTTTGAGTTGGGGCTCAAAGTCTCTTTGGATCTGATTATTCACTCTGGGCTTTAGGAAGGTGTTTTGCCTATCACAATGACAGAGTTAAGTGTGGCCAATAATCACAGAGTGGAGATGAGTTTCTCTGTGTTTGCCACATGAATGCCAAGAGCACTGGTTGGACAGGACTTCATCTAGGAAAACACTGACTGAAATGCTTGTCATTTCTCAAGTTCTGAGAAATAAAGATCTTTTTTTATTTTTTTCACCCAATATCAGACAAATGAAAAAAATTCCTGGGGCCATATTCTAAATCTGGCCTGCTTGGAGATAGAGATATGAGTGACTCTAGACCCATAATTTACAACTTCTTTGAATCAAATTTCCATATTTTGTCTGGGACCTAGATCGAAGTTTTATATAAGACCATGTAATATGAAAAAGGTTTTTATTTTTGTTGTAAAATCCTTCTTGAAGGCATTGAGTCTTTAAGGACAATTTATACAAGGGGCTATGTAATATTAGCATTTACTAACAAAATTCTTTTTCAAAGAACAAACTCGTTTTCTTATATTAGATAACAATATTAGGTGAGACACTTGCCCTTCTTTTTGTTTGCTAGTGAACTCATAACTAAATATTTTCTGGTAGACCACAGATCCTGCACTAGTCAAAATTACTGGAGTGTTTGTCACCTCCTCTTTCTGCGTGGCTTTCATTTTCTATTTCCAATGACTTTTATATAGAATTGTTTTGTTCACATTCAGAAAATAGATAGCTGAAATTTATTAAATAAAATCTGATAAAGTAGCGACCTCCATGTTGCAGTTAAGCAAACTGAGATATAGTGAAGGTTTTCCAAGCTCTAGTTCATTGACACCAATGTCCTCTACTTTCTAAAACATGGTAAATGTTCTCCTGCCCCACAAGTTCCAGTGGTTGTTCCGTATACCTGTAAACCCCTTCCTGTCTTCCCTCCCTCTGGTCAACCATGTCTAACCCACACAAACACAAACACACAGGCAACATTCTTTTCATGGTTGATTCTTGGATCTTTACCCAACGTCACTATTTCAGAGATATATTTTCATGCTTTACGTTTTTCAAATGTTCTATAGAAAGATACCCAGGCCCTTTTCATGTCATACTATTCTTTATAACCTACTTGTCCAGTTCTTCATTGCCGCTTCCACAAGCTGCAAGACATATTAGTTTTTTTGTGTGACCCAACCTTTACTGGACCTTAAGTTTTTTAAGGACAAAGCTAATTCTACTTCATTCACCTTTGCATCCTCAACACCTAGCCATGCCTAGTTCATGGTAGTTTAATAAATATACAACAAATGGCATGAACAAATCAATAAATCAGTAAGCATATATATGACTATACACACATACTTAATAGCTTTAGGTTTCCTAAAGTCAAGCCAATATGTTGTTCATCATTCTCTTGTAGTCCTTTTTATAGTAACAGGCCAAAAAAAAAAATGCTTGATGACTTACCAATAATGGAATGAAAATAATTCACTTGGAGAAATTATTTTAGAAAGTTACTTATGATCTGTTATTTGATGGGTTCAGAAAACCAGATAGTTGTGAAACATTTAGGAGTACAATAATCCTTTCAGAGTTTAGAACATAAGCTGGCTAAGTCTAAGAAGCACAAATGTAAAAACAGAAGAGGGTAAGGGTGGGTAAGTGTGCCCAGGTTGGATACAAGTGCTGTCACTCAGTAGTCTTACAGACCTCCTGCAAACATTCACATGGCTTACTATCACTGATGCCAACTAGAAAAATGAAGGGTGGTGTGTACAATGTATACCTCTATTTGCATATTCATTTAAACATTCAAACATTTATTGAGTGGCTTCTATGTGCTAGAATTTTCTTCCAAATCTTTGGAATAAATCAATAAAACAAAGATTACATTCTTTGAGGAGTTTACATTTAATGGGAGTGAGGGAATAAACAGACAATAAACAGCAATGGCAACAAATGCGTAAATGATATAGCATACTGGACTGTATTAAGAGCTATGGGGGAAAATAGAATTGGGTAAAGGGGATCAGGAGCACTGAGATCATGAGGAAGAATAGTTGGTAGTATTAAATAGGTTAGCCTGGGAAGGGATCATTGGGGATGAGATTTTAGCAAAGATTTGAAGGAGAGAATTTAGCCCAATGACTACTTGGGAATAGAGTATTCCAAGCAGAATAAACAGCTAATGCAAAGACCATTAGATCGGAGCATGCCAGGCATGTTTAAGAAATAGCAAGGGAGTCCTGGTGGCTGGAGTAGAATGAGCAAAGAAAAGGGAAGAGTACTAGCAAATGAGGTCAGAAAGGTAATGGAGTGGGGACAGATTATGTAGAGTCATGGTAAAGAACTGGGTGTTGACTCTGAGTGAAACGGAAAGTTACTGGAGGGTTTTGATCTAAGCTAACTTCTTTAAAAAACAAAAATAAAGAAAAAAAAACCACTCTGGATGTTGTGTTGAATGTAGCCTATAGAAAAAAAAATGAAGAAGCTGAAAGACCGTTTGGAAGCTATTGCTATAAGCAGGTAAAAGATGACAATGGCTTGATTCAACACAGTATCTGTGAAAATTGTTAGATAGGGGTAGCATTCTGGATATATATATTTTTTAATTTTTTTAATATTTATTTATTTTTGAGAGAGAGAAACACAGAGCACAAGTAGGATAGGGCAGAGAGAGGGAGACACAGAATCTGAAGCAGGCTCCAAGCTCTGCGCTATCAGCACAGAGCCCAACGTGGGGTTCGAAATTGTGAACTGTGAGATCATGACCTGAGCCAAGTCAGATGCTTAATGACTGAGCCACCCAGGGACCCCTGCATAAATTTGAAGGTGCAGCCATTTGCTGACAAATTGTTAAGTGTGAGAGAAAGAAAGGAATCAATGAAAATTACAAGTGTTACACTTAATTATAAGTATAAATAAATTTTTTCATTCCTGTATACTATTCTATAAAGAATTACAATATTTTGATTATTAATATCTCATGCTAAGGCAAAAGTCATACCTTTGAACATTTTACAATCCAAACTTGTTTGGGGGACTTAAAACATTGTTTCTTTTCTCCTTTAAATTTTAATTTTACCTAATTCACACTTTACCAATATGAGGTAAAGCTATACTGTGAAATGTCACTGAGCAATTTAAGATTATATAATTTTGGGGGTGCCTGGGTAGCTCAGTCATTTGGACATCTGACTTTGGCTCAGGTCATCATCTTGCAGTCTGATCTGTGAGTTCAAGCCGCATTGGGCTCTGTGCTGACAGCTTAGAGCCTAGAGCCTTCTTCAGGCTCTGTGTCTCCCTCTCTTTCTCTGCTCCTCCCCTGCTTGCTGTCTCTCAAAAATGAATAAACGTTAAAAAAATTTTTTTGAAAACAAATATATAATTTTTTTTACTTCTCAGCTGAAAATATCACTATTGTTTAACATGAGTGAATGTCCTTTGCATTTTACCTTTTGTTGCAGAGGAAGTGGATATGTGTTGGTAAACTATGTATTACGTTCATAGAGTGCTTTATCATTTTTGGCATGCTTTGACATGTCCTATCTCATCCCATCCTCTCCACAACCCTGGGAGACAGCAGGGCAGGAAACATGTGTAGGAAATTGAAGAGTAGCCACCATGGGAACCCTTTCTTACTTAGGTTTAGCGCACTCATTGATGTGCTTTGAGCCAGTTTCAACTGATGACGAAGGATGAGGAACTTAGTCCTTTGCTCACTCAAAGCTTAGTGGCCCATGCCAGAATCAGATTTATGACCTTGTCCTTACCATCAATGGCCCAGACAATTGGGCTATAAAACCATATTGTACATCAAACCTAATCACATCTCCAGAATCAGCTAGCCATTAGATCCCCTTTATTTTCCTCAGAACCCTCACAATTTTTGTATTTTCTCATCTCTACCATCTTTCTCCTCTTTCTTAATCAGGAAGATCAACCACAGCTTTGCTGGCCTGTCTACAAAGTACTAAAGCTTGCTTCCTGGGTTGCAATAAAAGAATCTGAGAAATCAACAATGTCACCATCAGAGCACACATGAAAATGGGGAAAAGAAAGATGTCATTGTTGAAAGATCAACAAGGTGTGGTAGATAACATCTTTTTCTTGTTGAACCCTGAAGCTATCAAAAAACAACTTGTTTTGTTTTCAAGGGTCTGGTGGGAAATCTCCATCCCTAATATATTCATCAGGACCAGCTCCCTTAACTTGAGTGTCCTCAGCTTTTAATCCTCCATCCAACTGCTGCAAGCACCTGGCTGCTAAAATCCAGCTGGGGAAGTATCATGGGACTACTAATAATATTGCTGCAATGTCTTTCTTTTCTTTAAATTAAGCCATGCAATTAATTTATACCAATCTCCTTTTCAGAGGCAGAAATGAAGTCTGTTTTGGAATTTAAAGGTAACTTCAGTATTTTTTTTTTTTTAACCATTTTGGTAGTTACGGAGGTGGTGGGGGAAGGAAAGGAAAGTCATTTGAGTAAGTAAAACATATTTAACCACCACGGAGAAAGAAATTTTAATGGATATGGAAAGAATCGTTTGTAAGACGCGCAGACAAATGCAAAATGGTATTATTAATGAGTAATGCCATTAAAGAGACCGTTCTTTCTAAGCACTCACACCTCCGAATCATCTTGGGGTTCCCTGACTTCCTGGCTCTCTGTGCCCGCCAGCAGTGACGCCCCTTCTCCCAAACACTGTCAGGGGTTTCAGTGCCACCGTCAGAAAGAAGCTTATTATCTACCTGCTGCCCCGGCTTCTCGCTGAGTGACACCCCACCCACGCCTCCACGCACAGCTCTTCTCCTTCCGCGGCTCCCAGAGCGAAGCTGAAGAGCTGCAGAGGGAGCCCGAGGCTCCTCTCGCCTGAACCCCGAGACTACGAGGCTCCACGCTCCAGGTCACCCGCCGGGTCTGTGCCCCGGCCGTTCCGGCGCCCCCCTCCCCCGCCCCCACGCCGCGCGCTGCAGGAGTGGGAAGCGGCCCTGCGCTGCGCTTCCAGCTGCGTCCGCCCGAGCGCGGCACGTGCTCCCGGCGCTGGCGCGAGAGAGCGAGCGCCACCGCCGCGGGCCCCGGGGCCGCTCCGCCTGCCGCCGCCGCTACCACCGCCGCCGCCACTGGCGCTCCAGCTGCGGCCGAGGCCGGCACGCGAGCGCAGGAAGCCCGCGAGGAGCGGCTGGCTGGGGGCGCCGGGCTCAGGGCGCGCACCTGGTAAGCAGAGCGCCGTTTTCTTTCTTTCAGCCGCGAGTCACCACTGAGGGAGGATAGCGCCGGAGCCCCTCCCCCAGCACGGGGATGGAGAGCATTCAGGCGAGGGGCGGGAGCTTGGGCGAAAGACACCCGGGAGGGCAGGTGGTGGGCAGGTGGAGAATTGGTGGCGCCAGGGACACTACGAGGTCCTGCAAGTTTAGAAAAGTCACCCTGCAAGGACGTGTTCTGTGTGAATCAGACACGAATTTCTAGTCAGGAGCCCAGGCTACCGCGGCTTCGCTCCAATGAGAGGTTTATGAAGATCATTTTGCTTTTATTTGCATAAGTGAGGGACTTAAGTGGGCTCGTTTCCATAGAAAACGAACTAAAAAAAATCAGAGGAGAAAATAGAGATCTGAGCCAAAGGAGGCGTTTGGATCTCTCTCTCTCTCTCTTTCTCTCTCGCATACCGATACATGTGCACAAAAGGGTGCATAACACGGGAGGGGGGAGCTTATCTATCTTTGAGACCATTAAGTATTTGGGGGCTAACAAGAGCATTTGCTCGTGCTTTACCTTGAAAAGAGGCAGCACAAGACGGACCTGGTGGGGTGTGAATGCCAGTGTTCATTTCTAAAATGACACTTCCATGAATACACTACAGGAGGGAGAGGTTTTCTAGAACAGGGGGCCATTTTAAGGGGGTGCACCTGTAACTCTGGACCTATATGCTCAAGTTCCTGTACTCCCACTGGGGATAAGGAAACATCCTTACACTAGGTTTCTTTTGGGAACTTTGGCAAAGGATGGGGTCAGAGAGAGGGATGGGGCGGTGGGGGGACTGTTGGGGGGAGAAAATGGAGTTGAGTAATGAGTGAATGGGGCGGTGGAAGGAGCGGGAGCCTCGGAGTCAGGTTTGGCATCACTGTATTCATTTAGTTCCAAACTGGGTAGTCTCTGGGCTGGTCTCTAGGAAAATGTGTGACCTTGAAAAAGTCCCTTAACCTTTGTGTGCTCAGTTTCTCCATTTGTGTCATTTCTGCAAAATGTAGAGAGATTCTTCTGTGTTTGAGGGCACTAGAGTTCCATGCAGTAGTGTCTGTCTGTGATTGTATGGGTTTTCGGGGCTGCATACAAGCAAGGAAGAGAACCCAGAAAATCCAATAAAGGAAGCTTCAGGACATTCTCTCTCAAAGTATCGAAGACATTTGCAGGGTTCTGGCTGTGCGGTTGGTGTAATGCATGCTGAGAGGTCTGTCGAGATGGGTGAGAAGGACAATCGGACACCTAGCCTATAACCAAGGGAACCTAGAGTTCTGAGTGGTGTTTGAAGAGACTCAGATCCATAGAGCCTAAAGTCGCTTGCTTTTTTAAGGTAGCAATTAAAGAAGGAGGTTTGGTGCAAAGCTGTGAAGTTCTTTGAATCTGAGCGTTTGGGAAATAATCTGGAATTGATTCTAACACAAGGAAAATGAATGGCATCTCATTTTAAAGGTTGGGCACTCCAGATGGCAGGAAGATTTTAAAGTCAGATCTGAGAATACTGTAATCCAGGCAGAATGGTTAGGAGGGAGAGGGGAATGGATATTCTTCCTGAGACAAGGGATCTTAGGTTCCCAGGAGGCAACTGGCGTCTGCCCATTGTCCTTGATACCTCTGCCACTTGTCTGAAGAGGGCACAGGTATTTCTTCCCCCTCAGTGTAAGCTCATTCTTAGATCTCTGGGATCTGCATCACACGTGCTCGTATATGAGGGTGCACATGGGAAAACACAAGTCCTAGGCGTGCCCCTGAACCCCTGATCCTCTTATCATGTGATCATCTGGCTGTGGGGCTGGTTTACCCATCCAAATTTGACCCGAAGTCTGTGTTCCTAAAGGAACTCACTGTGCCACTTGGTGGCACCAAAAAGTTGCGCTGAGAACTCTGTTCTCTATAAATACAAACTACCACCCCTCCCTCCTCCGCGAGCTCCCCTTCTCCCCTTCCCCCTTTCTCAGTAGCAGGGAGATTGCTGCACACACCGCCCTCAGCTCTGCTGTTCTGTGCGCACTGAGCACAGGAGATGAGCTTAAGATCATCTTGGTGGGGAGCCCGGGAATGGAGAGGCCGGCTCTGCCCCGCTGATCAGCACAGCCCAACTTTATGGGGGGCTAGCTAGACCGCGTCTCACTGCCCGCTGTGCGGCCAACAGGGGGGTAAGCTCGCTAAGGGTCTGTGTGCCCAAGTGTCCCTGTGCCCAGGAAGGATGTAGGAGCTATCAGCTTGCTGGGTAGCTCACAGTTTGGTTTGGGAGTGGGATGAGTGTGGAGCAGGGAGGCCAGACCTCCAGGTTGAAGTCCGCTCCATTTGCTGATGGCCTTAGTTAAACCTGTTGGGAGAAAGGGCGAGAGCAATGGGGTAAAAGAGGGAATGGCTGCAAGGACTGAGAAAGGGATTCTGCATGCCTTCGGATCCGAGTTTCCGCTCCCTAAGGCCAGGTGCGCGTGTTTAGTATGTAGACTGTGCTGCCCCAAACCACCCGAGGGCTCGGGATTGAGAAAAGCAAAGGTGGAGAGGGAAAGGAAGGAGAATCGCTTCCCAGTAGATCGGTAAGCTGCCGCGATCCTGGCGCCTGCTGCAGGAGGAGGGGGGACAGCGGGTGGTGCTGAAAGCACAGCTTTTTCAACTCAGGCTAGCGTGCTGCTTTCTGAACCCCAGTCTGCACCCTCCCGCTCTTTCCTTTCCTGTGGATGCATCTTTCCCTTCGGACACAAAGCCTGCTAGTTACCGGGGAGTGGCAGCACGAGCGGCATGCCGAGGAGGGAACCCAGGCTACAGTGACTTGGGTAAAGAACCCCAGTAAGGCCCGAGAGCTAGCTGATGATCAGAGCCTAACCTGGACTTCCACCTCACAAAGAGAGGTGAAGAGTCTGCCTGGAAGGCTTGTGGTACTGGTGTTGGAATTTCCAACTGCCCTCATTTCCCTCCGGAGCAGGTGCTGTGGGGAAGGGAAATTGAGGAGAGGTTAACAAGCACTTGTGCTTATTTAGGCACAATCTTGGTGCTGCCTCAGCTGAACTGTAAGCTTGAGTAACCAGGCAGATAGATGCTCCAACACTTTACTTCCTGCTAAGAAATTGACACAGACCAGTGGGAAGGCAGCATCTCCCTTCCACCTCTTTTTTCATTCCCTACCTATTGTTTTATTGTTTTGAGTCCCTTGAGACTGGGTCAGAGCTAATCTGTATTCTTAATGCTGGCCTCTGGCCATTTGAGACAGCCAAGTTAACATTGCCTTGTACTCTGTGCAGCCTCTTCCCCCCAGTGGGGCTAAACGAAGGTTTTCTGTAGAATACTCCTAGTTATACAGAATTCTAGGCATTATTTGGAGTTTTGCCATGTTCAGGTATGCCACCTCTTGTTAGTTGTGGTTTGTGCCCCTCATTACCATTCTAGAGCACAGGGAATTTTCTCCTTTAATTTATCTCTTCTATCTGTGAATTACACATTGTAGAGCCAGTTGTGACTATTTCTGTACTTTATAGATTTCAATTTTAGTTTGAAAGGATGTTTAGTTTGAGACTTGGAAATACTGCTTGAACTCATCAGGTTAATGCACATCCCATGAAATCTCCAGCCTTCTCCATTGGGGACCTTTTCAGCACTACGGACAGATCCCTTAATGTTTCTTAGGAGAAGAATGTGGATAGAACACTTTCCACATAACTGCTTCTTTTAAGAGAAAAGCTGTCCCTAGTTCTTTACACCCTGCTTGACAAAATGCATAATCCAGGTATTTTCGTTGCATCCCCTAGATATCTGCTATTACATGAAAATATTTTGGCTGTGAGCTATCCTCTAAGAGAAACCAAACTGTGTAATGTTCATTTGTTAAAGGACATACTGAGATTATTCGGGGAGAGGGGGTGGCATTTGAATAATCCAATTCAGTAGTTGTCCAGTTATTCACTTTGCATCCACGGGGAGACACAGGCCTCTGTCATCACTTCATAGTGCAAGTGATGGACATGCCAAAGTGAAAACTGTCCAACCACCACAAAATATCTATTACTTTTATGACTAAAGGATTTTAGTAACTCTAATGTTCTCATTTTTATTCGAAACACATTGAAGATTTTATAGGAGTCTTATTATATTTCCTTTTATGGAATTGTCAGAGCAGTTTAGATAAACATCTAACTTAAATGCCAACAAACCATAGGTAAAATTACATGTAGAAAATATGAACTGACACTAATCATGGAACATATAGTACTTATTTGTACCCCATTCTCCCCCAGGCTTTCTATCCTCATGGGATGAAGACAAAGATGAATCCAACTATTCTTATACTGTTCGCCATGTTATTTTAATAGATAGAGTATAAATTGACTTTATAAAACAGTGAAGACTATCTTTTGACATCCATTGAGATATGCTGAAGCTATCCATTGGTTTGGAGTTTGGATATACTAGAGATGTATGGCTACAAAGCAGGAACATTCTACAATTTAGAAATATGTGTTCTTTTTAATATTCAGAGGAATGTTAATGCTAGTCCTGAAGCATCAAAATAAATATATTTTTAGTTCATGATATGCTTATATAAACCAAGAAAATAAAATTTGAATTTTGATTTTGAATTTTCAACTCTTTGTAAAACGCAGTATCTTCTTGGTGTTTCTTGATTTCAGTCAGTTAAAATTTAGTTCTAAAAAACATTATGCCATAGGCTTGCTCTCATTTCCTTTAAATTCACAGAGGAAGAAAAAAAAGTCTAGATTTTACCAGTCATAATCTTTTTTGAATTATATGTACCTTTATTCAGAAGGAGAACCAAGCAGGATTCTTGGTGCAGGCTCATCCCTGCTCCAATAATTACCCTTTATTGAGCACATCAGGCACCATGCCAAGCATTGGTGTGTTATTTAATCCTTGTAATAATTATGCAAGGCAATATTTGTTCTTATTTTTCTGTTGTTAAAACTGAGTTCTTGTTGTTGTTTCTTCTACTATCATATAACAAGGGGATGGGAAAAATAAATAAATAAATAAATAAATAAATAAATAAATAAATACACACATCTGATTTATTTGGAAATCAAAATTACCTTCTTTCCATTACGTAGGTAACTTTAATCTATGGTGTGGCTAAACATCATGGAATTGTTTCAGTGTGGTTTCCAGTGAGTTGTGTATGCTTGGGAGGGCAGACCCTTGCAAAAAAATTGCCTGAGTTTGAATCCCAGCTTTGTGGCTTAATAGCTACATAACCTAGGATGAGTAAGTTAACATTGCTCTGCCTCTGTTTTCGTCCTTTTAAAAATGTTGTAACACTAAGTCTCACTGAGTGATTATGATGAATTAATTGTACAAATATAAGTAAAGTTCCAGACCCACAATGAACAATGTAGAAATGGTAGTTATGACTATAAAACCGATGTAGGCCTTTGAATATCAAATGTTTTATAGCTTTCCTGTGTTATTGAATTTAATCTTCCCAGCACCCCTGTGGTTGGTACATAGTTTGCTGTTTCAAATATCTTCTCTTATTTTAGTTAAACTAGTTAGCAAATTTAAAGGAAATATGTTAGATGTGAAAAAAATGTATCTTATGTAGATATGATTCTGTTGGTCTATGATTAATTCCCTAATGATCAGTTTTCTGGCTGTAGGCCATTGGTCTTAAATTTTGAGCATAAATGTTCTGAAGAAAATTAAAAGATAATAATCATGATGGTGCTAGTGGGCACTGTAATAATAATAATAATAATAATAATAATAATAATAATAATGTAGTCTGTTAACATTCATAATATTTTGCAGAGGAGTAATTGAAAAATATTTTTTCAAAGTCAGTTTTCCTTAATGCACAATCATGTAGTAGAACTCTTTAAATACCAGGAAGAAAAGTAAATAATATAATTATATATTGCTTTTTTAAAAATAAAATGAGATTTTGAAAAACCAACATATAATTACTATATAAAATATTCTCTGTCTTGTTAAAATTAAAATGAATTTTGTGTTTTGTATTAAAAGTAGACTTTGAAATGGTAAAATATATTGCAGGATACTCTTCTCACATTCATTTATTACAACTTATGGATACTCAGAACCATGCTTATTTAATCTAAGACAATATCATCCTTCACTCTCATGGTTTAATCTGTATTTCTCAAAGTTGAAATTGCAAGCATCAAAACAATATAATACATCCAGAAACAAGTTACAAAGTAAAGAAGGGCTAAAACAAGCCTATTCCAAACTACTCTTCTTAAATTATTAGGATGTTTCAGGAAAAAGTTTTGTGGGGCTGACAAATCCAGAGATTAGCTCATAGTTGTATTCCTTTTGATGTTTTTGTAGACCTTCCAGATATAAATCAGCAGCTTTCAACTGGGGATGACTGTGACATGCAGGGGACATTTGACAGTGTCTGGGGGCATTTTTATTTGTCACAACTAGAGGAGGTGTGTTGGCTATTGACATCTGGGGACCAGAGATGCTGCTAAACATCCTACAATGCACAGGACAGTAAACCTCCACAATAAATTGTCTAGTCCAAAATGTTGGGAAACTGTGATCTAAATGATTCCAGAAAATAGAGTTACCTATATTTATTTAGTTGGTTTGTATGGTTTACAAATGTAGATGGTTGACATTACACAAACTTTTAATGGAAAGCGGAGTCTCCAGAATGTTTTGCAATCAATGCATAAGGTTTAACCAGCCAACCCGTTTGGTCTTTTGGGAGACATTATCATCTGATTATGTTGAGTGTGGGCTTTGGAGCCAGAAAGAATTGGGTTCATATCCTGACTCTGCCATTAATTATAGGTATAATATGGAATCTGGCAAGATTCTTCACCTCTAAACCTCAGTTTCTAGAGATATTTAATATAGGTAGTAATCATACCCACCTCACAGAATCAATTTGAGACTTAAATAATGCTTACACATTATTTAGCACAAAGTAGGCACTCAATAAATATTAGCCATTAATAAGTAACTAGAGATTGAGCTAGAAATGCAAAAGCACATTTTCAAGCACCTGATGATAAGTAATATAATATGCACAATAATGCTTTATAGTCTTTAGAGGTGTACCATAAATAACAAGAAAGCAGCTGAAGGCTGCAGAATGGGAAGATGCTTGGAATCCCTGCTTGATAATTAAATTGAGACTAGTTAACAGTAGATTACATCATTTTTATTGCTTTGCTGTAGAAGGCTGTTTTGGGTCTTCATGGACTACTAAACCAGTTGTTTCATGATTTACGGTGATTTAGTGAGCTTTATTCTGCTACCAGCACCTTTTAATTAATGCGTAAAATTACAGATTTCATTTTTGTACAGTGTTATTTTATAGCCCACTTTTGGTTTAAGGGACTTTTGTTTAAAATATGTCATATTTTTAGATCTGGGCTAAACAGAGAGGGTGCTGGACTTTCTTGTTTACAAGGTCACAGATGTGTGCTTGAGATAGCTCCAACAACGAAGCTTTCCTAGACTATAAAGCTCTCGGTATCATACCTCAGAGTATCTCTTATCTATGGGATGCACTTGTTTTCAGGAAAATACATCAAAGGCATTCATGGCATATGCAATATTGACACCCCTGTCTATTTGCGATGAGGCTATTGCTCAGGCAGAAGGAATCATTTTAGTGTTGATATCCTGAACTGTGTGATTTGCTTGTGTGGGGATTAAGTTATATAAGAGACATCTGTGCCAGAAAGATGGTCAGTGTTTGAGAAGATTGTTGAAAATAAAAGACAATGCGAGCTGTGAATCTGGTTACAGTGTAAGTTGCCATTTATGCAAATTCTACCAACCAATATTTTTTCTTCATGTTCATTTAGGATACAATATGAGACTGTATGATTGCCTGAGGCAAAATACTTACGCATATTAAATAGATGTCTACTGTTTTCTATAATGGGATGGTGCTTAGTTTTATTATGCTGTGAGCCAAGAAATATGTTATTGAGTAAAGCAGACTAGTGCTTCTGAAAATAAGACCCTAAAGCAATCTATTATACCAGTTACACTATTTATGTAAACTCCTATCATTTACTGTTTTTGATTAAATTAAAAATCTCCATATTATTAGATTGTAGATCTATAACATTATGGAAGCTTTTAAATCATTGTATTAGTTAATTCCTCCCCATTATCCATAACAAGAACCTGATTTTTTCTATTTTTGCTACCAGCTTGTAACCTCTACCACCTCAGGGTTACAATTTAAAGCAAATAATTCATTCTCTTGGAGACTCTATTTCTTGATTATATGAAATGAGATACTCAGATTCTCTTGGCAGTAATTTTGTTGTAGGTTGAAGTGGGATTAATAATGGGGAAAGCCTCTATAAACTGCAAAAGTAATATGGTATTATTTTCCGTCCTTTTTTTTTTTTTTTCTACCAGACCCTTGTTAAGTAAATGAATGTTCCTTGTGGTGAGATAACCAAGGAGAAATTGCCTCATGTGTGAACATGAATACAAGCAAGAGGGAGCAGATCCTCATTGTGTGGTACCCAGAATTGATGAGGTTAAGGATAAGGGACTAAGAGTGAAGTTGTTATTACCTTTTAAAATCTAAATTGATAGAATATAATATGTGAAAATACTTACGCCATCATGCATTTGTCCTATGCAAATACTTTCAAAAGTAAGTAGAATGCATTACTGTTTATAACAGTAGGAAAATCTATAAATAACCTAAATATCTAATAATAGAGGATAATTAAAACTTGGTATAAACATATAATTGAATACTATGTGACCGTTAAAAAGAAATCAATGTTCTGAATATGAATCTTGCTTCTGATAGTTGCTTGCTTTAGAATATTAACCAAACCATTCTACCCAAGCCCCAGATCCCTCATTTGTAAAGGCACAAAATTGTTTATCTGATAATTTTTTATGATGATTAAATGATATTTTATGTGAAACGCTAAGCATGGTAGTGCCTACCACGTGGTAAGCTGTCTCCATATTTTAGTTATTGTTCCCATCAACAAAATTAACCAATATGGAAATATATTAGCAATGTGTTATACAGAGGAGAGCAAAATGTGTAGATTTCATACTAACACTCCATTTGAATTAAAAAATATGATAAAAAAGTATATGCTTACAAAATTATGGAAGAGCAGATACCAAGTTGTAGAAAGTGGTTAAACCTGGGTTTTGAGATGGAATTTTGCTGGGGTATGGTCTCAGGACTGCCAAAAATCATGTAATCTTCATGGGTTTCAGTTAAATTGAATTACCTACAGGGCCCTCTCTGTTACTTTGATGTTATTTTCCTTAGTATGTTGAAAAGCCATGGGAAACATTAAAGGTTTCTACCTGTTACTTTGTCAGTCCTTGCTTTTCTTTTTGAGGACCTCTGTTGCCTGGACCCATTGGATGGAGGGAGTTTTATTATCTATTTTTCAATTTTCCAAGATGGATCAAGGGATAATATCTTGGAACTCAGTCAGGTAGTTGACCAGAAAGGCAAGTGGAGGCAATTCACTTTACATTATTTCTTCATTGGGCAAGATTTATTGAACATCTGTTTTGTGCAAGGATTATACCAGGTGCTATATATGGAACAAATTTAACCTTTAAGGGATCTGAAGTTTGTTAGAAGATAAAACATGTATAAATAGCTACAATATTAGCTTAGTAATAAACACAAGAAAGTATTGATAAAAATGTCATGTGAGTTCAGAAAATAGAGCAAACACTACAAGGTGAAGGATCTGGGAAGATGTTATAAAGTGACTATTTTAAAATATTATGTCATTCAATCCTCATTAAAACTCTTTGAGGTGATACCATTATCATTCCAATTAGGCTCAGAGAGGCTAAGTGACCAAGGGCACATATCCAATAAATGGCAATATTAGGATTCAAACCCAAGTCTACTTGACTCTAAGCCCATGCTCTTAAAAACTCTGCCATAAAGGCTATCAAAGCAAAACCACATCAGGGATCAGAAACAGCATGAACAAAACCATTGGGTAAAGCAGTGTAAAGGAGACACAAATTTGCTTGACTAGTAGACCCCTGAGGAAGGGCAGATTCAAGGGAGATAAAGCCACAAGGGACACTGGGGCAGAAATTTAGAAGGTAGATCCCTCAGTCCCACATTAAACTAATATCACAAATAATATATTTTCATAGTAAATGCAGAAATTTAGAAAACACAGATAAAGGCAAAGAAGAAATTAAAAGGTACACATATTACCACCACCCAGAAAACATCCTATTAATGTCGGTGTGTATGTTTCCAGACTTTGTGCATGCATACACACTCAATATTTTATATTTGTATGTTAATATTTTAAATTATATCAACATTTTTTTTAGTCTCCTTTGCTGGTTTCTCCTTATCTCGGAATTTAAGCCCTGGAATTCCTTGGGGCTCAGTCTCAGAACTAGTTTCTTTTCTATTTCCACTTCCTAGGTGATTTCACTTAGTTTCACGATTTACCAAAAATAATATCTGTATAGTGTCGCCTCCCCTATTTATGTCTTCTATGCAGACCTCTCTCAGAAATTTAGCCTCTTATATCCAGCTGCTTACTAAATGTCTCTTCTTGGATTTCTAAAAGGTATCTAAAAATTGATCTATCAAAAGTATCTTCTGTTAAGCCCACCCAAATCTGCTCCTCCAGTTTTTCTATCTCAATCAATGTATCACCATCTTTTATTTGCTCAGGCTGAAAGCATGTCTTCATTGATTCGGATCTTTCATTCACATCCCAAGTCAGATCTGACAGCAAACCTTCCACTCTGTCTTTAAGATATGTTCAGAATCCCACCAGTTCTCTTCACCAATACCACCGTGTCCCCTTGATACAAGCCACTGCCATCTGTCCCACCTGGATTTTTACAGTAATTTCCTAATTTTCATCTCAGTTCTGCCTTTGTGCCCTACTTCTTGTTGAACTGTTGGTCATTGTGTATCTGTCTTCTATTGAAAACTCTTCCAGAAAATCATTGTCGCATGATGTTAAAGCCCAGACTTCTAAAGTCCAAAAAGAATCCACATGATCGTACTATCTCCCCACTTTGCTTCCTCTGTCCCCATTTTTGCTTCGCTGCAGTCATACTCACCTTCTTGCCGTTCCTCAATGTACTAAGCAGAAGTTGGCCTCAGGGGCCTTGCGTTTGATTGTGACTTTATCTAGAATGTTCTTTCCCTAGATATTTGCATGACTCATTCCCTTACTTCTTTTAGGTTTTTACCCAGATTTTACTTTTAAAGTTTCTCCTTCTTTGGCTACATTATTAAAATTCCCCCATGTCTCTAACACTTTCTATCTTCCTTCCCTGATGTATTGTTTCTTTTTAACCCTTATTACTGTGTACATACAATATTTTACCTCCTTATCTTGGTTATTGCCTGACAATCCCTCTCCCCCCCCCCACCCCGCCTTAGAGTATAGGCTTTAGGAGGACATGGATTTATGTCTACTTTGTCGATAACTGAAACCACAGGGCCTGGAAGAGTGGTTGGTACAGAACAGGTACTGATAAACACGTGCTGGACAGATGAGTGATGGTGCTAGAGCTAGTGTATACCCTACTAGTCTATTTGGAATTTATGTTCTATTAACTTCTTATATTTTGGGAACACATGGGCTTGCTTGTTTAACCTTATAATAAGCTAAGTTGTAGCACAATTCTGTCAAATTTCCAAGTCATACTTTATTTTAAAATGTACTTTTCAGGTATCTGAGCTTCATAGCTAATATTGATGAAATATAGCCATTGTGTACATCTGGGGAGGATTACAAAGCAGTCATTGCTTTATAATCTAGCAGGCCATAATCTAGTGGGGGATACTAGGGCAATATAAATACATTTGTACTAGACAGTTATACACATTTCGACATTCTAAGTGCTGGATTATCTCTTTTCCTGAAATTTTCTTCACTCTCTAGTTTTCAAGGAAACTCCTATAAAATTCTATATCCCTGGGATGTTGAAACTGTGTTTGGCTAGCCCTTGTTTTTCATGGACTTTTGAAGTAGAAGGAAGGGACAGTAAGGCAGCAAGGAATAATGAAAAGAGTGTGTGATGGAGTCACTAGGCATAGACATAAATTCTAGCTCCATCACTTTCTAAGTGATTAGCTAGTGTATGTATGTATGTATGTATGTATGTATGTGAGTATAGTTGACACACAATGTTACATTAGTTTAAAGTATACAATACAATGATTCAGTAACTTTATATGTTATGCTATGAGTGACCAGATAATTTTCAAGTTATCAAACCCTCCACATCATTTGTAAAATAGAGATAATAAAATAATACTTATGTCTCAGGGTTGTCACAAGGATTCTTGCCACACACATGCCACATGCAGATACTCAATGCATTTTGAAAATAATATCTTGGGGAGGACAGAATGTATTTTATTGTTTGCAACCTGCAAGCCTTGTGTAATGTCTGTAAATATAAAGTGCCCAGGACATCCTCTTCTGGCTTTTCTTACATCACATGTTCTTACTTTCTCTCCTTACTTTCTGATTTGCCTTTGTTTCCTTAGCTGGCTTTTCCACAATCTGACGTCTCTGTGGGGCTTACTTCTCAGCTGCACTTTTCTTTACTTATACTTGCTCTCCAGGTGACTATATTCATTGCAAAGATTTTATGTATTGGTGACCCTCAGTTTATATGTCTAACCCCAAACACTCCTTTTGGTCCAGTCTTACATACCCACCTTCCTGTTTGTCACCTGTACGTAGGTGCTTTAAAAGTATCTTAAATTTAGCATGTTCAAAAGAAAATTACTATGTTTTTCTCTGCCACCATCCATTTCTGTACCAGTAGATCCCATATCTTTTAATGGTACCAAAGTACACTAATTTTTAGACTCAAAACCCAACTTCTCTCTACCTTGTTATGCACATCCAGTCTATCAGTAAGTCCAGCTGTTTCTGCTTCCAAAATATATCTGATTGTGTCCACTTCTTTTCATATCTACTGTCCCCAGTAATAGCCAAGGCACTATAATTCCTTACTTAGATTATTTATGTCTTCTAATCAGATTTCTTCTGTACATTATCCAGAACAGCGAGTAGCTAGAACAACCTTTTCTAAGATTGAATTGTGCCATTCATTTGTTTACGTCTCCTCAATGGCATTCTGTTGCACTTAACGTCCAAATTCCTTGTAAGAGCCTACAGGATCCTACATGGTCTGGCCCTTTCTTATGTTTGCAGCCTCATCTTATACCACTATTGCTCCCATCCTTTATGCTCTAGCCACACTTTTCACATGAATGACTTCTTTTCATTCTTTATTTTGTTGTTCTTTGCATTTACCCGGCTCCAGCTAAAGTCACCTTTTAGAGTACTGATCTGCAAGCCCCATGAGTATAGGAATCATGTACAACCTGTTCTCTCTTGCGTATTTAATTTTCCAGGACAGAATCATAGCATAGGCATGAGCCATAAATATTTGTTAAATGAGTTAATGAACAAGTGTCTGGTGTATGATGGGTGTTCAATGAAAGATAATGATGGCAATTATCAATGTACATCATTGTGCTTCTTTGTTACATTAGTTTTTCCCACTCAATAGTAGATATATCTTGAATGAGTTAAATCATTAATTTAACTTATAGGGAGCTAAATAATAGGAAGGACTATTTCAGTGTTATATATTTACATATATATGTATATATGTATATATGTTATGTCTCAATATATAGGTCTTATCTAAAATAATTTTAACAAATAAAATTCATGGGACTACTTTAGTTTCATCATTTTGATAGCCCACCTCTAGACTTGCATATCATTTTGATGCTCTTATGTAATAAAAATGAGTCTCATTTTGTTATTGGGTTTGTTCCTTAACATTGTAGATTTAGTAAAACACTGTAATTCCTTTTACCTAAGATTTTTTTTTGTCTGCAGTAGAATTCACATGTTTATGAGAATAAGCATCGATCTCTAGGTCTTTGGTTTAAGCAAGTGAAGGGAATGCTTGAGAATATTCGGATAATTTCCCAAAAGAGAAAATGATATCAGTCTTTATTCTGTGCTCCTTGTCTACAGTGCCAACTTCTATACCAAAACTTATTTTTTGCCCTAAGTATTGCTAAGCACCTAGTTATTCTGGAACATCTAGTTATTTGATTTTTTAAAATTTTTAATATTTAGCATTATGCAAGGGAACCTTTCTGTTTTGCCATAAAAAACGAGAGAGAGGGGGAGAGAGAAATCCTAAGCAGGCTCCACACTGTCAGTGCAGAGCCCGATGCAAGGCTGAAACACACAAACCACAAAATCACAACCTGAGCCAAAACTGAGAGTTAGAGACTCAACCCACTGAGCCACCCAGGTGCCCTAGGGAATTAGTTCAAAGCAAGTTGAGATCCTTGGCTGGCAGAGAGGACAACATACAAAATAAGTCTCTTATTCTTTCAATAATCCAGATCACTAATTTGTCAGTTCCCTTTTACAAACTATGCTAGAATTTGCTGTAGGCAACTTGGGACAAATTCCCTTTTTCCCAGGAGTTTAAACTGAAATAGATGACTACTTTCAAAGCTGTACTAAGTTTCTACTTGGAAGGATAATTCCAAACATGCATCCCTGCAGCCCTTTGGGTCTTCATGATATGTAATTTTTTTTTCCTGGATCAGAGATAGAGGACTGATTACTGTGAATTTTATTACAGGACTCTGTAATTACTTTGAAGACTCTGGAGGACTGAGTAGGTTGCCAGAGAATTTTCTGTCCTCACCACCTAGCTACAGAATGCCCTTGGAAATTTAATAACAGAAAAGGTCATGTCCTGAATATATATATAGTCTTATTCAATATACAAGACATTTGCATAGTTGATATCTTATGTTGATTCCCATAAGGTATCCTGGTACATATGATGGGACTTTTCAGATGAGGAAACTCTGGTACTGAGAGGTTAAACAGTTTATTAATAATTCTTAATAGCAGAACTAGAATTGAACTGAATATTATTTTTTCCACAAACTGGTACCCATTTCCCTATGTCTTTCTACCTACTTAGGGAACATTTTACTCTGTAATACCCCAAGTCTCTCCCTCCTTTCCTGTAGTTCATTTAGCGTGGAAATACCTACCTGACCTCATAATGTCTTTGTACTATATTATATGGAAACGAGACACAATACTTATTTATTGGGGAGATTGTTCAACTTGCCTTACACTGCATTTGAAGAGGGACTATGTAGCTTTTCTTTAAAGTAACTTTATTTTTGCAATTTCATAGTTAATACATGCTTACTGCCCAAAATTAGTTTTTTAAAAACAAAAAATACAATCACCCAGAGATAACTAATGTTTATAATTTCGGAGTGCATACTCCCTGAAGTTTTCTGCTCATGGCATAGTTTTGCTTTTAGGATGCTTTCTCTCATCTTCACATAAGAATATAGTTTGGCCTGCCGTGCATAAGATTTTTTTTCATGTACTCCAGAAGAACAAATGAAACAAACATTAATATAAGTGAAGTAGTATTAATATAAGTGAAGTGAAATAATATAAGTGAAGTGAAATCTCTATCAGATTGCTTCATCCAACCACAAAATTACAACAGATACAGACAAAGGAGATTCTGAAATATTTTTAGATTCTTTTTTCAAAAAGATTATAATCTTAATCTATATCGTCAAAGTCTACTAGTATAGACCATTAGAGCTTCTCAAAGTAGCTGCACTTACATTGTTAAATGCACATGCTATTTTTTTTCCAGGTTTTGAAGATCATGATCTCATGGATGCATCTAACTAAATGGTACGTGGGGACATGGTGGTCCTTTAGAGAGCACATCTAAATTACTGGCTAATTCCTTGGTTTGCCACCCAACATAGGACATTGTTTGATTCTATCTATCAGAAGTCTCCTAAATTTTCCCCACCATGCTGTCTTTATTAGCTTGAACTCTTTTCCTAAAATGGTCCTTCTGTTGATCCTGTCAGTTCTGCTTTTGAAAGAAGATGTCCGTGGGAGTGCACAGTCCAGTGAGAGGAGGGTGGTGGCTCACATGCCAGGTGACATCATTATTGGAGCTCTCTTTTCTGTTCACCATCAGCCCACGGTGGACAAAGTTCATGAGAGGAAGTGTGGGGCAGTTCGTGAACAGTATGGCATTCAGAGAGTGGAGGCCATGCTGCACACTCTGGAAAGGATCAACTCAGACCCCACACTCTTGCCCAACATCACACTGGGCTGTGAGATAAGGGATTCCTGCTGGCATTCGGCTGTGGCCCTAGAGCAGAGCATTGAGTTCATCAGGGACTCCCTCATTTCTTCAGAAGAAGAAGAAGGTTTGGTGCGCTGTGTGGATGGGTCTTCCTCTTCCTTCCGTTCCAAGAAGCCCATTGTAGGGGTCATTGGGCCTGGCTCCAGTTCTGTGGCCATTCAGGTCCAGAACTTGCTCCAGCTTTTCAACATACCTCAGATTGCTTACTCGGCAACAAGCATGGATCTGAGCGACAAGACTCTGTTCAAGTACTTCATGAGGGTTGTTCCTTCAGATGCCCAGCAGGCACGGGCCATGGTGGACATAGTGAAGAGGTACAATTGGACCTATGTGTCAGCTGTGCACACAGAAGGTAAGCATCCTTTACATTCATTGATGTATGTTTTATTACAGATCTCAGTTAAAAATTCAGGTTTTGGAAGACTAAAATATTCCTGATTATTTGGGATCTTTTTAGTTGCCCAGTTATAGTAATATAAGTAATATATTAATTAATTAATAATATAGTAATATATTATTAATTAATTATATATAAATAATATTAATTAATTAATAATATAGTAATATAAGAAGGGGATGAGTGACAGATGCCTACAGGAGCATAGATTTAAGCAAATATGAGTGTTTATGTGGCATGATTTGGTGAAATGGAAAACTGTTTTGGATTATGTATTGCGTTATCTATACTTCTGCTATAATGATGCTAGAGATTTTTGAGTTTTCTAGATCTTCATTGAACACCTCATAATTGTCACATTTAAAGTTGTTCCAACTGCTTATTATGTTTGATAAGGAGAGGTACACATAAATTCAGGTAGGAGCTCAATGCAGCCAGGTACAGTCTGCTTTGAAATATAGTATTTCATATTCTGGTATACTGTGACAGAAAATTACCAAACAATTTAGTCTTACCACTATTTTTTCAATAGAGAGTATAGTTAACTCTGGAATGATGATATGTATGAATTAATTTTATCCTTGTGTAGAATATACTCTTAAAGTATAAGTTTTAACAATTCAAAATCACATTTCCTTTGAAATTTGTGCTTCTTATGCTCAAAGCAAAATGAGAAAGCAAAATATGACTGAGGTTCTGTAATAATTAATAATAACATTAGCCCTTTTTATTGGTTATGGTACTTTGAAAATGTTTTCATATACATTACTTGTTAATGACCAAGGCTGTTTGGGATAGGTTTGGTTTGACTACAGAAGTTAAGTGACCCAATGTGAAATTCACTAGTTACACAACACTCTAGCACAACTTATTGCATATACTAAAACAAGAAGGTACAGAATACTTTTTATAATTCATTGAATCATCATGAGGATTAGTTAAGATTGAAGAATCTTGCAACAACATTATCAATGTGGTCCAGAGAATCCAATCCTGTAAAATGTGGATTGAGTTACTGAACAGTTTATTAAATGACCAGAGTGAGCCTGCTTCAGAGGTTGGCAACCAATCACCAATCAGATGTAGCAAACTATTCATTATGAAGTAGCATAATACAGATTTCACTGTGTGCCCACTCAGTAGCAGTAGTCGGAGCTACACAAACGTAAAATGGGCTTTTATACTGGACTGAGATATTTTTATGCCTCTGGAAATTTTTACGTGTAAATTTATTGTTTATTTATCGAGATATTGATATATGGAGATTTTGAGCAATGGATAGGTGATTGGACGAGGACACCTTGGAGTTTCTCCTAATGCTGAGATTTTTCAACATAAAACTATTTCATTTTATTCTCACAACAAGCCAGTGATACAGATGATCTCAATATTTTATTCCCATTTTAAAATACAAATGCTTTAAGAGTTTAAATGATCCATCCAACATATATCTAATAGTAATTTTAAGAGTAGGACTCATAGTTACTTGTAGTTTATGGTCCTATAATTGTTATTCCAATGGAATAACACCTGAGGATATATTTATACAACACGTATTCATTAAGCACAAATACATGTAAGGACTTCTGATAGTCCTGTAAAGGACAGCCCTATATTTTATATATCACTACCCTCAATGGGTATGCAATCTGGCAAAGGACATGAGGCATGCATTAATACTTATAGAACCATAATTCAGATAAGAAGAAGTTACAAATATGTCTCTAAAATAAACAGAAAAAAAATCAAGTTCCTCTCTGTGGTGATAAGGGCCATGGTGGAAATCTTCAAAAAGGAATTTGACAGTTGGGTTTTAACAGGAAGAGTACTGATAATTGGTGAAAATTAAGAAGGGTTGGATTTCCGGAAAAGGGCATGAGGAAATATGAGAAGGTGAGAAAGTAAAAAAATATTTACAAAACGCCAAGGATAAAGTTACGTTTTGGTTTGCCTGAAGTCATAAATTTCATTAGGGGCTTCCTTCCAGCTTCAGAAGAATAAACCTTGGTCTCTATGTAGGACATGACAATTCAAGATTGTGTTCTAAGAGAAATTAATGATCATAACCATTGGCTGTTACTAATTTAAGCTTTCAATTTTTTTTAACCCAAATGTACACTGATAGTGAGCTAATAAAATAAATTATGATTCATCCGTCTAAGTATTATTACTTAGCTATTAAATTGAATGAGGGAGTCTGTAGGTAATGAAATAATAATAATGAACTCCAAAATCATTTTAGGTGAAAAAGGCAAGGTGCAGTTTTGTGTAGTGGCATGTTATTTGTGTAAAATGGAGTTTGTATAAACCATTTGATTGATTTTCAAAGAACTGCTCTCAGAGAAGAACAAAACTGGTAACAGTTGCTCCTTTTGAGGAGGAAATTGAAGAGTTAGGGGATCAGGTAGAATGTATAACTTGTGCGTGCAAACCTTTGAAGCTGTGTACTATAAGCATAAACTACCTATTGTGACATAAAAATTAAAACATTCTATTTGTGGACAAAAAATAAGCCATTAAACATTCCATTGCCAAATTCAGGCAAATTTAATTATTTTTGCCAAAAATAGGTCAGTAGAAATGTTATTGCAAAACACTGGCAAAGTATTTGGATACCACAAGAATTCAGGAGAGAACAAACTTTGAGACTGAACAAAGACTGGAAGAAATATTTTGGCTTATTTATTTATGTGGTTTAGTCAGAAAGTATTTATATTGTTTTGATCCCAAGCAACTTTGTGTATAATGAGGTTATGTAGGATTATCTCTTAAAATTTGGGAGTATAAGAGTGGTGTGGTAGGAAGTTTCATGAGGCAAAAAATCATATCCAGGATCAGAAAAGTGCTTGTGTAGTGAGATACACCTCTGTTGGGTACTGTGGAAACTCCCCAAGATGATTCCTGGTTTTCTGGGGCCTGGCCTTTCAGAAAGCCTTTCAGAAAATGTGGGATTTACCATGAAACGGTAATACTAGTTCTTCCTTTAGCCTCTTTTTGTTGCTGGATTGGGATAACTCTCTCTAGACCCAAATTGCTCAGCCCCAGTATCTCAAAACTATTCCTATCTTCCTTTGACCAACTGATATTACTCTTTCTTGAAGAGTATTGAACTTTCTTTCTTTTTTTTTTTTTTTTTTTTTTTTTTTTTTTTTTTTGTTTATTTATTTTTGGGACAGAGAGAGACAGAGCATGAACGGGGGAGGGGCAGAGAGAGAGGGAGACACAGAATCGGAAACAGGCTCCAGGCTCTGAGCCATCAGCCCAGAGCCCGACGCGGGGCTCGAACCCACGGACCGCGAGATCGTGACCTGGCTGAAGTCGGACGCTTAACCGACTGCGCCACCCAGGCGCCCCGAACTTTCTTTCTTTTTTAAAAGTATTTATTTATTTTTGAGAGAGAGAGACAGAGTGCAAGCAGGGTAGGGGCGGAGAGAGAGGGAAACACAGAATCCAAAGCAGGTTCCAGGCTCTGAACTGTCAGCACAGAGCCTGACATGGGGCTCAAACTTGTGAACGGTGAGAACATGACCTAAGCCGAAGTTGGCCACTTAACCAACTAAACCACCCAGGCATCCCAGACTGTTGAATTTTCCAAATGCTTTCACATGAGGCATTGAAGTCTATGAAAGGATGCTGTCCCATTTAAATCCCCTATCCCCCATCCCCAAATTGCTCATTTACTTTATACTTAAGCATGGTAGTACTGTGTCACTCAGTCCTCTTGGCAGTGATCACAAGCTGTTCCTTCAAGAAAGTGTTGCTGTCACAGAATTCCAGAAGAGAGCACAAGGAGATTTGGGTTTTAGCTTCAGTGTTAATCACTTACACTTGCCATTTTCTTGATTTATGGTTTTTCTCTGGCAACAGAACTGAGTATTTACTGTGGCTTGTTGTACCATGCAGGCATTGTGCCTAGGCCTTCTAGACCAACAGGTCAATAGTATGAAAGTAAAACAAGAAAAAATAATTAAGGCAGACCACACTAGCTCTTCAACTGTGTGTAGGAAAGGAACATGCAATGACTCTGAAGGAAAAATGTTACCTTCTTTCAAAGGTGTCGATCCAGTCAGCACACTCTCTGCTCTAAGAAAATTTAAGGGGTCCTTTGCCTCAGCACTCTTACAAACCTTGGTATATGTGCCCATTATGGCACAGGATCAATGGTGCTTGCCTGTTTGGAGGAGTGACAGACTGGCTGCTTTGATGACTTCCTTTGCTTTGTAATTTGATAGTTCCCTTCTACTCCTGTGTGGCACCCGCCATGTGATTCCTTTGCTTAATAGGATGTGGTGGAAGTGAGGACTTCCTTTCTACTCTGTCTTAGAACACTATCATCACCATGTGAAGAATGAGAGCACCTAGGTTTTCCAGATAAGGCCATCTTAGACCACTTAACCTCAACTATGTGAGAGCAGTCAATGAAGATCAACACCGTTGCCTTTCTGCCTCTCACAGTTAACTGCAGTCACACATACAGCCCAGATGAAGCCATAAACATTACTCAGCTAACCGTAAATTTATGAGCAATAATGAATACCTTCAAGACTATAAGCAAACTCATCACCATGACTTTAACTGCCCCACTTCCCAATTGGATACTACTACAATGTTTACACTTCAAAATCAAAACAAAATAAATGCATTAACATGAATTAGTATTCTTTATATTTAAATGTGAAAACAATGTATTGTTCTACAAATGTGAAATAAATGCTGTGGGCCAGAAGGAAAATTTGGTCTTTCATTCATATTCCTGTAGCTAAAGACTTGATAATTCCCTTAAAGCCTTGATGCTTTAAATAATCAGACACTTATATACATTCCATTATTACATGCTTTCCCTGAATCTAGCCCAATTTCATTGAGAAAAGCAATTACAGATTGAATTTTATGTACAAAGTCATGTATATTGTACTTTATGGATGCCTTATAGGATTTTTATACTTCACAATTTTTGCCGACTTTAAATTCCACTATACATCCAACGGGCCTATCAGAGTTCCTAGCATATAATAGGTATTCACAGACTATTTGCTGAATGGATGAATTTGTGTTAGAATAGTACCTCACTATTTATGAATAGATAGCATGTAGAAAAATAGCAGGCACTTATAATTTTTCACAGTTTTGCTTCTTTTTAAAAATGAGGTGCCAAGATGCCTCCCTTGATTAATTGTAAAATGCTATTCACACTCTACTCCTTTTTTGTTTGCACTGGTTCTTGAATTTATTATTTCTATCTAATGATATAGGAATGCTAATTTGTTCTAGCCAAAAAGCATGTCAGTGATGCTCTTGGGGAAAAATGTACGAATAAGTTGTACTGGTAAAATGACATCATTAAGAACATTGTCTTTCAGGTTAACCTACGTATTGCAATGTTGTACCACTTTTAAGTTGTGATATGGTTTTCCATCAATTATTTTAACATGTGAAAACACTCAAGCTTTAGTTGAAAGATTTTCAAAGTGATTCATAGTATATATGCTTAGTTTAACTTTTAAAAAATGGGACTACATTTTCCTGTTACATTATTTCTACTAATTGGGATTGTATCAAGACAACAATTTAGTATGAAAAGACAAGAAATGTCATTACGGGCCTTATTGGTATTTTTAAAAGGGGTTTCATTTTGTTTCTCCAGGGGTTGAATAATGTTGGGAGTTGAGATGGATTTTTGAGATGATCATGATAATAATTCAGACACAAACTATTGTTTAGCTTTGTAAAATGTTAACATTGGAGGTGTCTTAGGTGAGCAAGTAATTTAATACCTCTGTTACTGTGGGGAAAACAGACAATAAGGACAGGTAATTGAGTTTTGGAACTCAATATTCCTGACCAGAATTCAGTTTCCACATCATTGTTAGGAATAATTACTTAAGTTCTTTCTTTTTATTTTTTTAATTTCCATTGTGTTACTATTCCATTTTATTGCTGTATTCCCTTTTTCTTCATCTCAATGATGCCAGTCTGCTATGTTTTTAATTTTTTTTTATGTTTATTTACTTTTGAGAGAGACAGAGACAGAGCATGAGCACGGGAGTGGGAGGGGTAGAGAGAGAGAGAGAGGCAAAGAATCTGAAGCAGGCTCCAGGCTCTGAGCTGTCAGCAGAGAGCCCAGTGCAGGGCTCAAACTCACAAACTGTGAGATCATGACCTGAGCTGAAGCCGGATGCCTAACCGACTAAGCCACCCAGGTGCCCCTCAATCGGCTGTAAGTTTTTTTTTTTTTATTTTTTTTTTCCAACGTTTATTTATTTTGGGGACAGAGAGAGACAGAGCATGAACGGGGGAGGGGCAGAGAGAGAGGGAGACACAGAATCGGAAACAGGCTTCAGGCTCTGAGCCATCAGCCCAGAGCCTGACGCGGGGCTCGAACTCACAGACCGCGAGATCGTGACCTGGCTGAAGTCGGACGCTTAACCGACTGCGCCACCCAGGCGCCCCATTCGGCTGTAAGTTTTAATGCCTATCTGAAGTCATAGTAGGTACTACAAATGAATTTATTAATGTAAAAGTTAGCTTTGAGAAATGGCATGATCTCTTTGCTCTTGAACGGTGAATTAGAGGAAGTGCTTCTTTGCCTTTGAAATATTTTCCTTTGCTTCACAAAAAATCTGGAAAAATTAGACCCCCATAAATCTTTGTGATTATGAAATGTTTGGGTAATTATATTGGTTACCCTGATACAATAATACATAAAAAAACAGAAGATGCAGAGACTTCTAGCTGGGTTCTTCATTAAATTAGATCACAGAACACTAATCTGGAAAATACAGTGGCAACTTTTAATAGTAAATAAGTAATTTTTCATATTCATACATCACTGTCAGAAACTTCATTGTTAGTAATGAAAGAAATACAGGTGGCCTTGGGAAATGCTTCTCACCTTCCATTCCAGATAGAATAGCATATGGACTATTAGTGGCTAGCCTCTGAGGGAGTTATTATTGCCTTGCTCAGGGGAAAAATAGAATCCATTGACATATTTAGCTGTGGCTTGGACAAGATCTTCCCTATTTATAGATTAGATCTGAAAAATTGGACTTTAGACCAGGTTTGACTCTGACTCACCTATAAAAGCCTCATGACAGAGATAGTATCCCTGTTTCCACCTTCTCAGGCACTATTTCTGTCCATTCACTGATGCAAATACCAGAATTTCCCTCCCAAATACTCCATGCCCAGGATGATTAAGTTAGAAGGAACTTTATTTTCAGAGGTTATCACTGCACCGATGCCCCAACACACACAGACACAAATATCTGGGGGAATACGCAGTTCCAACTAATCAGATGCTTCCTTTAAGGAAGATCATCATCATCTCTCTCTCTCTCTCTCTCTCTCTCTCTCTCTCTCTCTCTCTCTCAGAGAGGGAAAGAGCATGCACCTGATGGGAGAGGGGCAGAGGGAGAGAGAGAGGGAATCCTAAGCAGGCTTCATGCTCAATGTAGAGCCTGATGCAGGGCTTAATCCCATGACCCTGGGATCATGACCTGAGCCAAAATCAAGTCAGACGCTCAACCAACTGAGCTACCCAGGCACCTCAAGGAAGATCATCTCTTAGTGTGTATGCCTGCTAGATATATTTAGCATTTCTCTATTTTGTGGATGTGAGCTGCACACATTGTGTGTTTTTTCTTTACCTTCCTTATTCCAGACCCTAAAGAGATAACATTATTTTCTGAACTTTAGAGTTTGAATATTCAGAATGTTCATTCATTCTATTTATTAAAGAGATAGTCACATGACACCATTCCTTAATCATTAGAACCTTATTAGCTTCTAGATTTATAAAGTTTACTCTGAGTAACAAAGGTTGCTACTGAGTGAAGAAAACTGGAATGGGAGGACATGGTATGAGGTGCTTCTGTTCCAATTAACACAACTTCTGCACAGCAAACTCTACCCAGTACACATGAAGTAAGTACTTAAGAAAAAAACAAGGATAGGACTTCACAAAAGTCTAAACAGAGGATCTTTTCCCTTTCCTCCTTTTCTCTGTTTTCTTTCTGCCTGTCTCATTTATCACATTTTCCTCATCTCTTACTTGTAGTTGTTATACTTTGTAGGTTCAGTGAATCTGGTCAAGGGTAATAGCATCATTATTTCCTTAATTTGAAAATGAATACATGAGAGCTAAAGATTACATTCATGCTATTTTGGAGGTGGGGAAAAATAAAATTAAAAGGACAAGTTTTGCTAAAAGAAATGTCACTGACATCAGAGCTAAGAGTTTTTACTATGTGACTCTGAGAAAATCACTTCAGCTCCTTCTTTTATTTGCCCTACGAAGAATGGCTAGAAAGTTCTTGGAGGTACCTTCCAAGACTGATTTTCTGTGACTTGCTTTTATGCTTCCACAGGCTACACCTGGGATGGGTTAAATGTTGGGCATTACATTTAAAATAAATGCAGCTAGGGCATGATCGGTTTAAAAGAGAGTGGTCAAAATGGTTGTTAGACTTGAAACCATGCCTTCAGGGGCGCCTGGGTGGCTCAGTCAGTTGAGCATCCGACTTCTGCTCAGGTCATGATCTCACAGTCTGTGGGTTCGAGCCCCGCGTCGGGCTCTGTGATGACAGCTCAGAGCCTGGAGCCTGTTTCCAATCCTGTGTCTCCATCTCTCTCTGCCCCTCCCCCAGTCTCACTTTGTCTCACTCTGTCTCTCAAAAATAAATAAATATAAAAAAAAATTAAAAAAAAAAAAAAAAGAAACCATGCCTTCAGAGAACGAATTTAGCACACACAAGACATGGCAGGGACATGACTGCTACCTTTAGTATTTGGAGAATTCAGGTGGAAAGGAACTGTACTCACTCTATGTGGCCAGGAGCATAACAAGAGAGCTAATTACTGAAATACCAGGGTAACAAATTACAGTTCAATTTAAAAAAAAGGTTATGTTTATTCATTGACACAACTGTTCACTGAAGAAATTGTGGGTTAGTTTTCTGTAAATTCTATGCACAGCCTGGAATGGATAATCACTTGGAGGGGCTGTGGAAAATGAACTGAAACCTTATTTCAGGGAAGGAAGGAGTTGGACTATTTGTCCTTTTTGATAACTCCCAATATTGACAATCAAATGCCATTTAATTGAGATTCTATTCTGTGATTTAAAACATGACTACATATACTGTGATATTTCATTAATTTGTTTACTTATTCCACAACACATTCTAAAAAGTCATCATTTCATAGATTAGAGAATAGGTATGGAAAGAAGTAATTTCCCCCTAATACTGCAGCTAGTTGGTGGCAAAGCAAGGATTTGGAGCCAAGGGCAATTCTTTTTTTTTTTTTTTTTTTTTTTTTTTATATGAAGTTTATTGACAAATTGGTTTCCATACAACACCCAGTGCTCATCCCAAAAGGTGCCCTCCTCAATACCCATCACCCACCCGCCCCTCCCTCCCACCCCCCATCAACCCTCAGTTTGTTCTCAGTTTTTAACAGTCTCAGTCAGAGTGGCCAAAATGAACAAATCAGGAGACTATAGGGCAATTCTTTTTAAGTGAACCCACACTTCCTCCCTTTATATTGGGGTAGTTGTGACTAAAGGAAGAGTGGAATGCACTCTTATTGACTCTTTTTCCCTCTTTAGGAAACAAGACAACTCTTTGTTTTCCCACCGAGAAAATCTTTGAGCATGTTTCTTGTGTCTTTTTATTCAGCTTTGAAAGTAACACCTTTCTTTGTTCCCATGGAAGGAATTAATTATAGTAAAAAGAAAATAAATTAAGGAGGATGCTTGTGGCAACAAGTTGACCTCACAGAAGAACTTTTTGTGAGTCTGATGATAAGTACAGACTGTATCTGGTTGTTTTTATTCACATTTCCATTGCAGACGCCACACTCTGTCCTTCAGATGCCAATTATAGGAGGAAGCAGGATGGTACACATTTTTTAAGAACAGGAGAACATATTGTTAAATGATGTAGCCTTATGTATGAAAGACCTCTTTGGAATTCATCAGAACTAGGAGTTATGAAATCTCATTTTGGCACATTTGCATATATTCCAGAAAGACTTCTCAACTTAACCAAATGTTGAGTTGAGATTTTTTGGCAAGAGGTGTGATCGTCAGCTTTGTTCATTTCAGGGGACTTTGAAATGAGTGATTATGCCCCAATGATGCATTTTATGTATCATGGAGACTTTCAAAAGAAAGAGATTGCCTAGTCAGTGTTTAGTTTTATTTTTTCAAAATGTACATCATAACCCATTGTAAAACCTGTTTGGTGGCTTGAGACAAGCAGTTAATGTAAAGGTGAATAAAATAGGATAGAGTAGAATATAAACATCAGAGTATTACATGAGAGCAAGGGTAGGTATTGCTTTGTACATTTTTATTTTAGTTGTATGTAACCATATGTGTCCTGTGGGCTACCATTTGAAATGTATTTCATACTATGTCTTACAGCTAAAAAAACCTTGAAAGCAATTTATTCTACTTTTCTTTTTAACATCGTTAGTACATTTTTTGCTAGAGAAATGTAATATACATACTCAGGTTTATTCTTTTGTGACAGTATCATTTGGTTTGTCTCCCTGGTGCATGGGTTTTAAGTCTTATTATTAAAAAATAAGCAATGATCTAAGGCACCCATAGTGGGAAATGGCAAAGACTTTGAGAAAATATAAATAATTAATATGCTGTTGATACATGGCATAACCATCAACATAGGATAATGGTGAGGACACCTGCCCAGGAAGTTAGGGACAATTTCCTAGTCTGAGTTTTTATCAGAGATCAGGACAAGCCTGGGAACATTTTATGGTTTTAATATCCCAATATAGCACATTAAAAAATAAATACAAATGACATTACAGTTTTGGTACTAAAAGTGTACATGTAACAAATTCATACATCTACCCCCAACTATTACACACACACACACACACACACACACACACACACAGAAAGTAAATACAATGCAGCAATATTCCTAAGATGGTTCTTTGTTACATAAAATAAGTCATGGTACATATATATGTACCATGTATACATATATGTACATATACATATATACATATCCATGGTACATATAATATGGTGTGTAATAAGGCACAAGTTTAAACATATAAAGTGATAGCTTTATTTCAGTTTTTTTCTTGAGTTTTCTAATGATTACATGTACAATCACATATGCTATGTAGTTCAGTCTACATTTGAGGTCTTTTGAGAATATGAAGATGAAGCCAAATATCATTAGTAAGAAAAAGTGAGATAAGATAGGACAGAGCATTTTTAGAAGTAAAAGTAGTTTCACAAAATGGGTAAACAACATTGGGGTCATGACCTTAAATTCACAAAGTTTGTTGCAAAGACATCTCAGGAATCAGTTTCCTGATACTTTGCAACCATTTTATTTAAGTAGTATGAACACAGGTTTGAGTGTAAATCCTGATTAACAAGTGTTCTTGCATGTGGAGGCACTTTGGACTAAGTCATTTAATTTAGTTTTCTCATTATCAAATTGAGATAATTCCTTTCACATAATACTTGTGAAAAAATAAATATAAGGCATTTAGCGTCAACCTTAGCACACAGCAAGTGCTCAATAAATGTCTTCTAAATTAGTTTGCCAAGAAACTGCCTTGCCTTATTTGGAAATGAAGACAAGATCCATAACTAAATGTTTCACTTTGGCTTTACTTACTTAAATTGATTAGTGAATGAGGTGGAATATTAGGAAAGTGACCAGTAAATGCAGTGAGTTAGATTTTTACCAATTTTCCTTTTGGAAGTTGGGTTTGCAATCGTATAATACAAGATAGCATGCTTAGCTCTTTGGCACAATTATTACTATGTCCCACAACCTCACCTCTAATTGCTGAGAGATGTTATGGTGTAATAAAATGAGCAGTCTGGAAATCCAAGAGCTAGACTATTAAGATGGTTATCTTCAGTGTGTGTGTGTGTGTGTAGGGGTTGGAGGTATGGGAACAGAGGAGGTTGAAGATGGAAAGTCAGTGCAATACCTTAAGTACTTCCGAATCATGCTTACTTTTATAGTAAGCATGAACATCTTTTGTAGTTAAAAAAAGGCACAATGGATACATGATTTCTTTGTAAATTTCAAGTCAGACAGGCTCTTGCCCCTTAACTAGTCAGTAACTGTGACTTTGCTAATGAAAACTATATTGTTGCACACTGAGGCATGCATAGGCCTGAGTATAAAACCAAGGGGAAGTAATATGGGCTTTAGAAAATAAAACAATTAATAGTTAGTTTGAAAACTAAACTAATTCTCTTTTGTAGATCATTGTAGCACAAATAATATGAATGGCAATAATACTAACTATTATTTATCTAGCCTATACTGTTACTGTTATCAGAAATAATCAGTGTTTCATAATCTATGAATTGATACCAGATATAAATTTTGGTGCTCTTATTAGCATATTATTAGTAATGCTATCTGAATGTCAGTCCTACCCATAGCTACAATGAAAGTAGAACAGAGAATAAAAAGGATATGTCTTCCTTCATTTTTCTTAATGAATCTAAAAAGGGACATTTTATATTTGCCAGTTTCTTCACAAACCTCCTTGATATTTCTTTGGTTATGTAACCTTTTCTTCCAGTCATATATGTACTTTTCACCAGATTAGGGTTGGGATTTCAAGCCTTGAGTCTCCCTAATAAGAGTAGAGAGTCATTATCCTTTCAGAAATAGGTATTATTGCATTGCTATATGGTGAATTTTTATCCTTTAGAGAAGCTGGAGAAATATAAAAGTTATGTAAGACATATTAAAGTTTCATGTTAGTTTACTTTCAATTTCATGGAATTTGAAAAAATTGAATTACAAATGAAACTGGTAATTAATATGTGTTTTTTGAAGTAAATTGATAAAAGAGAGAAAAAATATATCAAGATGCTGAAAAAGTTAGCTATCTGGCTGTGTTATTCATTATCAAACTTAATTTGGTTATTTTCAATCCCTAAATCAGTCCACTCATCCCTTATCACATGAGTATAATTAGTTCTCATTTTTTTGTTCTGAGGAAATAAAACTTTATAAACAACCATTAATTTTCATTACACTTAATGTTAAAACTCTAGGCTTTATTAAAAATATATATATATACTGAAGAATCAAGCTGGCAATATTAATTATATGGATTTATATGTATTTTTATTGATAATAAATCCTCACATAAGTAATAAAATGCAAAAAAAATACAAGTTATTTGGGAGTTGGTGGTACTTTAATTTGCCAAGTTGCTTAAAGTTATAAAAATAATTAAAAACTGGCAGCAACATTTTTGATTATTTGAGAAAAAATTTTGCACAAAATATATCATACATTCTGGACAAAGTGCAATATATTTCAATGCAAGTATATACTGTATAAAAGCTCACCTAATGGACCTCAAGATCTATGTGATGCCATGATAAATGAACTAACTTATTCATTAATAAATTAGTATTATGGGAATATATTGTGTTAGACATTGTGGTGCACACTGTGGAAAAATACATGATGAAGTACTTGCCAGCACATAACTTTTCTTAGATGTACACTGTTCTGACCTCATATTAATGTAAAATTTACCCTCAGAGAAAGAATATGGTTATATGTAAGCAGAAATTTATAAAATGATACTTATGTGGCAAGGGATGAGCATATAAAGAAACTAGATTGAAGGAAGGAAGTCTTTTTAAGTATAATTTGGAAAATTATGGCAAGTTTAAAAAGGTTTTTATAAGAATTTCTATTTACTGTCATCACTAAGTAATACCAGTGAGATAAGTAATCCTAGAAGCAGAATATTCACGATTAAGGTGAATAGGGATGGAGATCTTCTGCCAGAAGTAAAAAAAACAAAAAACAAAAACCAAAAAAGGAAAGTAATGTGTTGTTATTTGTGGTTATTTTGTTTAGTACAGTGTGGTTCTTATATTTGCCTAATACTTAATATTCTGAGATTGAAGGAAACCATGTAGAGAATCAGAGGTCACCTCGTTGTATCCTTTTGTTTATACAATTCCGTGTCCCTTGATCTAGGATGAAGTCGATAAGTATTATTCTATTCAAGATAGTCTAAGTTATGTACCATTAATATTTTTATATAAAATAATAAGATTTTAATCTCCTTCACTAACATATATTGCAGACAACCTCAAACAATAAACTATAAAATGCATAATCACTAGTAATTAAGACATTCTCTGGCTTGTTTAACAAAGTTGAGGTCATTTCTTTTTATGAATTTAGATCTCTGGTAATTATCTCATAATATAGGACTCTGGGAAAACTTACGCACTTTTTTATTCCTTTTAATCATACTGTATTTTTCCTGATACAAATTTACATTCTTGAGTGAAATTATTCATAAACTCAATCCTAAACTCTGATTTTGATGTTTCTTTGCTTCTTTCTTGAAATTCTCAACCTTCTGTCTCTTCCTGAGTCTTAGTTCTGAATCTTAAACTCTATCATACTTTTCAAATTCTTTTGAGTGATCAGTAGAATTGTTTTACTGAACTGGTTTCACTTACGTAAATAGCACCATCCTTGAAGGAGGCAGTGAATTTTGTGACTGTAGAGAATAGTACTTTGGGTTTGTTTGGCAGGAATTTCTCTGCTAGCCTTAAGGCTTTTTACATGCCTTTGCTTTTACCTTCACTCTGTCAGTAGATAGCAAACCATATTGCATATGACTTTAAGGTTTAAAGAGGTTGAAGAGAGTTTAACACTTGTGCCATCCATAGGAAGAAAGAGTATCATTGACAAATGTGATGAATAAAGGTAGGCTCTCAAAATTTTAATATACAGTATACGAAGGTGGCCATGATTAGACTTTCAGAATTGTACGCAATTTCTAATCAAAAGGCAACTGAAATTGGTCTTAACCATTCCTGAAAAAGAGGCAAAACTCCTACTGAAGTGATTGAACTTGAGTATGGAAAACTACCTCTTATCCAATTAGAGTGCTGAAGAATTTGTTTTTGAGATCAGTGGAGAGAGCATTCATCATGGAATTGCTTTGGGGACTATGTTCGATTTCCCACTTTGGGATGACCTTGGGCAGTTCACTTAACCTTTCAGAATACACAGATCCTCATTTTTAAGATCGTAGCTGGTTATATCTGCACCCCCTGTACTAATCTTTTGTTAGAATGGTCAATTGAATAATCAGTTAATGCACTTTATAAATTTAAAGCTGCCTGATGTGTTAATTAATTAAATATCAAATGAGTACTCACTGTGTGCCAAGATCTATATGCTTGGGCTAGGCTTTTATAAAGTACTGAGTACAATAGTGTGAAAATCAGATCCTAATCAAAGACTTCATTAGTGATGTCTTCACCACAATAAAACAGTGAGATTTTGACTGCCAGTTATAGTTGGGGGCAGGGAAAGGAAGGTGAGCTCCTCCACATCATGTGCATGTCCGTAGGTAACAGATGTTGATAAAGTGTCAGATCTGAAATACACATCAAAACCACAATGAGCTACCACCTCACACCTGTCAGAATGGCTAAAATTAACAACACAGGAAACAACAGATGTTGGCAAGGATGAGAAGAAAGGGTAACTCTCTTACCCACTGTTGGTGGGAATGTGAATTGGTGCAGCCACTCTGGAAAACAGTATGGAGGTTCCTCAAAAAGTTAAAACTAGGACTACCCCACAACCTAGCAATTTTACTAGTAGGTATTTACTCAAAGGATACAACAATACTGATTTGAAGGGGCACATGCACCCCAACGTTTATAGCAGTGCTATCAACAACAGCCAAATTGTGGAAAGAGCCCAAATGTCCATCAACTGATGAATGGATAAAGAAGATGCGGTATATATGTACAATGGAATATTAGTTGACAATCAAAAAGAATGAAATCTTGCCATTTGCAATGATGTGGATGGAGATAGAGTATTATGCTAAGTGAAATAAGTCAGTCAAAGAGAGACAAATACCATATGATTTCACTCATGTGGAAATCTAAGAAACAAAACAGGTGAACATAGGGGAAGGGAAAAAAGAGAGTAAACCGCAAGAGACTCTTAATTATAGAGAATAAATCAAAGTTTGATGGAGGGAGGTGGATGGGGGATGGGTTAAATGGGTGATGGGCATTAAAGATGGCACTTGTTGTGATGAGCACTTTGTGTTATATGTAAGTGACGAATCACTAAATTCTACACCTGAAGCCAATTTTACCATATATGTTAACTAGAATTTAAGTAAAAACTTGAAATTAAAAAAAGGGAAAAAAAAATGAAATGACCTGGCAATTTTAGCAGTGGGAACACTGCAGAATTGAAAGAGCTCAGATACTGAATTCAGAGAAACCTGAAATCATATCCCAGCCCCATCACTATTTGCTGTGGATGTGAAGCCAGTTTCCTAAGCTTCAGTTACATCATTTCAGAAAAGGCATGGTTATCAATATTTTTGGTTCATTGGGTAGTCATGATTATTGATTTAGTAAAATACCTAACACACAGCTAGTAAAAATCTCAGCTGCCTTTACTTATTGGGTTTTGTTTGTTTGTTTTTTGGCCTTCTTGTTTTATAAGAGAAACTCAGGCCTAGGAAATTTAAGCTACTTGTCTAAGGTCATGGAGCTCTTGGTGCCAGGACACTGATCGGAAAGTAAGCTTAATGTTCAGAGATTTTTTATTTTAAGAACACTCAGTTTCAGCGCCTGGGTGGCGCAGTCGGCTAAGCGTCCGACTTCAGCCAGGTCACGATCTCGCGGTCTGTGAGTTCGAGCCCCGCGTCAGGCTCTGGGCTGATGGCTCGGAGCCTGGAGCCTGTTTCCGATTCTGTGTCTCCCTCTCTCTCTGCCCCTCCCCCGTTCATGCTCTGTCTCTCTCTGTCCCAAAAATAAATAAACGTTGAAAAAAAAAAATTTAAAAAAAAAAAAAAGAACACTCAGTTTCATAAGCAATTATATTTTTATTACTTGAAATATGTACTTATTTACTCCTGTTACTGAGTTTAAGGGCTTGGATGCAATGGTTAAATAGACTAGATTTTAAACTAATTACTTGACCTCTGTGAATCTCAGCCTCATCAATTATAAAGGATTGGTGAGTGCTGATGATAGAAGACAGTCACAGGGCTTTCACCATATCCCGGTACTTTTCTGAGTACTCGTATATATGTTAATTCATTTAATATTCATATCAATCCTATGAACTAGTACTATTATTATCTGTTTTATAGATGAGGAAACTAAGTCACAAAAAATGAGAATAATGTAGGTAGACCTACATTACATATTTGTTGTGCAAGTTAAATGAGCATTTAAAAATACATAAAACCCTTGTTTATGATGTGCCAATTTTAGTAGGCAGGCAATAAGCATCATCAATTAATACTAATTTGGATATTATAATTACCATTTTTTGGGCCTAGTCATTAGTTCAAATATAATACCTTGGATTACCTTTGCACTTCTATCATTCTGGTGTCTAAAAACAACTTAAATGATTATTTATTAAAAGAAAATAAAGAAGGCAAAAGTGATATATTAATAAACATGCATATTATTTCCAAATGCAAAAGTCATACATAGATATTATTTAACATTTGGAAAAGAAAAAAGTGCAGAAAGAATTTTAAAAATCATTAACATTCCAACAGAAATAAAAATATTTTGATGTCTTATTTTTTATTATGTAAAATTTTATTTTAAATGTTTATTTGTTTTTGAGAGACAGTGAGCACTTGAGAGTGGGGGGCGCAGAGAGAGAAGGGAACAGAGGATCCAAAGCAGGCTCTGCACTGACAGCAGATAGCCTGATGTGGGGCTCAAACTCACGAACCATGATATGACCTGAGCCAAAGTCGGACACTTAACTGACTGGGTCACCCAGGCACCCCTCTCATATACAGCTTTAAAAACTAATTGTGGGGCGCCTGGGTGGCTCAGTCGGTTAAGCGTCCAACTTCAGCTCAGGTCATGATCTCACAGTTTGTGGGTTCAAGCCCCGCATCGGGCTCTGTGCTGACAGCTCAGAGCCTGGAGCCTGCTTTGGATTCTGTGTCTCCCTCTCTCTCTGTTCCTCCCCCACTCATGCTCTGTCTCTCTCTCTCCTTCAAAAATAAATAGGAACATTAAAAAAATAAAAAAAATAAAAAATAATTGTAATTAATTTAAGAACTATCCATAATTTTGTCTTTTTTGTTTTTGTATTTTTTGTTAACATTGTAGAGAGAATTTTCCTATATTGTTCATACTCTTTATGAACATTGTTATCTATAAATATATAATTTTTTTCCACAATATTAAATATTTGGAGATCCTTAGGCTGTTTCAATTTTTCAGAATTCTAAAAATCATATAAATGAGCTTATTTTATCTGGTATTTACCTCTGTATTTATTTATTTTTTAACTGACAAGACAAAACACAAGCAAACAATATTAAATTCATGTACAGCTTGAAGGGTATGAACATTTTTAAGGCTCTTAAAATTTATAACAGCAAGATTTTAAGTTATTTCAACAAATAATTGTTGGCATAAAAAGTTCAGGTAAATAGAAATATATTTGTCTAATGAATAGCTTGCTTAAGAAGCAAACATTATATTTTCTCCCTCCATGGATCACCCAATCCAAGGTGCTTTCAAAATAAAGTTTGGGTATTATGAAATAGAATTTTGAAGGTTTAAACATAGAGAGTGTTCATTCATCAAGCATGAGGTGGTTATTAAACCTTTGTGAGAACTCATCTCTAGGATAAATCATCCTTTAATCTTCCTTTGTAAGCTTTGCTCTTCATCATACACGTGAATTAAATTGCAGCTTTTGTGATATTCCTTTAAAAAACAGCTTTATTGATATATAAGTGATATACAAACCCTGCTATGTATTTATTGTTTACAATTGGATAAGTTTGCACATATGTATACACCATTGAGACCATCTTTTAAATACATCTGCACTGAGTGACCTTGTCCTTCCTAAACCACATTTTACCCATCTCTGAAGCCGTGTTTGTCCATCTTCCTCCATGGGCTATTTAATCAAACACACATGTGTCATTCTTATCTATTTTCTCTCCTAAACTTTACAGTGTTTGTCCACATTATTAGAACACTTGCAGTTTGGTTTCTATATCCTATGGTCTTAATGAGAAATGGCAGGGCATAATTGTGTGCTCTTATGCACACAATTTGGAGTCAAATAAACTGGATCTAAGATTCTCACATTTATACTAACTTGGGAAAATCACATAACCCATCTTAAGCACTTAGTTTAGACATTTTAAAGAAGTCGTTCTTTCTTTTTAATTTTAATTCTAGTATCGTTAACATAAAATGTTTTATTAGTTTCAGGTGGGCAGTATAGTGATTCAACAATTCTATACATTGCTCAGTGCTCATCATGATAACTGTACTCTTAATCCTCGTCACCCATTTCACCCATCCCCCCATCTACCTCCCCTCTGATAACTACCAGTTTGTTCTCTATAGTTAAGAATTTGGGGTTTTTGTTTGTCCCTTTTTTACTTTGTTTTATTTCTTAAATTCCACATATGAGTGAAATCATATGATATTTGTCATTCTCTGATTGACTCATTTCACCTAGCATTATACTCTCTAGCTCCACCCATGTTGTTGCACATGGAAAGATTTCATTCATTTTTATGGGTCAGTAATATTCCATTGTATATACCACTTCTTTATCCACTCATCAGTTGTTGGACAGTTGGGCTGTTTCCATAATTTGGCTATTGGAAATAATGCTGCATTAAACATAGGCGAGGATATATCTTTTTGGGTTAGTGTTTTCATATTTTTTTGTGTAAATACCTAGTAGTGGAATTACTGAATCATATGATAATTCTATTTTTAACTTTTTGAGGAACCTTCATACTGTTTTCCACAGTGGTTGCACCAGTTCGCATTCCCACCAACAGTGCATTGCATGAGGGTTCCTTGTTTTCCACTTCCTCACCAGCGCCTGTTGTTTCTTGTATTTTGATTTTAGCTATTCTAACAGGTGTGAGGTGATATCTCATTGTTTTGATTTGCATTTATTTGATACTCAATGATGTTGAGCAGCATTTCATGTGTCTGTGGACCATTGGGATGTCTTCTTTGGAAGAATGTCTATTCATGTCTTCTGCCCATTTTTTCATTGGATTATTTGGGTTCTGGGGATGTTGAGTTATATAAACTCGTATATATTTGGATATTAACCCTTTATCAGATATTTCATTTTCAGATGTCTTCTCCCATTCCAAAGATTGCCTTTGAGTTTTGTTGACTGTTTCCTTTGCTGTGGAGACTTTCTATTTTGATGAAGTCCAAATAGTTTGTTTTTGCTTTTGTTTCCTTGCCTCTGGAGACATATCTAGAAAGAAGTTGCTGTGGCCAGTGTCTAAGAAGTTACTGCCTGTGCTCTCCTTTAGGATATTTAATGGTTTCAGGTTTCATATTTAGGTCTTTAATCCATTTTGAATTTGTTTTTGTGTACGGTGTATGAAAGTGGTCTGGTTTCATTCTTTTGCATGTTGCTGTTCAGTTTTCCCAACATCATTTGTCGAAGAGACTGTTTTTTTTCCATTGGATATTCTTTCCTTTCTTGTTGAAGATTCATTGACCACATAGTTGTGGGTTCCTTTCTGGGTTTTCTGTTCTGTTCTATTGACCTATGTGTCAATTTTTGTGCTACTACCATACTGTTTTGATAACTACAGCTTTGCAATATAACTCGAAGTTTGGAATTGTGATCCCTTCAGCTTTCCTCTTCTTTTTCAATGTTGGTTTGGCTGTTTGAGGTTTTTCGTGGTTTCATACAAATTTTAGGCTTGTTTGTTCTAGCTCTGTGAAAAATGTTGGTGGTATTTTGATAGGGTTTGTATTAAATGTGTAGATTGCTTAGGCAGTATAAACATTTTCACAATATCTGTTCTTCCAATCCATGGGCATGGAATGTTTTTCCATTCCTTTGTATCATCTTCAGTTTCTTTCATAGTGTTCAGAGTACAGGTCTTTCACCTCTTTGGTTAGATTTGTTCCTGGGTATCTTATTGTTTTTGGTGCAGTTGTAAATGGTATTGATTCATTAATTTTCTTTATACTGCTTCTTTATTGGAATATAGAAATGCAACAGATTTCTGTACATTGATTTTATATCCTGCAGCTTTACTGAATTCGTGTATTAATTCTAGCATTTTTTTTGGTAGAGTCTTCAGGGTTTTCTATATAGAGTATCATGTCATCTGCAAATAGTGAAAATCTTACTTCTACCTTGCTGATATGGATGCTTTTTATTTCTTTTTGTTCTCTGATTGCTGTGGCTAGGAGTTACATGCAGTACTATGGCAAATAACCACGTGAGAGTGGACACTCCTGTCTTGTTCCTGACTGTACAGGAAAAGCACTCAGTTTTTCCCCATCGAGGATATTATCTGTGGGTTTTTTCATATGTGGTCTTTATTATGTTGAGGTATATTCCTTCTACTTTTTGAGGGTTTTTTTTTTTTAATTGCGAATGGATGTTGTACTTTGTCAAATGCTTTTTCTGCTTCTGTTCCCTTTGAATATGTATGCCAAGGGGAAAAAAAAAACCAGTTACCTTTGAAAAAGAATGTGACCTGCTATCATATTATATCAGAATCTTAGGAACAAAGTGCTAATTATTAAGGAAATTTCAATTTCTATCCATGGACCCACTAAGTATGGATGGGTTAGTATATCTGCCTTTTTTATATGTAATTAATTGTTTTCATATTTAGTTCATTTCTTGTTGTGTTGAATTCTTCCTCAAAAATACTATTCTGACAAAATAATTAAAAATTATTTTAAATTGTGTTTCTACAAAATAATTTGTACCTTTCCTTCCCTTATTAATTGTTAGGTTTATTTCTGCCATGAATTCTATCTTTTTATCAGAAAAAAAGATGTACCATTAGAGATGGACCAAGACGATGTTCTTTTTTAACACCTAAAATTATAATGTGCATTGGTCATACAATATATAAGCTGAAAATTATGGTAGTCCAGTTCTGGTATTTGAATTGCTAAAAATTAGGTAATAAAAATTCTGTTGGAGTAAGATATTACTAAACGTTAGTTAAAAATAATGAGAGTGGAAGCTACTTGTAATAACGAATGACAAATTTGTTTACGTCTTTCATAGCACGTGTCAACATTCTGAGTACATGGATGTCAAATAAACACATATTGAATTACATTTATTCAAAGTTGAACTCAAATATAACCATATATTCTAATAAGGGCACAAAAATACTAATGTGGAATTGTTTCTTTTTAAGGCCTAAAGTCACACTCTTAGAGGTTAGACTGGGGTGACTAATTTATGAGATCTTGGTCTGTACTCCAACCTTGGATTTATGGTTTCTTACTTGATACAGAAGTGTGAAAATCTGAAGCTTTGTCATAAACGAGTTTTATCTAGTAAAATAATTCTTCGTGACCTTCTTTGTTTCAATAGTCTATTGGGCACTATAGCTTAGTTACTAATTGCTACTAGGCTTTGAAATACTTGAGTGAGTAGCCAGGTGTGGTATAGGGCAAGAATTTGTGGGCATAGCTAGTGAGCAATCATCCAACAAGAAAAAGTGGGTGAGGGGTGTGAATAAGCTGATCCTTGCCTCCTGAAAGGGTGTGAGTATTGTCCCTTGTGTGTCCCATATGTATGTGAAAGGATGTGTGACTGTCCCATGTACAATCACTTGGCCATTCTTTACTTCAACACTTTGTCATATGGGTCACTTAGGACATATGACTTCAATTATACATGAGATATGGTGAGAAAAAAGTTTTTTTTAATATATGAAATTTATTGTCAAATTGGTTTCCATACAACACCCAGTGTTCATCCCAAAAGATGCCCTCTTCAATACCCATCACCCACCCTCCCCTCCCTCCCACCCCCATCAGCCCTCAGTTTGTTCTCATTTTTTAGGAGTCTCTTATGCTAAAAGTTTTAAATAACCATAAGAAATTGTTTTCCCAGATGGCCTTTGATACCACCCTGTCGATTTCTCTTTTTTCTAAATTTGTATTTAATTCACAGGGAAAGAAAGAGTGATTAATCTATTGTGTTCTTTCTTTCTTCCAACAGAGGCTGAGAATATGAGAAATAATAACAGTTTCACACACATTAAAGGACAGTAATGTGTATAGGTTTTCATATGCGTGACCTCATTTGATCTTCTTATTGACTTGTAATGTAGATATAGTTATTGTCGTTTTATAGGAACCAAGGAAGCACAAGTACAGAGAAAATAAACTTACAAAGTTATAGTATGCCTTAGACAAAATTTCATTTTAGGCATTTCTGATTCCACAAACTCTTATATCATGCTTTATTCAATATTCTAAATTCAAATGCTACAGAAGAGTAGAGTGTTCCTATGAAATCATGACCCTCCAATTCCATTCATGGAGGTAACTACTAATGGCAGTTTTGTAATTTTCCCATATAATTTTTCAAAATCAGTTTCTTTTAGTTTTTCCTTTTCTTTCTCTCCATATCTTAAGCAACATATAATTTTTAAAGTTTATTTACTTTGAGAGAGAGAGCACGCATGAGTGGGGGAGGGACTGAGAGAGAGGGATAGAGAGAATCCAAAGCAGGCTTTTTCTGACATGGGGCTCGAACCCACAAGCGAGATCATGACCTGAGCCGAAATCAAGTATCAGCTGCTTAACCAGCTGAGCTACCCAGGTGCCCCTGTTAAATAATATTTTTAACAAAAATGTAATCCTATTCACTTTCTTTTGTAGCTTATATTTAAAGAGCAACAGCAATGACAATATGGCATGGATACCTTTTCAAGTTATAATGCATCTTTTTAGTGTAATTTACTTTCAGGTCATTCTTAGGTTCTGTTGCATTTCTTCTTTGTAATTTTATTGGCTCCGCATTCTTTATGTCTGCATTACCTTTATCTTATGTTTTCACTGTTGGTGAAGTCTTCAGAATTGGACTGCATTTTCCTGTCTTCTGTGTCTCTTGTTGCCATCTTCAGTAACTTCTAGACATAATTTCATGTCCATCTCAGGTACTGAGCTCACAATTCACCACCAGCCACCAATACAGATAGAAAGTGTTATCACTTAAACAGAACTACATTTTTTCCCTGGCAGTCAAGGACACAAGTGGGGTTTTCCCTTCAGAGCAGTAAAGTATTGTTCATGGTCATTTTTTTTTCTTTCATTTCCCACTACTCCACACATCCTTACACAAGAATGTAGAGGGAAAATTGAGGCCAATATAACATGAACAAAACTTTCTAGATTACATCCTTACTACACTTGGTTTTCAGCTTTCAGTTCTCCTGCCAACATCTTACAGATTTCTGGCTAAGGAAAGACATCAAGAAGAGAGAAATTAATCTTTCATGGTGGAAGACTTGCCTAATCATGGTGTAGAACTGATTTTATTACTTGTCATTTGAGATCATCATTGTAGAACAGCCAGTTCTGGTTATTTAAGGAATTTACTATAATGCAGGGCTGGGACAAAGTGTAGAAGATAATTCATAAACAGTGTTGGGGCACAATGTTAGGTTGTAAGGCTTAATCCATAAATTTCAATCTTAGGCAAGGGTGTTCGATTTGTTCTTTCCAATTATACAAACAACAATTGAAAGGATTTTATTAAAGAGTTGAGCAAAGTAGAACACATTGTTTTTCTAATATTGTTGGCCACAACGTATTGGAATAGGACGCACATTTTTGAATCTTGGTATATTTTGGCTAAAAAAATAATATGGTAATATTAATGAATGTGTCTGCTGGTATTTTGTGTTTAATAAGGTCTACCTCAATTGAAAAACAAAATTGTATTATTTGGAACAATTAAATTAAAAATCAATTTAATGCTGAAATGGGCTGCTTCATTAATTCATAGAATATCATAATCATTTGTAATATGAGGATTCTGAAATCAAAGACAGGCTGGGGAGTATTTTAAAGTAGCAATTGTGCAGTTGAGTATACCCTTCCCAGTGTCTCTAGCAGGTAGGGTGAGCTGCCTGAGTCTTTATTTGTATAATGTTTCAATGAGTATCATCAGGGTAAAATAAAAGACTCTTTATAGGAGATGGGCAACCTCAAGATTAACATTAATATATTTTTAACAATATTTTAAAATATATGAAGGAATCCACTCTAAGGTAAAAGAGCATCAAGGAAGTGATGAAGCATGGATGGCTGGTCATGGAAAGACACTGCTATGTCTAGGACTAGAGTTACACATTAGTCTATCACCTTGACATTAGAAATTATAACCTCAGGGGCTCTTTTTTAAAAAAAAATGTAACTTTTATTTATTTTTTGAGAGACAAAGAGAGGCAGAGCATGAGCGGGGGAGGGGCAGAGAGAGAGAGGGAGTCATAGAATCTGAAGCAGGTTCTAGGCTCTGGGCTGTCAGCACAGAGCCCAATGCGGGGCTCAAACTCACGAACTGTGAGATCATGACCTGAGCCGAAGTCAGACACTTAACTGACTGAGCCACCCAGGCACACCGGACTCTTTTTTGTTTTTTAAATGTTTTTTATTATTTTGGAGAGAGAGAGAGCACAAGTTGGTGGGGGGAGGCAGAGAGCAAGGAGACGCAAAATCCAAAGCAGGCTCTAGGCTCTGAGCTGTCAGCACAGAGCCCAACACGGGGCTCGAACTCCTGAACCCTGAGATCCTGATCTGAGCTGAAGTTGGATGTTTAACTGACTGAGCCACCCAGGCACCCCAGCAGCAACCTTTTATTTCTTTTAAAATTATGATAGGTAGCATGCATCTGGGAAGTAGAAGGATAAAGACAGTAGAAGAATGGGTAGATCCATGTTGTATACAATGGAAAGCAGAAAGAAAGAAAAGGGATAATGTTTTCCCTTGGTAGTAGAAGATAGACTGCTCTCCAGATTTATTCCAGTATTCTGCATCTTCCCACTCAATGAACACACTCACACACACACACACACACACACACACACACACACATGCCTGGCATCTACTTCATTCATGCCCTAATTGATCAGGGGAACGTAGTGATAACACCCTGGGATATCATATATCACTGTTTGGGAGAAATATCTGGAAACTTTCATGAGAATCATCTGGGAACTTGTCAGAAATACACATTCTTGGACCCTACCCCAGACTCAATGAATCAGAAACTTGGGCATGGAGGTGGCAATCTGTGTTTGAGGCATTCTGATGCAGGCTAAAGTCTGAGAATTAAATTTCTGGGAATTTCATTTTAAACAAAATTTCTGAAAAGCAGTTGCTCCTACATTTTAATTTTTAAATCTTTCTAGAACGAATTCAAAGTCCACCGCCTCCTTTAACATTTCTGGAGCCCCATGTTAAGTGAGTTCTTCTTTCTCTTGACATACTGAAAGTATTTCATGCTACACTTAGGAACCTTGGAAAACTCAGTCTTGTATTGCAGTTCTGTTTGGACACATTTTATTCCCATGGCCAGGCTAACAAGGAGAGTTGTACTTACTCTTATTTTTTTTTTTAAATCTTGCTCATAGCCCGTCATGGATCATGTTAAATAGTTGGTGAATGGTGACTATGGAGTCAAGGTCCCATGATATCACAACACTTGAAATTTTAGTCTATACCGTGCGCATTGAATCCTTTGGCCACAAAAATCAGTTTTCATTAGTATAGAAATAGAAATCATGAAACAAGTATCAGTTGGGGGCCAGGCACATATTCATTTAAAATATATCATGAATACCTGCTGTAAACCAGGCCTCATGTAGTATACTGGGGAAAAATCGGATCTTGCATCTGCCTTTGAGAGACATACAATCTGTCTTTGCTTCTATCTCTCATGTTGTCTTTGCAATGACATCCCACCTATGCCAGGCCGTACCCAATCTAAACCAAACCCTGAAGACACAATTTACCATATAACCTATTTTATTTTCTTAAGAACACTTATTATCTCAGATTCTCATGGGTTTTTTTGTTGTTGCTATTCTCTCGTTTCTTGTCTGCTCTTCTTCCAACTCGTCAGAGACTTCGCCCAGTATCCCCAGTGCCTAAAAGAGAACCTGGTACATAATATTCACTTATGAAATAATTTTGAATGGTTGAATTACTTAAAGGATAAACAATGTTATGAGGAAAACATTGCAACTCCCTTTGTAAGAGAGGAAACTGAGGCTCAGAGAACTTAAATGAACTGATTTAGAGCCTGGAACTCAGGCTAAATTTTTTCCATTTCTAAAGCTTTTGTTCCTTAGCTGCACCGGACATCTCCACATGATTTCCCCCCTTTAGTATCTCCATCTCTCTTTTTTCAAGGGTGCACAGGTATTTGAGCTGTAGTTCTCAGTACGCATTGCTTGCACTTTAAAGCTGCCTACTCAGAATGGTAGGAAGCTTTGCCATTAAGGGTTTCTTTGAATTAATATTCCTAGGAATACTCAACCTTGCCTAGAACAAGCTCTCCCAATACTTTTGGTATCTGCATTCCCAGCTTGTGGAAGCTTCCTTGAACCAAATCAAGGAAGCAGAAAGGGAAGATTAAGGGAGCAGTTAGCCAATGGATTGCTGCTGCTTTGAACTGACAGCAGGAACCTAGGCCATGAGCAGCATTTAAAGAGTCCTGTGCAGGTAATGGGGTGACCTTGTTGGGGGTGATAGCTTTCCCCACCTTTCTGAATACTGTTCTTTCTCTTTATGATAGGGAAGCAGAAAGCTCCTGAAGAACTTGTAAGATTTTTCTTCTTGTTGGGATTCCCAACATCCACTGAATCTTATTCATTTTATTTCTTCTGTAGTATGGACATTTAAATCTGGCCTTTTCTCATTAGCTTTAAAATATTCAGTATCAGATTGTTATACTAACAAATTCATTTATTATATAACACTGTGGCTATATAAAGATAATTCTGACATGGAACTTAGATGGAGAAATGAGGCAATTCCTCCCTCATGAGGACTCTCCCAGTGCTTTGGAAAGGGAATAGACCCAGTAAGAAGAATGTACCAGACTTGAATCCTAGTTCTGCCCCTTCAGATAGCATTTATCCCTCAATAAGCCTCCATTTCTTTTTATGTCAAATGGGATTCATCATGATTACATGGCAGGGATTTTGAGAATTAAGTGAGATAATGATTGTGAAGTCTGTTAGGACCTTGGTTGGCACATAGTAGGTACTGCATCAATGGGTGTTGAATTTACTATTTTAACATGGGATAATACATAATGAATTAGCTCCCAGGTGTAATGGATTAGTAATGTATCAAAAGTTAGTCTGGGATTTAGGACTGGAATTGATGTTGCCTACAGTTCTGTGTCTAGGCTGTGTAGGCCAAATTATCCGGAAGTCTTTAAGGAGGCTACCTACTAGTCCAATTGAAGGAGGACCATCATGGTGACTCTTTGGTTTGGTTTTATTCCTCTAGTTAATAGCTCTATAATTAGATTTTTCTAAGTGTTAACACCCACCAACCTTTCATAATTCCAGTAGTCTGTCATTAAATTCTTCACTGGTTCACATTCTCAGTATGGACCTCTGTTATTTCTTCACTTGCTGGAAAGATGACAATGTAGCCTCAGAATGCTTTCTACGAGTGAGCATGCTCTGCAATTTCTGTGGTGGTAGAAATAATGGAATATGTTATTAAAGTTAAATCTTTCCTTAACATATATTTTTGTGCTGTAAACATGGGATTGAGGCTCCAAACACCTGGGCTTAATTCTAGTTCTGCTATTTACCATCTGGTAGGATCTGAGACTTTTACTACTCCGTTATAAAATAGGGCCAGTAATGCCTACCTAACAGGGTTATCATGTGGATTAAATTAGATAAGATCGTGTGTATTCAGCACCTTGAAAGGGAGAAATTAGCAATTGTTAATGCTTTTGCTTCCCTCCTGCCACAAACCATGCACAGCTGCATGTAACCCCTCCCCCTGCCCAGATTTTGCACAGAAGAGATCTTGAGGCACGTACTAAGGTTGCTGCAGCTGCAGCACATAAAATAGAGCTCAATGTGTGTGTGAAGAAAATGGTAATAAGTGGGGCTTCCAGAGTCACGTCACTTACTTCAGGCAGTGCACCGTCTGCCATTAAATCATATGAACAGTTAAACCAAAGGTCGCCTATTCATCACCCTATTTTATAGCAGAAAATTTTCTGCAGTTTCCAGCATCAGAAATAATGCTTCCACTCTGAAATTTGAGGTGTATTTGAGATGAAAAGGGACATTTTTAAGATGGTGTTTTTCTTTTCACTAAGTCTACATGGTATGAAAAGGTAGAAGAGGGTAACTTTACAGTAGAGAACCTAGTAAACATGACCTCAGGTGATCAAGTTTAAAATAAACAGTGATCAGCCATATTGGTTGTGTGTACCCTTGATGTCATGTGATGAGAAAGGCACTTTCTCTGGCAGTCCTCCTCCCCAAAACATGTCACTCCAGTCTAATTATGAGAAAAACATTAGATGGACAATTCCGCAAAATACCTGATCAGTACCCCTCAAAACTGTCAAGGTAATCAAAACCAAGAAAAATCTGAGAATCAGTCTTGAGTGTAAAGAGACATAGCAACTAGATGTAACGTGGTACCCTGAATGGGATCCTAGCCAAGAAAAATGAAACCAGGTAAATACTAAGGGTAAAGAGTAAAGTATGGACTTTAGTTAATAATACTGTATCAAAGTTCATTATTTGTGATGAATGAACCATACTAAAGCGAGATGTTAACAATAGGAGAAACTGGGTATTGAACACATAAAGATTCTCTACTATCTTTGTGATAATTCTATACATCTAAAATTATTCTAAAAATCTTTATTCTTATCCTTCAAAACTGAAGTCACTCCTTTGGGAAACCTTCCTCTTTTATAAACCTATAATCTCATATCTCCCCACTCTCCTCATACCCCACTATGGTTTGGGTTAGCATCTCCTGTCTATTTCATATCACATTGTTATTACAATTGTTTCGCAGGACTAAATGTTCCTTAAGAACAGGTATTTGGTCTTTTATCTCCATATTCTGGTGCTTTCCACACTGTTTGGGATATATGATAGATAAATGCTCAATGAGTGGCAGAATAAGTGGAAAAATGGAACAAATCAATGTTAAAATCAATAGATGAGTTTTTAAAATGAATGAATAACCGAGGGGACAGGGATATTAGGGCTAGCAGATACCATGAACCGTGATTGTGCTGAGATGTTGGACAAGAGCAGTAACTGAGGGTCCCGGCTGCAGCCCCGTCTCACATTTTGTTGCAGCACTGATAACATAATCACTAACAGGTGGTTCCTTTTTGAGGTGCAGGGCTAGGGATTCTAGGGATTGGAAATGGTACTGGGTGCCTGCTTGTGTCAAGCACAGCCATTTCATTGACAGCGACTCCACGTACCCTGCCTGTGGGTGTCATTCATTAATTGATTTAACAAATGTGTAATGACAAAAGCATCAATAATCGATAGCATTTATTGAATACTTGCCATATAAATGTATATAGTCCTATATTGTGCTGGCTGCTATAGTGGACTGAGTTCATTCATGCAACAACTTTGAGTTGTAGATTAATATCTTTAGTCCTATTTTACAAATGAGGAGATTGAAGCGGAGAGGTTAAGTAACTTTACCTAAGGTTGCATATAAAGAGGCTATCATGCTCCAGACACTGGTTATGCAGTGGGAATTGTGGGAGAGATGAAGTGGGGAGATGGGTGGCAGGGAGCAGAAACAGAGTGCTACTTTTCCTTCTGCAGCAGAAATCTGTAGTAAGGACTCAAACAAAATCTGACACAGTACTTGTTAGAGAAAGCACATTGTTATTTTTAAGAGTTCAAGCCAGGATCAGATAGAGTTGGACTGGAATCCTGCGTTTTCAGGTAGTAGCTTTGTTACCTCGGCCAATCAGCCACAGCTTTCTCTTAGTAAGAGTGAAAATTCTCATTCTTCTCTTGCAAGGTAATTGGGAGGTTCAGTGATTTGTGTCAGACACTGGACTCCTGGTAGGTGTTTGATCAATGGTAAACGGCAGTTCTGTTACGTGTGGGGAGACAAGAGAAGCACAGTAACTGGTGGGAAGAGGAGGAGGAGTTATGCTGAGGCCAGGTTTCACTGTCCATGTATTTTCCTGGGCCTTGCTGGAATATGAATTTTAATGAATGAGCCTGCCCCATCAATAACATTTTCAAGAGAGCTTATTTTGTAGGGAAGAAAGTAATACTAGTGACATGTCTGCTTACTTTCCATCCAGCGTTGTTTACAGACTAGAGCCATGGTCATACCCAGCAGTTCAACTTTGATGGTCTGAGGGTCATAGAACAAGGGCACACTGATGAATTCCTGATTGTCAACAGAGTCAAGTACAGGCTTACTTTTTTTTTAGTTGTTTTTTTTTTTAAGCTATTTATTTATTTTGAGAGAGAGAGAAAACGTGTGTGAGTGGGGGAGGGGCAGAGAGAGAGGGAGAGAGAGGATCCCAGCAGGCTCTGTGCTGAGCCTGATGTGGGCCTTGATCCCAGGAACTATGAGATCATGACCCGAACTGAAATCAACAGTTGGACGCTTAACCGACTCAACCACCCAGGCACCCCCAGGCTTACTTTTACATAAAGTCTATTTTGTAGAGACACAATGTTAGAAGAGACTTGAGAGCTGATAGTATTTATTCCCCTTATATTCACCTCTGTGTAGTCATCCATGAGAGAATATGAATGACTTCTTGGTGTTACTGATAGTGACAGTCTTGCTTCTTATATCTGGTAATAAATATATATAGCTTCTCTTTCTACCAACTATTTATTTATTTATATTTTTATTTGAATATCGTTGGCACACAGTGTTACGTTACATTCAGGTGTACAGCATAGTGATTTGACAAGTTTGTATTTTATGCCAAACTTACCACAAGTGTAGCTGTTATTTGTCACCATAAACATTATTACAGTACCAATGACTATATTTCCTATGCTATACCTTTTATACTTGTGATTTATTCATTCCATAACTGGAAGCCTCTCTCCTTCACCCATTTTGCTCATATCCCCATTCCCTTCCTTTCTGGAAACCATCATTTATTCTCTAGATTCATATGTCTGGTTCTGCTTTTGTTTATTCATTTGTTTTGTTTGGTTTTTTTTTTAGATTACACATTTAAATGAAATCATATTGTACTAGCAATTTAAAATATCCTTATTTTATAATCTTATTAGAAAGTTTTTGTGTAAATGACAATTAAATTCCATTTCCCCATGGAAAACCAAGTGAAAGCAATATTTAATTTAGGATATATTCAAGACTTTTATCCTTGTATCCCTTATGAAGTAGAAATTGGTATCCATGTGCCAAATCTGAAGAGACTGTATGTTCCTCTTTGCTTTGAGCTCTCTAAAGAAGCATGGCTGCTGAATTATGTCCAGATATATAGAACAGAACATGATAATGACTTTATATTATACCAACTCATTGACGAAAATGAAATCACTTAACTTCTTTAAGTTCTGGTTTTATCCTGTCTAGAAATGGAGATGATAATATCAACTTTTTAGAGATATTTAAATGACTATAGAAAATGTATGTAAAGGATTACCCATTGGCCAGCAAATCCTACATTCTCAAAATATTGAAAACATTGTTAATAATTTCTTTCTGCAAAACTGATATTAAAGACATTATCAATCTTGTTCAAAGTCCTTATATAAAGGAATATCAGCATGAAAAATTTCTGAGACAAATTTTATGAAGATATATGTGTATATGGAAAAATCAATGTTTTTCCATGAAAATAACATATAAAGATATGTATAATATAAATATATAATAAATATAAAGTATATTTTATATATTGTATTATATATACATGGTACTATAGATATACATAAACATATAATGGTGATGGATGGACTTTTTTTTTTCCTTTTTTCTTTTTACCTAAACTTCCAGGGAGCTCAGTGCTATAATAAATTTCTATAGACAGTATTTTTTTCCCTTAGATTATGGATACCTTTAATTCTTTTTCCTTCCAAATGAATTTGGAATTTCCTTCCAAATTGGTTATTTAATTTCAGAAATCTGCTCCTTTCATTATAAACCACACTAAATCACTTTTAGAAGCAATGAAGACCTCAGCTGCAAACATATCATGCCCTCTATTTCAAGAGGAAGAATGAAAACAGGGAAGTTAAATGGCATGATCCTTACTTAAATCACATTGTTAGCTAACGGTAGACTCAAGGAGAGAATAACCAGGTGATGACTAATGTTCTTCCAAACTGGTCTGTGTAGTCACACTCAAAGTTTTAATGAGAGCTCATGAAGCTATTTTCAATCAGTTAACTTTCATTCATTCAGGAAGCTTTTCTAATGGAAAGCTCAGTGAAAACCGTCCAAAGTATTTAACATATATACTGGAAAATGGCAATTGGTGCTATCTGTGCTCTTCAAAAATGCACAGAAGAAAATATATGTTTGCTGTTTAGTAGCTTCAGGGAAAAATGAGCTGACCATTGCCTGATGAAGAATAAGGCTCAGATATCCACATGAGGGCAGACTCATATCTAGAAAAATTTCTGTTTGCCCATGAGTAACTACCTCTAAATATTACCTAAGGAATATGCCTTCCAAATACTGCCAAGACACCCATTGATCTCTTTTCAGTCATGAGAAGCAGTGGCAGGAAACGAACAATAAAATGAACAGCCAACACATTTTCTCGGAACCAGCACCGAAGTGATATCATGAGTTACCTCCCATCAAAGGGAAACAAATGTAATGAGATATAAATTTTAAGTTGTGTTATCTGGAATCACTGACTTCTGTATAATAATGAAGTTTACAAATTATATAACGTAGGAATCTTATGAAGTGTATTTATGAAATTTTAGAATTGTGCTCAATTCACCCATAAAAAATTTGAGGTTTAGACAAGCTAAGTGATCTATCCAAGTTCAAATAAATATTAAGTTATGGAATGTTATTTAAACCCAGATCTTTGACACATTGTTCTGTGTTCTTTCAGCGGAACCATGTTGTGTTGTGTTTTGTGTGATTCCACTGATTGACCTAAGCATCAGGGTGTAGTCTTTCACATGGTACTGGCCACCTTGTGAACCAGCCTTGGTAAAAGATGAATGGGTGCAGACTACCTGAGCACCTGCAGTGGGCACTCTGCTCACAAGAAGTAAGCAGATCCAGAACCAGGCATTGAAGCAAGAGGAAGGAGCAGCCCCATCTGAAGGAATAATAAATTTAGGCAACAACTTCTAGGCCAAATTCGGATCAGCTCAGCAAACTTTTTTGTGCTTTTATGCTATGTCAGAACTGTTGACCAGTAGCACACATTTTGTTCTTTATACCGTGTGCTATGATACTGTATTATAAAAAGGGTCCATGGTATTTGCAATTTTTTTTGCAAAGAAATTCTTGATTAAGAAATAGAGGTTGAGTTACTAGCCACAATTTTGGAAAGATAAGGGAAGATGCCTGGAGTGCTGTGTGTGCGCGTGTGTGTGTGTACATTGTATGTGATGCATGCACACGTATACATGCAAATACATGTGGTTGGGATGTTATTAGTGATTACGCTGGTGAATCTTTTAGTAGAAGACCTGATTTATTGATGTTAGCCACTCTGTTTCCTGAACTAGTGTTGCATATGTATATATATAGCTTTATAGATTCAAATCTGCCCATACCTTTTATCTATAATGTCCTCTATAAGGACTGAGAGATCACACAATTAAGCAGCATGTAACCTCTACTCATTAGTGATTCACATTCTAGTCATTGAGCAAGGCACATACCCAAATAACTTCAATAACCATCTGGTAGACTGTGGTGAGTGCTATAAAAGGGTTAAAATTGCTAAAGGGTCACAGAAGGGACATTAGATTTAGAGTTGGGATGTAAAAACCGTTTCTCAGTAGAAATGACATTTGGCTAAACCCTTAATTATGAAAAGGATGGTGACATGGGATGATGAGTAGCTTTCACAGTTTATAGCTATTGCCACAACCAGGAGCAAAAGGATTTCTGCCTGAGAGTAGTTTGGGGTAAGTCTGACCTCACAGAGCAAAGATTTGAAAGCAGGTCAAAATATATTGAGTTGTTGGGGGGTTAGGGTGGGGTTTGGGTACCTGATTTTTGTTATTCACTCTCCTCTCCACCAGTATCCTGATTAAAATACGATGCCCATAAAATGCAATGCAGAGATCTATAAATCAGCTTTATTCAGGTGTCACATGGAAGATTCTATACTCCTTCCTCTGGTGCTATTTTAAAAAATAAAAGAGGAGTTAGAGACCAATATAGAAGTTTCCTTCTAATACTCCCCTGAAGGCAGAATTACACACAGACATTTGTTCTATGTGGGCCAAGGCAGGAACATTCAGTGAATAGTGCCTGTTTTCTCCTCCAATAGCTATTGACAAGTCTAGAAAAACAATATGTATCTGTTTATTTCCAACATTTGTCATTTATCACATTTACAGAACTCTTACATGAGGTGAACTAACTTGTCATCCTAAAGACTGATCTAATCTGAACTGAAAGGGAGATAAAACCGCATGTATCCATTTGGTCCACAGGGACTTAGATTCAGTGAAATATGGAGAATGGATCATATTAAGTTTGTAATGATGCAGTTAATGAATAATGAATGTTCTGGTGTCTGGTGCTATCTTTGAATAATCATCTGCAAACATATGTTTTTTTCAGGACTTCATGGGATGTTGATTTTATGCAAACTAGAAATCCTCTACCATCTGTAATGGCAAACAAATTCTCAGTGCTTTGGCTAATAATAGAGCACCAAGTGAAATTTTATGAAATTTTTCAAATAGTATGGAACAATTTATTAACATTGTTCTTGAGCATCGCTTTCATGCTCTTTGACCATTTGGGTTGGCTATAATGCTGATGTGCCGAGGCTTTAAAAAATGTAATCTTTGGTCTCTGTGTGGTCTACAAATTTTGTTAAATTTTGTGTGTGCTTTGAGTACATGTATCCTATGCCTTTCCTTCTTTGTCATATTAGGGTGTGGGTTGCCAAAAAATTCTGTTCAGTAGTAGCTTTTGCTTCTTTTAGTAGCCTTGGCCATAGAGACAGAATTACATACACACTGAATTATAAGGTAATTATATTTTTCTACTTACCATGGATTGTAGCAAAAAGACCTCTATTTGCAATAAGCAAATTCACTCTCTCAATTCATGGTAACTTGATGCCAGGGCTCAGTGAATTAGATCTGGATGATCTAACCTAAGGAATGTGAACCAGCATGTTAAATCCCTACTATGTCTATAGATCTTTACTTGTTAGTATAATTTGCAGGTATATTTTGCATTCTTTTTTCCAGAGCTCCATTGCAACAGAAGTCTATTCACTCTGCTGTTCACTTTATCTTTAATTTCTTTTCCTTCAATCATGTATTTTCTACTTTATTTTTTTAATTTATGATAAAATTTTTTTCTTTTCTTTCTTTCTTTCTTTCTTTCTTTCTTTCTTTCTTTCTTTCTTTCTTTCTTTCCTTCCTTCCTTCCTTCCTTCCTTCCTTCCTTCCTTCCTCTCTTTCATCAGTGTGAAAAATACATCATGCATTAACCTGTGCATTATTGCCATGAAATAAGCGACATGGGAGATGAAATAACTTGGTGGTTAATAGAACTAGGTTTGGAATTGAAGTGATTTGGGGTCAAATCCAGACTTGGCTCCTTACTAGTTATGGAAGAAGGAGCCCATCATTTAACCTCCTTAAATGCAAGTTCCTCATCTATGAAAACATCTATGAGATGATGTTGGTATTTTGTAGATACTAGAAGGAGTGACAACATCCATTAATAGCAATGTCATGAATATTACATACAATAATGTCAGCAATACATTTAGTAGACTTGGTCATAGTGAAAACTCAGTTAACGGTCAAGATGCTGTTACTGCTGCTTCAGCAGTAGCAGTGGCATGTTGGTGGTGGTGGTGGCGGTGGCTGTGGCGGTGGTGGTGGTTCTAGTGTTGGTGGTGTTGGTGGTGTTGTTGGTGGTGGTGTTGGTGGTGGTGGTGGCAGTGGTGGTGCTGCTGGTGCTGGTAGTGGTGGTGGCAGTGGTGGTAGCGGTGGTGGTTCTAGTGTTGTTGTTGGTGGTGGTGATGGTGGTGGTGGTGGTGGTGGTGGTGTTGGTGGCAGTGGTGGTGGTGTTGCTGGTGCTGGTAGTGGTGGTGGCAGTGGTGGTAGCGGTGGTGGTGGTGGTTCTAGTGTTGGTGTTGGTGTTGGTGGCGGTGGTGCTGCTGGTGCTGGTAGTGGTGGTGGCAGTGGCGGTAGTGGTGGTGGTGGTGGTTTTAGTGTTGGTGGTGTTGGTGTTGGTGTTGGTGGTGTTGGCGGTGGTGGTGCTGCTGGTGCTGGTGGTGGTGGTGGCAGTGGTGGTAGCGGTGGTGGTGGTGGTTCTAGTGTTGGTGGTGGTGGTGTTGGTGGCGGTGGTGGCGCTGCTGGTGCTGGTGGTGGTGGTGGCAGTGGTGATAGCGGTGGTGGTGGTGGTTCTAGTGTTGGTGGTGTTGGTGGTGGTGGTGGTGGTGGTGTTGGTGCTGGTGGTGGTGGCAGTGGCAGCAGCGGTGGTGGTGGTGGTGGCACGGGTGGATCATTGTGCTTTTGCAAGTGTATCATACCCATTTCCCTTTGAAAATACATTGCAAAATTCTAGTCATCAGTGTTGGGATGCCACTATGACTGAGGGCAATTTTCTGTGAAGTTCTGGTTTTCAATAATCAGTATTAATTCTCACATGTAGGCAAACTGAAAAATTCTTTCGCAGCTCCTGATGATTTATCTAGAATATAGAAAAATCCAGCTAGACACACTGAATTGAAAATATAGATGTCATCTCTCCTTTAAGGTATTTTTATAAAATCTGCAACCGTGTTAGCCTGAAAACCTTGATGAATACATTATTAAAATTTTTTAATCCTCTGCCCTCAAAAACTAACATCTAAATTAGCATTGCACTATTATGTTAAAATAAGATAAGAAATCTGACTGTAAATTACTGAAAGTAGGGCTTATGAAGGATTATAGGAGCTATAAAAGGGAAAAAAAGACTAATGCATTAGGAAAATGAAGCAGATGCACTATGAACATTAATTACAGCTCACCAAGGTTTTGTTTACTGAGGTTAGCAGGTTCTAAGTCATTGCCTTCTCTTAGAAAATGGCCACAGTTAGCCTTGCGCCATAATTTGTAAAACAGGAGATATTGCTTCTCTCTAAAAATTGAACCATGTAAAACTAACCACAGATTTTCTTATTGTCTTGAAAATCAAAGCAGGGAGGGACTTGTGGTCCACTTAACAACACTAAGACTTCTCACTTTCGTATTTATGAGTCATCCTCCACAGATCCAACTTTTCTTTTGCACATTCATGGTATGGAGTATTACATATGGAAAAAGTATTGGAATAGAAAGGAAGAGACCTTTGTTCTAGGAGCTGTTCTCCCACTATCCTGCTCTGTGGTTCCCCATAGTCATTGTAGTTCTCTGTGCTTGTAATTTCTCATCTACAAAACGTCATTTGTTTTATATCACTCATTCTAAACATTTTGAACCACAACCCCTTTGAGAATACCATGAAATCTGTGAGTTTTCTTGCCAGAAATATGGAAATCTTCTCAAATAAACCTATATGCAGTTTCAATAATTCTGTGCCATCCTGACACTCTTACAGCTGCATGGACCTTAGATTAAGGACCCTTACTGTAGGCAATTGCTATTGTCTATTGTAGCTCTATAATTCTCTGATCCTTAGGCTTTTAAAATTTTTCCCTCAAATAGCTTATACATTTTATGGACTCAGGGGAATGTGTATGTGAAAAGACTCTAGGGAAGAATTCTGAGATGGGTGTGTCCATTTTGTACTTTCTTTAGCTTTGGGTATACTGAGATTTGGGCATGTTACACGGTTTTTCTGGGTCATCTTTGCAGGGTAATGCAGTGCAAAAATCTTGGACTTTGGGATCAGATCTCAGTCCACATTCTGGCTACTTCATATTTCCACTCTGCCATTTTAAGGGAAAGTACTCTTCGGGCATGCTTTCATTGTATATAAATCTGCCTAATAGTATGAGGTCTTGAGGCTTAAAAAACTCAGTTAAAAAACGATTTGCCCAGTATTTACCTCAATCCCTTGCACTGATTCTCTGTCAAATCTGAGAAGATACTGACAATGGTTACCCTGCATCCCCTCCCCCTCCTCTCCCTTTGCATCTCTAACCTCTTCCCTCTCTCAGCTTGTTCCAAGTCCTCATACTTTCTGTGTTGACTGCGGTATACCTGGGGTATGTGTGCTTGGAGCGGCTCCGATTCTTAGGTAGGAGTCGTCATACATGTCAGAACCATCTTAAGATATGTGTAAGTCTATGTAAGGGTATGTAGGTACCGTTGCACGTACACTTGCAATTCCCAAAGTAATATTTGTATTAAAATATGCTCACATTCCACATTTAAAAGTTTTCTGTTGCTAAAAATGTGAAAGCATTTTTATGTTTTATGATTTTGAGGTTCGAGTTTTAAAAATTCATTTTTCTATTGCTTTAATATGTGTATGCATCTGAGTGCATGTATATTTATATATGTGTATAATATATACATATATAGAGAATTGTAACTAATTACTTGAGGTATGTTTCAATTTGCAGATATTTCATTAAAATTATAAAATTTTAATTTCACATTTTTTATGGTTTGGAGACAATGATTATTTTGTTTAGGTCTTAAGTGTTTTTGGTAGTCTGTATAATTTTATATGTATTTTATTTATCATTTTACCTAGTGGATACAATGACAATGTGGGTCTTTTTTTCAGCTTTGCTGAGGTGTGACAATTAAAATTGTTTTGTAAAATTAGTTTTATGTTTGTCATTCAAGGAAATTTAGGCTAATTAGTGATTGAAATGAAGCTGAATATAACAATCTAATTCTTAACTTTTCAATTTTTTTTACAATTAAAATTAGGTCATTCAAGTTGAAAGTATAAGGAATATCAAAGAAGGAAAGGAGTTAAGAATAACGCCTATAATTATGTGACTTAAAATTTAGTGTCATTCCATTCATGCATGCTAACCTGTCAGCTTACCTTTGTTATAACAAATTAATTCATTTTATACACTTGAAGTTAACTTATAAACACTGGGAGTATTCTCAGTATTTTAGTTTTGTTTGCATTTTGTTTTTGTAGCGGGGAAAGAGGCAGAGATGAGTAAGAATGATTAGACACTGAGAATGTCTTTTATATGGTGTTTAAAGTGATAAGGTTATTGGCAACTTAGACTCTTCATTAGTGATATGTCCAGAGGTATCCTTTGTCAGTTACTTTTTGAAATAATATGTCCAAATGCCCTTAATTAGGAAACAAACTCTAAAGAAATAATAGGCAAATGAAAGTGCAGGGATTTTATTTATTTATTTAAAAATTTTTAAATATTTATTTTTGAGAGAGAGAGAGAGAGAGAGCACATGGGGGAGGAGCAGAGAGGGAGGGAGACACAGAATCAAGAGCAGGGTCCACACTCTGAACTGTCAGCACAGATCCTGATGTGGGGCTCAAATCAATGAACTAGGAGATCGTGAGCCAAAGTTGGACACTTAACGGACTGAGCCACCCAGGAGCCCCAAAAGTGCAGGAATTTTAGAAGAATCCATGCACATCTGTTGTTCCTTCCATCCTCTAAATATGCTTTCTGTTGATTGCTTTTACTGAAACCATTACTTATGTATGACCACCTGGAAATCATAACTTATTGTATAGTGTGAAGAAACAGAACTTTGCCTAGAATTTGAATCCAAGTCAAGAAGGGATATCTTTAAACTTATACCAAGAATATAAGAAAGTAGAGAGGTCAAACTATTTTCTCCAATATTAGAAGTTACAATGACATTTTGTACTGCATGAGACTACAGAACTTTAGTTTATGATGAAAACAAGAATAACAACAGAACTATTGTGTTCCTTGAGTTCAATTACAGTGAAAAGACTAGCAATTGGTGAATTATCATTTATCATCTACTCTAGCTGTAGTTTTGAATATATGGTTTTAAATCTTTTACAATCTTGGTTTTTATGTAAACATAGCAATGAAGAATAACATTTAGGTGGGTAAATACAGACTATGTAGTAAAACAATTTTACAGGAGAATAGGCCTTGTGTGTTTATGTATAATGGAGAGAAATAACAACAGAGAAAATGCATTACTTGTGATAGTGTTCTGAGCATAGTCAAATTTAATTTTATTTGGAATATTTGCTTAATTATCCAGTTAACCATGACTCTTAACTTTTGTTAGCAAAGTCAGTAGTTTAGGTAGTAAATATTCTGTATCCTACAGTTTACATGTAGGCACTTGATAAAGCTCTTTTTTGCAACATAAGATTTCAGTGAACAAATTTTGGTCCAAAGAAATTTTTTCTCCTTTATGCAATACTATTATTTTACAGACTCCTTTTTATTTTTTTTTTTATTTTTTAAATGTTTATTTATTCTTGAGAGAGGGAGACAGGGCATGAGCGAGAAAGGGGAAGAGAGAGAGGAAGACACAGAATCTGAAGCAGGCTCCAGGCTCTCAGCTGTCATCACAGAGCCTGTTGTGGAGCTTGAACTCATGAATTGCAAGATCATGACCTGAGCCTAAGTCAGACGCTTAACCGACTGAGCCACCCAGGCCCCCCTGTAATCAGAAGTTTCTTAAACATCAACCTGTTCATGATGCTCCTCTGCTTTAACTCCTTAAGTGCTTCTGGATAAAACCCATAGTATTTAGGAAGATATACAAGACCCTCCATTATCTGTTCCCTTCCTACTTCCCAAGCATTATTTTTTCTCTCTCATTGACTTACATCTATACCTGATTTATAAATACCCTAAACATGAAATAATGGAGAACAACAACAGTAACAAAAACCACTCCCATTGATTACAGACAATATGATCAGTCACTGAATTGGAGTTTTTATTTAACCATCCATTCAAAAACATACTTCCTGAATACCTGCCATATACTTGGCGTTATACTTAGTGGAGAGATCCATTGCCAAGCAAAGAACACTAATCTTATAGGTCAAGCAACAACAGATACATTCCAGGCTTTCCTGGAGTAGCAGTCATGGAGCTGAGAGGAATGCCCATTCTCACCCAAGTGAATGTAAACTTTCATTTTTGTTGAGAACTACAAAAGAAAGAGAGCAAGTATGATAGGGGCATATGACCTAATCAGGAAGAATGGGGAAGGTGCACTTGACATAAGACGTGGAGAATGACTAGAAATTATATAAGCAAAGTGGGAGACACAGGGGTCCTAGGTAGAGGCAGTATGTAAAATACAAAGTGTAGGAGGGGGCATAGACATGTGTGAACTGGAAGAGGGCCAGAGTGGCAGGAGCACAGAGCATGGGGGAAGGTGAGTCATGAAAGTGACTTTAGTGAAACAGGGGACAAATCATGCAAGACCACATAACCTTTCATTAATTATTTGGTTTAGAAGGCAATGGAAATCATTTGGGGCATTTAAACAGAGGTGTGCTTTTACCTGGTGTTAATTTTGAAAAGGTCCCTCAGCCTTCATGGTTAGAAGCAGAGAATAGGTTAGAAGCAGGGGTCTGAGAGAGGATGTCTGCTTATACTTATGCTAGTATGGAAATGTTGGGGGTAAAAAGAAATACATATATTTCTGCAGTAAAACTTATTTCATTTAAGCCTCACAACAATGTTATGAAGTAGGCTTAAAAGTCCACTTTACAGATCAGTCAGTTGAGGCTTAAAGGAGTTATGTAAATTTTCTTAGTCCCATAGGAACACGTGACATAGACCACAGAAACCAGGAGTCTGAATTGTAAATTGTATTTTATTTCAACTAGGCTGCTTTCTTTCCATATTCTGCCATGTCTCACTTTTCTATAATTCTGTTTCTTCAACTTGTAATGTCCTTCCATTTAAAAAATCCCTGTAAGTCTTCTCCAACCAATGCTACTTCTGGCTTCCAGTCCCTGTCAGTACCTGTCCCCTTATGATTTCATAGCACATTGTGTTTTCCTGCTATTTCCTTATTTCTTTCTCTAATAACTTGTAAGCTCCTAAAGACAGGGAGTAGGACTTTTATAGTCTTAACGCCTAGCAAAATGTCAAATGTATTGTGGGTAAGGAAAAATTTTAAATAAAAGGAATGCTTAAGATTATCACCTAGACCAAGTAACTCAAACACCCCTTTGCTAGCATTCCTAGCAAAGGGCCACTGAAGATATCTCTTGACAATAAATTATTGACTACTTTCTAAGTGTCAGCCACTAAGCTAGATACTACATTATCATATTTTATGCTTATGAAGTCTTTCTAAAATAGATGTTATTGTGTCCATAATAACAGATGAGGAAACTGAGTAACTTATCTAAGATCACCAGCTCCACAATTCAAACTTAAATCATTCCAAATTCAAAGATCTCTGACTTAGGGGTGCTTGGCTGGCTCAGTCGGTTAGGTGTTTGACTTTGGCTCAGGTCATGATCTCATGGTTCATGAGTTCAAGCCCTGTGTCAGGTTCTGTGCTGACAGCTGAGAGCTTGGAGCCTGCTTCAGATTCTGTGTCTCCCTCTCTGTGCCCTCCCTTGTTCGTGCTCTGTCTCTCTTTCTCTCTCTCTCAAAAATAAATAAAAACATTTAAAAAAATCAAAGATCTTTGACCTAGATTGCAATGCGTCCATCCCTATTACATTTGTTTGGTCTTTTTTTAGCTCTCCAGTGCTAGATGGGAGATAACATTTTTTTAATGTTTATTTATTTTTTTAGAGAGAGAGAGAGAGAGGCAGAGAGAGAGAAAGGGAGACAGTGGATCTGAAGTAGGCTCTGCACTGACAGCAGAGAGCCTGATGCAGGGCTCAAACTCACAAACCACCAGATCATGACCTGAGCTGAAGTGGGACTCAACTGATTCAGCCACCCAGGTGCCCCAGTGGGAAATAACATGACTTTCCTTAAAAAATTACATACCTTCCCTACATCAAACAAACCTGACAGAAACAGGTGATTCTTCCTGGCTTCTGTGATTTCTGCTCTTTCCAACCTAGAGCATGTATGCTCTACTGTTAGTGTACAATGACATGCATTCAAGTTTTGCTGAAATGATGAGAAATCTTTCAACAAGTTTAGGAAACAACTGTTTCAAATATATTTCTTTTAAAATACATTAAAAGCTATAAACCATGGTAAAATATTTTAACAACCAGTTGTGGAACCTTACTTGTCAGCATCAATCTAAAGATAGACTCACCTAAGTAAGAGCTTTGCTAAATGTTGGCCCTGCTTCCAGCACATGAACTCCGTCCAGAGTTGGCAGTAGTGTCCTAAGCCCAGAAGTAGCTGGGTCTCCCAGACTGGGTTCCAGTTTTGGAGGTAAAATCATGGAGTTCTCCATTGCATGTAACCCATATATTATCTCCCTGGGCTTCATAGCTCTCTAAGTGGATCTGAGGAACCAAGCAGATCTCTGTTTGAAAGGCATGTTTTCTGTAGAAGAGAAGGGGCTTCTAGTCTCAAAAACATGAATATTTCACCCCATTGGATGTGGGATCAAAAAATTGTAGATTTGGGGTGGACCTTATAGTTATGTAATCAACTTCCTTTTCTCACTAACCTTAAAAACAGCGTGCTTGGGGCGCCTGGGTGGCGCAGTCGGTTAAGCATCCGACTTCAGCCAGGTCACGATCTCGCGGTCCGGGAGTTCGAGCCCCGCGTCAGGCTCTGGGCTGACAGCTCGGAGCCTGGAGCCTGTTTCCGATTCTGTGTCTCCCTCTCTCTCTGCCCCTCCCCCGTTCATGCTCTGTCTCTCTCTGTCCCAAAAATAAATAAACGTTGAAAAAAAAAAATTAAAAAAAAAAAAACAGCATGCTTGGCCATGCTTTATAGAAGACAAAAAATGGGTCTTAGAAACATAAAGGTAACTTACTCAAGTCCCACAGGTTAATTTCAAACCAAGGTCTAAATGATACTAGAGCCTAAACTCTTAATCATTAAGACCTTGTCTTCAGAGGCTTCCCTTCATTATCTTTGGACTGCTGTATTTTTCCTTTTTGTTTCAGGTTAGATATCCCCAAATCCTATGAGCTTCTCTTACATGGTACGTCTTTATTCTGTCCTCACCAATGGCCCCCAACTGTGGTTACTAAAGTGGAAAAAGAAGACAGCCCCCCCATCCAAATATAGAATATCTTTAACTGAGACAATCAAAAGTGTAAATGCAAAATAATGTGAGAAGCCCAATTTTATTTTATTTTATTTTATTATTTTTTTTTAAATTTTTTTTTCAACGTTTTTTATTTATTTTTGGGACAGAGAGAGACAGAGCATGAACGGGGGAGGGGCAGAGAGAGAGGGAGACACAGAATCGGAAACAGGCTCCAGGCTCCGAGCCATCAGCCCAGAGCCCGACGCGGGGCTCGAACTCACGGACCGCGAGATCGTGACCTGGCTGAAGTGGGACGCTTAACCGACTGCGCCACCCAGGCGCCCCGAGAAGCCCAATTTTAAATTGCAGCATGTAAGTGTCAGTATTAGAGACTGTTTCAGGCTTCTTAGAATTTCAGACCTACTAGTGGTAAAATAATATGATGTCAAAATATTGCAAACAATATTTTCTTGCTGAATAAATCAGAAACTTACCTTAGAAATCTAAACATAGGGACGCCTGAGTGGCTCAGTTGGCTGAGTATCTGACACTTGATTTTGGCTCAGGTTATGATCTCACCCTTGTGTGAGATCCAGCCCCATAAGGCTTCATGCTTAGCTTGGGATTCTCTCTCTCTCCCTCTCTCTCTCCCTCTCCCTCTCCCTCTCCCTCTCCCTCTCCCTCTCCCTCTCTCTTCCCCTCCCATGCTTAAGCTATCTCTCTTTTTCTCAAAATAAATAAACATTAAAAACAAATTTAAATGTAAATCTTCTGGAATTTAACGTAGAGGGTTATAAGAGATCATTTGATCTAACTTCTGACATTTAGGAGAAAGTTGTAGTATATTCATTCATAAAAAAATATATAGTATTTAGCACCTATTAATTTTCCAGGAACTCTGTTGCCTTCTTTCTAATTGCATTCTTCCACTATCTTCAACTCCAGTAACTTTTGATTCCATGAAGACCTAAAACCCATTGACCTTATTACTTTTTAAATCTCCATTATCCTTCTCAAATCCTCATGACCATTTCATTCAGCTTATGTTTCTTTTTTTTTATTATTTTTTTTAACGTTTATTCATTTTTATTTTTTTTTTTTTATTTAAAAATTTTTTTTTCAACGTTTATTTATTTTTGGGACAGAGAGAGACAGAGCATGAACGGGGGAGGGGCAGAGAGAGAGGGAGACACAGAATCAGAAACAGGCTCCAGGCTCTGAGCCATCAGCCCAGAGCCTGACGCGGGGCTCAAACTCCCGGACCGCGAGATCGTGACCTGGCTGAAGTCGGACGCTTAACCGACTGCGCCACCCAGGCGCCCCAACGTTTATTCATTTTTGAGACAGGGAGAGACAGAGCATGAACGGGGGAGGGTCAGAGTGAGAGGGAGACACAGAACCTGAAACAGGCTCCAGGCTCTGAGCTGTCAGCACAGAGCCCGACGCGGGGCTCGAACTCACGGACCGCAAGATCATGACCTGAGCCGAAGTCGGGCGCTTAACCGACTGAGCCACCCAGGCGCCCCACATTCAGCTTATATTTCAAGTTCAACTTTATACTCCCTCATTGGCATAGCTTTATTTTCTCTTGTACATAGTTCCTGTCATCATCCTTGACTGGTACAGCTGCAGCCTCGGCTTAGCCCACTTTCTCTTTTTTTTATACCTACACTTGAACCACTCAACAGGTCTGGAGAAAACACACAGTGATACTGACTGGTTTTACTTTAATGTATTATCATAAACGCTATGTGGCCCCAATTTACTGCCTGTCAATCCTACAAGCACATTTTGTTAGTCCATTCACCCTCCTAGTGCCCTAAATTACTATTTCACACCTGTTCCTCTCTTACAAAATCTGTAAAATTTACCTGGCTCTTTACATTCAATAATGACCTTTCTTCTTATTTCACGGAGAAAATGGAGAAAAATCAGGAGTGACCTTAATTTTCTTACCGAGAGATCCACCAAGGCCCCTGAAACCCAATGCATTTTGCTTTCCCTGCTGTTATAATGAATGAACTGTGTATAAGGTCCTAAGGACTACTGTGGTCATGGGGATGTGGCTCCTTTCTTCAGTGAATGTACTACCTAGTAAAGGTGGTAGCAATTGAACAGACACCTGTGCATGATGACTTGATATCAGAAAATTTGGGCAGTATTTCCACATTGGTCATTATCTAGCTGCATAACTTTGGGAGTGGGTGAAAATAAGTCTCTTAAACCTAATTTCCTAGTCTTTAAAAAAAAAAAAAGGAGACAGGGGTATCCACTACCCATATTATAAGATTTTAATGAGATAACAAATGTGAACATGTTTCTTAAATTATAAAACATTTAAGCATGGAAAATAGTATTACTTTGTCAGAATTAGGGCTACATGGTCAGCTGCATAGGCTGTGTACTGAACTAATCCAGTAGAAGGTGGGAGGGAGGCTTTCACATAGACTTTGATGCTAATGCACCACTTAGCCTTATGCTACATGGCTGCCTTGATGGATCCATTCAAATAACAAGTTGTTTAGATGTTCAAGATAGTGTGTTCCCCTTTGCAGTTCATTCTAGCTTTCTGATTTGCAGAGCACTATTAAAAATCAGTCATTAATCCTTTAAGACCTAGTTCAAGTGTTGCTCTTAGAGCCTTCCATGCCATCTAGACAGTCCTTCCTCCATGCACTGAGAATTCCCATTATTTGATTCAACCTAATGCACACAACACTGTATTATCTTATTTTTTTTCCTCAACCAACCCCTGTCTGTCTCTCTTTATACCATGCCCTCATTAGGCAGATCCCTAAGGGTAAAGATTTTAAGGGCTATGTTGTGGTCTGTTTGTGTATCATTTTAGCAAGATGCAGCCTGGTCCTGTAGTGGGTTATTGAGCCTAAAGCACTATGTTGTCTGTTTTCAATACCCTTCTCTTGCTTCATCCTTTCCATCCACGGCGGAACCTGTGAGAGCAGAGATGGTGTCTAGCCTGTAGTTGCTTCCAGTGCTAGCATGATGCCATCAACCTCATAAATACTAAACAAATGTTTGTGGAAACATGGCAAGGCAAGAAAAACATAAGTTCTTCCATTTATTCAGCATAACTGTTCAAGCACATAATCTGTGCCTTGTCATGAGAAAAGTGCTGTAAGTAGCGCAGTGAACAGTAACAGGTACAAATTCCTGCTCTTTAGATTATATTCTACTGGTGAAGATGGGCTGTAAAAATAAACAATCAATGAAGCCTACAGGATGTGTGTGGGATAGGCTAGATGGGATGTTAAGTAAGATTCCCAGGACAAACGTGTCTGGGGAGGGGACTTTTGAGAATAATTCCAGGGAGTCCAGGGAGGGGGGGATGTGGCTGTCTAGGGGAAAAGCATTCTTTCTGAGCAGTGGGAAAAGTGCAGAATGCTTGACAGAGATGGGAAGTCTTTGAAGAGTTTTAAACAGAAGAGTGGTGTTATCTGTTTTATGCTAAAATACAGAAACAAAAATACAAGAGAGTGCATTGATTGTAAAATGTACAATTGATTTTATTAAATACTAATTTCCATTGGTTCTGTATATTTTATTGGTGCTGCACACATGCACAACAAAGGTTGCTCTTGTTGCAAAGAATATGTTTGGAGAATATATTCACCAAATACACCCATCATGTATTTGGTGAATAAAGGAGCTCATGAACTGGAACGACAGATTGCCAAGGGGTAAGTCTACCAGGATTGATTGCAAAAGAAGCCTGTCTTTATTTGGGAATCAGGGTCAACAAATCCAGTTATGAGCATTAGCAGCTTCTCACTTTTGAGTATTTTTTTTAGGAAATGAGGGCTCCAAAACAGGATTTTTCTAATGTTCTTGAATGGCAAGATCATGCATATCCGGTTTGCTAAATATATCCACCAACTCTTTCCCTGATGCAAATAAGTTACACATTTTAATAAAATTCTTCTGTTCCTTGTTATGATTTTATTTAAAGTATAATCTTTTGGAAATCTTAATTGTCTTCCAGATTTGGCACTTAACATCCTTCTTAACCTAAATACAGTTATGAAAGCAAGCTGAAAATAGATAAATTTGAAATAGAAGCCAGTGCATTTAAGCCAAGAGGTTTAGAAGACAACATGTGCTCCAAGCACTTCCTTTATGCCCACATGCCTTTTAAAATGTTATCACCATCTTTCCAGAACTCTCTTGGGGAAGAAGACAGCTCACAGTTCCAAGAAATATAGGTGCTTCTTATTTCAATATAAGTAGAAATCACCCTGAAGCGAGAGCATTAAGAAAAAAATAGGATTTAGAATTTTTCCTTTAGTAATGACAGTCTGCCTAAAAATATATGTGTTTTGTTTTTGTTGGCTTTATTATGATTAATGTGATGTTATTTAAAGTCTTTGATTTATTTTTAATAAAGCAGGATGCTGATTTAGGGATTTTAAAAATAAGCTTTCAATTTTAAGATAATTACAGATTGACATGCAGTTGTTAAGAAACATACAGAGAGACCTCACATACCCTATACAGTTTCCTCCAATGATGTTTTGCAAAACTGCAGTACAAATCATGCCCCAGATAGTGACATTATTACAGTCAAGGCATGGACCAGCTCCACCGCTACAGGGATCCCTCATGCTTCCTTTTTTTCCTTTATATATTTAATATTTATTTATTTTTGAGAGAGAGAGAGAGAGGGAGGGAGAGGGAGAGGGGGAGAGGGAGAGAGGGTGCATGGTGGGGGAGGGGCAGAGAGAGAGGGAGACACAGAATCTGAAGCAGGCTCCTGGCTCTGAGCTGTCAGCACAGAACCCTACACGGGGCATGAACACATGAACCAGAGATCATGACTTGAGCTGGAGTTGGGTGCTAAACCAACTGAGCTACCCAGGTGCCCCTCTTATGCTTCCTTTTTATAGCAGCAGCCTCTACCCTCCCCATTTCCACACCCCTCACTCCTGGCAACCACTGATCTCCATTTTTGTTATTTCAAAAATGTTATGTAAATGGAACTATATAGTATGTGACACTTTGGGATTGGCTTTCCTTTTTAGCGTAAGTCTCTCTGGAGATTTGTATAGATTGTTGGATATATTAATCAATGGCTTGCTCCTTTTTATTGACAGGCGGTGTCTGTGGTATAGATATACCACAATCTGTTTACCCATTCATCCACTGAAGGATATCTGATCTGATTCCTGGTTTTGGCTATGACTAATAAAGCTGCCATAAACATTTCAGTACAGTATTTCTGTGTGTGAACATAAGTTTTCATTTCTCCAGGATAAATACCCGGCAGTGCAATTGCTGGGTTGTAATGTAGTAGAAAGCTTGTTTAATTTATGTTTTTCCCCCAAGAAACCTCCAACCTATTTTCTAGAGTGGCTGTGTCATTTCACATTCCTACTGCTGATATGTGAATAATTGGTGGTGCCATTCATTTCTTAACATTTTTAGCCACCCTGTAAAGTGGGTAGTGATGTCTCTTTATTTCTTTTGCATTACCCTGATGGTTATTGATTTTTGAACACAGTTTCATATGCTTATCTGTCATCAGTATATCTTCTTCAGTGAAATGTCTGACCAAGACTTTTGCCCATATTCTAATTGGACTATTTGGGTATTTGTCCATGTATTCATTTTTACTGTTGAATTTTGAGCATTATTTATATATTCTAGACAGTATTCCTTTGTTGCTTATTTGGTTTACAAATATTTTCTCTCACGCTGTAGCTTGTTTTGTTTCATTTTAACCTGCTTGTTATGGTCCTGTGCAGAACACAGTTTTTAATTTTGATGAAGTCCCATTTATCATAGTCTCCTTTTATAAATCCTGCTTTCCATGTCAATTTTAAGAACTGTTTGCCTGGCCCTAAGTTATGAATACTGCTTCCTATATTCTCCTAAAACTTTTATAATTTTATAAAGTCTATAATCCATTTTGAATTATTATTATTATTAGTAGTAGTAGTATTTTTTGTATAAGGTATGAGGTTTAGATGGAAGTTCTTTTTTTGGCCTATGCATGGTGCCTTACATCTGCATCATTTGTTGAAAAGGCTCTGTTTTCTCCATTGAATTACTTTACTCCTTTCTCAAAAATCACTTGGCATATTTGCATATTTGTACGGGTTTATTTTTGAGTTCTCTGTTCTTTTCTATTGATTTATGCATCTATCCTTCCCCCAGCATCAGATATTGTTACTGTAACGATCTACTAGATCTTGAAACCAAGTAGACCGACCTTATTTTTTTCCTCCAAAATTGTTTTAGCTTTTCTAGTTCCTTTACCTTTAGATAAAACTTTTATTTTACTTATTTATTTTTTAAGTTTATTCATTTATTTTGAGAGACAGAGAAATGAGGAGGGAAGGGGAGAGAGAGAGAGGAGGACAGAGGATCTGAAGTGGGCTCTGTGCTGACAGCAGGGAGCCCGATGAAGGGCTCAAACTCACAGACTTGTGAGATCATTACCTGAGTGGAAGTCAGATGCTTAACTGACAGAGCCACCCTGGTGCCCTGATAAAAATTTTAGAACTATCTTAGTTTATATCTACAAAAAAAGCTGTACATGTTTTGTTAGATTTATACCTAAATATTTCATTTTCTTGAATGATGGTACATGGTACATAGAGTTTCTACTTTTTGTATCCACATGTTTATTGCTCATATATAGAAATACAATTAATTTTTATATGCTTGTCTCATATTCTCCAGCCTTGCTAAACTCACTTTCTAGGTTAGGAGTTGTTTTGTAGATTTCTTGAGATTTTTCTGTTCAGACAATAAAGTCCTCCACAAATAGGGATAGCTTATCCCCCCCCCTTTTTTTTTTACATCTTTATACCTTTTATTGCCTATTGCACTGGTTAGAACATCTAGCTCTGTTTTGAATAAAAATGGGAAGATCAGGCATCTTTGATTTGTTCTCAAACTTAGAAGAAAGCATTCATTCTTTCACAATTAAGTTTGACTTTAGCTGTTAATTTTTGCAGATGTTCTTTATCAAGATAAGGAAGTTCCACTGTGTTCCTGTATTCCAGAGAGGGTTTTTTTCTTTTTAATGAATTGATGTTGAATTTTGCCAAATGATTTTTCTACATTGATTGATACGATCACATGAGTACATATGGTGTGTTACAGTGATGATTTTCAAATATTGTACCAGTCTTGCACCCCTGGAATAACCACCGCTTTGGTCTTGGCATATAATTCCTTCTATATATTGCTGAATTCTGTATGCTAATATTTTGTTAAAATATTTTGTGCGTATATTCAGGGGGAGTATTTGTCTTTAGTGTGTTTCTTTTTCTTTTTCTTTCTTTTTTTTGTACTAGTTTTGATATCAGGGGAATACTTTCTCTGGTTTGAGTATCACAGGTATATTAGCTTCATAAAGCAAGTTGAGAAGTGTTACCTCCTTTTTTCTGGAAGAGATTGTGCAGAATATGTCTTATTATTCTGTAAATATTTGGTAGAATTCTCCAGTGACACCGTCCAGAGCTGGAGTTGTTTTTATTTTTCCAGAATTTTAAATTTTTTTTTCTTTTTTTTTTTCAGAATTTTAAATTATGAGTTTAATATCTTTAATAGTTACAGGCATTAAAATTCAAATTATCTGTTTCTAATGGGAAGGTTGTGGTTGTGCTTTTCAAGGAATTGATTCATTTCATCCAAGTTGTTAAATTTATGTTTTTAAGGTTGTTCATAGTATTCATTTATTATCCTTTTGATGTTTTGAGAGCCTGTGTTGATATCCCACATTTCACTTGTGATATTGATAATTTGTGTCACCTCTCTTTTCTTTCAGTTTTCTTAAAGGTTGGTCAATTTTGTTGATTTTTAAAAAAGATCTTGTTCTTTGTTGCATTGATTTCCTTGATTTTCTATTTTCAATTTCATTGATTTCTGTTACTATCTTTATTATTTTTTTTTTTCCTTCTGCTTGCTTTGGGTTTAGTTTGCACTTGTTTTTATTCTTAAGGTGGATTTATTTTACATTTATTTTTAGCCTTATTGATTTGAGACTTCTCTGTTTTACTCATGCAAAAACATTTAAGTGCTATAAATTTCTCAGCTGTGTTTAGTTGTGTTACACAAATTTTGATATGTTATATTTTCAATTCAATTCAGTTTCATATATTTTTTAAAATTTTCTTGAGACTTCCCCTTTGACCATGGATCATTAAGATGTATATTGTTTAATGTCTAAGTATTTGGAGAGTTTCCTGTTGTCTTTCTATTAGTGATTCTGTCTTAATTCCATTGTAGTCACACAGTACACTGTTTATGACTTCAAATCCTTTAAATTTGTGGAGCCTTGTTTTATGGAGCCTTGTTTTAAGAATAAGGTCTATCTTGGTATATGTTCCGAAGGCACTGTTATCTTTCTTTTAGTGATTCTATCTTAATTCCATTGTAGTCACACAGTACACTGTTTATGACTTCAAATCCTTTAAATTTGTGGAGCCTTGTTTTGTGGAGCCTTGTTTTAAGAATAAGGTCTATCTTGGTATATTTTCCAAAGGCACTGAAAAAAGAAAAGTTTATTCTGCTGTTGTTGAGTGGAATGTTCTATAAATGTTCTTGATGAGGTTGAACGGTTCTGGATCCTTACTGCTTTTCTGCCTGGTTATCCTATAAAATGTTGAGAAGGGTGTTGAAGTCTCTCACTAAAATTGTGGATTTGTTAATTTCTCCTCTCAATTCTGTCAGTTCTTTCTTCACAAAATTAGCAGCTTTATTGTTTGTCGCATACATATTTATGTTTGGATTGCCTTTTTAATCATTGCATATAATGTCCTGCTCTATTTCTGGTAATTTTCTTTGCTTTGAAGTCTGCTTCATCTGACATTAATAGAGCCACTACTGTTTTGTTGTTGTTGTTGTTGTTGATTATGGTTTTCATAATACATCTTTCCCATTATTTTTTTAACCTGTAACCTGCCTATATCATTATATTTAGAGTTTCTTATGGGCAGTATATCATGGGTTATATTATTTTAATCTACTCTATCAATCTCTTTTAGTTGGTGTATTTAGATCATTTCAGTGTAACATTGCTATATTATGGTTAAAGTTTCCATTTTATTTTTGATTTCTGATAATTTTCTGGTTTTGGTTTCTCTGGGCTTTTTTTCTACCTTCCTGTTGGATTACTTGAATACTCTGAAAGTTAATTTTGATGTATTTATAGTGTTTTCGAATGCATCTGTTTGAATAGCTTTTATAGTGGTTGTTCTAGGCATTACTTTAGATACACATAGTATATCACAGTCTATGATGTTATTTTTTAAGTTCAAGTGAAGTGCAGAAAATGTACCTATATTCATATGCTTTTCCCATTCCCTGATTGTAATTACCTTAAATATTTCTCTTACATTCATTTATAACCATATCAGATAGTGTTATAAATTTTCTTCAACTGTCATACATAATTTAGGACACTGTAGAGAAGAGAAATGTAATTCATTTACTCATATTTCATTTTTTCTACTCTTATTTCTTCCTTTCTGATGTTCCAAGATTCCTTCTTTTACTGTTTCTTTCTGTTTAGAGAACGTACTCTAGATGGTCTTTTGATGTAGATTTTTGATACTACATTTTCCTTGTTTTACTTCATTTGAAAATGTCTTATTGCCCCTTCATTTCTGAAGAATATTTTTGCTGAATATAGGTTTTCAGTTCAGTGTTCTTTCTTGCAGCCTTTGAAAAATATTTTGTTACTTCTTTCTGTCCTCCTTGGTTTCTGATAAGAAATTTCCTGCCAATTCAAATTCTTTTTTTCTTCAAAGGCAAGGTGCCCTTACTGTCTAATTGCTTTTAAGAGTTTTTGTCTTTACTTTTCAAAAGTTTAACTATAATGTGTTTTGGTGTGGATTTTATTGGGTTTATAATGTTTGGAGTTTCCCCAACTTCTTGAATCTGTAGGCTTATGTCTCTTACCAAATTTAGGAAGTTTTCAACCATTATTTGTTTCAATACCTTTTCTGCTCTATCGTCTTTCTTTTCTCTTTCCAGGACTCCAATGACATGATAGTTACGTTTTTTGTTATAATCTCTGAGATCCCTGAGGCTCTTTTCTTTTTTAATCCATTTTCTCTTATTTAGATTCAGTAATTTCTATTTTTTTTTTCACTGATTCTTCTGCCCCCTGCATTCTGTTGATGAGCCCATCCATTAAGAGTTCTTTGTTATACTTTGTTTTTCAGTTACTGTATTTTTTTTTGGTTAGTATATTTTTACATTTTCATTTAGTTCTTTATATCTTTCATTTCTTTGATGAGACTCCTATTTTTTCATTATTTTAACTGATTTTCATAATTTCTTATCGAAACATTTTAAGATAACTATTTTTTACAATTATTTTTTTTATTTGAATATAGTTGACATACAATGATATGTTAGTTTCAGGTGTATACCATGATGATCTGACAAGTTTATCTATTATGCTGTGTTCACCACAAGTGTAGCTACCATCTACACCCACACATCACTGTTGGGATATCATTGACTGTATTCCTTGTGCTGTGCCTTCTACTTCCGTGACTTATTCATTCCATAACATGCTTGTATCTCCCATGCTTCTTCACTCATTTTACGTATCTTCCCTCCTTCTGACCCTCTTTCAGATGACTACTTTAAAATATATGTTAATATCTCAGTCATGTTGTTCCTGCATCTACTGATTGTCTTTTTTCATTCAATCTGAGATCTTCCTGTTTCATGGGATGAGTGTGTCAGTGATTTTCTGTTGAAACCTGAATATTTGGGGCATTATGAGAATTTAGATCTTATTGAGATCTTCTGTTTTAACTAGTTTACTTTGACATTGCTCTAGCAGGGGAAAGATGCGGTGTTACTTGTTACTGTCAGGTAGGGCAGAATTCCAAGTTCCCCATTTGGTCTCAGTTGATGCCCAGGGTGCGAGTGCTTTTCATTACTGCTGGGCAAGATTAGGACTTACAGGTCCAAATAAGGCCTCCCATTGACATCACTGGGGGTGGGGAGGAGGCAGTACTTTCATTACCACTCCATAGTGTTGGAAGTTCTGACTGTCTGGGAGGCCTCTCTGGTGCCAACCTATCAGGGAGGGTCATGGTCCCTCAGTATTGCCAGGTGAGAGTAGAAATTTAAACTCTGCACAAGGTTTTCACTAATGAGGGTGTTGCTTTCTTAATACTGCCTGGCAGTTATTAGGATCCTGGCTTCTTACATCTTATTTCTTCATCCCTAACACTACCATGATAGGGGGATAAGGTAACTCATTATAGCTTGGCAAGCATATTGTAATACCATTGACTATATTCATCTTTCATTATTTTTTGATGCTAGAATAGTCTCTGGAATATATTAGCTGCTCAGAAAATGGTAACTAAATAATCTGAATTCCTTCTTCTCTGATTAGATGGGTCCTGTCTCTGGCCTGTGATTGCAGGTATTTGCCCTGGTCAGCTTGTGTGCTTGACCTCTTTTAAAACATTTAGTCTCAGAGTGATCTTACCCGTTTTGATGCCTCCCAAGTGTTCATCACCAGCTGCTTTCCTATTTATAGCTTTCACTTATAAGATACATATATTATGACAACATGGATGAATCTAGAGGACAGAATGCTAAGTCACAGAAGAACAAATACTTTATAATTCCACTTATGTGAGGTATTTAAAATAGCCAAACTCATGGAATAAAAGAGTGTAATAGTGGTTGCCATGGCCAAAGGGGCGGTGGGGGAAATGAGGAGTTGTTCAATGGGTCTAAAGTTTCAGTTCTGCTAAATGAATACATTCTAGAGATCTGTATAACATCTGTTAAGAAGGTATGTTGTATTTTGTGTTTTTATCACAATAAACAAACAAACAAAACCAAAAAATAGTCAAAAGGAAATTCTGGGAGGTATTGACATATCTGTTACTTTGATCACTGGTTTTGCATAAGAACAAACTCATCAAATTATATACACTAAAAAGTATAGTTATCAGTTATATATCAGTTATACCTAAAGAAAGCCATTAAAAGGACAAATACATTAGGTTTGTATCATCATCCCCAAATCTGCACATCTAAAACCTAACCAACTATCTCTTTATTAAAATAACATTTTTCTTTTCCTGATTCCAACTATAATGTCAGAGATACCACTCTCATTCCTCTCTTTAAGACTTGACATACTTAATTCTGCTCTCTTCCTCACCCTCCATACATCATTACCTGCCAAGTCTTGCCAAATCTTTCTTCATGATGCTTTGTCATCTTTGTTTCCCTTTACATTCTCCTTCTGTCAGTCAATGTAACCCAGGTTAACAGTGTAGAAATATCAAAGTATTTTGTTCCTGGAATGCTGTAATTAACTAAATTTGCCATATGTATTTTATAAACACAAAATTTTTCATTTGATTTTCCTCATAATAATTGTTTAATAATTTGCTGTTACCAACAAGATTAAGTATAATATGCTTTAACTTGGAATTCTGGGGTCTTGTAAGTCTCACTCCAATGCATGCTTCCTTCTCTATGATACTTCTTGGGCAAATATATTTCCTATAATGGAAAGAGTTCAGGAGATAGTCAATTTGAGTTTTAAATACAGCTCTGCCACTTACTGGACGCTGGACAAGTGACCTTATTTGGTGACTTTTTTATGTATCAAATCAAGGTCTATAACTAGAAAATCCCTAAGGCTAATTTTAGATATATTCTAAAAGAATATAAAAATACTGCATTCTTCACCTACTGTATTTACTCCTTTCCCTCTAGAAAACCACATTTCTTTGTCATATTTGAATATCCAATTTGCTGTTATTTCTCCTACCCAGTGGATATGCTAAGTGAGGTCCATTAGTGGGTTGTAAAAACAACTCAGTGAACAGAAAGTGAATTAAAAAAAAGTTTTTAAATATTTATTTATTTTTGAGAGAGAGAGAGAGAGAACACAGGGGAGGGGCAGAGAGAAAGGGAGACATGGAATCTGAAGCAGGCTCCAGGCTCAGAGCTGTCAACACAGAGCCTGATGTGGGGCTCAAACTCACAAACTGTGAGATCATGACCTGAGCCGAAGTCGGATGCTTAACCAATTGAGCCACCCAGGTGTCCCAAAAAGTGAATTTTTAAATAAACCAAAAAGTATATAAAACAATAGTGTAGAAATATCAAAGTACATTAAATGCATTAAAAATAAGTATACTTCATGACTTTTTGTTCTAAATACACACACACACACACACACACACACACACACACACACACACAGGACATGATATAAAATGTTTCTTACCACAAGTCAGTAAAGTTACAAGTACAGCTTTAAGCCATACACCTCACATTCATAAATGCAATATTTGAATCATAGCAACTCTGTAGGACAGTTTTCTAGGTGGTGCCAATGACTCTTCCTCCTACTGTCCTGTGATTCCAGCTCAGTAGTGTTGGTTTTCTTCAACCTGGCCCTGACTCTTAATTTCAGACATAGCTTTAATATCTGTCTCTGGAAACCTTTGGTTTGATACTATGTGTAATTCTTTCCTGCTTCTAGCATCATAACTTCATTTTTGACATTCCACATATCTCAATATAGCTCCTGTCCTGATACAGGCCCCATGATGTCTCAGATACTCACCAGATAGCTTCAAATGGACAAAGTACAGCAGGAGAGAAGAGACAGGAGGAGAATTCAGATTTTAAAAAAATTAGGTAGATGTTTCCTTTTGTTATTTTTGTCTTTAAGAACAAAAGCAAATGGAGAGTTACCACCTATTTATGGCATTTTGAATTTGTTACTGTTCAGATTTGTTAAGTAATTAATTCTAGTCATGCATGGTGTTCATGCATACGTGTCTGTGCGTGCTTGTGTGTGGTAAGTGTGCATTGTTTCAACCTGAATTATCTTGCATGGTTTATGAAGCCCAAATGAACCAAATGCCACCATTTCTTCCCTTCAGACCTTCAGAAGTCCTCTAGAAGTTCATCAGTATTTTTCTTCATGTTTTTGAAGATATTATTTTATTACAGGTATAGAGATAGCATTTCTCATGAACTTCAGAGACAAAGGCATAGTTGTAATCAAATTTTGTGCCTAGAAAATAGGCCATTTTGTAGTAAAACTATCCCACAGGGTTTGTTAGCTAAAAAATTGAGTTATAATTAAAACTTCCCTGAAAAATGTGAAGCTATAAGGTCTCACATGAGTATGTATTTGTTTTAACAACTAAATATCATTGTCTTTCTGTTCCTAAGACGGCTTTACAATTTATTGCTTTAGCTTTTTTCTGTTTTTTGTTTTAAAGATCGTATCTAGGGTAGATGTCAATCACTGAAAACTCTCTGAATGAAGAATTCAGAAGAAAGCAATCATATGGTTCCTCCCTAGTCTATGCCCGTGGCTCCAGCTTATGCTCACTCATTGTACATTTATATATATGTTTTCTCATTTGACATTTCCAGATCTGGGGCTTGCTGGATGCCCTTCCCATATTTGATACAACTTATACACTGTTTGTCAATCATGTTTTCATGAAATGAAAACTTGCATTTAGAAAATGCCAAAGGAGGGGCGCCTGGGTGGCTCAGTCAGTTGAGCGACTGACTTCAGCTCAGGTCATGATCTCACAGTTTGTGAGTTCGAGCCCCACGTCAGGCTCTGTGCTGACAGCTGGGAGCCTGGAGCCTGCTTCAGATTCTAGGTCTCCCTCTCTCTCTGCCTCTCCCCCACTCATGCTCTGTCTCTGTTTCAGAAATAAACATTAAAAAATTAAAAAAAAAATGCCAAAGGATTTGCACCCTGGGGATCTCAATAGCTCAGCAGACATCATAGTTATTAATCAAGCCCATCTGGAGGGTTTCTCATTGTCTTTGCCCGGGGCCATGTACTGCATCATTAATGCATTAAACATCTTTCATAACATGTAGCTGCTACACCCCTTCTGCACTTTGCACTATATACCTCCCTGGCCTTATTTTTAAGTCATATGTTTACATATGGCTTTGTTCTGTCCAACTATCTCTTAGTGGTTCTCCTGTTTCATGTCTATTCACACGTGGGTGCTAATTGTTTCCTATTTTCTCTGTTTGAAGGCCTCCTGTTCTACTCTTACCCCCAAATCTCTCCATGTTTTTTAAATTAAATCTTGGTTATAGTGTCATCATTTCTCTGGGAATTGTTTTTACTACTCTCATACATGCAGGGTTTTTAGGTTTTTTTTTGTTTTTGTTTTTGTTTTATTTATTTTTGAGAGAGCAGAGGGGAAGAGGGCAGAGAGAGAAGGGGACAGAGGATACAAAGTGGGCTCAACGCTGACAGCAATGAACCTGATGTGGGGCTCACACTCATGAACTGTGAGATCATGAGCTGAGCCAAAGTCAGATGCTCAACCACCTGAGTCACCCTGGCACCCCATCATACATACAGTTTTTAAAGGTTAGGTGCTCCACAGCTAGACAGGACATATTTTGTTCATTTCTGTATCTCTCTCTAGTCTGGCAAATTATAGAAAATAAACATCCTTTAAATGATTTAATTTGGATAATAATTGCAAAAATGAGTGAAAAGATAGGTGAATATTCTGAGTATAACATAAGAGGCAAGTTATTGGTAAAGCATTTCCTAAGATAATTAAGATAACTTAAGTCTTATCTCATTGAAACCAGGGAGCTCTGTGGATCTAGTCAAACCCTACCTCTCTGGTCCTTGGATCTTGATCCCATGGAATCAAATGCACACTTGAGACGATGGTTTAGTAAACAAAACCTTGTGATGTGAAGTAAATTCAAATCCTCATCCTAATCAAATCCAGAAACTCATGGCACAGTGACTAGTCTTTTAATTTTTTTTTTACATTTATTTATTTTTGAGAGAGAGAGAGCACAAGTGGGGGAGGAGCAGAGAGAGAAGGAAACACAGAATCTGAAGCAGGCTCCAGGCTCTGAGCTGTCAGCACAGAGCCTGACATGGGGCTTGAACACACAAACCGTGAGATCATGACCCGAGCTGAAGTTGGACGCTTAACTGACTGAGCCACCCAGGCGCCCCACGGTGACTAGTCTTTATAAAGGAATAAGTGTTGACTCAGTGAAATACATTTGGAGAACCTTGCATCAGGCATTCTATACTGATAAAGGCCCAAGGACAACAAACAAAGGGCCAGAGATAAGTTTGGATGGGAGGCAGGAGCTAAAGGACAGAGTACCTTGTATGCCTAGATAAAATGCTTAATATTTGACTGGAAGCAATGGGTAGGGGACAATTTTTAACCACACATTTTTGTTAAACTCTTTATTTGGGAATAATTTTAGATTTGCAATGAAGTTGCAAAGATAAAACAGATGGTTCTCAGATACCCTTCACTCAGCCTCCTCTAATGTTAACATGTCACATATTCCTGGTACATTTGTCAGGAGTAAGAAATTAACTTTGGCTTAATATCATTAACTAAAGTAGAATCTTTATATGGATCTCTCCAGTTTTTCCACTAATTGCTCTTTTTCTGTTCCAGGATCCAACTCAGGATATTATGTTGTGTTTAGTAGTGTTGTTACCTCCAGTCTTTGATAGTTTTTCAATATTTCCTTGTTTTTCATGGCCTTGCCATAGTTTTGAAGAGTATTACTTACTCATAAACTTTAAAAATTTAACTATTTTGGCATAAATGTAAATTCACATGCAGTTAAAAAAAATACAAACAAAACCCCTGTACCTTTTTTACCCAGTTTCTGCTAATGGTAATATTGTGCAAAACTATAGTGCAGGTGTTATCAGGATATTGGCATTGATATAGTCAAGAAGCAAGAGTTCAGTTATCGGGATCCCTCACGTTGCCCTTTTATAACCACATCCACTTTCCCTTCCTTTCTCTCCCTTGACTCTTGTCAACTACCAATCTGTTGTCCATTTCTATAATTTTATCCTTTCAATAATGTCGTGTAAATGGAACCATACGGGGCACCAGCGTGGCTCAGTCAGTTAAGCATCCAACTCGGTTTCAGCTCAGATCATGATTTCATGGTGTGTGAGTTCAAGCCCATGTCAGGCTCCGTGCTGATGGTGCAGAGCCTGCTTGGAATTCAGTCTCTCCCTCTCTCTCTCTCTCTCTCTCTCATTCTCTCTTGCTCTCTCTCCCCGTCCTGCATATCCTCTCAAAATAAATAAATAAACTCAAAGAAACAATTATATATATATATGTGTGTGTGTGTGTGTTTGTGTGTGTGTGTGTGTGTGTGTGTGTGTATGACTTGGGAGATTGATTGTTTTTTCATTCAGCAAAATACCCTGGAGATTTATATAACTTACATATATCAGTAGTTTGTTCCTTTTTGTTGCCCAGTAATATTCCATGGTATAGATATACCACTTTATTTAAATATTCGACCATTGAAGGACATCTTTTTCTACTTATTATTAAAATGACTATTGGGGCGCCTGGTGGCTCAGTCGGTTAAGTGTCTAACTTTGGCTCAGGTCATGATTTCGCCGTTCGTGAGTTCAAGCCCCACATCAGGCTCTGTGCTGACAGCTCAGAGACTGAAATCTTCTTGGGATTCTATGTCTTCCTCTCTCTCTGTCCCTCCCCTGCTTGCACTCTGTCTCTCTCTCTCCTTCAAAATAAATAAACACTAAAATATTAAAAAAAAAACGGCTATGAAGATTTGTGTACACATTTTTCTGTGAACATGAGTTTTCATTTTCTAGGATAAAGGCCTAGTGGAGTTGCTGGGTTGTATAGTAGTGGAGTATTTATTTTTATATAAATTGACAAACTGTTTCCAGAGTATATAGATAATTTTAAATTTCCACCAGTAATGTATGAATTATTGGTGTTGTCGTTTTTTATTTTAGATATCCTGATAGTCATGTAGTGGTAACTCATTATGGTTTTAAATTGCATTTCCCTGTTAGCTTATGGTATTGACCATCTCTTCATCTGCACATACGTTTCAGTGAAATATTTCTTTGTATCTTTTGCCTCTTTTCTAATTGAAGAATTATTATTATTATTATTATTATTGTTATTTTAATGTTGAGTTTTGAAAGTCCTTTCAGATATGGTTTGCAAATACTTTCTCACAGTCTGTAGATTGTCTTTTTATTTCCTTCACATGGACTTTCACAAAGCAAAAGCTTTTAATTTTGATTCAGTCTTATTTACCAGTTTTCATTTTATGGATTATGCTTTTGTTGTTAAGACTAAGAAATCTTTGCCCAGCCCTAGATACTAAAGATGTTCTCTTATGTTTTTGTTTTTTCCTAAAGGGTTTATAGTTTTATGATGCTATTGAATCTGTTTTGTATATTAGGTAGAGCATCATTTCTAGGCCTATGGATATCTACTTCCTCTAACATCATTTCTTGAAAAAGCCATCCTTCCTCCATTGTGTTGTTTTTTGCACTTTTGTCAAAACTTGTTGAGCATATTTGTGTGAATCCATTTCTGAGGTTTCTGTTCCACTGATCTTTTTGTCTATCCTTCCTCCAATACCACTCTGTTATGATTATTGTAGCTAACTAAACCTTACTATACTTAGCCATAGATTTTTAAAGACATACATAAAGCAAAAACTATCTTAATTTTCTTTTTGTATTCCACATTACGGATCTAAACGAAAGGCAAATGATTTTTACTAACTATAAATCTGGAAGTGAGAATGAGGGATCATGGAAAGAGTTCTGGACATAAATCCAGGTCCAGTTTCTGGCTTTCTTATTTCCTTGCTTGTGATTTTCATCATTTCACTTAAACTCTGTGGTCTTTGTTTCCTAAAAACATACCTCACCCAGATGTTGCAAGACTGAAAGAAAGTAAGACAAATTAAGAAAGCAGTTTTCAAACATTAAAAAAAATTATTTATTTATTTTTGAGAGATAGAGAGAGGTAAAGAGAGAGGGAGAGAAAGAGAATCCCAAGCAGGTTCTGCCCTGTCAGTGCAGAGCCTGGCGTGGGGCTCCGTCTCATAACCCTGAGATCATGACCTAAGCTGAAATCAAGAGTCTCATGCTTAATGGACTGAGCCACTCACACACTCCTCAAACTTTTTGATCTCCATGTTTCTTTGCATTCTTAAAAAATATCAGGCCCCCAAAGAGCTTTTGTTTATATGGTTTATATATATTGATATTCTCCACATTAAAAATAAGAGGGCACCTGAGTGGCTAAGTTGGTTAAGCATCTGGCTTGGGCTCAGATCATGATCTCACAGTTTGTGAGTTTGAGCCCTGCATTGGGCTCTGTGCTAACATCTCAGAGCCTGGAGCCTGCTTTGGGTTCTGTGTCTCCCTCTCTCTCTGCCCTTCCCCTGCTCATGCTCTGTCTCTCTCTGTTTCTCAAAAATAAATAAATGTTAGAAAAAATTTTTAAAAATAAGAAATATTGGAAAATATTTATAATTTAAGACAATAAAATAGTAATTATATGTTAAGTAACAATTTTTATGAAAAATAGTTTTCTTTTCCAAAGCAAAAATAATTATTCAAAAGAGTGTTTTTTTTTTTTCTTTAAAGTTTATTTATTTTGTGAGAAAGCACAAACAGGGGAGGGGCAAAAAGAGGGAGAGAGAGAATCCCAAGCAGGCTCTGGCCCCATTTGGGGCTCAAAACCACAAACTGAGATCATGACCTGAGCTGAAACCAAGAGTTGGCCTCTTAACTGACTGAGCCACCCAGGCACCCCAAGAGTGGGTTTTTTTTGTAAATATCTTTGCGAATTGTTTAAATGTCTGATTTAATAACACAAGACATTTCAATTCTCATAGCTGCTTCAGCATTCAGTCTTTTCAATATGTTGTTTTGATTTAAGTATTTGACAAAATTCTAGCATCATGCAGTTAGATAAATGGATATGCCTCATCAATTCCACCATGAAAGTCTACAAGTGGCATCTTCTAAAAGGTTAGATGCATTATAGCATCTGATATGCATATCAGTGAAAATTTTTCACTCGTTTACAATAAAATAGATTGGCCAATTTTTTTACTTTGAATAAATTTTTTATCCTTTCCTGGTTTTGTAATCTGTCTATTGGCCATTTGGAAAATATTGGTTCACTAAGTTATGAAGATCTTCCAAACTTAGACACATTTCATTATATTCTTTCAAGAGATCTCATTTGTTAATATCATCATTGATCTCATCAATAGTCTTTAAGTATTAAGATACTGTTAAACTCATAGTAGTGGATAAAGTTTTCCAAAATTCTTTCTTTTTTTCTTTTAGTCTCAAGTTTTATCATTGGCATAAAATACGGTCAGTTTTATTTGAAATGATGGAGTCACTTCATTAAATTTGGAGAAAAATCAGCTAAATATCCAGTCTCTCACTACCATTTGTATGTTAGTCTTTCTTTCAAATAAAGTTGCACTTGGCTAGTTCATCTTATAATTCAGTCTCGCAAGTGCTGTTCCTAGAGATACCAGCCTACTTTGGTATGCAGCAAAAGTGCTTCATGAGTACCTGCTATTTTATCATGCAGAACACTATAAGATGTGCATTTAAAAAAAGAGTTGATCTAAGTGAAACTGGAATTCTCTTTTTAATTTTAAAAAAATGTTTATTGTAGTTTTAAGAGGGAGAGAGAATAAGAGTGTGCACATGCTCACTGTGGTAGGGGGAGGGAGAGAGAAAGAAACAGAGGATCCGAAGTGGGCTCTGTGCCGACAGTAGAGAGCCTGATGCAGGGCTTGAACTCACCAACTGCGAGATCAGGACCTGAGCCAAAGTTGCAAGCTTAACTGAACCACCCAGGTGCCTCCCCCCACCCATTTTTTAAAAATTTTCATTAAAAGTGTGTCGTGGTGAAAAAAATTCCAACATTTACAGTTTAGTACTGATGTCAATTCATATTAAGGGCCCAGCAGTTTCACCAACCATTGCTTTTGCATCATCGGTGCAAGTGTCCATGTAGTAGAAAAAGATAGGCAATGTCTTAGTGATACTATGTAAGTCATTTTGACATTGTGTAGAAGAGGGGTCCATGTCCATTCTGTGAAAACTGCTGAAGTAAAGCATTATATAAAACTGGAACACTCTGTTGGTGTTTGTGGTAGGATTAGGATTTGATTAAGGTAGGATTTGAATTTACTTCATATCGGAAGGTTTTGTTTGTTAAACGTTTGTCCCAAGTGTATGGTAGGTTCTGCAGGATCAAAATCCAAGGACTGGTGAGGTGTAGGGTGTGACCAAGATTCACAGAGATCTCCTGTTAAAATGAGCTATAGCTTTCATTATTTTAATTTCCTTAGAGAATGGTCTTAGTTTATACTCTGAACATTCGCCTATTGTTTTATCCACTCCCGTATTGTGTCCCTATAATTCGCCAGACTGTGAGGGTATAAACAAACAGAATAAGTCCTATCTAGCTGTGGTGGCATCAGGTGGGTCACACCACCTTTCTGGAGTTGTGGGCAGGGGGATAGTCAGAAAAAGAGTCCAGAGAAAATGAAGACTCTGCAACCAGGTCTTGAAGAGTATGGCGAGAGAGAGTGAGGGGTGGAGCGGGGTAGCAGGCCTTCTTCCTGGAGGGTGGCATTCATGACTCTGTGCTAATGCACCAAGGGTCAAAAGCACCCAATGAATGATTAAATTGCATCGAATCAAACGCAATACCAGGATTTAAGTTACAAATAATGCAATTCAAGAATGAATAAAACTTTTAAAATGGCAGTTTAACAACATCTTATATATAAATATAAAATCTCCTTGTCTTGATATTATCAGGTAGGTGTTCTCAGAATTTGAAGACATGAAATGAAGTATTTCTTTGGGATGCTATGCCTTGGAAAATAAAAGTACCTCAAGCCTCTCTGTAGGTTTCCCCACCAGTACTATAATTCAAATGATAGGCTTCCTTTCTCTTGGTGTTTTTAATAAACCAGGAGTTTACATAGTAAACTGAGTATTACATAGAATCGACACCCTTTAGATTAAAAATATTTTTTCTGACAAGTGTAAAGTGAACTTCATTTAGCCAGGTTTTACTTTTTTCACTTATTTGTTTAAATTTAGGGATGTAACTCTTACAGTTAAGAGAATATTGCTAATTAGTTGCATAGTATACATATAGTCACCGTACACATAGAAGCTTTAGGTGCTAATTAAGATAAATTGGGAAAACAACTAAGGGGGAATAGAGTTTTACTTGTGTGTGAATTTAAAGTAGGAAGAGAATTGCTGGAAGAAAAAATTATAATGAATTAATCTAAAAGTTACTATGCCCGCATTGCAAAGACTTGTCTGTTAGTATCATAGCATAATAATGTGCTTAAAAATGTAAATGTGAGGGGCCCCTGGGTGGCTCAGTCGGTTGAGCATCCTACTTCCGATCAGGTCATGATCTTACAGTTTGTGGGTTCTAGCCCCGCATCAGGCTCTGTGCTGACACCTTGCTCAGAGCCTGCTGCCTGCTTCAGATTCTGTGTCTCCTCTCTCTCTGCCCCTCCCCAACTCATCATCTGTCTCTGTCTCTCAAAAATAAATAAATGTTAAACAATTTTTTAAAAAAATGTAAATGTGAATGCCTTGCAAAAGAAAAAGTGAAAAACCAGGGTCTATCATCATTGTGAAGGTTAGCTTAAGTTTTAACTTACTTGGGAAAATAAAATCAGCAGGGATACATATAGGAGAGTTCTGCCCTTCAGCTGAAGCTAAAACAATGTGGATTAACATAGACTTCTCTACTGTAAATTATTTATTCATTCAATACACATTTAATGAGTACCAAATATGTGCTAGGCCTTGCTATTCAAGGGACAGAACAACAAATAAAGTGCATTCAGACTGTAGCCTCAGGACCCTTCCCCTATTAGCTCATGAATCTTTTCTCTTCCAAATTGCCCCAGAATTATTTAAATGTAAATACTTAAAACTACTTAAAAATCAACTGCACTCATCTAGTCTTTCTCTGTTTTTAAACTCTTTTGCTCACATATACTCAAAAAGAATGTGCTCAGCCACACACACACACACACACACAAAATCACATGTACACAGAAAAGGTACATGTGCACACACTTGTACATTTTTATGTTGGTATCTAAAATGTTTAGTTATAACTTTGAACGTTACAAAGGACATGATTTCTGTTCATTGTATGTACATTTTAAAATAAACCATAACATCATTGATTTGAATGTAACCAGTGAATCTAAAAACTGTGGTGATTTGATACTCAGGATAAGCCATTTAAAAATACAAATGTGGGAGGGGGGCTGGGTGGTTTAGTCAGTTTAAGAATCCAACTTCAGCTCAGGCCATAATCTCATGGTTCATGAGTTTGAGCCCCATATCAGGCTCTGTGCTGACAGCTCAGAGCCTGGAGCCTGCTTCAGGTTCAGTGTCTCCCTTTCTCTCTGACCCTCTCCTGCTCATGAGCTCTCTCTCTCTCTCAAATATACATGAACATTAAAAAAAATGAATGTTGTAAAATAAATACATAAATAAAATAAAAATACAGACGTGGGGCACCTGAGTGGCTTGGTTGCTTAAATGTCCCCCTCTTGATTTTGGCTCAGGTCATTATCTCACTGTCATGGGATTGAGCCCCAAATTGGGCTCCATGCTGGGTGTGGAGCCTGCTTAGAATTCTCTCTCTCCCTTTCTGTCTGCTGCTCCCCTGCTTGCTCTCTTTCTCTCAAAATAAATAAGCTTAAAAAAATGTTACAAATACAAATGCAGCAGAGCCTGGGTGGCTTGGTTAAGTGTCTGACTTTGGCTCAGGTCATGACCTCATAGTTTGTGAGTTGGAGCCCCGTGTCAGACTCTGTGCTGACAGTTCCAAGCCTGGATCTTGCTTTGGATTCTGTGTCTCCCTCTCTCTCTGCCCCTCTCTTGCTAATACTCTATCTCTGTCTCTGTCTCTCTTTCAAAAAATAAACACTAAAAAACAAAATTAAAAAAAATACAAATCCAATTTTCATTAAAAGTCACAAAATTAACATCATTTCCAGTTACTCTTGAATGTGTATTTTCATTCTACTCTCTTCAAAAAACTTTATCCTATGTGTTGTTTTTAATCTATTTAATGTTTCTAAAACAAAGAAAAATGCAGATAAATTGTGCATGTATATATGTGTGTACACACACACACACCCATATATACATATTTCTCCTGTGATTAAAAAATTATTTTGGGGGCGCCTGGGTGGCTCAGTCGGTTAGCGTCCGACTTGGGCTCAGGTCATGATCCCATGGTCCGTGAGTTCGAACCCCACGTTCAGCTCTGTGCTGACAGCTCAGAGCCTGGAGCCTGCTTCAGATTCTGTGTCTCCCTCTCTCTCTGCCCCTCCCCTGCTGATGCACTGTCTCTCTCTGTCTCAAAAATAAATAAAACATTAAAAAAAATTTAAAAAAAATTAAAAAATTATTTTGGATTAAGATATTCTCATAAATATTTTAGCATTAAATTTATCAAAAGATAAAATACTATAGATTATGAAATATAATTGTTGCATATGTAAAATAATTTATTAGAAATGCCAGCTTTTTATAAGCTGGATGAAGCTCTGTTTTTCTATTATTTATAAACCTATGGCTAAATATTACTTAATGTTAAAATTGAGATGTTAGCAAAAGATTTATATATCCCTTTTTTCCCCTGCATTTCAATTTTATAAATGCAAGAGTTATGAAATACTGTTTACATAAATAAAAAGATAGGCTGGAAAAAGTTCTGTTATTCCAATGACACTGCACTTGATCTTAGCCAAAAGGCCGAGAAGCGATGTTATTTCAATGACACTAAATTCTTTGAACTATTTCAGATTATTTTTTTAAAATAAATCACATGATGAACAATGGGAAGTAATTTTAATGGCCAGCCAGTCACCTGATAGAATATTCCTTCAATTTTGAGAGCATTATGGCAAGACCAGTTCGACCTTCTGTGATTCGAGAGGCTTGTGTTGCTTGAACAGACTGGCTGCTCTCAGAATCAGCTAAGCATTCACTACAGAACCCCAGGGCCCCATATTCTCCTTTCACCTGCCTATGGCTCTTGCCACTGTTCATCAGGGTCAGATTATTTAAGAGTTGCTAGCAGCATCAGGGATGAACCTCTACAATGCTGAAAAAGAAAATGAATCCTGGGTCTTTGTTAAATGCATTTTTATTAGAACCCGGACACTTTTAGAGAAAGTGGGAATTTAATGAAGGGCTCTGAGACATCCCGTGGTGTTTCTGTCTTGTCCGACACGGGAAGTCTGTGCAGACTTAAAGGTGTATACACCGAAGCTAGGCATCATGCATGGAATCGCGGCTCGTCCACTCGCTGGGTTGGTGTCTTCTGACAAGTTGCTTACCCTCTCTGAGCCTCAGTGTCCTCATCAGTAAAGTGAAGGTAATATGCACCTAGTAGAGAATGTGAGGATAACATGACATAACAGTTCTGAGCACTTTGTACAGTAACTGACCATACAAGGCACCCAGAGAGCACCAGCTGCTCTCTCCCTTCTCTCCAACAGCAACCTCTCAGAGCAGGTTAAGCTGAGGAAGATTGATTTAAGTGAAAGAGAAACTTAACTGCTATAAACAAAAATGTGCAGACTTTTCTGTACAGTGTCAAATAGAGCAGATGATATGCCTAAGGATTTATACATAGAAATAATAAATGCTAGGGTAGTGGCACCTGGGTGGCTCAGTCGGTTGAGTGTCCGACTTCGGCTCAGGTCATGATCTCAAGGTCTGTGAGTTCGAGCCCCGTGTCGGGCTCTGTGAAGACAGCTCAGAGCCTGGAGCCTGCTTCGGATTCTGTGCTCTGTCTCTCTCTCTCTGTCAAAATGAATAAACTTTAGGGGCGCCTGGGTGGCGCAGTCGGTTAAGCGTCCGACTTCAGCCAGGTCACGATCTCGCGGTCCGTGAGTTTGAGCCCCGCGTCGGGCTCTGGGCTGATGGCTCAGAGCCTGGAGCCTGTTTCCGATTCTGTGTCTCCCTCTCTCTCTGCCCCTCCCCCGTTCATGCTCTGTCTCTCTCTGTCCCAAAAAAATAAATAAACGTTGAAAAAAAAATTAAAAAAAAAAAAGAATAAACTTAAAAAAAAATTTAAAATTAAAAAAAATAAATGCTAGGGGACATGAAAAGTTCTGTGCAAGATTTCTATGAGATCGGATGCCTTGGTGATGGAGTTATGTTGCTGGTCACGAGAAGGTAATTCTTCTCTCTACCCATCTTTACCAGTGCATTTTGAAGTCAAACAACACCTCCTTCAAATGTGAATACAGAGCCTCAGAGTTTTGAGGGAATCTTACTAATTCCATCTCCATATACAAAATTTCCTTTTACAGCAAGTTACCCTTCCTTAAACTCTGAAGGTGACAAAGTATGACAGCTCAAAATAAAATCTTAATCTTGTCGCTGTAAAAAGTGCTTCTCACCTGCAGCGGTCTGTCACTCAGACCAAGTCTCAACCTCTTGCACATGACAGCACTTCAGATATTCACAACTTCATGTTTGATAGCAAGTAGATAGTCCCCTTGAAATTTAAACTTGTGCATTCTGAGTAGAGCTCAGAAGTTTTAAAAATTGAGCCTTTTTTTTTTATATGAAGTTTATTGACAAATTGGTTTCCATACAACACCCAGTGAAATTGAGCCTATTTTTTAAAGACTTGAGCTATCAATAATTATCATTTAAAGTTGTCATATGTTGAAACCATTTGGGATGAGTCTCCGATCATTTAAAATGTATCTTCATAGACAAAGGGTCTTTTTAACATTTTCCAATTAATCTATTATTTGAAAATGCAGTTTTGCTGGACTCTTATTCTGTGGACACCAGAAGTACTATTTCATTCAATCTGTAAGAAAATTAGAACAAACTGAGAGTTTTTGCCCCAATATTGACCAGTTTACTAGAGATGAAATTATTCATTTACTGTCCTCTTGAGCAGGATTATTAGGGAAAATATGCTAAACCTAGAGGAAAAATCAGCGTATCTAAGTATTTTTATTATGTTTATAGGGCGAGTTTAGTGGGAATAGGTCTTTACAAGCAATCTAAAAGAACTTCCATTTTTATTTCGGAAAAATAAAATGTTTTATGTGTTTGAATTTACTGCTAAATTGCACCACTGTAATATAAAAACTTACTCTGGATGCTTAATTCAGCAAACAATTATTGAGCGTTTCTTCTGTGTATAATAGAGTGCTGCTAATAATGGAGAACACAGTGTTGAAAAACAGCATCATCAACTTCCTCACAAATCTATTGTGAGTGAAATTTACATAATAATAGCTATTATTGATTAGTTTTATGCCAAGCCATGTGTTCAGCATTTGGATTTTTAAATGTATTCCTTACAACAACCCCATTTATTAGATATTATTATCTCCACTTATTAGATAAAGAAACAACATCTTTGGAAAATAAGAATCAGGCTAGGAAAGTCCTATAAAACATAGAGTTTAAGAAAGGAGGGGAAATAGATTCACAAGACTCCTAAGACTGAAGTACATTTCAACAAGAGTTTAGAGCTTATTCTTCAAGATATTTTGGAGAACTCTGAAACGGAAGCAGTAATAAAACAATAATAAAGTTTAAGGAAACTTTATATCTTTTTTTTAAAAAACAGAAAGTTTAGAAATACAAAGTTGTAAGACTTTGTAGGCAAAGCATTTAACAAAATATGGTATCCTAACATCTAAGATGGCAAACTGATGTGGAAGCCACGGGTGGACTGATAACTTGATAATGTTAAGAAACATGCAGATTCTCCAGGGGTTAAGAATTTGGGTTCTGTATTCAGAATCTTAATTGTATTTCCTACTGTACTCAGTTTGTCTGTAAAATTGTCATAGCCTATTGAATAGTTGTAATACATCTGTCCTGGATTTTACTAAGAATCAAAACATGGGAGCTATTATTTTGGATGAAATAATTGACAACAACCTAGAAGTCGTTACCTAGTGGTATACCGTGCCCTCTAATCTCAGCCATGTTCTTCTGGACATTTGCATTATTGATTTGGATACTGGCAGAGATAAAATATTGGTGAAATTTGGAAAGATTCAAATCTCTGAGATCTCACTTAAAAATATTAAACATAGTGATAACAATAACAATGAAAGGATAATATACCGTTTGCTGAGTCCCTATTATATGTCAGATACTTCTTATATATTATCTGTAACCATCACAGTAACCTGGAAGGGTTAGCATTATTATTGTCCTTTTACATATGAAGGACTTGAGGCACAGAGAGGTCAAGGAACTGACCTTCAGTTACACAGCCTTAGCAGTCTAGGGGTACAAAGGCAGATCTATCTCACAGAAAAGCTCAAACCCTTCTGTTACATTCTGTTGTCTCTAATGAGATGACATTTCATACAGATAAGTTAAAAATTTATTTTAGGTTAAAACATATTGTGCTTGAATATGAATAGAATAAGGTATCTGTGGTTTTCTAAAGCTCTCATTAAAAAAATCATAAAGGGGTGCCTGGGTGGCGCAGTCGGTTAAGCGTCCGACTTCAGCCAGGTCATGATCTCGTGGTCCGTGAGTTCGAGCCCCGCGTCAGGCTCTGGGCTGATGGCTCGGAGCCTGGAGCCTGTTTCCGATTCTGTGTCTCCCTCTCTCTCTGCCTCTCCCCCGTTCATGCTCTGTCTCTCTCTGTCCCAAAAATAAATAAAAACGTTGAAAAAAAATTAAAAAAAAATCATAAAGACTAGGGCATCTGGGTAGCTCAGTCAGTTAAACGTCTGACTTCAGCTCAGGTCATGATCTCGCGGTTCATGGGTTTGAGTCCCACATCAGGCTCTGTGTTGGCAGCTCAGAGCCTGGAACCTGCTTTGGATCCTGTGTCTGCCTCTCCCTCTGCCCCTCCCTCGCTTGGCCTCTTTTTCTGTCTCTCAAAAATAAATAAATATAAAAAATAAAATATGTATAAAAATCATAAAGACTTTAACTTACTATAAATTAAGTCTCAATTAGTAATAGTATGGTGGTGTTTTCGTGATAACCACTGTAGGCTCTAGGAATGATAAAGATGTATCCTGTGAAGATCTGTCTACCATAGAGCTGGGGGCATGGGAGACAATAAATGGTGGTGGTAGTGCTCCTGCTGAAGATGATAATTATTTTTTTAATTTTTTTTTATCATTTATTCATTTTTGAAAGTCAGAGAGAAACAGAGCGCGAATGGGGGAGGGGCAGAGAGAGAGGGAGACACAGAAACAGAAGCGGGCTCCAGGCTCCAAGCTGTCAGTCAGCACAGAGCCCGACGTGGGACTCGAACTCACGGACCATGAGATCACAACCTGAGCTGAAGTCAGCCGCTTAACCAACTGAGCCACCTAGGCGCCCCCTGAAGATGATGATTCTTAAACTGAGCAGCTCTCCCTAGTAGAATTGTATTGCATTTTGGATTCAGGGGCTCTCATATAAGAAGGGCCAAATAAACTGGTAAATATCTCAGAGCAGAGTGACTAGATAGGTTTCAAGTCTAAGCCACATAAGGTTAAAGGAACCAGAGATATTTGACTTAAAGGAGAATTAATGGCCCTTCTGTATGTTACTTTTCCTCTTGAAAATTCATGTACATTTATATACATTATATTATACACACGCATACACACATGTACACACACATCAGAAGTATGTATAGAATTATGTAGTGTTTGGCAGTTTAAGGTTATGGGGGAAAGCAATAAATCACTAAAATGTCAGTCTTGCACAGCAATCCTTTCTGTATCGTAAAACCAAAAGATATTCTTTTTGAATTCCTGGTGAACCTCGTATATAATTTCAAAACCTCAGCTGGCACAAAGGTAACCTAATACTGTGAAGTTTACAAAACAAGAATGCATTTATCATTGGAACAAAAGAATGAATACATACTATAGGCAGTGGTTATGACTCTGCATTTTGTAAAGCACAGAAATAATTTTATGACAACTCCTAGATTTCATTTGATGTGTAATACATCTGGGTCCAACAGCATTGACTCAATAAATTGTTCTTCAGAGACAGATCATCAGTGACCTTGTAATCTGCCCCTACTGCAAGAAATGGCAGTCTTCACCTATCAGGGATTTTACCCTGATAAGGGTAAAATTAATTTACCCTTTATCTATTAATTTACCCTTTATCTATTAATTAATAGATAATTAATATTATCTATGCCCATGTGCCCCCAAGTAATATGGAGGTCTTTGGGGAGGAGGCAAGTGAAAGCAAAAGGCTGCTGAGTTAAGACCAGCTGTATTTAACTTTCTCCTTAGCACTGTTACTAACTCCCGTACCTCATTTGACTTGGACCTTGTCAACCTATTAGAGCTAAAATGAAAATGAGTGAGATCCTCTAGGTCTTTGGTGCTTTTTTTTTTAAATGTTTATTCGTTTTTTGAGAAAGAAAGCATGAGCGGAGGAGGGGCAGAGAGAGGACAGAGGTTCTGAGGTGGGCTCTGAGCTGACAGCAGTAAACCCCATGTGGAGCTCAAACTCATGAACTGTGAGATCACGACCCAAGCCAAAGTCAGACTTTCACCTGATGGAGCCACCCAGGTGCCCTTGTGCCTTTTCTGACACGATCTTTTGCAGGCTTATACTTGGGATTTGTGCCAGAACTATATTCCTTAACTAGCCTCCCATCCTGACTTCTCCTGAACAGTCCTCCAGACTACATAGCAAAAGCTTGTACTAGGTACTGTCCTTTTACTGTCTTGAACCTAACATGGGGTCATCTTTCGTGTTTTTCACCCAATCATGGGAAATCTTCAGAGAGCCCTCGTATTCAGATATATTAGGATCTTTGAGGAGGTAAGGATGAAACATGGAATGAGATGCCTTTAATGTAATAGCATTGAAGTATTTAAGCAGAATCTGAATGATCATCTCATAAAAAAATTAGAAAACGAGGCAAGCTAAAAATTCTCTTTCAACTTAGAAAACCAAAATAGCTGACGTTTCCAGCATCACCGTTTCCTTCTTAGCCCAGTTCAGCTGTTCTCTGTCACTGTTCCTTGTTAAACACCAGGAAGTCAAGGTGGGTGGCCCAGAAGGCAGTTCTCGCATCAATACCCTGGTAATATGCTGACTTATCCTGGTAATGTATTCAGTGTCATAAATGTGTTAATGTATCAGAGATTTGTTTAACTTTTGTGGGTGGTTTGCATAATGAGTGGCTTTGCTTTGATGGTAGTACTAGGGAAAGGCTTTTAACCTTATTTGGCTAATTCCTTGGAGATAGAAGTTTCAAAATATACCTCTTAGGGGACTAACAAGGTCTAAGTTTGAGATATTGTTGCAGTCATTTCTCACTGCATATCTCAAAGGTCCATTTCACTGGAAATGGATAGTGTGTTAGAACTGTGTGAGACTGTGGAGTCTGTTATAGCCCGGTCAGTGCTTTTACTTAGTCTTATGAGACTGAAACACAGGAAGGTTCAAACTCATCCTGCACAAGTAGTATTTGAAAGGAAAATTTTCATTTAAGTGTTAAATTTACAGCCTTCACGTTCTAGAATTTGAATAGTCATATTACCGATTTCATGAAATCCGTTTTAACTGGTGAAATCCCATCTCTCAAATCTTGAACGGTCTTGCACATTGAGGAGTGAATGTGCTATTTGGGGCTAGGATGACGTAAGTATCTTTTTAAATACTGATTGATTCATTTACACTGTAATTTGGTAAGTCACAGGCATTTCTTGAACCCGTATTTTATGTCAAGTTTAGTAGCATTATTTCCAGACATAAGTAACTCTTCAAATATGGTGATTTTTTGAGGCAATTGATGTAAAAAAAATGAAGAAGAAAAGCAGGCGAGTGAAAGTCCTGTAAGTTGCTTCCTCAAGAAACAGTCAAAATAGGGGCAGCTGGGTGGCCCAGTTGGTTGAGCGTCCAACTTTGGCTCAGGTCATGATCTCATGGTTCATGGGTTTGAGCCCTGTGCCGGGGTCACTGCTATTAGTGCAGAGCCTGCTTTGGATCCTCTGTCCCCCTCTCTCTGTCCCTCTCCTGCTTGTGCTCTCTTTCTCTCTCAAAAATAAATAAAGACTAAAAAAAAGAACATTCAAAATACAGAAAGTTTTCAGAGTTACCCAGCATCCTGATCACTTCATAGGAAACCAATTGCTGAGAGACATTGCTGTGTAACAGATAACCCTAGATTTCAACACTTAAAACAAAAAATACTTATTTTCTTACAGTTTCACTAGGTCAGGAATCTTGGAGCAGTTTATCTGGGTAATTCTGACCCAAGGGTCTCTCCTGAGTCTCATGTGAAAGCTTGGGTCGGGGAGCAGTCTCTCCCAAGTTCCTCAGGCCTAAGTTCCTCGGTGACTAATGGCTGGTGATTTCAGTTTCTCACCACATAGGTCTCTCCTTAGGCTACTTGAATGTCCTCACAACATGTCAGCCAGCTTCTCAGAGACATAACCTGTGTAAGATGGAAATCTCAGTCCTTTATATTCTAATCATGGAAGTAAGAGGTCATTACTTCTGCTATATATATCCATTAGATATGAGTCAGTCAACTCAGCCAACATTCAAGCAGAGGGTAACTGAACTCCATTTATTAAAGAGAGGAGTATCAAAGAATTTGTTGACATAACTGAAAAACCATCACATGGATACCTTATGGGAGGAGCATTTATAGACCAGTATGGCTTAGTGCCCCTAATTCCAGCTCTGAGAGAACCCATCTGGTAAACAGGAAAGAGCACTCACTGCTCAGGAGAATGAGAAGATGTGATTTCTTGTTCTGATATTAACTCAAGGTGCAATCTAAGTTAATGGTTCTCCAACTTTAGTGTGAACACAAATACCTTGTGAGATTGCTAAAACATGGATTTCCAGGTCCCGTGCCCAGACATTCTAATTTGGTGAGTCTCAAGTAAAGCAAGACAGGTTGAATTTCTAAGAAGTTCTCAGAGGGTGCTGATGCTGCCAGGTGGGACCAACTTTAAATCTCAAGACTCTGATTAAACCATCTTCCTCAAATGTGGCCCATGGGCCAACAACATCAGTATCACCTGGGAGCTTGTTAGAATGGTAATATGCTCCAGTCCAAAGCTACTGAATCTGAAACAGCAATTTCACATTTTCTCTATGTGGCATTCATGGCATTAACATGTGGCAAGCACTGCAATCCAGAAAAGATTGTTTCGCATATCAGGGCCTCAGTTTTCACTTCTGTTAAAATGGCTGTTTTGATCTTATTTCAATTCCAACAGTACTGTGGGATGAAAAATTGAGGGCTGAAACCAGACATCTGGGACTGAATTGTGCTTCCGCTAGCCTTACTTTCTACATGAATAAGATGGGGGTCATAATAGCATCGTCCCTTGGTGAAGCTAAGATGAAATAGCATTATGAATATAATGTGCTTAGCTTCCATTTGAACAGAGTGCTAGAGTCTGACATTGGTTTTACATGTTTACATGAATATTCAGGTTGCAGGCAGCACAGCGCTGTTTGTGAAATTGCTTGTTATGTTGGTTCCACCTATTTGATTAGTTAATTTAGTAAATTTACTGATGCTGTAAGTGGAATGATTCCAGCTAATGATTATTGATTTGAACCTCAAGGAGAGAGAAATAAAATTGGTTCCTAGGTAATTACAACATAAAATACATATATTGAGTGTATGCAGATGATGATTAAAGATTATGAATATTAAAAAAAAGCGATATAAAATTGGGACCAAGTTGGAGGGAGGCAGATTATGGCTCACAAAGTAATTAAAACAAAGATGAGAGATGACTGAATGAAAACCAAATGGGTTTGCCTGTCAAGTGGACTGTTCTTCACTACTGGAAGTCAAGCTGTTAGGTACCCTGAAAATGTATATTTCACAGTGGTTTCTGTTTTGAGAACTTTAAAATAGATGATTTCCAAGGTCCCTGAAATTCTAATATGACTCAGGGAAGTCCATATTTTGATATGAGACTGTTGTTTTCCTCTGAGAGTTATTGATGAGCTTCCACCAAAGGACATAGCAACTTGTATTGCTGAGTAGGTAAGAGTATATTATTAGGAGTATATTATTAGTAGGAGTCATTCAGACCACAGTTAGAATCGAAGCTCTGCCATTTACAACCTATGTAACATGGGCAAGTTATTATACACCTGTCAGCATCTGTTTTCTCATTTGTTCATGGCTTTAAGAATAGAACCTGATTCAAAATATGCTGTGAAGTCCATATAAAATAAGCCATCTGAGGGATTTAACAAAGTTTGACACCTGGTAAACTTTTAATAAATGTTAGCTGTTCTTATCCAAAATATTTATCTAGGACATGCATCTCATCAATTTTCAGAACCCTCACTTCTCTTCCAGCTATAGTGAGGGAAACCCATGTCTTACAAACTAAGTCATTTCCTGCATTACACTCTGACTCTGCAGCACTCACATGGCATTATTTTTCTGTATCCTCAGAATAGTATAACTAGATACCCCCAAGTAAAATTTTACACTCACCAGAGCCTCCATATTTATTTTCAATGATGAGTTTTCTTTAATTTGAAGAGTTTTCAGTAGGTCTGTATTTGGACTGACTTGAGCAGACTTGCTAAACTACCAAAATTTGGTGTGCATCGCCTTTTCTCTTCCCAAGCCTTCTTTTCATTACAGCTCTCACAAAATATGGCTCTTTCTCTATTTTTCCCATGTATCATGTACCATTGTTCTAACTAATGTATTTAACAATCAAATCTGTTATCTGTTACATTCTTCCCCACTATTTAATCTTAAAATCATTTAAATTTCTTTTTGGAGTTTATATGATCACTTCTTTACACATTTCCAACTCACATTTCACTGGCAAGTATCACCAGTAGTTTCCAAATTACAGACCCAAGGTCTCTTTTTGATCCCTAACTTGCTGAACATCTTGTCCCATTTGATTGGTTAATTTAGTCCAGCCCTAAACTCTTTCTTCTTGTGGCATTCACAGCCTGTTTCTGTTGCAGTACCCCTTCCTTTGGTCAGGTAACAATGGCTGACTCTGTCCCTAATCATGGATAAAAAGATGAAACTTTCTTGTTTCTGATTCTTCACTTGTAAAACTGAGACAGCGATAGTAATCTTGCCTAGTATGTAAAGGAGCTATACCTAAATCTAGCAGCATGGTGCTTTGCACATACTAGTAAATAGCAGCTATTATTGTTTCCTTGTAGTTTCTTTTTCAATTCTCTACCTGCCTTTAGGGTTTGTGAATATTCAAGGTTTTTATCATAGTTTTTTTTTTCCTTCACATTTTACATAGTTTCTTCATCAAATCTGTCCACAAGCTTCAACTACCATTTACATGCAGAAGAATGTCAAATGTGTATCCCATGTTTTAATTTCTCTTAGTTCAAGAATCAAATATCTAATTATTGACTATTCATCTGCATAATGATGTCCCACAAGCACATCAAATTTCTTTGCCTGAAACATCACTCATCAATTTTGCACAATCTGTTTCTTACCAATTAATCTATTTTCCTGTGTTTGGTATTCCCATCCATGGAGTTATTGAAGAGAGGGTCTTCACAATAGTTATTGAGTACCCTAATCAATCACTCCTTGTACTTAATTATTACCAAGTTTTGGCTTTTGCATTTTTCCTCTCCTACTTACTTGCCTAATTTAATGAAGTGAGAGACAGACATTGAAGAGATGACAGAGAAGAGATATCAACAATTCAGGAAAAAGTTTGGATGGTTTTAATCTGATACCGTAACAGTGGGCACAAAAACAGAAATCCATAGACAAATCATCATGATACAAAATTTATATACCAAAAGGCAAATGATGGCATAGGTGTCAAAGTATTCTGAAATATCAGTGCTCTTTATATATCAATGGGATTCCACATTGAAAACTACATACTAATTAGGCTGATATTTATTCATATGGTTAATATGATCTTGGAATATTAGATTCATTAATTCACGCATTCATTCACACATGCATAAATTAATTCTACAAGCATTGAGTACATATTTAAAGAATTGTTATAAGACCTTAAAGTAAAGATATAAACATTGTCAAGGAGCTAACAGTCTAAAAGGGGTGATAGGCAACTGCATATAGGGTATATTGTTTATTAGTCAAGTTAACAGACATTTTCAGTTTTTTCCTTCATTACTGTATCTACTCAAGAAGGTGGGAAAGTGAATGCTCACCTCCACAGACTCTCTTGCAACTAAAGTTCTAGCTATAGAGAATTTCTAGAGATAGCTAGAAAACTTTTGATTTCTTGATAAAAAGGATATAATCAACGGACATGACCCTTTATCCTCTTTCACCACGCTTCTGATCTTGAAGACAAATGTGGTATCTATAGATATAGTCAACTTACAATTAGGAATTGAGAGTTTTGGGATAAAAGGCCAAGATTCTAAGCATGAAATAGAAAATTATGAGTCATAATCTCTCTAGAGTCTTTTCTTTATCTTCTTCCAGTTTCATTTTACTTGGGTCATAGCTCTTAACCTTTACCAATTTAATCTTCTAATTTTTAACTTTTTTTAAAATTTTGAAATAATTTCAAATTTATAAAAAAAAGTTAAAAAAATATACAGAGCTCTTGTATACCTTTCACCCAGATATGCTTGTTAACATTTCTCATACTCTGAAAAAGTTGAGAAGTTTCAGAAATGATGCTCCATTATCCCTTGTATTAGTTTCTGTGGATGCCATAACAAATTGCCACAAACTTGATGCTTAAAACAACAGAAATTTATTTCCTCATAGTTTTGGAGACCAGAAGTTCAAAATTAGCATTACTGGGCTGACACCAAGGTGTCAGCAGGGTGGTGCTCCCTCCAGAGTTTCTAGAAGATACTTGTTTTTGTTTTATTGTTTTTGTTTTGTTTTGTTTTTGCTTCTTCCAGCTACTCATGGCTGTCCACATTCCTAGGTTTATGTCTACATTACTCCAATAAAAGCTCCTATCTTCACATTGTCTATTCCTATTCTGACTACCAAATCTCCCTTATCCTCGCTCTGGTAAGAACACTTGTAATGTCTTTTGAGGGCCCACTTGGATAATCCATGATAATTTTTCCATTTTGAGATTATTACTTTAGTCATATGTACAAAGACCCTTTTTGTCTCAAGGTGATATTTATAGGTTACAGGTATTAGGACCTGAAATCTTTAGGAGATCATTATTTTGCCTACCATGCCCCTGATTCTCCAATATACAGTTCCTAAGTACAAGAACATTTTCCCATCCAAGAGTATTATGCTAAGTGAAATAAATCAGAGAAAGACAAATACCATATGATTCACTCATATACAGAATTTAAGAGAAAAAAACAAATGAGCATTGGGGAAAAAGAGAGAGTGAAGCAAATCAATAAACAGATTCTTAACTATAGAGAACAATCTGATGGTCACCAGAGGGGAGGTGGATTCGGGGGAATGGGGGTTAAGGAGTGCACTTGTTGTGATGAGCACTGGGTGTTGTATGTAAGTTTTGAATCGCTAACTTGTACATTTGAAACTAATGTTACACTGTATGTTAACTATACTGGATTTTAAATAAAAACTTAAAAAAATTTTAAGGCACAATATAATATATCCATCAAAATGAGGAAGTGAACATTGATCCAATATTCTTATGTAGTCCACAGACCCCATTCGGATTTTCATAATTATCCCAAATACATACATATATATTTTTTAAGTCCAGGAGCCAATCCAGGATAAACTATTCCATTCATTGTCATATATGAATAATGTCCTCCAATTTGAAATAGTTCTTTTGTCTTTCCTGACCCTAACATTTTTGAAGAGTATAGTCTATATACTGTGTAGAATGTTCCACCATTTGGGTCTGTCTGATGTTTATCATGATTAGTGAATTTGCATATTCTGGGTACGATTATTACAGAGGTGATGCTGAGCTCTTCTCAATGCATCATATCAGGAAGCAAACAATAATAATTTGTGCCATTACTGATGATGTTAGCATTTAAAACATTTATTTATTTTTGAGAGACAGCATGATTGGGGGAGGAGAAGAGAGAGAGGGAGACACAGAATCCGAAGCAGACTCCAGGCTCTGAGCTATCAGCACGGAGCCCAGTGTGGGGCTTGAACCCACGAACCGTGAGATCATGACCTGAGCTGAAGTCAGACGCTTAACTGACAGAGCCACTCAGGCACCCTGATGATGTTAGCATTTGTCAGTTGATTAATGGTGTCTGTCAAGTTTCTTCACTGGGAAGTTAAAAAGTATGTGATATGTATTAACCAATAAATAATCAATATGTATCTTATGAGAAGTTATCTTCAGAGTACGTGAATATCTTGATTCTCATCAATCTTTCACATACCAGATTTCCCATCCATTGATGATATTTGCCTGAATCAGTTATCACTATGATGATTGTCAAATTGTGATCTTCTCTTTCAATAATTCATTTTAGGGGGTGCCTGAGTTTGCTCAGTTGGTTGAGCATCCAACTCTTCATTTTGGCTCAGGTCATGATCTTGGGGTCGTGGGATTGAGCCCTGCTTTAGGCTCTAGGCTGAGCATGGTGCCTGCTTAAGATTCTCTCTCTCTCTCTCTCTCTCTCTCTCTCTCTCTTTCTCTCTCTCTCTCTCTCTCAAATACAAAACAATAAATAAAAATTCATTTTAGATTTATTAGTTGGCATAGAAGCATTCTATTCACCCCATTTATATATGTATCCAATTATGTTTTTATATTAGTATAGTCTCATGGATTCTTATTTTACTCAAAAGATTACAATCTGTTATCATTATTATTTAGTTGATGTTCATATTGTCCCAGAGTTAGCTAGTGGGAGCTCCTTCAGGCTGCTTCCTTTGTTATTTTGACATGATGCCCATTTCTGGGTGCAACATGATGTTACCAGATCATCCTGTATTTTTTTTTTCTTCAGCCCTGGAGTCAACAACGTATCTCCAGGAGGAAGTATTTAGAAATAAATACTTGAGCACTGTGTGTGTTCTTTGTGACTGGAGATGTCTGTGTGTCAGAATGAGATAAGAAATATATGTGTGCAAGGAATATGTGTGTATGCATATATCTGCATGTTTCTATATCTTACCTTAATTTTAACTAGAGCTATATCATACTGGATCATTTTTCATATTGTTACTTCCATTTCAACATTATCTCTTTTCCTAATTCATAAATTCCCTTTTCAACAATGAAAAACTTGTTTTCCATTATCCTTAATAGATTTACTCATGTGTTCAATCTTGCGTGTTTACCAAACTCATCGCTGTGACAGCAAAATGCTGGATTTTGGACTCTGTCTTCCCCACTGGGTTTACTGGCTGAAATCTCATCCAAAGGAAGGGGAGAGGTTAGGGGAATAAAGATGATGGAAGAAGGATGATGAAGGCCATTTAGAAAGCTCAGCCCCTGAACTCTACCCCCTGCACTGACATGCTGACTCATAGCTACACCCCTATCTGCCACTGGCCAACCCCCTTGTTCTGGGTGCACCAAATGAAGGTTGAACCCTGAAATAGGGAAAGGAAGGAGGAAGGAGAATGGAACAGTTAGAAATATTGATTGCAGACATGCAGCACTCATCATACCAGTGTGTTGACCCAAAGCTAGATCCTAACATGCTATCCCCTGTCCTCAGAGGGCATGCCAGCCAAACTCTTGGCTAATCTGCTAATTACTTAATTACTTTAAGCTAAATCTGCTACTAGCTTTTCGACAAAAATCAGTATCTTTTCTTCCCACATGTACAGTAAGTCTTCATTTTTCAGCTTCACTTCATTTTTAGTTAAGTGGGACCAGATGCTGGAGTTTTAATCACTGTACTGCAAGTACAAGTGATGTGTGGAGTTTCTGGACCAAGACTTTTAAGAGAAAGCTATACCTCTTTCACCTCCTTTTTCTTCTGTCCACTAGATTACCAGTTAGGGGAAGTTAGGGAAAGCAGCAGCTACAGGATATAAGAAGCAGGGATGCCTGGATTGTACTATGGGAAGCAGAGCCACCCACATTGAACTATTGGGTAGTGAGAAAGAAGCTTCCATTTTATTTGAACCACTCCCCTTTCAAATGTCTATTTGCTAAGGATGGTGATTCAAATTACCCAAACTAATACATCTTTATAAATTAATATTTTCCTTACAGTAGTATATCTGCTGACTACAGTTATGCATAGGGTAAATATGGGTCACTCAACCCATAGTGGAGTATGGAAGTGAATCAGAAAAGGTTCCCCAGAAGAGATAATGCCTACTTGGGTCTTGAAAAATAAAGTATTAATTAGGCAAGCAAAAACTGAGAGTGTTCCCATTAGAGAAAACAGCATTATCTAAATAAAGGTTCAGAGGGTGGGTGTCAGTGGAAGTTGTGTTCATTGGAAGTCAGGTTTCTTGAAATAGCTATAACTCAAAATGTATGAAGACAGTGGATGGAAACATAGATGGGTTTATATATTTTGTGCTGAATTTCCTTTTGCGTATGGAACTAACTCATTGTTCAGGTGGAACATTGCAGGGTATTCATGTACTACATTTTTTTACATCAGTTAATTTCTTCCATGTTCATTATGGTCTCATGTCTAAAGAATGAGATGTAAAATAAATTTTTATGCAGAATTAGTACTGCTATAAACATCTGAGCTTTGATGAAGCTATTAACATCAAATCTACATAGTACATCTTTAACAAATAAGAGTTAAAAGTAATTTCAGTTCATTGGCTGTAATCTATTTTATTAGCACCCAGGAACCTTTTCTTAATGGGAGTTTCAGGAGATGAATGATTGATTTCAGTAAATACATCACTGATACGAAGATACTCTTGATAAAAAAGTTAGACTGGTTGTATCTCACAAAGGGCACTAAGATCTTAGTTTAGAGAGTAATTGAAAAAAGTCATATTGGCTTAGTGAACTATGTATAACAAAAGAAATTATTTTCATCCCTAAAAGTATCAGGAGAGCATTAAGTTTGGGCTGTGAACATAGGTATCTGCAAGTGTTGGTAGTGCCTCACATGGTTGGTGACTAAGCTTAGTTTCCATAGCAAGTGAAATACATAATCAATGATAGAAAAATTAAAAAGTGTTTGAAAAAAGCCTAGATGTTTTAGATCCTTTCATAGAATGCACAGTTGAAGGGGACAAGAGTTACATGACTCAAACATCTTCTTGTGTTCTCTATTTCATTTCCTCTTCACCCACAATCCATTGCCTTGTTCCATATTCATTGCCATTGCCCTAGTCCATGTCCTCATTGTCTCCCACCTGAGCTAACTGTCGTGCATCCAGCATTGTCCTCTTCTGTCCATAATACATCTTCCATGCTGATGCTGGAGTTTTCTTCTTAAAAGTCCAGTCTAATTATTACCACCTCTAAAAATTCCTACAATTGCTAACCCATAACCTAGAGAAGGAATCCAAGATTTCTTGGCATAGCATATAAGCCCTTTGATTATATGCCCCTCTCCTACTTTTTAAATTTAGTTTTTATTTTTTAAGTGTACAATTCAGTAGATTTTACTGTATTCACAAACTTGTGCAAAAATTACCACTATCTAATTCCATAACATTTTTATCACCTCCAAAAGAAACCTTGAACCCATGAGCAGTCACTCCTCCTATCCTCTGGAAACCACTGATCTATTTTCTGTCTCTGAAGCCTTGCCCATTCTGGACATTTCACATAATGGATTGCATACAATATGTCCCTGCCTGCTTTTTACACCCTCTTTCTTTTACAACCCTATCTCTCATAGCCTTTGCTCCAGCTATGCAGTTCTAATTGTAATACTGTACTAATACAGACTAACTACTGGACTGGACATTCAAAATTAGCAGTGGCTTTAATGAGATATGCACATTTCTTTTCCTCGTAAAAGACTGGGCTGAACTTTTTCATATAAAAGCCTTCATGAAATTATCAGAGGCCCAGGCTCTTTCTATCCTGTTGCTCTACCATCAGCACATGGCTTCCCATCACGTCCCAAATTCCAGCTCAAAGGAAGGGCAAAGCCACCTATCTCCTTCATGGATATTTGTTGGTCCTTCATGTGATGTGTTAAGCTATCTTCTTCACTTTTGCTTGTTCTGCTGTGTAATCTGGTAGATGACTTTGGCAAGTATTTCCCTCTGCCCAGCCTGCCTTTAGTGGCTTCCGTAACAGCTGCATTCCTTCTGTGCCTTTGGCCTTAGAACAATGGTCTACACCCTTGTAATTTGGTCTCTCCATTTTCAAGCAGCCATCCACAGGGACTCCTATTTTCTTTCTGTTCCTGTAAGTTATAGTAGTGTCCTGTTGTTAATCTTTGATAAATAGAGGAGCATTCAGTTTATCTGTATCTTCCTTGATAAGTTTGGATGGTTTGTGATTTTTAAGGAATTTACTGTGTTTGGCTTCTCATATCTTCAGTCGCTGTGTAACAGATCTGTTCTATGAAAAACTTTCTGATTGAAACATACAGACTGGTTTCTGTTTTAATTGCTGAGCTATGTCTGATAGAATATATGACCTTGAATTCCACATGTCAGTTTTGTACTTCTTTTGGCCTAGGTGCCTAATCACTAACTTTAGCAGATTGTGAGAAATATAACTTTTTAGTCTGGATGGCCATGAACACAGCTAAAAATCATAGATCATGTTCTATAAGAGAAGGCAGCAGTGAAAATTAAAGAACAGCCAACATTATCTGCCATAGTGTGCTTCTTGGTCACCTAAATACATTTGTGCATACTTACTTCCTCCCACATGGAAAACATATGTCATATCTAAAAAGGACAGTCTCAGAGACCTGCCCAGTGACTGTATTTGGCACAAAGTCCATGATCTCTAGGTTATAAGTACTTGCATATATCAGGTCTAGCTGTAGTTCTTCACAATCCAGTGACCCATGACATATCCAGAATGCAACACTGAATTAAGAACAGGATAGCCGTTGTGAAACTCCCATATAACTTGTCAAATTCATGGGCAGTGAATTGCTCAGTTTTCCCTTATAATTTTAATGTCTGGGAGTATGTCATGATGTCCCTTATTTCATTCCTAATATGGATATTTATATATTTTCTCTTTCTTTTTTTTTTTTGGTTACCAACCTGACTAGAGTTTTATTAAATTTTTTCAGATATGCAGTTTTTAGTTAACTTGATTTTTTTCTGTTGCTTTTCTGTTTTGAATTTCAGTGATTTCTGTTCATAACTTTATTATTCCCTTTTTTCTATTTGGTTTTGGATTTAATGGTCTCTTCTTTGTCTATTTTCTTAAGTTGGAACTTATGTTACCAATTTAAAATCTAGTTTTTTATTAGGTAAGCATTTAATGCTATAACTTTCTAAAAACTTAATTAGCTGTATCTTACAAATGTTTTTATCTCTTAATTTATATATTCATTCAGTTTAACTTGTTTTTCTTTGACAGTTCAGCTTTGATCCTTATGTTATTTAAAGGTGTGTTGCTTATGCAGCATTATTTACAATAGCCAAATTATAGAAGCAACCTAAGTGTCCTTGTATAAATGAGTAGATAAAGAAGATATGGTGTTTATACAGTGGAAATGACTCAGCCATAAAAAAGCATGAAATCTTGCCATTTGCGTTAACATGGATGGAGCTAAAGAGTATAATGCTAAGTGGCATAAGCCACTCAGAGAAAGACAAATACCATATGAATTCAGTCATATATGGAATTTAAGAAACAAAACAAACAAAGGGTTAAAAAGAGACAAAGCAAAAAACAGTCTTAAGTATAGAGAACAAACTGATGGTTACCAGAGGGAAGGTGGGTAACAGGATAGGTGGAATAGATGATGGGGATTAAGAGTACAATTACCTTGATGAGCATGGAGTAATATATGGAATTATTGAATTGCTATATTGTACACCTGAAACAAATATAACACTGTATGTTAACTTCACTAGAATTAAAATAAAAATAAAACTTCTTTAGTTTTCAAATATTTGAGTTGTTTCCCAGACATATTTCTGTTACTCATTTCTAGTTAAATTCTACTTTTGCACAAGAATACACCTTGTATAATTTTCAGTTTTATAAAATTCAAGGTTTATTGAATGTCTCAGTATATCTTTTGACTTGGTGAATGTTCCATATGTGCTTGAGAACAATGTGCATTCTGCTGTTTCAGGCTAGAGTGCTCTATGATACGTCAAGTTGGTTACTAGTGCTTTTGAGGTTTTCTATGAGTATCCTGATTTTTGCCCACTTGTTCTTTAAATTAGTGAATGGAGTTTTGAAGTCTCTAGCTACAATTGTGGATTTGTGTATTTTTTCTGTTCTAACAGTTCTTGATTTATGTATTCTTAGGGTTTGTTGTTCATTGCAAACACAAGATTTTTTTTATGTCTTCTAGAGAAATGACCCAGTTATGTAAGTTTTTATTTCTGATAATATTCCTTGTTCTAACTTCTACTTTATTTGGTATTAGTAATGCTACCTCAACTTTCTTTTGGTTAGGGTTTTTTTTTATTACATGTCTTTCCATCTGTTTTACTTTTATCACATGTAAGCTGTATATTGAAAATAAGATTTTTTAGATAACATATGATTATATGTCTTAGATTTTTATTCATTCTGACAATCTTTTAGCTGGTATAGGTGTTCACCTTTATTGCTATTACAGACATGGTTGGATTAAAAATACCTATAGACATAGATATTTTATATTTGTACCATCTGTTTTTTTTGTTTCATTTTTCTTCTTTTTCTGACTACTTGGGTTAACTATGCATTTTTAAAAGAAATTTTCAGTTTGTTTTCTTTCAGCACTTTTAAGATGTTACTCCATTGTCTTCCAGCTTGCATGATTTCTGAAGAGAAATCTGTAATTCTTTATCCAATTAGACTGTATATAACTTGACTTCATTCTTTGGCTACTACAAAGAAATTATCGTTGTCTTTGGTTTTCAAAAGGTTGAATAGGATGTGCCTACATCTGGTATTTTGGGTATTTATCCTGCTTATTGTTCTGAGCTTCTTGGATCATTGATTTGTTGTCTGTTAATAATTTTAGAAAATTATTGTGTCTCACATAATCTCCTCAGGTATGTCTCTATTTGCAGTTTGGGGCCAGTTTGTTGCCATGTGACAACATCCCTGAGAAACATATGGCTTTAGTGTAGGTTTAAGTCTGGAAAATCTGGTCTTCTTTTTACTCCTTTATAAATCTTGTCTATTGTACTGTTCTCAGAATAATGGCAGCTATCTTTGTGTCATCTGAAGCAACAGGTTTAGATGGGAATGTAATACCCTTAATTTGATTTTTGCTACTGCAGTAGCTCCAGTGTCTGACTAACATTTTTTAATTAAAAAGATTTGGTGCCGGCGCACCTGGGTGGTACAGTCAGTTAAGCGTCCAGCTCTTTTTTTTTTTTTTTTTAATGTTTGTTTATTTTTGAGAGAGACAGAGTATGAGCAGGCCAGGGGCAGAGAGAGAGGGAGACATGGAATCCAAAGCAGGCTCCAGGCTCTGAACTGTCAGCACAGAGTTCTACATGGGGCTTGATCCCACAAACCATGAGATTATGACCTGAGCAGAAGTCGGATGCTCAACCGACTGAGCCACCCAGGCGTCCCAAGTGTCTGACTCTTGATCTCAGCTCAGGTCATGATCTCACAGTTTGTGAGTTAAAGCCTCACATCGGGCTCTGCACTGATGTTGCAGAGCCTGCTTGGGATTCTGTCTCTGCTTCTCTCTGGCCATCCCCTGCTTGTTCTCTCTCTCTCTCTCTCTCTCTCTCTCTCTCTCTCTCTCTCTCTTTCTCTTTCTCTCTCAAAATAAATAAATAAACAAACATTTTTTTTTAAATAAAAAGATTTGGTGCCATATTCTTCTTTTTTACAGCTAAGATGCTTCTTTTGAAGCTTCGCAATATTACTGTTTCAGTCTAAGATTTAAAAAAAAAATCAGTTCACCTTTCCAAATGATAAGACCACAAGTTACCAGAATATCTGCCAATTTGGATTACAAGCTGCATATAGAGTGCCTCATGTAGCTTATTTGTATAGTCTTCAATCTGCATGAACTCCTAAGTTCCAGTCCAGTGTGTTCCATCTCTTCTGAGCCCTTACTAAAATATTAAGGAAGAATCTGATATATATCAATATTCTGAATATTTCCAGTCATTTCTTCATGAGTGTAAAGTCTCTCAGGAAGTGGTCTGCTTTTTCAGTATTGTGGCAAGTTTTACCAAATATTTGCCACCATATACTAAGAGTTGCCAAGTTTCCAGAATGTATTGTTTGCTTCATAGCTTTTCTCTATTACTTCAAAGACAATGCCACATATTTTATATGTTGTTAGAGAAGCATCCCATTTTAAGGTACCAAAGCCTAAATTGTTTAGAATATACATTCACATACTATTAAAAAATCTGAACAATAGACTGAAAGTGGCTAAAATAAGATAGAAGATAAAAGCCCAAGCTAGAAGATATTCAAAAGCACAAAGTCATCATGGTCTCTGAAGTTTTCTATCCTATTATTTATTCCATAATATCTTTTATTGGTTGCCTTTACCTGCATAATCCAAGGTGGCTTAATAGTATAATGGTATTCCAGCCAAAAGAAATATAAAAAGGATGTTATTTTAAATTTAAAACATAACATGGATGTTGCATACATTACTCCTGCTCATACTCAATTATCAAAACTTACATAAGTGGCAATATCTAACTAAAAGAAAGGTGGAAATGTAAATTTGATTTTGGATAACTATTTGCTTAACTATTCATGTTTTTATTAGTATCAAAGAGAAAGGCATAATGACTATTAGGAAATAGATAATACAAGGGATACAGGAGTATTATCTATTTCCTAATAGTCATTATGCCTTTCTCTTTGATACTAATAAAAACATGAATAGTTAAGCAAATAGTTATCCAAAATCAAATTTACATTTCCACCTTTCTTTTAGTTAGATATTGCCACTTATGTAAGTTTTGATAATTGAGTATGAGCAGGAGTAATGTATGCAATGGAATACTACGTGGCAATGAGAAAAAATGAAATATGGCCTTTTGTAGCAACGTGGATGGAACTGGAGAGTGTGATGCTAAGTGAAATAAGCCATACAGAGAAAGACAGATACCATATGGTTTCACTCTTATGTGGATCCTGAGAAACTTAACAGGAACCCATGGGGGAGGGGAAGGAAAAAAAAAAAAAAAAAAAAGGACGTTAGAGTGGGAGAGAGCCAAAGCATAAGAGACTGTTAAAAACTGAGAACAAACTGAGGGTTGAGGGGGGGTGGGAGGGAGGGGAGGGTGGGTGATGGGTATTGAGGAGGGCACCTTTTGGGATGAGCACTGGGTGTTGTATGGAAACCAATTTGTCAATAAATTTCATATATAAAAAAAAAAGGCAAAAAAAAATAATAAATAAATAAAATGCTTAGAGTTTCCCCCCCAAAAAAAAATAAGGAAATAGATAATAATTTTCCATATACATCCTATTACTTAATATGAATTTGCATTTACCTTGTCATTTACATTGCCTAAAGTAACTGTTTCTCTTGTTTTCCAACTTGTCAACTTATGTTTCTCTTGAAGCTGCATTTTTATATCACTGAACCATCTCCTCTGCCACAAAGCAGTTGTTTTCTCCTCTGCCACACAGCACTTTTTCTAGGTTCTTGAAATTATTTAAACTCATACAAAATAAGTTGTTTTCTCCTCTGCCACACAGCACTTTTTCTAGGTTCTTGAAATTATTTAAACTCATAAGGCAGAAACTACATCTTACTCATTTTGGTATTTGATGTGTCTAGCAAGGATATGATATAAATAAGAAGCTTAATAACTGTAATGAATGAATGTATTTTTAATTATCAGATGAGTATGTGAGTTATTGGATGGATGGATGGATTATGAATAAGTTAATAAATGAATGAGTGACTGAGTAAATGGACAGATTTGCAAGGGGATCAACATACAGATAGCTGAGAGAATTAAAGAGTTAGGGAATCATTGGGTAGGTGAGTAGATCAATGAATGAATGGATTACATGAATTGTTAGATGAATGGATGAATAAGTGGGTGAAGGGGTGGATGACACAATGAGTGGATGGATGGATTGAAGGATGGATGCATGAATAGATAAGGGATGAGTGTATAGATACACTCATAGAAGGAAAGGTGGATGAATTGATGCATCATTAAATTAATGGGCAAATGGATGCATAAGTGTTTTGGTGAGTGAATGGTGAGTGGATTTTTATATACATAAATATCTGAATGGACATTTTTGCCATACTGCATCAGTTTAGGAGATAGAAAAATCTGGATTTTTAACACATCTCTGCCATATCTCTCTGATTTCCCCAAATTACTTAAACTCTGTGCATCTCAATTACCTTATCTCTAAAATCAAATTATAATAAATACCTTGCAAGTTTTTTGTAAGGATAAAATAAGGCATTATATAATGTGACTGGGTGCCAGTCCTATGTTCCATAACCAGTAATTGCAATTACAGTAATCATTATCATCATCAAATACTCAACTAACTTTTATTTCCTGCACATTTGACAAGTCCTTGGATGTATATGGAAATATATATGTAGTTGTGGCTCTCCGCCTTCTAGGATCTCTCAGCTACTGTGGGTAGATAGTACATACGCTTTAAAGGATAACCACAATTAATTAAAGGAATAGTCAGTGCCAGATGACAAATTTATTAGGAACTGAAAAAAAAAAGAGAAAGATCATGAAAAGTCAAGCACATCTTGGAATGTTATGTTGGAGTTTGAGAGGTAAAGGGAAAGATTAAAATAACAGAAAAGATGATAACATCTTGTCTGTACTTCTTATTAAGTTGCAAATTATCTGAAAGATCTAAAAGTGGAAATGTGTAAGTAGCAAAAGTTCCATTTAACTGTGGAAAAGAAAATGAGGTCTTAAGACGAATGAATGGCCCAAGGACAGACAGTGACTTTGACCCTGGCACAATTGCAAATGGCACCCTCAGTTCTTGGCTGCTGTGCCTCTTTGGATTTGCCAGTGTTCTTAAAATAAGCAAAATATCTTTTTAAAAATGCTGTAACATTTCTCTGAGGACAACCTGGCTGAGTTATTTTGACTTAAACAAAAAAAGCAAATCGCTGGGAACAACTCAGCTGCTTGAACATTGCACCCATTTGTTTATTTGCCTGTCTGAATGCTAAGAACAATACTCTGAAACAGTGATTCATTTATGCTGCCTTCTCTCAGTGTTCTCCTTTTACCCCACCTGGCTCTGGTCAAGCTTCTTGGATTGACTTGACTTGACTTGATTTATATATCTAGGTTATTCCTGAAGAAATTATCACCCAGGGATCTAGAGGCTCCTGAGTTATAAATCAAAGGGTTAAGAATACAATATAGCAGTTATTTTAGGCTCTGAAGTCTAACACAGTTGGGTTCAAATCCAAACCCTACCAACCGTTAGTCAATATCATAGAAATTCTGGTATCTGTTTACTCACTCTGATGGGTCTATGACTTTTTTTTTTTTAATACACCAGTGGAATCAGAAAAAGTGGGTGACTTTATCAGAATCTACTTTGGGCTTATTATTTATACTAACTACAGTCCTGTAGGTTCATTTGGTTTCAGATTTGTGCTTTCATTCTACTGAACTCCTTTACTGCTCTTTTTGTCCCATGCTATCAAATGTAACTAACTTTATTAAGTCACCAGCAGTGATGAAGAATCCAGGATAAATAAATTAAAACATCTTCGTTTCTCACATTTTCCTAAGTATTCCAAAATTCCTGTATATTGTAAGTTTGCCAAATCTTCTTTCTGCTTCCACATTTGCTCTGCTACTGCCCACTCTCACCATATAGTGTGATTCTTTTACCTTAAAAATTAGTTCTGTTACATGAAGCATTAGCCAGAAATCAACATATTAGCAGTGGATGTTCCTTCCTAGAAAACTTTGTCTTTATTCATAGAGTTTTTATATTTAGCAATATTCTTTTTTTAAATCATAATTGTAAACACTTGAGATGTACAACATAATTTTATATATACATATGATATGTATATATAAATGATTACTATCATCCAGCTAATTAACATATTTCTTTACAGAGTGATCTCTTTTTTTGTGATGAGAGCACCTGAAATCTACTCTCTTATCACACATAGTTGCAATTATCTAGCAATATTCTTAACTGTGCCCTATTTTATAAGGTACTTGTAAGAATTAGATAGGCTATGTAAAGTCTGCAGAGTAGAGCCTGACAGTAATTGTTTTAAGTGTTAATTGTTAGATAATGTTTCTACCCTGCTTATACCCTTTATGTAGTTCCCAAACTCATTCTTAGTAACTACAAATTGACCAACACATTACGCTGATCCCTGTGACTTCTCTGACCTCATGCCTGTACTCAACCCTTTCAGTCACTTTGCCCTAGGCAAATGGTCTACTTGCTCTTCCTCAAAAACTCCAAGCCCAAGTCAACCTCAGGTCCTTTGCATGTGAACTACCCTCTGGCTAAAATGTGCTTTCTCCCAGTAGTCTGTATGGCTTCTTCCCCTGCCTCATCCAGAGGTGTACTCAAACATCATCTTATCAGTGAAACCTTTGTTGAACATCATATATTTTTATTAAGTTTTTATTTTAATTTAAGTATAGTTAACATACAGTGTAATAGTTTCAGGTGTACAATTTAGTGATTCAACAATTCCATACAACACCCTGTGCTTATCACAGCCAAGTGCCCTCCTTAATCCCATCACCTATTTAACCCATCCCCCCACCCCTCTCCTCTGGTAACCATAAGTTTGCTCTCTCTAAGAATCTTAATTTCTTCATTTGTCTCTCTCTCTCCCCTATTTTTGCCTTTTCCTTGTTTGTTTTGTTTCTTAAATTCCACATATGAGTGAAATCATAAGGTGTTTTTCTTTCCCTGACTTATTTCACTTAGCATTCTCTAGCTCCATCCATGCCATTGCAAATGGCAAGATTTCATTCTTTTTTATGGCAAAATAATATTCCATAAAAAAGAATGAAATATTTTTTTTTGGTTTTGTTTCTGTTTATTTTCTCAGAAGATATGTTGTTTATTTTTTTTTTATATATGAAGTTTATTGACAAATTGGTTTCCATACAACACCCAGTGCTCATCCCAAAAGGTGCCCTCCTCAATACCCATCACCCACCCACCCCTCCCTCCCACCCCCCATCAACCCTCAGTTTGTTCTCAGTTTTTAACAGTCTCTTATGCTTTGGCTCTCTCCCACTCTAACCTCTTTTTTTTTTTTTCCTTCCCCTCCCCCATGGGTTCCTGTTAAGTTTCTCAGGATCCACATAAGAGTGAAACCATATGGTATCTGTCTTTCTCTGTATGGCTTATTTCACTTAGCATCACACTCTCCAGTTCCATCCACGTTGCTACAAAAGGCCATATTTCATTTTTTTCTCATCTATATCTGTATATAAATGTATCTCACATCTTCTTCATCCATTTATCTTTTGATGGATATTTGGGCTTCTTCCATAATTTCACTGTTGTAAATAATGCTACTATAAATATAGGGGTGCATGTGTCCCTTTAAATTAGTGTTTTTATATTTTGGGTAAATTTCCAGTATGAACACAGTATTTTAAATTTCATTGAATATTTCTTCCTTATGTAAAATAAGAGAAGAAAACCTTTCCGAGTTCTTACTGTATCATTTCTCATGTTAGAAAGACTATTGACTTTAATGATTTATTCCACCCCATCTCGTCTAAGCATAGAAAGTCAGTAGTAGTATGATTAATAGCAAAGCACTGACCTCTTATCACATTTCCTTCTTGGCTGGGCAGTGGTTCTAACTCAGAGCTCTCTGTCTCTTGCTGACTCAACCAAGGTCAATAACTCAACACTTTCCCAAATCAGAGGTGAAACTCTGTATATGCTTGTGTGTTTGTATATGTGCCTGTATGGGGTAATTATAGTCTCTTGACTTGTTCCCAAAATAGATTATTTCAAAACTTTAAAAGAACAGGTTTTGAGATGAATAGTGTATTAATTCATACCTATAAAAATGTGTTTACTCTGGGACTTTATATTTTTAAATTAAATTTCAAAATTTAAAATGCATGCAGAAAATAAAGTTATTTCTATAAATAACATATTCATGTACATTGAAGCTAATTTAAGACTCTTTTTTTATTCAGTATCTGAATGTTGAAAATTATATAATTTGAACATTAGTAAAATTTTACATAATTTTATCAGTTTCTTAGACCTATCTGTCTCTAATAGACACTGATACTTTCCTGCATGTATTTATTTCAAAATGATATCACAATTTTTATTTTTTCTCTAAAATTGCTGTGATCATCTTCAAATTTGCATTTTGAGTTACTAACTTTAAATTGTTGACACCTTCAATGGATCTTTTTTTGAAGAGCAATGATTAATGTAGTCCAAAAACCTGAGGGGACTCAGAATCTTTCACAGGGTCCATGAGATGATAACCACTTTTATATTATACTAGACTATTATTTACCTGTTTTGCTCTCATTCTCTCATGAATGTCTGATAGAGTTTTCCATAGCCTTATTGACATGGTATCACAACTGATTGAATGCAGACGCAAATATGAAAATCCAACTGCCTTCTATAAATCAGATGCTTTATAATACTTGAAAAATGTAAAAAACAAAACAAACTAGCATCACTCTTCTCACTAAAATTCTATACTTTTTCAAATGATTTTATTTTAGGGGCGCCTAGGTGGCTCAGTCGGTTAAGTGCCTGACTTTGGCTCAGGTCATGATCTTGCGGTTTGTGAGTTCGAGCCCCGCGTCGGGCTCTGTGCTGACAGCTCAGAGCCTGGAGGCTGCTTCTGATTCTGTGTCTCCCTCTCTCTCTGCCCCTCCCCTGATCAAGCTCTGTCTCTCTCTGTCTCAAAAATAAATAAAACATTAAAAAAATTAAAAAAAAAGATTTTATTTTACCTTCTTTTAATGTTTTATTTATTTTTGAGACAGAGAGAGCATGAACAGGGGAGGAGCAGAGAGAGGGAGACACAGAATCTGTAGCAGGTTCCAGGCTCCAAGCTGTCAGCAGAGAGTGCGATGCGGGGCTCAGACTCACAAACCGTGATACCATGACCTGAGCCAAAGTCTGATGCTTTAGCAACTGAGCCACCCAGGTGCCCCAGGATTTTATTTTGTTTTTGAGAGAGAGAGAGAGAGAGAGAGAGAGAGAGAGAGAGAGAGAGAGAATGAGAGAACAAGTGGGAGAGGTGTAGAGGGAGAAGGAGAGAGACAATCCCAAGTAGGCTCCATATTTAGTGTAGAGCCCCAACTCGGGGCTCAATCTCACCACCATGAGATCATGACCTCAGCCAAAATCACGAGTCAGATGCTTAACTGACTGAGCCACCCAGGTGCCTATACTTCTAAGTTTTGATTGATGGTGGGTAGCAAAGAGGCAAAGGACATAATTCAGCATGCTGAAGTCTTTTTTTTTTAATTATTATTCAGTATGCACTCATTATAAATATTTAAAAGTTTAGATACCCTTTGAATATCTGTACTTTGACAACTACAGATTCTATTTGGATTGATGGAATATTGCAGCTTGTTTTGATGCTCTTATGAATTATGTTTATACTTCAAGAAATTGCAAGTATATTTCTGCTTCTTGCTCTTCTTTGTATAGTAAGAATATTGTTTTTTCGTGGTACAGTACTCCATAAAAATTTGTCCTTAGCATCATAAAAACAAGTCATCTTATCTTCAGTGTATGTCTTTTAAACTGAATTTCTGATAGCATTCACAGTATTGCTAGATATTTCACCTTCAGTGGAAAGAACTTCCGGAAGTTTAATCTCTGAACTGGAAGAGAAAAATAAGAGAGATCTAATGATTCTTCTATGAACTGCATCATTAAACTATTGCAGTTAATCTATCTAGCACTACCATTTTATTTCCTTTATCTGCACACAATAACTTGAAGTGAAAATGGACAAAATTAATATAGAGCATAGTTATTTGATCTAAAAGAAAAGTCATGCACCTTATGCACTGATATGTGGGTTGCATTACTGTCTCAGGTGCAATGTTCTTAAACTAATGACTAATTCTTGAAAAAGATGCTGACTTCTTCAGAAGGTTTGTGTCATCAGCATTGTCCTCTACTGGGCATTTGCCTAAAGAAAACGAAAACAGTAATTTGAAAAGATACCTGTTTGTTGCAGCATTATTTACAATAGCCAAGATATGGAACCAGTCATGACTCGTTTTGATGCTTCCTCATTCCTCCCTCATCGCCAACCATGTCATTTATCACTAAATTCAAAGTCTTGTCATCCATGGCCTGGGATAGTTGATGTAACTTCCCAACTTGTTTTCTCACTGAAAACTTGAGCTACCTCGAGCATATGTTTTTTTTTAAAGATGTAACCATCCTGATCTTTGTAAAATAGAAATCCACTCAGAGCCCTCCCCTTCTGAATGTTTCTTGGATCCCTTTGCCATGCTCTATAGGTTCTTTGTATGCCTTCTGCTCCAGCCGCCCTGTGCTGTTTGATGATCTCTAAATATGTTTCTCTGAGGATATGTCCTTAATCTAAAACAGCCATCCCTTTCTCAGTAATGTCATCAGGAAAATCCCTACTCATTGCTTAAGTTTTGCTTTCAACACTCCTGCCTGGGAGAAGTCTTCCCCAGCTCATTCTGACAGAATGAAGAGACCCTTGTCCTTTCACATGGGCATAGCAAACTCTGTGTTGCTTGTCGCTTTTCACCTGGAATTGCTGTTATTATTACTACTAATTACAAAGCACTTATTAAAGCCCAAACATTGGACTAAGTACTACATATCTTTATGCACATTGCATTATTGAATTGTCACAGTAACCCAGTGAGGTATGTCTTTTCAGTATCCCCCGATTCTGGGTCAAGCAAAGCTAAGGGGATTTCCCAAAATTAAACGATCAGTTGATCAAGCTAGGAAATGAATGGAAGTCAGTGTACTTAAAGTTATATTTTGAGCTGTTTTGTAATTCTGCCTTTCCTACCAGATGAGTCCTTGACAATAGGGACAATGTAACACGTATCGTCCATCTCCAGCCTAACAGAATGCCTAACATATAACACATGCTTCATGAATATTTGTTGAATAAATGAATTAAATGCCTATCAAGTTATGGTAAAATATGTTTTTTAGAATAATAACTGAGCAAGAAAGTAATTCACTCAGTTAGAATAAGTTTAATTATGATAAATGCCACCTGTTACTAAGATATATTTTGTTCTCTGACTACTTAAGAATCTTGCTGAGGGAGCTGCCTTCTGAGCACCTTAGCAGTTTTCATGTGCAAAGATTGTGAAGGCAAAGTGTTAGGTGATTATTTATTCTGACAAGATTATCAGGCCGAGGGGATCCCGGGCCAACCTGCTACTCTAAGCTCTGTGCTTTCACATTCTCACTTCCGAGTAGTATCAGGAGTAGCTTGAGTAGAGTTTACGTTTCCTCCTGTTGCTGTTTTGTGAAACTGATGGTCTGGAGTCAGTGTGACAAAAACAACTGAAGCACAAATGCTGTTTTCCCATCTTGATTTTTTGAAAGAAAATCCTTAAAACTGGTGTTCAGAGCCAATTTTATAAGCAGGCACTTTGGAGGGATTCCAGTGGTCCTCGTCTCAAGGTGCTTGTTGACTACTAGCTAGTAACACGTACGTTCAGACATCTATTTACTGTGCAAAACATGATGTCAAGGTCAGAATTGCTAAGAGAACCCTGAGGAGGGAGTGATGACTTCTGATAAGAGAGAAAAGGGACTTGCTGTCATGGAAGGCACCTGATCTGTGTCCTGAAAATGCAAGACTTAGTAGGTGAAGGGCAGGTGAGAATGGCTCCCTAAGAGAACTACACCATATCTACATAAAAGCAAGAGGGTTCAGGGAGAGGAACAAGAGATGATTCGAGCGTAGGTGAAATGTAAAGAAATTTGATAGGAAGAATACGGGCATTGGCGCTAATGAAGAAGTGGATGGTGGAGGACGAAATGTAGCAGATTATACATATATATTACTATATCTATATATTACTATATCTATATATTACTATATCTATATCTATATCTATATCTATATCTATATATGTATATTACAATCACCAAGAGGCAATATACATGGTATACAAAATGTAGTGATTTTCAAGATAGAATATAAACTTACATATTCATCGGTAACTTACTGTGAAATCTAAATATTCAGAATCAGATTTTTCTGAATCATTGTTAATGTACAGCAGCAATCAGTGTGCAAAACATAAGGTGAACTGTTCAAACTATTTTGTATGGCAGATTTTAAAACAGTTTTTTCTCCCTCACCCTATCTATTCTTTAAAATCATAACACTACACCCCTTGTAGTTGTGTTACTGATCAAGTGACCATATCTTAGTCTCCATTTATATCTGTGTAAAAGCAGTATACAGTTGCTTACTTGTTGACTTCTTTGTTGTTGTTAATATATACTTGAAGTGTGAGAAAGGTCATAATTTTTATAAAATTTATTCACATTATTTTTTGGGAACTTAGTAAGTGGGTAAGTATCTCCATGGATTCCAATATTTTGGAAAACATAATAAAGAGTTCCTTCTCTTCACACTATTAAATTTCAATCCTTCAGCCTTTGCCTTGCACTCTTCCTCCATTCACCTGTCCCCAGTGTCTTCTCTTCCATGTACACAGTAGACAGTGAGGCTGGAAGAACCATTATTGCAAGCTGACTGAGCTCCCAGCAGTGGTAATAAAATCCACCAGGTCACTGCAGGGCAGAACAAGGAGGGAGTGGCCAGCACTGTTTTGCCCAATATAGTAGCTACTAGCCACATGTGGCTGTTTAAATTTAAATTAATGAAAATCAAATGAATGAAAATTCTTTACTTCTAGCCACATTTCAAGTGTTCAGTAGCTACAGTTATCAGCTCAGGTTTATAGAGCATTTCCATCACTGCAGAAAGTTCTCTTGGACAACGTTGGACTCTAATGTTAGATCTGAGTATAATACTAAGTTGTTAAATAATTGTCGATCGATTATCTATTCTCTCTGGGCCTCCTTTTTTTTATGTAACATTATGATAAACACAATAACACTGGCTTTCCCTACCTGAGGGAGCATACAAAGAAACGTTAGCTAAAAACCTTTTCTAACATTGTGTTAAAAATCACTATAAAGTGTCACATGTCACTGTATTATTTTTGGGGGCTCATGTTTTGATGGTGGGGATTTCCATCCTGCAGTAATTTTTTTTAGGTCTGCATCATTATATCCCAGGCGGAACATTTTGGGGACTGTTAATGTGGAGGATACCAACCCCGTTTACTATTGTGCTTTCTTCAGTCTTCGTTTGGGAGGGAAAATCATTTAAACTATGGACTCACATGTAACATTGGATGAAACAGCTCAGAAATGTCCAGAATGTGAATCTAACTCTAATGAAAGTTGAACAGCATGTTGATAACTATTCTTCGAATAGTAATTTTGTCTACAGCACTTAAAATCTAAAAGACAATTAACATGAAAAATAACGTGTTTCTTTCAGTGATGTTTACATAAGTCTTGGTTCCATGACATGCCCATTTAGGTGAAATGCTTGTCTTGAATCCTTGTAAGGCAGGATGCTACATTACAAAGGTCATACGCAAATGGCTGTTGAAATATCTTTAGCAGCATAAAACATTTAATTATATGATTTTCTGCCTCACTGTGAATTATTAACTTTTTATTAACTTTTCCTTCTCCATAAAATGACATTTTGTATTTTTTAAATGAGTTGTGTGATTAACTGCCATGGATATTGGGATCAAATTATTCTGTAGATAGCGCACTTGCCTAATAGAGGCTGGCTGTCTAGTATTTATTCAGGGGACAGAACACCCCACAGAGCCTGACATTGATGCCCATGGGGACAGGGAAGCTCATGAAGGTGTAGGCTTGTGTCGTCAATGGCTTATAAGGGGTCCGGATATGTGACTTTAAGGGACCCTCAGATTTTATATAGTCAAGTTATAGTTCTCTTGAACACACCTTCTTGTACTCCTTTAAAGATACTATCTGAATGAAGAAAAATATAAAATAGGCTTCTGCAATGTAAAGAAACATGACCCTTCTCAAGTTTCATTCGAAGAACCCATTTGTGCCAGATTATATGCTTGGAGCTTTTGATCTATTTGGAGAGATGTGTGTGTGTGTGTGTGTGTGTGTGTGTGTGTGTGTGTGTTTTTATGTGTTTACATCACAGTGAAGGTATTTATTTAAAAACTGGAGTGTTGATGTGTCTTGATCCCTCCTCTTTTCTCATAGCCCTCATCAGTAAACTGGGGCCCTTAAAAACTGCAAGGTATTATAATGGACTGGAATGAATTTTATCTGTAATACCAAGGTTTTTATGTTATTGTCTTAACAACATGAGAAGTGGTAATTCAGAAACCTGGGTGCTTTCTTCAACCACTATTCATGTTACTGATTACTGTAAAGACAATTTAAGATTATAGGCAGTTTGGAAAAAGGAAGGAAAAAGAATAATCCATAGTCCTACCCCTCAAATATGGTTGTAGTGGCCACTACTTTTTTATTTTCCTTTTCATCTTCTCCCTATTCATTTTAGAAGATTTTTACAGATAAAAACAATCATGGGATAGCAGATGGAAATAGGTATCTACTCCCTTTTGTTTTTATTCTCACATAAGAAATGGAAACACTTGCTTAAGATTGAAGATAAATTGTTCTGATGTTTTAAAAAAGATATCCATTGTCTGATTTTTCTCTAGACACCCGCATTGATAGGACAGTAGACATTCTGACAGCCTCTGAGCCCTTGTGACATTCCACGATAGAAATGTTGGTGATAAAGAGCTCTCTTGCCAGTGAACCCTTTCCCAGGTACTGAGAGATTGAGAGGAAATAGTTGACTAAGTTGATGATAGAAGTTTTTTTGTCCATTTTGGAATATGAATTTTGCATTAGAGCATTAACATGTTTATTCAACCATTCAACCAATATTTGTTGAGTGCCTAGGACATACCATTTACCATACAATTCACCAGCAATTGAATGGTGAGAAAGGGAGAAAATGTCTGCTCTTGTGCAGCCTCTAGGCTTGTGTATGAGACATACAATTAAACGAGCAGTTACAATCCAGTGAAACCAATGTCATTGCAGTGAAAATAGCTTTTAGTGCATATTAAAAAATCTAGGAGGTCAGAAAAGCCTTTGGTGAAGAAACTTAAAGGATGAATAGTTTTTCAGGGAAGGAGTAAATACTGGTGTTCCAGAGAGAGAGAGAAGATAGTGTGCATGAGCTTAGAGAAAAAGCAGAGAGCATGGTGGTGTGTGGTGAAGAGAGAGAGATTTTGCTGAAAGCTAACACTGAAGTTGGCAAGGGCATCACTCCAAAGGCCCTCCTGTGCAACCTAGACCACCTTATGAAAAAGTCGTGCAGAGAAAGTTGGGGAAAGCTCAGCGAGTTTTAAGGAAGCATGTGGTGAGGAGAGAATTGCATTTTAGAAAGATCACTCTGCCAGAAGTACAGAGTAATCAAAACTAAAGGGACTGAATGCACCCCTGTGTTTGAGAGATAATACACAGTTTGTTTAACAATGTATACATACATAACACATACGCACATGTAAATGCAGACATAGATCTAGGCCAGAATCAGTAATCAGTAATCATATGGCACTTGTTTATTGGGCATTTAACATGTGCCAACAGTTGCACATAGAATGTCTTATTCTCTCAAAATCCCTGTGGTATAGATATTATTATTTATAAGTCAGAGAAAACTCAGGCTCAGAAGGGATCAGCAAGTTGCCTAGACCTCTCTATCACTAGAAAGCCCATATTGTGTCTACCATACTGTGCTCCTTTGTTATTTAACCAAGAGAACTGATATGGACGATTGTTGAGGTTTGATAGATTGAAAAAGCAAACTCAGATTGAGTCAGTTCTCACCTCCTAACATATAAAGAGAGGTTGTCAACTAGCCAAATGACTGAGATCTGCAGTTTAACCCATTCTGCTTCCAGGGAGGCCTGCAGTTCCCCAGAAGGTAAAAGTTCTTGTCCTTTAACTTCTCATGCCTCTCAAAAGCTAATTTTTCAATATCCCAATTAGCCCACAGATAATTTCCTTACATTCCAACCTTGGCTCTTACCTCACAGTTCTTGAATAAAACATTTGAAAGCTAAGACTGTTCTGGAAATGGAACTGATCCTGGAAATGTTAACCACTCTCTTTCTTGTTTGAATTCAACAATTTTGCCTACAAAGCAGAAGAGAAATAGACATGAATCTGTATTTTTTGGTGTAAAAAATTAGACAACCTCCCTCTCTCTGTGTCTGTCTCTGTCTCTCTCTTCCCCCCCCCCACACACACACACATACCTGACATTTGAGGAAGAGAAATTATGAAGCAGAAATTTGTAGACAGACTTTCTCTAATAAATATATTTTCTAGCTTCAGTCCTGGGTCTTTGCCAACACTGGAGGTATCAAATAACTGGAATGTCATTTATGTGTCCCTTTGTACATTTAAGACATTTCCAACTTCTCTCCCTATGAGCATCTCCTTTGATCCCATCAATAAACCTGTGAATTCACTGAAAGTTGGACTTGGGAGGTGAAAATTCTGTTCAGTGATCACAATAAAATTGGTTTGGCTACAAAATAGCTTTTAGCTTTGTACTCTCAAAGAAAATAATGCCCAAAGAAGAGTTTTCTTATAGTATGAGAAGATGGCATTTTGGACTCTCTGCCCTGAATCCCTGATAGCTTTTCTTAGTATTTTTCTAATTTTTAGTCTTGCATTTCTGTTTGCCTTACCATTCTAACAGTAGACTGCCCCATGCCAAAGGATATCACTTCATAAATACTTGTTACTTCATAAATACTTGTATTGTTTTTAATAGTCTGTAACTCATTTCCTAGTTCCTCATTTTTTCCCTTACAGTTAATATGTTTACTGCTGAAAATTTAGAAGGTATTTCTAGGTAAAAAAAAAATTTAAAAAATTCTCCAGAGATAATTTTGCTGCTTTCTCTCTCTTGTGGACTTTCTCTCTCTGTATGTGGTTGCATATTATACACAAACATGCATTTCTCATATACATATATATATAGGAGAGAGATGTATGTGTATATATAGATGTATATATATGTATATATATATATATATATACACATCTCTCTCTCTCTCTCTCTCTCTGTGTATATATATATATATATATATATATATATATATATATATATATCACATGTCTCTTAATAGGTTCTTCTTATAAATATTTTCAGTTATTTTTTTCAATTGCCAATGAAACGTAGATTCAACTGAATTACTACTATGTGCCGGGAATTTGACTAAACTCAATTCTAGAGTTGTAATGAGAAAGAGTAGTTGTTCCTAATGGTGTCTAATAGATAACAGATAAAATATTGAATCATAAGTGATATGTAAAACATTTTAAGCTTCCAAAATATTTTTTCTGATGATTATATATTCTATGTGTATTAGATATATATATTTGCTATCTTAAAAATGTTGCAGTGACTATATCCTTATAGATTACTCTGTAATACATCTATATTTACTTGATTTGATTTTTCTTTTTACTTAGACTTTATTTTTTAGAGCAGTTTCAAGTTTAAAGAAAAATGGAGTGGAAAGTTCAGAGAGTTCCCATATAACCCTTTGTGTTCTTAAACATTAGGATAACAACTTGTGTTAGTATGGTATATTCCTCACAATGGGTGTATCAGTCTTGACACATTATTATCCACTAAGATCCATAGTTGTAATAGGGTTCACTCCTTGTGTTCTGCAGTTAAGTTGTTCTGACAAAAACATAAAGTCTTTATTTGCGTAAGTATTCATTTTACAGATTAGTTTCACTTCTCTGGAAAGTTCCTGTGTTCTACTCGTTTTTCCCCCACTGGATATTTATTTTAAAATAATATATTCCAAAGGTTTCCTTAAGCTTATCCTTAAGTTTCTTTAAACTGAAAGTCTTTGCCTTATTATATTTATATTTGGTGTCTTATAATAACTAACTGATACTTCATAAACTGTCCATATTACATTGCCTCAGGCTCAGTCATTGATCTGTTCAATTACTTCACATATATTTTTCAAATAGGGTAATATTTCATGACTATACTTTTCATGGTAAAATTTGTTCATTTAACAAATATTTAGTTGGTATGCCTACTGTATTTCAAAACTGGGGTACAAACTGGAATGTAATGGAAATTGAGTTGAGCAAAGCATTTCCCACATAGAGTTTACAGTCATGGAAGAAACACAGTGAACCAGCAGTTACAACACAGTGTAATGATTATATTGATAGAAGAAACTCAAAACTAAAGGAGCGCAAAGGTAGAAAAAGCACAACACCGAAGGGAAAACAATTGGAAGAGTGTGAGTTCATGGATGAAAGAAGGTGAGTTCCCTCTAGATGGCGCTCAGATTTAAATTGGGGTCTTATGCCTTGCTCACTGTATTTTTATTATAAACCCTAACTATAGTGGCCAGAAGTTGCTCATACATCTTATCAGGGTAGCTTCCAGGGACAGCCAGGAAATCAGGTATCTGCTTATCAGTCATCAATCCAGATAGTAAAGATGGAGCAAAGCAACTTGATTGTGAGACCGTCGTTTTGTTGGAAACTGCATAGTGCCATTCCAGATATAAAACGGGAAGGGACATTTTTTATGGGGCACTGCATGCCCCAATTGAAGGCAATCCTTCTTATTTGCTTCCTTTTCACTTTATTTGCTCTTGCCTTTATTACTCTTCTTTCTTCTTTGTATTATATTACTTTGGTCCAAATCTCATTTCCCCTTTTATTGTGCTCAATGATTTCCACGATTGACTTTATCTGTTTGAGATCTGATATTTTGCACATAGTAAGAGATCGGTAACTATTTCTTGAATTCATGTTTCCTTTTGTAAGTGAGCCTGGTCCTAAGAGTGATAATCAAAAAAAAGGGTGCATGTAAGCTGGACAGGGTGTCGGGTAAAAACGTATCTGCTCCATGTGGTGGTAGAGACTCAAAACTTCAAGGAACTTTAGGAGATCTTCCTTGGACTCTGTGTCCAGCCAGGTTCTATCTAAGTTAACAAAGAAACACAATGCTTTCCCTGTTGGAAATTTCATGAATATGTAATTCATGAAAGAAGGAGAGAATTACTAAGGTCTCATTTTTTACTGCCATGGGTAAAATTTTGTTTTAGCCAACAGAGAATTGTGTAAACTGGCAGCAGCACATCACCTTAACCAAAGCACTAAAAGTGTACCATCTGTCCTTTCTGAACCACACTGGGAGCTTAATGAAAGAACCTGCATCTGACTGAAACTGGTTTGAATACCAATTCCTAATTCATTAATTGAGGAATAAAGTTCCTAATGCTTTAGACAACTAATATAGGAACTCAAATGTTTGTTTATGCCAGTAATTTTAAAAATAAAAAAAAATGTGGCCGTTTCCTTCTTTTCTTCATTTTTAGAAAGGGACTCTTATATAGAAGGCCAAAACATAAAACAGATAAAAGTGAGATTGCTCTGGCCAAGATGGAGTTGAGTTGTCCAAAGCCCCCTCCTTTCTCTCCTACCTGCTCTTTGGGCCTTCCTTCTTTTTTCTACTCTCCCAGTCACCTCTGATTTCCATAGAACCAAGGTTTCTGCTGATCACACTTAGAAGCCAGAGGCTGTACAATCCAATTTTCTAGTGTTGGCTCCAGAGCTTAGCCCTTAAAATCACAGTTGTTTCCCAGGAACATCTTCACACTCACACAAAATATTGATATTATTATTGGTAGTTTGGGGAAAGAAGACAGGAGTGAGGTATTTTATGTATAGCAGAATGTTCAGTTACTGCTTTTTCCTTAACTCTGAACAAGGTTGTTCAGTAAGAGGAGGGGAGCCCTGGTGATTCCCCCTCTACCCGTAAAAGCAGATCTTTCCTTGTGTTACTGATAGATGATATTAGTCTATTAATCAACCAAATTACACCAAGAACAGAGAGCGTAGTCAGCAAAGGCTTAAAAACCAGAGATAATGTTGGAAAGTTACACCAGACCTTTGAATGATGAGTTCACCAGGTAGAATGTGGAAGGGATACTAGGAAAAGGGAATAGCAATTGCTAGAGCACACAAGGGACAAGAGCACATTCTGTGTGGCTGCACCTCCACAGCCTGCATTGCTAAGCGCCGGAGTGAACTCGGGAGGCGAGGCGTGTGAGGGACTGTTGTCCTAATCAGGAGTTTGTGTCTGCCTCTGCATGGGAAGAAATAGGATTTGGGGGAAAGCTGTTTAAAGTTGCTTAGCCAGTAGGAATTCAGCAAACATTTTCAGCAGGAAAAAACAAACAAGCTGAAAATAGGGAGTCATCAACTTTAATGGACAAAAACATCAAAATAATAATGCAGGAGGTAGGATAAAATGAGAAAACTGTTTAAGTCACACATGAGGTTTTAGAAGTGATATAGTAAAAGGGAATTTTTTTTCATAATTCTAGCTATAACCTTTCATTTAACTATCTTGTGAAAACTTTTCTTGATCATGTGTTTCCTATTTCTCTAAAACAATACAAGGGGTGCCTGGGTGGCTCAGTTGATTAATCATCTGATTCTTATTTTGGCTCAGGTCATGATCTCAGTTTGTGAGATTGAGCCCTGCAAGCCCTGTGTGGGGTTCTACCCTGACAGTGAGGAGTCTGCTTGGGATTCTCTCTCTCCCTTTCTCTGCCCCTCCCCACTTGCACACTCTCTCTCTCTCTCAAAATAAATAAATAAACATTTTTAAAAATTCAATATATTCGATCGATTTTAAAAGCCAAAGAGCTCTTTACTGATAGAGTTGTTGGGTTCCTCAGTGAGTCTACCTCGGCAGACTTGCCCCATAGGTAAACATTCTCACCCTGATTAAAGCACAAGAAATAATAAAGCAGTTAGATTAAGAATGCTCCAAGTGATAACTGAGTGATTTCACTGACTGGTATTCTGTTAGTTGTGTGAATGTATGTTCCCATTTTCTCCCAGTGCCCTGTAGGGAAGCCAGATTGAATAACCTAATGCAATAATAATAATAATTTTTGAAAAGGTCATAACCATTTGCTTCCTAAAATAATTGATTACTTTGTTGCATGGACAGATCTAGAATATGTGACAAAGAAAATTTAAGGATGCCATTATACATACATTTGGTGTTTGCATTTAGTTAAATGATAATTTACAAATTCTAAGCATCCTAGTGAATTGAAGTCTTTGTTTTTAACTCTTGGTAATTCAGTGCATTTTCTACCTGGAATTTGAGTCAAAATGGCTAACGAGAATTGTAAAATTATTAGAGTAGAAGTGCAGCTACAAGCCACACACTTATTATTTAAAAATAAAGGAATAATTAAGCAATTATTTTATTTTCCTGCCCTGACCCAAACACACACACACACACACACACACACGTACACATACAGATGTACACAACTTGATTATATTTTTTCCCATTTGTAAACCTTCACCAATTCTCTATCACCCAAAATCTTGACTTTGTCCTAGAAGATCCTTTCTAATCTGGCCTCTCCCTATCTTTCCATCTTCAAGTTTAGCCTCTGTGTCTCTGCATCCTTTGTACCTATCAAAGTAAACTTCTCACTCAGCTTATCACAAGACAAGGCTGTAAGAATGAAACAACCCCCTTCTTAAAAAGCCTTTCCAAGACCCTGGGGTGGCTCAGTCAATTGAGTGTCCGACTCTTCATTTCAGCTCAGGTTATGATCCCAGGGTTGTGGGATGGAGCCCTGTGTCAGGCTCCGCACTGAGTATGGAGCCTGCTTAAATTTCTCTCCCTCTCTCTCTCTTTCTTTCTCCCCTCCCCTGCTCTCTCTTGTGTGCTCTATCTAAAAAAATATTTTTAAAAATTAAAAAAAAGCCTTTTGATGAGGTTAGTAGCAGTGACCAATTTAACCTTGACTATGGAGCTCAAATGTATCATTCTTCAGGTCAAAAATTTAAGAATATCAATTCTCTGTCCAAAACGATTAAAGTGCCATACATTTGACATTGGTTATTCATAGTTATGATTCACAACAACCTCTTGAGGTGAGTTTTATCTCTATTTTAGAGAAATCAGAGGCCCAATACAAGTGATGGTGTGTGACCAAAGGTGCAATCAGATCTATCAGTACCTATTATATTTCTATTACATTAAACTACTTTCTATGAGGGCTAAAGGAGAGGGGGAAGTCTCACAGGGCAGTCAGAGTTCTCACTTGGAAGCCTTGTGCAACATCATTAATTGATAAAGAAATCATAAGAGAATGAAAGTTTTCATGGGAAGAATATAAACTTTGTTCTTATTTTGAAATGTTATCAGTGAGCAATAACAATATATTGAGATGGATGTGTACAAGAGAAAATTAGCCATACATAGTCAGACTTAGACTTGAAAATTTCAGAATTAGCAGTATTTATTTCATTATATATAGAGACTGAGAGTGAGAGAGTGGGAGAAAGAGGCAGAGGGGGAGAGAGAGAATCTTAAGTAGGCTACATGCTTAGCACAGAGCCCAACATGGGACTTGATCCCACAACCCTGGGATCATGACCTAAGCCGAAATCAAGAGTCAGATGCTCAACTGACTGGACCACCCAGGCACCCCAGGAATATTTACATGGGAGAAGAAATGGTGGGCATGGATGAGATTACCCAATTGCTGCTAAATCTGAGGCTAATGTATAAAAGGGAAACTTAGATTTATTTTATGATGATTTCTAGTTGTCTGGAGAAATTTTAACAGCGTCTAATTTTCACAACTGAGAGTTAGTTTTGATTAAATGACTACTATAAATTTAAAAACTGTACAGAGCTCAAAATTTATTGCCTAATATGTGAGAAAAGAGATAATATTGGTCATAGAGTTCAGGAGTTCTTTACTAACGACACCTATGAGAAGCTGTTAAAGTGTATCAGTTAATCTCTCTAAACCTTAGCGTAATACCAGCTATTAATAACAACAGCAGTAATGTACTCAGATGGGACCACTTGCCCCTTGCTTCCTAGGGAGTTGTAAGGATTCAAGAAATGGTTCCACGTTAATGGAGCCTTGCTTGCATGGTACATATATTGCTTTAAAATTTTTGGCATGGGCCTCTACATTACATCCTGCAGTTGTTGCAATGAAAAATGAGAGAACTGGGACATCACAGATGTTGAAACCTATTTGTTGAGGTACTGGTAGAGCAAATGCAATATTATAACCATCAATTAAACCCAAAGCATCAAAGTAATTTCAAAGTTCAGCACTGACTGTCACACTGGTTTTGAATTTTAACACTGTTATTTTAAAGAAAGATGAGAAATCAATGTCATCAGGTCTTCGAATAGAAGATCTTGTATTGTGTTAGGCTGAGAAGTCATTCTGTAGGGCAACAGAAGCCCTGAGAGTGGGTTACATATGTGAGCAACCTGCTCAGACTTAACTTATGGAAAGTGTAACTCAGAGAGAACCATTGAGGGCCATCAGAGACTGGTGGGGGGTGGAGAGAGGGGCTGCTGCAGGTAACACGGTTCTCATTCGAGAAGGAAATAGGTAATGGGCGCATTAATCTGGGACTCAGGATGAACTGCAATTGTTCAGTGTCTCTAGCTTTTCTTTTCATTATAAAACAAACTAAAGGTTGAAAGAATGGTGCAATGCATACTCACGTATCTCTCACCAAATTCGCCATCGGTAACATCTCATGCTGAACTTCCCTTTTGCTGAACCATTTGAAAACAAGCTGCAGATGTCATAACATTTCACTCACAAATACCTCAGTATGCATATTTCAAGAATGAGCCACTTCTCTGGCAGAGCTTCAGCACCGTGACAATACCTAAGAAAGTCAACACGAATTCAGTAACATCACCAATACACAGCCTGTACAGATTACCCCAGTTGTCTTAAAAATGTCCCTTATGGCTATATTTTGTCTTTGTATTTGTGTGTGTTTTGTTTTTATATATTATATCCAACCAATATTCATAGAGTCACATTATTTCTCCTTGGTGTCTCTTCATCAAGCAACAGTCTCTTTCACTTGCATTGTTTTTCATCTCATTGAATTATTTGAAAGTCAGGGTCAATTGTTCCAAATACCACACAGTCCCCATTTGTCTGACACTCTCCTCCTGGCTAAACTTAAGGCAAACATTTCAGGCAAGACCACCCTATTGGTGGTAGTGTAGGTCTCTCATAGCATTACATCACATTCACACTGTTACTTGGTTAAGACTAAAACCATGAGATAGTCTCCATTGTAAAGGTATCTTTATGGTTTAATGATCTTCTCTAAGTCAATTATTATGACAGTGGTTCTGTATTTGTAGATGCGATTTTTCTGTAAAAGAGCTTCTCTTCCCTTCCCTTCCCTTCCCTTCCCGCCCCCTCACCTCCCCTCCTGTCCCCTCTTCTGTTTTCTATTTTCTCTTCTCTTTCTGTCTCTGCCCATTTCCTTCTCTTATTGTTATGTGCACATGGTTCCTCTCCTTCCTTTTTTTTTTTTTAATTTAAATGTGTTACGTTCCATTAACATCATCATTCTTTTCTGATGTACAGTTTGTTCCAATTTTGTTACTGGGATCTCCTTTAAACTGGCATCTGTGTTCTTTTGTACTGTCCCCATTAGGCTTTTAACATCTCCTTATTTTCTGGCACAACAAGGTGTTCCAGGCTCACCTTGTACTCTTTCTGCCCCAGACTGGAATCAGCCATTTCTCCAAGAAGCTCTGGTTCTTATTATTAGACAATGCTAATTAGGAACAAAAATCTAAATTCTGAAGGTTCATTGCCTCTGGTATGTCATTATTCTTGGCCCTTTCAGGGGATTTAGTTAGGAAGAAAAATGCATGTGTATGTGAGCTCATGTGTGAGTAGATTCATACTGGTGGTTCACATTGAAATACAGTCCTACAGTGTTCTTTCTCACTTCTTCTCTCTGATACCTTTTGAGTTTATTCTGAGACAGAAAGAGACAGAGCAGGGGTGGGGAAGGGAAAGAGAGAAGAGAGAGAGAGAATCCCAGGCAGGCTCTCCACTGTCAGCACAGAGCCCAACATGGGGCTCCAATTCATGAACCTGAGCTGAAATAAAAAGTCAGATGCTTAATCCATGAGCCACCCAGGCACCAACCCTCTCTATATTTGTATTTCTCTTCTCCTATAGTGAATTATCTTGCTTCCCCCAAAATATCCATATTTGTCTCTTCAATCCCAGAATGTGTCCAAAGTAGTTTCTTTATTGTACCACCAAGATCACTACAAGTAAATCATCTAAATAAAGTTTGAGATTGTTTTTAGTTCTTTTTATTCTTAAGCTATATTGTACGTTGGTTTTACAGTAAAAATACTGTACTTAGGATTACTTGAATTAATTTTTTCCTGGTGTGAATATTTTAGCAATTTTTCATGGAATCAAAATTACTTTATTCTCATTTTATTCACTTCCAGAGTGTTTTTTCCTTTTGTATTTGTTATATTTTTGAATAATTAATCCATTTCTGTTTCTTGAAAGTTAAAACTATATGAGGTAATAAACTTAGAGAAATCTTTTTTCAACGTTATTTTTATCAAAAAATCTCCTTTGGCCCAAGACAATGAAGTAAAAAAAAAAAAAATGTTGACTATCTGTTGAAGCTGAAATGCTTTTAAAAGTTCTTCCAAAAAGATACAAACCTGAAATGAGATCACAGTATGTGGGGTGATTTCAGATTAGGAAAAAAAGGGCCACTTAAGTAATGTTGCAGATTGAAGCTAAAGCACAAAGAAGAAAGAAAACTACAATTGGTTTATTTTGGAGAATTTTGATGTGTGTCAGCTAAGCCTGGGCCACTTATAGGTCCCATGCTGGTGTATTTGGATGGGTTGATCTAATGTTGTTAAGAAGCTCCAAGTTTAGAACTAGGCCACTCAGCTCTGAGAGAAATCACTAAACCTCATTGAATGATATTCGACCAAGTCTACAATCTGGCTTCTTCTCTTTCTGTGTTTCAACTCTTCGTGTCATCTTTGCTCTGTCTGCTACAGCCACCCCAACTCATGCGCAGTCCCTTGCACACATGCTTTTATCATTTCTGTATTTTTGCGCATTGGTTGGAATGCCCCTCCTCTGGAGTACTTTTCACCTGGAAGCTACTACTTCTAAATACAAGTCTTTATGTAGACATTAGATATTATGTTTCCTTCCTGTCCCTCAACATTTGTTTATCCATTACCTACTAAATGTTAGGAGAGCTCATAGTATTTCACCAAATATACATACACTCTCAATTATTCCAATCTGGCTTTGTGTTTGCTTTATCTGTTCTAAACTGTGAGCTCCTTGAGGGCCAGCTTCAGGGGCCCAGCACAATGCCTAACACATAGGGGTGTCCAGTAGATGTTTGCTAAAGACCAAGTGAGAATTACCAAAGAGGAAGGATCATGATTTCTTCCTTTGTAGCCCTCATGTGGAGATAAAATATGCACACAAACTACAACTTTTAAAAGCTATTAGCTTCTACTGTCCTTTGATCATTTTGTCTTGTTTTTTCCCTAGTGCTAGGATTATTTTCCCTAGTCTCTAGGATAATATTGGTATATCTTATTCGTCTGAGCTTCATGAAAATGCAATTAATGTAGGCAAGCTTGGCTATTTGATTTCAAAATTAATTGTTTTGTATTGTAAAGATACTATTTTAAAGTAGGTACACCTGGAACCCAAGTTGTAATGATAAAAACAGAGCAAAACACAATTTAGTAAACAATTCAGATCTTACAAGTGATATTGGGGAATGAAATCAGAATATATGTTGTGGTGATCTCAAGAGGAGAGAAATTATTTCAGATGTGCCAGAATAAAAAGGGATTCTTGAGTCATCCACAGATGAATTAGTCATCAACTAAAAATATAGAATATGCAAGAAAAAATATTGCAGAAGATGAAAAATAGAGCAATTATGTATTTGAAATATAGCACAATCAAGAACTTTTTAGGCAAGTATCAGGGTAGCAAGCACAGTACAAATACACAGCTATGGGGATAAAAGAGAATATGGACTATAATCCATTCTGGAACATGGAAGTGGTCTGTTTTCAAGAAGCAACACTAACATAACTTAGAAAATCTAAAACAAATGTAAATTTTACATATTTGATCCCAAAACATGCAGATTTAAAAATATAACCAAATGTTACTGTTGCATTCAAATGATTAACCTGTCTTTACTTAAACACCATTATGGTGCAGGTGCAATATGAAGACAGTAAGTCAATGCAGAATGTTTTGTACAGAGGTACTTGAGCATCAGAAAAACTGAGTTTGGTTCTACCACTTACTGAATGAGCAACTTTAGACAAATTACATGACTTCTCTAAGGCACAGTTCATTCTTTAAAAAAAAATAAAGGCACAGTAATAATTACCTCAAAAGATTATTGTGTGGATTAAATTAGAAAATATGTGAAAAACATTAGCACAAGGCTTCAAATATAATACATACTCAATAATCCTTTTTGAAGATCTGGCTTTTTCTCTTAATTTTTTGAATAATGGATGTTCAGCTCTTCAAAGATGAAAATATTAAAAGATTTCTTCACCTTTTAAATAACAATATATTTTCAAAAAACAAAACAACATATTCCATACTCTGCAGTCTTCCTAACCTGCATAAAAAGTACAAAAAAGAATTTTTGTTATCCATAAGACTCATTGTTATGATCATTTGTTAATCACATTTTGTTTTAATACAACCATGTTTTCTAAAGTTTTTAAATCATTACAATTATTTGCCTCTTTTGTAAATGACACTATATCATGTACGGTTTTATGTCTTCTTTTTTTTAATTTAAAAAGAGCATGCACAGGTGGGGGGGAGAGAGAGAGAGAGAGAGAGAGAGAGAGAGAGAGAGAAGAGAGAGAAGAGAGAGGGAGAGAGAATCTTAAATTGGCTCCATGCTCAGTGTGGAACTCGATCCCATGATCCTGGGAACATGACCTGACCTGAAATCAAGAGTCAGACACTCAACCAATTGAACCACGCAGGCGTGCCCTGTATTACTTCTCTTTTTTGCCCACATAGTCATTGCCTTTGCTCATTGATGGCAGTGTGACTCGGTCACAACCATCTCTTCTAACTTTCTGTTTCTATTCTGAAGTATGCTTGGATTGAGTTTGCTTCAAAATCTGTCTCTAAAATAAGAGGACACATACTGTACATGAATGCCTGAAAGGCTGTCTTAAAAGAGATGCAGAGAGTTCAAGGATTCTGTGGCCTACAATTTGTTTGGAAACCTTTTTTTTTCCTTCTAGTTATTGAGAGTATATTTTGTTTAATTTGGAGTTTGAGACCTATGAATGCTAGAAAAAGAAACATTACTACAATTGTTTTCATTTGGTTCATTTATTATACTATGGCTCATAAATGGTGATACACAAATTTATATCAGAAAGAAAGCTCTGTTGTCATTGTTCAGAAAATGAGAAATCCATCAATTAGATTTCCATCATTATAAATGACAAAAGGAGAGAATTGTTAAGAAAAGCAAGTGTAAATATTGCTTTATCAAGTCCTCAAATTACTTTCATGTTTTCTTTATTCTACTTAGAGGATATTATTAATAATGTCATTTACTGTTTGATTTTGAGCATTTTGAAATCAAGCGTATATGATGTTTGGTATGGAAAATCATGAGGACATCCCCACACATTAAGGTCGAGGCCACTTGACTTCTTTGTGCTCTAATTAAGCTCAATACTTACTTTCTTTCTTAGAGGGCCCAAATAAACATTCTTTTCTTCAGATGACTTTGAGTATTTTTTTTTTACCACTGTCACCAATGTCATTTATTTGTTCCTGTCTATAATAAATTATAAGTTATATAGCATGGTGAAGACTGAAACTGCTCTTTCTTTACTAATCTTCTTTTTAATGTTTATTTTTATTTTTGAGAGAGAGAACACATGGGGGAGGGGAAGAGAGAGAGAGGGGGACAGAGGATCTGAAGTGGGCTCTGTGCTGACAGAAGAAAGCTGGATGTGGGCTCGCACTTATGAACCATGAAATCATGACCTGAGCCAAAGTCTGACACTTAACGGACTGAGCCACCCATTCACCCCTTAGTAATCTTGCTTCTAACTTCTCCAACTCCTACTTTCTATACCTCAATTTCTAGAAGAGTCCTGTATGCTGTTAGTGATCAAAGTGACTAACATTTAATAAATTGTGCCCAGGCTATAGTCTTCTCTCAATGGTAGGTTTAAATTTTAGTAGTCCAGTTGGTTCAAATGAAATTAATTGAGTGAAGTACCTGGCTCTTTAGGTGCCTTACATCCTGCTAATTTTTTGTGAACAAATTGATTAGTAATACTTCTGTTACCATTCATAATGATTTAAAATTAATAAGTTAAAATATCATGGGGGGAGTTTTTAATTATGGCTTTAATCTCCATATCCATTGTTGTATCTTTCGTATTAAAGTATTTGTTCTTACTGCATATTTTATATAGTTGTGTCAGATTTCCTTGATTGCATGTTAAATGCCATTTTATTTCATATTGTTTTTCATGTTTTCACAACTTTCCTTTCTTTCTTTAACATGGTAATAAACAGAAGAAAAGTGTGAGAAACAATAATGAGAAAGCTGGATGAGTCACATGTGTCTTACTGTTATTGGCCTTAATAGTCTAGCCTCTCTTTCCTTCAACAAGTGCTTTTATTTATTAAGATTTCACTTATGTTTAAAATAATAATCTGACTAATAATAGTATTCACTGTATATTGACTTCTTGCCAATTCCAGGCACTTGGTTAACAAATTTTCATGTCATTTTTAATCTATGCTATCGCCCTGCAGGAAATGTATTATTCAGATGAGCAACTCAAATCTTCAGCAATTTAAATAACTTAATTAACTCATATAGCTACTAGGTGGCTGCAGTGATATTTGATCCCTGGCCTTCCTGAGACTGTTTCCATAACTGCCTGTAGTCTTGATATTTGTATCCATTAATAATCAGCAGTTCCTATTGACTTCTGATAATCAGAAAAAAGGAAATGTGGGATTTACTTGATAGAAGATGTTTAAAAAAAACATAAAAATAGTTGTAATCTGCATGCCATCTAAATATTGCCAGAAAACATTAGGATTAATTGGGGCTTATATGTTCCCCAAACATATACTAGTCAGCCAACTCTCTTTCGAGAAATCATAGAATGTATATTTAAAAAAATATAAAGAGAATAACCAACAGAAAACAACATGAAAACATATGATGTATACTGTATATGTAAAGGTTATTCATCCTGTAAAATTTCCTGTAAAATTTCTATTTTATTGGGTTTCTCTGACAAGAATATCTCTTTCCATTAATCCAGTTAAGAAATAAGGCTCAACATGACGACCCATTGTTCTTTATTATTTTTTTTAAGATTATTTATTTATTTATTTAGAGAGAACATGCGCAAGTGGGGAATGGGCAGAGAGAGACAGGGAGAGAGAGAATCCCAAAGCAGGTTCCTGCACCATGAGTGCAGAGCCTGATGTGGAGCTCAAACTCACGAATCACCAGATCATGACCTGAAGTAAAGTGGGATGCTTAACTGACTGAGCCAGCCACCCAGGTGCCCCTGTCATTTACTCTTATGAGGTCATCTGGTAATGGAAGAAATTAATGCCCAAACCACACTGATAGCTTGCAGGAACCCTTCCTTATTTATTTGGAAGCATGTTTGTGCATAATGACTACAGAACCACCTTGGAGCTAGGCAAGCATGATTGGTAATTCCTGCTCTATGGCTTTGGAACCATGTGACTTTCCCAGTCTTATTTACTTACTTGCAAGCTGGGAAGTCATTACTTCCAGGTAGCAAGGACTGGATGAGTAACAATTTAAAAATACACAATTATTTCTTGTCATCATCCCTGTCATCTTCTCTCTTCACTATTCCATTCACCCTTGTCATCTTAATCCATTTACTTTATTTTTGGCATCCTCTAAACTGAAAATTGAAAGCCAGCTCACAACACAGTTCCTTTGGAAGAGAACATGGGGTTGTAGAATAATAAAATCAGAATCTTAATCTCGGCTCTGTCATTTCCTAGGTTGGGACCTTGATGAAGTCACCTAATCTTTCTATACTTCTGTTTTCTCATTTGTCATATGGGGATATTAATTGTCAGAAAATTATAGTGTTGATGTGAAAATTAGATGAAATTGTTAGCTACCACAAAAGCTAGCACCATGCCTGGCACATACTAGGCCCACAGCAGACAATTGACAGATGTTAATTTGCCCCTTCCCTTTCCTTCACTGGAGCTTTAAATCATAGAATTTTGCAAACTATCTTGTGCATTGGTGGTCTGTTTCTGAATACCAGCATTTTTCAGATTTAACTTTCAACTCCTTTTAAAGGAAAACATTCACGTGAAATCCTACCACTGACATATACATTATTTTTACTCAAAATATAAAAGCACTACATTATGAATTAAATACTAGTGTTTATAATGCCCATTCAATTTTAAGTAGAGAGATTTTTAAATAAAATTTAAATTACATTAACATCCAATAAAACTAAAATAAAATCATTACTGTAATACGATTATTGATGTTATTTTTTCTGAAATTAAATCAGGGTGTGCAACATGAGTATAATTCCGAATATGAGTTTGCATTTAGCATTATTCTGTCTCATTGTACTATGTGATGACTCAAGTCTCCTGTCACTTTTCTTTACTTCTGTTAGTCAAATCCTTTATTTTCTACATTGAGTTATGGTACTACTTAATCTCCACTTCATGTGAATAACCGTCTACATACAGTATGCCACTGTTTTGTTTCTTAAAACTACATGGCCAATAAATCGGATGTGGCTCTGGGCACGGAGATGTGCAACAGTATTTGGCCCTTAGATTATCATCCAAAAGATAAGAACTATTAACTTTTTGGGGTTATCCTTGACGTCAGTTGACAAGGTTTGAAAAATTTATAGACTCCATTATGAGCCCTGTTATCAAAGAATAGCAGATCACTATTTGAAAGATCCTTCCTTATTCAAAGACCAAACAAACAGAAAAAGATGCAAGAACAAAATGAAACCTTTAGTAATTCTTTTGATAACATTATTAAGACAGAAAAAATGGAGATGAAGCAATTTGGGGCAGTGTGAAATGAGTTTTTTTTTTTCTTTTTTTTCTTTTTGGTTTAGTTTTTAGTCATGTTATAGCAAGCATGATTTTTATGCTGTTAAACCCATTTTTCAAAGAAAAAGGTATAAGTAAGATAAAAACCAGTGTTAGGACTATAGCCCTCGTAGTCCTTGCCTTTTTTGCTAGTATTTCAGGGTACATTTTTATTTCAGTAGGGCTAGATCTGGTTCACTTTTATATTCCCTTTAATGCCTAGTGTAAGTAATGCATGTTCCAAGCCATTTATTGAAGGAAGAAGTGATTTTAATCTCTGAAGAGCATTTTTAAAAAGGTTTTATTCTTATCTCCCTGGAGCAGAGTAGGCAGCATATATGTAAGGAAATGAATGAATTAAGTAATACTTTTTAATGTAGTTTCTGGGTTTTCATGATTTGGGTCTAATGAAAGAGTAAGTAATGGATAGAATTAGGAAAAATGTCAAATGTGACTAGACGATTGTGTGATGGTAGATTGATTTAAGTAGATAGATCTACTCTAAGTAGATCCAACAAGTGAGACTGAATGGAATATATGACATGGAATGATGAATGAGAACACTAATGGAAGTATTTAAATTTTTAGAAGTGAGGGAAAATACCCAAAGAGTAGCATGTCCACGGATTTTGAGAGATGAGAAAATATGAACAGTTGAAAGGCTATTAACATGCAGTTCGTCTCTAATACATCCATTTGAAATTTAGCAATGAACAGTGAGACAGGAGAGTCCCAGCCAAAGCAGCAGAGACATTTCCCAAATAGAACTCCAGCTCATGGACTTTGACATCGACATTCATTGCTGTTATTATTATTTTTTTATTCTTGAGTCTCATTGAGGGCAAAAATGACACATTTCTTTTCCACTGGCAAGTAGAAGCATGTGCTTAGCAAAAAGAATTGCTCAGAACATTTGTACTGCACAGCCGAAGTATTTTCTGAAAACCTCCCAGTTTTTCTAGTTTATTAAATGCTACAAAGTAATGTAAAGTTTAAATGTTAATCACTTATGAGTGACCTTTCTGAATTGCCCATTTGGAAGGCTTGTCTGTGAGACAACTTAAAAGAATCTCAAAGAGTGTGTTTATCCAAATAAAATTGATTTGTAAAAAGGTCATCTACATGATTTAGAGACACATGGGTCAAGGCAAGTAGATAAGTAATTGCAAATTAAATGTTAACAGTTTAGGTGGTCTTTAGTGAAAGCCCACTGGCATTTTGGCAACATCAGGTTTTAAAGACTTTTTATCTAATGAATCAACAGGGCTCAGAAACTTCCGTGTAACACTCACTTGTCTAGAGTGCATTTCAATTTGAAGTGAGCCAGTATGATTTAAAAATATTGGTAACCTCAGAAAGTATCTAGTGAATACCAAGTATATATAAAACAAAGAATGATATTTTTTAAACTGAAATATAGTTAACATACAGTGTTACATTAGTTTAGGTGTACAACATAGTGAGTTTACAATTCTGTACATTACACTATGCATACCATAAGTATAGTTGCCATTTGTCACCATACAGTGTTGTTACAATATTATTGACTGTTTTCCCAATGCTATACTTTTCATTCTTATGACTTACTTATATTATAACTGGAATTTTGTACATCTTAATCCCTTTCACCTATTTCACACAATCCCCACACACTTCACTCATTTAGCAACCACAAGTTTGTTCTCTGTATTTAACAAGGTCTGTTTCTGTTTTTTTGCTTATAATTTTTTGTTGTGTTATTTTGTAATTGTTTTGTTAGATTCTGTATATAAGTGAAATTACATGGTATTTTCCTATCTCTGACTTAGTTCACTTAGCATTATATCCTCTAGACCCATCCATGCTGGTGCAAATGACAATATCTTGTTCTTTTTTATGGCTAGGTAATATTCCACATCTTCAATGGACATGGGTTGTTTCCATGTCTTGGCTATTGTAAATAACACTGTAGTAAACATAGAGGGGCATGTATCTTTTCAAATTTGCATTTTCATTTTCTTTGGGTAAATACCCAGTAGTGGATCATATGGTATTTCTATGGTTAATGTTTTATGGAACCCCCATACTGTTTTCTACAGTGGCTGCATCAATTTACATTCCCACCAACAGTGCACAAGGGTTCCTTTTGCTCCACATGCTCATCAACACTTGTTATTTCTTGTCTTTTTGATACTAGCCATTCTGACAGATGTGAGGTGATATCTCATGTGGTTTTGATTTGCATTTTCCTAATTATGAGTGATGTTGAGCATCCTTTCATGTGGCCATTGGCCATCTGTATGTGTTCTTTGAAAAAATATCTATTTAGGTCCTCTGCCCATTTTTAGTTGGATTATTTGGGTTTTTTTTTTTAGTGTTGTATAAGTCTTTATATGTTTTAGATACTAACCACTTAACAGATATATGATTTCAAATATCTCCTCCCATTATTGTTTTGTGAATGGTTTCCTTCCTTGCACTAAAACTTATTTTGATGTAGTCCTAATAGTTTCTTTTTGTGTATGGTGTGGGAAAGTGATACAGTTTAATTCTTTCGCATATACCTGTCCAGTTGTCCCAGCACCATTTATTGAAGAGACTGTCTTTTCCCCCCAAGACATATTTTTGTCTCCATTTCATAGATTAATTGACCATGTAAGTGTGATTTTATTCCTAGCTTCTCTATCCTTTTCCATTATCTATGTGTCTATTTTTGTGCCAGTACCATACTGTTTGGATTACTAGAGCTTTGTGGCGTATCTTGAAATCTAATATTGTGATACCTCCAGCTTTGTTATTATTTCTCAAAATTGCTTTGGCTAACAAAGAGTGATTTTTAAATGACTATTATACCATGACCTAAATATAACAACACTTAGCATGTTACTACATGTATAGCTATTCCTCTGATTATTCGGTATACACAGGTATTATAAAATCTATGTAGTATTATTTATATTATATTACATTTTCACTACTAATAGATAAGAACAGTAATAATAACTAAGTGGGATCAAGTGTTCACTATATGCAGTGAACTATGCTGAGCATCGCTTATACATATCTTGAACATTTCCATCTCACTAACTGAATGAATATATGTACATTATAATTTTAATATCTGCATAGCATGTCAGAATAGCATAGAATGACTGTCCCATAACTACCATCAGGCACTTATGTTATTTCCAAATATTCCATGCTGTATATATAAACATAAGGTGATTTTTTACAATCGAATATTTCATATATCTTACATTATTATTTTGGGGATAGTTGTTACAAGCATAATTCTCAAATCGAAATGTTTACATATCCCATTGAAACATCGTTATTTTATTGTTGTATCAAAAAGGTAGAAAAAAAGTGAGGTTTTGATATGGATGGATGAATTATCATCCAGTAACCTCATGTCAATTTATATCTCCATTAATAATTCATGAGACTTCTTTCCCTACAGTCTTGCTTACACTGTTGTTATCATGTGTTTCAATCTTTGATAAGGCTGGTCAACCTTGAAGCTGATCCAGGGGGATTTACTTGTGGAGGCACTTATAGATGGGTTCATGTATTAGGACATCTTACTAGATGGACCAAGTAGTGAGCCCTCAGAACATAAATAATGTTACATATCTGGAGACAGAAGAGAAGGTTTAAATAGTATTATCACTTTATTTCAAATGTGAACTGTAAAAATGTCTGAAAAGTATTTGAGCATACTTTCCATTTATACACAAATAGCAAATGACAATAAAAATAAGATAATAAGGGCATTTATTCCCCAAGTGGGGTATGACAGCATATACAATACAATTTCCAGGTTATAATATAGAGCCAGTACAAGGGAAAAACAACAATAATAACTGCATTTTATCTCTTTCAGAACACAAACTAGGGCTAAGAATTTACACATTTCTGTCCTTGCTCATGCCATCATTTCCTCAGCCTTGCTTTCCAGGCCTGTTCTAGGTTTCCTTACCTGTTTGTACTCAACTTATCACTGGGACCTAGATCAAATGCTCGTGTCTACTTTGGAGCTTTCTTGATCTTCCTAATTAGAATTGATTGTTTTTCTTTTTGATTTCCCAATATTGTTTCTCTGTTTAGTTTTATTTTTTATGATTAATTGTTACTAAGGTCACTTCTCCCATTTGGACGTATATTCCTTGAGTGGGATGTATCTTCCTCACCTTTGCAGTTTTACCAGAACTCAGCTTCACAATGCCTAGCAAAGTGTATACTTAAAAATATTTGTTTAAAGAATAATATGTAGTGTTCATTTATAATGCTTATTCTTATAGCCATAATATTCTAAGGTCTTTGGAAAATTTTTAATTTACTTTTTGATGTTTGTTTATTTTAGAGAGACAGAGAGAGCACAAATGGGGGAAGGGCGGAGAGAAAGAAGGAGACAGAATCTGAAGCAGGCTCCATGCCCCCAGCTGTCAGCGCAGAACCCAACATGGGGCTTAAATTCACAAACCACAAGATTATTACCTGAATCAGAGTCTGACACTCAATGAACTGAGCCACCCAGGCATCCCAGAGAATTTTTTTTTAACTAAATTATTTTCAGGAAAATTTCCAAATTTTTCACAGTAGTCACACATCTGTAGCATATATAATGGTGTTTTTCTGCATTCTGTCATTAGAATAATGTCCTCCTTTTTTATATTTGGTCTAACTTTCTATGGCTGGAAATAATAAAATCAGAAATCACACTCCCTCACCTTTATTTTTTAAAAATCTACTATGCTTTCACTTTATCAATAATTAAAATGGTTCTTATGGCCACTTCCTTTTGTTCTTTACCTATCAAATGAATGTGATATGAAGTCATATTTGAGGGCCAAATAATCCAAGTTGTGTTTCTTTGTGTAATGTGCCAGATTGTTATGTAATCCATCATTTTCCTTTGCCTGAGTTAACATAGCCAGTCTTTCTTTGGCATATCTTATGTTGGCAGGGCTTAAGAAACATACCCAGCAGTCAAGTTTGGAGAGATGACAGTCTCTTCTCTGTGTCTAACAACTTTATGTAACTATTTATATATGTACTTTTTGATATATCACACTGACCCAATAATCTTATTTTAAGAAAAACTAGGGGAAAAAAAAGAAAAACTAGGGCAATAAAACAAAGATCCTCAGTCTGTTTACATGTAACAGAAATGAATCAGAATAACGTATGTATCACTTATATGTAATAGTGATCCAGTCCACGTGAACTGGGGAAATTTGTTTTCAGTTTTTAATCTTTCTGAGATCACAGATTACTTCTCAGATTACTCATATTTAATTAGAATACATTTATAACATTAGCAATTGATAAATATATTTGATTTATCCTTTGTAACATTTTTAAAAAAAGAATCTGTGAGGTCTCATTAACTTTATCAGTTAACTTTATCAGTTCATAAAATACTTACTGATAAATCAACAAGATGGTAAACTCACAAAAGGGAAGATTAATAAACCCAAATTCTGTTGCCAGCTCTTAATTAGTTTTAAGTGGACCATTGTCCTTACCAAACACTTTTTGTGATAAATTGAAATAGCCTCAAATTTTGATCTTGCCTTTGGCTGTACCTAGGACAATCTGAATGTGAATAACGGAACTTCCTGGGGCACCTGGGTGGCTCAGTCAGTTGAGTGTCCGACTTTGGCTCAGGTCATGATCTTGTGGTTCGTGAGTTTGACCCCACATCAGGCTCACTGCTGTCAGCTTATCAGTGCAGAGCCTGCTTCAGATCCTCTGTCTCACTCTCTTTGTCCCTCCCCACTTGTGCTCTCCCCCAAAATAAATAATTATTTAAAAAAAGTAACTTCCTAATTAAATTTGTAAAATACCAGTATTTCGTTCATGTTTAATAACAATTCAAGATGAGTACATGGTGTTTGTTTTCTTTAAATGTTGGTTTACAAAGCATTCTTTTTATTTTTGGATTTATTAATATGATTAATTAATTAGTTATGATTTTATTTTAGATGGTAATTTAAAAGAGTATAAGTGATTGATGAATGGATAAGAAGATGTGGTATATATATATACAGTGGAATGTTATTCTGCCACAGAAAAGAGTGAAATCTCACCATTTACAATGTCATGGGTGAATATAGAGAGCATAATGCTAAGCGAAATAAGTAAGTCAGAGAAAGACAAATGCCATATTATTTCACTTATATGTGGAATTTAAGAAACAAAACAGGGGCACCTGGATGGCAGTTGGTTAAGTGTCTGACTCTTGATTTCAGCTCAGATCAGTCTCAACAGCAGGGAGCCTGCTTGGGATTCTCTCCCTCTCTCTCTCTCCCCCTCCTCTGGTCATGCAAGCTCTTTCTGTCTCTCCAAATAAATAAAGTTGAAAAAAAAACAAACGAGAAAAGTAAAGAAAAAAGAAAAAGAAGCAAACCAAGAAATAAACTCTGAACTATAAAGAGAACAAATTGATGGTTAACAAAGGGGAGGTGGGCATGGGATGGGTGACATAGATGATGGGATGGTGTACTTGTGGTGATGAGCACCAGGTGATGTATGGAAGTGTTGAATCACTGTGTTATACACCTGAAACTGACATTACACTCTATGTTAACTAATTGGCATTTAAATAAAAAATCTTAAAAGGGGAAAAAATAAAATTCTATTTTAAAACATAAAACAAAACAGTGTAAGAGCTTCTTGGGTCTTAGTTGAGTACACATACCCTTGGAAGTGGAGATTGAACCAGTAATCCAGAACCAAGAACCTATTATACATGGAAGGTAGAATTCTAATTTTTGAGTATTTACTGTACCATGACTTGGTTATTATTGTCCCTATTTCTCATGATAAAACTGAAGTTGGAAATATTTATTTACTTGGTCACTTATTTGGCTAGGAAAAGAGCTAGCATATGAACTTAAGTTTGTCTGACACTAAATCTTATATTCAGCAGCCAAAATACCCAAGAAATAAATGCTTGAATGTATTTAACATAGGTGCATACCTCTAGATAATATTAAGGGAAAGAATCTTTCCATCCATAACTCTTAATATCATTTTACTATAATCATGCATCTACAAAAACATATGCTAGCAGATGGTCTAAATATTAAAATTATCTTCATGTAGGTAAACATAAATTTCAAAATTAAAACATAAAATTTAGGCTCATATTTGGTATACTTAATTAAATGTTTGAACTTCATATTTACTGAATTGTATATGCTATAAGAGTCATCTGGACTATCCCTTCCAGTATATGTTGGGACAGCCCATACTTAATTGTCATTTTTTTTTCAGTATTGGTTGATTCAAAACGTTTGTAGTGACCAAACACTAGAATTAATGAGGGATACTTTTAAGTGCTTTTGTATTTTATTAATCCCAGGAAAATCAACATTCTTTAGAAACATATATGTGAAATATGTTACCAATCTATAAATGGAGCTTGGTGTACTTATGGATTCATAGACTCCTCACATCATGTCTTTGGTGCTGTGGTTAATTGCAGTGCACAATGTGGAATCATTGGGACAGACTGTTATTCTCATTTCAAAGATAAAGTAACTATGTCCCAGAGAGAAAGTGATTTAATCACCATTATATAACTTGTGAGCACCTTACTATATTCAGAATCCAGAATTGCTAAATTTTGGTCTTATACAGTTTTCTCCACAATAAAATTTAACATCATTTTTGCTTGTGGTCCCTTTGAGAATCTGGTGGACTTTTAGCCCAGGAGAGTGTACACATGCCCATCTGTATAAAATGCACATAATCCTAAAGGATTTCACAATCCCATTAGAGACTACTCACAAACCCTAGGTAATAACACTTGTCAAGACTACCATCTTTATTCCTATGTTAAAAAAACAAACAATCTGGGAGGTGGAGTGAGAGTGGGCTACCAGAACATAGGTCTGAAATCCTAACGGTTGAAGGAATCTTTAGATCACATTTTTATGCACATCTTCCTCTGGATTTTAGCAGGAAGCACTTGATATAATGTGCATTTATTAGATGTTTCATTTGAGCTATAAATAATGTCTTTGGAGAATGTTTTTAAGGAATCTAAATCTCACTATTATTTCATTAAACTTCATTGAGCGCACATACAAATAAAACAAATGAACAAACGAAACAAGAAAAAAATAGAGTGAAAATCCTTTCTGCCTGTATTGGTGGTTTAACTTTGTAGGGTTTTCAATAGTAATGCCAGCCTTTAGCTAGAGAAAAGATGGAGCAGTTAATAATGTGGCTTATAAATATTGACGAGCATGATCTTCCCCCAGAGACATTGCCTACCAATTCCTGTGGATTCTGGTTGCCAAGAGACAAAGTTTTGCCCATTTAAATTAAGTTCAGGGGTCTGGCAAATACCAAATTTATGATAAAATGCTAAGTCTTCTGTGGTAGAAAAATGTCTGTTGAAATCATTTAGGCCTTTTAAAATGTAATGTTCTTTCTAAATAATGACAAATATGTGCAGCTTTCAAACTGAGGTGTTTTTTTTCTTTTCTTTTTGGGGGGGTTGGCATTCACATTGCAAACTCTAAATAATGATGCCTTCTCCCAAATAGTCAAAACAATCTAACAGTGAGGTCTTACTTCTAGAATACATTCTTTCTGCCAAAAATTCTAAAGGCTTTAATTTTCGATCCTGGGGTATTTGGCTGTGTGCAAATAGCACTAGCAGATCGGGGGAGGGCCAACAGGAGGATGGAGCTTCCTGGATGACTGTGCTGATTTCCTTCCTTTTGGTACCTCCTCAGTCCTGGTGCACTGAGCTCAGTTCTTCCAAACCATTGAGGGAGAAAGAGGCCTTTCTTTATTCGAGACATTGTGAGGCTGACAGTGAATGAGTATGGTATGCCTTAGAGTTTTAGCCTTCTGAGAAAAAGACCAAAAGGCTACAATAAATGGAAAAGCAATAGATGATAACATTTTAGTGTAAATGGCTTAGATATGTGAATAGTTGAAGTATGAACATTTAACTGTTAATTAAATATTAAATAGTAGAAGTATAAATGCTAAATATTTCATTAGTTTATCTACTTAAAACAGAGGGACTAGATTCACTTATTCATTGGCTAGTATTTGCTGAGTAGCTACCATGTGTAAAGGACCATTTAGGAATGGAATCAACAGGGAGCAGGGAGTAGCCTTTGAGGGACTTATGTTTTGGTGAGTTCTCCATTGAGGCCCTTCAAAGAGTGGATCGCTCAATGATTTATATGTAAAACCACAACTTTATGTTACTTTAGAAAAGCTTTATAGGGAAACTTGGAGAACTGCTTCAGGGTATTGCTGTTTCTATGTTCCCCTCCTTCCCCCCTTCTCGCCCTCCTTTTCTTCCTCCTCCTCAATTTCTTTTGCTCTCAATATAATTCAAAATTAAGATATTTTTATCCTATTGAGTGTAGGTTGTGGTAGCCATACCTAGTGCCATAAATATTATAATTCTTGATTATACTATCTTCTGGAAAATGTGAACATTCACTTTTTCATAAAAGTTTTTTAAAAAGCCATTGTAAATCTTATTGAGAAAACCTTGATTACCTGAATATTTTCTTATCCTTACCTAAACACCAAGAGCAAGTAAAGATGACAGTCACCTTCATATTTCATTTTAGACAAGTTTTAATCATCAATAAAAGGTTTTTCACTGTCATTTTAATTTTCCTAGGCAGCTTACTGTAATTTCATTTTTTTATGTTTGAGAAAACAAAAGGTCATAAATATTGCTAAGAAATAGTAAAATTATTTTCCTTGTCCTTCTGAGGTATTCTTGACCTTTAATTCATTGTGAAGTTATTCACATGTTGTTTGAGGTGTACTAGTGAAGTGCTGAAGGGTTTGGGGGGGGGGTATGTCTCCTCCCTTGGGGTTCAGTGGAATAGGCAGTAGGGGAGGTAGGATGTATGCTGAGGCATTATCCTTAGCACTCCTGCTTCCCCTACCATGGTCTGACTTCTATGACCTTTTACCTGGATTACTCTAACTGTTCTCCAGCCTTCTCCCCTTGGCTCCTGACAGTCTATTCTCAACACAGCAACCAGCGTGATCCTTTTAAATTATGTCAGTCATGTCATTTAGTTGCTCAGAGTCCTCTGTTTTGTTATCTGTCACTCCTCACAAGAATATAAGCTTCATTAGGATATCAAATTTTATGTGCCTAGTCACTACTATATCCCTAGCACTTGGAAGAACACTTGACATATAGTAAGTATTTCTTCTTATTTGTTGGAATGAATGGATTCTGGAAGCAAATTTGTTCCAAAGATAGAAATTTGAGTATTATCAGGCTACAGATGGTGATTGAAAACATGGAAGGAAACAGATTAGCTACTGAGTGAAGCAAAGAAAATCAACCTTAGCCTTTTAGAGAAATTTCCAAAAACATATGCAAACTGGTTGTGTTAATGGACACATGACATCTACACGCTTTCTGGTTAATCATTTAGGGTATTCACAGAATTTACCTCATATGATTCAAAAAAAGATACTTTAATGAAGAGACTCCACATAAATGTGTGTTAAGCACCAAGGGACCAGCAACAGCAGGAAACCATTGCTACCCACTAGAACTGATGGAACAAGGAGAGAAAATCGTATTATGAGCCCAGTGAGATATGGAGCTGTGGGTGCCAACCAGAGGGAACTGTAGTCAGGGAGGGATGCAGCTCTGCAATGGGAGGTGCAGCTCTGAAATGGGAAAGGAGGAGAAAGAAATATCTTGAACTCTCTCTTCTATACCACCCATTCCTACTGCTTCCCATAAACTAAACCCCACTGGAAGCCAAGCAAGAAGGGATCCCAATTGCTGTCTCTTTAAGAATAAGCCTTCTTGGGCATAAAACAGGCAAAGAAGTCTAGAGATTTGGTCTCCAGTGGGTGGGAACAGGGAGACAGGGGATAATTGTCACAGGACACAATTACTTTTCTGATTTCCTCACTGATCACAGGACCCTGTGCTTAATTCTGGGCACCACCTTCTAACATGGTCATTGACAAATGAACACAAGCTACCTAATGCAAGCCACTGTGAATGAAAGAACTGGGATTATTAAGCCTGGGAACAGATGATTTAAGAAAACATACAGAACTGGCTACATAAATTGCAAAGCCCACTCTAAAAGCAAGCTGTGGGATCATTGTTCTAAAATTAATGAGACTGTCAGAACTGTGATGGCAGAGGATTAAACCAAGCATATTGCCTTTCTACTCCCAGGTTGTGTGCTCATGTAGGTAGCCCTGGCAACATGTTAGCCTCCATCACACATTGAAGGGACTGTCATGTAAATGATTGCTCAGTGGGTGAAGCTTTGTCTGTGTCTTAGGATGGTAAAATCCACATCCAAGGAAGTGCATTTTGTCAAGTGTTCTTTGTTTGCTTGTATTTTTTAAATAAGTTGATCTGTTTGATAACAGGATATCCTTCCTATACCTGGAATTTTCTGTGCTGAATTTAGTTACACTCGGTCAGAGATGCTATGGAAAGGGTTGCATGGTAAGCAAGATATTGGACAAAATGACCAACATGGATGTTTATAACTGTAAGGATTATAAATCTAACCTATTCTTTGACAAATATTACATTAAGAGCTGATATATTATCCTCAATTGTAGACAGATTAACTGGATTTATACACACACACACACACACACACACACACACACACACACACACAGAAATGATTAGCCAGAGTGTACTTCTATGGACTTTTTCTTTTTCTTTTTTTTTAAATTTTTTCAACGTTTATTTATTTTTGGGACAGAGAGAGACAGAGCATGAACGGGGGAGGGGCAGAGAGAGAGGGAGACACAGAATCGGAAACAGGCTCCAGGCTCTGAGCCATCAGCCCAGAGCCTGACGCGGGGCTCGAACTCCCGGACCGCGAGATCGTGACCTGGCTAAAGTCGGACGCTTAACCGACTGCGCCACCCAGGCGCCCCTATGGTCTTTTTCTTATGGAGAGATCTTGCAGGTCTTTTTCCTATACAATTGTGATGCCCAAATTTTAGGCATTTGCATCTCCATTATTATTAGGGTTTTATTATGTTTTTGTAATTATACTATGGTAAATATGTGACAATGTACAGAAATATAGGACAAATGCATAGAGGGCACAGGCCAGTCTTTGACTATAGAGTTAGTTTAGGGGCCCAAGACCAGAATCAGAGCATCTTGATTTCCATCTTGTAGTTTTTTTTTTTTTCATGAAATATGAGGGAATAAAGAAGCTCCTTAGTATAAGCCACTCCCTTATGAAAATAATAAGCATGGATTTGTTTGATGACAGTAAATTGTCAGTATAGCATTATTATTATTTTAGTTGCACTAAAGTAAACATAATTTAATGTGCTATCTTGATGCAAAAAAAAAAAGAAAAACCGTTGAAGAACAAAATTGTGTCTTGTACTCCACAATCTCAACTTTTGAGCACTCTACTACTCTGCTACACAGCAGTTACTTATGATTGCTCACCAGCACCCCAAACTGGTAGATGCTATCAGTTTATCTGGTTTATATTAAGGAAATAGTGAAGTTCATACTTGGATAAGGAATTTATTGTTACTAAATAGTTCAAATTTCTATGTTCCCAACCACTACCTCCAAGAAGAGAACTTTTAATTCTCCCAAACAAAATTGTGCACAGACTCCAAAAGCATGATACAATTAAAGTTAAAACCACCATTTGAAGTGAGGATAAAGAGCCCAGAGCCCCACCAATTCACTACCAAAGCCTCACATCTAATTTTAACTTCTGAGATAACACAATGTGTAAACCAACAATCTAGTTCAACCTCCTCAATTTACAAATAAAAAACTCGGAGAGATTGGTGTCTCACTCAACATCACACAGCTTCTTAGATTACAGCCAGGATAAAGAACAAGGCTGTGAACCTCAGTGCTTTTTTGAGTACAGTATATGACCTAGGCTGAAGTCCTGTTGGTACGTGCATGAACTACTCACACTGCCAATCCTACAGATAGAAACATTTAGAGTATTCCATCAGGGAGGGAGAGCTTTACCTTTGAATCCAAGATACATAAATGCTTGCTAATTTGTTTGTTTTAATTTTTCCTGGCTTATTTTATTATTACTTTTTTTTTCCAGTGGGAAATGAGCAGGAAACTCCAGATAGATAGAGAAAGATACAGACACCCACACAAGCTATGCAATTATAGTGTCCTATAGGCAAAAGGCTTGTTAAAAAATGGATCTTTTTTCTTATGATTCCCCAGAGTCCAGCCAGTTATCCCTGTACCTGGAGCTGAGTTGTGTACACAATGCGGACCAGTCCTTTTTTATTGTTATTAGACTCTGTGTGGTGAATTTTTATCGTTTTCATTTCTTTGGGAGCAGGTGAGTCACATGGAAAAATCAAGATGTGTCTGGGAAAAAAAATATGTTCCTATTTATAAAGAAACCATTTTGTTCCAAATATGATGAGGTGTTTACTTGTTAGTTTAGGATATATGCTCATTCCAGTAGAAGATTTAATACTTAAAAATCAGAAAGATTTTGAATTTCTCTTTGCTTCCCTCTTCTCTAGCTACCAAAAAGTCCAAAATGTTTTTTAGATTTCAGTTTGCATGAAATTTTAGGACTTGTATTGAAATAAAATATATTCTACATTTTATTTTTTAGTGATAAGCCCACTTAAGTAGCTACATATTTATGTGCATAGATATTTCAGCTACTGGCTTCTTGCTTGAAATAGATCTTAAATACCTCTGCTGGTTTGTCATGTTTTTGCTTATAAGTGCTTCAGATTCAAATGCATAGGTGAAAATATTTCTTCTTGTCTGCTTGACAATTTCATATATATATATATATACACACACACACATATATATGAGCAATTGCTTCAATAGTTTGTTTAATACATTCCCTGCTTATAAGCTCAGTTAAAGAAAAGCCAATCTAAACTACACTCACCAGAACATAATGGTGCAGCCTCTGTGGAAAACAGTTTGGTGGGACCTCAAAAAGTTAAATGTAGAGTTACTACATTACCATAAAATTCTACTTCCAGGTGCACACCCAAAAGTTCAAAAACAGGGACTCAAAATATACACTGATACTGTAAAAGCACTATTTTACAATATCCAACAGGTGTAAACAACTCAAATATCCATTGAGAACAAAAGGCAGTATATCCTTACAATGGAATATTATCCAGCCATTAAAAAAGTTCTATTCCACGCTACAAGGGTGAACCTTGAAAAAATATTATGCTAAGACAAATAAGCTAGACACAAAAAGTCAAGTATTGTATTATTATACTTATATGAAATATCTAGAATAGGTATATTGATAGAGACAGAAAGTAGGTTAGATGTTATCAGGAACTGGGGAAGGGACAATGGGAAGCTATTGGTTAATGGGTAAAGAGTCTCTAATTGGGATAAAAAGCTTTTGGAGATAGTGATGATGGTTGTACGACATTGTGAATGTAATGAATGCTGCCAAATTTTACACTTAAAGTAGTTAAAATGGTAAATTTTGTTATTTTATATTTTACCACATTTTTTAAAAAAGGAATAAAGTATACCTACCATCTCTAGAGGAAAAATAAAGACAAACAGCAGGAAAAATCTTATTTGCCCTCAAAATTACCATCATTGAAATAGCTGAGGCTGCCTACTGTGGGGCTCTGGGTGCCTGATTTCAGATGAGAATGTATTTATTATTATTGTGCTCCTTATCCCTGAGAGGCATTGCTGTGTGGACTGTGCATATGGAAGTGAGCCCTTGTGGTGCTTACATAGAAGTGGGGAAGGCTGAGAAACATCAAGCAAACAGACAAACAAAAAGAGAAAAATGCAAGTTGTAATAATTGCCATAAAGGAAAGAAGTCACGGTATGAAATATTGTGTGTGTGTGTGTGTGTGTGTGTGTGTGTGTGTGTGTACGTGTGTGTACGTGTGTGTATGTGTGTACTGTTGGGGTTGGGTGGAGGAGGACCCTCTTTCTAAAGAAACATAGGATTCAGAGTGAAGAGAAAAATCAAAATGAACACAAGGTCAGAGGAAATAGGGAAAGCAGATCATTGTAACCATTCAACCACATGTTAGTTGTAGGTAAAAAAAAATAATAATAATATGACGTAGTTTACCTCACACATCAGCCACATTGAAGGAGTAAATAGATGTGCAAGAACAAAGTGCCAACTTTGCTAATATAAGTGTAAGTGTAAGATGAGTTTTAGAATGCTATTACATAGTATTTTGCTAGTGACCCAAGACTGCTAGAACAATGTCTTATAAATCATCTATTTCCCTTGAGGTTTCAGAGGCAATTGTATACTCAACAAACAATGACAAATGAGAAATAAAAGTTCCACATTAATTTTAGTTGGGCTAGTGCCTATAACTGCCAAAGAAACTTTTTGGAAAAGCTGGATTGAAGTATGTGAATTAGACTCAGTATTACTAAGCAAAGTTTTCTACCTCAAAGTCCAAATCTTACCACTAGCTGGTTGCAAAGATCAAAGTGATGAAAATTCCTGAGCACCAAAGTACCAATAAAAAGCAACCAGGAAAGCAAGGTTGATAGATTTCCTTGGGGAGTGGAGAGAAGAGAGAGCCACATGCATTTGGGTGACCTCATTCTATTAATATGACCCATTATTCAGTGGGCATCCTGAAATCTGAGCAATGAGTTTAAAATTTTCTCTTTGGTGGTATGTTAGGTTAATCTGAGTTATTAAAAGGATTTTCAAAGGAAAATAATAGGGAATAATAATGCATACCAATCAGAGAGAAAAAATGACCAAAGCTTTGGATATTGTACTTCAATCTACCTAGGAAATGAAATACAGTAGTAAAAGTAGATACAATAGGATAATAAGCCAAAAATCAAACTTAAGGCCATATTACTTTTGGAAGACAGGCAAAAAATTAGCCTCTTTATGCTTTGGGCAATCATTTTTAAGTTCACAGGAAAATAATTACCTAATCTGAGCTAGGGGCTGTATGTAAAAGATGTATTTCAGAGGAAAGAGACTCCCGTAGGAATGATTGCAAGGATGCTATTACTACTGACCAGACCCAAGACAATGGTGTTTATTCATATTATCAGAAAAGTCTAATAATTTGTTTTCTCTTTTATCACATAAGAGAGATGATATCATGACTATTTTTTTCAAGAAACCTATCATGTAATTCTAGGCTTTTCAGGGGCAATACCTCCTATTGCAGCTACCAGATAGAAGGCAGGCACAGCGGGTTTGCTCTACTTTGAACAGCACTGCAAGATAGGCAATGTCAGCATGTAACTCTAGTCACAATTTTATTTCTATTGCATATGTAATTTGATCAACTGTTAAAAATATAATGTTTGTAAGAAAAGTATAAAATGTGGGAAAGGATAAAAAGAGAAACACTGCCCCAAGTTTTATCTCATTTTGATAACCATAGTTAGTATTTTAGTAAATAATTTTATTTTTTTCATGGCAATGTTTTATAATATAATTTTACCAGTATTCTCTTCTTTTGCTGAATACCCTCAGGTAATATTGTTTCCAGTTATGGGGGGTCCTTTGCAAATGGTATGAATCACATGCAACAGAGAGAGCACGAGATGTTTTTAAAGCTAGTATTTATGAATACCACCACTGCCAAACTTTCTGCTATCAGATTCTGTAACTATATGTGTTCACACAGTTTTATTTAAACTTTTAATAATTCTGTAAGGATCATTTCTTAATTGCTGCTCTTCGAAGTTAAGTGACCAGATTATACAGGATGGAATGGCAGAGCTGGGATTTGATCCATATCTGCTTGATTCCATAACTCTAGGTTTTCACAATTATGTTATTTAGCACTTCTCCCTTGTAAATTATAAAATTTTATACAAATTTTCCATGTAGTTGTAATAATTTCAAATATAGAGATGAGTAAAAACAGCTGCAGAGAAGTTGTGATATTTTAAAGTCATACACATATTTAGTGATAAAACACAACATAAGAGGCTGGGCCTTGGGTTGTGGCCTAGCACTCTGCCTTTCAAAGTCTATTCTCCTGTGATGAAATAGTATTTTATTGTATTTCCATCATTTTCTCTTTCTTAGTCTTCTCTTTCAGTTGCATTCAGTCTCTTTCTTGTCCACACATGGCATTAGAAGCATGCCTGGGCAGAGCACAAGCACATAAGACCAGAGGGGATTTCTGTGGGGCTTTTGTGGGAAGCTGGAATATGACCAGCTGTGACTGTATGGTTATTAGGCTCCCGTCCAAACTCTACAGTGACACCTACTAGCTAACATTAATGGGGTGGGTCCTATATGCCAGACAAGCCTCTAGGCTTTACATGTACTTACTTAATTCTCATAATTATCCCCATTATACAAATGAGGACACTGTGGCACAGAGAAGCCAAATAACTTATGCAAGGCCTCACAGCTAGAAAAATGGAACTTGAACTCTGGTATCTGCTTCCAAGCCAGCATTCTTTACCTATTAGCTAACCTATCTAAAATCCTCACAGTAACTCTTAAATTACTAGGACAGCCAGACAAAATAAGGTTGTAATTGGCTACTATAGATGTTCAAACTTGACATTACTTACTATTTCTTTTTATTAATAATAGTAACTGATGGTGTGCCTACAATAGGCAAAATGGGTCATTGCAGCCAAATGGACTGAAGGCAAACGTGACTCAGCCACGACAGTAGGGTGCACACAGCCCACATAGGAGATAGCTCTGGAGCTCCTGGTTCTAGTGAACAGGGAGCACTGCACTACAGTACACCATACAGCCTCTTCTTCATAAGGCCATGACTTTCAAAATCAGGAGATGTAGCTGACTTTCCTAACACACAGAAACAAAGACAGAAAATTAGACAAAATGAGGAAACAGAGGAATATGTCCCAAATGATAGAACAGGAAAAAAACAACAAAAGAGTCAAATGAAACAGAGAAAAGCAATGTGCCTGATAAAAGATTCAAAGTAGTGGTCATAAAGATATTCACTGGACTTGAGAAAAGAGTGGATGAGTTGAGTGAGAACTTTAACAAAAGAGGTAGAAAATATTAAAAAAAAAAGAACTAATCAGAGGTGAAGAATTCCATGATTGAAATAAAAACTTCACTAGAGGGATGGAGCACCTGAGTGGCTTAGTCAGTTGAGTAGTTTTGATTTCAGCTCAGGTCATGATCTCATGGTTTGTGGGATCAAGCCCCAAGTTGCGCTCTGTGCTGACAGTGTGGAGCCTGCTTGGGATTCTTTCTCTTTCCTGTTCTCTCTGCTAATCCGCTGCTTGCATGTGCTCATTCTCTCTCAAAATAAATAAATAAACATAAAAATACACTAGAGGGAATCAATAGCAGATTGGAGAAGGCAGAAGAACAGATCAGTGATTTGGAAGACATGGTAATGGGAAGCAATCCAGCTGAATGGCTAAAAGAATAGAGAATATTAAAAAATGACAATAAGGTAATTCAATGACATCATCAAGTATAATAATATACACATTATAGGGATCTCACAAAGAGAAGAGAACAAGAAGGGAACAGAAAATTTATTTCAAGAAAAATAGCTGAAAACTTCTCTAATCTGTGGAAAGAAATTGATATTCAGATCCAGGAAGCACAGAGAGCCCCCAACAAAATTCAGCCCAAGGAGGTTTACATCTGGACACATACTAATTAAAATGGCGAAAAGGAGTGATAAAGGGAGAATTTTAAAAGCAACAAGAAAAAAACAGTTACATACAAAGGAAACCCATGTAGGTAACAGCTGATTTTTTCAGCAGAGATTTTGTAGGCCAGAAGGGAGTGGCATAATATATTCAGTGTGCTGAAAGGAAAAAACAAAAACAAAACTTGCAACCAAGAATACTCTACATAGCAAGGTTATCAGTGAGAACAGAAGGAGAGATAAAAAGGCTCCCAAACAAAAGTTAAAGGAGTTCGTGACCACTAAATTTTATAAGAAATGTTAAAGAGAATTGTTTGAATGGAAGGAAAAGACAATAAGAGGAGTAAGAAAATTATAAAGGAAAAAAATTTCACACATAAAGTCTAATGTGTAATAAAAGAGGTAGGTTAATAACTTATTAAACCAGTATGGAGGTTAAAACACAAAAGCAGTAAAATCAAGTATAGCTACAAAAATCAGTCAAAGGATTCACAAAATAAAAAGATGTAAAGTGTGACATCATATACATAAACATGGTGGGAAAGTAAAAATTTAGTGCCTTTAGAATGAGTTCAAACTTAAGCAGCCACGGTAATATAAACTGCTATACACATAAAATGTTATCTTTGGACCTAATCATAACCATAGATCAAAAACTTATACACAAAAAACAGAGAAAGGAATTCAAGCACAACATTAAAGAAAGTCATCAACCCACAAGAGTAGAGATCAGGAGAAGAAAGGAAGAAAGAAGAAATACAAAAACAACTGTTAAACAAGTAAAGTGGCAATAAGTATATATCTATTAATATTTACTTTAAGTGTAAGTATACTAATGTTCCAATCAAAATACATAGGGTGACTAAATGGATAAAAAGACTTATTTATATACTGCCTGTAAGAGACTCATTTCAGGGGCGCCTGGGTGGCGCAGTCGGTTAAAGCGTCCGACTTCAGCCAGGTCACGATCTCGCGGTCCGTGAGTTCGAGCCCCGCGTCGGGCTCTGGGCTGATGGCTCAGAGCCTGGAGCCTGTTTCCGATTCTGTGTCTCCCTCTCTCTCTGCCCCTCCCCTGTTCATGCTCTGTCTCTCTCTGTCCCAAAAATAAATAAAAAAAAAAAAGAGACTCATTTCAGACCCAAAGACACATGCATATTGAAAGTGAAGGGATAGAAAAGCATGTACCATGCAAACGGAAACAAAAAGAAAGCTGGGGTAGCAATATTTACATTGGACAGAATAGACTTTAAAACAAAGACTATAACATGAGGTAAAGAATGATACTACATAGTGATAAAGGGAACAACAAAAGGATATAACGATCATAAATACCTATGCACCTAATATGGGGTCACCTAAATACATATAGCAACTATTAACAGACATAAGAGACATAGTGATAATAATACAATAATAATAGGAGACTTTAGCACCCACATACCTCAATGGATAGAACATCTAGACAGGAAATTGACAAGAATACAGTGGCTTTTAATGACACATTAGACCATATGGACCTAATAGATATGTACAGAACATTTCATCTAAAAATAGAATATACATATATTTTTTTCAAGAAGATATGGAACATTTTCCAGAATAGATCACATATTACACCACAAAATAAACCTCAGTAAATTCAAAAAGATTGAAATCATATCATATATCTTTTCCAACCACAACAGTATAAAACAAGAAATCAATCACAAGAAAAAATCTGCAAAGACCACAAATACATGATTGCTAAATAACATGCTACTAAACAATGAATGGGTCAGTCAAGAAATCAAAGAGGAAATAAAAAAGATATGTGGAGAACATCTGACAATGAAAACACAACAGTGTAAAATCTTTAGTATGCAGCAAAAGCTGTTCTAAGAGGGAAGTTCATAGCAATTATAGGCCTACTCAAAAACCAAGAAAAATCTCAAATGATCTAGACTTATACCTAGAGGAGCTAGAAAAATAAGAACAAAGCCCAAAGCCAGTAGAAGTGAGGAAATAATAAATTTTAGCACAGAAATAAATAAAATAAAATAAAATAAAATAAAATAAAATAAAATAAAATAAAATAAAATAAAATAACAAAATTTAAAAAAACCCAACAAAATAGAACAAATCAATGAAATCAGCAGCTGGTTCTTTGGAAAGATCAACAAAATTGATCAGCGTTCCACCAGACTCATCAAGAAAAAAGGAGCTAAGACTCAAATAAATGAAATCAGAAATGAAGGATGAGAAATAACATCACAGATGCACAAAAGATTATAAGAGAATATCATTAAAAAGTATATGCCAATAAATTGAACAACCTGAAAGAAATGGATAATTTCCTATAAACATATAACCTTCCAAATGGAATCAGATATAGATACACACGCACACACGTGCGCGCACACACAGGACTATTACTTAGCCATTAAAAAGAAACAAGATCTTGATGTTTGCAACAACATGGATAGATTTAGAGGGTATTTTGCTAAGTGAACTACAAGAAAGAGAAATACCATATGATTTCACCCATGTATGGAATTTAAGAAACAAAACAAATGAAGGAAAAAAGAGACAAAGAAAAAAAAAAGACTCTTAAATACAGAGAACAAATTGTTGGTTGCCAGAGGTGAGGTGAGGGCAGAAAGGATAAAATATAAAAAGGGGATTAAGAATACACTTATAGTGATGAGCATTGAAATATGTATAGAATTGTTGAATCATTTATTGAACACCTGAAACTAATATAACACTGTGTATTAATTTTAAGTGAATTAAAAAGTATATTTTTTGAAAAATAATAGTGAGTGATTATGCCTACTTTAACTTTCCTGTATGGATCCCTGACCACTTTCAAACATGGTATTGTGTTCTAATCTAATTTCTCCATGCTAATTCACCCAGTTTTTTTGCAGGGGAAGACTATGTTTAAGTGGGATTAAGTGATTTTCACAAGGTCACATAACTAGTATGTGACAAAGATCAAAATTTATGCCACATTTCCCAATTCCAAGTAAAGTATTATATTCATTATACCATGATTGTGGTTATTTTTAATACAGATAATTTCCAAAATTTTGGCACGTATTTATTTTTCAAATACTTGCCAACATCTGTTTCTCCTAAGTGTAGGTTTGCTTCTGCCTAAAATGGAAGTAGACAAAAATAATGCAGAGGTTAATTTTTTTTCCCAAATGGAAAGCATTACTTCAGTAATGCTACTTATACTTTAGGGAGATACCTTGTGAGATAACCTCTTGCAAATAACTCACAGATTTATGTGTAAATATTTTCAAATTTTGGGGATGGTATTAAAGTATTAAAGTATGTCTTGCATCCTAAAAAATTCACTTTAGAGAAACTCTTGTTTCAACTGCCCTGTGTGTTGTTGTGTCTAATCAAAATGGCTCAATATAAATGCTGGAAGCTCTCCAGTGTCAGCTGAAATTAACAAGCCAGTAACTATAAATGGTTTTGATTTACTTGTCAATAAACAACGGTTCTTTTATCTGCTTTAGAAAGATGCTTTAAAATTAATTCAAGTTTACCAAACACGGACAACCAATATAATTCAATTTCTACTCTTTGTTAAGTAGATTTAAGGGTACTTCAAGAATTTTGAATATGGTATTTTTAAAGTTCTTAACATTCTTTAGATCTTGCTTTTTGTCTTCTAATTTTTAAAAATGTTCTGAAAAAATTAAAATGTAAGATTTGAATGTAGTAAATGCATATATTTCTCTTCCAGGCCCCAGAACCCCTTCCTGCTCAGGCCTTCTGCAGGCTTTATGTTTCCTGAAGGCAGAAACTGTTTTGTTCATTTGCTCATATCTGTATCTGTCTAATAAATGCCTTCTAGAATGAGTGTTAGAGAGATCCTGAAAGAGTCTTGCACTCAAACTCAGCATGACAATCCTTTAGGAGAATCAATCTAACAAGAGATCTCTACCTCTGTAATAGATTAACCTCTTTGTTCTCAAGGGCATGTTCTCTGCTCTCTGCTAAGCCCTGCTTTCAGGGCCCTCATAAATGAATATTGAGCTATCCTTGGGAATAGGTGTCCAGACATGTTTTATTTCCCCACTCTCCCCTACCTCATAATCTTCCCCTCGGTGACAATGATTTATCTTCAAGAGTAACATTTTCCAGTTTTTGAAAGATCAACAGATAAAACATATGAACACAACAGGCCATCAAGTCCATGTGATTGGATGCAAATGTATGACACATTCATGCTCCCAATGGAGCTCATGATTCAGTCATATAATCATGTACTAATAAAGAATGAGTATACTCTGACTGGATAGCAAGGGCTTCCATTTATGGGGTCTTTTATATTAACATAATAATCCTAGGAGTGCCTGGATGGTTTGGTTGAAGAGCCAACTCTTGATTTCTGTTCAGGTCATGATCTTGCAGTTCATGAGTTCAAACCCTGCATTGGGCTCTGTGCACACAGTGCAGAGCCCGCTTTGGATCCTCTGTCTCCCTCTCTCTGCTCCTCCCCTGCTCTCTCTTTCTCTCAAAAATAAATATACACTAAAAAATACTTACAAAAAACCCCATAATAATCCTAGCTACTTAACAGATAATACAGTGTAATAGCTCTTCTTTCCAATCCAACTTTTTTGAATGGTGGTTTTCTAAAAGATATATCCATGTCCTAACCCCCAGAGCTGTGAATGTCCTTATTTACAAGCATTATATACACAATATGTACATATATTTATGTATGATTTAATAAATATATAATGCACTGCATTGACACACTTTATATTTGTAGGTTTACATGAGTATTTTATCTCAAACGTATGGCACACAGATACCTAAGATTCCACCAAAGAAGTAATGGGAATATTCAAGTTATCTTCAGTATTTAAAGGAACCTAAGAGATAGCATATGATACTTGACGTAGGGTAGCACAGGCTGATAGAAATTGAGGTTTATTTGCTCTTGGCTAGAATGGTATCTCTAAGAGGGATGACATTAGTTTGCTGTCACCAATCAGAAGTTCAGATTGATGGTTATTTACAACCTTTGTGAATAAAATATGGCAGCATGAATTAACTATGATTATATTTGGCAACTAAAATGTTTCAGAGTATGCACTCTAAGTATAAAATAAATACTCAAATGTTCTCTATGTGGTGAAGACTTGACAACTAGCCACAGGCTTGCATTCATACACACATAGTCTTATACCTGTCACAATGCCTTTGTCTTCACTTTTCTATGCACAAAATCAGTTTAGGTTTACTCTTAATATATCCAGTTTGTGAATTCTTCATCTTTCTGAACTCCATCTTTTTAATGCATCCTTTTCATAAGTTGGCTATGGTTTTCTATCTGAAGGTGCCCCTCTTCCTAATTATTTATTTTATTTTCAACTGAAGCAGTCAGTTCATGCTGTAATCTTATTCCAAACCCTGAAGTGGCTTTCCACCTCACTCAGAATGAAATCCATAGTCCTTAACTGGCCAGTAGCCCTGAAGTTCTTTCACACTATCATGCTCACCCTCTCCTCCTAACATTCCCACCCCCTTAACTCGCCTTTGATCACTCCCCTTCTACCAAAGGAGCCAGTTGACTTGCTTTTCTTTGAAAATATCAGAAATCCTGTATCCTCAGGGCCTTTGCATTTGCTCTTCCCCCAGACAGAGATAGAGATAATACCCCTCTCTTCATATAAGTGTGTGAATAAATCTCATAATCAGGAGGCCATCCCTGGCTACCTGCTCTAAAATCACATTTCCTTTTTAATTTTCTATTCTCTTACTCTTCTTTATTTGCACACATATCATGTTTATTTTTGTGTTTGGTGTCTTTGTCTCTTTAAGAGAGTGTAAGCTCTGTAGAACCAGAGAGTGGCTTTCATGTGCTCACTGCTGTTTCTCCAGGTCTTAGAAATATGTCTAGCATGAAGTAAGCAATAATAAATATTTTCTGAATATATACATTAATTTCTTTATTGATCATTAAACATTTGAGCACCTAATAATAATCACATTTGTTGAACTCTTAGTATGTACCAGAAAACATGCCAAGCAAGTTACAGGGACCACTTTAATTCTTACAAAAATCTTTGGAAGTGAGTTGTCTTATTATCTGCTATTCACAAATGAGTAAGTGAGGCTGAAAGAAAGTGAGAAACTTTCCCAAGGTCACATAGCTGTTAGGTGGCAGAAGGCAGTATTTAACCCTAGATATCCTAACTACAGACCCCAAGTACTTTCACATTATGTTATATCAGTATTGTTCCAAATGCAGAAGATAAGTTCTTCCCTGCTTTATGCACCCTGAAACTTTATGAGAGAAAAGAGCACCGTGTAATACAATAGGATGAGGGCTATTACAAAGGGCTATAACAAGGTGAAGATGGGAATACTTGAAAGCTTCTCACAAGATCGTCTAAATCATAAATAATGACAATTCAGCCATGTAAAGAAACGGGTGAAAGGATGGAACCACTCCCAGAAGTAAGAACAGCCTGTGTAATTCCAGAGTTGTGAAAAAAACATGGCTCATTTGTGAAATTCATTTTGGCTGTCTGCATAGAAGGTGGGGGAACAAAATAGAAGCATTTGGCTTTTTTAGCCCTGGGTTTGAGACGCATTCAGAGTAGGAGGCTTCAAAAATGTTAAGTAATTAAAAATAAACAACCCAGAAGAGATGAAAATAAAATATCAGAGGCTATGGGAAGATCTCTGTTGAGAGCAATCAAGCAAATGATCACCTTTCAAAGGCCAAGGAGAAGACAGACCTCCCTCCTAATTGGTAAACTGGGGAATATTGCTGAAAAGTTAATGTGAAAACTTGATAGCAAAATTCCCTGTGATTTCCAGAGCTCATTCACAAGGGTGCATGTATGTGAAAGGAGCATACATAACCTGGATCCTTGTTTTCCCCAGGCTTTGTTGTGTGGTCAATATAGCAATTAAGGCAGCATTCCAAGATAATTCAGAAATGAAAGAATATTAAGGCTGGGAACTATCTCAGGAGATGTCTAAGCAATTAGTCAGGAAGAGCTATGTTGGAATTCTACTTCTGCCCCTTCTTAACTTTGGGATTTTATGCAGATTATAATTATCTCAAATCTCTTGAATATAAAGAGGGAAAGAAAAATATCTTTATATCACTTTATAGGTTCATTGTGAGAATTAAGTGAATTAATGTATGTGCAAGGATCTAACAGCATTGAAGTCAGACAGTAAGAAATAGCTGTTATTTTGTTACTATTCAAACTAAACCATTTATTTTGTTGATTAAAAAAACAGATAAGGGAAAATGACCAAGAGGACCTTGTTTATTACCTGGTCCTCCAGCTCCATCAGAGCTCTCCATCTCACCATCACCACCAAACAACTTTTGATGACATTAAAGATCTTACATCTGACCTAAAAATTCCATCTGATTTTCATCCTCTGTTTACCATCCTCATAAAATCAGGGACCTGCTTCGCCTTCAAGTGAAGTCTCCAGAGTTCACATCAAATATGGGGGCCAGATGTGGTTAGCAATACCTGAATGACTCTAAAGTGACAAAGCCTGTGTTTCATAAAGTGGCTCTGGCAGCACCATTTCCCCAGAAAGCCATATTGAGTCAGTCTGGGCTATCTATCCCTTGTCTGCACTACAGAACAGGTTCTTACCTCCATGTTACTATTTGTTCCATCATCTACTGGATTTACCTATTTAGTGGCCTCTTTAGAATGTAAAGGGAGATGCAATGCCCTATTGATCTCTGAGTCACCTGCTTCTAGCACAGTGTCTAATATAACACATAGTAGGTGTTCTATAAAATTTAATACATATTTTGTTGCAGTTAACATGAGCTCAACAGAGAAAGTTTTTACTGTTTTAATTGCATTACTACTATGAGGATGACTCTGACCATTTAGCTATTTAAAATGGTAATTTTGACAGGCATTTTTTGGACATACAGGATTCTCTATGTTAGTTAAAAATTCACCTAAGTTCTTTAATATTCCGTTTGGCAAAATAATCATTCACTGTACCTACTTACATCTAAGCAGTGGTGCATTGAAGTTTGTTCACACCAACTCACGGGAAGCACCTGTGTGCATCTCTTCCCAACGCCATGTTTAGCAATTTCACACTGGTAACTTGAAATTGGCAATGGTAGGAGTGTTTGTCATGTCAGGGCTTTTTATCTCCAAGAGAGTAGGTGGTTTTGCACTTACCAGCATATAACTGTATATAATCCACTCTAATTTGTGTACATCTACATTCATGGTTTTGTCTAAGGTAGAGCTATGTCTAGTTTTCTGGTTCCATTTCATTCTTTATGCCACATAGGTGCCCATAAATAATTTGTAGCAGAATTGTTTGCATATATAGCAGAGACCCATAAAATAAGCAATTAATTAATATGGGAAAGTCTCCATATATAACTTGTTTCTTTCCTAATGTATCTTTTAAAGTCTTCGTATATTATAAATAGCAGCTGGGAGAATCAGCTTTGTGAGTAGATCCAGCTCAAAGTTCAGTGTACTGGACATAGAATCTTTGTGGAGCTAGGAAACAATGCTGTTGCTAAAAGTGCCAATAAATTTCATCAACTGACCAAAAGTCTCCTTTGTCTTATTTATTTGGACAAAGAAATGTGGAGTTGAGGTGGTTCTGCAGATTGTTTTGGAATGTAAGGCTGAGATTGTTTTATACCCCTTTGCATAGAAAATATGTAGGCTTTTTTTTCCTTTTAACTTCAAATTTATATTCATGATAATAAAAGATTATTTCATGCTATTCCAGTATTATGAATAATTGTTTCATGTCACTAAATGAAGCCTGGATTTCAAACTGCAGCTCATTATTATAAAGCAATCTTTGGTTATAAATCAGTCCATTTCCTCTGTCATTACTTGAGGGTGGAAGCATTCAAGAATATGAGTGTGTTTTAAAATTCTATTAGAATACTGTTCTCAGTTCTTTTTCTCGTAAATAACCAGTGAGGCTACTAGGTTTTTCTCCCAAATATAGTAAATGGGAAAGAAAGAATTTTTATTGCAAAATGTAAATTGGTTCCACATCTCCGCCATCTCAGAGAGTGTGAAATAACATTTAACTGTGATTGATAGATGTCTGATTATAACCAGCATCTTTACTGATGAGATTTCTCCCCACACTCCCCTCCCAGGCAGAATGTTGGTGTCTTTAAGATGAAATAACTTGAGAGAACAATGAATTATTTTGGCAGATTTTCTAAGAGGAAATTCCTGGGAAACTGCAGCGAACACCATTAGATTTTAAAAATCCAGGCTTGTATTAAAAAGATCTCAAGATCACAATCAGATAACTAGGAAACTATCAAGTGACAAGAACAAAAACATAAAGAAATTATAAAGCAGAGCATGTATATTCTTTATATTTTGTTACTCCCTACACTCTGACCAACTAAGAGAAATTGAGATTTAAAAGGAATATTTTGGTAAAGTCTAGGCATTTTTCGTTTCCCCATCATTTGTTCATTCCTCCTTTGATTTTATGAATAAATCCTTAGTTGAGTAAACTAAGTTATGTATTGGACATCTAAAAATTGCTGTAACAGTCTCTGATCTCAAAAATAGTAGCAAGCCAGACAGATAAACAGATATGCAGTTTGAATATAATAAATGGAAAGAAAATTGCATCATATTTTGTGTGAACACCAAGGAGATATAAATATCTGGGTGAAATGTAAATGAAAAGGGAAAATTATATATATTTGAGCACCTGTGATACAGCAGCTGCTATGCTAGCTGGCTTTCTGTAGCTTATTTCTCAATAATGCCACAGACAACATATTTGCATTTTACAGATGAAGAAACAGAAGCTTAGGGAAATTAAGTAAGTGGTGTTTCAGTTGAATTGTGCCGTTTTCAAAAGATAGGTTGGATTCCCAACCCCCAAGTACCTCAGAATGTACTTGGATGACCTTATTTGGAAACAGGGCCTTTACAGAGGTAATCAAGTTAAAAGTAGACTATAAGGTTGGTCCTAATTCAATGTCACTGATATTCTTATAAAAGGGGGAAATTGGGGCACAGAGGCAGATGTGCATTGAAAGAAGACAATGGGAAAACACATGGAGAATGCCAAGGGAAGGTGGAGGATTGGACTGTTGCATTCATAAGACAAGGAATGCCAGCGATTGCCCTCAAACCGCTGGAAGCTAGAAATAGGCAATACAGGTTTCAGTGAATCATAACCCTGTATTTTGGACTTCTGGCCTGCAGAATTGTGACACAATAGCTTTCTGTTGTATTGAGCCACCTAGTTTGTATTACTTTGTTATGGCAGCCTAACTAATGAACTCCAAAAAAACAGAAGGCTAGTAAGTAGTTACTCACAACAACCCTTTTCTGGTCCCAAAGCCCACGTGTTTCTTCCTACACAAAGGAAGTGCTTTTTACCCAAAGTGTTAAGCATGAGTTTAAAGTGGAAACGTAAGGAAAGTGTCTTCCTTTATTAGAAAACTGAGTTGAGGCTAATTCTAAAGGCCCTGAAGAATGACCCAAGTATTAAATCAGTCCTGTCTTAAGGAGTCCTACAGATCTCAGTAACAAGTTAACATGGTTGATAGTCCCTAGAGTTGTTGTTGTTGTTGTTGTTGTTGTTGTTGTTTGTAAACTCATCAATATAGAAACTCAGTTTACTGGTATGTAGAATGGTAAAGCTTAAAAATGTATTTTCTAAAGATTCCAGGCTATCATAGCTGCCTTAGATTTAGTACTCAAGTACTTAATTGTCTAAATGCCACAATTTTGACAACTGCATCCTGCCTTGTAGCTGTTCTAAAACTGGATTTTTCTGGTTTCCTATCCATATTTTACCTAGAACTCTTCAAATATTTTCAGACTGATATTTTTCATTTTCCTATTCAGAATCCAACATAGTGAAATCTAAAACCAATGTTGATTGTGTGGTGGGTAGTCCAGCAAATTTTTATCAACAGTGCATTTGTGTTCAATGTCCTGAAATAGGTATAAGATCTGTTCTTCTGAGGAAGGAAAGAAGAGTCAGTTCTATTTTATCTCTGTTGATAACTGGATAAAGCCAAATGCTTCTACTCACTTTTATATTCAAAAATAAAAGAAACTTTAACATCACATATGAATGAAGACTTTAAAAATCTATGAGACCACACGAAGGGTATGTTCAATATTTATGTATAAAAATACACATAAGCACAATTTCAAGATCCAAGACATTGTATTAATACTATACCTTACATAAAAAATAAAATATAACAAATATGATTTTGGTAGTTTGATTTATTTTAAGAAAATCTTGCTTTAAAATGCAAATAGTTAGCAATATTCATGCTTCATTACCATAGAAATAACTTTATAAATAAGGAGCTTATCACAAACTCTGCACTTAACTTCCCTAGAAGGTATTGTTCTTTTAAGATAATGATTAATATGTTTTAATTTATTAAGCTGCAAAAAATATATCTTAATTATATTTTCATCAATATTTAGAATACACTAAAGTTTTAGCTTATTATAATTCTTTAAATTCTATAGAAAAAAATCACAACTCTTTTTTTGTCAGAATTTTTAAATTATATTTCTGACCTTTTGACAGATGTATTGTAGCTCATTTTGTTCATTGTAATAGCAATATGATCAATTAGAATATGGTGGAGTTTTTTTTCCTGTTTTTCTTTCTTCCATCTCTTTGATTCTCTACGACCAGAAATTCTTCACTTTTAAGGACTCAGGTGATTGGATAGAGACCACCTGAAAATCCAGGATAAGTGCCCCATCTCAAGGTCCTCAACCTTAATCACCTCTGCAAAGTGCCTTTTTCCAAGTAAAGTAATGTATCTGTTGGATTGTTAGATTAGGATTAGGAATTAGGGTATGGACATATTTAGAGGGCCATTATTTTGCTTTTGACAGGCAGAAAATAAATTCATATGCTAAGTCAAATATAGAGGTAAAAGAAGCATTTTATTTCTCAAGATCTGAGCTGTGAAACTTCATACAACAAACAAAAGCTGAGGTAAAATAATATATATTTGAATGGTAAATAGCTTTAGACAGTGTTAACTCTGGAATAAAATTTCTGTATCTTACTGGAATCAGGTTAGTATAAATCTGATGTAGATTTTGATGAGTTAACATGTATATTATTCGTCCTGAGAAACACTAAGGAAATAAAACTTAGGTAAAAAAAGACTAAGTTGAGCTCTCAGTAGATGCCAATGGTTTTAGATTGGGGAGACTTGTATCACTGAATTACATAACTAATTCTGTTACACATTTTCATCATGTGTAGATTGGAGGTAATTCTGAAAACTACTTCTTAGGTTATAGGGGTTATGAACATGAATGAGTTTTGACAACAGGTAGACTGGAATTTTGAATCCTGATTTGTAGCTTTGTGACTTTGAGCATATCATTTAACCTCAGTAAGACTGTGTCTTTTCATTGTAGAGAAGGAATCATAACCATACCCATCTCTTAGTTATACCATGAGGATTACATAATAATACATTTAAGAATTTTGCACAGGTAATAATAAATGTTGACTATTATAATTGGGTTGTAAAAATATTTTTGAGCTATAAAGAATATAAAATATTACTATCTGTAATTATTATTTTTCCACAAGCTGCTCTGCCTATTATTCAAAGCAAAATGGACAGGTAAATCTGAGGAACCAATGAATAGTTATTACTTGGTTTCTTGATATGTATGATAATATTTAATTAATAATTCAACATTGTAGACTGTTATAAATTGTCTTTGCTGTAAAAATATTTGCTGTTCACTGGTGTAGATTATACAATAATCTCTCTCACACATATGTATCTCTTCTTCTTTTGAGACCCTGATAATGCAAATGTTAGTATGCTTGATGTTGTCTAGAGGTCTTTTAACCAATCCTCATTGTTTTATTTTATTTTATTTTATTTTATTTTATTTTATTTTATTTTATTTTATTTTATATTTTATTTTATGATTTTTTAATCCTGATTTTTTTGTTTTTGTTTGTTTTTTTTAATGTTTATTTATTTTTGAGAGAGAGGCAGAGACACAGACAGAGTGTGAGCAGGGGAGTTAGAGAGAGAGAGAGGGAGACACAGAATCCAAAGCAGACTCTTGGCTCTGAGCTGTCAGCATAGAGCCCAACGCGGGGCTAGAACTCATGGACCATAAGATAATGACCTGAGCTAAAGTTGGACGCTTAACCGACTAAGCCACACAGGTGACCCATAATCCTCATTTTTTTAAAAATTCTTTTTTTCTTAGCTGTTCAGCTTGAATGATTTCCCTATCCTGTCTTCCAGATTGCTGGTCTATTCTGAATTCTCTTATTTGCTATTGATTCCCTCTAGTATATTTTCATTTAGATTTTTAAATTTTTTTGCTCTGATTCATGCTTTTTATATTTTCTCTTTGTTGAAGTTCCCATGGAGTTCATCTGTACTCTTCTGTCAAGTCCTGTGAACATCTTTATGATCATTACTTTGAACTCTATCTGGTAGATGCCTTGTTTCCATTTTGTTTAGCTCTTTTTCAGAAGTTTGTCTTTTTCTTTGATTTGGAATGTATTCCTCTGTCTCATTTCGTTGGACTTTCTGTGTTTGTGTCTATGTTTTAGATAGGACAGCTACATCTCCTTGTCTTAAAAGTAGTGCCCTTATGTAGAAGGGGTCCTGTGATGCCCAGTAGTGTAATCTGCCTGGTCACCAGATCCAGGCACTCCAAGGGTGATCCCTGTGTGGGCTGCATGAGCCTTCCTACTGTGAGTAGGGCATGACTGTAGTGGACACACTGGTGGGCAAGGCTGGCCTCCAGTGTGGGTGGCTGAGAGTTCTGGCTGCAGCTGCTGCTAGCTTGCCTGTGGGTGAGGTTAGCCTCTGGTATAGCTGGCTGAGAGGCCCAGCTGGAGCTGCTGTGGGGGTGCTGGTGGGCAGGGCTTGCCCCACCACCTCTTCAAAGCAGGTTTCTCTTTGGAGGGGTACCTGGTAGGGCTGGTTTGTTTGGTGGAGCAGGTTCACAGGGAAATGCTGAGGTGGGGCAAGCAATGGTAGCAAGAAAGATGGAGAATGTCAGAACTGGCTCCTATCAGCTTAGGACTAGCTGGGCTGAAGGAGGACAAGAAAAATGGCACCTGCCAGTACTTCTGTTCCCAGAGAAAGTTCCATCGTATCTCTGCCCTCCAGAACTTGCCTTAAAATTAGTCAATAAATATCCTTCACATATAACCCAGGTGCTTTTCAAACTGCCTCCTTTGCTGGGTGTTGGAGTGAGTGATATAGTGTGCTCGCCCAGAGTCTCAGTTTCCTATAACCCTCCAACTCTCCCAGAGTTAAACCCTGCTGATTTACAAAGCTCTCAAAGTAAAGCACTACTACTGATTTTCAAAGCCAGATGTTATAAGAGCTTGTCTTCTCTATGTAAATCCCCAGGGTGGAGGGTGTCTGATGTGGAGCTTGATCCCCCTGCTCCTCAGGGAGAACCTCCATGCCTGTGATATCCTACCCACATGTGTGTTTCCCTGTGGGGGTTTGGTTCTGTGCTGCATCCCTGCCCCTCCTACCCTTGTGTGTGTGTATACACACACACACAAACACCTATTTTTAAAATTGAATTGGGGCACCTGGGTGGCTCAGTTGGTTAAGTGTCCAACTTCAGCTCAGGTCATGATCTCACAGTTTGTGAGTTCGAGCCCCACATCGGGCTCTGTGCTGACAGTTCAGAGCCTGGAGCCTGCTTTGGATTCTGTGCCTCTTTCTCTCTCTGCCCCTCCCCCACGTGTGCTCTGTCTCTCTCTGTCTCTCAAAAACAAATACAAATGTAAAAATTTTTTTTTAATTAAATTGTTTGTTTCCTTGTTGATGAGTCTTGAGAGTACTTTCCATATTTCAGTACAAATCCTTTGTCAGATTTGTGATTAGCAAATACTTTTTACCAGTCTGTTGCTTGTCTTTAAATTCTGGGAATATCTTTTGGGGTGCCTGGGTGGCTCAGTCAGTTAAGCATCTGACTTGGGCTCAGGTCATGATTTCACAGTCTGTGAGTTCAAGCCCCATGTCAGGCTCTATGCCGTCAGTTCAGGAGCCTGGAGCCTGCTTCCGATTCTGTATCTCCCTTTCTCTCTGCCCTTCCCCATTCATGCTCTGTCTCTGTCTGTCTCGCAAAAAATGAATAAATGTTAAAAAATAAAAAAAAAATTCTGGGAATATCTTTCACAGAGCATAGGTGTTTCATTTCCATATAGTCCAATATATCAATGTTGTTTTAATTTTATGAATCATGTCTTGGTATGAGATCTAAAAACTATTTTCTACTCAAGGTCACAAAGATATTCTCTTGTTTTCTGAAGAGCTATAGATTTAGATTTTATATTTATACCTATGACCCATTTGAGTTAAATTTTAATAAGATATAAAGTTTCATAGAGGTCCATTTCTTTACATGTGAATGCCCAATTTTTCCTAGCTTCAATTGTTTAAAAAGACTATCCTTTCTCCTTTAAATTACCTTAGTTGCCTTTGCAACTAAGTCAAACGACAATTTGCCATATGTGTTTGGATGTATTTCTGGACTCCGTTTTCTGTTCCATTGACCTATGCGTCTGTGTTTTCACCAATAATGTTTGGTCAGTGTAACTTTAGAGTAAGCCTTGATATCAGGCAGTGTGAATACTCCATTTTTTTTTAATTGGCTATTCTAGGTCACTCGCCTTTCCATATAAATTTCAAAATGAACTTATTACTATAATAAAATTCTGTTGGAATTTTGATGGGAATGGTATCAAATCTGTGGCTGAAGGTGGGGGAAAATATCATCTTAACAATACTGAACTTTCTAATTCATGAACATACAAATCTCTCCATTTGTTTAGCTCTTACCAATTCCTTTTATCCAGGTACTTGTCAGTCTGTGGAACCTACACTGTTTTGTTCTGATATACTTTAAATATTTAATTTATGTGCGGTGCTATTATAAATGCCACTGTTTAAACTTTGAATTATAGTTACTTATTGCTTATGCTTAGAAATATGATTGGTGTTTCTGTGATGTTGCTATATTTTGTGATGTTGCTAAATTGACCTAATCTAAGAGCAGCTTTGTAATCCTTGGGATATTTTACCTAGACTATTATGGGAAATGATGTCTGTGAAAGGAGATAGTTTTATTTTCTAATTTCCAATCTGAATTTATCTTAGTTATTCTTCCTGCCTTACTGCACTGGTTAGGACTTTCCAGTATAATGTTGAATCATAATGATGGAGGGGACACACTTTCATTGTTCCTGATCTAAAGGCAATGCATCTATTCTTTCACATGAAGTATAGTGTTATCTTTATATTTTTGGTATATGTCTTTTATCATGTTACTGAGGTTTCTCTCATACTTTGCTAAGAGTTTTTATTGTGAGTGGATATTGAATCTTGTCTGAAGCTTTTCCTGCGAATAGTGACAGAATCATATTATTTTTTCTTTATTATCTTAATATGATGAAGTATACTGCTTGATTTCTAAATGTTGACCTAACATTGCATCCCTAGAATAAACCCCACTCTCTTGTGATACACTGTCTCTTTTTTAAATTGCTAGGATTGATTTGTTAACATTTTATTGAAGATTTTTCTTGTCTGTAGTTTTCTTGTAATATCTTTCTCAGACTTTGGTATTAGAACAATTCTGGCTTTATAATATTAATTGTGAATTGTTTTCTTTTATCCTATTTCCTAGAAGAGATTGAATAGAAGTGATATTATATCCTCCTTAAATGTTTGGAAGAATTGGGTAGTCAAATGATTTAAACCTGCAGCTTTCTTTGTTTGAAGAATTTTACATATTAACTTTTTTTTTTACTAGATACGAACTATTGCAATTATCCATTTTTTTCTTGAGGAACTATTGGTAGATATGTCTTTGAAATAATTGTCTCCTTTCATCTAAGTTGTCGGTATGTAATCATACAGTTGTTAATAGTATCCCTTTAACATATTTTTAATGCCTATAGACTGTGTAGTGGTGTCCTTGTTTCACTCCTAATATTTGTGATTTGTGCCAATTCCCTTTTAATCTTGGTCAGTATGGCTAGCTGTTCAGCTTTGCTTTCATTAATTTTCTCAATTGTTTTTCTGTTCTGGAATTTATCAATATTTTCTCTCTCTCCTTCCTTCCTTTTGCTTATTTTGAGTTTAATTTGCACTTTTTTTCTACCTGTTTGTTAAGGTTGAATCTTATATTATTGATTTAAGACCCCTTTTAATTTCAAAGTTAAGCATTTAATGTGATCAATTTCCTTCTAACACTGACCTACTATATTATACAAATTTTGGTATGTTTCTTTTAATTTTTGCCTAATCAAAATAATGAATGCTATGAGTTCTATACATAGACCCTTTGAGGCCATGGAGATGAGGTAAGAAACCCTATAAATGTGGATTAGACCCAGAAAAGCAAATACAACATCTCTTCTCATTTGAATGATCCCTGTAAGATGGCTGGCTATCAGGGCAAAAGATTCTCAGATCAAATGTTTGGAGCTAATTTACTCAACCCACACTCACCATCCTCTATAACTTGCCTTTATGTTGTGTTTTCAGTTCAACAACCTTCTCTTATACTGTGGGATTATTGCCCTCCAAGCCAAAGTGGATTATATGTCATTGATTAATGATCTTACACTCTTTCATCGATGTGCCTTTCTCTCTTTACTTGAAATGCTATCCTTAAACTTCATGTCTTACAAAATAGCATGTAAATTCTGGTCTGCTGTATTTTATTATACTATACATTTTATCAAATTGTTATTTCCGTTTTAAAGTAAGCATTTTTTTTCCTGTAACATAGACTTCTCAAGGCATGGACTCTGTCAGTCTTCTATATATGCTTCTCAAGGCCCAGGACTCCAAATGTAAATGTTCAGTAAATATTTACTGTTTAATTTTGGTCTGTACATCTTTTAGCTTATTATCATTTAATGGAAGCCTTCAGGATTAAAGCACTGTGATAGCATACCTTTTCTTGGAAAGGTGGATCTGATTAGCATACAATATTTTACATAGTCTATTGTACTTACACTAATATTCAGAATATAGTTTACATCTGACATTATTTTCATCTATTCCAAAAAGTCCCCCATTTAAAACATATGGGTCTTGAAGGAGAAAGAAATTAGAGCTTCACCTTACCTTATTATGAATTTACCTTTTAGAAGACTCACTTCAGTGAATTTTACGTTTTAAATTATCCCTGATTTCCATCATTTATCAGTATTATCATTCTTAGATGATTGAATTTATATCATCACGTTGTATTTGTGTATTATTTTCTGTATCTTGACTTGCTTTTCTTCTTAGGCTATTAATTTTATTTCTCATGATTCTTTACATATATGATAACATAGTGTCTTCTGGAACACGTAGCCCTCATTAGTCTCATAAGGATTCCCAGGAGTAACCAGATAATGCTAAATAGCATTAATTTCTTTTTTTTTCTGTACTTCTCATTTTTCTTCTAAATGAAAATCTAGTTTTTCCTAATAGCAAAGTGATAATTAGATTTTAAGTTTCTGTGTGATATAATGGAAAGAGAACTTGATTAATTCCAGAAGGCTCGTTTCTATCCCAAATATTTACTAGTTTTGTGATCTTCAGCAAGTTACTGAAGTTTTCTTAACTTCAGTTTCTTTATCTGTATATTGGGTGTAATAATGTCTAACTCATTCTCCAGTGGTTATTATGGAATTATAATATATCTAGCTGCCAGTAAAATGCAGTTGAGGTTACCTAGTTTAAAATTATAGCCATTGGTTAATACTTGTAAATTATTTTTCATTAATTAGCATTTTATATTACTCCAAAGAGTGAAAATGTCATGTGAATGAAAACTTCCCTATTATGCTAGCATCTTCTTGCTAATGTTGATTTACCTGAGTTAGATTGGTTACATCCTTCCTTTTATTTCCATGAACTTTAATTTGCAGACTATAAACATTATCTAAACCTCCTAATTTCATTTTACCTTTGCACTCTGAGGTCTGATCTATGTTCTAGTGTTCCATGTAACCAACACTGTTTTCTTCTTAGAGGTGCCTTTACAATTAACTCTTTCTTCTCCATTCCTGCTGTCCATGTCCAATCTCAGGCTCTTGTTATCTCATAATTGGTTTCCTTCAGCAGGTTCTCAGGAGATCTCTCACTGTGTTCTTGCCGCTAGTCACTGCTAAAATCACTTCCAGGAAAATATTTTTAAAATGCTATTTTCATTCTGTAACGTTCCTGCTTGGAACATAAAAATGGTTTCATTGTCTGCTGTATTAGGTTGAAACTCTTTACCTGGATTTAAAACAGTCCTGTATTTTAGTGCTTTCTCCAATTGCTAACACACATGGACCCTGTAATTTAGAAAAATCAGATAACAACCAGTAATATAGTTCATATCCGCTATCCTTTCTCAACTCCAAATGAAGTTCTTTCCCATACCTGGAATCCCGTCTCATCTACTAAAGTATTTCATTTTTTTTATTTATTTATTTATTTATTTTTATTATTTTTTTTTTTAAATTCAAAGTAGTTAACATACAGTGTAGTATTGGTTTTAGGAGTAGAAATCAGTGATGATCACTTGCATGTCACCCAATGCTTATCCCAACGAGTGCTTTCCTTAATGCCAGTCACCCATTTAACCCACCCCCCCTACTTCCCTCCCCTCCAGCAACACTCAGTTTGTTCTATTTAAGAGTCTCTTATGATTTGCCTCCCTCTCTCATTTTATCTTATTTTTCCTTCCCTTCATCTATGTTCATCTGTTTTTTCTCTTAAATACCACAATGAGTGAAATAATAATGATATTTGTCTTTCTCTGAGTGACTTATTTTGCTTGGCATAATACACTATAGTTGTATCCACATTGTTGAAAATGGCAAGATTTCACTCTTTTTGATCACTGAGTAATATTCCATTTTATATATTTATACCACATCTTCCTCATCCATTCATCAATTAATGGACATTTGGGCTCTTTCCACAATTTGGCTATTGTTGATAGTGCTGTGATAAACATTGGGATACATGTCCCCCTTCAAATCAGTATTTTTGTATCCTTTGGATAAATACCTCCTAGTGAGGTTGCTGGACTGTAGGGTAGTTCTATTTTTAATTTTTTGAGGAACCTCCATGCTGTTTCCAGAGTAGCTGCACCAGTTTACATCACCAACAGTGCAAAAGGGTTCTTCTTTCTCCACATCCTCGCCAACATTTGTTGTTGCCTGAGTTGTTAATTTTAGCCATTCTGACGGGTGTGAGGTGGTATCTCATTGTGGTTTTGATTTGTATTTCCCTGATGATGAGTGATGTTGAGCATCTTTTCATGTGTCTGTTAGCCATCTGGATGTCTTCTTTGGAGAAGTGTCTATTCATGTCTTTTGCCCATTTCTTCACTGGATTCTTTGTTTTTTGGGTGTTGAGTTTGATAAGTTCTTTATAGATTTTGGATACTAACTCTTTATATAATATGTCATTTGCAAATATCACCTCCCATTCATTCCATAGGTTGCATTTTAGTTTTGCTGATTGTTTCCTTTGCTGTGCAGAAGTTTTTATCTTGATGGTGCCCCTATAGTTGATGTTTGCTTTGTTTCCTTTGCCTCTGGAGACATGTCAAATAAGAAGTTTCTGTGGCCTAGGTCAAAGAGGTTGTTGCCTGTTTTCTCTTCTAGGATTTTATGGCTTCCTATCTTACATTTACATCTTTCATCTGTTTTGATTTTATTTTTGTGTATCATGTAAGAAAGTGGTCCAGGTTTCTTCTGCATGTTGCTGTCCAGTTTTCCCAAGACCATTTGCTGAAGAGACTGTCATTTTTTCCATTGGATATTCTTTCCTGCGTTGTCAAAGATTACTTGGCTATACATTTGTGGGTCCATTTCTGGGTTCTCTATTCTGTTCCATTGTCCTGAGTGTCTGTTTTTATGCCAATACATTACTGTCTTCATGATTACAGCTTTGTAATACACAGTTGAAGTCCAGGATTGTGATGCCTCCAGCTTTGGTTTTCTTTTTCAGGATTGCTTTGGCATTCAGGATCTTTTCTGGTTCCATACAAATTTTAGAATTACTTTTTCTAGCTCTGTGAAGAATGCTGGTGTTATTTTGATAGGTATTGCATTGAATATGTAGATTGCTTTGGGTAGTATTGAAATTTTAACAATATTTGTTCTTCCAATACATAAGCATGGAATTTTTTTTCCATTTTTTGTGTCTACTTCTGTTTCCTTAATAAGCTTTCTATAGTTATCAGTGTATATACATATTTTTTTTACCTCTTTGGTTAGGTTTTTCCTAGGCGTTTTATGGCTTTTGGTGCAGTTGAAAATGGGATAGATTCCTTGATTTCTCTTTCTGCTGCTTCATTATTGGTGTATAGAAATGCAACGATTTCTGTACCTTGGTTTTATATCCTGTGACTTTTCTGAATTCATGTATCAGTTGCAGCTTTTTGGTGTAGTCTTTTAGGTTTTCCACATAGAGTATCATGTCATCTGTGAAGAGTGAAAGTTTGATATCCTCCTGCTGATTTGGATGCCTTTTATTTCTTTGTGTTGCATGATTGTTGAGGCTAGGACTTCCGATACTATGTTGGATAACAGTGGTGAGAGTGGACATACTTGTGTTCTGGGCCTTAGGGGGAAAACTCTCAGTTTTTCCCCATTGAGGATGATATTAGCTGTGGGTTTTTTGTATATGGCCTTTATGAACTTGAGGTCTGGTCCTTCTATCCCTACTTCTTAAGGGTTTTTATTCAGAAAAGATGTTGTATTTTGTCAAATACTTTTTTGCATCTATTGAGAGGATCACATGGTTCTTATCCTTTCCTTTATTAATGTGATGTATCACATTGATTGATTTGTGTATACTGAACGAGCCTTGCATCCCAAGAATAAATCCCCCTTGATCGTGGTGAGTAATTCTTTTAATGTTGTTGGATGTGATTCGCTAGTACCTTGCTGAGAATTTTTGCTTCCATTTTCATCAGGGAAATTGGTCTATAGTTCTCGTTTTTGGTGGGCCCTTTGTCTGGTTTTGGAATCAGGGTAATGCTGGCCTCATAGAATGAGTTTGAAAGTTTTTCTTCCATTTCTATTTTTTGGAACAGCTTTGAAAGAATAGGTATTTTCTCCTCTTTAGATGTTTGGTAGAATTCCCCTGGAAAGCCATCTGGCCCTGAACTCTTATTTGTTGGGAGATGTTTGATTACTGATTCAATTTCCTTACTGGTTATGGATCTGTTCAATTTTTCTATTTTTTCCTGTTTCAGTTTTGGTAGTTTATATGTTTCTACGAATTTTTCCATTTCTTCTGGATTGCCCAATTTGTTGGCATATAATTGCTCATAATATTCTCTTTATTGTTCGTGTTTTCCTGTGGTGTTGGTTGTGATCTCTCCTCTTTAATTTGTGACTTTATTTATTCGGGTCCTTTCCTTTTTGTTTTTGATCGACCTGGCTAGAGGTTTAGCAATTTTGTTAATTCTTTCAAAGAACCAGCTCCTGTTTTCATTGATCTTTTCTGTGGGTTATATATATATATATATATACCATTGGTTTCTGCTTTAATCTTTAGTATTTCCCTTCTTCTGCTGGTTTTGAGCTTTATTTGCTATCCTTTTTCCAGCTCTTCTAAGTGTAAAGGTTAGGTTGTATGTTTGAGACCTTCCTTCCTTCTTTAGGAAGGCCTGGATGGCTGTATGCTTCCCTCTTATGACCCTGTTTGTTGCATCCCAGAGGTTTTGGGCTATCGTGTTTTCGTTTTCTTTTTCATTGGCTTCCATGTACTTTTTAATTTCTTCTTTAATTTCTTGGTTAACCCGTTAATTCTTTAGTAGGATGTTTTTTTTTAATCCCCAAGTATTCATGGTCTTTCCAAAATTTTTCTCTTTGTACTTGTTGAGGGCTGATTTGTGACCCAGTATGTGATCTATTCTGGAGAATGTTCCATGTGCACTCGAGAAGAATGTGTATTCTGCTGCTTTAGGATGAAATCTTCTGAATATATCTGTTAACTCCATCTGGTCAAGTGTATCTTTTACATCACCTATTCTCTCCTCTGCTTCTCCAGTCCTCATTGTGACTATTCCCAGTTGGTACTGCATCTCAGCGTTTTTTTATTTCAGCCTGATTAGTTTTTAGGTCCTGCAGCAGGGGTTTCTCTGGTGCCCTCTTTACTTTTTTCAAGCACAGCTATTAGTTTTATGATTGTTGTTCTAAATTCTTGTTCAGGTATATCGCTTATGTCTGTTTTGTGCAAGTCCCTGGCTATGATTTCTTCTTGATCTTTCTTTTGGGGAGAATTCTTCCATCTTGTCATTTCGGGTAAATTTCTTTCTTAAAAAATGGGCCATACACTGTCCAGGGCCTGGCGCTTCAGGAAGTATTTCTGGTGTATGCCGTGTACACTCTGCTGTTGCGTTTTGGCTGCTCTTCCCCACTGGTCAGTCCTCTGCAGAGCTCCTCCTTGCTCTTAGTGGGGACTGTTTGGACCTTTACGAGGTGTGCTTTGATTTGTTTGCTAAAGTAAGCCTGCCAAGCTGACTGCCTCCAACTGTGGAGATCCTTCTGCCATTCCACAAATCGATTTCCTGGGTGTTCAAGTGATTTGACCTCAAAATAGGTGCGTTTGAAGGTTTTGGGTCCCCCTACTTCTCTGCCATCTTAACTCCTCCTCTCTGCCTTATTTCTTTTTTTAACCTTCCTTTATGGCCTAACTAAGGTTCTAATACCTCTGTGCAATCTATCACCATGCTGACTACTCTTGGCTCACATTTTTGCAGAGAATCAAGACATTTTGCAGACAAGAAAGATATCCCCTAGATTAACTTTGAAATTGAGTTTGAAAATCCAAGCAAAAGACCTGGTGACCAGTTTAGGTAACATCTCACCCCTTTAGGCCAATCACTGAGGCCAAGGGGCTAAGGAATTGCAAATATCAGCAGATTAAATGCTCATCTCGAGTAAACAGGCAGAGGAATCTGTTGCCAGGTAAGGGTTTCCAAGATACCATGTTGGTATCAATAATAATGGGTTCTTATTAAAGCAGGACCATCATCATTTACTTTTTTCATAGCTGGCCCATAGTTCTATGAGTTCATGACCCAGCATCGTCTTGAATCCTAAAATCGTTTCTAAATCTAACTTGCTTTTTAAATGAAAAGCTGAAAATAGACAAGAATTCCATCTCAAGGATTTCTCTTAGCCAGGAGTGCCCCATGGAGCCTTGGGAGGAATCAAAGATACCTTGAGGGACAGGGAGGAAATAAGCCACATTGGCAGCCTTCATGTGCTTCAGAGAATAACTTGCTATTCCTATGTGTTAGATCATCCCAAATGGTTTTCTACACTCTAGTATCCCAAAGGTATGATTAAAGGATTAGAGTATGGGGAAAAGAGCAGACATTAGTGCAACAGAGTGAAAAAAGCCAACACTTTGGTACTATCCTGGGATTTCATCAGCAACAAAATGAGGACAAGAGAATTGGACCGTGAGTGATTTTATTAAAACACTGGGTGAATCCAATCAAGATGCTTTAGCTATTAAGTTCCCTGATGACAGAGGTTATTTCTGTTCTAATTTGCTATGTGAGGTGCTTACATAGGCAATAGGGATAGAGATCATGTTTTTAAGAAACACTAAAATGTTGTTACTTTGTAGCAACACTACTGAACATTCAGTGCATCACCATATCTAATGAACAGCTTTAGTCTTAAATTTCACAGAAGAATTCTTGGCAATAGTTGAATTAACATTTGCCAGGTATCTAACTGGAGATATACATTAGGAGCCATTGGTGTTAGCTGAAGCCTTGAGAATAGAGGTAAACCATGTAGGAAGAATTTCTCTTTTTTAAAATTTTTTTTAATGTTTATTAATTTTTGAGAAAGAGAGAGACAGCATGAACGGGGGAGGGTCAGAGAGAGGGAGACACAGAATCTGAAGCAGGCTCCAGGCTCTGAGCTGTCAGCACAGAGTCCGACGCAGGGCTCGAACCCACGGACTGTGAGATCATGACCTGAGCCGATGTCAGATGCTTAACCGACTGAGCCACCGAGGCACCCCCCCGCCCCATGAAGGAAGAATTTCTATTGAGAAGAGTTGGTCATAGACAGTCATGGCAAATACCAGTGTCTAGGAAAAAGAACTTATAAAAATTGTATGTGATTAGTAATATTAATACTTGCTGGCTCATTTTTATGTATTCAGCACTATTTATGTTCTAAGCATTTCACATACAAAATCACATTTAATCCTAATAATCACTTTGTGAGAATTTTATCAATGAGGAAACAAAGGTTTAGAGAGATTAAGTAACTTGCCCAAATGCCGATAAGTGATAGAGCCAGAATATGAACCCAGGTTTGATTAATTCAAGTGAGATTTAAACTTAGTCTAACTTTAGAGCTGTTCTCTGTAATGTGACTGTAATGTGACTACCTGTTACGAAGAAAAAACTAGGAGAGAACTAACAACTAACTTTTGTTGTATCTGTTTTGTGCCAGACATTGGGCTGGTGGCTGTTGTATTATATGTGATGTGATTTAAAAAAACTAAAGCTCAGAGACATTGAAATAATTTGTCTAGACTCATGCATTTTGGAAATTGCTGATGAAAGAATCAAACTCTATATATTACTGACACCAGCGTCTTTTCCAAAAATGATTCCTCTCATCACAAAATTATATTACTTTTTATCCTGCCTAAGGATGGCTGCAGAGGGTTGCATTCGTTTGCTTGGGAAGCCTAACAAAGAACCATAAAATAGGTGGCTTAAACAACAGAAACTTGTTTCCTCACACTTCTGGAGGCTGGAAGCCTGTGTCAAGTGGGCTGTCCTCCTTAGGGCCTGGAGTTGTGGATGGCTGTCTCCTCCCTGTGTCCTCACATCATCTTCTCTTTGTGCGTGCTTGTGTCCTAATCACTTCTTTTTATAAGGAAATAAATCATATCAGATTTGGGACCACCCATATGACCTCATTTTACCTTCATTATTGAAAGTTTTTGTCTCCAGATACAGTAGTATTCTGAGATACTGGAGGGTTAATATTTCAACATATAAATTTTGGGGACACATAATTCAGCCCATGGATATAATGTCCACTGACACTACTTTTAAGTTACCCCCATTTCTCACCCCATTAACCTCCTAAGTAGGCTTCCTGCTTTCTCTCTAGTCTCACATGAAGTAATCATTTGTCAGTTGTTTTTTTTTTTAATTTTTTTTTTCAACGTTTATTTATTTTTGGGACAGAGAGAGGCAGAGCATGAACAGGAGAGGGGCAGAGAGAGAGGGAGACACAGAATTGGAAACAGGCTCCAGGCTCTGAGCCATCAGCCCCGACGCGGGGCTCGAACTCACGAACCGCGAGATCGTGACCTGGCTGAAGTCGGACGCTTAACCGACTGCGCCACCCAGGCGCCCCTCATTTGTCAGTTTTTTAAAGAGCACATAGCATAATCCCAAAGACAATCATTCGCTTTATATTCCACATGAACTCCCTCTGAGTTATATTACAAAGTAGGCCCTGCACACCATTGTGTTTTTGTTTCCATTATCACCATCCTAATTCATTCCCTTTTTACTTCTAAATTTTGTAATTACATTACTCTATCATTTCTCTTTAGACCACCACTCCACTGTATTGTGTCATTACTACAGTATTCTTTCTTTCTTTTTTTTTTTTTAAGAAAAAAGTTAGTTTATGGGGTGCGTGGGTGGCTCAGTTGGTTAAGCATCTGACTTCAGGTCAGGTCATGATCTCGCAGTCCATGGGTTCGAGCCCTGCATTGGGCTCTGTGGTGACAGCTCAGAACCTGGAGCTTCCTTTGGATTCTGTGTCTCCCTCTCTCTATGTCCCTCCCCCTCTCATGCTCTGTCACTGTCTGTCTCTCAAAAATGAATAAATGTTAAAAAAAAAAACGTTTTTTTTTAGTTATCTATTTTGAGAGAGACTGAGACACCACTAGTGGGGGAGGGAAAGAGAGAGGGAGACAGAGAAACCCAAGCAGGCTCTGCACTGTCAGAACAGAGCCCAGTGCAAAACTTAAAACCATGAGATCATGACCTGGGCTGAAACCAAGAGTCAAACACTTAATTGACTGCACCATCTAGGCACCCCATTAAGGTATTCTTTGTTAAGTGCAATGCAGATGTCATTTGCTCTCTCAAGCCCTTTTCATTGTGCCTCTTCATCTGTCGAGTTAGGACCTCCCCACTGTGATCCTGGCCTGGATCTGGTCCTTTTTGTCACCTCTGAGGTGGGAAGATTGGGTCTTTATCACATGCTTATCCATCTCAACCTGTGCTTGTTCTTTTAACTCCATCTGGAATGCTATCTCCCAATTGACCAAATCCATTCCTTCTGTAAGACCCAGCTTAATTCTACTTCATGTGCAGGCCTTTTACTGAACCCAGTCAGAAGTGATATAATATTCCTTTTTCCACCATTAAACTTTCACCTTTACAGTATTGAATCTTTACAAAGGAGTCTGAATTAAAGGCACTGTAACCTCAATGGCCTCTTCAAAGTCCTAGAATAACCAAAAATAACAGAGATCATTGGCTAGCAGAATCTTAAAGATTTTATTGGCATATCCATTGTGTGCTGGCAACAGTTCATAGAGGTATGCGTAAGAGAATTTTTATATTTTCAGTAGCCTATTGTTAAGCTTAGCCATTATTAAAAATTGAATTATTTAATTTATGATTAAATAAATTTTTAAAAATTAAATTATCAATAAATTCTAATGAAAACAGATTATTACTAATTATTTGACCACATTTTAGTTTTCTGTACACTTTAGGCTATTTACAGTGACAGTAGTTATATGGTCAATATACTATATTGGTATGCTACTGTGCATTCCCTTCCAACTCCATTTTTACTGACCTCATATCAGTAGCTTGAAATTGGTCATAGTGGGAATATTTACACTGTAGAGATTGACAAACTAAAAACCAGGGCTTGTTTTTTATTGTCTGGACTTAAAATGATGGAGAAAATCTTAACCATTCATTGTGTAACCATAACAATTCATTGTGTAACCATTCAAATCTGTAACCATAACATTGTGATTGCACAATATATAAAAAATATTCTTCTAGCATTTGAAACCATTTTGTGATTCAGCAAATAAGTTATTTGTATCATTGATCAGTAAGCAGAGTTCTAAGTACAATTATTTGGCTTCACTTTTATCAAACACATTAACATATATAAAAATTTCAGTTAATATTCATATAAAAATGCACTGGTCAATTGTAAACATACATTGCCTGTGGATATAAGATTTTGGCAAAATTCAGTGAAAGCCTTTTGTGAAAGTTAATTGGCTATATGGAATTTATAATAAAGAACTTGTGCATTTTATTATTTTTTAAATTGTGTGCTACATGAATTTTATAATCAGTAATATTTGTAACACATACACACAGAAAACATTTCCCTTCAGAGAGGTAGTTGTTAAACATTTACCACCAAGCATCCCTCATATCATGGGAGATAAGCAAACACCTCGTTGAAAGCTAAAAAAAAAAAAAAAAAAAAAAAAAAAAAAAAAAAAAAAAAAAACCAAAACAAAAACCAGAAGCACTTGCAAATAATTTAAATAACCCCAATGTTTGGGGTGCCTGGGTGCCTCAGTTGGTTGATTGTCCAATTCTTGGTTTCAGTTCAGGTCATGATCTCATGAGTTGTGAGATTGAGCCCCATAGCACAGAGCCTGTTTGGGATTCTCTCTCTTCCTCTCTCTCTCTGCCCCTTTACTGCTCATGTTCTGTCTTTCCCAAAATAAATAAATAAACATTAAAAAATTAACCCCAGTGTTTTACCTCCCCAATATCAGATATCACTTAAGATACCATTTCAAATCTTCTTGGTTTCCTCTGTTTCCAGGCCTTTGTTCTTAGTTTCATTCCCCGGCCAACAATACAATAACCAACTTTTCATGGACTTGTAATAATTTCACATGGGTACAGATCAGTAGTGTATCACCTTGTGTTTTCTCCACATCCCTCTTATATTCTACTTAGGAGCTCCCTTGCTGTGCTAAGGCAGACTGCTTGGAACCAGCTTATGATAAGGGAGAAGATCAGAAAAAATAATGCCCTGAGGAAGTAATCTCTAACTGTTGGCAAATGAAAGACTGTGAACATATTCTTCTGCCTTCCTCCTCAACATGGCCTTGAGAAGCATTCTTTATATGGCTTCCTGAAAGATGGCCCAACAAAATGAGCAATCTAGTAGCCTCAGTAATCCACTTTTGTATTGGTTTCCTTTCCTTCCCTGTCTCACTCTTGGTTTCCCTCAGCCCTACATTATTATTTTCCCATAATCATGTGGGGCAGATGGAGAAAAGTTTGATAATGTATACTTCATGTGACTAAACTAGTCATTTGAAATGAGGTGTAACTAAGCTATTTACCATGTCAAATGTGGTGACCATAGCATAACGTATGGAGAAGCTGAATCTCTCTGTTGTATACCTGAAACTAATGTAGCATTGTTTGTGAACTCCACTCAAAAAATAATTAAAATTAAAATAATAAATTAATTACCTGGACATAATGGAAGGAGAAAACAGAACAAAAGGATGTCATTTATAAGTCACCTGATGTGTCCAATTAGAAGCAATCTCTTCTTTCTTTAAACTCTTCTGCCTACATCTTATGTATGCATATGAACATATATATATATGTGTGTGTGTGTGTGTGTGTTTGTGTGTGTATCATATAGCTATATAAATATATACACACATATGCACATACATATATATTGACATTCTTATATCAGTCCTCTATATGTTAATTGATATTATATTAACAGACAACACTTCACACCTGTCAGACCTATATAGTTATTTATTATTTATTTATTTCAACAAATGCTTGGATATTGAGTGAAATGGAACCTATTGCTCTTAAAAGTATTGAATCTGGGATCCATGGAAACTACCCAAGATTAAGAAGCTAGTAAGCTGAGTTAATCTTCCTCCACCTACCCCTCCCTTTCCCCCATATCAAGCAAGATTTTTAGTGGCATTTATAAGTATATAAAACCTAGAGTCAACTTACTAATGCTTGAAACTGGGCTTTTGTTTAAATGAGATCTAAAATTACAGCTTTCATGGTCCTAGACCAGGAGCTTTTTCCCTTGCCTTAAAACAGACACTTAGACACTCCTAGGGAATTTTTGGTACACACACACACACACACACACACACACACACACACACCTCATTTACAAGGAAATGTACATTTCCCCCTGTAGGTTTCCAGTAATGATCAACAGACAATTTTATTTTTATTTTTTTTTATCAGCAGTTTTAATTCTTTTAGAAATATATTTAGGGAGTTTAGTTCTCCCTTGGTTTGACACATATAAAAACGAATGTATTTTGTCTGGTGGAGAGTTTATTGAATTGTTGGAATCTTTTAACAAATTGACATAAGAACATTAAGGAGACAAAAAGAAAAAAGCCTTATCAGACTAAGCAGATCTTATGAAGAATGAGATATCTAAAAAAGACCAACTAATACTTGATATGATGTCCAGAAAGTATAGGTAGAACAGATGATTGAATTCAGTATAGTTAAATAAATTGCAAAATTTCCCACTTTGATGAAGACTATTTTTCATATATTACCAGAGACATTTTATCTGATACCTTTCCATTAACTCTGCATCAAGTAGAAGTTCTGATACTTGGAACATCTAAATTTACAAAGAAAACTTAACTTAGGAATTATCCTTAAGGCTCAGAATACATATTGCGAGACATTGAAAATGGAATTTGGAGCAACCATATGTAAAAGGAATGGAAAAAATGGTTACAATTCTCTTCATAATTATTACAATATAACAAAACCACGTAAGATGCAGGTCTAAAGCTTAAAGGATCCTTAGAGTGCATATCATTTTATAGATACAGAGAAAAAATCAGAAAAAAAGTTTGTGGTTTCTCCAAGACCATGCAGGTGGTAAGGTGAATAACAAGTTTCAAAAACTGTCCCCTTATGCTACCCAAGGTGCAGGTTCCTGAGCTGTGCAGCCCTTCACCATAGACTTTATCTTAGTCCAGCTCAGCCCCTTTGGACGACAGCGAGTGCAGAGCAACTTCAATAGCAGAGCTGCTTTGCACAGCTGTTTATAATAGATGCTCCACAATAATTTTTAAATGAGAAATCAATGACCCTGGAGGGCATTATGCTAAGGAAAATAAGCAGAGAAACACAAATACTGTATGATCTGACTTACACGTGAAATCTAAAGGAGCTGAACTCAGAAAAAGAAAGGGTAAATTGGTGGTTGCTGGGGCAGAGGGGTGGGAGAAATGGGGAGATGTTTGTCAAAGGGTACAAACTTGCTGGTATAAGATGAATAAATTCTGAGGATCTAATATACAACATAGCGACTGTAGTTAACAATACTACATCGTATACTTCAAAGTTGCTAAGAGAGTAGATCTTAAATATTCTCATCAAAAATAAAGAAACTATGTGAAGTGATGAATATGTTAACTAACTTTATTATAGTAATCATTTTCATATATATATATATATATATATATATATATATAAACTCATCACATTTGCACCTTAAACTTATACAATGTTATATCTCAATTGCGTGTCAGTAAACCTGGGGGAAAAGTTTATACTCATTTTCTAGACTACATTTATTGAACAAATACTTAGGCTGCCTAAACTCTAGAGAAAAAGGGTAATTAAGATGTAATCCCTTTTGCTGATTAGTTCATAGTCTTTTAGAGAGTCAAACAAATAAATAATTACAATAAAACATGAAAAATCTTCTGATATTGGAGGTGGTCAGTGAGAGCACAGTAGAGGGTGTATATTTAGATCTGGAGGGTTAGGGAGTTCTGTCATTTTCCTCTGAGTCTTGAGTATGAGCCAGAATTAGCTACACAGAAGAATATCTCAGGAAAAAGGAGTGTGTGAAATCTAGAGATGTGAAAAAACATGGTGTATTTGGCGATCGGTATATTCTTTGGTGTGGCTGAAGCATGTGCTATATGCATAAAGAAAATGCAGGCAGTGAGTCTAGAGAAAAAGATTAGACACTAGATGATAAAAAATCCTGGGTATCATAAAGTGTTCTAAGAGGTTTAGATTCTAGCTGAAATATACAGGATGTCAATATTCTCTAAATGTATAATTCAGTACTCTCGAATAAAGATATGAGTATATAATTGTGTGTATGTAATTTTAAGAAAGGGTAAAAAGAAACAAGTGATATTAATTTTAAAAACACACTTTAACCCAAGACATCAAAAATTTTATCATTTCAACATGTCATATCATAAAAGTATTAATGGGGATTTTTACATTATTTTATCATATAGTCCTTGAAATCTATTTTGTTTTATCATGGCAGAATATCTTAATTTGAATTAGCCATATGCCAAATGCTCTATAGCCACATGTGGCCAATGACTACCATAATGGACAGCATAGGTCTGAACTACAGAAAACTGTCACCAAGACCATAATCCTAGAATACATATTGCATGGTTGGCCAACTCCTGAAAGAAGCTTAATTTGGCAATGACACCACAGCCATTGCACTACATTCCAATTCTTTCTGCTCATTTCTCAGTCCTGCAGTAAATGATGGTCCAGACAGATATTTCTAAACTGAGTCCCTGCTGTCTGTATTGTGGGAGTTATAGTCCTTCCAGACAGAATCTAACAACCGCAGAAGCCAGATAGGACAGATATAAACTGGAGAAGGCAGTGGCAGGCCAGGGAGCTGCTGTCGGAGAAGTTACTTCTTTTCAGCAAAGTCTGTCAAGCTTGAACAGCTTTGGCTGTGCTGCAGAGATTTTCTGCCTTCAGCTGAGATGGGGGAATTTCCGGGTTGCCATTAGATCCAGTTATAATCCAGGATCATAGGTGACTTGTGAGCTAAAACAGGCAAAATGAATAACTCACCAACCCACCCGACCCATTGACACACAGTTCTATATAGAGGTTTGTCCTTTCTGTGGAAATGGAATCACTCTTAATGAGACATGCACCGCAGGCTTTAGCTGTGAAGTTGACAGCTTACAAAAAAGAAGGAAGTTGAATTCTGGAGGGTTAGAGCAGGAATCTGGGTCATAATTTCTGTCTCGGCTTTTTTTTATTTTCCTCTAGAAAGAATAGTCAGAAAACGAAATAAGTCGACAACTCCACTATTTTTAATATTATTAATAAAGTGATATTTTTCATTTTGCAAATCTCAATTTCAGCTACAATAACAAGGTAATAATTACAACACTGCGGAATTTTTGATAGAAAAACAAGTTTTTTTTTTTTTATCTTCCTTCTGTCCCTCTGCAGTCATTCTTCCCTTACCAGCAAAGATTTAGTTAAGTAACAAATAACAGATGATATGGCAAGTCTATTTCCAAAACCCCCCTCTTATTTTACAGGCCTTTGTCTATAGAAAAGCTGTAATTAAGCATGTATGTTTCGTAGGAAGGCTTTGATATTTAAACACCAATTCTCAGCAGTGATGTGGATTAGATCATTTAGTGCTAAACCATATATGTCTATCATATATTTAGTCATTAGGCAAAACACTTGTTAAACAATGTATGTTTGCTGAGATTAATTCTGTTCAATAGTATCAAGCATAGGTTTCAAATGAAACATTTAGTGGTGAGTAAATCCTTTTGGAAGAACCACAGAACTAAATCAGCAATTCTCACTCAATGCTTTAAGGATATAATATGCTGTAGGAAGAGAGCCTAGGCTTTTAAGTTTGACAGATGAAGCTATCAGTTATTTCACAAATTCCTTAGCATAAATACTTTAAAAATGTGAGAAATAATAGCCACCTCAAGAATTGGTTGGTTTAAATAATTATTAATAAATTATTAGTAGTAGTAATATTGGAAGTGACCAATAATATTATTATTAACCTTTTACCAGTTAATGCCAAATGGTCTAGATTGATGATGATGATCGTGGTGGTAAAAATGATCATATATTGAGTACTTACTCTGTCTTGGGCTAAGCCTTTCACCTGAGGTACCCCTATCTAAAAATAAACAAAATTTTTCCTTTGATTGCCACATTCTCTGCCAATCACCACCATTCCTCTTTGCTTCTCTTCACTGCCAAGTGTTTCATAATGTTGTCAATATATTATCTTCATTCTTTTACTCCCATTCACATACAACCTTCTCCCATCTTACTTTACTATTCACATAATTAATGTACAAAATAAATGCAAAGCATTTTATTATGATGGTTTCCATGACAATACATTGTCTTGGTTTCTTCTTCTTCTTTGTCTCTGTAACCTTTTCCTTCTCAATTAATGCATAAATATTTGAATTCCTTTGGATATAATCAGAGCCCTCTTCCCTTCACATCCTACAATTTCATCTCTTACTGTTGCTGTCCATATTCTAATGGTCTCAATAGTTCCAATTTAGATTTCTATTCTCTGAGCCAGAATGTCCTTATTCATTTTTCTGTTTGGCATTCCTACTTAGCTATTTCAAAGATATTTAAAAATAAATTCTAAAACTTGATCTTTCTTTTTTTCTAAATTTGGTTCCCTTTCAGTTTGGTATATCTCAATTATTTCAGCACAGTTATATGGATTAGAGTTATAGGAGCGTGTACATCTCACAACTTTTGATTCTAGGGCTCAGCAACTTATAGTACAGAACCAAAGATGGGATTCAGAGTTGTTGTATTTAACATATGTGACAGTTACAACTCTCATGTATTCTTTCATTATTTATTTTCCTGTCCTCTGCCATGCATTGATTTGTATAGTCAAATTGTATCTTTGCTTTTTTTTTTTTACATTTTTTTTAACGTTTATTTATTTTTGAGACAGAGAGAGACAGAGCATGAATGGGGGAGGGTCAGAGAGAGGGAGACACAGAATCCAAAACAGGTTCCAGGCTCTGAGCTGTCAGCACGGAGCCCGACACGGGGCTCAAACCCACGGACCGCGAGATCGTGACCTGAGCCGAAGTCGGCCGCTCAACCGACTGAGCCACCCAGGCGCCCCTTGTATCTTTGCTTTTAAGATCAAATTCCTTTTTGTAGCCTTTTTTCCTGGTAGCCAGTAGAAAATTCACCAATGTAGTACACTGTTCTGCTACTGCTCGGTACATATTTTTCTGACCATATTCAGTAGCCCTGGTTAATATTCCCATAAATAATATTTTATATATATAGTTCAAATTCTAAGGTTTTTTTTCTGCTGAATTCACTATTGGAATATTGCTCAAATGTTGCTTAAGTAATCCATGCCTTGAGTAATGCCTAAAGTGATTTTGCTAAATGATATCTTTCTAGTACTTTCAATAATAAAACACTTTGAATAAGATATCATCATGTCCTATATCACACTGAATGCTGTGCTAGCTGGGTCATGTCATAGAAAGACTCCAAGGTAGGGTTTAAAATAATTGGTGCAAACTTGTAAATCTGTTTGTTAGCAAAAGTTTTCATAGCAGAGGCATTTATAATAATTCATGGAGTCATGATAAGGGTACATGATAGATGATAATGTTTTATGTACTCTAATCCTTTAGCTTTAAAATCTTCCCATTAATTATATCTCTAGGATCCCAAACATCTAAATCTCAGTTCTGTGGGCCTATTTAGGAATATTCCTTGGGCCACTTAACTTCCTTCTTTCTTTTCATTGAACAAAAATATGTACTACATATACATTGTTTTTGTTGTAAGGATATAAATGCCTATACTTTGAAGAACTTTATTGTCTAGTAGCAGGAGACAAACATAAATGAGTGCAATATAGAATTTGGAATTGCTATACTTACTGCACAGATGTTTATAATGAGGGAGAAGACATTTTTTTAAAAAGTAGAACATCTTTATAAAAGAGATAGTAATACAGTGAAAAGAGATGTTTGTCTCTCTGGCTTTTCTCCCTTCTAGTTGTTTTAGTTAACCATTAGTTGAACTAAGACATAGCCCACTCAACAAGGACAGTTTTGGCTAAGATCCCATGATGAACATTTATGGCCCCATGAAAGAGCAGGAAGTGGTGATGGGATACTGATTTATTGATCCTATTCACACATATTCTGGGGGATGGTATCATGCCAGGCAGTAACTCCCATGAGAAATCGCAGTGTTTTCCTTCACTGGTAGTTGTCAATAAAAACAAACAAAGAAACATTGTTTGTAATAGCAACTAGATATTAGTAGTAAAGGCCAATTGGAATACATTTTTAAATCACAGTTTATATTGAGAATCTTCATTTCTTTTTTGACAAATGATAATTTGAGCCAACTGAAAGGAAAAAAAATGTTTTAATATGCAACATCAAGCTCAATATTTTTTTAAAGTGAATTATAATTTCCTAAGGTGAATACGTTTTAAAAAGTAGTTATAAGGTAAATGAACCACAATTATGAACTTCTCTAACAATTATAAGTAACAAAAATTATTCCCTTCAGTATTATAAAATAGATAAATAGGCTAAATGTTTAAATATCTAGAGTCTACCATGTGCTTAGTGTTGTATCTGTACTTAATTAATTCATTAATATTTATTAAATGAATAACTAGGCTACACTATTCCCTGTAGGAAGATCCTTGAAAAGGATAATCGAGTAGGTCAGCTTAGTCCCACGAGTATATGCTGGGCAGTGTTATGGAGATATGGTCTATATCCTAAATAAGTATACAGTCTGGGCAGTTGAGGTGAACCAGAAGGAATGGGTAAGATTTCAACATTGAGACATGAGAAAAGGGTATTCCAGGTGGAAAGAGCATCATGAATAAAAGTGATTAAGTAGGAATGTGTTGGCCATCCAAGGGACATAGAGAAGAGCATAGTAAGAAATAAAGAAATAAGACCCGTAAACATAATATTTGGTAAGGTTTTGAATAAATGGAAGACAGAAGATGGTGAAAGGTTATGTTACCATGTAAACTTCTATGGAAGGAATAGTGATGGTCTGATTATGGTGGGAGAGGTAGGAGTACAATGGAAAAAAAAATAAACAAATGTCAAAGAAAAGTATTTGAGTCTTTTTAGTATAATTCTATTAATTTAATTTTTATTCTTATGATAATTTCCCCCAACACACACACAATTTATAAACGTGAACCATATCTCAAATGTATATTGTGCCAGGAAAATCTCTTCATTTCTAGATATATCCTGTTTATATTGCCATACTTTATTACCTTAATATGAAAGTATGTTTAAGCCTCAGTAACAGCAGTGGTTACTGATACTGATTGGTACCATCTGAAAGAGCCGTTATCTTTGATTATACATTATATACTAAAGGATTGTTTAGTGCCTTTAAACATAAAGTTCAAATAAATAATCTTAGGTTAGAAGAAAGATTTAAACTTATTCTTTAGCCAGTTTTGTTTTCAATGTGCACTTTGGAGGCCCAAATGGATGCAGGTACTTCCAGCCGACATGACATAGGTCAAATAGTACCAGTGAAAGCAACTATTTACAATTGTCCATATCTTCTTTTCGATTTCAATAACTTTAAATTATGTTATTAAATTTTCTTCACTCAAATTGTACTTTATATTTTTCAAAATCTAATAGTACAGAAGGGTAAAAAGTGCATTTTAAGGTTCTTTTTCTTTTTTTTAACCTTCATATTTCTGAGTAGGAACATATGCTTTTTTAGTGCCTACTTTTTAATTTATGGACAACAGACATCTCTTAATTCACGTATCTTCCCTTAATATAATTACATTAATAGATCAGTCTCTTATTTTTGAGATTCCAACAATTCTCTTAACCATTTCTCTTTCATTCTCTAAATCATGACTTCCAGATTGTGCGTGAAGGATTTCAACACCCAAGTTCACCCTACTTCCACTTCTCAACCTATCATCTTTTTCTTTAATTTTTTTGTAAAGGTTCATCAGATTTATTTCTGTTGCATAATGAGTTTTTTACTTTGTCTATATGTAGATTCATAAAGTTGAAAATCAGTAATAGGCATTTGCATCATTGCAACTATAAGTAGTGCAAGCTAAGAGTCCAGTAAAGCTATGATTATATTTTCTTCAGATAATTCCAAATCACCAGCCCTTTGCTGTTTAAAAGACTGTCCGATGGATTCCTTCCTGCTTTTACCAGTTACTTAAAATGAAGCCACAAACCACTTTCATATTCTACACCATATCTTCCTTTGTCACTTTTATTTCCCTGTTAGAAAAATAAGCTTTGTTTCCTTAGTTCTTTCTCATTCTGTGCATTGCTTGGAATCTATTTCATTTCCTGTAATAAATTTATGAACTTTTTAATAGTTTCCCCTTTATTTTTATTTTTATTTATTTATTTATTTTAAATATGTCTTTATTTTGAGAGAGAGGGAGAGTGTGTGCCCAGATGAGCTGGGGAGGGGCAGAGAGAGAGAGAGGGAAAGAGAGAATCCCATGCAGGCTCGACACTGTCAACGCAGAGCCCAACACAGGGCTTGATTCCATGAACTGAGATCATGACCAGAGCCAAGATTAAGAGTTGGATGATTAACTAACTGAGCCACCCAGGTGCTCCTCTCCTTTATCTTTAAATGTGTAATTCCAGAATACAGTCTTTATATCAGTTACAGAAAATCTCAACATTTCAGGCCTCCAAATTTTATTGGAATGAATGGAATACATATTCCCATTTTTAATATCCAAATTACCATGGCTTGCTTTTATTAAATCAAAATTATTCTGCAGAATTTTCATGTCACACATATAATGAAACTATTTCCTATTTTAGTTTTAAAGAGTACTGCTTGGGTTTTGTTCTCAGAAAATCATATTTCCGCAACTAATTTAAGTTCATTCTTTAATCCAATGTTGAGTGCTAATGCTGTTTGCTCCATTATTTGTTTTAGATGCTCCAGGAGAGAGCAGTTTAACTGTACCTAGAACATTCTATAGTCCCAATAGGTGCAATTAATTGGGTTCAGGCTACCTATTAGATATGTTGTATATTTAACATATATTGTTTTATAATATATATTATAATTATGTATAATGTTTATTGTTATATATAATATTGTATAACAATTATATATAATTATAAAATAATAATTATAAGCATTTCTTATCATGTTTAAACTAGATATAATGTTTAACGTATATAATATACAAAATATCCATATATTAAGCATTGTTACCTCTGATTTTCAGGTGAAAAAGCAAGATTTAGAGAGACTGTCCAAGCTAAATTAGAACTCAGATCTCTCTAATAACAAGATTCTCTCCCTATTACAAGCTGCTTCCATATAATTTACTGTATAAACAAAAACAATGTTAAAATGTTGTTGGGAGAAGTGCTAAAGATTATGGGTTTGTCAGATATTTTTTCTTGTTTAACTGTGAATATATTGAGAACTTTTATTATTGTCATCACGATCACTGTGTACCTAATTTCACATTATGTATGCAAATACCCCAGGATTAATGATAGTATTAAGTGCAAGATAGTCAGTTGAAAAATAGAGGTCGCTAAAAATAAACCAGAGAATAATAGATTACTCAGATTAGTGTAAAGCTAGTAATTAAGGCCCTTGGGCACATTTTTCAGAGGGGGTCCTTTAAACTTTGTTAATTGCAAAATAGCTATATTGCCCACTTGCCATCATCATCAAGGTTCCTTGTTATTTTATTTCTGGAGAAAAAGGAAAGATGCAGCTGTCCCATCAGTATTTGTGGTGGGGACTTAAACTGTCCTGCCCTGCCCTTTACAGTTTATTCATGAAGATAAAACTACACAAAAACCACCCTCAGTGTCTGAAGATCTCATTTGCAGCAAAATACCTGTGCTGTAGGAAAACATACACAGGGTCAGGAGTGAGAAGATCTATGTTTAAACCAAGACTCTGCCACCTATTTGCTAAGTGTGAACTTCAATTTTATCAGTTGTGAGTGGAATTGGAAGATAATATTACCTCTATCACAGAGTTGGTACAAGGAGCAGTGAGCTATAATCTGTATGAACAGACTTCAAAAATCAAAATGTTATATAGATATATGTATTTATAAGTTATCTCTACTATACTCATATAGTGAAGCCAATGCAATTGAATGCATTGTACTTCTTTATTCATTTGAGATCCCCTCATGGTGAAATTCCAATCCTCGGTCTAGTTGATTGTTAAGCTAGTTACATCCTTATGTGCCCCATAGCTTGATTGTCTTGTAATAGGCTCCTATATTCTTAAAATCTTTCCCCCTTATCCACCTAATCTTTTGGAAACTCAGAAAACGAGCCAGTTATGATTTATAAAGCCTTAAAATGCTCTAAAAATATCGAAAATTGAAGTATCATGACCTTTATATCAGAAAAAGAAATGTAGATATAATTGGGCTTCTGAGTCTTCCAAAAGTCAGCCATGGATGAGTGGAGGGAGCAGAATCTGCACTCTTAGAGTTGAGAATTCGGTGCAGCCTTCCACCTTCTGGGTATGTAACTTTGAGTAAGTGTAAACCTAACCATCTCATCTGTTTTCTTATCTGCAGAATGGAGGTCATAATGCATACCTCAGTATATTTTTTTTTCAACGTTTATTTATTTTTGAGACAGAGAGAGACAGAGCATGAACGGGGGAGGGGCAGAGAGAGAGGGAGACACAGAATCGGAAACAGGCTCCAGGCTCTGAGCCATCAGCCCAGAGCCCGACGCGGGGCTCGAACTCACGGACCGCGAGATCGTGACCTGGCTGAAGTCAGACGCTTAACCGACTGCGCCACCCAGGCGCCCCTGCGTACCTCAGTATATTATCATGAGAGTTAAGTGAGACCACATATATAAAGGTCTTGGTACACTTCCTGGCATACAGTTGATTGTCAGTATTGATCACCACTTTCCATTAATTTAAAGGACCACCATCGGTCCTTGGCTCCCCAAATTTGCAGAGGACATTGGAATTATTCCCCCAAATCACTAACTTCCCTGTGGTTGTGTAGAATGAAAATTTAAATATTTTTCATAAGCTTATACATTTATCTGTAACAAGACTGAAATCTCAATGATCTGGAATTTTTTGGTTGGGATAAAGCCACTAATACTTATGATTGCTAATAGAATATAATATGCATAATATTCTATAAAAATATAATACCACACAACATATAATATTCTACAACAACATCTATACTATATTTAGTATATGTATTATATCTTTAAATACAAGAATCTGATCTGGTGGGATGAGACGGTCATGCAGTGAGAAGCAAAGGGAAGTGAGATAGAATAAAAATACAGCAGATGAAAGTCTTCTATCATCTCACACTAGAATATGAACTTTTTAAGTAAAGGGGGAACTGAATTGCTTTTGCTTGTGCTTTTTATACTATTTTCTCTCTCATTGGAAAAAAATGTTTAAAGTTCAATGCATATAATGTAATTTCATTGTAAATTGCCTAAAGTGAACAAGTTAGTGAAAGAGCAAAAACTTATTCAGGTCTTCAGGCTCCAAGTTCAACACTACCAAATGACCATCATGCTCCCAGCCCTTCGCACTCTAATTGGACTCAGTGCATCCGGCACTCTCATTCACTACTCCTCTACTTATCTCTTTTCACACAGGCAACTATGGAGAAAGTGGGATGGAGGCTTTCAAAGATATGTCAGCCAAGGAAGGAATTTGCATCGCTCATTCTTACAAAATCTACAGCAACGCAGGGGAACAGAGTTTCGATAAGCTGCTGAAGAAGCTCAGGAGTCACTTGCCCAAAGCCCGGGTGGTGGCCTGCTTCTGTGAGGGCATGACTGTGAGAGGTCTCCTGATGGCCATGAGGCGCCTGGGTCTAGCAGGAGAATTTTTGCTTCTGGGCAGGTGAGTGGCAATGAGAAAATTCACATGAAGGTAATAATTTGGCAACATAAAATGGTGTATTTTGGTGCATAAGGACAGATGCTTTGGAAATTTAATCTGTGTAGTAGAAGTAGAACTTAAATATCATAAAACAGCAAAGCCTGGAAATAATCATGGAAAATAAGTAGATTTGTCATGTGCTGATTAATGATGATAACAGGAATCAACACATGAGATAATGATTACTTAAGTCTTAAAAAAATGGCTGTAAGGAAATGAGATGGGTTCTTAGAGAATTGGATAATTTCATCATTCCCTCAGGAAATAAACACTTTGAGACTTTTTGCTGTTGCTTTTGAAATTGATTTTAAAAATAGTTATATAAACTTGTTTCTATAATATAGAATCCTAGAATTTTAAGTTTGAAAGTGAGGAATTCCTTCAGGACTAATTTTTAAAAGCATTGGAAATGGATTCATTATTTTACATTACAAAAGTGTTATTACATTGCCTGATCATCTACACTGTTACCAGACAAGTTTCTAAAACATTAACTTCTACAGGGATTGACTTTAATTATCTGGATAATTCATTTGATTGGCACAACTTGGCTTATTCCCTGCTGATGCTCTTGAATCAGAATATTAGAGTTCTCTTAGAAAAACAGAAATAGTAGTGTGTGTGTGTGTGTGTGTGTGTGTGTGTGTGTGTGTGTGTGTAAAGAGAAAGAGATACTCAGAACCAATGGTACAGTTCTGGTCTGAAAGCTGGCAGACTTGGGACCCAAGAAGAGCAGATGTTTGGGTTCAGTTCTGAAGGCCAGAAAAGACCAATGTCCCAACTCAAGCATTCATGAAGGAAGAGTTCCCTCTTATTCATTCTTTTTTATTCTACTCAGGTCTTCAATAGGTTGGATGAGGGCCACCCACATTACGGAATCAAGCTTCACCACTTAGTCTATTGATATATATGTTAATCTCACCTGGAAACACCCTCATAGACACACCCAGAATAATGTTTAGCCAAATATCTGGGCATCCCCTGACCCAGTAAATTGTCATGTGAGATTAGCCATCACAGTTAGTAAAATGACCCCATAGTTTGACTTTATGGATGCAGTTCACTCTTCTATAACTTTAAAAAGTTTTGTTATTGCATATCTTGTTTTAGTAGGCAGCCAATTAAAAAAATAGAGAAAACCTTCAGAACCACTGCATCTTTCTCAGTATTTCTGTCCACAATAGAACGCTAACTCACTTGTTAGTAATTTTTAATGGCTCGTTAAAGAAAACATGCTTCCTTTATTTTCTAAATGCTTAACTGACCTTCTGTGATCAGACTTGGCTCCTGCTTGGCTACATTTTATGACAGCCACTTTATGTACCTAATGCTTTTCTGTCTGACCTGATGGCAATAGATTGATGGGACTATTTTAGTATGAGGCCAACTATCCTTCATAAAAATGATATTGAGTGAGATTCCTTTTTCACTGATGTCATACATTTCATCTAAAATCATCCCTAGTTGGCAAGAGTGATGCACCAGTTAGTTTCATACAACCCAGGAACATTCTCACTGCCAATATTAAATTCTAAAGTGCAGTGTTACCACTGGGGTAAAAAGAAAAGGAAATAAAGAAGCTAGCTTTAAACCATCCTGTTTTCCTTCTAGGGTGTAAGAGATTCTGTAGCTCCTATCTGCTACTTTGCCAACATTAATGAGACAAATCGGCAGTATTTTTTTTTTTTAGCTATATGATTTGTCAACATGTAAATAGTTTTTGATCACATGTACACAAGGAAAATAGGTAGGTATTCACTGTATTTGCCATATTCCATCTGTATTTTTTATTACCAACAGTACCACAAGGCCAAAATTCTATATTTTATATATACAGATATATGTTATATATCTATATATATGTTATTTTTAAGTAATCTCTACACCCAATGTAGAGCTCAAACTTACAACCCCAAGATCAACAGCTGCACACTCTACTGACTGAGACATCCAGGTGTCCCTATTTTATATTTTTAAAATTTATTTTGTATATGTCATTTATTGGAAGTTCTCTCCATATCATTTAATTCATGGAATAAGAGATGCATAACTTTTACTTAGGTTTCTTAATCACTTCATTAATTGGCTAATAATAATTCAACATTTACTTGAGCACCAGTTCATTTCACCTTAGAGGAGTTTTGTTAGAAAAGCCATTCTTACTTATGACTTAAAAAAATAGGTTCCTATAGTTTCCACCTCTTGGCTCATATTCTTTTCTTTGAAAGTAACGTGATAGTCTTTCAGATATTTGGTAACAGTATGATGGTTGGTCCCTTTCATCTTCCCTTTGGGATGTTCCTACTTCTTCCTTTTCTACTTCTTCATGGTGAAATGGCACTCTAGGTATTAATAAAACCATTTATCAAGACCATTTGTAGAATAATTTATGAACTGTTTTGTGCCAATTACTACTCTAAGCTCTGTACATGTGTTGCTTCATTTATTTATTTGATAGATACTGACTGGCTGTTATATGTTAAGATGGTTGGGATATGTCAGTGAATGAAACAGATAATACTCACTACCTTTATGGACCTTGCAGGTGGTAAATTAGGTAGAAGGTGGCGAGTGCTATGAAAGAAAAAATAAATGAATCTAAGAACAACTTCATGTTGAATTCTATTATCATCTCCATTTTATAGACAAGGATTCTAAGACTCAATTTATATTGAGTAATAGTGATGTGGAGAAGGCCATATAGATCTATGCATTGAAAACAAAATTAAATATAAGTCTGTGTAATTGTAGAGACTGAGCATTTAGCACTGTGTTCTATTACTTTTCAGTAAATTTAAAATATTCCTATTCATAGGAGTGGAGGTCAAGGGTAGTGAGCAGAAAGACAAAATTTAATAATTATGAGAATATTTAGTTCATTTACTCACTCTCATTTTCCAAGTGAGGAAACTGATACCCCCAAAGTTTGGATAACATGGTCAAGGTCACACAAAAGCCCAATTGCTGTGGCCCATAATCCAGTGCTTTTCTCTACCAGACTGTCTCCTGTAAAAGAGAAACAGTGGAGAAGTTGTCTGATAACAAACTCCAAGTTCTTCATAGATTCTGGGTATGTAAAGAAACTATCTTAGATAATTCAAATTTAAGTTAGCATTTTTAACACTCACCCCTAAAAATTCAGTTCATCCTATAACTCCTATAGTTGACACACAATGTTACATTAGTTTCAGGCATACAATTTAGTAATTCAACATCTCTGTATGTTACGCTATGCTCACCACAAATGTATGTACCATCTGTCACCATACAATGCTATTACAGTATCATTGACTATATTCTCTATGATGTACTCTTAGTAATTTGAGCTTATTTTGTTTGCATATATTCTCCCAATCTCCCTGCATGCTCTTTCCTTCCCCTACCCAACTCAGACCTGGTTGGATGGTTCTTAGAAATTAGAAGTCAAGGCTATGAGAAAGGAATCTATATTCAAGCTTTCTAGAGGGTCCCGTTTTGTTATAAATCTGTCCAGTTGTCATGGGACAGCCATGTTTAATAGGTCATTCAACTAAAATGCATGGTGGGACTAATAAGATAACACTGCTGCTGAGACAACTTCATCGTCAACATATCTCGCCATCTGTACTGCACATCAGAAGGGTGTTAGAGTGATATAGACCTGGCTACTGTGTCTTCTCGCTTGAACTCAGGGTAATCCATTGTCTCATTGCCAATGACAATGTCCTGTCCAGATCCCTGAAATAGTCTTGCTAAACATTTTGGCCCTGAAAGCAGAATGGGATCAATAATATGAACAGTAATGAAATTTCTAAAGGTGCTTTTCTAGAATGGATACAGTGTTTTAGTTTTTTACTTGGGAAAATATCATTTGAGGTATATTATTTACAAGTTATAAACTTAAATCTGAACTTGGAAACAAGGACCAACTTTTAGCAAATTAACTACTTCAAGATTGGTTTTTATCTTGTCTATAATTAACTAACACTATCTATTTGAATTAAGAATCTCTGTCCTTCAATATGATGATTGTTACCAGGCTGCCAGAGGAAATGTACTTAAATTTCAAAGCTATTTGGGAATTATAACCAGTATTTCTTATCAGGTGGTCACTCTACATCAATGTTTTTCAAAATGGAAAGGACAAGAGCTTATTCTAATAAATATCTTTGTGGCTAGAATTACAAACAATTGTTCTACTAGAACTATTATAGTAGGCATTCTTCAGAAGTAGACATTAGTCTTTATCTTTGCATATCAGGAGTATTCATTCTAAATTAAAGCCATTTTTAAAATAAGTATATTTGTCTGCACACTGGGCCATTCATTATCATTTAATTGTGATGAGAAAAAACAAAACAAAACTTATTTTCATTGAGTTCCTGTTATGTGTCAGGAGACAAGGAGAGAGGGAAAGAGAGTGGGGAAGAAAGGAGGAAACAGTGAGAAGAGAGAAGAGTGGGGGTAGAGGAAGAGAGAGAGATTAATTTAATGCTCTAGGCAATGAATATGTTAAGTTTTAGGTACCTTTGAGTTTGGTAATAATGACCCCATTTTTTCAGGGGAACAAATTGAGACTCAAAGAGGTTAAATGACTGGAAAAGATCATACCAGTTTCTTATACTAGTGGCCATTCTGAGTATCATAAAGAGAGAAGTGTTAGCAACATAACTGTTTCTACACTTGTGATAAGCTCCATTTAATTTTGCTTTCTTTTTGCTTTTGTTGTTTAAGGTTACCCTTTGAAAATTAGATAAACTTAATAAAATGCCTGGAAAATTATTGAGCTTTTTGTGATGAATGTATAGTGCAGATAAATCTAGCCAAACTATGCTCTACTTTGCCTGGAGATGTTTTATACTTATCCACATTTGAGTTCAGACTAATTGTGTGATGTTCAGTCTATAAACAAGCAGTTATTTAGATGCATCTGACTCAGACCATGTGCAAAACTCTCTAAACCACGAGGGTTGAGCACAGAGGGTAAGGGGAGCGTGTGTGAAAAAGTTTGGAGAGGAGCCTAGGAGATAATATTTTCAGCCTTGTAGTATTTTAACATTTATCCCATTATTGGAGAAGCCTTTCTGTGGGGGTAAGAATATGATAGATGTGATAGTTCCAAAGATAACTTGGGTATAGATTATGGATTAGAAGTGATAGGGTGGATACAGAGGAAACAGTGTCCCTAATAAAAATGATACCATCAAGGACTAAGCAGCAGATCAAGAGCTATTTACTAATTAAAATGTGCTTATTATGTATTTGTTATGGTGTTATCAGGGTATATGCATATGTCCAAATTCATCAAAATGTATCAAAATTGATACTCAGTACATTGAAAAAAATCAGTAGGAGCTGTTGGGTGCATTGGATATTGTAGAGAAGCATGGGGAAGACGACAGGAGTGACTCCTAAGATTCTGGTGCTTTATAACAAGATGAGTAATGATCACTACGGAGATGAAGAGAGTTGGAGAAGAATCAGGTGTGAAGTAGGGAGGAGATCATGAGTTTGGTTTTGGATAAACTGACCTGATGTGCATTTCAAACATAAATATAGCCAAGAAAACTTGAGAATATGTCAGTCTGGAGCTCAAAAGAGATATATAGCCTGTAAATAAAAATGCGTGAATCATCTGAGTAATTTAGATTTATGAACAGAATGCATGAGTATGTAAAATTCAAGTTGGTGAAGTCTGAGAACTTAGCCTTGAAAGAAGTCTCAAAATGTTATGATTGGAAAAAGGATGAACTATGAAAAGACCATAGGGAGAAAGCAAATCCAGAGTTGGAGGAGGAAAACCCAGAGAATGTTGTGTCATCCCAGCAAGTGTGGAATGTTTAAAGGAGGGGCTACCCGTGTCAAATAATTCTAGATCAAGTGAAAATAATACTGAAAGGGCGTTTGGATTTATTGAGGTAGAAGTAATTGGTGATTTAGCAAGAGATGGACAAATGGAGAAATCAAAGTGGATTGAGAATGAAGTAGCTAAATGTTAAGTAGGAGCTGGGAAAATGAACCCATGGCATGTAAGCCACTGTTTTGTGAGGTTAAACTAATAAGAAATGGAGATTGGAGAATGATAAAACTATCTCTCAAGGAAAAATTGGGTCAAAAGACAGGTGTTTAACACAGTAATTCTTTGTTTTCCAAAAATGTAATTTATGATCATGAAAAAATAATTTTAACAGTGAACAAAGCTATACAGTGAAAAGCACTTATATTTTTATACCTGTGTTAGCACAGGGTATTAATAAATTATTTGGTACTTGCTAATTTTATAGGTGAAAACTGGCATCATAGTGTTTTAATTTGTAGTCATTTATGAGATTCTATGTCTTTCATATGTGAATGAGTGATATATATTTATGTTTTCTTCAGACTTCAGGAACTTAGTTTTTTCTGTTTATTTTTCCTTATTGATTTATACAAAAGTACTTTATAAATTAAGTAGTTCATTGACACGTGTAGCAAATATTTTCCCTCTTGTTATTTAATTTTGACTTTGTGGCATTTTGGGCAATGCCAGCCTTTTTCTTTTATGATTCATAAAGATTTGTAACCTGCATACACAGCCCAGTCACAGAGATTTGGTTGTTTAATTTTAGGATCCAGGTAGGATAGGGGGTTTAATAAATGAGGGAGGACACTTAATTCCGTAAAACTCCTAAGATGTAGGAATCAGGGGCTGTTAAAGCAAAGGTGGATGGAGCAAGTTGAGAAGGTTAATTCCAGAAGTGGAACATATTTTTTTAATAAGGTAGGTATGTTTAAAGGTTTAAAAACAGGAAAATCACTTGATAGCCCCCATTTTCTTCCTAATTTTGGAGGCAAGAACAGAATGTGTAGGTGTTACAGGGCTAGGGGTAGCAACAGATTGAGAAGTTGTCACTAAAAGTTGAAGAACAAGGAAAACTACACTGTTAATAAGTGATTTTATATATTATCTTTGTTTTATATTATTCTGTCTGTTACAAGCAAGAGAGAGAGAAAGATCTGTCTATACTATAATGGAGAAATACTCTTAACTGCAAATTTAACATTTGCATATGTACTGTCTCATCAAGTATTGTAATGAATTGTCACTGTTAGGGTTATTTTAAAGGTTGATTAAACAACAGCCCTGTTCTCAAATTAAAAACCAATGGAAATGAGTCAAGGAGATTAATGTATCTCAGCTAATTACAGACCAAGTCTTTGATCTGTGACCAAATGGACTTCCTAACATGATTCCCCAACCCCGGAGTCACAGCGAGGGCTGGACAATAGCAGGACTTTCCTGCTATAGAAGATAGATGGCTTTCAGAATGACAGTAGGAAAACTCAGATTCAGAGTCCAGACTGCTCCACAAAAAAAGAAGAGGCTAAGTCACACCTTCTCAATTCTTCCTCCACCTTACCAGACACGCCAGTCATTAATTCCCAGGAGAAGGGAGGGAGATGGTAAAGACAAGCTGCATGTTTTCTTTTCGTGCTTTTCCCTCCTGAAGAGGGGAAAGCTCTCTGGAATGCTACTTTGTGAAATTTAGAGTGAGAAATATTCTTCTTACTCTCTCAAGTCCTTTCTGAAGTAGATAAAGAATATTAACTTGACTTCACAAATGAAGACTCTGAGCTCAGAGACATTACCTGTCTCAACAATATCACCATGCTTATTAGATGTGCAGCTGAAATGTAAATGAAACAAGTTGCATTATAAGGTGCTATGGATCTGACAGCTGAAAATGCCTAGAAGGAGAACATAAGGCCTTAATGTTATTGGACAGAGAAAGATTCCTGTGTGAGGGATGAAAACAACAAATGATGTCAAAGGCCTCCTCCAGTACCGGGGCTTGAACTTTAGAGGGACCTGTATCTCAGAGGGTTCTGGTAACTTTAAGACAAACTGCACTTGCAAAATATATTTAAGTAAAATTTAAAATAATTGGATGATAATAATAGCTCTTTATGGAGTGCTTTTTATGTAACAAGCCCTATCCTGAGTGGTTGGTTTTCCTGCATTAATTTGTTAACTTTTCATAACATTCCTATTTGAAAGCTATTATTATTAACCTTCTTTTATTACTGAGGCACAGAGAGACAAGCAATTTGCTCTAGATCACACAGGCAGTAAGTGGCAGAGAGGGCATTAGAAGGTGGTCTGTATCCTTAACCACTATGGTAAACTATTGAAATCTCTGATGATTCTTTATTTCAATAATAAACTTGATTCTTACGGTATAAAATATTAATTTATTTTTCTCTATTACTGAAATAGGCAATATTTAATAAAGAGAAATTAGCAATGAAAGATGACTGTGAAAGAGAGATCCCCCCTCTTCCTCCTCCCCTTACTCCTCCTCCTCCTCCCTCCTAATATAAATAAAATCTAGAGCAATCCAGATTGTGTAAACTAGAAGAATTCAATTATTAGATAGACTCTTCAGTCTGCATTACTATGTTTCCATGGCAACAATCTGATGAAATTTATTTTTCAGCAAACAGAAAAGTGTAAAGTTTCTTTATAAGAATGATCAAGCACCTGTGAAGAAACAAAGGCAAACATAGAATATTATTCTGTGGTGAAACAAGGTGAAATCCCTTTGCTCTTCCCTTGTTTTCTGGAATACTAATATGATTTGGTGGAGTGAATATGTTATGTACAGGTTTCTGTTAGTTTGAGGATACTAGGATATCATTCTAAAACAGGGGCTGGCTAACTAAGTAAGGCCTGTGAATCAAATCCACCTTCTGTTTTTGTAAATAAAGTTTTGTTGGAAAAAGCACACTCATTTACACAATGTCTGTGGCTATTTTGGGGCTATATTTATAGAACTGAGTAGTTGTAACAAAGACTATATGTTAAGGCCTAAACTATTTATTCTGTGGCCTTTAAAAAAAAAGTTTTCTGACCCCTGATCTCAAGGGTTTTTCCCCCATCTACTGAGATAGCTCTGCTTACTTACAAATATTTTAGGACCCTGAGGAGTGTTTATTCAGAGTCAGTCCTGGTTTGCACATAAACTCTACATTCTTTTCCATTCTCCTTGAGGTTTGAAGGCCTCTTGTGGGTTGTGGGATCAGACAGTCCTAGGAATTTTGATCAGAGTTAGAGGCACAGGTTTGGGTGCTGTGTTTAGTGTGGAGAGGTGAGCAAGAACAAAGGAGTTTGTTGTTGTTGTTGTTGTTGTTGTTGTTGTTGTTGTTTTAAGCATTCTGGAACATAATGTTCAAAGCAGTTGAAGCGTACAGTGCAAATACCTCTTGGGGCCCTTTGTGGCTCAGTTGATTAAGCTTCTGACTCTTGATTTTGGATCAGGTCATGATCTCATGGTTGTGAGATTCAGCCCCATGTTGGGCTCTATACTGAGCATGGAGCCTGCTTGGGGTTCGCTCTCTCTCTCTCTCTCTCTCTCTCTCTCTCTCTGATCTGATTCTGTCTCTCTCTTCAAAAAATATAAATATAAATAAAAGTAAATATTGAGCCACCTCTTTATTCAATCCTGAGTGATTTAATTTTATCTAAAATAAAAGAACGTACTAAGTTTAATAAAGAATGCACTGTTTGGTTGTAAATGTTAGTCTTTCTTAAAAAGTTATTTTTACTCCTCTCATTTACTAAATTAACTGATGACATAGATTAAAAAATTATCCTTTCTTCTTTTATCCTTCTTCCCCATTTTCCTGAGAGTTACTTTTCTAAAAAAGAAAATTTAGTTATGTAATCCTTCTACATAATAATCTTACTTGGCTCTCTTTTTCTTTCATATTCAAGTCTCTAATTTGGCATACATGGCCCTTTAAAATATGGCCAAATCTGCCACTTACTTCCTATTATACTCAGAGGTGATATTTACAATATTGATAACTATTTACAACATGGGTCCAACTAGAACAGATGAGAATCATAATCAATGGGTACATCTGTGCCAATACATGCCACCTAAGTAGAGGAATTGCTACACTTCTACTCACCCTTTCACCACTATCAACTCCTTATCTTTCCTGTATCAAAACTCTAATAATTCACCAAACATACCAAGCTTACAGCATCACCCACACTGTCATCTCCTTGGAAAGATCTCCCTGCCTTTCTTACCGTGAAACTCAAGTGTGTCATGTGAGACATTATCCAACAGTTTCAAAGACTTCCTAAATTCTATTAGGACTTCCACAAATCCCTTAAAGCCCCTGTGACTTTCTGTTTTTCTGTTTTCCTTTCCCTCTTCTGCACTGGAATATGAGCTCTCTGAAGTGTGTGCAAAGGTTTATTAATCCCTGTGACTTCTGGTACCTAACATATTATGAACATTTGAGAATAGATACGACTACAGAAGAAAATCAAGTGTAGCTGTTATGTAGGGGTAGAAAAAGGCTTTCTCAACTCCAGTTAGCCTAAGTGAAAGGGAGGTTTTTCAAGCTCTTGTGGAATAGAAAGCATTATGTGAATGCAGGCCACTCTGCAAGGAAGCCAGCTAAAAGCCCCATGGTAGAGGGCAGAGGTAATTCCTAGGACACCCTCTGTGATTTCGCGTGAGAGGTCTATTTCATAGGTTTTAGTGTAGAATGGGAACGTCTGGCCCTCACAAAACACATCAGTGAAAAATGAGGCACTTTCTATGAAGCTAAGTCATACAATTGACTGATCACTTTCAATGGTGAAAGTCAAATATTAGTGAAATGGTGAGATAAGGAATGCCATGACCATGTTTGTACACATGTCTGTGCCATTTCAAAGGAAGGCTTCACAGGTTTTAGCTCCTTGCGAATGGAAAGTTTAGTTTTTTCAGGACTCTGACCATAATGCATTAGTCTTGCCAACTAAAGTGAATGTAGATTAAAAATGGTTCAGTTGTTCAGAACACTTTAAAGCTTTATAGTCATCTACTGCCCTATCAAGACATGAATACGGATCTTTATTTTTCAAGATGACTTATAGAGACTCTCTAAACTTAACATTTTTGGGCCTCTAAATCTGCTTTGTTACTAGAAGAGACCAGTTTTAGAGCAGCTTTGGGTTCATAGCAAAATTGAGAGGAAGGTAGTGACATTTCCCATAATCTCCCTCCCATACACATGCATGGTCTTCCCATTATTAACAACACTCCCTGCCCCGACCAGTGGTGAGTTTATTACAGTTGATGAACCTGCATTGATACATCATTATCACCCAGAGTTCATAGTTTACATTGTGGCTCACTCTTGGTGTTGTACATGCTATGAGTGCAGAGAAATGTATAACAAGTACCCATCATTATAGTATCATACAGAACATTTTCACTACTTTAAAAACCCTCTCTAAATTCTGCCTGTTCATCACTTTCCCCCCACTAACCTTTGGCAACCAGTGATCTCTTTACAGTCTCCATAGTTTTGGCTTTTCCAGAATATCATATAGTTGGAATCATATAGTATGTAGCCTTTGCAAATTGTCTTCTTTCACTTAGTAATATGCACTTAAGTTACCCTCATGGCTTTATAGCTCATTTCTTTTTAAAGAGGAATAATATCTCTTGGGTACCACAGTTTATTTTAACCATTCACCTACTGAAGAACATCTTGGTTGCTTCTAACTTGGTAATTACAAGTAAAGCTCTTATAAACATCCCTGTGCAGGTTTTTGTGTTGGCGTAAGTTTTCAGTTCATTTGGGTAAATACCAAGGAGCATGAATATTGGATTGTATGGTAAGGGTATGTTTACATTTGTAAGAAACTGCTAAACTGCCTTCCAAAGTGTATCATTTTGTATTTATATCAAGAATGAGTAAAAGTTCCTTTTGCTCCATAGTCTTGCATTTGGTGTTTTCAGTGTTCTGGATTTTATATTTTTTTATTAAATTTTTTAAAGTTTTTACTTATTTTGAGAGACAGAGACAGCAGAGGAAGGACAGAGAGAGATGGAGAAAGAGAATCCCAGGCAGGCTCTGTACTGTCAGTGCGGAGCCTGATGCAGGGCTCAGACTCACGAGCCGTGAGATCATGACCTGAGCTAAAACCAAGAGTCGGGCGCTTAACCGACTGAGCCACCCAGGCGCCCCTATATTTATTTAATTTTAATATATTTTACAGTACTATACTGATAAAACAAAGTCAAAAAAGAATATTTTCCAAACTCCCAATTTCTAAAGATGAATGTTCCTTTTTTTTTTTTTAGTGTATAGTATAGTGTTAATGTAAATAGACATTACACTAATGTACATTATTCCATTATTTCTTCTGTTTTTTCTTTACTTCTTGATTCTCACCCTACCTCACTCCTTTTCTCTCCTTCCTCCCAGGTAACAAATATGAATAACTTGGCTGTTTTATTCCTCAGATTTCTTCTTGATCTTATAGTGTACACATTCCCACCATACCAATTTTTCTTTGTTGTTGTTTTTTTTGGACTCTGAATATGTTCTGTCATACTTTTCATATACATAATCAAATATGGTTCTTTTGTAGATTCTGGATTTTCTTTGATCAAAATGTTTCTCTGAAAAAAAGAAAGAAAAGAAACATCATGTTTCTCTGAAACCAAGAGAGTACTGTTTTTTTACCTTTATTCATTTAATCCAACCAGAATTTTTTCAGTTAACTCACTACAGTATAAGATCCACCATTATTTTCTTTAAGGTAGATTCTCAGGTGTGCCTGCAGGAGTTATTCCATAAATAATCCTTTCCCAATGAAATAACAATAATGCTTTGTTTATTAAATTTTATGTTTTTAAAATTCTGTATTTTCTGTATACTAATTTTAGATTTTTCTTTGGTACCATTATTTTCTCTTTTGCTAGCAGCATCGTGTTTTTATTATATTGTCTTTTTTAAAAAAAATTTTAATGTTTATTTTTGAGAGACAGAGTGAGAGTGGGGTGGCGTATGAGGCAGAGAGAGAGGGAGACACAGAATCTGAAGTAGGCTCCAGGCTCTGAGTTGTCAGCACAGAGCCCAATGCAGGGCTCAAACTCATGAACCAGGAGATCATGACCTGAGTTGAAGATGGACACTCAACCAAATGAGCCATCCAGGTGCCACTATTATATTGTCTTTTTAGTGAACTTCAATAACTAGTAATGCATGCTCCCCCCATTATTCTTATTTCTATAATTATTTTTATTAAATATTGTTCATCACTAACAACTTTAAGATTATTTTCTAATTATAAAATTAGTTTCTAAATATTAATTTTTGAGGGGTTGAAATTTTAATATTAGATGTTCTAATCCAAAAATAGGGAACGAATTTTAGTCAGATGTTTATATCCCTCCATAAAGATAGATTACTTTATGAAGATTTTGTATTTTTATTGAATTATTACTGTGCTTGTAGTATTTGTTAGCATATTTTTATGTCCAGTTAATTTTTGCTGGTGTAGGGAGAGCAACTTGATGTTTGTATAATTCAAATTCCTTTTTTAATATTTGTAATTTTTTCCAGAAGCTTTGGATTTTCTAGATATGCAGTAATTTTATCAGCACAAAATAATTGACTCATTTCCTCTCCATTACTTATACTGATGATTTAATTTTTCGATTTATTGTATTCACTCTAAAATTCTAAAACCTAAAATCTCTAAAACACTGGTGTGTAATAGTAATGATAACTAACCAGTATCATTTTCTGTACTTGATTTTGATGAGCTTATTTCGTTATTTTACTAATTAGGATGAAATCTGTATTTTTTTTTCCTTAGCGTATTTACTTCTTTTCTTCTTTTTACATTCATTTTAGCACAAGATTTGGTGCTCATATCTTCAGCACAAGCATTGGTTGTCATATATTCAGATCCAAATACACAAAGAACATACACACATGCTCACAGACACACATACACTCACACATACTCACGAACTCAGAACAAATAAAATGAGATGTGAAATTAGGACCCTGAGTGCTGATTTCACAGTTTTCTCTATCATGAAGAATACTTTCAAAAATGACACTTGGATCTGGTCAAGAAGGCAACCTGAACACACTAGTTTACCTTCCTTCTGCCTTCAAATCCATTGAACTGCCATGCCATTTCATTTAGAGTAAAAGCCACAGTCTTTACAATATGTCGCCAGAGTCCCACATGTATCCCCCACCCATCTCCTGTTGGTTCTCTCCTTTTTCACTCTGGTCCAGCCATAATGGTCTTCCTACTGTTCCTCAAAAAATCTGAGTTGCATGTTCACTTCAAAGCCTATGTATTTAGTGTTCCCTTTGTCTGAAACAGTCTTCTCTGAAGTCTTTACCTGAAGTTCAGCATGCATTACCTTCTACTATGCTACATATTTTTCTTATTCACTTGGTTCATTGTCTTTCTAATCTGTGCCAGAAGATAAGCTCCAGGAGGGCAGGGAGTTTTATCATTTTGTTAATTTCTCTATCCTCTGTCTCTGGAAAAACACCCCGTCCATAATAAGCACCTAATAAAAATCATCTTTAAGAAGATAGAGAACCCTTAACCCATATTTTGGCAGGGAGAATTTTTTTTAAACTTCCTGTTAGGACCCTGGAATCCTCAGAGATGAGAGATAGCATGTCTGTGAGAAAAAGCAAGTTTCACATCACCAGCCAAGTGAATCATTTTATGATCTCAAAACAGCCGAGCTGGTTTCCTTGCTCTCACCAGCCTCATCTCACCAAGACACTCTCTGAACACCTGTATCTTCCTTCACCCCCAAACAAAGCTGTGGATAGAAACAGAGGCCTAAGGGGCACCTGGGTGGCTCAGTTAAATGTCTGACTTCAGCTCAGGTCGTGATCTTGCGGTTGGTGGTTCAAGCCCCATGTCGGGCTCTGTGCTGACAGCTCAGAGCCTGGAGCCTGCTTCAGATTCTCTTTCTGCCTCTCCCCAGCTCATGTTCTGTCTCACTCTATCTCTCAAAAATAAATAATCATTAAAAAAGAAAAAGAAGAAAGAGGGGCCGAATATATTAGGACAAAATTAAAAGCCAATAGTTCCAGAGATCTCCATGAAATATGGGCACGCATGAGGGGATGAGTCATGTGAGACCCAGAAAGATGAGATGTGCTTGAAGATGAGGGTATTAAAATGCAAGAGTGCTGATGTGGAGTAGTGCCAAATGAGGTCATGGCCCAGGAGGTGGCCCTAGGAGAGGGTGACTGAGTTAATATAAAGGTGAATGGCACTGCCAGTCACTCACTGATTGTTACTTACATGAATGTTGAATTTGCTAGGGTTTCTGTGTTTTTAGTGTCCAAATGTTCTCATCTCATCTCTAAAAAAAAAAAAGAAAGAAAGAAAAAAAAAGAAAAAAAAAACAAAACAAGGCCATTTGTCATGTGTACAAATCATTTATCCAGCCTGAGAAGAGAACACTATTTTTGAAAAAAAAAAAAATCCATTACAAATAAACTTTTTGTTTCCCACAATAGAATCTTCATTCTGGTAATATGCCAAATAACTTATAAGAGGTAACTACATTTAATATGGTAGTCCCTCAAGAGATTATTATAGCTTGGCAATTCCATTTTTATATTTTTGCAGTTTTTATAACAGGCTGGATTATGTGGTAAAACAATTGAAAAAAGCAGTGGTGAAAACTCCTGTGGGAAAATTTCATTTTTAAAAATATTACATAATCTTATGATTTCTAAGTAGACATGGAGGATATTTTTTAGCTTAGAATTTGCTACTGTACATTTTGAGGCAATATCATAACTAACAAAGTGCTAATACCTTATATTTCTGTAGTGCTTTAAAGATTACAAATGCTTTTATGTGCATTATGCAGTCTAATCCTCCGTGCCCAGTAAATGCATGATAACCATCAGGGAAAATATGTCCAGATGGCTGAAAATTGACATCGGCCACCCAAATAAACACCAGAATAGTGGCTACCAAGTACAGGCCCATGGGCCCTTAGAAAGCTTTAATTAAAATTTCGAACGTCCACAGTGAAATTAAACAAACAATTATATGTACATGTCCATGCATCTGTGTCTGTGTATGTATAGTTGTTGTCTGCCCTTATTTTAAAAAAATGATTTTTCCATTTATTTATTTCTTCAACAAGTATTTATTTGGTATTTACTATATTGCAGCACTATACATTGAATGTAAGGTAGCAAAAACGACCAATGTAACCCTGTCCTTCTGGAGGGTTTAAATAAACAACATAAAAGAACCAAATGTTTAATTCTGTCTTTTCTTTATTAAGATATAATTGATGTACAAAATATTTTGGATGCATTGAAAGTATACAACTTGATGAGTTTGGATGTATGCCTAACCTGTGATACTATCACCATAGCCAGGGTACTAAACATATCTATAATTTCCAGAAATTACCTTGTGTTTGTATGTGTTGTATATGTGTTTTGGTAAGAATACTTAACATGATTATCTATCTTCTCAATTTATTTTAAAAAAATTTAAATTTATTGTATTGTTAACTATAGGTACTGTGTTGTACAGCAGATATCTAGAACTTCTTCATCTTGCATTAGTAAAACTTTATATGCATTGTAAAACAATCCCCCATTTCCTTCCCCATCAGCCCTCAGCAACTACCATTTTATTCTTTCCTTCTGTGAGTTTGACTTTTTATATACCTCATATGACTGGCATGATGCTGTATTTGTCCGTCTTTCACTGGCTTAGCTCTTGTAGCTTGAGGTTCTCCAGATTCATCCATCTTGTAACGAATGGCAAGATTTACTTCTTTTTATGGCTGAATAATATTCCATTGTATGTATATGCCATATTTTCTTTATCTATTCATTTGTCAATGGACATGTGGGCTGTTTCCATATTTTGATTATTATGGATAAAGTTGTAATGAACGTGGGGGTGCAGATATCTCTTCAAGATCCATATTTCAATTATTTTGAATAGACATCCATAAATGAGATTTCTGGATCATATGGTAGTTCTATTCTTATTTTTTTTGAGGAACCTTCATACTATTTTCTATTGTGGCTGCACCATTCTACATTTCTCACAACAGTGTATAAGGATTCCAATTTCTCCACATCCTCACCAGTACTTATGTCTTGTCTTTTTCATAATAGCTATTCTAACATGTATAAGATATCTCATTGTAGTTTTAATCTGCATTTCCTTGATAATTAGTGATGTCAGTCACTTTTTCATGTATCTGTTGTCCATTTGTATTTCTTTGGAGAGGTCTAGTCAAGTCCTTTGTCCATTTTTTAATTGAGTTATTTGAATTTTTTTCTGTGAGGTGTATGAGTTTCTTATATACTTTGGATATTGTCACCTTATCAGGTAAATAATTTGCAAGTTTTTTTTTCCCATTACATAGGTGGCCTTTTCAATCTGATTGTTTTCTTTGCTGTTACGAAGCAAAGTATAATAAGTGCATTGAAGAAATCATCTTTTTTAAAGTAAAATATTCTTTCTCTATTAATTAAGGATAGTTAATTTTGCTAAAAATTGGAAAACAAAAAATTGAATTGCCAATGCTCTGTTGACTCTAAATTATTTTGTCACCATGATCGTGTTTTGGACCTCATTCAAGGCTTCCCCATGATATGCATATACCTTTAAAGATACTATTTCAGAAGGAGTAGTGATGACTTTAAAAGCCAGCTTGACACCAACAGTGAGACTTGTCCTTTTCTTTTACATAAAAATAATTACTTTTTGTTGCATAACCCAGTAACTACTAAAGAAAATACAATGTATTTGTGTTCCAAATTAGAATGCAGAATATGGTTAACATATATAATGGTGTTTGAACATGTAGTGTTAAAGGTGAAGTAAGTAAGGATGACTGAAAATATCAAAGAAAGCATGTAGTGTCATTCATACTAAAACCCACACTGCCTTAACTTTTTCTGGTGTTCCTTCAGAAATACATAAACAGTGATAATATTTCTTATGGATAGAACTGGTATTTGCCCTAATTAACTTAATTCCAAAAGCCATGATCATTTGAGTCCAGCTTGTCTTTCCTCTTTCATATTTTGAATGATTTATTCATATTTAAAACACAAAGCAGCTTTTTCAATTGTCTAGCATTCATTGCACCTCATTTGTGATTTATGTTATCAGTCTCATTTTACAAGGATTGTTGAGGTATTAGGGGAGACACCCACAACTGTATGTCAAGTGATGTCTATTCCCTTGTCTTGATAAAAGTCATAGAAAAGATTGATTTGCTGATTGAAGACATAACACATTTCTGAATTAATATAATTAAGATGACAGAGTGGTAAATAAAGCAAATAAGACTGCCTCTTGTATTCCTGAATAATTAGGGCTGGTGCTAACATAATGCCTCTGGAGGGAAAAATTGAAGGCAACTGAGTGAAATAAGTGAAAACCTTTCAAACTTGTTTGGGTGGCATTTGCCTTATTGACTGGAAAAAATGGCATTAATCAAGGAAGAAGAAAGCAATATTGAGAAAAGAACAAACCTTAACTCAAACAAAGGATTCAAGATCCAGCTCAGTTGATCTTTAACCTGTTAATTGAGACAATGATGATCCTGAAGGTAAATTGAACAGACAACAGGGAGGTAAAAAGAATGAAAAGTTGCAGATGAAAATACAGGGATAAAACCCAAAGAGCAATATACTAAGAGTTGTGTAGGGTACTTAGTTTCAGACTACACTTATGGTCAGAAGAGAAGTGGTAGTTTTCATAACAACTCCTAAGTATTAACTCATATGTGTTTATATATCTAAGATTAAAAACATGTTGCTTAGGTTTACACAAATGATTATGTTTGAAGTATTTGTAAATCTGAAAAAGAGTGCACAATATGAATATATGATTCCTAAAGGGGAGTAGTCGTTAAGAATGTTCAGTTTAACAAATACGCATACACACCCCCACCCACACAGACACACGTGGATGCATGCAGAAGCTGGTTCATGACTTAGAACTTTCTAAATAAGCGATAGATCTCGTATATTGGCTGGTGGGGGAGAGGGAGGACAAAGTACATATAGGTTCAAAAAGGACAGGATCCCTTCCTATAATCTATCCCAGTAGTTCCTGATGTGTTCATCAAAGACCACTATTATCCACCAGTCTCCTCTACCACCCCAGCATATTCTGTAAAGCCTTAAAAGCCAATCCAAACAACTTCCAATAATGAAAGTTGAACACTGCTATTTAATTCCATTTTCTGCTGAATGCCTCCAAAATGGATAGGGGCAGCTGGGTGGCTCAGTTGGTTAGGCATCTGACTTTGACTTAGGTCATGATTTTGCAGTTTATGAGTTCGAGCTCTGTGTGAGGCTCTGTGCTGACAGTTTAGAGCCTGGAGCCTGCTTCAGATTCTGTGTTTCCCTCTCTCTCTGCCTTTCCCTGGCTCATGTTCTGTCTCTCTCTTTCTAAATAAACATTACAAAATGAATAAAGGGATTTTTTTCTTAAATTATGCAAAGACAAAAAAGAATGGAAGAAGAGATGATAACAACACAAACTTTTAAATGGACAAGTGGTAGGAAGAAATAATGAAATAGAAAGAAAGCCAAATTGTCAGCCAAGAGATAATCCAATATACAATACAGAACCCACCCCCCCACCCCACCAGCTCAGGAATCTGTGATGGTATCTACCTCTGGAAGCTAAGGTAAAAAGCAGAAGTAATTACAATTTTGTATAAGTATCAAACACCTCCAGAATCCACTTGGATTTTGGCGGAAAAAGTGAAATTAATTCAGAGTATAAGGCAAAATAGAGGATCTCTGGATTGAAGGGCCCAAGCCAGTTGAGAGCTAGGACACTATACTTAGTAAGTAAATAAGTAAATGTTTACACACCGAATATTGACAGCCTCCATCCTCTTCCCTACTTGGGATCCTCAAATGCAGGCAGCCAGATCCAGTGGAAATACCTTCTTCCCTGAAACATGTGACCAGCCCCACATCAAGGATAGCCCAATGACAGCCCAGTCACGACTCCCTGTTAAGAAATCCACAATAGACAGGCCCCACCCACAGGCACAGAATCTCCTCCTCCTGCTCCTCCTCCTTCTCCTTCTTTTTTAATGTCCCACTGTTAAAGATAAAGAGTCCACTGCATATCCTTGGACATCTGAGAAAAGCCTCTAACATGGAGGACAAAGCACAAAATCAATAAGAGGCTATTTGGAGGAAATAGAGACTCTTCAGGAAAATGAAAAGTTCAAATAAAGAACTAATAGTAATATTTTCAAATACATAAGATATTGCATCCTTGGAAGTAGAAGACAATACTGAACATATGAATAGAATAATAAATAAAAAGTATATTTAATAAGAGAAAAACATTTATTAGAGAAATATGGAGAAACAAATTAAAGAAATATATAAAAATGTAAAACAAGGGGGAAAAGAATGTTATATAGAAGAGAAACTATAAGAAAACTAGAGAAACTGATTTAGGTATACCAACATTTAAGAGTTTGAAAGAAAATAAAGAAAATTAAAGAAATGCATCATTAAAATCATATTTTAAAAAATTTCTAGAATTGAAGAATACAAATTGCAAGATTAAAATGACCCTCTGAATACTTCAGTGGCTGAAAATCACTCCTCCCAATACTGAGACAAATTTTTTTCTCAAATTTCGGATAACTGGGGAAAAAGACTTGTATCAAGTTTCCAGAGAGAGGTGAGAGATAGTTGGGAGTAGATAGAAGAATACAGGAAGAATTAAAAAGAATAGAAATCAGGGGAGCTAAGATGGTGGCATAGTAGGAGGACTCTAGGCTTGCCTCGTCCCTGAAACACAGCTAGATAATAGATCATTCTGAATACCCAAGAAATTGACCTGAAGACTAACAGAACAAATTGCACAACTAGAGGGGAAGAAGAGGCCACATAGAGGAAAGTAGGAAGTGCAGAAATGTGGTTTGAGGCAGAAATGGATCTCAGGTTATCTGGAGAGGAGGTTGCAGAAAAAGAGAGAGAGGGAGGGAGGGAGAGATAGAGGAATGCACAGGGACAAGCACAAGAACACTTCAGCCATTGTCTTGGAAAATGAGAGAGGCTGATATTCTTGAGTTTTTGAAACCAGTGGGGCTCAAAACCTAGAATTTTATAGGTCCATGGGCTTGTCTGGGATAGAGATCTGAGGTCGCTGCCCTACTCCCGGAGAGAAGGCAGGCAGACAACATAGAGGAAGGTGGAGTGATCTGAGGATTACATAAGACATACCTGGGGTGGGGAGGGGGCATGGTGATGGGGCAACTGTCCTCTCTTCTTGGAGCACATTGCCTCTCCAGGGACAAAAGAGCCAGCAGGTACCATTTCACTCCCCCACCCCTCCACATAGGTGTAGAGACACCTGAAGGCAGCTAACCTGGACACGGTCTTGTTTAGCCGGCTTTACTCCAAATTCCATGCTTCTGTGCTCTGGCACAACTGACCTTCTGGTTCAAACCTGGATTGATCCCAGAGCAGCAAGACCCTCTCCCAGAGAACCAGTGCAGGTCTCCACCATACCAAGTCCCTAAAGTTTTGAGTTTTAAAATTCAGCAGGCTTTAGGTGCCTTGTTAGTGCAGTAGGTATCACTCATAAAAGTCTCATAAAAGTCAGCAGGCTTGGCTGATACAGAGCCCAAAGTATACTGTGCTGCTCAAGGCAGGTAAGCAATCTGGAGACAAACAGCATGAAAACAGCGAACTGCAAAACACCTGGGATGCACGAGAGGAAAATTTTCACTATTCTGGGAGTGCTTTGAGAGTAGCAAGCATGGACTCCCCTTACCAGAGACAAAGGAACTGGCTGGCACCATTTCCTTTCCCCACCCCTCAGCACAAACCAATTTCAGTTAATAGCACACCACAGTAGTGGCAAGCTAAACCACTTACACCAAGTTCTGTCCCCCTGGCCTCTCCTGGTACCACTTTTCTCAGGTAAGTGTGCCTAAGGACCAGCAGAGTGGTCCCTTTCCTCAGAAGATCAGCGCAAAACTCTGCATGCACCATATCCACTGACCATAAAGTTCTACAAAGCTTCAGTTCTATGGGAAATAATACCAGGTCTTATTTAACAAGCAGACCAGAGCACGCCTCGTTAAAACTCACCATACTCTGGCCAAGGCCCAAAAACTTCCCACTGCAGGCAAGGAGAACCCCTGCAGATGACTTACCTGAGAGATAGAGCAGCCAAAACACAGCAGCTGAGCGCACACAGCACACACCACAGACACTTCCTGAAGCACCAGGCCCTGGAAGTTACATGACTTCTTCTTCACAAAACCATTACTCTCAGGAACAGAAAACATAACAGGATTTTCTAATGCAGAGAAGAATACAGAGACCTAGACAAAATGCCAAGATGGAGGAATTCATCCCAAAATAAAGAACAAGAAAAAGTCATGGCCAGCCAGAGATCTGATCAAAATGGGTATAAGTAATATTCCTGATCCAGAATTTAAGGCAATGATCACTGGACTTGATAAAAGAATGGAAGACATCAGGGAGACCCTTCCTGCAGAGATAAAAGAGCTAAAAAGGCAATCATGCAGAAATTAAAAATGCAGTATCTGAGATTAGAAATCAATTGGATATTTTAACCAGAAGAATGGAAGAAGCAGAAGAATTAATAAGTGATACAGAAGATAGAATTATAGAAAATAATGAAACTGAACAAAAGAGAGAATGAATAATGATGTATGATGAGAGTAGAATTAGGGAACTCAGTGACTCCATCAAACATAATAACATTTGTATCATAGGAGTCCCAGAAGGGAGGGGAAAGGGGACAGAGAGTTTGAGAAAAATAATAGCTGAAAACTTCCCTAATCTGGGGAAGGAGGCAGACATCCAAATCCAAGAGAAACAGAGAACTCCCATCAAAATCAATGAAAGCAGGCCAACAACAAGACATATTGTAGTGAAATTTGCAAAATATAGTGACAAAGAAAAAACCTAAAAACTTCAAGATAGTAGAAGTCCCTAACTTACAAAGGAAAACCCATAACACTAACACCAGACCTCTCCACAGAACTTTGGCAAGGCAGATGGAAGTGGTATGATATATTCAACATGCTGAATCAGAAAAATCTGCAGCCAAGAATACTCTATCCAGCAAAGCTATCATTCAGAATAGAAGGAGAGATAAAGAGTTTCCCAGACAAACAAAAACTAAAGGACTTCATGACCACTAAAACGGCCCTGCAAGAAATATTAAAGGGGACTCTTTAAGTGGGAAGGCAAGACCAAAAGCAACAAAAACTAGAAAGGAACAGAGAAAATCTCCAGAAACAATGACAAAACAAGTAATAAAAATGACACTAAACGCATATCTATCAGTAATTACTCTGAGTGTAAATGGACTAAACACTCCAATCAAAAGACAAAGTGTGTAAAAAATAATTTTAAAAAAGACATAGGGTGTCAATGTATAAAAAAAAAAAACAAGACCCATCTATATGCTGCCTACCAGAGATTCATTTTAGACCTAAAGACACATGCAGATTGAACATGAGGGGATGGAAAACCATTTATCATGCTAATGGATGTCAAACAAAAGATGGAGTAGCCATACTTATATCAGACTAGATATAAGCCAAAACTAGATTTTAAGCCAAAGACTGTAACAAAAGATGAAGAAGAGCACTATATCAAAATAAAGGGGACCATCCAACCAGAAGATCTAACTATTGTAAATATTTATGCCCTAACTTGGAGGTACCTGAATATATAAATCAATTGATAACAAATATAAAGGAACTCATTGATAATAATACAATAATAGTAGGAGATGTTAATACCCCACTTACATCAATGGATAGATCATCTAAGCAGAAAATAAAAAAGGAAACAGTGGCTTTGAATGACACAATGGACCAGATGGACTTAACAGGTATATTCAGAACATTTTTATACTAAAGCAGCAAAGAATACACATTCTTTGCAAGTACACATGGGACATTCTCCAGAATAGATAACATGGTATGTCACAACTTAGGCCTAAAGTACAAAAAGATTGAGGTCATACCATGCATATTTGCTGACCACAAAACTATAAAACTTGAGGTCAACCACAAGAAAAATGTGGAAAAACCACAAATACATTGATGTTAGACAATATGCTGCTAAGCAATGAATCAGTCAACCAGGAAATTAAAGAAGAAATTAAAAAAAAATACATGGAAACAAATGAAAATGAAAACATGGTGGTCCAAAACCTTTGGAATGCAGCAAAAGCAGTCGTATGAAGGAAGTATATAGCAATATGTGCCCACCTCAGGAAGCAAGAAAAATCTCAAACAGCCTAACCTTACACCTAAAGAAGCTAGACAAAGGACAAGTGAACCCTAAAGCCAGCAGAATAAGGGAAATAATAAATATTAGAGCAGAAATAAATGATACCAAAAAAAGTAGAACAGATCAATGAAACCAGGAGCTGGTTATTTGAAAAAATTAGTAAAATTGATAAACCCCTAGCCACACTTCTTGAAGAGAAAAGACCAAATCAATAAAACAAGAGGGGAGAAATAACAACCAACACCACAGAAATACAAACAATTATAAGACAATTTTATGAAAAATTATTTCCACCAAATTGGACAATCTGGAAGAAATACATTCCTAGAAATATATAACTACCGAAACTGACACAGGAAGAAATAGACAACTTGAACAGACCCATAACCAGCAAAAAAAATTGAATCAGTAATCACAAAACTCCCAAGAAATAAAAGTTCAGGAAGATGGCTTCACAGGCAATTTCTAGTAAACATCCAAAGAGTTCATACCTATCTTCCAAAACGATTCCAAAAAATAAAGTAGAACTAAAACTTCCAAACTCATTATATGAGGCCAGCATTACCCTGATTCCTAAACCAGAGAAAGACCCCACAGAAAAGAACTAAAGGTCAATATCCCTGATGAATATGGATGAAAAAATTCTCAATAAAATACTAGCAAATCTAATCCAACAGTATATTAAAAGAGTCATTCACCACAATCACATGAGATTTGTTCCTGGCTTGCATGGGTGGGTCAGTATTCACAAATCAATCAATGTGATACATCACATTAATAAAATAAAGGATAAGAACCATATGATCCTCTCAATAGATGCAGAAAAAACACTTGACAAAGTACCACATCCATTCATGATAAAAACCCTCAACAAAATGGGTTTAGAGGGAGCATACCTCAACATCATAAAGACCATATACAAAAAACCGTAGCTAATGTCATCCTTAATGAGGGAAAACTAAGAGCTTTTCCACTGTCATCAAGAACAACACAGGGATGTCCATTCTCACCACTGTTGTTTAACATAGTATTAGAAGTCTTAAACTCCACAGTCAGAGATCAAAAAGAAATAAAATGCATCAAATCAGCAAAGAAGTCAAACTTATACTATTTGCAGACATGCTACTCTATATAGAAAATCCAAAATATTACTAGAACTGATAAATATTTTTCCATAGGGTTACTGGAGGGAAACTGGGCAGGGGAATGTGTTAAAGGGCACTTGTGATGAGCACTAGGTGTTGTATATAAGTGAGGAGTCATTAAATTATATACCTGAAACTAGTATTACACTGTAGATTGATGAACTGGAATCTGAATAAAAACTTGAAAGAAAAAAATGAAAATAAAAAGAATATAAATCAATATCACTGAGAAAATATTGAAATCAATGAGAAGATATACCATATTCAGGGATTAGAAGAGTCATGGCAGTTCTATTCCTGCCCTGTCTGCTTCCATACTTTGTCACCATGTACCAGCTGAGCTATACTTATTTGAGCTCTTAAAGTATACCAAGCCTTCTTCAGCCTCAGGGTGTTTGCATATGATATTCTTTCAATCTGAATGCTCTTAGAGTTTTTAGCTCAGCTAATTCCTACTCATCCATCAAATATTAGTGTTGACACCACTTTCTCAGTGCATCTTCCCTTATTACCTAAAATAACTTCACTCCTGTTATATGGTTTCATATTATCCTTACTTTAAATCATTGTATTTGTGTAATTTGTAATTATATAGGAACCACCATTTTTCTCTATGTAATATCATTTTTCATAAGATTATAAGCTCTAATATGCCTGGCAGAGTGGCTAGGAACATAGTAGGTCACCTATCAAATTGAGTCATCCTGTGCTTAAATTGTGTTTTTATAATTCTCATTCCAGATAAGACATAAATTCCGTGGGGCATAGATTATGTCTGTTTTATTTATCATTATGTTCACAATGCTTGGCATTTAGTAGTTGCTCATGGAATATATATTATGTAATGTCACTTAAATATTTGATACAAACAACAGTCCAAGATAGGAAATATCAAAAGGTACTTGACTAACAACTTCCAGTGAAATGATTGCTCATTAAAGAGGCATTCAAAAATTCAAGCCTCTCTTTATTCATCACTGAGTGATTTTTGTAGACTTGTCATGTGTTAGGTCCAAGAGGGACAGATGAGTTCATGGTGGGGAAGAAGTTAGGGATGCTGGCAAATGCTGTGGTCATCTCATGCAGACCACACCTCTCTGCTGCTTTCATGAAGTCATATCTGAACTTTACTCATGCTCTGGAATTTTCTAAGCAGTTAACCTTGGTTAACCCAGTCTCTTCTATCCTTTAAAGCCAGCCTAAAGGTTTAAATCTTCTTACATCGAGCCCTTAGTCTTTCTTGAAGACAGGGCTTTGTTGTTCATTCTTGATTTCATTACTGTTTTCACTGGAACACCCACTCCTCTCCATAATACTTCCCTATTTTTCAAGGGCCTTTTCAAGTCTGAATTCCCTGTGGCTGGAGAAGAATCTGGAAACATATACTAGGTTCAAAGTTTGAAGCAGTTTTTTTTTTTTCCCCCAGTCTAGACTTTATCCTGAAGACAATAGACTTATGAGGTACTTTAAGCAGAAGAGATACAGGAGCAGGTTTGGTATCCTAAGGATCACTCCAGGAGGAAAACAGAAGTGGATCAAAAGGAAAACCAGGCTAGAGCCTAGGAAGATCAGCTGGGATATAATCACAATAATTCAGGAACTGCTAAGGGTCTGAAGTAAAGTAGTACTAGAGGAAAAGCAGAGAAACTAAGGGTCATGGCTTATACAGAATGGAGTAAGATAGGAAAAAATGAACCTCTCCTTTCTGGGGCTGGTCCTGGAACTAAGGGCTGTCTGCTCAGATGGTAGACATTTTAGATATATGCCCCTTTCCCCCTGCTTTATTCTCCCCATTTTGGCTCCTCAGGAAATTTTCCAAAGATGCAAACAACTTAAAAGATTTATGAGCATCTTTTTAAATAAGAAACAGGAAGCCAGTGAATTTAAGAAACCCAAACTGTGCTTTCACTGCTCACTTTTTGATGATTTACTCTCAGAAACTTAGAACAGCTCTTTTCGAATGGATTTTCAGGACAGATGCTTAATTATCTTGTTATTTATGGCCATTTTAACACTGCTGTAGAGACCTTTCAGGAACTCAGCTGAGGCCATCGGATCATTACCTTTGCTGACAAACTTCCTGACTTCAGTGATGCATATCTGCAGGCAGTGCCCTCTGTTTGTATATATTTCTAAAATGAGATCCTACATGTCTGAATATACAGAATTTTGCCTTTGCTTTGTGAGACTAAATTATCTAGTGCTCCAAAGAAAAGACTATTGACAGAACCAATTTGGTGCTTTTGTTGGCTTATGCAAATTTTAGAAAAGTCATTCTCTTAATGTTCACTATATTTTGTAATTAGAGTTTATATTTAGGAATCCATGCCTCTAAAAGATACACCTAGAAATATGTCATTCTATTTCAAAAAGGAGAAGGCATGAGGGAAGAGCATGTAGTGGAGACACCATTTGGTGTGGTCAGATATTGACTAATCACTGGGTACATGTTATTTCATTTGATTTTCATAACAAACTGGCAAAATAAAAATTATTCACTGCACTTCTATGGATGAACAAGCCAAAGCTCAGAGAAGCCAGGCTACTTGAGTAATTAATAAATGTCAGAGCCAAGTTCAAATCATAGTTTTTCCAGACTCCCAAATTTCTTTTTCCTAATACCTAACTGCAGGTAAGTCAATTGGCCAACGAGTACTTCATTTTCAAAAGGTATGTGGTTGGGGAAGAGAAGAATAGAAATAATAGGAAGATTAATTCTGCTGATTGTATTGGATTTGTTTAAATTTGAGGCCCTTAAAAAAGGAATTATGCAATACACAGAAATCACATGGATTTACTAAGAGTGATTTAAGCAAAAGTGATATATTTCCCCCCCCCAACTTTAATATGAATGAGGGGCAAATAATGGTATTGCCATTAACAACATGTATTCTTTCATTCTGTTTCTCAAAAAGCGACAATTGAGATATTGACTATAGCAAAATGGCTGGTAAAAATCTATGTAGATATTATTGAGGATGATATAAAAATGGGAGTGTAGATGAATTGATAGCTAGATATGAATTTGGATGAATTCATTACTTTATACATTAATATCAACTCAAAATAAGCCTTTAGTGACATATCTACTATACATCATGGACATCATCTATAAACTTATCATTTGCATTTGAAAAGATATTTTCATATCTTTGTATATTTTTTCTACTTGAAAAAAGTGAGCTATGGCTATCAATGTTATATGATTTGCCTAAGGTCACCAGCTCAGAAATGGTAGCATCAAGCCTCAAACCTAGTTATTTGATTACAGGATCTATGTCCTTTACACTCTACCTACACTGCCTTTTTGTTCTTCAAAACATTTGTATTAGTGATTTGTACGAAGTCATGTTACTTATCAAATTTGTCCTTCACAAAGAGCTGGAAGTTTCAACTAATGTGACTAATTACAGAATCAAAATCAGAAGGAAAAAACCTTCCCAACTGAAAGGTTGAACTTAAACTAGAAGTTGAAATTTAGTAGTGATAAATATAAACCCTGGCAATTAGGTTCTATTAACGCATTCAGTGACCTTGGAGATTTTGTCCAACTATAAGAATTTTTTGAGTGTACAAAATAATTAATGTTTTCTTTTTATTTCCTTTACTATATTATATAATTGAAATCTGCATTTACCTTTAACATCTACTGATTTTATGGAATATTTATATAGGGAACAATGATTTAGAGGCATGTAATATGAATATTAGTCAGCTTTGTTCTGCAAATGAACTGATTGATACAGCCACTTTGAAGAGAATAATTTGAGAAATTGATGTAGAATGACTTAGGATTGAATAATGCTACTGTATACATACTAATTGAATGTGTCATTCTGTTACAAATTTGCAAAATAATAATTTCTATGTAATGAATGTTTAACAGCAATGAGAAAATTATATGAATATCAAAGCAACCATGCATTTATATGTCTAATCTTGCTACAAGAAAGGGTATAACTTAATTACATTTGAAATACATATTCATCATTCATGAGCATTCTTTCAAAATGTAGGTTGGTCATATACTTCTGCACAAAACAGAGGCATTTAATAGAATGTCAAAAGCTGATTTTTTTTCTACATAATCATGATTATAACCTATTGCTGAATAAAGCCAGAGTTAATGGTGGCAGATAAACCAAATGTTCTGTTCCAACTTAAGACATGTAGGATTTTAGGGGCGCCTGGGTGGTTCAGTTGGTTAAGTATCCAACTTCGGCTCAGGTCATGATCTCAGGGTTCATGGGTTCAAGCCCCGCGTTGGGCTCTGTGCTGACAGCTCAGAGCCTGGAGCCTGCTTCAGATTCTGTGTCTCCCTCTCTCTGCCCCTCCCCTGCTCATGCTCTGTCTCTCTCTCTCTCTCAAAAATAAATAAACATCAAAAAAATTTTTTAAAAAGACGTATGATTTTATCTGTCTTCCAAGGCAACATCAAGATGAGACTATTATTATAGAACCTTTATTAGTTAATTTTCATTTTTTCTCTTTTTTATAATGGAGGTGGATTTGTTGTTTTGTAGGTTTATGTTTCATAAACTCTTTCTCTAACTTTTCAAAGCAAAGAGGAACTAAAGTTTTGATCAACTCAAGTAATGGAAATGTCAGTAAGCAATGTGCTCATGATTTTATAAGTAGTCCGTGAGTGCTTACTACTTCTAAGTTACCATGGGAGGTGAAACTATAGAAATGAAAGAAACAGACTTAGGGAAATAATATAGCATGGTGGCTAAAAATACATATTTCAAAGTAGAACAAAGCTGATTCAGGTCTTAGCTCTATGGATTACTGGGTGAGATGTCAGGCAAGTTATTTACCTAAATCTCATTTTTTCATGTATAAAGTTGATTATCAAATAATCTCCTGTGACTTAACACAATGCCTAGCACAAAGTAGGCATTCAGTAACTTGATAAATAACTCAGTGTTTTCTCTTTCTCAAGGAGTTTACAATTTGTTTCTTCACATATTAAAAGTAATTTTTTTTGTTGGTTGGTTGGTTGATGGATGATTAAAATATTCTTAATTAATTTGATGTTAATTTAAATTTAAATTTAAATTTAATTTAATGTTAATTTAGTTCAATAAATTAGAACTCAATGTAAAATTTTAAATATGGTAAAAGATTATCAATTTCTAAGTTAATGTCATATCGTGACACCAAATTGGAAACTAATTCTTCAGGATTTGAAAATTATGTTAAGTACAGCTGAAAATTAGATAAGTCATAAGTTAAAGCCATGAAGCAATAAGTCTAACAGGAAAAAAATGGATACAAAATGAAGAAAAAATGTCTTGGTATTATCCAATATTAAACTTTCTTGCATCAAAAAGACATTTTGTATACTGGTTACACTTCATTTGTAGAACTAAGCAAACATAACCAAAATTACTTGTGAAAAATTCCCATTTTTGTTCCTACTGCAAATTTTCAACCCAATTTGAATACATGTTAGGACCAATCAACTATGTGTTAGGACATGTTAGGATCAAATAACTACAACTACAAAGCATTACAGAGTCCAAGTTTGTCATCTTAATCAACTGGTAATTTGGTTATTTAGTTTGTTGTTATATTTCATAGGCATTAATTTATTTCTTGTATGTGTATGTATTAGTTTTATTGCCTAAAATATGGTCTCAGTAAACATTCTATATAGACCTAAAAATGGATACATATTCTGCTGTTGTTTGGTATAATGTTCTATAAATTTCAAATATCTCATGTTGGTTGACTGAGCCCTTATTGTTTTTCAGTTATCTTGATCTATCAATGATTGAGAGAAGGGTATTGAAATTTTTACTGTGGTTGTGAATTCAACCATGTCTTTTTTCAGTTCTATCCATTTTTATTTCATGTATTTTGAAACCCTGTCATTAGGTGCTTACATGTTTAGCATTATCCTGTCTATTTAATGAATTGACACTTTGATCCATGGTAATATTTTTTCTCAATTCTGAGTCTGTTTCAGTTGAGTAGCCTTTTTTGATTAGGTTTGTGTTTTTCTACTATTATGTGTGCCTGGTAACTTTTTTATTGGAATCTAGATCATGAAAATGTTACCTTTGTGGTGGCTTTATGTGTGTGTGTATACTCAATTTTGTCTTGGGATACTGTTAGTTGGAAGCAGCCTGATCCTTACTGGTTCTTTTTTATAATTGGTTAGAATGGACTACAACTATGCTTAGTCTAGAGCTAAGTATTCTTCACCACAGAGGCAGGAGCCTTCTGAGTACTCAATGCCTGCCAATTATGTTTTTCCATTGCTTGTTATTTATGAGTTTTTCTACTTTGGCTTGTGAGAATAGGCACTATCCCATGACCTGTATACTCACTGGGTACTGTGCAATCTAATAATTTCACATGGCATATTACACAATTTCTAATAGTTAGCTCACATGCATGTACTGATCACTACCATGGTAAATACCTCAGGGAGGATTTTGGAGATCTCCAGGGTCCTCTTCTCCAGTCCTGTATCTTGTAAACTCTAGCAGTCTTTTTTTCCCCTAGACTCCTTGTTTAATGGCCTAGAAATTCTCTCAGAGCAGTAGGTTTATGTGAATTATAGGGTCCATCTTGCTTGTTTTCCATCTTTTATGGATCACTGCCCTTCATTGCTTGATATACAGTTTTGTGAAAACTTTTTTTTTTGTATGTTTTGTCGACTTTTTTTGCTGTTTTAGATTCAGGGAGGTAAATCTGATCTCCGTTACAACACCTTGGTCAGAAGCCAGAGTCCAATGGCTCTAATATCTGAATCATTTACTAGTTGAAATTATTATTACATCCTAGAAGCAATTTGAATTTAGAAAACCAAATTTTGTTTTTCTTTATCTTTTGGATTAATGGCTAAATGACAAAGTAAATATTACTATGAAGATTCTATGTAAGATACAGATACAGAGTCAGTTGAAATGGGATAGAGAGAATATTTCTTTCGTAAACATTTTTGAGCTACTTTAGTCAGCATTCTACATTGTTGTTCAAACTTGGACTTATCTGGATAATCTAACATTTTTAACATGAATCATGTATTGTATGTGGGAAATGTATGCACAGAGTTGTATATCCACTTTACTTAATTTCTGAAGATAATGTGGATTAATTCAAAAGGTTCATAGTCTGTTTCACTTTATCATGAAGCAGATGTGACATGAAACCATTACTTGTCAAGATATATTCAGAAAACTTGCTCTGGAAGGAGATGAGGAAACTAGAAGACATTCTACCAATATAAGTCTTAAACTGTTTCAAGCATATGGCAGATTTTTCTTTGACATTTTCTTAATGAGATGTGGAAAATTGAAGTAAAGTAGGTGGTAGTAGAAAAAGCTGGACTGGAGCAGGTTGTAAAGTAGTACCTGAAAGGTGATTAAAATATCTCAATAAACCTATAGGGAGAACTCAAAAAGCCCAGCCTGGAGTGCTGTTCTTGGTACTGTGTCATTAAGTATTCATGAATTTAGTGGGTAGTATTTAATATCCCTTCCCTACCTGCAAGTCACAAGGGATACAAACACCAATAAAATCTCAGTAACTTATTAGAGTACTGAAAGACTAATGTTGAACACATTTATGAGTGATGCAAACCTGGTAAAAATCATCAATCTCTTGGGAAAGAAATTTAGAATTTTGTAAGATACTAGAATGGTAAAGCAATGTACTGAAACAAGAAAAAAAGATAATATTAAAATGAAATAAACGTAAGGTCTTACACTGGGGTTAAAACCAAAACCAAATACAAATATATGGAATTGCGGATGAGGGTGAGGAGGTAGGACAGGAAAGCTGGCTTTACCAGCATTTAGTAATAAAGGATATAAAAGATGAGGAGAAAATATATACACTGAGACTCAGAGGCCTTGGATTCAAGTCATTTTCTAGCTGTGAAACCATGCTCAAAATGTTTAAAATATTAGTGTTTATATTTCCCCACATGTAAAACCAGGTGTGTATTATGCCATTCTAGCTGCAAAAGGAGTATTATAACTCTTAGAATTCAAAGCTTTCTATTTTAAAATCTAGATTTGGGGGAACAAATGAAATTTTGTCTTTCATTATTAAAAAGATTTCATATTTTTTGCATCTCTTTATAAATGCCTTCAAGGTAGAGTCAAATATTAGCTGTATTTGTATCAATAATAATAGTTTATTAATGGAAAGCATTTAAGTCAAAAGAGCTCGTTCAGAATCTTCTTTTCCACTTACTGGGCAAGCCTAAGCAAATAATTTCCAGGTGTCATTTCCTTATCTCTACAATGAATGCACTAGAAAAGATTCTCTTCAGCTAGCTCATTCTGTAATTCTAAGAATATTATTCGTATATAATTGGACAGCTCTCACCAATATGATTTTGGTAGTTGATGGATCACATATAATTATATCAGGTTTGTGGTGGCTCTTCAGAGCCTCATCACTAAAATGGCTTTTCCTGCTGAGCTAACTGCAATATATATGTATAGTGGGACAATTTCTCTTGGATATTCATGGAATTACTATTGAAATGTAATGTTTCTTTTGGCAGAAAATGGTTAATATTGTATGTAGGTTATCATTATAATATTGTACCCTTCAGACTTATGAAGTGTGCTACTTCTGAAGCAAGGGAAATTAACTTCACCTTCCTCTTGCTACCACTGATGGCAGTAACATTAGGAATATCACCAAAGTGGCCTAGAGTGTACTCATTTAATGTATTATATAAGGACCTAATTCTCCCTTTACACTCTGGAAAAAAGATTTTCTTCAGGGAAAGTATAATGTCATCCCTGGCCGTTATCTATGATACTTGTACATTTGTACTGCCAGGCACTGGGGGGTTTGGCATGTTGTACCCTTGGTTGAGGACAGGCATTGGGCCTGGTAGAGTAGATTTGATTGGAGAAGGAAGGAAATCATCATTTATCGTGTGCCTGTGGTATGCTTTATATAAGATAGTTCATATCATATACATGACAGTACACGTATTTTGTTTCATTACTTCCCATCTTGTCAAACTTGTATTTTATCCTGTAGGTACTAAGTTACAGAGGCAAATCTCTCTAGTTCTGATAAAATTTATTCTACTTTCGCTGATTGAGACAGAGTAGGTCCATTGAATCTACAGAAGTGCACCAAAGCTGATGTCAGACAAAACCATTTTCTTCTCTACTTCTCCAAGAAGCCTCCAGGAATCCTTTCTTCCCTTTGTGTCTGAAAGGACAAAGGTTCAGAATTTTTCTATATGTACAGAATACTAGGGAATACTGTGGGTTCTATAAAAAGTTTTTGTTATAAAATATTCAAAACTGGGTTTGTGATTCCTTATTCAGCTTATCAAAGTCCTCATTTCTTTATATTTTATAATTCATTTTAAGCCTTTTTTCTCTGTCCCCATTCTCTAGTCTGTCATAAAGTCTATTAAAATGTATTCAAAATATTTTTCAGAAAATATCTTTTGTTATTTGTCTTCAGTGACACCAGCTTCATCCATGTCCTGGTGGAGATACGTCTAAATAATTGAATTTTTGTTCTTCTAAGTTGTCCTTCTAATCTCTCATAGAATCATAGTTTATTGTAAATGGAAAGGATGTTGGAAGTACTTCTAGATCAATGGCTTTTGCAAAAGCAGGGAGCCCAGAATATTATAGCTAAGATAATTTTTTAAATGTTATCTAATTAAGTCTTCTCTTATTCCCATTGTATAAGTGAATGAACTCTGTTAACTTTTTAGTAGCAGATTCAGGTTTCCTGACTTCAGTCTGTTTCTGCCAAATACTGAGATAAACTTGAAAACTCTTTGAGGACAAGGAGACTGTCTGCCCATATTGACTTCCTCCTTGGCCATGATTGGCAATAAATGCTTAAGGAAAAACATACACTGTGATCCTGGGTAGACACTGAACATCTCTATACTTACATTTATATCTTACAGTGAATTTAATTGTGAGTGTTCTATCTGGCAACATATAAAATTATTGATAAAACCTATTTCTTTTCTTCCTATTCAGTCTCATTTTTGGAGGATGGGGGGATTTATTCTGCCAGTCGATGCCTTCTGCAGCATGCTTACCCTAATAGCCCCTAATTTATCTTCAGTATCTTCTCCTTTCCTAATTCAATCCTTGGTTTTCAAGAGTCCCCCTCTAGCTTGTTCAACTTATTTATGGGCATTTATTCTCAGCTGTTACTTCATACAAAGTTTATAGATCTACAGGGAATATTAGGGCAGACGTGATGTTTAATAAAGACATATTCTCATGTGCTTATTTTTGTTAATGCTGCCAGATAGAGATACTAACCCTCCCTTATTCTTTTTTATATTCCCAAATCCTAATCATCTTTCAAGAGTCTGCCCAAGTTCTTCCCATCAAACCTTTCCCAACTACCTTAACCTCATAATTACTGGCTTTCCTGGGTCCCATGAGACTACCACACACAGTATTACTCCATTAACTCAAACTTGCTGATCCAGACTTCAGTTTTACCCAACTATTTTTCTCTGAAATCATCTCATTCATGGGGTCTCATCCCTAACAGTGAAGGGCATAGTATCAGAGGTCTAACCAAAACAGAAAATCCTATTGTATAAGCTCCTCAGTGGTTTCTGTCCTCAGTACTAACGGTCTTTCTGGCCTTTATTTTTTGTAGGTGAAAGTCCCTGTGTAGGGAGATAAAAATATAAGAGGCCCAGTCAAATTTCAGTGTCAAATTTAAAAAAAAAACACATTTGCCTAGTATCAACTATGCCAAATGTTGCATGGAAAATACACATGTTAAAAATATTAATTATTTTTTATGAAATTCAAGTTTAACTGGTAATTATATATTCTTATATGCCAAATCTGGCAAATCTGTCTCTGGGGAGTCCACCCAACTTTTTGATATATTAACTGCATGGCACCTGGTCTCAGTCAATATTGATTTATTGTCCTTATAGGATGCAGTACTTTACATTTCTATAATGCTGCACTGTTTTCAAAGCACATTTATTACCTCACTTGAAGTTTCTCAAGTGTATGGTTAGTATCTTCACTGCTTATTAACTTGATTGCTTAATATCTTTGGGTTTCAGTTTTCTAGGATATAATATAGAGTTAATTACATATGCTTTGAGGAATGGTTAAAAGGTTACATGGAATGAACTGCATAAAGCAAATTCCCTGACAGATAAAAGAAAATAAATGACCTAATGAACCTACATAACCTCCACACTTCTCTGTTGTCACCCTAATTAACTTGCTTAAAATCACAGAGCCAGTGCATGGGGAAGCTGAGGGCTTAAGCTTCAATCAGCTAGTTACAGTTAAAGCCTTGGAATATGCTCCACAGTGAGTAAAGGAAGCTCAGCATGAAGCTTAAGAAAATACACTTACTCATCACATTCTTTCCTTCGCTTGGATATTCCCCTATTTTCATGATGAGACTATTTTCCAAGAAATTCCTTGATTATAGGAAATATATAAGGCAATGTTCTTCATTTGAATCAGTTGCTCTGTGGTTTTTTTTCTCAGGGATTCAAGAATTAAACAAAAAAAAAAAAAAAAGAAGAAGAAAGAAAATGTTTTTAAGGAGTCTTGGTTAAACTAATTAACAGTCTCCACACAGGAACAAACACACTATTCAAAGATAAAGGAAGTGGATTGTAAATCTTTGTCCATTCTCCTCCGTGGATATACAAGAATGTTAATTAGTAAAACACGGATGCCAACAAATGCCAAAGAAGTGTCTCTCATAAATCTTTGTGAAATGTGAAAAATAGAAATACATCCTGGGGAATAGAATGAATTCATGTTCAGGGATCATATTTCAAGGTACATGATTAGTATTCATGAACATGGAATGAGCAGAATTCAGAGTGAACTTCTGCCAAGCCAGAAGTTCATCCAGGAAGACTGAGAGATTGAAAAGAGGAGCTGTTAAAATAGCTAATTTTGATTCCATTACTTTTATTTTTCCTGCAGTGATATTTTAGATTCCAACATAACATGCTGACACCTAGGAGTGTCATTTTCCACGGTTACTGTGTTGAAATGTGTTTTGAGAAATTGGTCACCTCTTACTAAAATCTAGAGAAACTTTCTTTTTCACTTCACAAAAGCTGCTTTCCACAATCCCATGCTATTTGACTGTAAATATCCATGCCATGTTCTTCTTTTTTTTTCCTTTTATAGTGGAGAAATTAGAAATAATAATTCAAATGCAGCATAACATTTTTAGTATGTTTTCTGTTTATTTCTTTGTGTGCCGGCATATTCTTTTAGGAAAAGCAGTTTTTATAGTACATACACACTCTGCATATTACATCTAAAAGTTATGACTACAAAGTGATATGCAGTGTCTAAGGAGTCTTTTATCTTGCAAATTTTTTAGTGCTATAATTACTTAGGAAATAATGTCATTCCAAAATGTATTTTCCAGTGGAAAATTGAAATATGAGATGAGAAGCCTCTAATACACATGTCCAAATGCATTCCACATATATATAAGTAAAATGTTTATACAATAATTGCAAGTGTATAGTATATATACTGTAACATACAATATGATTCAATAATATATATTACACAATGTTGCTTGTACACATGCCTATTATAGAATAAATAACTCAAATCTAGAAATTTGTAATTGAATATTTTACCAAAATATATGCTATAAAATGTCCAGTGTGGCCATTTTTGGATTAAAATTAGCATTCTATAAATGATAAATACTGAGAAAGAAATACTCTAAAGTGTTATAAAAATTCAATGGCAAGTAAGAAACAGCTTATTAATTGGATGATAGATATAACTTAATTTCTTAGCACAGTGTATTCAAATAACACAAAAAGGTCTTATTTGAAAGATGCATTTCCTAATTTTTGAATCCTTAAAAAATAATAGTTGATATAAAGAGAATCTTCCTGTTTACTCTTTAATTGTTTTTGAAAAACACTAAATACAGTTTGCGTATCAGATCTGTCTTTTAGTGACAGACTTGCTTAACAGCCTGATGGGCAATACTTACTTGCAGTTTTTAGGTTTCTCAAAAAGACAGACCATCAATCACTGCTGACTCACAGGGCCCAGCAGTGAGTGCTTAACAGAGTGGTGGTATTCTCTGGTGCAAGTCTGATCAATGGTAAATGTCACGTTAGCCCTTAGAGTGGGAAGATGTTTCATATAACCAAGAAGCAGTATTATGATTATTTTCCCATGTACCAAGTGCCTATGAGATAGATATAGGTCCTCGTGCTCTCCTAGACACTAACCCAGCCTTCGTTGTCACCCATTTGAGCAAAAGTCTCCTAAACAGTTTGTCCTTTTCCTGTCTCTTTAGATTTCAAAACAGCATCCTCACTGGAGACAGGGTATTCTTATTAACTGAAAATACAGTGACAAGATTTTATTAAATGAACATTCTGAGCTCTGAACAGTGTTCAATGATTCAAGTGATTGTTTCTTTAATCATTGTGGTAACTAACAAAGCAGATTATGAGCTGGGTGTGAAAGTGTTTAAGTAACCTGCTTCAGATGACCCAGCTAATAAATGGTAGAGCTGATATCTGAATTTCAGTTTGTCTTATGTGAGAGGCCTTTCTGTTTCTTATAATGTCATGTCCCCTGCTGAGAAATTCGGTGGCTTCTCATTGATATAAGAAGACACAGTTCAAACTCTGTTGTACACACTAAAAGCTAGATATGATCTGCCTCCATCCTACACACCTTTTCAAACTTTTCTCCCAATCAAAGGAAATATACATGAACTCCATACGTTTTACTCACCTCCTTATCTTTGTGTATGTATTCTTTCTGCTTGAGAGGATAATTCTCTGCTTATTCAAATACTGTATTTTCTCTAGATCCAGTTCAAAGTTCACTGTTCCTATGGTCCCTTCCTTGATCACTTTCTCCAAATTCTTGTAGAACTTTCTTTGTGCTTGACTTATAACACTGAATTGCTATTATCCATTGATGTGTTGTATCCTTCCTACTAGATTATAAATTCCTTGAAGGGAGAGTCTATTTCAGACTTAATTTTGCATTTAACAGTGCCTGTCTTGAATAGGATTGCAGACACAGTCTGCCTGAATCAAGGCTTGAGTGAATGGATGCTGCACCTTTACCTAAACAATAGAGTCATTTGATGAAACTTTTTTTTCCTTTCAGAAGAGGTAGAATACAGACTCACCAATAAGTTCAATTATGAAGAGATTTTAAAAATTCCTTTTCAAAATGGGCCTGAAGTTTTAAGATAGTTTTTAAAAACTGTCTAAAATTCTTATACTATCCATTCACTCATTCAACCAGCAACTTTTGAATGATGACTATGTTCAGAAATTATGGCTGGCAATGAAGATACAGAGTTAAAAAGGCAATGCCTTCCCCATCAAGAGACCTATAACCTAGTGAGAAATCTGTGTCAACAGATAATTAGTGCAGCATATAAAATGCAGAAGCAACTCAGGGGAAATAGAATTTTTATTTGCTTGGAAAAGGCAGGGAAGAATTCACTGAAGTAACATTTGAATAAAGTCTTTAAGGAGCAGGATTGATGTCTTAAAAATCTCTTTAAAATTTATGTTATATCTGACAGTTCAGGATAGAGGAATGAAGAGGTGGAGAGGTAACAGTATTAGCCATTAGTGACCCTGAGGACCAGTTAATTTATTAGGACCTTAACACATTAAACCAATGCAGGCATAAGAAGTTAGGGAAAATTTCATAGAGTACCAAAAATGCAGCCCAAGACTGTATTTTTGTGTGAAATCTCAGTTCCAGGTGTTGAAGGTAATAAAGGGCACCAGAATTGATGAGTGTGGCCTATTACATAATTAGGTATAAATCCAGCTACACCTTATGTGACCTGAGTAGTACTAACCACAGAGCTGTGTCTTCTTGAGCATCAGTCCATTCCTGGGAACTAGTTAGTGTCTACAATGGAGATTAACCAAAGGGTAGGGTGTAGTTTGCATATTACTTTCTTGGCACCAGAACTTGATTATCTAGAAGCAGAGCAAAGGAATTATATTTCATCTGTTAATAATTAAATTGACCATTAAAATTAATGACTAAAAAAATAATTAGGGAGACAAAGTTAAGATGGTGAAGTAGTATGGGGACCCTGAGCTTATCTCATTACTGAAATGCAGTTAGATAAGCATCAAATCATTTTGAACACCTAGGAAATTGATCTGAGGATTAACACAACAATCTGCATAATTTGGGCCAGAGAACTTGGCAGGTATGTGGTTTGAAGAGAGAATTGGGGAAGAGAAAATTGACAGAGCTGTGGAAGGAAGGGAGCTGTTTTCATGGAGAGAGGACAGAGAAAGAAAGGGAAAGAGTGCAGCGCACTGGGATCATGCAAGAAAAGTACCCCCCACCCCCCACCCCCAAAAATAGCTGGAGAGAAAGAGAGAGAAAGAGTGAGAACACTAACAGGGGACAGGACAAGAAATTTATTCCCCAAAACTATTGATGAGGAAAAAGGAGAGGGTTTAAATAATTCCAGGATTCTATAAACAGTGGAGCACAGAGTCTGAAGGTTTGGAGCTCAGTGTCTGGCAGTGCTCTGGTGAGGAAGTAGGGTTAATTTCTAAGAGCAGTCAGCACAGTCTGAGGGGTTCATGTGCCACACAGGGAGAAGTTTCCTTGCTTGGAGTACATTTGAAGAGAATACATGGCCTCCCCATGGGCAAAAGTACCAACAGACCCTGGAGAGCTGGCACGTTTACTGATATTGGAACAAGAATGCCAGAGTGGAGCAATACCTGGCACAGGCCGTGTGCTTTGGTTTACCATAAAATCTGAGCCTCTGCCACAGAGAGATTGCACGAAATTTTTCTGGGACAAGCTAGCACCTGGCCATTGCTTGGTGAGACCCTCCCCCAGAGAATCAGCGTTAGTCTACACCTTGGAGGTCTCTGAAGCATGGGGTTTTGAAACACTGCCCTGTCTGAAATAAAACTCTGGAGGGAGGTGCCACCCGGCAGGCAGACAGCTTGGACACAGACAAGGTAAAGGCAAGGAGCAGTTGGAAGCCTGATAAAAAGGAGGAGTACTTGATCACATGTCTGTGAAGACACAAAATTCCTGTGCCAGAGACTAGAGAGCTGGGTGAAGACATTTTCAACATTAGTGTGCCTGGGCACAGGAGCACATGCACATGCACAGATTTGTCTCCAGTGAGCTAAGAAGTTACACCACCAAGTTACACCAAGCCCTGCCCACCTGCTCCCTCAAGGACATCATGCAGAATATCAGCATAAATCCCTTCCACCTGCTTAGTCTACGGACTGTAGTGTGCTGCAAAGTTTCAGTTCTAGGAGAAACTTGATGTAACTTCATTCAGGTTTCATTCTGTTTGCTTGTTCATTTGTTCATTTTCATTGCTTCTGTTTTTGCTTATGTTGTTTTCTTTCTTCTTTCTTTTCTTTCTCTTTATCTTTCTTGGATACAGAAAGATTAATTAATTAATTAATTTTATTCTATTTTATTTTATTCAATTATTTAAATTTTTACAATTTTAAACATTTTTCCCCTTTTTCTTTTTCTCTTTTCTATCAAGCTTCTCTCAACAAGCAGACTGAAATGCACCTAGCCTCATCTGTTTGATATTTGTTTTGTTTTGTTTTTAATTCTTTAATTTTAATTTTATTATTTTTTTTTCTTCCTCCAAAATGACAATATGGAGGAACTCACCCTAAAAGAAAGAACAGAAAGAAATGACAGCTAGGGATTTAATCAACACAGGCATAAGTAATATGTCTGAACTGGAATTTAAGACTGCAATTATAAGAATACTAGCTGCGAAAAAAAACAAAAAAAAATTAAAAAAAAAAAAGAATACTAGCTGCGTTTGAAGAAAAAAAGCATGGAAGACACCAAAGAATCCCTTTCTACAGAGTTGAAAGAGCCAAAATCTGGTGAAGCTGAAATTAAAAATGCTATCACCAAGATGCAATCTTGAATGGACACTGTGATGGCAAGGATGGTTGAAGCAGAGCACTGAATCAGTGATACAGAAATTATAAAAAAAATAATGAAGCAGAAAAAAAGAGGGAAACAAGGCAAACAATCACCATACAAGACTTTGAGAACTCAGAGATTTATTAAAGAAGAATAACCTTCATATCATAGAAGTCCCAGAAGATGAAGAGAGAGAAAAATGGGCAAAAGGTTTATGTGATCAAATTTTAGCTGAACACTTTGCTAATCTGGGAAAGGACACAGACATCAAATTCCAAGAATCACAGAAAACTCCCATTATATTCAACAAAAACTGACCATCACCAAGGCATATCATAGTCTAATTCACAAAATACACAGACAAGGAAAGAATCATGAAAGCAGCAAGGGGAAAAACAAGTCCTTAACTTACAAGGGAAAACAGATCAGAGTCACAGCAGATCTGTCCACAGAAACTTGGCAGGCCAGAAAACAGTGGCAGGAAATATTCAACATGCTGAATTGGAAAAATATGCAGTCAAGGATTCTTTATCTAGAAAGACTGTCCTCCAAAATAGAAGGAGACAAAATTGCACTGGCATTTTTCTCAAAGCTAGAACAAACAGTCCTAAAATTTGTATGGAACCACAAAGACCCCAAATAGCAAAAGTTGTGTTGAATAAGAAAACCAAAGTGGGAGACATCACAATCCCGGACTTTAGCTCTATTACAATGCCATAATCATCAAGAGAGTATGGTATTGGCACAAAAACAGATGGAATAAAATAGAGAACCCAGAAAGGGACCCACAAAGGCATGGCCAACTAATCTTTGACAAAGCAGGAAGGAATATCCAGTGGAATAAACACAGTCTCTTTAGCAAATGGTGCTGGGATAACTGGACAGAAACATGCAGAAGAATGAAAATGGACCACTTTATTATACCATACACAAAAATAAACTCAAAATGGGTGAAAGACCTAAATGTGAGACAGGAAACCATCAAAACCCTAGAGGAGAAAACAGGCAACAATCTCTTCGACATCAGCCACAGCAATTTCTTGTTTGACACATCTCGAAAGCAAGGGACATTAAAGCAAAAATGAACTATTGGGACTTCATCAGAATAAAAAGCTTCTGCACTTCAAAGGAAACAATCCAAAAAACTAAAGGCAACTGACAAAATGGGAGAAGGCATTTGCAAATGACATATAGGATAAAGGGTTAGCATCCAAAATCTATAAAGAACTTATCAAACTCAACACCCCAACAACAAATAATCCAGTGAAGAAATGGGCAGAAAACATGAATAGACACTTTTCCAAAGAAGATATCCAGATGGCCAACAGACACATGTAAAGATGCTCAACATCACTCATCATCAGGGAAATATAAATCAAAACCACATTGAGATAACACCTCATACCAGAGTGGCTAAAATTAACAACTCAGGAAACAACAGATGTTGGAGAGGATGTGGAGAAACAGGAACCCTCTTGCACTGTTGGTGGGAATGCAAACTGGTGCAGCTGTTCTTGAAAACAGTATGGAGGTTCCTCAAAAACTTAATAATAGAACTACCCTATGACCCACTAGGAATTTACTCAAAGGATACAGGAGTGCTGATTCATAGGGGCACATGTACCCCAATGTTTATAGCAGCACATTCAACAATAGCCAAATTATGGAAAGAGCCCAAATGTCCATCAACTGATGAATGGATAAAGAAATGTGGTTTATATATACAATGGAATACTACTTGGCAATGAGAAAGAATGAAATCCTTCTATTCGCAACACTGTGGATGGAACTGGAAGGTATTATGTGAAGTGAAATAAGTCAATCAGAGAAAGACAGGTATCATATATTTCACTCATATGTGGAACTTGAGAAATTTAACAGAAGACCATGGGGGAAGGGAAGGGGAAAAATAGTTTCAAACAGAGAGGGAGGAAAACCATAAGAGACTCTTAAATACAGAGAACAAACTGAGGGTTGATGTTGCGGGGGGGAGGCCAGAGAGGGGGAAATGGGTGATGGGTATTGAGGAGGGCACTTGTTGGGGTGAGCGCTGGGTGTTGTATGTAAGTGATCAATCATGATAAACTACCCCCCAAACCAAAAGCATATTGTATACACTTGTATGTTATCTAACTTGACAATAAATTACACATACATAATTTATTATATATGTAAAAATATAATATATATTTATATTATATTTATATAATAAAAATAGTTGGAGAGATAAAGGGTTTTCCAGCCAAACAAAAACTAAAGGAGTTTGTCACCACTGAACCAACCCGGCAAGAAATTTTAAGGGGGACTCTTTGGAGAAAAAACAAAAAAAAAAAAGACTGAAAGCAACAAAGACTAGAAGAAACCAGAGAACATCATGAGAAACACCAACTCTATAGGCAGCACAATGGCAAAAAATTCATATCTTTCAATAATTACTCTAGATGTAAATAGACTAAATGCTCCAATCAAAAGACATAGGGTATCAGAATGGATAAAAAACAAGACCCATGTATATGCTGCCTACAAGAGACTCATTTTAGATCTAAAGACACCAGATTGAAAGTAAGGGGATGGAGAACCATCTATCATGCTAACGGACATCAAAAGAAAACCCAAATAGCCATACTTATCTCAGACAAACTAGGTTTTAAAGCAAAAGTGTAACAAGAGATGAAGAAGGATATTATATCATAATTAAGGTTTGTCCACCAAGAAGATCTAACAATTATAAATATTTATGCCCCCAACTTTAAAAACCAAAATGAATAAATTGATTGATCAGAAACATAAAGAAAGTCACTGTTAATAATACCATAATAGGAGAGGACATTAACACCCCACTTACAACAATGGACAGATTAAGCAAAAAATCAACGAGGCAACAATGTCTCTGAATGACACACTGGACCAGACCTAGCATATAGATTCAGAACATGTCATCCTAAGCAGAAGAATACACATTCTTCTCAAGTGCACCTTGAACATTTTCCAGAATAGGTCACATACTGTCATAGATAAGCCATCAGCAAGTACAAAAAGATTGAAATCATACCATGCATATTTTCAAACCACAATGCTATGAAACTTGAAATCAACCACAAGAAAAAAATTGGAAAGACCATAAATACTTGGAGATTAAAGAATAGACTACTAAAGAATGAATGGGTTAGCCAATAACTTATAGAGGAAATAAAAAGTACATGGAGACCAATGAAAATGAAAACACAAAAGTCCAAAACCTTTGGGATGTAGCAAAGGCAGTCATAAGAGGGAAGTGTATAGTAATCTAAGCCTTCCTAAAGAAGGAAGAAAGGTCTCAAATACACAACCTAACCTTACACCCAAAAGAGCAGGAAAAAGAATAGCAAATAAAGCCCAAAACCAGCAGGAGAAAGGAACTAATAAGGATTAGAGCAGAAATAAATGATAAAGAAATTTAAAAAGTAGAGCAGATCAATGAAACCAGGAGCTGGTTCTTGGAAAGAATTAACAAAATTGATAAACCCCTAGCCAGACTTATCAAAAAGAAAAAGGAAATGACCCAACTAAATAAAAACATGAATAAAAGAGGAGAGATCACAACTAACCTGGGAGAAATACAAAGGATAATAAGAGAATATTATAAGCAATTATATGCAAACAGATTGGGTAATCTGTAAGAAATGGACAAATTCTTAGAAACATACAGACTACAAAAACTGAAATGGGTATAACTAGAAAATTTAAACAGACCATAACAAGTAAAGAAATTGAAACAGTAATTAAAAATCTGCCAACAAACAAGAGTCCAGGTCCGGATGGCTTCCCAGAAGAATTCTACCAAATATTTAAAGAAGAGTTAACACCAATTCTTTTAAAGATGTCTCAAACATTAGAAATGGAAGGAAAACATCGAAACTCATTCTATAAGGCCAGAATTACCTTGATTCCAAAACCAGACAAAGACCCCACTAAAAATGAGAATTACTGACCAATTTCCCTTTAACATGGATGTAAAAATTCTCAACAAGGTACTAGCAAACCAAATCCAACAATACGTTAAAAGAATTATTCAGCATAATCAAGTGGGATTTGTTCCTGGGCTGCAGGAGTGGTTCAATGTCCATAAATCAATCAATATGATACATCACATTAATAAAAGAAAAGATAAGCACCACATGATCTTCTCAATAGATGTAGAAAAATCATTTGACAAAACACAGCATCCCTTCTTGATAAAACCCTCAAGAAAATGGAGATAGAAGGAACATACTTCAAGATCATGAAGTCCATATATGAAAGACCCAGAGCTAATATCATCCTTAATGGGAACAAAACTGAGAACTTTCCCCATAAGGTCAGGAACATGACAGGGATGTCAACTCTGACCATTGCTGTTCAACATAGTACTGGAAGTCCCAGCCTCTGCAAACAGACAACAAAAAGAAATAAAAGGCGTCCAAGTCAGGGAGGAAGAAGTCAAACTTTCACTTTTTGCAGATGACATGGTACTGTACATGGAAAACCTGAAAGACTCCACCAAAAAATTTCTAGCACTGATACATGAATTCAGCAAAGTTGCAGGATATAAAATCAACATATAGAAATCAGTTACATTTCTATAAACCAATAATGAAGCAGCAGAAAGAGAAATCAAGGAATCAATCCCAAAAACCTAGGAATAAACGTAACCAAAAAAGGTAAAATATCTGTACACTGAAAACTATAGAAAGTTTATGAAAGTAATTGAAGAAGACACAAAGAAATGGAAAAACACTCCATGCTCATGGATTAGAAGAACAAATATTGTTAAAATGTCAGTACTACCCAAAGCAATCTACACATTCAATGCAATCCCTATCAAAATAACACCAGAATTCTTCAAATAGTGATAACAAACAATTCTAAAATTTGTGTGGAACTAGAAAAGACTCCAAATAGCCAACGTAATGATGAAAAATAAAAGCAAAGCTGGAGGCATCACAATTCTGGACTTCAAGCTGTATTGCAAAGGTGTAATCATCAAGAAAGTGTGGTATTGGCACAAAAACAGACACAAAGATCAATGGAACACTATAAAGAACCCATTAATGGACCCACAGTATAGCCAACTAATCTTCAACAAAGCAGGAAAGAATATCCAATGGAAAAAAGATAGTCTCTTCAGTAAGTAGATGGTGTTGGGAAATTGGGCAGCAACAGGCAGAAGAATGAAACTGGACCGCTTTCTTGCACTGTCACAAAAATAAACTCAAAATGAATGAAAGGCATGTGTAAGACAGGAAACCATCAAAATCCTATAGGATAAAATGGGCAACAACCTCTTTGGCCCCAACCACAGCAACTTCTTACCCAACACGTCTCCAGAGACCCGGGAAACAAAAGCAAAAATGAACTATTGGGACTTCATCAAGACTTCATCCTTCTGCACAGCAAAGGAAAGAATCAACAAAACTAAAAGGCAGCCAATGGGATGGGAGAAGGCATTTGCAAATGACATATCAGACAAAGGGTTAGTATCCAAAATCTATAAATAGCTTATCAAACTCAACACCCAAAAAACAAATAATCCCGTGGAGAAATGGGCAGACAACATGAATAGACACTTCTCCAAAGAAGACATGCAGATGGCCAACAGACATAGGAAAAAATGCTCACCATCACTCATCATCAGGGAACTACAAAACAAAACCACATTGAGATACCACCTCACACCTATAAAAAAATGGCTAAAATGAACAGCTCAGGAAACAACTGGTATTGGCAAGGATGCAGAGAAAGGGGAACACTTTTGCACTGCTGGTGGGAATGGAAACTGGTGCAGCCACTCTGGAGAACAGTATGGAAGCTCCTCAAAAAATTAAAATAAAGATACCCTACAACCCAGCAATTACACTACTAGTTATTTATCTGAAGGATACAAAAATGCTGATTTGAAGGGGCACACTCACCCCAATGTTTATAGCAGGCCTATCAACAATAGCCAAATTATGGAAATAACCCAAATATCCATTGACTGATGAATGGATAAAGAAGATGCGGTATGTATATGTATATATATTTATATCTCCACACACATGCACAATGGAGTATTACTCGGCAATGAAAAATAATGAAATCTTGCCATTTGTAACAATGTGGATGTAACTGGAGTGTATTAAGCTAAGTGAAATAGAGGAAACAAATATATTATTTCACTGATATGTGGAATTTAACAAAACAAATGAACATAGGGTAAGGGAAGAAAAAATAAGATAAAATCAGAGAGGGAGGCAAACCTCCCTCCATTCCTGTTTAAGAAATTCTTGTTAAATAAATGAGAATTCAAGAAGTTCTAAAACTTCGAACTTACGTTTGAAAAAAATTTGGACCATCCTAGAAATACAGATGTTTAGGCTGCCTCCCTCTCCTCAGACCTACTGAATTAGAATCCTATGGATGTACCTGTGTTTGTACATGTTAATAGATTCCAAGTGTTATCAGTGTGCATTCCTTATTAATCACTAGTGTTAAAGTTCATTCTTTATATTGCACAGATTGGAAACTGAGGTCTAGAGGGATTAAGTATACTGTTCAGGGCCATACAACTAGTAAATGGGAAGACAGGATTTGAAGTGTTATTTTCCTTTTCAGTGCTCTTGGCAGTACCTGACAGCTGCCCCTGAAGGACTTGACCTCTAGAGGCCTCAGGAAGAACTAGCAAGTCAAAGCCAATTGCAGAATAGAAGCCTGGTCAGAAATTTAAAATGGCAGTGGCAATGATGGAAGAAAGCATAGAGAAGAGATTATTCTAAAAAGATCAAATGCCCCTCGACAAAATTAGTCGGAAAGATATATATTTTTAATGAGATTAGTGGATTATCTCGTTGAATGAAATTTTTGAGCATTTATTATGTGCTAATTACTGAGAACAGGAAAAAGGAGAATACGTATAATGAAGCCTAGGCTTTACTCTTTGGTGTTTAAGACTTTTTTAAGTATTTTTGACTAGAAGTGAAGATTCATAGATCAATAATGTTAAATTTGCCTTGAAGCCTCTCTTTTGCATTAGTAAAGCTATACAGATGGTTAACCTGCCCTACTTTTCTGGAAACCAGCACTTAGTGTTTTAAGAAGCATTATTTTCTGTTTTCTATAATTCTATGGAGAAATGCCAGCACACATGAGCTGTTACATGTGAAGGCTTGTGAGATACAGTAGAATCTCAGGGTCCAACGCCTTAGTAAGCCATGTACTAATAGTTGCAATGATCCCCATTAGGTCTCTAATGCATATGTTTACAGGGGAGACACTGAACAAAAATCAATAAATTTATTATAATTGAGATTTTGGCATCAACTTCTATTTGGAATTTCAGGTTGTTTTTTTTTTTTAACTGAACTAGAGGGGCACCTGGGTGGCTCAGTTGTTGGGCATCTGACTTTGGCTCAGCTCATGATCGCACAATTTGTGAGTTCAAGTCCTGCATAGGGTGAGCTCAAGCCCTGCCTCAGGTGAGCTCGTGTTCCACTTGGGTAAGCCCTACTTCTCTCCCTGTCTCTTTCTTCCTCCCTCTCTCTCTCTCTCTCTCTCTCTCTCTCTCTCTCTCTGTCTCTCTCACTCTATCTCTGCCTTCCTCTCTCTCTTACTGCCCCTCCTGGGATTCTCTCTTTCTCTCTGCCCCTTGCTCACTTGTGTCTTCTCTAAATAAACAAATTGAACTAGACTTTGTAGTCTTTGAGCCTGAAACAAGTACAGAAGAAATCCTATTTTTGTTTTTTTATCCCCCACTTCATGTCCTTACTCTTAAACCTTGATCCATTTGATCCATGCATGAGTTCTTATCACTTTCATTGCAAGAGTTTACACACACACACACACACACACACACGCGCACACGCACACACACACACACACACACACACACAGAAATACAGGAAAAAGAGAATTTGTCTTCCTGATGCTTAGAAGAGCTATTCTAATTCCCTATCTGGTCAACCAAGGGAAGAGATTTCCCACAGCTTGGGAATATTCCTGGCCTTTACTTCATCGTGTAAATGGGAGCAACCAGAGAAAGGCCTAACTTGTTGTTAGCATACCAAATTCTCCGACTCCTGTCAGCATGGCCTATATAAGTTTTTCTCTTAGTACAGGTTATGAAACTTAACTGAGACTGTATATCTAGTAAATGGCAGGACCATAATTTAAATCCAAACTTAGGAATGTCAGCCTCCAAAGCAAATGTGCCTTCTATTTCACCACATTCACTGTCTATATGAAAGAAATCTAATTTTCCTATCATATGGGTCTCTCAGCTATGCCTCACTTTCCTTCCATTATCATATTGCTACACCTCTTGGGGCCTAAGAAAAAAAACTAATGGGTCCTTGGAGATCAATTTATAGAATTTAGTTTAGGTGGTATGCTTAGAAAATAAGATGTCCTAAATTTTCTTCCATTAGGACTTGGATGGATGCTTATTACAGTAGATTTATTTGCCTCAGAGAACTACATCCGTCTGTGTAGTTACAGCAGGATGTTGGTATTCTTGAATTTAACATTTACAATGTCTATTATCCATAAGAAAACCTAGCACCATGTGCCATGTAGTAGTTTATTGCTTTATATGCAAAGAGGAATCTCCAATCTAGAGACATACATGAACACCTCCTTTGTCCAGTTGTCAAGGATATACCTGCAAACATGCTTTCTTATCCTCCATTTGCAATTACTTATGCATTTGAGAAGAAATTTTTGTAATTCAAAGTTTTTCCACTTTATGGGAATCCCCTAATCTGTGGATTTGTCATTCTCAAATGTCAAAGGTTTACTGGTATGCCTCAGCACTGTCATTTTCTCAGGACTATATAGCCATTTCCTTTGCATTTATCACCAGAGCATACCTGGGGTGTTACCAGTAGAAATAACCATATATATTCTTTTTTAATATAATGGTCATTGTATTTGAATGACATGGCTTGAAAAAGCCAGACTATGATTAAAAGCCAACACACCCATCCCTTCCATTCTTGTAATAATTTGCTATTAATAAAATTACTTTTACTTTCACTTATATCACATTTGATCCTTGTGGCCACACCTGGAGGTAGAATATCAGGTATTATTTTCTCTGGTTTATGAATGAGGAATATGTTGCTCAGGGCACTTAAGGGTCTTATCTAAAGTCTTGCATTTAGGCACTGATACAGATGGGACTTAAATCCAGGCTTCTTATCTATCAGAGCCTACTCTTTCCATTGTATCATGATACCCCTTGGCTAATCCATGAGCAGTAGTTCTTATAGTAGTTATAATAGAAGAGCATTAATTCATTTTTGAAATATTTACTGAGTGCCTGCCATATTCTGGACAATGTAGTTGGTACTGAGGACTTGAGGTGAATAAAATATGAATCTTGTCCTTGAGGAACACATAATTTGCTATGGGAGATAAATTAATAATTTGATAACTGTTTTGCAGGTAAATGTTACAGACGTTTAAAACGGGTGCTTTATTACCACAAAATATTACATAACTCTGCCTGGGATGATTAGAAAAGAATTTGATATAACATAAATTCCTTTTGTCCAGAGATTTACATAACTTGCAGAAGCACTAGTGTTTTGGCTTAGGAGTTCTGAATAAGAACTGTACTAAATTGGGAATCAGGAGATTTGATTTTAAACAACTAATTTACAGAGTGGCTTTGGCAATTCTTTCCCCTTTTGGGCCTCAGTTTCTTCCACTGTGAAATGAATGTTGAGTTAAATGATAGGTAAGTTTCTTTCTAGCCCCAAGGTTTGTTTGTTTGTTTGTTTGTTTTACTTTTCTCACATATGTGCAAAACTCCCTGCAGTGCTGTTTTCAGAAATTGCTGTTAAGATTTTTTTCCAGTTAGGAACACATTCATGATGTCAGTTTCTCTTTTCTCTGGAAGCTGGTTCTAACTTCCATTGTCTATAGGCCCACAGAGTCTGATGTTTGCCAGGAAGTCTGGGACCAAAGCCCAGACTGTTTCAATTGGGATTACTGATATGTGCTTCACTGCATTATCTAGTATTTGGTTTGAGCTGGGCACTTTCTAAACTATTCATGCCATTCTCATTTATGTAAGTAAAGGGTAAGAAAATGTGGACTGAGAAATCTTTTGGCCTCTGTTTTCATAACTGCTGTGACTATAGATACACAGGAAAGCTAGCATTGTTCCAAAATGCCCCAAGACAGGTTGGACATATAAGTTCACATGCAAACTTAGGCTGAAATCATATCTGTTTTCCATTAGAGGTATGGAGTGTCATATTTTAAGATTAGAATATCTTTGTGATATGCAGTTCTACTTCTTTGTATTATTTATTTCATTGTATATTTGTCCATATTATCCATAATTGCACTGCCCTCAAATAAATTGTAATAACTTGATGCATATGCTTCAAAAATTTTCCATGTACATACATATGAATATCATAGTATATCACATATATATAAAATATATGTAATTCCCTTTATACATCCTATACAAATGGTAGCCATACTTCTAATGAACATAGTATAACATAGAGATGTTGAATCACTATGTTATACATCTGGAACTAATGTAACATTGTGTCAAATATACTTCAATAAATAAATATATACACATTCATAAAGACTTTTACAAAAATGAGATGACACTACGTATACTGCTTTGTAGTCCCTAATTTAATTATTGCTGATACATTTCCATGTTAAATGACTAGCTTTAAATATTTATTTTTATCTTCATAAGTTATTTTGGAAATCAATAATAAAAATTTAGGTGCATAAGATTATTACTATTATAAACAGAAATGCAATGAAAATTCTCATATGAAAAGATGTGGACAATTTTAAAGCCATTATTTGAAAGCAAACTTCCTGAATGAAAGGACATATACTTTTTAGAATTCTTGATGCATATTACCAATTTGCCCTCAAAGAAGTACCAGAGGGTTTCTGTTTTTCACATTTTTGTCAACATTGGATACTAAACAATGATTAATTTTAAAAGTACTTAATTTTTTTTTTACTTTATATCTTTGTCATTTACTGTGCGTGCAGAGCTATCTTAGAACAAGTGCCAAGGTTGCATGTGTGCCCCCTGAATCTTCTCTGATTTTTCGTAGAGTAGAATAGGTTCCACAATTGTACTTTTTCCATGCTCTTCTAAGGTTAATAAAGAGCAGAGAAGCACAACTTTGACTCAAAATCCAGGATTATAAATCCCAACTCCTTCCCCCAAATCCCTACCTATAAGGCAATATTTATGACCATAATGATAACTTTTTGCAATAGCACATGCTTTTTATTTTTTTTTTCAACGTTTATTTATTTTTGGGACAGAGAGAGACAGAGCATGAATGGGGGAGGGGCAGAGAGAGAGGGAGACACAGAATCGGAAACAGGCTCCAGGCTCTGAGCCATCAGCCCAGAGCCCGACGCGGGGCTCGAACCCACGGACCGCGAGATCGTGACCTGGCTGAAGTCGGACGCTTAACCGACTGCGCCACCCAGGCACCCCAGCACATGCTTTTTATAATAGCTTTTGCTTTTTCAAAGTCTTCCAGGTTTATTTTCTCATTTATTTTCCCTACCAATGTTGTTAAAACTAGAAAAAATATGATATTTAAATATTAAAAGTTGACTTTTAAAAAAATAGAGAATTATGAATTTGATTATTTAAGGGGAAGATTGTGGTTCTATGCCCTTCCAGAACAATCACTGCACAATAACGAACTTTCCACTTAAGAATATTTTTTTAAATGAGCTGCATTTTGAAATTCTCCTGATAAGTTACCATTAATTCCACAGAACTATTTTCTATGTAATATACTGAACTTAGGGTCAAGAATTCCTAGCCCAAAATACAGTGCCTTGTCCATAGCAAATGTTCAACAAAAGTTTTTGGAATGAGTGGATGAGAGATTAATAAAACAAGTACCTGACCTCAAGGGATTTTTTTCAGCAAATGGAGAGAACAGGAGAAAGAAAGTTAATTGAATGTTGTTGTCATATTCAATGATAAGGTTGAAAATAGAGTTGAATGCCACCTAACACTGATGTAGGTGGAAGGGATAGCATTTAGTGTCAGAAAAAATTTCCATCACAAATTGATACTTGGCCTGGGGACTTAAATCCTGAATAGGAGTTAATTGTTTGCTGAGTGAATGAGGAAAGAGCAGATGAGAAAGGAAATGGGATTCTAGTCCGTGAGAGGAAATCACAAGATTTTTACAAGTATGATAAAATACCTAGAAGAGAAAATGACACAATGGCATTTTATCATACATTGACATATTTTAAGGCTTATTATTTTCTGTGCTTATGTCATATCTCTCCAATGAAATTTAGAGAGTTGTGTGCAGAGAGAGAGAGAGAAAGACTGTGAGCATGAGTGAGCATGGGCAAGAGAACTCCTTAACACTTGTGGTTAGCAACAATTCTTGAAACTATTTAAGTTCATAGAGTAAATTATATTTTCATAATCAAGATCGAATATAGGTGTCCTGACACCCATCTCAACTGTTTCAAACCACAATAGGATCCTATGTTATGACAGGTAGGAGAATCCAGAAAATTTAGAACCTACTTTAAAATAAGCTGTTATTACTGTTGGGAAATTAGTGTTGCCAGACTTATTCAATTTATTTTTTGTGGCTCACAGTTGTTTTTTTTTTTTTGGTATAGTCTTAAGCAAACCTCAGAAGTATTTAATGATAAAACCCTCTGGGCTATTACTGAGATTACTTAAGACATGCTTATTATATTTCGTATTCCTCAGGAGCTAGTTCTTTGATTTGCATTTGTGGATAAAAAAAAACTGACTTGATAATGGAAACCCCCATCTTATTATTTTGAATAAATCAATTCTGTAGTGGTGATGCCCAAGCCTACACAGTCACTGAAATTAATTTATAATTTATTAATTTAATAACAAACATTTCTTGATTGCCTACCTGTGTACCAAGAAATAATCCAAAATTTAAGAGTGAAATAAAATGACTCCCCTTTCCTAATATATATGTTTGTATACCTTCCTTCCACCTGTGTCATCAGGAAGAGAGATGAAGGCATCTGTTTATTCTGCATCTTTGCTGGAGAGCAATATTATTTCATGGCCCTCACAGAGGTAACGTGTGGCAAAGAATAAACACATATGACCCTAACTAAGATCTCAAGAATATTGTTTTCCATATACCAAGTTCCAGTTATTTTTTTAGGCTATGAATCAGGCATATATAATGCAGGACCCATGAAAGATGTTGATCCCTCTTTTGTGACCTCTCATGCATAAATGGAAATCAGTCATGAAAATATCCTGACATTTACATTCTTTATGATTTGTTACCTGATTTTTTATCATCACAAATTTCTACAGAAGTAACAAAACTGAATTGAAGCTGTATGTGGTTTTCTGATCCAATTATCTGTCATTAGCATGAAACAACTTAAATTGACTAAACAATATAGTGACTGTCATGTATGTCTTTTAGATTGTGTCTTCCATAAAATTTGGAAGAAAATGGTGCTTTTTACAAAAATTGAATTAAGTTATTCAACAAGTATTTACTAAACATCTTTTGTTCCAAGTAACCCAGAAGTATGGTCTTAAAAATGATGGTAACTGCCCTAGAAAAAACCTTAAAAGTTTGATGGTTATTTTGCATGAATGACTCTTAAGAACTAAAACACATAGCAGCAAACCCAAATGCTGGAAACCTTGCTTTGGTTTCATTAACTAACCACACAACTGATTCCTTGAACCACATTTTGTTCATGGATCTTGTCTTTGTCACCACTTATTTTTAATTATGCTGGAAATGCAAGCAATCCTGAAGAAACATAATAGTGTTTATGCTAGCAGTAATAGTACACTAAGCAATTTAATTATATCCTTGAGATGATTTTCTGGACCAATTAGTTGAACCCATTTTCTCTGAGTAATTCATTGTAGTCCATTTCAGATTACTAACACATTTCATTAAATAAGTAACAATCCAGAAGACTGGCCAATTGTTTTTGTTTTTTTATCAAGAAAGCTTCTGAAATGTCTCTCTATGGCCTTTCTATTCAGTAGGGATATGTGACTATGAAATATTTTGTTTTCTCAAGCTAAAAGATCCACTGTGGCAACCACATTGGCAATAAATTGCAAACTGGTTGGGAACATAGAATGAATTCTAACTCTTCATTCACCACTTACTAGAGAAATTATTCTGGGCTAGTAACATAACCTCTTTAAGGTTTCATTTATGCATTTGTAAAATGAGGAATAATAATAGTATCCAGGTGATATGGTTGCTATAGAGTACTATCCAGGCTAAGAACCTGTCACAGGGCCTTCTACAAAATAAGTATACAATGCTATAGTTACTGCTGCTGCTGCTGCTGCTGCTAGTACTCCTACTACCACCACCACTACGACTACCATTGCTGATTTCTAATGACTTCTCAGATGCCTTCAAGCAATAATGTCATAAAACAATTCTTTTCTTGCCTTTCCCTATTATATAGAATTCATCTAATAGACTATTCTATGTTCACGGTCAACTCTTCCTTCTTTTCCAGCTGCATTGTCCAGGTCAGGTCTTAACCTGTGTTGTGTCCCGAGGGAATCACAACCCTGCTGCTTGAACTTGAGTAGCCACTGTTATGTAATATGGAGGGTATGGGCTGCGAATCATATTGAATCAGAATATGTCACCAACTGTACAAACCTGGCCAAGTCACTTCCTCCTCTCTGGCATGCTACTTTCTCTTGTGAAATAACATTCACTCATTTCCAGCTTGCCATAATCTCTCTTATGAAATTCAACAAGTGGGGATTCCAATACCTTTCATATTCCAGTACTGTGGATCCTACCATCTTTCCATATGTCGAGCTCTGATTATTAAATACTTTTCCGTATTTTAATTTGAAATTTTTGTAAACTCTACTCATTGCATTTTGGTCTGTGGTCATTATTTGGTTTTGGTCATTAGAGCCACATAACCAAAATTCTTTCTAATGTAATTCACCTTGGAGGGTGGTAATTATGCCCTATGAGAGTTCTTTAGGTTTTACATCCATAGTTGTCTTAGGTATTTCTCATACTAACTGAGCTGTAGACTCATGGAGAGTATGGATCTCCATGCACCCCATCTAGGATGTATATCCATTAGGACGTGAATGTAATTTTTGGCCTAATTCTTTATCCAAGTTGACAAGACAGTCACAGTGACCATACAGTGACAGGATGTGACCCCTCATCCTAATACTCTCTCTTAATAGCATCATCATCCTCTTCATTGTTCAGGTTTGAAACTCTTCAATATTCTATATATATATAATATATCTATTTATATATATATTATATATATATGAATAGAATGTATCTATTTTTATCTATATATATAGATATATTTATATCTATATATATATAAATAGAACCTTGGATTGTGAGTAACTTGTACTGTGAGTGTTCCACAAGACGAGTAAACACTTCTAGTAAATTTTAACTTGATAAATAAGCAATATCTTGCAATATGAGTAGTACATGGTGCCGAATGTCACATGATCACAACTGAGCCAATGGTTCTTGAAATTCGCGTTGATATATGAGTGCTTTGGATGACAAGCATGTGTCTGGAGTGAACTATGCTTGCAAACCAAAGTATTGCTGTTTGTTGTTTTCACGTTCTGTTAAGTTTACCTCCATGATGCTTGTCACATCCATTCCTATTAATACACTTTATTTCATGTTCTTAATCTCAGTTGCAATAGATTCTTGGCCACATTGCTTGTATTATATTCACTTTCGATCATCTTCAAAAGGTTTAGCAGAATATTTCTCTTAAAATGTCATTCACCCAGGGTGCCACCGTGGCTCAGTTGGCTAAGCATCCAACTCTTGGTTTTAGCTCAGGTCATGATCTCACAGGTTTGTTGGTTTGAGCTCCGTGTAGGGCCCTGTGCTGACAGTGCAGAGCCTGCTTGGCATTCTGTCTCTCTCCCTCTCTGCCCCTCCCCAGTGATGCATGTTCTAAATAAATAAATAAATATATACATACATACATACATATATACATACATACATAAAATTATTCATTCAGAGGTCTGTGATCTTACCTCAACTCAATTCTCTAGACTCACTACACTATCCCAGATCTGCCAGAGAATTTTAAGCCATGACAAACAATTTAGACTTAATAAGGGCAAAAATTACCCCACAAAGAGTTTTACAGAAGGGAATAAAACAGCATTTATTAGAAAGGCTGTTTTAATTTCAGTGCGAAGAATGGCTTGAATAATGTGGTAAGATGAACCATTTGGGAGGTTGTTGCATTAATCATGATGAGAGATACTGATTCCCTAAATGAGGGTAATACAGATGGGAATACATAAAAATGGGCATATTCCAGATATGTTGAGGATTCCAAACACCAAATTAATTATTCTTTCTCTGTCCTTCCCAATCTGTCCCTGATGCCTTCAGTTCCTTCCTTTTCACCTCATCACCAAGTGTGTCCCTATTTCAGTGTGAGCAAACATGGTTGGCTCTTCTGGTTGGTTTGTTTGGGCTCTAAAAAACTACGTAATGACTATATAATAAAATAGAAGGAGATTCTATGACTTACTTAGAAACACATTCCAATTTTTTTCTTCATATTATGATAAGCACTTTGTGACTTTTTATTTTTTTATTTTTTAATGTTTATCTATTTATTTTGAGAGAGAGAGAGAGAGAGAGAGCAGGGGAGGGGCAGAGAGAGAGAGAGAGAGAGAGAGAGAGAGAGGGAGAGGGAGAGAAAGTGAGAGAGAATCCCAAGCAAGCTCCATGCTCAGCACAGAGCCCAAAGTGGGGCTCAGTCTTATGACTTAGAGATCATGACCTGAGCCAATATCAAGAGTGGGACACTTAACAGACTGAGCCACCCAATTTCCCCTATTCTGTTTACTTTAATTTCAGTGTGGTTAACATGCAGTGTTATAGTAGTTTCAGGTATACAGTACAGTGATTCAACAATTCCATCCATCACCGAGTGTTCATAATGACAAGTGCACTCCTATTTCACCTATTACCCAACCTACTGCCCCTCTGGTAACCATCTGTATGGGATCTATAGTTTTTTGTTTTGTCTCTTTTTTGCCTTTGTTCATTTGTTTTGTTCCTTAAATTTCACATATGAGTGAAATTAACTAGTATTTGTCTTTCTCTGGCTTATTTCACTCAGCATTACACTCTCTAGATCCATCCATGTTGCTGCAAATGGCAAGATTTCATTCTTTTTTTTTTTTTTTAGTTTATTTATTTGAGAAAGAAAGGGAGAGAGACAGCACAGCAGAAAGGGGCAGAAAGAGAGGGAGAGAAAAAAATCCCAAGCAGGCTCCAGACTGTTAGCACAGAACCTGACATGGGGCTCAATCCCATGAACCAAGAGATCATGACCTGAACCAAAATCAATAGTTGGACACTCAACCTCCTGAGCCACCCAGGTGCCCCAGTGTTTCGTTCTTTTTTATGGCTGAGTACAAGTCTATTGTGTATACATACCATGTCTTATTTATCTGTTCATTTATCGATAGATACTTGGGCTATTGTAAATAATGCTGCAATAAACATAGGGATAAGTGTATCCCTTTGATTTAATGTCTTTGTATCTTTTGAGTAAATACCCACTAGTGTGATTAGATTACAGGGTATTTCTACTTTTTAATTTTTTGAGGAACCTGAATACCATTTTCCACAGTGACTGTACCAGTTTCCATTCCCACCAATGGTGCATGAGGGTTCTAGTTTTCTCCACATCAATACTTGTTGTTTGTTGGACCCTTTGAAATTTTTAAGAAATTTTTAAAAACTCATGCACATAATCTTAAATCTCTGAGAATTCTTAATTCTTTGGGAATAGGGAATGGTATGATTTCCTTTAAGACCACTAAGAAAAAATTTTTCAAGGAAATACTATTAAATGATAGCATTTTATGATCAAAGTTATATCCTATACTTTTCTTACCTCTTCCAAAGCACAGAAGTATATTGGGTAGTCCAGGCAATATGTACTGACTAAATACTGCTGATGGATTTGTAGATAGAAAGTCTACTCAGTACCAAAAATCATAGAAGTCTTGTCTTAAATATGTTTTACTTCTTGAATGAAATATGTTAATGGCAACTCCTAGAAGAGTAGTTTCCCTGGCCACTACATTTATTTAGTTTTCTTCTGTTTCAAGAGTTAGTATCCATTGTGCTAATTCTGGCATGTAAATAGACCAAATTAGAACAATGGGACAAATATCTCAAGTTACCTATGACTGATTTTGCTCAGATAAGATTCATACATGCATACTCATCTAAGCGTGAGATGTGCTACTCCTACAGCAAAAATATCTGTGAGATTTGTCCAGCCCCCACTAAGTAAACTGTACTATTGGTTTAATTATAGGATTCAACCCTTAATGCCACCAGAAGAATAAAAAAATCAGAGTATTGAAAATAAAATTGGGTGCTGAGATGAAACAGCCTGAATGCTGATAGTCTTATTTCTGGGATTCTACATTGTGTCTGACTTGCTCTTCTGACTTTCTTTTATTTCTACAGATGTCCTTCTGCCTGTCCCTCTCTCTCTCAACCTAGGTAGTATAGTAATCAATGCCATCAAATCCATTTTACTCTTCTTTCAACGAAACTAAAACAGAATGCTACAAATATTTGAATAGGAAATAAATGACATAAAAGCCCAGGGAAAAACAAATGAGTTTACAGAACACAGGGTAAATACTGATTAAACAAACAAACAAACACCAGCTAACCAACCAATAAAACCTTTTGGCTAGATGTTAAACATGGATTAACATCAGTTCCTTTTCTAACTATGCCATAAAATTGTAAGCTTGTAAAATATTAATATAATGTTTTAACATAAGTTAAATCCCCTTTATTTAATAGTACCCCATGTACTTCTGTATGTATTGTAATGTTGACCATTTAGTATGTATTGGTATTTTATAATTCTCAGAAATGCAATTTAGTAAACAAAACAAAAACCCCCAGCAGTCCAAGTTATCTGTAGAATGTCCATTTATTGAGCCTCTACTTTGTGACAGATTTGCATCTGTTACCTATCTAATCAAGAGAGCCTGGAAGTTGATATTGGTATCAGCTCAACATTAATGGCAACAGCTATTTGTTGAAGTTTCCTGGATCTACATTTGAAACTGAACATAGAAAGAAAATATGACAGAGTTGTTCTTCTTAAGCATCTTATTATATTTCCTCATATCTAAATTTCAACCCACAAATTTTACCTAAGATCTTCACTGACATATGACATTTTCAGTGAAGTTTTCATAAGTACCTCAAACTCAGCTAGCATGAAACCAGGTTATTATCCTACCATCTAGAGCTCCTCCTGCCTTCTTCTTCAGAAGTTTCAGTTCTGAAAAATGAGAGTCATTGTACAATATTTTTTTGAAACCTTAACCCTCAAGTCTAATTGATGACTGATGTCTTCAGTCAATTTCTCTGCATTCATATTGCCACTGTTTTTAGATCTTCATCATCTCTTGCCATTGCTATTGTCTCCTATGTGGTCTTCCTGCATTCCCCCTACCATTCTTGCAATTCATCTCCCTCATTGCTGTCAGAGTGATCTTTCTAAAATTTAATTCTGCTGTTCTAATTTCCAGAGGCTCCCCACCACATACAAGATAAAGTTCAAACTATCTATCATTGTAGTTCAAACTCTTCATAGTCTAACTGTTGCCATCCTTTCTAAATCTACTTTTGGCTGTGTTCATTCTTGCTGTAAATGCTCCAGCCTCACCTTTGCAAAGTATATCAGGTTATTTCCTACCTTCAAATGATTACCTCTGCTGTCTAAAATGCTCTAACCCCCGGTCTTTGTTCCTCATTTCCACTTCATAAGTTTTCTCTCTTTTCTAGCCTAGGCATCCTGTCCTCTTACACTATCCCAAGAGTGTGCCTTGTGGCATATACATCTAATCTCATATATTTGTTTTTAAAATGACTTATTGGGGCACCTAGGTGGCTTAGTCGGTGAAGCATCCGACTTCAGCTCAGGTCATGATCTCACGGTTTGTGGGTTTGAGCCCTGCATTGGGCTCTGTGCTGAAAGCCCAGAACCTGGAGCCTGCTTTGGATTCTGTCTGTCTGTCTGTCTCTCTCTCTCAAAAATGAATAAACTTAAAAATTTTTTTTAATTTAAAAAAATAATAAAAAAAAATAAAATGACTTATTACATCTTATTTCTCAGTGGTATTTTTCTGTTTTAAGTGAGAAGAATATTATGCTTCATCTGAAGTTATAAATCTTGTGTGGTAAGATTTTTTATGAGGCAAACATTTCTAGTCAAAGTGCCTATTACATAGTAATAAAATATAAATGTTTTCATGTGTAGCTTTTTTTTGTTAACTTTCTTATTTAGTAAAGATGGACAAGATAGAGGCTAGACACTCAAAGAATTCAGTTTGATGACAAAAACAGTCACATAAACTGGTAAGTACAGTGCACTGTGGTGTTGTATGTGTGAAAATAATATGAATAACATTTTATAAGTAATTAATGAATGGGTAGATAGATAGGAAGATAAATATAGTGCAAAAACAGCATGGAATGTCTGGAAAAACACTTAGAAATTGCCTGGCACATAATAGATGGTCAATAAATAATTGTTGAATGAATTAATTTTAGATAATAGTAATTTTAACAGAGTCAAGGAAGACGTTATTTGGTATTTGATACCAACTAAACCTTGAAGGATATGTAAGACTTATGTAGAAATATAAGGAAAGGAAGTATGCTGTAGGCCAGACAAATGGTATGTGCAAATACATAAAGGAACAAAAGAGCATTGTATATTGGGGAAGCAACAAACATTTTAATACTGCTACAACATAGAATTTACTATTGGGAAAAGTGAAAGAAAAAAATCTCTGGAACTAGTGAAATTTTTAGCTTAATAGCTGTCCTGTGGACCAAGGAATTCCACCAGTATATAGTTTAAAGACTTAGAAATTTTCCCTTCAGTTTTTAACATGGTACCAGAAGAACTTAAAAGGTTTCTATCATTCCAAAAGATAAAACTCATGACAAAATTTTCACAGTCCATACAAATTCTCTTGTATATTACAAAAAAAAAATCTTTTAAAAAACGGTTAAATGTGAATGATCAATGTTTCTATTTATGACACAAAATGAAAAATTATTATATATAGCAAATATCTCAACTGATAGGTAGGCTTTGCCTAAATAACTCATTCTTAAACTTTCACTTAGAGAAGACCATTTCTTTTTTGCTTCTATGCTATTTAAATTGGATTTTGTCTTCAAGCCCTGACAGTTTATTTCATTACCCACAATTTCTTGCTAAGGAATCACCTTCTGCTTCTTGGTTTGCCATTCTTCTTTCAATCATAGACTTGACTATTATAACTAGAAGGAACTTCAGCAATTATTTGTCCCATATTCTTCATCATCCAGATGTTGTAACTGAGAACCAGAGAGGGGAACAAACTTTCCTAGGTTCACATCCAGGACTGTTGTAGAACATGGTTCTACTTCTTGTTCCAGTGTTCTTTCCTCTAATTATGTTGTTGATCCAAGAAGACTGACTTTTCTTCCACAATTACCCTCCTTATCAATATACTCCCCAAGAGGCCAATAAGAAGATAGATGCCCACAAAATACCAATGGTTTATGGTAAAGGTGGCATAGAATATCAAAATACGAAATTTGGAAGTTTTCCTCATTCCCTTGGGCTATTATACATTACATTGTCTCCAAAAAGTTATATGTAACCATATAAATCTCTACTTGATGTATTTTGCAACATAGCCTTCCATTTACAATTTAATAGCCTCTTTTCCATTTTCTCTAGCAACTGACAGAATTGGAAAGAACATGTAGTTGACCCTTTAACAACTTGGGGGTTAGGGTTGCTGACCTCCCACACAACTAAAAATCCATGTGTAACTTTTGACCCCCCTCCAATTTAATTACTAATAGCCTACCATTGACTGAAAGCCTCTTCTCTTTCTCTTTAAACCATATGCCAATGGCATTCCATAATCTACAGGATAGTGATTAAGCTAAAAAGTTCACCAGTTCCTGAGATTTTTTTTCTTCTACTTTCCCCTGTAGTAAATTCTGTGTTGTAGCAATTGTAAAGAGTTTGCTGCTTTCCCCAATATATAATGCTCAGAAACAATGGATTAACACATGTTTTGTATGTAATATGTATTATACACTGTATTATTACAATAAAGGAAGCTAGAGAAAAGAAAATTTTATTAAGAAAATCATAAGAAAAATACATTTACAGTACTGTACTGTATTTATATTAAAAAATCCACATAAAAGCAGACCTACATAGTTCAAACCTGTGTTGTTTGCTCAAGTATCAACTGTAGTTACTTTAAACAGAACTGGAAGTTGAGAAGAACTTTTTTTTCTTATCTTTTTTTAAAAATTTTTTTAATGTTTATTCATTTTTGAGAGACAGAGAGAGACAGAGCATGAGCGGGGAAGGGGCAGAGAGAGGGAGACACAGAATCTGAAACAGGCTCCAGGCTCTGAGCTGTCAGTAAGAGCCCGATGCAGGGCTCAAACTCACAAACTGCGAGATCCTGACCTGAGCCGAAGTCAGACGCTCAAGCGACTGAGCCACCCAGGCACCCTGAGAAGAACTTTTTTTAACCTGTTCCCATCATATGCACATTTTTTGAGAGCTCAAATAATTTTAACATATTTTCAGCAATTTCTTCTCATTATTTTTACAGCGAAGTCTGACCATGTCTGTCTTTGTTCTCAAATAGAAAAGATGTCATGTGAAACATAGATGCTGGGAAACACAATATACCATAATTTCACTATATTTTTAAATGGAATTATTGGATAAAATATGATTTATTTACTCATAAAAGTCCTTTATAACACCCTGACTTTTCATGTATTTTACCCATGTGAGGTCCCTGGACTCTCCCCACTCTATTCTTACTATTTTCTGTTTATTCTTAGGCTCTTCCAGTCTAAAATTCTTCATGTTTCCTTGAGGATACATTTTTACCCCTATGTTTGATCTGCTTTGTTTCTCCTAAAAACTTTCCATCAGGTTTATTGTATCATATCCAAAGGGCCCATTAAATTTATTTTACAAAAGAAAGAAAAACATTTTTTAAAGTTTTTCTGGAGCCCACCATTTACATATAATGACCTATTCTGATCTATGATGATAAGAGTAAGGAAATGTTTCTTGCAAACCTGTTAGCCAGCAGGATATAAAGAGAATAGCATCTATAATGTAAATAGTCATTACGACAACATTTATAAAACACCCACTTTGCCACAGAGATGAATAAGGTAAAATATCTCCCCTTGAGAAATTCATAGCATAATAATTAAGACACGTATTTTGAACCTATATACCTACCTACATGACATCTCTACTTGGGTATCATACTGACCTTTCAAACTTAAAATGTTAAAAAAAAAACAACCAAAAAACTAGATATTCATTCCTCCCCGCCACCATCACCAATTCCCTGTCTCAGTTTAGTGGTATTTCATTACTAACACCAGAAAACAGGAAGTTATCCTATCTCTTCACTTCCTAAATTCAACCCATCAGCAACATCTGTTAATCTATTTTTAAAGTGGAACTTAAATATATTTGCTCCTTACCATTACTCCTCTTGTCTTTCTAACCCAAACCATTGAATCGCAGCTGGACTGTTTTGGGAGTCTTCTATTATTCCGGCTCCATTCTTGCAACAATCCCATTCACTCACCACACCCATAATCCCAAAGACTCTTTTTGATATCTGTAAGAGGCCATGCCACTTTTCTAATCAAAACCATTTGACCCCTTCCATAAACGCCTTAAATAAATCCCAGTTTAATTTTAGACATCAGGTCTAAACATCATCTCTTCCAAAAGTCCTTTCCTGACTGCCCTAATTAAAACATTAAAACACACACTTGAGAGCACGCATGCGCGTGCGCACACACACACACACACACACACACACACACACACTATATTTTTAAGTAAAGAGTTCTGTTTATTTCCTTTATTATATATTAATTATAACCTATAATTAATATGTTTTTATTTACTCTCTTGTATTTGTTAGTCTTTTCCATCTGAAGACCATATTTAATGAACATCTGAAACATTGCAAAGGCTTAGTATTTTCAACACATGATTTTAGTTTTAATTCATACTACAAATATTTTCAGTGCCTCCTGCATGCCAGCAACTCTTCTTGGCCCAGGGTGAGCAAGACAAACAAAAGTCCCTGACTTCATGGAGTTTACATTCTAATTTATGGTAAATCATTGGATAAAAATATGATTTATTTACCTGTAAAAGTCTTTTCTACCACCCCAGCTAATGGCAGGGAGGGGAGATAGACAATAAACACAAATAGTAAAGCACTGAATATAAGAAAAATGAAACAGGGAAAGGATATTTCGAGAGTGTATGTGAAGGTGATGATTTAAAAATAAGGTGGTCAGGAATGACTTTACTGAGAAGGTAATATTTGAGATGACTTAAAAGAGAGGAAGGATGGGGAGCCATGATGGTATTTATGGGGAGAACTGTCTAGACTGAGGACAGTACAAAAACAAAGGACAGAAGTGGAAGATACTCCATACATTTCACGAGCAGCAAGAAACCCAGGGTGGCTGATATAGCATGAACAATCAGAAGAATTGAAAGAGATGAGTACAGAAAGCCAAAGAGAATTTACTGATTAATGGAAGAACTATGATCACTTTGGTTTTTACTTTTTAAAAAATATTTATTTTTGAGAGAGACAGACAGAGACAGAGCATGACTAGGGGAGGGGCAGAGAGAGAGGGAGACACAGAATCTGAAGCAAGCTCCAGGCTCTGACATGGGTCTGGACCCCACGAACTGTGAGATCATGTCCTGAGCCAAAGTCTGATGCTGAACTGACTGAGCCACTCAGGTGCCCCTGGCTTTTACTTTTAATAAGATGAAAAGCCCTTAGAGGACTGTGTGGTGTTATCTATACCAAGTCAGGGCAAGGCAATGCATTAAGAATTTTGTGAGCTATCACTTCAAATTCATTCTGGTTGGTGCAGGGATGGCAGAGGCAGCAAAGATTTCTTGGAGAAAATGATAGCTGAGATGACTCTCATTTATGTATCAAACTCCTACCCATCATTCAGAACACCTCCCAAGTGCCACCTCTATCATACTGCTGCTGCATCTTATGCATAGTTCTATTTCATTATGCTCTGTTTTTAATTTGTTTCTCTCCTAGGCCATGAGCTTCTTGATGCCAAAGACCATGTCATATTCCCGTCTGTATATTTAATACCTGGCACAATGGATAGCAAATACTTGATGTCTCTTAGACAAAAAAAATCATAACAGTGGAGATAAAAAAATGTGTGCTTCCTATTGGTGCTTCTGAAATAACAGATTTTTAAATTAAGAGGTTGGATATCTCATCTAATGTGCCAGTTTATGATTAGATGATATCATACTATCTTTGGCATCTGAGGAGAGCATAACAGTGCTGCCAATAAAAGCAAGATATTGTTTTATTTTCTTGCCAGTAGTTACCTTTAACCTTGCCTGCCGCTAAATAGTTCGTGGTCATTATCACTGTTGCTAGCCATGTCAAAGATGACAAAATATAGATACACTTTTGCTTTTTAACTTCTTTTATGCTAAAATTTTCAGTAAAAATTGGAAACCTCACTTCATCAATAATAACATGCCTTTCCTAAACACTTACTATTTGCAGATATCTTTGGTAAAACTACCTAATTGGGCCAAGCACCTGAATACTTGACTGCATAATGGTATGTGTATGAGGATTATGTATTATTGACCAAAATATGCTTCTTTTTTTTTTTATTTTAACGTTTATTTATTTTTGAGACAGAGAGAGACAGAGCATGAACAGGGGAGGGGCAGAGAGAGACACACACACAGAATCTGAAACAGGCTCCAGGCTCTGAGCGGTTAGCACAGAGCCCGATGCGGGGCTCGAACTCAGAGACTGTGAGATCATGACCTGAGCCGAAGTCGGATGATTAACCGACCGAGCCACCCAGGCGCCCCGACCAAAATATGCTTCTAACAACATAACCAGTAACGTAATATTCTTAGACATGATTGTTCAGCCGCCTTTAGTACCTAATTCTTTTGTTTTCACTGTAGTTGTTTTGGAGTTACAAGAAATATGGCAGTGCACACCTTCATTATATCTTTCTCAATTGTTTAAAAACAGATCTTTGGTCTATTTCTTCTTAATCTGTTAATTTCCACATTAAGCTTCAGCATAATCTGACCTTCCTTCTTTCTTTATTTTTTTGATTATAGTTGACAACCAATGTTTCAGGGGTACTACATAGTGATTAAAAAAGTTTATACACTTATGCTGTGTTCACCACGTGGATACTACTGTCTGTCCTTATATATCTCTATTATAATGGCATTATATTATATTACTATGGCATTATAATATATTACTATATTCCTTAGGCTGTGCCTTTTATTCCTATAACTTACTGGAAATCTATATCTCTCATTCCCCTTTACCTATTTCACTCAACTTTCTTCCACCTCCCTTCTGCAAGCCATCAATCTGGTCTTTGTATTTGTAAGTCTGATTCTGCTATCTATTTATCTACTTATTGTTTATTTTTTTAAGATTTCAGTTACAAGTGAAATCATGTGATATTTGTATTTCCCAGTCTGACTTATTTCATTTAGCATAATGCTCTCTAGGTACATCGATGTTGTCTCAAATGGCATGATCTCACCCATTTTATGGCTGTATAATATTCTGTTATATATTTTACACACACACACACACACACACACACACACACACACACACACACATTAGTCCATTAGTCTATTGATGGATACTTAAATTGCTTCTACATCTTGGCTATTATAAATAATACTGCAATAAACATAGGGGTGCATATATGATTTCAAATTAGTGTTTTCATTTTCTTTGGGTAAATACCAAATAGTGGAATTATTAGATCAATGGTATTTCTATTTTTCATTTTTTGAGGAATATCCATATCATTTTCTACAGTGGCTCTACCAATTTACAGTCCCACCAACGGTGTACAAGAGTTCTTTTTTTTCCACATCCTCACTAACACTTCTTACTTCTTGTCTTTTTTATTTTAACCATTCTAACAGGTATAAGGTGATATCTCATTGTGGTTTTGGTTTTCATTTCCCTGGTAATTACAGATGTTGAGCATCTTTTCATGTGTATTCTTTGGAAAAAAATGTCTATTCAGTTTTCCTGCCTGTTCTTTGACTGAACTGTTTGCTCTTTTTGTTGTCGAGTTGTATAAGTTCTTTACATAGTTTGGATATTAATCCCTTATTGGATATATCATTTGCAAATACCTTCTCACATCAAGTAGGTTGTCTTTTTGTTTCGATGATTTCTTTTACTGTTCAGAAACCTTTTATTTTGATGTAGTCCCAATAGTTTATTTTTGCTTTTGTCTCCCTTACCTACGGAGACATATCTAGAAAAATTTGCTATGGCAAATGTCAGAGAAATTACTGCCTGTGTTCTCTCCTAGGATTTTTATGGTTTCAAGTCTCACATATAGGTCTTTAATCTATTTTTAGTTGTTTTTATGTATGGTATTAAAAGGCACCCTAACTTCATTCTTTTACATGTAGCTGTCTAGTTTCCCAGCAACATTTATTGAAGAGATTGCATTTTCCCCTTCTATAACCTTGCCTCCTTTATCATAGATTAGTTGACCATACAAGCATGGGTTTCTTTCTGGGCTCTGTTCACTTACATTGATCTATTTTTGTGCCAGTATCATACTGTTTTAATTACTACACCTCTGTAGTATACCTTGAAATCTGGGATTGTGATACCTTCAGCTTTGTTCTTTCTTGACACTACCCTAGCTCCTTGGGTTTTTTGTGGTTCCATAAAAATTGTTGTATTATTTTTTCTAGTTTTGTGAAGAATGCTGTAGGTATTTATTAGGGACTGCGTTGGATAATAAGGATATTAGATTCTGTAGATTACTTTGGATGATAAGGACATTTCTACAATATTGGTTATTCCAATAAATGAGAATGAAATATCTTTCCATTTGTGTTTGTCATATTTAATTTTTTTCATCACTGTTTTATAGTTTTCAGAATCTAAGTCTTTTACCTCCTTGGTTATGTTTATTCCTAGGTATTTTATTCTTTTTCATACAAATGTATATTGTGTGTGTATGTGTGTGTGTGTGTTTTAATTTCTCTTTCTGTTACTTTGACTGGTATATAGAAACACTACCAATTTCTGGGTATTATTTTTTTTAATAATTTTATTTATTTATTTATTTATTTATTTATTTATTTATTTATTTATTATTTTTTTTAATTTACATCCAAGTTAGTTAGCATATAGTGCAACAGTGATTTCAGGAATAGATTCTAGTAATTCATCTCCTGTGTACACCACCCAATGCTCATCCCAAAAGTGTCTTCCTTAATTCCCCTTACCCATTTAGCCTATCCCCCTCCCACAACCCTTCCAGCAACCCTCTGTTTATTATCTCTATTTAAGAGTCTCTTCTCAGTTTTTAACAGTCTCTTATGCTTTGGCTCTCTCCCACTCTAACGTCCTTTTTTTTTTTTTTTTTCCTTCCCCTCCCCCATGGGTTCCTGTTAAGTTTCTCAGGATCCACATAAGAGTGAAACCATATGGTATCTGTCTTTCTCTGTATGGCTTATTTCACTTAGCATCACACTCTCCAGTTCCATCCACGTTGCTACAAAAGGCCATATTTCATTTTTTCTCATTGCCACATAGTATTCCATTGTGTATATAAACCACAATTTCTTTATCCATTCATCAGTTGATGGACATTTAGGCTCTTTCCATAATTTGGCTATTGTTGAGAGTGCTGCTATGAGGGTTGATGGGGGGTGGGAGGGAGGGGCGGGTGGGTGATGGGTATTGAGGAGGGCACCTTTTGGGATGAGCACTGGGTGTTGTATGGAAACCAATTTGTCAATAAACTTCATATAAAAAAAAAAAAAGAGTCTCTTATGTTTTGTCCCCCTCCCTGTTTTTGTATTATTTTGGTTCCATTCCCTTCTGTTCATCTGCTTTCTATCTTAAATTCCTCATATGAGTGAAGTCATTAGATATTTGTCTTTCTCTGACTAATTTCGCTTAGTTTAATACCCTCTTGTTCCAACCACGTAGTTGCAACTGGCAAGATTTCATTCTTTTTGATTGCCAAGTAATACTCCATTGTATATATATACCACTTCTTCTTTATCCATTCATCTGTCAATGGATATTTGGGCTCCTCCCATACTTAAGCTATTGTCAATAGCACTGCTATAAGTATTGAGGTGCATGTGCTCATTCAAAACAGTATACCTTTATCCCTTGGATAAATATCTAGTAGTACAATTGCTGAGTCATAGGGTAGTTCTACTTTTAATTTTTTAAGCAACTTCCATACTGTTTTCCAGAGTGGCTGCACCAGTTTGCATTCCCACCAGCAGTGCAAACGAGATCCTCTTTCTCTGCATTCTTGCCAACATCATTTGTTGCCTGAGTTATTAATTTTAGCCATTCTGACTGGTGTGAGGTGGTATCTCATTGTGGCTTTGATTTGTATTTCCCTGATGATGAGTAATGTTGAACATTTTTTCGTGTGTCGGCTGGCCATCTGGATGTCTTCTTTGGAGAAATGTCTATTCATGTCTTTTGCCCATATCTTCACTGGATTATTTTTTTTTGGGTGTTGAGTTTGATATGTTCTTTATAGATTTTGGATACTAACCCTTTATCTGATATGTCATTGCAAATATCTTCTCCCATTCCATCGGTTGCCTTTTAGTTTTGCTAATTATTTGCTTCACTATGAAGAAACTTCTTATTTTGATGAGGTCCCAATAGTTCATTTTTGCTTTTGTTTCCCTTGCTTCTGGAGTCATGTTGAATAAGAAGTTGCTGCGGCTGAAGTCAAACAAGTTTTTGCATGCTTTCTTCTCTAGGATTTTGTTGGCTTCCTGTCTTACATTGAGGTCTTTCACCCATTTTGAGTTTATTTTTGTGTGTGGTGTAAGAAGATGGTCCAGGTTCATTTCTCTGCATGTTGCTGTCCAGTTTTTCCAGCACCATTTGCTGAAGAGATTGTCTTGATTCCATTGAATATTCTTTCCTGCTTTGTCAAAGATTAGTTGGCCATATGTTTGTGGGTCCATTTCTGGATTTGCCATTCTGTTCCATTGATCTGAGTATCTGTTTTTGTGTCTGTACCATACTGTCTTGATGATTACAGCTTTGTAATACATCATGAAGTCCGGGATTGTGATGCCTCCAGTTTTGTTTTTCTTTTTCAGGATTGCTTTAGCTATTCGGGATCTTTTCTGATTCCATACAAATTTTAAGATTGTTTGTTCTAGTTCTGTGAAGAATGATGGTGATATTTTGATAGGGATTGCATTGAATATGTAAATTGCTTTGAGTTGTATCAAAAATTTAAAAATGTTTGTTCTTCTAATCCAGGAGCATGGAATACTTTTCCATTTTTTTGTGTCTACTTCAATTTCTTTCATAAGCTTTCTATAGTTTTTAGTCAATAGATGTTTCACCTGTTTGGTTAGGTTCATTCCTAGGTATTTTATAGTTTTTGTTACAACTGTAAACGGGATCAATTCCTTGATTTCTCTTTCTGTTGCTTCATTCTTGGTGTATAGAAATGCAACTGATTTCTGTGCATTGATTTTATATCCTGCGACTTTGATAAATTCATGGATCAGTTCTAGAAGTTTTTGGTGGAGTCTTTTGGGTTTCGTGTATAGAGTATCATGCCATCTGTGAAGAGTGAAAGTTTGACTTCCTCCTGGCCAATTTGGATGCCTTTTATTCCACTGGGTTGTCTGATTTCTGAGGTTAGGACTTCAATACTATGTTGAATAACAGTGGCAAGAGTGGACATCCCTGTCATGTTCCTGACCTTAGAGGGAAAGCTCTCAGTTTTTCCCCATTGAGAATGATATTAGCATTGGGTGTTTCATATATGGCTTTTATGATCTTAAGGTGTGATCCTTCTACCCGTACTTTCTTGAGGGTTTTTGTCAAGAAAGGATGCTGTATTTTGTCAAATGATTTCTCTGCATCTACTGAGAGGATTGGTTCTTGTCCTTTCTTTTATTGATGTGATGTATCACATTGATTGTTTTGTGGATATTGAACCAGCCCTGCATCCAGGTATAAATCCCACTTGGTCATGGTGAATAATTCTTTTAGTGTATTGTTGGATCTGATTGGCTAGTATCTTGTTGAGGACGTTTGCATCCATGTTTATCAGGAAAATTGGTCTGTGATTCTCCTTCTTGGGGGGGGGGGCTTTGTCTGGTTTTGGAATCAAGCTAATGCTGGCTTCATAGAATGAGTTTGGAAGTTTTCTTTCCATTTATATTTTTTTGGAACAGCTTCAAAAGAATAGGTGTTAACTCTTCTTTAAATGTTTGGTAGAATTCCCCTCCTGCCCTGGACTCTTGTTTTTTGGGAGATTTTTGATGACTAATTTGATTTATTTACTGGTTGTGGGTCTGTTCAAATTTTCTATTTCTTGTTGTTTCAGTTTGGTAGTTTATATGTTTCTAGGTAGTTGTCCATTTCTTCCAGATTGACCATTTTATCAGTATATGATTGCTCATGATATTCTCTTATTATTGTTTGTATTTCGACTGTGTTGGTTGTGATCTCTCCTCTTTCATTCTTGATTTTATTTATTTGGGTGCTTTCCTTTTTCTTTTTGATAAAACTGGCTAGGGGGTTATCAATTTTGTTAATTCTTTCAAAGAACCAGCTCCTGGTTTCATTGATCTGTTGTACTGTTGTTTTGCTTTGCTTTTTTTGTTTTGTTTTGATAGCATTGATTTCTGCTCTAATCTTTATTATTTCCTGTCTTCTGCTGGTTTTAGGTTTCATTTGGTGTGCTTTTTCCAGCTCTTCTAGGTGTAAAATTAGGTTGTGTATCTACCGTTCTTCCTTATTTAGGAAGACCTGATTGCTATACTTCCCTCTTATGACCACCTTTGCTGCATCTCAAGGGTTTTGGGCTGTGGTGTTATCATTTTTATTGGCTTCCATGTACTTTTTAATTTCCTCTTTAACTTTTTGGTTAGCCCATTCATTTCTTAGTGGGATGTTCTTTAGTCTCCATGTATTTGTTATCTTTCCAAATTTTTTCTTGTGGTTGATTTTGAGTTTCATAGCATTGTGTGCTGAAAATATGCATGGTATGATCTCAAATTTTGTATTCCTTGAGAGCTGTTTTTTTTTTTTTCCCCAGTATGTGATCTATTCTGGAGAATGTTCCATGTGTCCTTGAGAAGAATGTGTATTCTGCTGCTTTAGGATGAAATGTTCTGACAGGTCCAGTGTGTCATTCAAAGCCATTGTTTCCTTGTTAATTTTCTGTTTAGATAATCTGTCCATTGCTGTAGGTGGGGTGTTGAAGTCCCCTACCATTATGGTATTATTATCAATGAGTTTCTTTATGTTTGTGATTAATTGATTTATATATTTGGGGTCTCCCACATTTGCAGCATAAATGTTTAGAACTGTTAGATCTTCTTAGTGGATAGACCCCTTAACTATGATATAATGCCCTTTCTTCAGCTCTTGTTACAGTCTTTATTTTAAAATATAGATTGTCTGATATAAGTATGGCTACTCCGGCTTTCTTTTGGCAACCATTAGCATGATAGATTGTTCTCCATCCCCTTACTTTCAATCTGAAAATGTCTTTAGGTGGGAAATGGGCCTTTTGTAAACAGCATATGGATTGATCTTGTTTTCCTATCCATTCCATTACCCTATATCTTTTAATTGGAGCATTTACACCATTGATGTTTAGAGTGAGTATTGAAAGATATGAATTTATTGCCATTACGTTGCCTGTAGAGTTGGAGTTTCTGGTGGTATTCTATAGTCCTTTCCAGTCTTTGTTGCTTTTGGTCTTTTGTTTTGTTTTGTTTTGTTTTTCATTTTTTCTCCTCTCAGATAGCCCCCCTTAAAATTTCTTGCAGGGCTGATTTAGTGGTCACAAACTCCTTTGTTTTTTGTTTGGAAAACTTTTTTATCTCTCCTTCTATTTTGATTGACAGCCTTCCTGGGCAAAGAATTTTTGGCAGCATATTTTTCCAATTCACCACATTGAATATATCCTGCCACTCGTTTCTGGCCTTCCAAGTTTCTTTGGATAGGTCTGCTGTGAATCTGATCTGTCTTCCCTAGTAGGTTAAGGACTTTTTTTCCCTTTCTGCTTTCATGATTCTTTCCTTGTTTGAGTATTTTGTGAATTTGACTATGATATGCCCTGTTGATGGTCAGTTTTTTTGTTGAATCTAATGGGAGTTCTCTGTGCTCTCTGAATTTTGATGTCTGTGTCTTTACCTAGATTAGGAAAGTTTTCTTCCATGATTTTCTCACATAAACCTTCTGCCCCTTTTTCTTTTCATCTTCTGGGACCCCTGTGATTATGATGTTATCCCTTTTTAATGAGTCACTGAGTTCTCTAATTCTTATATTGCCCTCTTTTGCCTTAATCTCCTTTTTTTTCTGCCTCATTATTCTCCATAAGTTTGTCCTCTATATCGCTGATTCACTGCTCTGCTACATCTATCCTTGCCGCTGAGACATGTATTTGAGATTGCAGGTCAGTTATAGCATTTTAAATTCCAACCTGACTAGCTTTTACTTCTTTTATCTCCACAGAAAGAGATTCTATGCTATTTTCAACACCAGCTAGTATTCTTATTATCATGATTCTAAATTCTGGTTCAGACATCTTGCTTGTATCTGTGTTGATTAAATCCCTGGCTGTCATTTCTTCCTGTTCTTTATTTTGTGGTGAATTCCTTTTTATCATCATTTTGAAGGAAAAAAGGAATGAATAAAGTAAAATAAAAATTAAAAAATTAAAACAACACAAAAAATCAATTAAAGGATGCTAGATCCTAGATGTGTTTTGGTCTGGTTGTTGAAAGAACCTTGATAGACTAGAGGAAAAAAAAATAAAAGGAAAAAGGAAAATGTTTGAAAAATTTGAAAAAATGAATACAATGAAATAGAATAAAATGAAATGATTAAATTAAAATAGAATTTAAAAATTCTACAAAAAAGTAAAAAATATAGTAGAAAAAAGTTAAAGAAAAATCTTTTTAATAAACACAGAAAATAAATTTTTTTCTCTTTTGTATTCAAGAATAAGAAATGAAAAAGGAAAAACATTGAATAGATACACCAGCAAACAGAATAAAATATGATTGAAATTTCATCCAATTTCCCCTAGAAGTCAAACTATGAAGCACTTTGTAGTCCATAAACTAAGCAGGCACTAAGCTTTTGGTGTTCCTCAAGAGCACAGTTGGCCTAGTTGGGTAGGGCTTATTGTAACGGCTTCATTCTCCACTAGATGGCACTGCTTAGCATACTGGGGTGGATTGTTGTGGCACATGTAGGCATTTATGCACATGTATGGGAGGGGTGAAACTGGTGTCATGCAGCTGCGTGTTCTCTAGTGTCAGAACTCTGTGTGCTCCCTGTCTGGCAATCAAGCACCCTTCCACTCCCCACTTCTACACAGTCTGTGACCAAGTTGTCAGGTTGCCAGGCAGCACCTCCCTCCTTAGTTTTGTCTCAGAGGGGGCTGTGTTTCCCAACCCCTCACTTCTGGGGGACTGTGGCTTTGACCACTCAGACCCTCTGGAGGAGGGTCTGGCCTGAGTAATGGCTGGGTTCTGTGCCACCCCCATCAGCTTTCACGTGACCGTGCTGCTGCCAATGCCCAGAGACTGAGCCCAGGTGCCAGCTCACCCCAGAAAAAGTTCACACAATCATGCAGCAGCAGTGTTTCATGGATTATCAAAATCACAATACATGTCTTGCACCATACTTTAACCTTAACATCCTTGTTCCAACACCAGTGAACATGGTTGTTCTCTGGGGTCCACTGGGACCTTTGCCTGTGAGGAGGCTGCACAGCCTCTACCAAATGTCCTCCCAGCAGGGAAATGGCCTCTCCTTGTGTGGCCCAAAGACCCCTCAGACCTTTCTCTCTGCTCCTGGGGATTCACCCTTCCCACCAGAGTTCTGCCAGGTATCAAGCTGTGGAGTTTCAGACTCTGTGCTCCCCTGTTTATAGAATCTTAATGGAATTTAAACCCTCCCCTTTCTCCTTTCTTCCTTTTTTGTTCAGTCCCTTGTAGCTGTTTCCACTCTTCCTCTTTCTCTCCAACTGCTTTTGTGGGATGGGATGCTTTTCCCAGACTCCCCCCACCTTATCTCCATCCTCCCTCCACAAGTACAAACAGCGCCCTGCCCTCCATGGCTTCTCTTTCCCCCCATTCACCTCTCTGTGCTGTGTACCTGCTGAGTTCTTTGGTTCAGGTTGTGCAGATTGTTGTGTTAATACTCAAATCAGTTTCCTAGGTGTGCAAGATGTTTTGGTGTTGATCTGGCTGCCTTTCAGGGACAGGAGACACAAAAAGACTTCCATGCTATTCTGCCATGTTGGCCCCTCCCCTCTTCTTTCTAGATATTACTTTTTTATCTTGCAACTTTACTTAATTCAGTTGTCACTTTAATCGTTTTTTGGTGTAGTCCTTAAGATTTTAACCTCTTTAAAATGTACATAAGGCTTTATAAGGGGAGATCATGCTCTCTACATTTAGGAATCGAGTGAAATAATTACCAAGATAGAAAGAATAAAACTCTTGGGAAGTATGTAATTTGTTCACAAAAGTATTTATTTGATGGTCATTAATTGCAAGGGAACATAAATGCAATTTTAATGTTACTAAGGAACCAAATGCTTATCGTGGAATCGTTTCAGTTGAGATAGAAAGATAATCCCATACACTCCACCTCCACTGACAATCCTCTGCCGAATACATTTGGAATCTTTTAAGAGCTCTGTTTAATGTTAGTAATCAAAATGTTCTCCTTTTGTAGTGTGTTAGTTGCCATGGTGTGGTAAATTGAATATAGAATTTTACATTTCAAGACCTCTTGAGAATGGTTTCAAAATATTAGCTTAAGTTAAGTCTTCTCCTGTGAATAACATGGCATAAAACTATGAAAATATTTCAAGATAAATTTACCAGAAAGGATTATGTGATGGAGATAGGAGTTAAATATTTGCAACATGTGACCAGAGATTAACATTCCCAAAGACGGACAGTCCTTTATCTGCTAATCGGGTTTATGGACTTGCCTTGTGTTTTGGATAATTCTCTAAGGAGAAATGAAATTTGGCATTTATGGAATTATTTTTAAAAGACATTCATTTCCTAATGCTGCAGTTATCTTCACTTATAAATTGAATATAAACTACCTATGGCAATGCAGTTTTTATTCAACACTATGGGAGAGGAAATGATATAGTGATAAAGAATACAGGCTTTGGAGTCTATCTGTGTTCTAGCCAGTCAAGTGCAAACATTTAGAGTTTTGCTGACATTGGATTATTCACTTAATCTCTCTGAACTTAATTTTCCTCCTCTGTATTTCATTGTGGATAATATCTACCACATAAATTATTGTCATAATGTAATATGATTTGCATTTAAAACACTCAGCACAATATCTAGCACCTAGGTAAGAGTGGGCTCAGTGGGAAGAGAGCAGTGATCAACTAGTTCTCCAGTAGGTGTGAAAATGGAGAGTAGAAGTGTGGTTCCTATGGGTGGTTCTAAATCAGAAGATTTTTACACTATGATTGAGTGTCCTATCTGATGGATCATTATCTAATTATGTGACATGCCTTATCTTTGACACCTGAGCTGAGCATGAGATTGCTGGGAACACAAACAAGATATCTGCTTACTTTCTTCCCATTAGTTGCTTTCTACCCTGCCTGCTTTCCACCCTTTCCACCCTCCTGTTTCTACCCTGCTTTACACCTTCCTCATCCTAAAGAGAAGAATATGATAGGTAAATTATGTCTTGTACTAGTGAATATATATAACTGGGTCTTGGAGCAAGAAAGTGGGGAGGTGACATGAGATTTGTAGCATTATGAGAAGATGGGAAGAAGTGCATATACTGGGCTCAGGTAAGCTGATATGAGGCTGACACCTGCACTCCACTGATTACAGGGAATTATTTTTTTCTTATGTATATAGAAAGACTCACTGCTAGCAGATTTATGGGATCAAAAGGTGGAACATAAAAGTAATCACTAGTGTTTCCTATGAGCCAGTGTGTAAGATGCTTTGCAAGTGCTAGCTCATATAATCCTCCCCAAACCCTGTGAAATAGGTGTGTAAGATGTTTTCTAAGTGCGAACAAAAAAAAAAAATTAAGAAATAGAAGTGTTACTTCAATTCTGTCATTCAGAGTTACAAGGATCTTTGGTATCCAAAGTGATTATGGGTAGAATTGTCCTTATTATCCAGAAGGAGGACAAGGAAAAAAATAGAATTAAAAATCAGACTCCTGGAAAGTTATGGTTGTTATGTAGTAGACCTGACTATGGGACACATGCACCTCTCAAACTACCCATGCTTCATTGTTTTCCATTGTATTTGCTTTTACTCTCATTTCTTCTCAAACATGCATACCTACATACATTCTCTCTTTTTTTCTTATTGAAGTAGTTTCTTAGAGCCTGCAGATATTTAAATACTTAGACAACATCTGGGGTGATAACAGTCATAAAGTTATAATTATAGATGGGCAATCAGGAAAAAACCCACTATTTAATGCTGTATTGTTTACAGGATTTTAAAGACTCAGAGATGACTCTAATGAATAAATTGTTCGAATATAAGTCCATCACCTTGAGTTTAATTTGAAGGTATCTACAAATTACTGTAAGGGATGGTTATACCTCGCTAAATCTAACAGACAGCGTCCATGTTTTTACTATGTGTAAAGATGCCTTCACTCCATTTTGAAAGTGTGGAAACAGATACAATATTTAGAAAATAATTAATTTGGGTCCTAATCAGCATATTAATTTAGAGTCCAGACTTCAGAATCAGGCAGACTTTAGTTTCAGTCCTGGCTTTGCCACAGTCTCACACAATGATCCTGGGCAAATGGCTTAATGTCTCAAACAATAATGTCAGTAAAGGGCCTGACACCTTGCCTGACATACATAGTGAGTGGTCCATAAGTGAGTACACCCATTATCACTATTGGTATTTTTTTCTGAAATCTGTTAGAACGCCAACGGGTCAGTCTTGGACCATTTGAATTGACATTTTAATTATTTTGGCATTATTTTAATAAAGGCACCCTTTCCTTGTAACATGGTGAAACTTAGAATTTTCCAATATACATAGCATAAAAAGGTACAGCTTCATTTTTAATAGGGATAATCTTAAATGAGCAAATACATGCAAAGTCACAGGGAAGTGTCTGGAAAAATGATATACACTTAGTAAAAGTTAGCCATCACTGTTAATACTACCACTGCTACTACTAATAATACAAAAACAATTAATGTTTTCTTATTATAAGTTCATTTTGATTTGGAGAACCTGGGTGGCTGAGTCGGTTAAGCGTCTGACTCTTGATTTCTGCTCAGGTCATGATCTCACACTTTGTGGGTTCAAGTCCCACGTCAGGCTCCTCACGGTGAGGGGGTCTCTCTTCTCTCTTTGCCCTTCCCCTGCTCTCTCTCTCTCTTTCTGTCTCTCTCTGTCTCTCTCTCTCTCTCTCCCAAAAACAATACTTTAAAAAAAGAAATTCATTTTTTCTTAAATAATTTTAGAAAGAATTTAGACCTAATAATATATGTTTTCAAAAACATGTGATTCAAGGAAAAATCTGTAAAAATCTAAATAAATAAAAATAATTCCATGGGGTTCCTGGGTGGCTCAGTCAGTTAAGTGTCCAACTCTTGATTTTGGCTTGGGTCATGATCTCACAGTTCGTGGGTTCGAGGCTTGTATCAAGTTCTGTGCTGACAGCATGGAGTCTGCTTGGGATTCTCTCTCTCTCTACCTCTCCTGCTCATACTCTAAATCTCTCTCTCCAAATAAATAAATAAACATTAAAATGCTTTAAAAATAAATAAAAACTAATTTTGTGAATCACAATATTTTTTCAATGCATAAATGCCACATTTTTATCCAAGAGGGATAGCATATAAGAAAGGCTTGGAAACACATGTATAAATCCAGTATTGTGTTAATGTGATTCTCAGGCTCCTGCTGTCATGCAGCCACATTGTTGGCAGCTAAGAGTGTCCCTAATTCCTCTACTCAGCATGGGATCTCAGTTTTGTGGGCTTGTCAGTTTCAACAGGTGTCACTGAACTGAAAAGCAACTAGACCCAGGACTGTAGTTCTAGTAGAACCCCATGCCTGGGTTGTTCTATGGTCAGCACCTCGAAGGTTCCCCTCTGTGTTCACACTTCTCAGGAATGCAGGGACCCTTCTGGAAGTCACTGAGCAGCAGAACAAGCTCACTGCTTGCCTGACAAATGGGCCTGGTTGGAAGCAACCAGGGGACCATCTGTGAGAATAAAATGTAGTTGTGATGGCCAGAATCACAGCCAGGAAAATCCAACCTGCTTGGAAATGCCAAGCAAAGGGCTGTACCACACCTTTGCTTCACAGAACTGTATATCTAACATAATGCATGCACAAAAGTATAGATATAGGCATAATTATAAATAGACTGGCTTGAATTCTGCATAAATCTGTAAACAAATGAAAGATTCATGGCTACATAATAAGTGTGTGTGTGTGTGTGTGTGTGTGTGTGTGTGTGTGTAGCTTCTGAGGTTCATCTCCATTTATGTAATGTTTTCATTTCTCTGCTGCCGATGCTCAGACCACATTCTGGTACTTTTTAGATTATCAGTGAACAGTACTGATAATCAAAGAGATATATCTTAAAGGTGTTGAATTTTCTCTTCCTCTCATGCTTCCTTTCTTAGTGACTCCTTCCCCTGTGTGCTTTGCAAAATAAGCTTTGCACAAAAGGTTACATCAAAAGAAAATATAGAGCACAGTAGCTTGGTTGTTTCTGTTCTGTCCCATTTGTTTGTTTCTCCAGCTCTGAAGCCATACATACAGCTACTCAGAAAGATTGGAATAATCCTGAAGTGATTCCAAAAAGTTTTAAGACTTACTAGTAAAACAAAAAATATCTGTGTTGTGATGACTACCTAAATATAATGTGTGAGTGGATCAAAGGATGCTGCAAATGTGCCTGTCTCTTGAGAGGTGCTCATTGGTAATGGAAGTTAAATTTGGACAGTTTATTTTGATCACTTTTTCTATGTCTCTAATAACTCACTGATATATAGCTATATATCTCCTACATATGTAGATATCCCCAAATGCAAACTAATACTTGACAACATTCATGGATTTATGTATGTACTCTCAAAGATACTGCCTGAATTAACTCTCTTGGCAATAAAAATTCTATGACATTAGCAATATTATTATCTCCATTTTCAAGATGAGCAAAGTGACTCACAGAGAACATATTTTCCCAGTATACAACTGGAAAGTAGCTTGGTCAACCTTATCAGGATAGACCAAGAAAAGAATTCTCAAACCATAACTAGTCTAAACCATGTTCACAACCACCTATAGGTTAAAATGTTTAGTTAAATTAAAACTTTTTTTTAATTTTTTTAATGGTTATTTTATTTTGTGAGACAGAGAAAGACAGAATGTGAGCAGGAGAGGAGCAGAGAGAGAGGGAAACACGAAATCCAAAGCAGGCTCCAGGCTCTGAGCTGTCAGCACTGATGAGGGACTTGAACCCACAAACTGTGAGATCATGACCTGAGCTGAAGCCGGACACCCAACTGACTGAGCCACCCAGGCGCCCTTAAATTAAAACTTAAAAAAAAATAAAAATAGAGAAGACATTCAGTATTTTTTCTAGTATTTTTAAAATTTGCAAAGATTTCCCAATAGAATTAATAGAGGAAATCCTTGATTAGAAAAAGCACCATAGTAGAGCGGAGAAGTAGCCTGGCATAATGTTTAAGAGCATTCCAGCAGAGAAGTCAAGTGTTAAAATATAACTACACAATTAATTATTATCATTATAAGTGCTACCAAAAACAACAACAACAACAACAACAACAATAAGGCCTTAAGGGACTATTTAAAGATGATCTTCATCATCTCCTTTATTTCTGAAGGAAAAGATTCTGCAGGAGAAATGAGACCTGAGTTATACTTTGCTAGGGAAAGGAGATGTGGGAGAACGTTCTATGCATAGGGAGTGGCATCATATTTTCTAGGAAATGAAAGAAGCCACAGTGGCTAGAGCATGGAGAACAAGAGGGAAATGTAGCCCAGTCCAGAAAAAGTGATGGGGGTCATGTCTAGGGTGGTTGTCGTGCTAAAGAAGAGGGAGATAATGCAAGAGACATCATGGAGTTGGCATTAATGGCCTTCATAATAGTGTTGATGTGTGATGTAAAAAAAAAAAAAAAAGATTGATTTGTGGAGTGCCTCGGTGGCTCAGTCGCTTAGACTTACAACTCTTGATCTCAACTCAGGTCAATATCTCACAGTCATGAATTTAAGCCCCACATCCACATGTGTGGACGTGGAGCCTTCAAAAAAAAAAAAAAAGAAAGAAAGAAAAGAAAAAAGAAAAGAAGAGAAAAGAAAAGAAAAAGATTGACTTGAAGCGGATGAGCTGTGGCTTCTGCTGTTTGGTGACTAAGAACCCAAATAAGGCAGGTTTTTTGCTGCATTGTAGAAGTTAGGAGGAAGAGAAGTTTCAAGGGTGATGAACCTCTTTCAGATCTGTATGTGTGGGTAGGCATGAGTGTGGGTGTGCAAGGATATTAATTTCTTTAATTCTGAAATTAGAAATCTCTGATGTCATTTCCTCTTTCTCTTGCAAAAGCACAGAGCACAATCCTGTTATTGAAATCCTCAGATAATTGTGATTTTCTAAAAAGCAGAGAAATTGAACACCAATCCAAACTCAAAACAGTGTTCTCGTTTTCCTTAGCCTCTGTTGCAATGTGATCTTTTATACCCAACAGAACCTGATATATTTAAGACACCAGAGAACAAAATACGGTATGTTGGTTTTCTTTAGAACAAATGCCATCATGAGGCTGGCTTCAGCCAGATGAAGAATGAAGGGATTTCAATTGCCTACCCCTTCCCAAATTGCTGTGAAAGGCTAAACTGCCCTTACAGGGTTCCCATTTATAGCTCCAGCAGCTTAGCCGGACACATCTTCACCTATGCAGGAGGCAGTTGAGAATGGTGGATATCACAGGCTTTGATTGAAGATCCGATTTAAATCCCATGCCTACTACTCTCTTACTAGTCTGGTTTCTTAAGCAAATTGCTCTCTGAGCATCTGATTCTCCATCTGTAAAAGACTTTAATGAGAATTAAACTAATAAGTGATACAAGTTATTTATTATACAAAGTGAAGCCTTGGTCTAGATAGAGTAAGCACTTGATAAATGGTAGCTCATTTTATTTAACCCAGAAGAGCTGCATGCCAAGATCTTGCTTCAGTAGAGAGCAGTGAATTATTATGTAAAGTATATTTAAAGTTCATGAAACTGAAGTGAAGATATCCTGATACATAATTTGAAACAGCTTTTCTTCCTAATTTAACAGAGGAACACTTTTGTTTAAAAATACCCAGCTGAACTAAGAACAAGACCTTGAATTGGTGAGATAAGTTCTCTGAGCCATAGTTTCTTCCTTTATCGAAAAATCAAATTAGACTAGGTGATTGCTGCCCAGTAGAAATAGAATATAAGAGAAATACAGTATGAGTCACACATACAATTTTAAATTTTCTAATGGCAACACAAAAAAAGTGAAAAGGAGCAGGTGAAAATTTTAAATTATATTTTATTTAATCTAAAATACTTAAAACATTACCATTTCAACATGTAACAAATATAAAAATTCTTGAGCTAATTTGCTTTCTCTTTCTTGGTACGAAGTATTAAAAATCATGAGTGTGTTTTACACTTTAGTCCATCTTAATTCAGACCAGCCACATGTCACGTGACTAGGGGTTGTCACTCTGGACATCCTGGAGCTGGAGGGTCTATAATGATCTTTCCATATCTAATATTCTGTGGTATTAACTACATATTTAGTCATTTGTTTTCCTTTTTATTTTTCTTCCAAGTTGTGACTTAAATTCCAATTAGTTAACACACTGTGCAATATTAGTTTCACGTGTAGGATTTAGTGATTCATGTATACAATACCCAATGCTAATCACAAGTGCCCTGCTTAATACCCATCACCCGTTTAACCCATCCCCCGCCCACGTCCCCTCCAGCAACCCTCAGTTTATTCTCTGTAGTTAAGAGTCTGCTTTATGCTTTGCCTCTCTCTCTCTCTCTCTTTTTTCCCCTCTGTTCATCTCTTTTGTTTCTTAAATTCCACATTTATTTTTCTGTTTTTATTGAATGTTATTTTTCATGAGCACATGGGTTTACCATGTAGTGAGAGATGAATTTCTGATTTAACTGAGTTAAAAATGAGAAAAGGACATTTAAATTGCTTAGCAACTGCTGAGTGGCAATATGGTCATATTTGTCCAGGAATCCATTCTGAGGCTAAGTGACAAATGTCCCTCTGTTATTCTTTTTGGAACTGAATATATTATCAAATGATTATGTTTAAATTAAACTCTGCCAAATTCTACTAATACATGTGCTGTAAATGATTTAAATCATTAAATGCCCCAGAATTGTAACCCTTATCAATTTCTGTCAAGAATACATTCTCTGCTGGAAGCGTATTCCTGTTACTCCTCTTGTGTGATAAAATTCTGTTCAGTTTTAGTGACACATACTATCAATCACAAAGTAATAAAACAAATATATAACCAAGCCAACAAAATTTCTGATTTCTGCATCATTAAAACAGAAACTATATGCATGCTTCATCAAGTAATTAAGAGCAAGGATTTTTTTCAATAGATTTCTTTATGAATACGCTTTATTTTTTAGAAGTTTTAGATTTACAAAAATGTTGAGCAGATAGTACAGAGTTTCCTCTTACCTCTAAAACAAGCACATAAGCATATTTCCCCTGTTTTTAACATCTTAAATAATACATTACAAATATTCATATGGTATATTTGTTAAAATTAATGAAAAATATTGATACACCATTAAGTAAAGTCCATACTTCATTAAGATTTTCTTAGTTTTTACTTGATGTCCTTTTTCTGTTCTTCTGTCCCATCCAGAATACCACATTACATTTAGTCATGTCTTCTTAGGCTCCTCAGGACTGTGACAGTTTCCTATTCTTTCTTTGTTTTTGATGACCTTGAGAATTTTGATAAGCACTGGTCAAGTGTTTTAAGGAATGTTTCCAAATTGAGATTTGTCTGATGTTCTCTTCATGGTCAACTGGGGTTAAATGTTGTTGGAAGTTAGATCACAGAGGTAAGCTGAAATTTTAATCACATCATTTTAAGGGTACATATTATCAATATGATTTATGACTGTTGATGTTGACCTTGGTCACCTGGCTGAAGGAATGTTTAGGTTAACTTTCTCCACTATAAAGTTACTTTCCCCTCCTGCTTCCATACTTTAGTCTTTGGAAGGAAGTCACTATACATACCCTCAGTTTAATAGTGTAGAGTTTTGCTCCCCTCCCTTTAGAGTAGAATACTTACATAACTTATTTGGAATTCTTCTACAGCAAAGATTTATCTATTCTTCCCAATTTATTAATTCATTCAATTATTTACTTTTATCAGTATGGTCTTGTGGATATTTATTTTATCTTTTAGTTTGTAATCCGGTAATACTGTATTTTGTTGCTCAAATTTTCCAGCTTTGTCCACAGAGAGTTCTTTCATTTTGTACTTGTGCCCTTTTGACATACCTTTCATCAGTGTCTATTTTGTTGTTTTGTGAGAGCTTTCTAACTTTATAAGAGTACTACAAGATACTCTAGGGTCATCTTCTATATTTTTTGCACCTAGAATTAACCAGGTCTTCAAGCCGTACTGATTACTTTAATTGATCAAGATCTGGATGCTAGGTATTGTACTGAGCCCTTTCAGCTTCCAGAGCAAAGGTCTGTGTGAACACTAACCCATGTATACACATATCCGTAAATATTTCTGAATGTAACAGTCTGCATCTATGTTAAATTGAACATGACTTCTCCATGTCTCTAATTCTATTCTATTATCACATGTATTACTTGCTGATCTGTAAAATCCCACTTTAACGGTGAGAAAGTTGGCTCCCACTATCTGCTGCTATCCATTTATTTAACTATGCAACTGAGGGATACTTATGTGTCAGTCATCATGCTTAAGCCATATGCCTATGGGAAACAACATTTATTACAGTACAGAACTTATGTACAGTTTCTTTTCCTTTACAGACTATTTATTCCAAAGATACTTAGGCTTGCACCTCCTTCAGTGAGCTTTTTTCATGCATTTTTGTTGTTTTGTTTGTTTTTATTTTTATATTTTGTTTGTTTCATACATTTTTAATATAGTCAGATACTCTTGTTATAGTCTGCATTCTTTCCTGGTATCTCCAAAATCCTAAATGATTTTTTAAAATTTGTATACATTAAAATTCACCCTTTATGTTACAAATTTACATAGGTTTTGACAAATGCTTAGTTGCATGTATCTACCAATATACTATCGTACACGATAGTTTCACTGTCCTAACAATTCCCTGTGTTTCATATATTCATTTCTCTTTGCTTCCCAAACAACCACTGGCAACCACTATATATTTGGGCATCTCTATATTTTTGCCTTTTTCATAATGTAATAGAATTGCAATCACACAATATTTAGCATTTCGGACTAACTTTGTTCACTTAGCAATATTCATTTAATGTTCTTCCATGCCTTTCCATGGTTTGATAGCTCCATTATTTTTTAACCATTGAATGATATTCCATTGTATGGATGTACCACAGTTTATTTAGCAATTATTCTCTCTGCATTATTCTCCTAATGCAGAATATCATGGTTGCTTCTCATTTTGGGACATTATTAAAGTCGCTATAAACATTTGGGTGCAGGTTTTGATGTGGATATTAGTTCTCAGCTCAATTAGCAACATACCTAGGAGTACAACTGGTGGATCGTATGGATAGCATTGTAAAAAACTGCCAAACTTTCTTCCAGAGTGTACTGTTTTACATTCCCACCAGAAATGAGTAAGAGTTCCTGTTGCTCTAAATCCTCATCAGCAGTTAGTATTGTCAGTCTTTTGAATTTTAGCCATTCTAATAGGGTATCTGGTGGTATTCTCATTGTTGTAATTTACAATTCCCCAATGAGAAATGATGTTGAGCATCTTTTCTTATGCTTAGTTTCCATCTGTATATCTTCTTTGGTGAGATGTCTGCTCAAATCTTTTACCCAGTTTTTAATTGGATTGTTTTCTTGTTGTTAACTTTTAAAGTTCTTTATTTTGGATAGAAATATTTTTATCACATATGTGTTTTTCAGTTATTATTTTCCCAGTATATAGTTTGTCTCTTCATTCTCTTAGCAGTATTGTTCTCAGATTACAGTTTTTAATTTTAATAAAGGTGAATTTATTTTCTTTTCTTTTGATCCGTGGATCTTGTTTTTGGTGTCATAACTAAAACCTCAGTGCCAAGTCCAAGGTTACTTAGATTTTCTCCTATGTTATCTTCTAAAAGTTTTATAGTTTTGCATTTTACATTTACATTGTTTTGCATTTAGCATTTGCACTTTACATAACCCATTTTGGGTTAACGTTTGTGAAAGGTGTTAAGGTCTGTGTCTATATTCATTTTTCTTTTCTTTTCTTTTTTTTTTTTTTTTAGAGAGAGAGAGAGCATGAGCAGGGGAGAGGGGTAGAGGGAGGGAGAATCCTCAGCAGCCTCCATGCTCAGCACTCAACCCGTGGCAGAGCTTGATCCCATAAGCCTGGGATCATGACCTGGCCCAAAATCAAGAGTCAGACACTCAGCTAACTGAACCACCCAGGCGCCCCTATATTCATTTTTTTAAAATGGATGTCCAATTCTTCCAGTACCATTTCTTCCAGTACCAGAGAATGAAAAGATTCTCTTCTGACACATGAAAAGATGCTCAATATCACTTATCATCAAGGAAATACAAATCAAAACCACATGACATATCATCTCACACCTGTCAGAATGGCTAAAATGAACTCCGGCAACAACAGATGTTGGTGAAGCTGTGGAGAAATGCACACTGCACTGTTGATGGGAATGCAAACTGGTGCAGTCACTCTGGAAAACAGTATGGAGGCTCTTCACAAAATTAAAACTAGATCTACCCTATGACCCGGCAATTGCACTACTATGTATTTATCCAAAAGATAAAAATGCTGATTTGAATGGGTACGTATACCCCAATGTTTATAGCAGCACTATTGACAATAACCAAAATATGGAAAGAGCCCAGGTGTTCATCAACTGACAAATGGATAAAGAAGATATGACACACACACACACACACACACACACACACACACACACACACACCCCTTATATCTTGGCTATTGTTGGTACACACACACAGACACTGGAATATTACTTCACAATCAAAAAGAATGAAATCTTGCCACTTGCAACAATGTGGATGGAACTAGAGTGTATTATGCTAAGTGAAATAAGTCAGTCATAGAAAGACAAATATCATATAACTTCACTCATATGTGGAATTTAAGAAACACAATAGATGAACATAGGGGAAGGGAGACAAAAGTAAGATAAAAACAGACAGGGAGACAAACTATAAGAGACTCTTAAATACAGAGAACAAACTGGGTTGCTGGAGGAGAAGTGTTTAGGGGGGCGATGGGCTAAATGGGTGATGGGCATTAAGGAGGGCACTTGTTGGAGTGAGGACTGGGTGTTATATGTAAGTGATGAATCACTAAATTCTATTCCTGAAATCATTATTACACTCTATGTCAACTAACTTGGATTTAAATAAAAAATAAAAATAAAAGAAAAAGAGAGAAAAGACTCTTCTCTCCCCTGAATCACCTTTTCTCTTTATCAAAGCTAAATTAACTATATTTGTATGGGTCTAGTTCTAGCTCTCTACTCTGTTTCACTGATCTATGTGTCCATTTTTCACCCATAATATGCTCTTTTCATTACTGTAGCTTTATAGGAAGTCTTGAAGATGGGTAATGTTTATCCTCCAACTTTATTCTTTTTCTTCACTATTGTGTTGGATATTCTGGGTCTATTTGCTCTTCTTGTCCTACTGTACTCACCAGGACTTCCAGTGTGGAGTTAAATAGGGGTGATTAGAGAGGGGCATCTCTACCTTGTTTCTAATCTTAGGTGGAAAGTACCCAGTTTCTCATCATTAAGTATAATATCAGAAGTAGGTCTTTCATAGATATTCTTTATCAAGTTGAGAAGATTTCCCTGTAGTTTTTTGATATTTTTAAAATCATAAATAGGTATGGATTTTGTCAAATGCTTTTTCTGCATCAACTGATATGATGACATGATTTTTCTTCCTTAGAATGGAAGGAATGTAATGTGATGTGATGGATTATAGCACCTGATTTCCAAATGTTGGACCAGTTTTGCATACATGGAAATGATCTGTCTGGGTAATTGCTTTTTTTTTGGAAGGTTATTAATTATTGATTCCATTTCTTTCATACTGTAGTCATAAACCTGTTCAGATTATTTACTTCTTCCTGTGTGAGTTTTGGTAGTTTTTACCTTTTAAGGAGTTGTTACACTTCACCTAAGTTATCAAATTTGTGGACATAGAGCTATTCATAATGTTTCCTTATTATCTTTTAATAACCATCGTGTCAGGAATTATTTTACCTTTTTCATTTTTTTTTATTTTTTTTTTTATTTTTTTTTTCAACGTTTATTTAATTTTGGGACAGAGAGAGACAGAGCATGAACGGGGGAGGGGCAGAGAGAGAGGGAGACACAGAATCCGAAACAGGCTCCAGGCTCCGAGCCATCAGCCCAGAGCCTGACGCGGGGCTCGAACTCACGGACCGCGAGATCGTGACCTGGCTGAAGTCGGACGCTTAACCGACTGCCCCACCCAGGCGCCCCACCTCTTTCATTTTTGATATTAGTAAATTGTGTCTTCTCTGTTTGGTCAACTTGACTGGAGGTTTATAATTTTAAATAATCTTTCCAAAACTCTGCTTTTAGTTTAATTTATTTTCTCTATTGATTTCCTATTTTTAATTTCATTGATGCATGCTGAAATGTTATTACTTCCTCTCTTCTTCTTCTTTTTCGATTCAAATTGCTCTTCTTTTTTTGGTTTTCTAAGGTGAAACCTTAGATTATTAATTTTAAATATTTTTTCATTCCAGTGTATACATTCAGTGCTATAAATTCCCCTCTACTGCTTTTGCTGCATTGTACAAAATTTTGATGTTTCATTTTTATTTTCATTTAGTTAAAAATACATTTTTTAGTTTCCCTAACACTTCTTCTTGGACATATGTGTGGAAAACATCTAACACTGTACTGTAGCATACATCTATACTCTTGCAAAGAGTTTTGCGGTCTTAGCTTCTCATTGTCAGGAATTGGGAAGCCAAGTTGGCAGTCTATGGGTTCAATGAGAAATAGAAAAATGAATACAAATAGTATTTTATTATTAAAAATATTAAAGAGCATTTCTAACTTTGTGGAATCAGTTTTATACTGATGTGGATTTACTATCTGAAACACATTAATCTAAGTAAAAAGTGTATAACTTTTAATAATTCTACTTCAATTGGATAATCTCTGTACTTAAAAATTCCAAAAAGAAATAAGGTGTAAAGTGTTTGATTGATAGAATTTGCATTTTTATGGTTGCATTTCTTGACTTTATTATAGTTTTTAAAGTTTTTTATTGGTAACAGCAAACTATAATTCTTCGTTCTCAAATGCTTGCATGCAATATATTTTTTCTGTTTGCAGTTAGCTTTGATGTGTGAATATGTAGAAAATTGTTATTCTAGCCATATTAATAGACATCCTCTTTGGCTGAAATAAGAGATTAGGAATTCTGAAAATCTGTCACCTTCAAACCAATTAGTATGAAGAAGGCAGGAGAAAATCAACTTATACATTGGAAAAATATTTAGGCTTAATCTTTGTTTGTTTGTTTTTTGTCTCTAAATGCAAGGGGTGCAAACAAAATCCAGTTTCATCCCAAGAAAATAAATTGTTTATTATTGACACCATCATCATCACAGTTAGCATTTATTGAGCATTTGCAATATGCCATTGCCTCATTTAACCCTCAAAGCAACCCAGTGAGATGGGTATTAATGTTCTTTCCCTTTCACAGGTGAGCAAGTTGAGGCTTAGTGAGGTTAAATATTTAGTCTGAGTTCATGAAGCCTTCAAGTGAGTCAAAATTTGAATCTAGGCCATCTGATCCATCATATAATAGAGTATTTGATTAAGAGTCAGAGAAACCAGTAAAATACCATGAAATCAAAATAAGATGTCTTTTTTCAACATAAGGAATGTAACAAAAAATTGTACCATTTTCTTATTTGGGGAACCTATTAATAGAAGTTCTGTTTTGAAAAGTGCCTAACAATGGAAATAAACATTGTATCATCATGAGTAGGATAGCAAGAATCCTGCCTATCAGCTGAGGATTTATAGTTGTCAAGTAGTGTAAGATAAAATTGGAGTGGTATATGATAAAATCCAGTGGGACTGTGTTATACAGGACTTTGAGGACCAAACAGAGCTTAATCATATGTAGTAGAAAATAGAAGACCTTTGGAGGTTACTGAAGAAGATAGTATAGCAAGGTGGAAGCATTGGGTCCCTGAGACAAGATAGGAACTAGTATTGGAAATAGCAAGAAAGGACACGTTTGCTTATATATAATATTTAGGGATTCATTCAGTAAACATTTATGACAGATACTATGCTAGAAGCACACTGAACAAAGGTGCCTTAAATATCATTTCTGTTGTTAAGCAGCTTATTGCCTAATATTAAGAAAAGGTAAATTAAAAATGGGGAGGAAGTACTTTATGATTTTTTAGAAGTCATTATGGAAGCCTATGAATGTCTCAGAGAAAGCACTCTGAGTGGTGGGAGTGACAGCAATGAGGCTGCCAGAGGGGTGGTAACTGAGTTTAGGTATTTGTTAGACATGCTAAAGAGGAGTGGAGGAAATCCCAGGATTATCAAATTCACAGCAAAGGCTCGAACTGAAGGCAACTATTATGGCCAACATTTACTGAGTGCTTACTATATACCAGGCACTCAGCAAAGGGTTATTTCTTCTAATTCTCAAACAATTCTTTGAGATAGGTACTCTTATTATATTCATTTTACAGATGAAGGGACTGAGGCACAGAAATGCTAAATAATTTGCCCAAAGTCACACAGGTAGTAAATGGAAAAACCCAAACTTGTTTAACATAAACAGTGTAATGACAGAGACTTACCACTGGATTATGCTGTCTCCATAGAAAATGGAGATCAAAGGTTAACTGAAGTGCTAGAATCAAATCTAGAATAAGAGTTCATATAGGAGTGCATATCACAAAGTAGAAAGCCAAATCACAATAGTCAATTCAAATTTAGGAGAATTAATTCAGAGAACAGAGAATAAGGCAAAGTGGCTTATCCTAAGTCAGCTAGAAAATACAGGCAGGAAACTCTTTCCTATAAAAGAATCAGAATCAGAGAAGCTTCTTGGCCAAGAGTCCCTGTCTGGCTAACCTTGGCCACATTGTTAATAATCCTCATCTTACCATACCAGAGACATCCTTACATTTCACAATAAAAACTAGTTTCAATTTTTGAATTTCAGTGTTGAAATAAGTATTAAATAATATTTTAAATGATTCTTAATAATTTATTAGGTGTAACTATGATATTGTGAAATATATACATATATTTTAAATATCTGTTGGAAAGAAATACTAATGTGTTTACAGGTGAAATGCCCGGATGTCAACCTTTAACTCTAAAATACTAAACTGACCAAGATTTAGCTGTAAAATACTACAATGTCTATTTCTAAAAGATAGACAGACAGATGGGGAGAGAGAGAAGGAGACAGAGGTAGTTTAAGGTGGGACAAGATGACTGGCAAAATTTTGAAGAGAAGTGAATCCAAATGATGGATAAATGGGAGTCCTTCTTTGCATGTGTTTGAAACTTCCTACAGTAAAAAGTTAAAAAGAAAAGTTTCATTTCAAAGTTTTATGTTTGTTTATTGATGTTTATTGATGTTTATTGATGTTTATTGATGTTTATTGTTGATATTTATTGAGAATGGGTAACTTTATCTTAGACAGTAGGTATCTGCTCAGTAGTCTCCAGTTCAACAAGGTAACTTGAAATGATGTCTTATTTAACAGTATTATTAAAGCTCATTAGGCACATCAAATATTGTAACCAAGAATACCCATTTTTAAATCAAGACTTGAAAACAAAATACAGTTATTTTTATGATATTTGAATATATTTGAGGTTAAATTATATAGCATTTTTGTAAGACTAAAGAAGAAAAGGAAAAAAAATATTTCCTTAGAATAGTCTGCTTCTAATCTTGGGGAAATCAAAATAAGAACATAATCTTTCAAATCACTTAATTCAAGGAAGTTTCTCTTCAAGCTTGTCTCTCAAAATGAATTCAATTTATTCTGAATTTAGCTCTATTCCTAAATTTTATTAGTCCTTGCCCTTGGACCAGTGATTGATGCCATTTGTCTACTTAGAGTTTTCCATTTTGGTCTCATTAGTAAAGGAAGATCTATCTGCTCTTCTATATTTTGAAGTGTTTTCTTCATTTCTGTTGCCTTCCCTGGGGAGCAGGGTTCACTGTTGCTGGAATTTTCTTCCAGCCAGGATTTTGGGATGTGGAATACCTGCAAAGGAGAGAAGAAATTGAAAGAAATATAATATGATTATGAGAGAGATGAGGAAATGAGATAAAGGGGACAAATCTTTTTAAACAGAATCATTTGGGAGATCCAGTCAGTTGAAGTCAGCTCCATTTCCCACCTATCCTACAAAGAAAGATAGTTCAGAGTGTCATTAGAAAGATGGGTCCCAAGTTAAGTGGGTATTATCAAACCCTAATGGTTTAGCTATGGACACTTCCTCTGGGCCTCCTTCTTGAATGCCTCAGGCAGTTCTCAGCAAGGACAGAAACTAGCAACAACAAAAAGTCAGGGTTTGGGATGCATTCTGGGGGAACCTCTCCCCAGAGTTTGCCTATAGCAGCCCTTTGCCAGAGCTATTGCTAATGGCATGCATTGTGTCAGTGGTATGTGAGGTAGCATCGTTCATGCTGGGGAGAATATAGAGTGGTGTCCAAGCATGCCATCTTCTTAGGGAGACAGGACTAGTACAGAAAGAAATAGTTAGAAATATGGGAAGTGTAGAAGTTTTACTGTAGAAGTTTACTGTAGAAATATTGGAAGTTAGAAATATGGGATATATAATGATGTCAATGTACAAATGAACTGTTCAGACTGAGAATTCTATGGGGTTCAGTGGAGAGTTAGGGAATGTCAAGAGATCTGAGTCATGGAGAAGCAAAAACAGGGGTGTTGGGGCCCATAGACCTGGGTATAAAATCTGACTATGCCACTTCCTGACCATGTAACCTTGTGGTGGTCATTTATACACTCTGGGATACATTGTCTTTTTTTTTTTTTTAATCTGCAAGGTCTAATAATAATTATACTCAGGTATTAATAAAAAGTAAATTGTCTAGCAAAGAGCCAAGCATATAGCTGGTCTTCAATCAACGGGAGCCAACATTATTTGTCAGTATATTCTAGGGATTTTTTTTATTTCTAAATTAGTATATAGGTATATGACTATTCTTGGATAAGTAGGCCTTCCCCTGTACTAAAACTCAATGGTTGTCAAATGCTTGCCCTTTTTAAACATTTCCCAAGTACTATTTTTGAGATCCTAGAAAGGGCCTCTGATAGAATTGTTATTATTCCCTGGGTCAGGAATAAACTCCTCGAAATTGGAATCCAGTCCCAGAGTGCCACTGGCTCACCAAATGGGCCAGCCATGATTCCTTCCCATAAAGGTAGCAGGAGTGGGGACCAGCTCTACCACTTTTCTGAAGCCTTAGTTTCCTGTTAGTTTCCCAGTATGAACTGGGTCCAATGACACCTGCCTTTCAACGTTTATAAGGGGATTGAATGAGTAGGGTCTGTGAAAGGCATAGAAATGTGCACCTTTCCATGACAAGTTCTTAATAATTTTTAGTTTCTTCTCTTCCATCCCCTATTCCTGGGCATCCATTTCAGAAGCTGTAAAATGAAGGGAATGGATTTTGTAACTTTTAAGGTCTCCACCAGCCAATAACTCAATGGTTGCTGAATATTTACTTATAGCAAAGGTGACCTTGTCATAAATAATGGTTTGCTGCACAGAATGTCTGGCTGTTAATGTCTCCTGTCTGTTTGTAATGCATTGCCATTAAGCCTCAGTATCATTTTTTCTTATCCTGCCTTTTTCCTTTGGCCTTTCATTAATATTCTTCACTTGGAGATATTTAATGTAAATCAAATTGCTCTCATTTGGCTTTTTACTAGGTTGAGGTAAAAATTTATTCATCTATCATCCTAGATTTATAAATTCAGAACTTAGTAAATAGGCAGTACCTGTTTAATCTCCTTTTATAATTTTACTGGCATGTTTCTCATAATAAAGTTCGTTTGACAAACCTGTAAACAGCTGCCCTGCTCACCAACCTTCAGTATCATTTTGATCTTTTCTTGAAACAGCTTTGAATTTTGCTTTTGATATTGCCTAACTAGTCAATATGAGCTTCATTACCACTGGCAATTAACTGTAATTCCTTCCAGCATGTATGGCCAAATCAGTGTGTGTGGTCAATCATCTAGCACTAATTAGAAGTATCTGCTGCTTCTGGGGCTACAATCTGCCATTTTTGGTTAGTGATTAATTGTAGAAATTGTTGTTAGGTTTCTGATATGATGCAATGTGATTTTATTTGCCTCAAATCTCTTCCAGACAGACAGGCTATTTGGTTCACTGATAATTTGGATCCTGCCAAAATGGCCCACGGCCTATCCTGAGGCTTTGTAATCATATCCCCTTTACTGTCACTGAATCCTGCAAGCCCACTCAGATTTGGAGCCCACAAAATAAGAGATAATGTCCTCGAAGAGATCACCACTGAGGGTCATTTTGGGAAAGTCCCAGGCTCTGTCATTTCCAATCATGCTGAACATATCCAGCAGTGGAGAGGTAATGTCATGGGAGGTAAAGTGTGTATGTCCCAAATGTTTGGAAACTGAGGTAAGGATAAAGATCCAACATACTAAGGTTATCAAAATATCATCTGCCCACCACTCTCCCTTCCCCCACTCTCAGGATCTTGTGCCACTAAAAAGTAAAACATAATCATGAGACCTATTGAATACCAAGATTCTGTGCCAAATAATCACCAGTTTGGGTGACTATTTTCTGTTGGGATTTTCTTCAGAGCTTTGTATATTTGCTTACCTATTGAAGTTCTACAGGGAATATGAGACAGCTCCTTAACTTTTGCTCTGAAAACCTTGGCCCTGATATCCACAGCCCCATGCAGGGGCAGATATGGAGTTCATATAAAATAGGGCTTAATGGGTGGCAATCTCATTGGAAGGAGAACCTAGGAAACTTTCTTAAAGCAATGTTTGAATAGCAAGCTTCCTTTTTTTATATAGGATATAAAATATGGATAAGATTTTGTCTTCTCTGCAGTCCTGCAGAGATGTTAAGATAGGTTTTCCAGAGGGTTCACACTTTGAAAGATTTTCTCTATATGACATTATTATGCCTCTCCTCATAGCCTTTCCACAGGAAGGAGACATCTATACATGGAGCATCACTAAGAGAGAATATCTGACTCCTCATTTCTAAGTATAGTTCTTCCTTATCTTGTAACAGGGTTATGTACCAATAAACCCATCGTAAGCTGAAAATATCGTAAGTTGAAATGCATTTAATGTACCTACTGAATAGCAGTGCTTAGCCTAACCTACTTTAAACATGCTCAGAACAGTTATATTAGCCTATGGTTGGGCCAAATCATCTAACACAATGGTCACTTTATAATGAAGTACTTTATTACTTTAAAACAAAGTGTTGAATAGCTCATGTAATTTATTGAATACTGTACTGAAAGTGAGAAGCACAATGGTTGTGCAGGTACAGAATGGTTGTAAGTATGTGGGTGGTTTACCTTTGTGATCATGTGGTTAAATGGGAGGTGCAGCTCTCTGCCCCTATCCAGCATCACAAGAGGATCATCCTGCATATCACTGGCCCAGGAAGTGACTCAAAATTAGAATTACAGCTTCTAGGGGTGCCTGGGAGGCTCAGTTGGTTAAGTGTCCAACTCTTGGTGTTTCGGCTCAGGTCATGATCTCATGGTTAGTGAGACTGAGACCCACCTCAGGCTCTGAGCTGACAGCATGGAGCCTGCTTCGGATTCTCTGTCTCTCTCTCTCTCTTTGCCCCTCCCCCACTCTCTCATTTTCTCTCTCTCAAAATAAATAAATAAACACTTAAAAAAAAGAAGTGCAGTTTCGGGGCATCTGGTGGCTCAGTCGGTTAAGCACTGACTTCAGCTCAGGTCATGATCTAGCGGTTTGTGAGTTCGAGCCCCACCTCGGGCTCTCTGTTGACAGCTCTGAGGCTGGAACCTGCTTCAGATTCTGTGTCTCCCTCTTTCTCTGCCCCTACCCTGCTTTTTTCTCTGTCTCTGTCTCTCAAAAATGAATAAATGCAAAAAAAATTTAAAAAAAGAAGTGTGGTTTCTATTAAATGCATATAACTGTAAAACCATTGTAAACTTGAAAAATCAGAAGTCAAACCATTGTAAGTTAGGGACCGTCTATATCCTGCTCCTTGATTAACTGGCAAATCGGAGGAGTTGGTATTACGAAGAGAAAACTGGAAGAGAAATTAGAAACCTTGATTCCTAATTTGGCCCTACTTCAGGATTTGTCTTCTCCAGCCATCAAATTTTCGAGCTCCTTTAGTTTCCTCTTCTGGGAAATAAGGATTTTAATAATATGTTTTCTGCTTATCCCATAAAATTGGTGTGAGGATCAAATGAGATAATGGTTATGGAAGTGTTTTATAAGTATTATGCAAATGTAAATAATTACTCTTATACCTTGTCTAGAATTAAAATAATCAGAGATTGAACTCTATGACCATCTAGATCTTGCACAGCTCTAATTCCTATTATTAGGGAATGAGTCACACAAGTGTCACTCAGTGCCACACTTTATGGCTATTTAAGAGTCTCTCAGCATCTCTGACACAACCTAACCTTACTTCCACTCTACCATAGCTGAACTTGCTACTCAGAGATGGTAGTATATGTGTTTTTTTATGGTGTCCTCTTGCTAACACAGTCATCTTACTTGATGGGCCACTTTGTATTTTTAATGTGTTTGCATTTATAACAGGTGTGTGCTTCTGTGGGCACTTGTCTCAATTTCTCTGCCTTGATTATCCTCACAGCTGGATCTGTTTCCTCCTTGAAACCTTCTGTTAACCTTCCTATCCAGACACACCACCACAAAGTTGGAATGACTGTTTCCTCCCATTGCACCCTGTATTCATTACTGGAGCGCAGCCTCACTAGAACATGGATTCTTCGAACATGTCCTGATCATGATCTATTCCCTGAATATATGCACGGCTTATTGGAGGCACTTGATAAAGAGTGAATGCAGGGGGCGCCTGGGTGGCTCAGTTGGTTGAGTGTCCGACCTCAGCTCAAGTCACAATCTCATGTTTTGTGGGTTCAAGCCTTATGTCAGGCTCTCTGCTGTCAGCACAGAGCCTGCTTCAGATCTTCTTGCCTCCTCTCTTTCTGCCCCTCCCCTTCTTCTAAATAAATAAATAAATAAACTTAAAAAAATGAATGAGTGCATGGATTTAAGAATAATTGAATGAAAGAGCCCCATCTATCTGGTCAACCATGTCCAGCTCTTAAGATATTTGCTGGCAGATGTAGTAGAAATGGCACCACTCTCAGGCCTACTGAAAGTTTAATCTGAACTGAAAGCCCCCTAGGCTTTTCCTGGCTGTGTGATAACTGTGCTGCTATGCCTACGAAGAGCAGGGGCCTTTAAGGTTTCCAAGTTGCAACATTCCTTCCTCCTGTGCTGGCCTGGTTATAGAACTGAAAGTTTGCTTCAATTCTCTGCTCTGTAGTTGGCCTGATTACCTGCCTGGTATTCAAGACCACTGATCTCACCTAGCTCTGACTAGTCCCATTTCCAGACTTGGATACTTATTCTTTTCATCATAAATATACTTTAATCACTACCATTAAACTTTTCATAAGCAATGGTTGCTGCCTAATTTTACAATTCTTGGTATTCCTTCTAGATATGGCTAATTACCTCAGGTGTATTCATTCTTCTATCCTGCACCCATGGTATACACTCCTCCTAATCAATTAAGACAGTGTGGAGAAAGATACTACCCATAGAGCATATCTGGAACATGATGAAACCATCCTGTTATATCTCCAATTGCTCTACCATTCTTGCTAGAATATACCCGTGCAGCCAGATTATCATTCTTCAGCCTCACCCTTGTGAGTAAGCTCTACCTTGTGTCTATGCTGCTGAGATCCTAACATGCCTTGTGTACTTACTGATCTTGGCTAGAGACAAGAGAGAAAAAAAATCCTCCTGGTTCTGACCAATCTTTATTAGATTAAATGTTTTATTTTGATTAAAAACATGGAGTCTAGAGCCAGACTGCTTAGGTTCTGGTCCTAACTCTGTTACTTACTGGTAGAAAGACTTGGGCAAGTTATCTAAGTTTCCTGTGTCTCAATTTCCTCATCTTTAAATGAGTATATCCTCATAGTGTTACTGAGAAGATTGAGTTGAAACATGTGAAATGTTCAGAACAGTACCCTGCTACATCCTGACCATATATATATTCCCTAAAATATATGTGCTGCTCCAAGATTTCTATTAAAAATATTAAATGAAAAAATATCTGAGTAAATAATAGATTACAGAAGTAAATAATGGAAGTAAATAATTAAATAAAGGTAAATGAGGGAGGGGATGGGAAGCTCTTCCTCATGGTAAAATTAAATTAGTGAGTGTAGAAAGAGTGATGACAATAGGGGAAAAAGTCATCATTTGGTAAACATGACAGCAACTATTGTTTTAGCCAATATCATCAATGGATGGTAAAATTAGTATTTTAAATAATGAGAAATACAATATTTTCATATTCTGAAGGATCTCTCTACAATGCCCTCAGCTATTACAAAGGGAAAACTGGTAACCTGATATTAGAGAGACGTGACCCATATCATGTTAACCAAGTGATCACAATGAACACCAGTAGTGAGACATATCAATATCGCATGCCTGTTGATATGACTCCTTGAAAGGGCTCAAAATGGGTTCTGTTATATTTTTACAAAAAATGCACGATCCAAGTACACTCAGGAAGAAACATAGACAAACCCAAATTGAGTAATATTCTACAAAATAACCAACCAGTATTCTTCAGAAGTGAGAAAGGTATCACAAATACAGACTAAAGATCTATCTGCCAAGATCAGTCAGCTGAGAGGTATAAGGGTGACCATGTTAGATGAGGTAAAAGTAAGGATCAGGGCATGAACTATTGGCTGGTTTATATTATTTCAAAATTCAGTACTCAGAGAAGGAAAAGGAGTCTGCAGGTAGGAGCATTGTTTTCTTAACTGTGAAATAGTTGTTCATGTTTAAATAAACCAATAAAAATTGTAAACTCAGAAATCTTCATATTCACAGACACAGATGGTAGAAATGAGTCCTCTTATGAACAGCTATGTCACTAAGACATTTGCTACCAGCTGTTTCAAACAATAGTTGGGGCAGCTTTAAATAAAGGCTTGGAAGTGAATGAATATTTTTTTTAATGCAAATATTTAAGGAAGGCAGCATGTCAAGTGCAATTTAGGTTTTGAACACACCATTTTACTGAGGTTCTGACCATTAATTTTGTCATAGCATTTCTTAAATATCCATTTATTGCACAAACATTGAGACATAATATTTAGGTTACCAGCTTTACATTATATAATAAATCTTTTTATACTCTATTTTGTCATCTTTTATATTTATAAAAGATTTTATAACTATGCTAAAGTACAAATAATGAAATAAAAGTATAAAATATGGAAACATGAGTTTAAACATTTCAAAAACATGCCCTGTGTCTTCAGATGTTAGTAATAGTTCACAATGTTTTGGTTGAAAACTACTCTCTGAATAACTGAAGTTAAAAAAATCTATTTTTATTAGATAAAACTTTCTAACCTTCTTCATTCTGGTTTATTCATTTTCACATATATATTTCCAAGATATTGTAATTATCAATTTTATATCCCACCTTTTTTTTAAGTAGGCTCTATGCCTAGCATGAAGTCCAACACGGGGTTTGAACTTATGACCCTGAGATCCAGACCTGAGCTGAGATCAAGAGTTGAACAGTTAACTGACTGAACCACTCAGGTGTTCCTATATCCCACCTTTTAAAATCACTTTAACACTTTTTCTGTGTGTTATGTCACTTTCTTATATTGAGAGCAAAATATTACATCATGTGCCTAAACATACCTTAATCATTCTACTATCACTGGAACTTTAGGTTATTTTTACTAATATTTATAAACAATGCTAGAACAAATACTCTTGTGCATGTATATAGTTTTTCTAAATTAACAAAAAAAAAATAGAAGCATTCACATCTAAAGTAATATTCTAGGGGCGTTTGGGTGGCTCGGTTAGTTAAGTGTCCAGTCAGGTCACGATCTCACCATTCATGGGTTAGAGCTCCAGGTCGGGCTCTATGCTGACAGCTCAGAGCCTGTAGCCTGCTTCGGATTCTGTGTCTTCCTTTCTCTCTGCCCTTCCCCACTCATGCTGCCTCTCTCTCTCTCTCTCTCTCTCTCTCTCTCTCTCTCTCTCTCAAAAATAAACATTAAAAATAAATAAATAAATAAATAAATAAATAAATAAAGTAATTATCTAGTCCCTAAAAGCAAAGTTACCTTCTGTAACCGATCAAAAAATATGTGGCATTTTAGTCACTGGATTTTCATTGTTGATAATACTGTTGATTTATGTTGAAATTATTAAATTATTAAAATCGTGAATACATTTATTCTGAAGTCCAAAGATTAAAAGGAAATCTTCCAAAGATACATAGTAAATTCATACAAAAAATAGGAAAGTGAGCAAGGTTCATTCTTTTTGTGTAACCTTTCTTTCAAAACATTAAGTGCCTGGGGCGCCTGGGTGGCTCAGTCGGTTAAGCGTCCAACTTCAGCTCAGGTCACGATCTCGCGGTCCATGAGTTTGAGCCCCGCGTCGGGCTCTGGGCTGATGGCTCAGAGCCTGGAGCCTGCTTCTGATTCTGTGTCTCCCTCTCTCTCTGCCCCTCCCGCGTTCATGCTCTGTCTCTTTCTGTCTCAAAAATAAATAAACGTTAAAAAAAATTTAAAAAAAAACATTAAGTGCCTAACATGAGAAACTCACCACTGCAGTCTTTTGGGCTCCAAGATGAGTAAGACCTAGTCTTGGACCTCAAGAAGGTTCCAGTCTATGGAGGAAAATGGTTGAGAACATTTATTTTTATGATGGTGGTTTCTATAATTTAATAATAATTATATATATTTGAGTATTTGGTATTAGATTATTTTTTTAATATTTTTAACGTTTTATTTATTTTTGAGAGAGGGAGACAGAGCATGAGTGGCGGAGGCGTGGAGAGAGAGGAAGACACAGAATCCAAAGTAGGCCCCAGGCTCTGAGCTGTCAGCACAGAGCCTGATGGAGGGCTTAAACATGCGAACTGCGAGATCATGACCTGAGCTGGAGTCAGATGCTTAACCGACTGAGCCACCCAGGTGCCCCGGTATTAGATTCTTGATGTGTGATTTTAATCCTCATAATAATCATTGAGATATAAGTTAAAGTATTCCCATTTAACAGATAAGAAAACCAAGAATTAGAAAGAGCAAGTAAATAGCAAAAGGGCACATCATAGTCGAGTTTAAAGTCTAAGTTCATGATTCTAAATTGCCTTTTATTATTGAAAAACCGGCATTGTTGCATTTTCTTTTAATTGAGGTATTAATTTCAGATGTACAACATAGTGATTCAATATTTGTACACATTGTGAAAGAATCACCACACTAAGTCTGGTTAACATCTGTCATCTTACATAGTTACAAAAATATTTGTTTTTCTTGTGATGAGAAGTTTTAGGATCTAGTATCTTAGCAACCTTGAAATATGTAATACATTATCATTAAGTATAGTCACCAGGCTGTACATTATATCCCCAAGACTTACTTATTTTATAGCCAAAAGTTTGTGCCTTTCTATACCCTTCATCCATTTGTCCCCCAAGCCCCTGCCTCTGGCAACCACCAATCTGTTTTCTGTATCCATGAGCGCACATTGAAAAATGAGCACTGTTGATTAGATTAGTCTCTGGCTCATGCTTGGCCCAAAACTGAGAGGATGAGTATTCTCAGGATGAGCCAACCAGCATACCTTGGACAGGGTAACCACTTTCACTTCTGAAAGTACTACCACTAATTACACCAGGGCAAAAGGCTTAAATTCAGCCACTGTGGGCAAACCAAGACTGTGGGGAGACTGATTATGCAGCACCAGTTATAACAATAAAGAATATAATTCTGGTCTATATTGTTATCAGTGTAAGGTATACAGAAAAGTCTCAATGAAAATACTCCTATATAAAAAGCAAACACAAGGGGCACCTTGGTGACTCAGTCCGTTAAACATCTGACTTCAGCTCAGGTCATGATCTCACGGTTCCTGAGTTTAGCCCCGCATCAGGCTCTGTGCTGACAGCTCGGAGCCTGGAGCCTGCCTCAGATTCTGGGTGTCCCTCTCTCTCTGCCCCTCCCCTCCTTGCACTCTGTCTCTCTCTCTTTCAAAAACAAATAAACATTAAAAAATTTTTTTAAAAATCAAATAAAAAAGCAAACATGAGAAATTCTCAGTGAATTAAAACCAGAGTCTCTTGGGGTAGCTCATTTGTAAACACAGTTCCATTTATTTGAAAGGTTCACAGACACGTGAGTTCAAGCCCCATGTCAGGCTCTGTGCTGACAGCTCAGAGCCTGGAGCCTGATTCAGATTCTGTGTCTCCCTCTTTCTCTGCCCCTCCCCTGCTCATGCTCTGTCTCTCTCTGTCTCAAAAACAAAATAAAAGCATTAAAAATTTTTTAAAAGGTTCATGGGCATGGTAAGTATACAGTTTGGAGATTACGTAATTACTGCTCCCATTTATGAAGTTCCCACATGCAACTAAATAACACTTAAAAATATTTTCAACTATTTCAAAATATTTGAATTTCATTTAGTCTTTTAAAATTTGTTAAAAAGGAACATGTATCTTGTAGTATAGCTAGATGTGAATGAAGATTGGAGTCTAAAATCATGACAAGATGCCCCTTCACCTTTTATTTTATACAGATCTGGGGGAAAAAAATACCACAAGATGTTATGTACAAGTCTGTCATGTAGCTATCCTGTTGTTGGCCCCCTCAGTATCAGCCAATCAGGTCAGAGGACAGACCACCACACACGGAATTAAAAATCAGGAACTCTTATTCTGCCATTTACAGGCGTCATGAACTCCCTCAGTCTTAGTTTTTTATTTGTACAAAAGGAAAAAATGTGAAAGAACTTAACACATAAAAGACATTTAATCCATGTTAGATGGCCCTAAATTTCATTAATTTTCATCAACATTTAAATTTTGGTGAATACCTCCTGGATGTAAGGCACTGGGGTCCCAGAGAAAGACACTGTCCCTGACTTCAACTTAGTTGTGGGGGCTAGACAGAAAAGGTCTAGTCAACTCTTAACACTGCCTATGAAAATATTGAGACCAGGATGTGCACCCTAATAGTACTGTACCTTTTGAAAGAGCCATCAACTATGAAATCTGAGTCTGGACATAGAAAGCAACACTTTATGAGAATTTGCTACTCTCTTTGCAGGCATGAAATCTTTTCACTACTTGAACTTCAAGTTGCAGGTTCATATTCAAATTGTTTCTTCCAGGGGCCATCTTTTCTTTTCTTTTTTTCCCTTTTCTTTTTTCCTTTTCCTTTTTCTTTTTTTTTTCCTTTTCTTTTTTCCTTTTCCTTTTTCTTTTTTTTTTTTTTTCTTTTTAGTCCTGGATTCCATAATCAATTTACTTAGGTAGATTCATGGTCCAGAGTTTCGTTAGATCTACTCTATGCACTTATAGGCTGGATAAATTTGGAGGCTAGGTGACAAGGCTACACAGCCAACACATGGGAACAGCACTGGTTTTCCAGTACTCTGCTAAACTATGCAGCCTCATTCTCCACATATTGGTGACAAATAATTTTGCATCCCTGGTTAAATGGCTACTAATGTAATGAAAGGAGCACTCTAATTTTGTAATGATGGATTATATTCATGCCCTGCAAGGGGATTTAACAACAGAGAATCAGCAAATGATACTGTTTCCTCATCCGTTCTTGTCCTGCAGAGAAATATGCCTGAGTGGGCCAATTGAAGGCAGGCACCATAGAAAATGATAGCAAAGCAGGACCCTGCCCTCTTCACACTCACATAATTGTAAGAAAGTTGGAAAGAGAGGCAGGGAATATCAACTCTTCTAGGTTATAACAGAAGTTTCTTGGTTGAAGAAATAAATAGCCTTGTTAGAAAGAGACGCCAGAGTCTAGCTGCTGGAATCAGCCTCTTCTGTCTCAGAGCTGACTCAGTCCCGTGAACCTAGCTTCTTGAAAAAGGTCCTGAGAAAGGAACAAAATAAACATCAGGACCATCAGAATGTATCTTTCTTTACCTGTGTAGGGTTGGGTAGGCATCAGATCAATTTGCATGTGAAAATACAAAGACTCTGGAAAAGTTAGTCTTTGAGTCCAAAAATAAAGTAAATTTCATATTATTACTTGGAATGGGTGGATTCCAGGGAAGTTTTTTTTTTCTTTTTTAATTCATTGTTTTTCTTTGTACTTCCTATGGGCCTTATTTCTCATAGAATGTTAGAACTGGAAGGATCTTTAGAAATCATAGTGTTAAGTCCCTTTGAGGCTAAGAGAGGTGAACAGGTGTTTCAAAGGATGTAAATCGAGTGACCACTATTGATTGTCTAAATCATTACAACTTTGAGACTGCTGAAGAGAGTTACTACTCTGAGAGAATAGGCCTAGAGGGAGATAGCACAGTGAAATGGAGCCATGTGGTAACTCCAGACATAAATATAATTAATAATTATGTTTTTGCATTTGGCTTTCAGACAGTTGTCTGGTACACCCCCTTCATGACTATGCGGGAGAGTCTGTGGCTGGGTGTGCCTATTGTGTTGGTAGAATGGAGAATGGTATTACCTGAGTCAGTGTCACCTGGACACTAGCATTTGACATATGACTTTGCAGATTTGAGAATAGGGTGAAAAACTGATGAGTTGTTTTCCATTTATAAACTAGTGGAAATGCAGAAGCACCCAGTTATGCAGGTGTCACCCACAGTACAGTATACACTCGGGCCGCCTCCTTAGCCAGGAAAGCAGGGGTGGGGGCAGTAGACACATTCCAGATTCTGTTTACTGCTCAGAGGGAAAGAGGACCCAACCCACTTCCAGATTCTCCTTGGCTCAGCATCTGGAGGACTAAGCTCACTCCTTGGCAAGCTGTTATTATAGACTGCTGTGTGAAAATAAAGCTGGCAGGGATGACTAGAGACAGGTAGGAAGTGACATGGAATAAGACAAACATTTTACCAGTGTGAAACCAAACAAGAACTTAATGGGCACAGAACATGTTAATCCTAAGGACTACTTTTATTTCATTTTCTGGCAAAATGGAATCCTAATGAAACTACATTTTTAGACTAAGTTTACTGACCACAAAATGCCATGGAAGCTGAGATTTCATTTCATGGTTAAATTAACAGTTATCTTCAGCAAATGAAGGAAAAGCCCATGAGACAAGAGTGAGAATGTGGTAAATATCAACATTAAAAACAATTAATAAATTTCATGGAGCACCTGGCTGGCTCAGTCGAAAGAGCATGTGACTCTTGATCTTGGGGTCATAAGTTTGAGCCCCACATTGGGTGTAGATATTACTAAAAAATAATTAAAAAATTAATATATTTCTGGTGTCATATATAAGAGAGGCTATCATTTAGAGCCAATAAATCATTATAAAAGCAGTGATAGCTTAATGTTTATTTTGAAAGTGCACATAAAATGTCAAATCTCAGTGAGACCAGTTTATAAGTAGATTATAGAATTCACTTATTTTATTATATTATTAGCTGATTAAATACTAATTTAGTGAACCTAGATCCCATCCATGATGTCTCTCCCTGGTCACCTATTATAGCCATCTGGCTACCAAACAGTGTTACTTCCAGCTCTGGAATCCATTTCCAATTTACCATATATGTCGACTTTAATACACTCCTTAAAATTGCATAATTGGTGCCTTTACTTAGCACCTACTGTACTAGGTATTGTGTATTATAGAAAAATAATACACAAAACTTTTGCATCTGTGACAAAAAAAAAAACGGGATCCAGATATCCTCAAATTAAAAACAGGTTCAACATATTGAGTACAACACCTGGAGTCTTTTATTTTACAAGGGAATTACAAAATAGGACTATTTGGGTCAACTTATACTGTAATATAATGTTTCTTGAATGTCACTCACGATTATTTCATATTTCAGAAATAATTTTTCATATCCATGCACTTCTTATACTACTAGTTTCTTTGTTATTTTTGAATAAAATCAATTCTATAATGAAATTAGTTTACTTAGAAGGAAACTTTGCTTTACTTCTGTAAATGGAAGAACAGAGTAATTTTAATAAAAGTAAGTGAACCATAAAAATACATGACTATTGAAATAAAACTGTTCACCAGTAAGTACCTAAAATTGTCTTGTATATTCCCAGTGGTCCTCACAGCATGCTTTGGTAACTATAGCTTACCTACCGTCTTAGAAATGCAGAGCAGGCAGGCATCAGGAGACTCACTGATTTAGAATGTGTAGGAAACTGCTACAATAAGGGTGGGAATGATCACAGGCATACCTTTCCCCCAATTTTCTTTCACTACTGCATTTTGTTCTTACAGAACAACTGCCTTCTCTAAAGCTTATTAATTTCCTTGAGCTCCCCCAGAACCAAAAACATTTGCAAGAACAAAATCTGCACAGCTTCCTGAGAAATTTATCTGCCATTATGTAACATTAGACAAGCAGAAAAAGCACCTGCAGTCCTGTGGGGTCAACTCTCAGAAATCTTAATATCTAACCACAAAAGCTTTGCTATTTCTAGCTTTTCAATTTTCACTTGTTAATGTGTCTACAACTACTATAGCATAAATGGAAGCATTGCTTATTTTCTCTAAATTAAAGAAGTAAGAAATTTGCTGGACTTGTCATATCAAAACATCCCCTGGCCCCCAATGTGCTTACATTGCAAACAGAGAGAAATCAGGGTCAGATAATCTGGGTTCTAGCCCTCACAATGCATGGTCTGAAGAAAGGATTTGATTTCACTGAATCTTAGCTTCTCTCTCTCTCTCTCTCTCTCTCTCTCTGTCTCACTCTGTGTGTGTGTGTGTACACACACACACACACACACACACACACACACATACATATATATGGAAAAATTATTCTTTCTCTCAGTGTATATTTTTTGTCAGGCTTTACAGAATCTTCATGAACAGATGGGAGAATGATATATATGCTTTAAATATTCATTGACAGACTTTAATTTACAGTTATTGCATTTAAGATGCTGTTCTAGATGCTAGCGATAAACAGCTAAGCAGAATGTGGTCCCTACTTTCAAAAAACTTATAATGAAGAAACACCCAAAGGAACTTATAATATAATGTATAAACACCCAGAGAAACAAAACACTATAGTAAAAAGTAATGTTTTATCCTATAAAGACTAATTTTTTTCAATCTATCATTATATCTATTATTGCTAAATAGTTTTATTGGGCTATTCCTATGAAATCTATTTGTCAGGATGAATACGCTGTCGCAAAATTAAAGTGTTAAGGAAATTCAGAAAAAAATCAAAACTGCACTTAAGCAAATATAACTTTGCAAGGATCCTTTGAGGTTAAGCATCCAGACTCTTGATTTTGGCACAGGTCATGATCTCATAACTTGGGAATTCAAACTCCACGTTGGGCTCTGTGCTGACAGTGGGGAACCTGCGTGGGATTCTTTCTCTCCCTTTCTCTCTGCCCCTCCCTGCCTCTCCCTTTCTCTATCTCAAAATAAATAAACTTAAAAAAATTAAAAATTAAAGAAAAAGAAAGGATCCTTTGACAAGGATCCCAGTTTAAGGCATCTGCTGATATCATCCAGTCCTGGAAAAGTATAGCCTGGACAGGCTGTCCAGTGTCTCCAGAGCAGAAAGAGTCCTATTTGCTTAGACACAGAGAGATGTGCAGAGACAGTCAAAAGAATCCAATGAGACTTTGTGTTCTGAGGCTGACAAAGTTTTGCATGGGAGGATTACTTTTGGCTCTTAATCAGCGATCACTTTATCTTCCTTCTCCACATATTCTCTCTTATTCTAAATTCGTTTCTTTAAATAATAGTCTCTCAATAGCAGTAAGAGGAAATTTGATGTCAGACATTTCTTATATTTATAACCCTATTCTCTGAATTAAGGTCTCCTCATCTGAAGAAATAAGTGGATTGTGTGTACTTTGACAGATTATGATAAACATGAAACCAGCACATTGACAAAGTGCTTAGAACTCAGCACAGTGTTAAGTACATAGTAGATATTGAGTAAGTATCAGTTCTTTCCCCAGAGCCAATGTTAAAGATTACTTTGTGTTTTTCAAAAATTGTGGCTCTCTTGGTCTTCAGGCATTTATAACACCTATTTATAACACTATACTTATTCCTGTTGTATGTATTATTGTTAGTTCATCATTCAAAAACGTTGACTGATATGTGCATGAGCTAGCCACAGGATTCAACTCTGAATTTAGAGATTAATGAAACAGAGTCCTGCCTTAGGGAGCTTGCAGTCAAACACGAGAGACCTACAGCTCAACAAATGGTTTTCATACAACTTGGTAAGTGCTATCTATGATGGAGACATATGCAAAGTATGGTAGGGCTCAGAGGAAGGAGTGCTGAAATTTGGTGATAGGCAGGGATGTTACAAAGAGGAAATGGATGAATGGTTATTGTTTCAGTCACTGAAGGAAGGACTAGAATGTGATCCAAGAAAACCTGGACAAATCTTATTTTGGGTTTCATTTTTGCGAGATCACTCTAATAATAGGGGCCTTGATTCAGTGGTCCTATGGAAGATTAAACTACAGCTGGGACACAATCACTCCTTTTATAGTCTAGAAGAAATAAATTCTTGTTATGGAAGTCAGCAAATTTATGTATTTTTAGAGGTGCTTAGGTTATCAATTAGATAAATAAAAAGGATGCTGTGATTGTCAGCCCTTAGGTTATCAAGGATGAACAAAAAGGATGCTTGAGCAAATATGCCCAAAGTAGCAAATATTACCAATTAATACTTTTTCGTATTGATCATTCAGTTACTTTCAGTAAACTTAGATCATGCCACTCATGCCAGGCAGTGGGGATAGAGCAGTGGACAAGGCAAAGGGTCTCATTACTTAAAGGGAGATGGGAAAAACACATATTCTAATGATGTTGGTGTAACTTGGTAAGTGATAGTAAATCTCATTCATTAAACATATATTGAACATTTGAGCCATGATATAGGACTACATAGAGTGAGGTAGCAGCACACAGATATACTTGGCCTAGGCTGAGAATTCATGGAAAGCTTCTTGGAGAAGGTAACATCTAAATTGTACCAGAGGAATCTCAGGTGATATTCCAGGCAATGAGAATATTTCCGGCAGTAAAAAAAGAGTAAGCAATGTCACAGAGGACTGCAAAACAACATGGTGCTGGTGAGGAATAGCCAACAGTTCATTCCAGAATTACTAGAACATTACATATAAGGAAGAACTGGGAGGTGATGAAGATGGCAAAGCCTATATGACAAAGAACTCTATCAACTTTCTGGACCCCTTAAAAATACTGGCATTTTTTTTATGGAGATTAGAATTTTCTGTCTTCAGTAGTGTCTTGATGAAGATTTTCTTTTAACTCCTAGTAATTAGTAATTACCACCTGGAGTATAATATTTATATGTTAGTTATCCATCCATTTGTTCACTAAGTATTCATTGATTTCCTACAATGCCCAATCATTATTACAGATTCTGACAATAAAGTCATGAATAAAATGCATTCAATCATACCCTCATAAAACATACTGTCTAGAGAAGGAGATAAATATCAAATAGACAATTACAAACTAACAGTTATGGGAGATACTGTGAAGAGGAAGTATGGGGTACTGGGAAGCCAGTAACTTTAGGGCCCAATATGAGCAGAGTGCCAGAGAAGGTCTCTTAAGGAAAGGTTATTTCAGTGGAGACCTGAAAATGTGTAAGATTTCAAAAGGTGAAGATGCAGTCAGAGTGAAGGGATGCCCCACACAAAGGGATGGCATGTGTTTAGGCTTTGTAATAGGTTAGTAACTCAATACTCTTATTTAAGAGAGAGATAGATACCTAGTAGAGATGAGTAGAACTGAGCAGTCAAGAAAATGGTCAGAGATGGATGGGGAGACATAGGTTGTTACCAGCGCATGTAAGGCCTCGTAGGTTATCTTAAGAATTTGAACTATCTCCTAAGAGGGTTTAAGTTAGGATTTGCATTTTCAAAAGGTCACGCTGGCTACCAAGTGAACAAAGAGTTGGAATAGCTGCTGAAAGATCAGATGTGTGGTTAGAGTAGAAAGCTTTGATGTTGGCCAAGATGGGGTCTGTGACTGCAGGGATGGAGAACACTGGAGATGCTAAATCACAGGGTAACTGCAGCTCAGAACCTCAGAGATACAGGCAAAGGATGCTCTATACTGAACAGTTGATTGTTACCTAGTTGCTTGAATTTTCAGATACTTCCCACATCTTTTTTAGAATTCATGTATCTTATTGACCCTTTCAACAGTAACAGCCATTTGATTGGAGAGATCAGCAAGAAAAAAGCAAGGAGCAACAGGGACTCTCATTCAGTGCTGGTGGGAATGCAAAATGGTACAGCCACTTTGGAAGGCAGTTCAGCAGTTTCTTACAAAGCTAAAAATACTCTTACCATATAATCCAGCAGTCACGCTTCTTGGTATTTACCCAAATGAATTGAAAACTTATGTTCACACAAAACCCTGCACACAGATGTTTACAGAAGCTTTAGTCATAATTTCCAAAACTTGGAGACAACCAAGAGGCCCTTCAGTGGGTGAGTGGAAAAACAAACTGGGGTGCATCTACACATAAAATATTATTTAGCAATGAAAAGAAATGAGCTATCAAACTATGAGAAGACATGGAGAAACCTTGAAAGCATATTGCTAAACAAAAGAAATTAATCTGAAAAGCCTACATCCTATATGATTCCAACTATATGGCATTCTGAAAAAGGCAAATCTATGGAAACAGTAGAAACATCAGTGATTGCCAGCAGTTTCAGGGACATGGGATAAATGGGCAGAGCACAGGATTTTTAGGGCAGTGAAACTATTCTGCACAGTACTATCCCAGTGTACTATCCCAGTGTACTATCCCATTTGTCAAAACCCACAGAATGTACAACACAAAGAGTGAAGTCTAATATAATCTGTGAACTTTAGTCAGTAATAATTTATCAATATTGGTTTATCAATTATAACAAATATGCCACACTGATGCAATATGCTAACAATAGTGGATCCTGGGAATGGGGTGAGGGAGTATATAAGAACTCTGTACAGGAAACTTCTAAGATACTTCAGGTGTGTTTCCAGACTACAGTAATAAAACAAATACTGCAATAAAGTGAATATAACAATAAAGTGAGTCAAATGAAGGGTTTACCAGTGCATACAAAAGTTATGTTTACACTATCCTGTAGTCTGTTAAGTGTGCAAGAACATTGTGTTTAAAATGTACATACCTTAATTAAAAAAATACTTTACTGTTAAAAATTCTAACCATTATCTGAGCTTTCAGCGAGTTATAATCTTTTTGCTACTGTAGGGTCTTGCTTCAATGTTGATAGCTGCTGATTGATCAGGGTGGTAGTTGCTGAGCATCGGGTGGTTGTGGCAATTTCTTAACATAAGACAACAATAAAGTTTGCTGCATTGATTGACTCTTTCTTTCACAGATGATTTCTCTATAGCATGTGGTGGTGTTTGATAGCATTTTCCTGCAGTAAAACTTTCAAAATTGGGAGTCAATCCTCTCAAAACCTGCCACTGATTCATTAACTAAGTTTATATAACATTCTAAATTTTGTGTTGCCATTTCAACAATCTTCATAGCATCTTCACCAGTAGATTCCATCTCAAGAAACCACTTTCTTGGCTCATCCATACAAAGCTCCTCCTCCTCATCCATTCAAGTTTTATCATAAAATTACAGCAATTCAGTTCCATCTTCAGGCTCCACTTGTAATTCTCGTTCTCTTGCTCTTTCCACCACATCTGCAGTTACTCCCTGCACTGAAGTCTTGAACCCCTCAAATTCATCCATGAGGATTGGATCCACTTCTTCCAAAGTCCTGTTCGTGTTGATATTTTGACCTCTTCCCATTAATCACAAATATTCTTCTTTCTGTCTAGAATGGTGAATCCTTTCCATAAAGTTTGCAATTTACTGTACCTGGATCCATTAAAGTAATCAATATCTATGGCAGCTATAGCCTTACAAAATATACTTCTTAAATAGTAAGACTTAAAAGTTGAAATTTCTTCTTGATCCATAGACTGCAGAATGGATGTTGTGTTAGCAGACATGAAAACAACATTAATTGTGTACATCTCCCTGAGAGTTGTTGGTGACCTGGTGCATTGTCAATGAGCAGTAATGTTCTGAAAAGAATATTCTTCCAGAGCAGTAAGTCTCAACAGTGGACTTAAAATATTCATTAAACCATGTTGTAAGCAGATGTGCTACCATCCAGGGTTTTTTTTTCTCCCATTTTTAGAGCACAGGCAGTGTAGATTTAGCGTAATTCTTAAGGGATTTTCAGGATGGTACATATCATTGGTGTTAAACTCATCAGTTGTATTAGCCCTTAACAACAGAGTCAGCCTGTCCTGTCCTGTGAAGCTCTGAAGCCAAGTACTGACTTCTCTCTGGCTATGAAAGTCCTAGAAGGTATCTTCTTCCAATAGAAGACTGTTTCATCTACCCTAAAAATCTGTACTTTAGTGTAGCCACCTTCATTATCTTAGCTGGATCATCTGGATAACTTGCTGCAGCTTCTACATCAGCACTTACTGCTTCATCTTGAACTTTCATGTTATGGAGATGGCTTCTTTCCTTAAACCTCATGAACCAACCTCTGCTAGCTTCAAACTTTTCTTCTGCAACTACTTCACCTCTCTGAGACTTTATAGAATTGAAGAAGGGTCCTCCTCTGGATTAGGCTTTCGCTTAAGACAATGTTGTAGCTGGTTTGATCTTCTTTCCAGATGACCAAAACTTTCTCCATACCCACAATAAGGCTGTTTCCCTTTCTTGGCATGTGTATGTTCACTGGAGTAGCAATTTTAATTTCTTTCTGGCCTAGTTTTCAGCCAATCTTGACTTTCAACATGCCTTCCTCACTATGCTTAATCATATCTAGCTTTATATTTCAAGTGAGAAGTGTGTGACTCTTCCTTTCTCTTAAACACTGAGAGGTCATTGTAGAATTATTAATTGGATTAATTTCAAAATTGTTGTGTTTGAGGAATTAGGGAGGCCCAATAAGAGGGACGGCTAGAACAAACACATTTATCAGTTGAATTTTCTATCTTTTATGGGCACAGTTTGTGGCACCCCAAAACAGATACAATAGTAACATAAAAGGTCACTGATCACAGATTACCATAACACATCTGAAATATTATGAGAATTTCCAAAATGTGACACAAAGACATGAAGTGAGCAAATTCTGTTGGAAAAATGGTGCCAATAGACTTGTTGGATGCAGGGTTGCCACAACTTTTAATTTGTAAAAAACTGCAATTTCTACAAAGTGCAATAAAGCCATGTGTAATAAAATGAGGTATCCCTGTTCTTTCTGATAAAGTTTTCTGTAAACCTAAAACTGCTCTAAACTGATAAAGTCTATTAATTATAAGAATAATTAAATCATTCCATAGCCATTAATTACTAGAAAGTCCAAATTAAACAGACTGTTTTGTCATATAGCACACAATGGGAAATTTCTGGCTTTTTGCCAGGACATCTCCTTTGTCTTAGTGTAGAGAGAATTTTTTTTCTTTTTTTCTTTTTTTTTTTTTTTTTTTTTGTATCAGTGCCTCCCAACAAATGTGAGAGATTCAGGAAATAGAAGCAGCTTCACTGAGAGTTCTTCATGTTATGGTCTCTGAAAAGTACAAAAGCCACCACAAAGTGATTCCCCCCATTTCTGGGTTTTCTCTCTGCTCAATGCTTAGAGATATGTCCAAACAATAGTCACAGCAAGGCCCTGGAGTAGGCTGGAGTGTGTCAGAAGCTCAGCACACTCCCCAATAAGCCACAAATGGCTGGAATTATATTGCATGATGTCATCAGGGTATCTCTGCAGTGATACCAACTCAAATTAACACAATTTGTTAATAGTGTTCTGTTTTTCCACCCTCCCCCTCTCCCCAAGAGGTCAAAACCAAGTATAATGCCAAGTATACTTATAGGCTAAATGTGTGGGTGTTGTTAGTGATTCTCAATAATGCCATGTAATTTTTACTAAATGTGGACCAAAAGAATGTTCAGTTATTGAATGTTTTCTTCTCATTGGCTTTGCTAATTAATTTGAAAATGTGAATTGACCCAATACTCAGTGACAGGCCATGTGTTCAGCTTGTGATAATTAGATATCACTAGTCATTCAGTCACACCTTACATCCCCAGTCTGTTTTTCTGGGGAGATATTAGGAAGCAATGAGGTATGTCTTCATAAAAGTGAACAGTCTTTCAAATTTGTATCCAGTATTGTGGAGAACAAAAGCTGCCTTTTCCTTTGTCAATTTCTTTTCACATATTTGAAGATCTTGGTTTAATAGGACATTCTTATCTATATTAACCTCAGAAGCATAAAAATTTCATTATAGAGAGAGACTTCATAGATATATATTTTGCACTCATTTCCAACAAACTATCAGTTACTTAAATGGCGCAAAATCAAGGTGTGGCTGTGCATTTATAACAGTGTGATTCTGGAGAGGTTTATTGTTTGGAATAATTACTGATACCTACCTTAAAAGTATAAGTATGCATGATTAATGCCACTTATAATGAAAGATAATGCTACGAACAGTAACTTTCATTCTTTTTTAATGTTTATTCATTTTTGAAAGACAGAGAGAGAGCACAGGCAGGTGTGGGGTGGTGAGAGAGGGTGACACAGAATCTGAAGCAGGCTCCAGGCTCTGAGCTGTCAGCACAGAGCCTGTGCGGGGCTCAAACTCATGAACCGTGAGATCATGACCTGAGCTGAAGTTGGACACTTAACCGACTGAGCCACCCAGCCACCCCTACAAACACTAACTTTAAAGTATGTTTTACTGTTGCTAACATGGAGTAAACATGCTTATCTAAATTCAGAAGAAAGGTCCTACTTTTAAAGTCCCTAGTTCTATATTCCTCAGTTAATAAAATCAAGAAAATATGAAGCAGTAAATTCTCTTTTTTTTCATGTTTTAATGTTTGTTTATTTTGAGAGAGAGAGAAAGTGCGCACATGAGCAGGGGAGGGGCAGAGAGAAACAGAGACACAGAATCTGAAGCAGGCTCCTCACTCTCAATGCAAAGCCCAATGTAGGGCTTGAACCTGAAATCATGACCTGAGCTGAAATGAAGAGTCAGACGCTTAACTGACTGAGCCACCCAGGCTCCCTAAAGCAGTACATTCATATATTCAGATTCCTAAATGTTGCTGAGGTGGCTGTAATGATCAGATACAGCCTCTTCTGTGGACTTCTCAGCCCCATATTCCCACAAAAATATTCAATTTATGGAAAGAGGGGAAAGTTGTTGCTCTTTGAATGATGAAAATAGTATTATAGGTAACCATTACTGAGAGTGTTTCTGTGTCATAGGCATGATGATCAATGTTTTACATGTATTCTCTCATTTAGCCTTTCCAACAATCCTATGTTAAGGTTCTATTATTACCGAATTTATAGCTGAAGGGAATAAGCTTCAAAAAGGTTAAGAAATGTGCTTAAGATCACCTAAGTGATAAAGTGGTGATGCCAGGATTTGAACCCATATATCCAAATACTACATTATGGCTACCCTACATTAACTATGTGTACTTGTTTCTACTTACAGAAAAACATGTTGGAGGTTTGTAGACATTACTGAACACTTGTCGCTGTCAATAGGGACTGATTTTGAGCTAAGTAGTATAAGCTGAACAGGGACCTTCCACACCCCACTCCACACACATGGATGAATCTGACTCCATAGAAATGGTCTGAGTCCACTGCATGAGTCTGAGTCCATAGAAATGATCTTTGGGGAGGGTGCATAATACTTTCAGAGCTTAAACAGAAAGGTGCTCTCCAATGTTCCTTTTAAATCTTTCTACAGTGTGTTGACTTAATTTTGGATAAGCTGGGTAATTATTCACATTACAGAGAAAAGAATGCCTATGGTCTTCAGTAGCAGATAGTCTGTTTTTTTTTAAGTAAAAATATGAAATATCTGAATAAACAACAGATCACGATAGCTTCATATTGCCTGAAGAAAAAAGAGACAGCAAATACTCCAAAACAAAAGTAATCTTTTGTTATTGCTCCCAATCTATTGCCCAGACTATCAGTAAACTACCTCAGTTAGTCACCTCATTATCTCTCAGTCCATTATCCTGGTGGACTTCAGGGAAGAAGCTCTACCATAGTGTAGCGTGGTGCTCTAAAAGGGGCTTTGTTGGAATTGTACCCTGTCTAGGATGAGTATCTAGTTATACTTGCAGTATGTTTCAAGCTAAAACTGTTTTGGCTATAATTTGTGGTTTAAAATATTATAGCCTTCATCCAGTTGATTGTATGAGAGGCAGGGTCCTAAGCAACTTTTAAGGTAGATGGCAGGTTTGCAGAAAAATGCTCATTCAAATACCTTGTGCCAGAGGCTGAGAGTAGCCTCTTAGTAAATTATTCATATTTTATGAAAGGATGCTCACCCCTTCCCTTCACCTAATTGTCTTCTAGGAACAGTTAAGATTCTGTTATATCTTACTCATCAGTCAATATAAAAGACTCCCACTCCAAGCTCTCTCTAGAGTATTAGCTTGAGTTCACTGCCACTCATTGGTTAGATATTTGAGGAAAAGTCTTAGATTTTGCATAGTATAGTTATTCCATCCACAGAAGAACACACCTTCTGTGCATGCCTCTATAATTTTTCACATTCCATTCATTTATCCAACAAATATTGATTGGATGCCTCCTGGACACCAGGGCCTCTTTTAGGCTCTAGGGATACAGCAGTGAACAAAACAGACACATATCTCTGTCTTCATGGAGCTTACATTCTAGTATGGAGAGAATAGCAATAAAGAGATAAATAAAGTGTCTACCATGTTAGGTAGTAGTATTAAGAGAGTGTAGGACAAGGGCTAGAGGATAAGTCCATTTTAGACGGCCTGGCCAGGCATGCTTCACCAGGTAGTGGCATTGGAATAACTACTGGAAGCAGATGAGGAATTCAGTCAAATGTCTCCTTCTCACTGAGGTCTCTTACAGAGTCTTTGCATTATTTGAGAAAAGGAGTCATGTGCATGTTCATTTGTAAATGCATGTATCCTATGAGTTAAGCTTTTAGAGTATAATAGTGAATTCAACTTATGCTCCCCCTCACATCATAATAGGGAAAACAGTCATAAATAAATTATTTCAATGCAGTAAAATATGTAGGTATAGAGACATAAAAAGCAAAATGAAAACTAGGAAGATAGAGAAGTGAGCTGAACCTAAAGAGAATACAGGGAGGCTTTAGGAAAGAGGTGATATTTGAACAGAGGATTAAAAGATGATAATGGCTAATAATAACAGCTAACCTTTTCCTTTTTGTCAAGAAAATTTTAACAAAACATGTTTTCGCATCTCCGTTTTGCAAATTACATAACTAGTAAGTGAATACATTTCTACTGTAAAACTTTCAAACAGAAATGCATAGAGGGGATGTGAAAGTTACACACCCACTCTTCCACTTCCGCTGGCCCTATAGCCTGGACCTAACCACTCCATTACTCAACAAATATGTGTGGAAGGCTTATGTTTTCATAAGCACTGTGTTAGGTACGTTAAATATAAGGATTAAGACAACATGAACCTTGTCCTCAAAAAGGTTGCCCTCCAGCAATTTCAGGTAAACAGAACCACAATGGACAGGCATTAACATATGAAGACATATGTCATGTCACCTTCAAATGGTTTGGTAAAACCAGAAAGCAGAGAGTTTTAGGGATTAGGCCTTGAAAGATTACAAATCTTTCTGGGAAGATAAATCTTTTATGGATAGATAGTCAATGTCTAGATTATAAAAATCTGGGTCAGTAACCAAGGCATTTGGATTTAAAATATTTTCTGTGAGAAGCCTTTAGAAATTATTTAAAAAGTGATATTTTTGTATGTTCATAGCTCTTTTGCCTAAATAAGAGCCTTTTCAATATTTTGATGAATTCCTTATAATCTTTCTAATGCATTAATAGATTTTATTTTAATTTTGCACATAATTATCCTTCTAATTATAGTTATTATAGAAAGTATGGAAAACACAGAGAAGTAATGGGTAGAACATAAAACACATCTGTAATTCTAACACCTAGAGAAAAATGTTAACATTTTGATGCATTTCTTTCACTTTCCTAAATATGTGTATATATTTCCTTAGTGTGTGTTATATATACCTACTGCTGTGCCATAGACATTTTTCCATGCCTTTAAAATATTTTTCAGAAACACAATTTAATGGCTAGAGAAGAATATTCCGTTGTAAGGAAAGATCTATTTTATTTAGTTAGCTAATGTAGCATAGTGTTCAAAAACAAGGGCTGAGGATTCAAACGGAAGTAGGCTGAGTCTTTGCCCTGAACTTGTCCGCTGGATGTTTCAAGGAACTCAGTCTCTATCAACCTCAGGTTCTTCATCCATAAAATGGGGATTGAAAATGGATTTAGTTTATAAAGTTGTTACAAAGATTGAATCAGTTGTGGAAATTTTTCCAAAGCATAGTGCCTGGAAATATTAAACACTCAATAAATAAATGTTAGCACTCAATAAATAAATGTTAGCCACTGTACTCATTAAAAATATTAACAAATGTAATATTATATCTAATACTTAGTAAAACATTAACTATTTTTCTGATGTTTCAATGTTTATAAAGCAATTTTAACATACACAAAGACTAACAGATTTTTTTAGTTATATACTATATACTATATATACTATATACTATATATACTAATACTGGTTTTCTGTGATAAATAACTGATTCCTTATTTATTTTTTTAAATTTTTAACATGTATTTATTTTTGAGAGAGAGAGAGAGAGAGAGAGAGAGAGAGAGCAAGCAGGGTGTGGGGGAGGGCAGAGTGAGAGGAAGACACAGAATCCGAAGCAGGCTCCAGTCTCTGAGCTGTCAGCACGGAGCCTGACATGGGGCTTGAACTCATGGGTTGTGAGATCATGAATGACCTGAGCCAAAATTGGTTGCTTAATGGACTGGGCCACCCAGGTGCCCCAAGAACTGATCCCCATTTAAATGGCTCAGTCTACAGAGGACCTTTTTGTACTGACTTTTCTTTCCTTTAAAGAAAGGAAGCAGTTGCGTTATGTAGCTTTGCTATTAAGTCACAGACATACATGATGATTTGCTAATTTTCTAAATAGGAAGGATAAAAAAATACAGGCAAGTGGGCTGGCTTAGTGTCCATTAGTAGTACAAGTCAAACCAAGTTAGCCAAACCTGAACAGCCTTGGGAATCTACCTCTTGCCTAAACCCAGGGTTTAGGCTTATGTTGACCCACGTTGCCCATGACTTTCCAGACCAAACTTCTTCCTTACCAACAGCTCCCATGCCTTTTGTCCTAGGATTCCCTCTCAGAGTAATGCTCTGCTGGCACAAACACATACCTCTTTTTTTTCCATTTTTGCAGGACACTTTTAGAATAATACACAATCATATAATTCCAAAGCTGGAAGGAATTGTAGTATGCATCTAATTCAGTGTTACCTAAACGTGGCTGTGAATCAGAGTGATCTAACACCGTTGATAAAACAGAAATTCTTAGACCCAACCCCAGCTACTTTAATTCTGTATTTTTAATGAGCTCTATAGGTTATTTTCATATATAACCAGGTTTAGAAGATGCTGATTTGGTTCATCTACCCACCTAAAATAAAACTGAGAGGTAACTAAGGCAGGAATTATATCCTTTCTCCACTGTCTCCCTGATCCCTAATGCTGCATACCCAAAGCAAAAGCCCAGAGTTGGCACTTAGTAAATACCTGATGAAGTGAAAATGAAATCACAGTGTATCCTCAGCATTATTTTTTTTGTGTGTATGTATGTTTACTCATCCTTGTTCCAAAGTGGATTTAAGGCAGCTTACAAATATTCATGTAAAATCTCTCTCCATTCTGAATCAGGAGAGGATTCAATTGTAGAATAATCCAGGAAGGATCAACAGCAATGTCTGCTTCCTAGATAAATTCTAACTCTAAATTAGTAACATTCACCTTACTGATAATTGCATAGGTTTTTTTTTTTCTTTAATGAAAAAATGTCATCATGGAGAGGTATTGCAATATAGTTGACAAATCCTGTGTCTTGTAGTCAGATAAAACTATATTCAGATCTTACTAGGCACCATGTTTAGCCCATAACAGCTCTGCAGTCCTGGGAAATACACTTTAACTGCTCTTTACTACCATTTTATCACTGATAAGATTTCATTCAATTCATTTTGCTTCACAAGGATTTATTGAGCATCTAGTATATGACGGGTGCTATTTTAAGCATTTGGGGAACCAGACAGACAACTACAGCCGTCATGATACTTTTACTTTATAAGGCACAATGATGCCTATTTCAGAGGATTGTTATGAAGGTGAAAATGTACATAAAGGCTCCATATATTTACCCACATTCCATGAGTGTTCGTTCTCTTTGCCGCCTTTGATTCCTTTTAAGTGGTACACACACCCCAAAATACCATTGGAAATATAATTCTCCCAAATGGCCCTTTTTCTTCTAATTTGGCAGAAAAATTAGTAAGAGGGTGGGATTCAAAAAAAGACCCTTAAAAGACAGCCTCTTTAACAAATGGTGCTGGGAGAACTGGACAGCAACATGCAGAAGGTTGAAACTAGACCACTTTCTCACACCATTTACAAAAATAAACTCAAAATGGATAAAGGACCTAAATGTGAGACAGGAAACCATCAGAACCTTAGAGGAGAAAGCAGGAAAAGACCTCTCTGACCTCAGCCGTAGCAATCTCTTACTGGACACATCCCCAAAGGCAAGGGAATTAAAAGCAAAAGTGAATTACTGGGACCTTATGAAGATAAAAAGCTTCTGCACAGCAAAGGAAACAACCAACAAAACTAAAAGGCAACCAACGGAATGGGAAAAGATATTTGCAAATGACATATCGGACAAAGGGCTAGTATCTAAAATCTATAAAGAGCTCACCAAACTCCACACCCGAAAAACAAATAACCCAGTGAAGAAATGGGCAGAAAACATGAATAGACACTTCTCTAAAGAAGACATCCAGATGGCCAACAGGCACATGAAAAGATGTTCAGCGTCGCTCCTTATCAGGGAAATACAAATCAAAACCACACTCAGGTATCACCTCACGCCAGTCAGAGTGGCCAAAATGAACAAATCAGGAGACTATAGATGCTGGAGAGGATGTGGAGAAACGGGAACCCTCTTGCACTGTTGGTGGGAATGCAAATTGGTGCAGCCGCTCTGGAAAGCAGTGTGGAGGTTCCTCAGAAAATTAAAAATAGACCTACCCTATGACCCAGCAATAGCACTGCTAGGAATCTACCCAAGGGATACAGGAGTACTGATGCATAGGGGCACTTGTACCCCAATGTTCATAGCAGCACTCTCAACAATAGCCAAATTATGGAAAGAGCCTAAATGTCCATCAACTGATGAATGGATAAAGAAATTGTGGTTTATATACACAATGGAATACTACGTGGCAATGAGAAAAAATGAAATATGGCCTTTTGTAGCAACGTGGATGGAACTGGAGAGTGTGATGCTAAGTGAAATAAGCCATACAGAGAAAGACAGATACCATATGGTTTCACTCTTATGTGGATCCTGAGAAACTTAACAGGAACCCATGGGGGAGGGGAAGGGGAAAAAAAAAAAAAAAAAGGACGTTAGAGTGGGAGAGAGCCAAAGCATAAGAGACTGTTAAAAACTGAGAACAAACTGAGGGTTGATGGGGGGTGGGAGGGAGGGGCGGGTGTGTGATGGGTATTGAGGAGGGCACCTTTTGGGATGAGCACTGGGTGTTGTATGGAAACCAATTTGTCAATAAACTTCATATAAAAAAAAAAAAACAAAAACAAAAAAAGACCCTTAACCTGTATTCAGGTTCTTTCTTCCATGCAGAATTAGTGGAATTTACAGTCTCATTTATGACTGGTGCCAGGGAGCAGCAGGTAGTCACATCCTTACAGAGTTCTAGATGCAGCTGTACCATATATACATGCTGTAATGGACATCAACAGGAAACATGCATCCGACTCATTCTTGTGTACATGAAACTCCATTTCACAGATTACTTAAGAACTTTATGAAGTAAGTGTAGAGGCACTTGCAAGCAGCAGAGGCAAAGCGATTGCCATCTAGGTGTGACCAAGCTGCAACTATGTCTTGAAGAAGGGACCATAATGACTTCTAAAACTGCCAGACTCTTCAGTGGTATATGGCTGGACCTGTAAGCAGCAAGAGATGATCTAGATTCCCATCACTGTTTCCCAGAATGTCTCCATTAAAATAATTTTCCTCCTTTTTTACCCTTAATGACTACAGTGTTCCCAAAGACATGTGTTGTCATTTTTCAAAGCTGACCTTGTAGCTGACACTCACAGCACTTCCATGCATATCTTAACCTTGGGCACACCACTCTCTGAGAAACCTTCCCACCCTCCGTCTCTACCCACCACTGTTCTTATAGCTCCTTAAAACCTGAGAAACTTAACAGGAACCCATGGGGGAGGGGAAGGAAAAAAAAAAAAAAAAAAAAAAAGGACGTTAGAGTGGGAGAGAGCCAAAGCATAAGAGACTGTTAAAAACTGAGAACAAACTGAGGGTTGATGGGGGGTGGGAGGGAGGGGCGGGTGGGTGATGGGTATTGAGGAGGGCACCTTTTGGGATGAGCACTGGGTGTTGTATGGAAACCAATTTGTCAATAAACTTCATATAAAAAAAAAAAAAAAGAAAAAAGAAAACCTTCCACAGGCCCCCTTTAGCCCGTGGTAGCTCCTCCACCTTCTAGATTTCGCCAAAATGTATTGTCTGTGCCACTCCTTCACTGGTTAACTGAAACTACAGTTTCAGTTGTTAACTGAAACAACTACTTAAGTTGTTATCAAATTAGCAACCATGATTGAAAGAGCTAAAAACTGAAATCCATATTCTTTGCACAAAAAATCTACCTATTTGAAGTCTAAAAAAAATCTCTGATAAGTTAATTATAGGCCATAAGATTCATACATCTTAAAACTTCACAGTGTCAATCTTTTCCCTGTTACTGTCTTTGAAAAATGTACTGTTTTCAACTGGAAGAAAAAAATACTGGCTTCTTAATTTTCGTGGAGAACTGTCAATAGTTTGGGAGCTTTGGGGGAAAGATTGGAAGTGTTTTTCTCCCACAGCATTTTATCACTTAGGCCCCACGATGAATTTTAGTCTCCAAAGAAGGCCCTGAGTGCCTGAGCCAAGTTGCACATGCCTGCAGACATGAAGTTGCATACTTCTTCCTGGAGAAAAAGACTATGCTTCTTCCTTCCGTGGAACATTTACAACATCATATTCATGTCCCTGACATTTTAGTATTTGGTTATACAGCAAAATGTGTCTGGACATGAAAAGGAGATGGGTAAAGATACCTCTGTTCTTTCCCTGCATTGCACGTGGCACAGCAAGATCTGTTGCTGTATGTGCCTTTCCTAATAAAAACAGCCATCACTAGCTGAGCACTTGTGCGACAGACACTGTGCTCAAAGCTTCATAATTATCAAGACTCTTTCATCTTCACAGCAACCTTAAGTGGTAGATACAATTATCTCTTTTCTCCACATGTCAAAATGGAGTCTTGGGAAAGAGGATCAGTTTACTTACCCAAAACTCTTAATGTTATTCCCTTCACTGTACTGTAATAAACCATAAACTCCTTGGGAAGGAGGACATTTTTATTAATATTTATTTAGAAACCACTTGGCTAACATAGAACCAGACTCTTAGAACATGCTTAGTAAATATTTATTTCTACCAATGTCCAAAGTGAATTAGAGGTACAGTGTGGCACTATGCTCCTGGAATGCAGTTGCAAATTGTGAACATTGCAAAATGTTACTGTAATTTGCTAAGATCTTCCCAAAGCTAGAAGGGAATGGAAGGCAGGGATTCCTTTTTCTACACCAGGACCTTTCTATACCCAGGCACAGAGGCAAACATTAACCACAAAACAAGCTTTGATGAATACCAAAGGCACCAAATAGGGAAAAAAATGTATAATTGTCAATTTTGTATAAACAGAGAGATAATAGCTTTTGGATTTTGTATTAGTCTTTATAATATTCACAGCATGTACAGGATAAAATTGCATCTGATTCTAATGATGTTCCTGAGATGGTGACAGGGCAAGTTATTATTTTTATTTTACAATTTAGTGAAATTACCCTGGTCAACCAACTGTCAATGATATGACCCAAGTCTTTGGCTCCTAGTCTGTTTTTCCTTAGAGATTATTGACATCAAACTATGGACAAGATTCACTCTAAGACCATTCTAACCTAAGATGACTATGTTACCTCTGTTATTTAAGACTCCTACCTTACCCTGCATGCAAGTAAGATATTAAGACCGCAACTCTGGTTATAAACTTTAGTCTCACTTTTCCCCTGAGAAACCCCAGGCTGTCCCTATAGTCAATGTCAGATGAAATGAACAAAATGCTAATGAGCCCACTAACAGTGTCTCATTGAATAATGCTTCATTCCTCTACCAAACAATAACAAAAACCCTAAATTCCAGAGAATGTTGGCTCTAATGAGTTCCTACAAACAGTAGACCATCTCTCCTTCCAACATATATGTGATGAAGGTGGGGAGGGCTTAGGAAATGGTGACTCAGGCATTTCAACCAAAGTAATGGACCTCAGAGCAGTCATACAATATGTCACTTGTTTACAATTTATTACTAAATCTCAGTACCTTCTTGAAGAAAGCAAGTTACATTTTGTGATTTATAGAATCATTTACATAAGACAAGAGGGAAGGATTTTAGGCTTGCAAGGGAAGGTCTCCTCATTCCTCCAGTAATTACTTCTGTATCTCTGTCACAGTGTTTTATATACTCATTCATCAAACATTTAATGAACAAAAATTGTGTACCATGATGGCTTCTTGAATGCAAAATGATTAAGATATAATATTTGCCCTCAAGGAATTAAGTCTTGGGTGTGGCGGGGGTGGGGGGGACGGTGACGTGAAAGGAAATGTAGGTTACCATTATCAGAGTTAGTGGGTTATAATGGAATCTCTCTCCCTCAGTTCTGACATTGACCAGTTGTGTGACATTTTGGAAAAATTTCTGCACTTTGATTCTTTATTCTTTGAAATGTCGATAATATGAATTAGGAGAGTAAGCACTTTCAAGTATTATTTGCTAAACACTGCTCTAAATGTTTTAAATAAATTATGACATTTAATCCCTTCAACAGTCCTAATAAAAAGATACCATATTATTATTCTGATTTTATAGATGAGGAAACTAAGCGATTAAATAACTTGCTCATAGTCATGTAGCTAACAAGTGGTAGGTCCAGGTTGTGAAGACAAGGAGTCAGAGTCCAGAGCGTGTGAACTGGAGAAGTACACGTCAGCATGAGAACCATAGGAGCTGTAAGGCAAAGGATTCTAAGGCTGAAACCTTCCACTGCCTTTAGAATAAAGACACGTTCCTTTAGGGAAAGCCCCTTCCAGTTGCCACTCCAGATACAGCATTGTCTCTTCTCAGCTTGACCCAGTGCCCTGGGAGTTAACACACGTGGACTCCATTCTTGGACTCTTTTGCCTTTGGCTGCAGTGGGGTTCAGCCACGAGGAGGCTGATGCAAGAAGTTTGAGGGAGGAGGAAGTGAGTTATTTACTCCTCTGGAGGGATCTCTTTCTGGGGGGTTATTTTCTTCTTTCCTAAGGTGTCCTTTCAGAGGACATCTTTACTCAACCCTCTCTATTCCTGGGTTTCTGTAAGGTCACGGCTTCCTCCCCTTGCTTCTTTGCTTTAAGGGCTGGTAACGAGGCTGCCCTGGCATTAGGATCTGGGTACGGCACTATCCCAAATAATTTCACCACACCTTGCCATCATCTTCATAATTATCTTCCCAAAATTGTTTTCTTATTTATCTTCTCAAAATGTCCTAATTATCCTAATCTGAGTGTCTCATCTGTTGCCTCCTGAAATGCAAACAAACACACTGGGCTCATAAGGTACTACATGATCAGCACCCCTGGCCCCAACTTACCCTTAATGGTGTTATTTTTCTACCTCAATTTTTAGTGTTTATATGACTGGACTTGTTGAAATCATCAAACTCGCATGTGCCTTCTTTTTGCATGGACTTTGCCTATCCTTTTCCTTCAGTTGAAATGCCCATTCTCAGCATACCCTTTCCTCTCCACAGACACAAACTCACACTCACACATACTTATACAAACCTACCTGATAGGTATAACAAGTTCCAATTATTTTTGAATAATTTAATGGAAGCAGGAACCAACGAAAGACTGTGTTCTTCAAATTTTTATCAAATAATTTTGATCCTTTAGAGTTGAGTACCTCATTATATTTTGCAAAGCAATTTATAATAGCATGTTTTATTTTCAACCACACTTACTCTGTGATGGTGGAGAAAATGAGCTCTGGGTAACTTAAGTGATTTGTCTAATTTGCTACAAGCAGTATGTGACAGAGCCATGATTTAATCTCAGATTGGTGGGTATCCATGTCCCATTGTTACTCCCTCTCCTGGGCTCTTGCTAGCAAGCCAGGCCAACGTGGTCACCTCCTTAGCAAAAGTTTCTCTGAGGTCCTAAAAATAAAAGGAACTTTAATAAAACCTCTTAGCGATGTGCTAGAAACTGTTCTTTTCCAGAGATTTTTTTTTTCTATTTTGTTGCCATTATGTTCTTCCCACCCACCAGTTTTAGGAAACCACACAAAACAACACTTTCTGTGGTGAACACAATTGCAACTTTGCAAGTGCTTCCTTTTTGAACAGATGAAGGAACAATGCCTGTCTTTAGGGAATCTTGTTTGAAACCTCTGCGTTGCAGAGTGCCACAATACTGAGAAACGTTAGCGGAGATAATTCAGCTCCTGGGGAAGTTTAATTTGAAACTATTGGAGTTGTGAATGTGGACACACAGCATTTTCCCTCTGGTTTGTGGAGGAGAGAGAACTGAAAGGACCTTTAGCAAGAAGCTGGAAGAGGCATCTTGGTAGGCAGCAGAGCTGTTCCTCGCTTGCTCTCCAACTTCGTCGTGCCAACTCCAGTGGCAGTTATTTCCTATTGAGAACACATTCGCTTGTTCAGTGTGTGTTTGTGAAGAGAGAGATTTTCAGACACTCAGATATAATGGGGCATTCACACATTCAAAACCCAGCTAAATTTGCCCCCAGGGCCAACGGGGATGATGCCAGCAGCACATGCTTGCCTGGGAATAGTCACAGAAATACAGCCTCTGTTGCCTTAGAGTGAGTTTGGGCAACTAGCCCAGTATCCAGTGCTGTGGGTTCATTCCAGTTTCTGCTATGACATTTAATCCCTTCAATAGTCCTAATCAAAAGATACTATTATTATTCCCAGGCAGGATGATACAGGCAGCCTCCTCTCTAGAGCATCGTTTTGGTTACCTCACTTCAGACAACTAGATTCAGATTTCATTTCCAGGAAGTTCCTTCCTCATTCTGGTCCTCACTGTCATTGTCTACTTTCTTCAATGCCAGTGGTCCTCGGAATTCTATTAGTATTGCAAATACAGGCTTGTCAGACCCTGCTTAAAGGATTCCTTGTTGCTCATCAGATAGAGGCCACATCGCTTAGCCTCTAAATGACCTGACCTCTAACCAGCCCTTTAGTTTCATGGTCAATCTCCACTTTAGTCTTCCCTTGGTTATTGTTACACAGAATCTCTCACTGGGGCCTTGACCATAATCACCTATCTGATTGTGTCTTTGCACATGACTTCCTTGCCATTTTCTTTCCTTGGTCTACTCACTGATCCTTCCAGATAAGTAAGCATCTTCTACTTTGGGAAGCTTTCTCCGGTATCTACTCTCTCCCTTTGCTGAACATGTTGACAGGCAATCGTATCCAGTTAGGTTACTTCCTTCATGTTGATCTACCTCTGTTAAAAGATTATGGCTTGAAGGATATTGCAGGGAGGTTGTTTAAAGGCAAAGAGAATGTTCAAATCCCATACTGGAAAAATGTTCTTCTCCAAAGAGTCCTGAAGAACTTACACACAAAGAATTAAAGTACCCTGCTTTATTAGATGGGTCACAGTCCATAGCAACGCTTCAGACCTAAAAGTCCTCCTTTTTCCTCAGCTTGAATCAAAACCTCAGGATTGTGTCCATCACTTACCAGAGGCCTCGTGGTACAGAAATTTGAATAGCAACACTCTCATCCAGATGTGGAGGGAAATAATTAGCAGGGATAAAAAAATGAGAGTCGGGGATGGTCAGGTTGGTTGGCTCAGCCAACTTGTACACCCTCATGTGGTAGAAAAGAGAAGAGGACTCTACATGTGTGCATGGCCTTTACATCCAAATGACACTGCTCATTTATTTATCCACCATATACTTATATATATCCAAATGCCAGACATTGATCTAAGTATTTTTAAATATTAATTTAAGAGGGCTGCCTGGGTGGCTCAGTCAGTTAAGTGTCTGACTTCGGCTCAGGTCATGATCTCATGGTCCCTGAGTTCAAGCCCCACATCAGGCTGTGTGCTGATGGCTCAGTGACTGGAGCCTGCTTCAGATTCTGTGTCTCCCTCTCTCTCTGTCCCTCCTCCACTCACATTCTGTTTTTCTCTCTCTTTCTCTCTCTCTCTCAAAAATAAGTAAATATTAAAAATTAGATATTAATCAGCATAATAACAGTATGAGGTAGGTTTATAATATTTTATAGATGAGGAAATTGAGTCACATTAAATAATTTCCCCAGAATCAGACAGATACCAGGTGGCAGAACTGGGAGTCAACCCTAGACAAGACTACCTTGTTAATGACTAAACTGAGACCACTCAGATTATCCACTGGTTTCCCCTTGAGAGACTCAGAAGTGAGGTACACAGAGAGATGCAGAATTACTCCTTGAATCTCCTCCAGCAAGAATAAGTGAGAGAGAGAAACATCATTAATCCTCAAACACTTCAATCTGTATAACATGTCAGTCAGTAGTTAACTTTACTGTAAGATCACCAGTTTCATGAGTTTTCTCTTAACAATGCCAAAGACTGGTCACCACTAACTAAATACCATCTCCTTTAATGAGACTCCAGTCCTGTATACAGCTGGTAATTCTTAAACTTAGCTTTAAGAAAAAGTACAGATGCTGGAAAACTATAAGAGCTCATATCTTGGAGAATTTGTATAACCTTTCTTGCACAATAAAGAGATTAACCTGAAGGTAGATCAATTTCTGTATTGTCACAATTTGATCAAATGGGGTATCGTCATCTAAGGAAGCGGCTTTTAAAATAAGGTAATCTGGGGCGCCTGGGTGGAGCAGTCGGTTAAGCGTCCGACTTCAGCCAGGTCAGGATCTCGCGGTTCGGGAGTTCGAGCCCCGCGTCAGGCTCTGGGCTGATGGCTCAGAGCCTGGAGCCTGTTTCCGATTCTGTGTCTCCCTCTCTCTCTGCCCCTCCCCCGTTCATGCTCTGTCTCTCTCTGTCCCAAAAATAAATAAAAACATTGAAAAAAAATAAAATAAAATAAGGTAATCATACATCCAGTTTTAGACCTGTTATCCCTGGACAACTGTTAATAGTGCCTCTTTCACCCATGGATTGGATGATAAATTATATGGCCACTTCGTCTAAAGGACCATCTCATGTCAGAGACTTCACTCTCCACTGTGGTGGATGATAACAATGTACAGATAAAATACAGTCCCTGCCCTCAAGGATTTCACAGGTTGAATTTCACTCCACTTTGAAGGAGATGAATAAAAATAAAATTACAGTACAGTGCAGTAAATGCCAGGATAGAAAGGTTGGGACAAAGTGACTGTACAGTACAGGAGAGGTACTAAATGTGGAATGAAGTGTGAGGGCTTAGGTACTGCTTCTCAGAAAAAACACTTCAGCTGAATATTAAAGGAATATTTAATAGATATTAATATATTAATAGATATTAATATATTTAATATATTAATATTTAATAGATATTAATATATTTAACATATATTAATATTTAATAGATATTAATATTTGAGGATATAGTGAAAGGTAAGCATTCATAATAGAAGAACAACAAATGAAATTTTGTGGGATATGTCAGAGAGGTAATAATATATAGTGGTCAAGAAACACAGGATTTGGGATCAAAGTGTCAGATTTTGAACACCAACTCTCTGAAATGCTAGCTGTGTGTTATTAGGAAGTTACTGAACCTCTCTGAGTCTTGGTTTCTTCATGGAGAAAATGGAGAAAAATGATATCTAACTCATAGGGTAATGTTGTGAGACTTCCATAAGTTAATGTATATAGAAAACTTTAAAAAGTGGGTGACATGTAGTAAGTGCTAAAAAGATTGGTTATTGGTTTAATAAGACTGAAACATGCCAACTGTATACATATGAATATCATAAGTGTGGAGAGGAGGGTAGTTTCTTGTGTGACACAGCCAAGGAGTAAGCACCTGAACCTGACGGAAATAGTTGTTATTGAAGGGGAATGACACACACAAGAGTGATACAGTCAGATTGGATTTTTAGAAGATTATTCTTGCAAGTGTGTAGAGGAGATGCATTGGAGATGAGATGAGCAGGAGGCAGAGGGAAAAGCTACATCAGTAGGTGGTAAATGGGAGCATCACCTAACCCCATGTCAAAATTTTCACCATACTTGTGGGAAATCCTTGCCACAAAAGCTAATTAGCCAAATTAGGGTTGTGGAGATGAAATTTGAGCCTTCAACACAGTAATACTTTTAGCATCTATTTTTATAAAGGTTACATTTAGGGGTGCCTGAAATGTTACAGTGAGAAGGTACCTAAAGAAATGATCCAGCCTAGTGGTTCTCTTCCCTGGCTACAATTAAGACCCTCTGGGAAGATTCTACAAAATACCAATCCTCAGGTCCCACACTTGGTCACTTAAGTAAGGGTCTCTGGGAGTGGAGCTCAAGCATTGATGGCTCCTCAAAGCCCCCCAGGTAATTCTCATGTGAAGCCAGGAGCCAGGACAGAGAACCACTGCTGACCTCATCCAACCCCCACTCTGGACACGGGTGGAAAATGAACCCCATGAATTCTTATTCTTTCAGGATGTGGGTGATAATTGTGTTACCTGTCTTACCTATAATATATAAACATACTCTCTTATGTACTTACAACAACATTGGAACCACTCGAGCATTTGATACAAAGTCTTATTTTATAGTAAGTTTATGTTGATGCTTAGAAATGGGGACAGGGAACAAGGCATGAAAAGAAAATCACTAAAACCAGAAAACAAAGAGAGGAATAGCTTCATGCACACAAAAGGAAATAAGACCACATATACATTCCAGCAACCCAGGGTAGACAAGGCTTACTAAGTTATATGTAATTGGTTTCCTTCTGTGGTAGTTGGGAAAGGGTAGTTATGATAGAACAGAAAAAGCATAGTGATCAGGAAAAAAAAATCCCATGAAAGCAAGGCGCTATGTCAGTCTTCTTCACTTTTGCATCCCCAGCATCAAGGACATCATTTTGCAAATTGACCAGTTCCATGCCTTAAAGACTAAATAAATGGAAGAAGGGAAGGAATGGAAGGAGAACAAAAGGGTCAGGGAGAGTTACTCCTTTGCTTTTTCTCTTAGGTCCATTAAGTCTTTCAGAATAGGCTCAGGGATGAGAAAATAATTTTCAAAATGTCCAGTTCCATTTTAATATTGGGCTTCTTTTTCTGCCGGAAGCAGCTTTGAATGTCTTTGGGAGAGGAATATGCAATGGTCCCATCCTAGGTCTGATGCTGTATGTAGAAAAGACATTATTGACATTGTTAGACACTGGGGGTTGACAGTTCAACATATGAGTTTCTGGGGAACATAATTCAGCCAATAACACCTTACTAGTGAGACTTAAATTCAATGAATCACATGGTTTTGACCCTATGAAATTATCCAAAAACACATTTTAAGTTACCCTCCATTACACATCACCTCCCCATAAAATCAAGTAAATACCAAAATAGTTAAAAGTGACTGAATTTCCTTTTGAAATCATAACACAATAACTGGGTCTCTAGGAAATAGACACCAAAAATCAGAAAAATGCACATAGGGGCTTTACTAGAGAGGATCTCAGTAACAGCAACTGTGAAGAATAAAGCAAAGCAGGACTGAACAGGAAGAGAAGTTGGACCGTGAGGCAGTTGCAACTGCAGAAAGATAACTTTCTGTGATCCTTTAGGACTCTTGAGCTACGTAAACTTTCAGGACTCCCCTATTGCAGTGAATCCTCTCTCTTCATACAACTACATCATACAACTACAACTGTGGATGGGGTGTACCTTGGACAAAACAGCTTTCCTGTATCTGCCACAGTCTATTTCTTGTACTATTTGGATCTAGTTGCTTCATATACTGAGTTTACTTTCCTAGAAATATCTGCTACAAGATTTTGACTGGTCTTTTTTCCAAGGGAAATATACAAAAGGAAGGTGGTTAGGACAAGCCATAGCTGATCTTGAGTCCTTCACTGATACTATTGTTATTCTCTTCTTCCTGCACTACCAATTTTAGATTTGTATATTAACATTGTAGACTTCCCTTACTTCAGCACACATCCTCAGCTATGCTTGTCTTATTGGGTTACCTGCTGATTGTGATCCAGAACTTCATCCCATAGGGGTCTGAGCTCCTGGTCACTGTGTCCTTTATAGTCCATGGCTACTGTACTCATTAATTTTCTATCAAGATGAGACAAGGACATATCAAAAGATATTCCTGTGATTCGCCCAAGTGAAAACCCTATTCTTCCCTATCACTGTGGCCATTGTGTGTTGGTAGCTCTTCCTTCCTTATGATTTGGTCAATTATTTATGCCAGGATGGTGGTTCCTTTCCTTGATTTCTGCTTTCTTCACCCAAGAAATCTAAAATGACTGAGTGGCAGCTAAAGCTAACAATTTATTGAGATGCTTGCTGTGTCACCTCCTGAAATCATCTCTTTTTGGGAACCAGGACCTCTAGAACCACAGAACCTAGGTGTGTCCATGTGAGACACATAGAGTGATGATACCTGGGACCACTCATAGTTCCACTCTTGGTTGCTGAGCCAGTATTCTCTACCTATGAAAGACACAGCACCACTTCATTGATTAAAGCTATCTGCTGAATCTTAGAGAATGTCATCCCATCTTTGCAGGGCATTGTACCCAAGCTAAAACCTCAGTTATGCCTTTCAAGATGCTTTGCCATTACTATGTAAGGCAGACAGCTTCTGGGAGGTGCAATATGATAGGACCAGTAAATCCCATGGATATGTGACTACTGCCACCCGTGTTTGGCTGATCAGTGAGTCCCTTGGTCTAGCGCAACATTATGCAAGATCCCATATTGGTGGATCAAAGACTCTGTGAGCCACATATAGAGGTGCCAGCTGAGGCCCTGTGTGCAGGAAATGTAAATCCATACTTGCATGTGTTGATATCCATGAAATTATTTCCCCTTTTAAGGCTGAAGAACAGCAACAAAGACAACATGTCCCAAGTTGTTGGTTGGTTTCCTTGAGCGATAATGCCATATTGGGGATTTGACCTTGGTCTCTGTTGCTTATAGGTTAAAACTTTGACAGTGCCAGTAGCTAGACCAATCTTGGAGAATAAAAGCCCATGCTGTAAAACCCATGCATAACCAATAGTTACTGTCTTTTTGAGCTCATTGTGCCAGCAATGGAATGGCCAGTGACAGAGAATGGCTGGTATCAAGAGGTTGTTTGGTGGCCCTTCTGTGGTGATGCTTTCTGATGAACTTTAACATGCAATATGCAATGCTCTTTACACTTTGGCCACTTCTATAGGTTCATACATATATCATCAGGCAACTTTTCTTCTCACGTGGAGTGAATATCCACCAAAGCTCTGTCCATTGGGAGGCTCTTCTCTCACCATAATTTAAAAAAAAAATTAACTTTTTTTTTTGAGAGAGAGAGAGAACGGGGGGAGGGTCAGAGAGAGAGGGAGACATAGAATCCTAAGCTGGCTTCAGGCTCTGAGCTGTCAGCATGGAGCCCAACGTGGGGCTTGAACTCACAGAGCACAAGATCATGACCTGAGCCAAAGTTGGACACTTAACCAACTGAGCCACCAGGTACTCCTCAACATTATTTTTCAGGGCTACCCTGAGAACATCTGTGATGTAGCAACAGGCCATTTTTTGTCTTAGACTTTTTTTTCTCTTCTATCATTGGGTCATAAGAGACTCCCCATGCAGCCATAGGTGTTAGTCCTGGGATAATTACTGATTTAATAGTGATGACATGGGATATGGAGTATCTATTTATGAGGCATAGTAGCTTTTGTTGGACTGGCTTATTCTCAATCCAAAATATACCACTTTTTCATTGCACAGTGGAATGCTACTTCACCCTCCAGAAGTAAGGGGGTCAGACTTTGTATACCTCCATATCCACCAATCATTGGCAGACTACTCCCATGGATGGTTAGTGCCTGGAGTAGGGCAGGTTCCTAGCTCCTTTGGCTGTAGTAGCTTCCTGTATAGGAGCTCAGATGTGCTTTGTCAGTAGTCAACACTCCTGGCAGCTGACAGAATAAATACCCTTGTCCTGAAGAGAAATCTTCATGACCCCTCACAGCAACCATTGCACATATTTTAAAGGATAATACTGAACGAGATAAGGCCTAGGAAGTGAGGGAAGTTTGGTAACACTGACCTTGTTTGGAATCTGATTATACAATAAGTTTTTTATTTGTATATGTAAAAAAATGCTTTAATGAAAATTTAGGCCCAGAAATTCTCTATCCACATGTCTAAGTGTCCCTCACAAGTGGCTTGTTGAATACAAATAATTGACTATCTCAAACTATATAAAATGTCATACCAGAATATTTTAGACATCATAATTAAGGAGGGCCCTTAGAGAATAGCTAATGCAACTCTTTCATTTGTCCAAATGGGAAACTAGCACATAGGTGGAGTGATTTATCTATTTGTTACCACACCTCAGTTTTCTGCATCTATAAACTAGAAATAACAATAGTTGCTACTCATAGATTATAACCACTTCTAGAACATGGAGGCTCAGAAGGACCCAAGAACATACAACTAAAAGTGAATAGAGAGGGCATCTGATCTTAAGAAATATGGTTAGAAGTCCTTCAATTTATTCAATCCATTATATATCTATAATTTCTACTTCTAAAAACCTTATAGTTCAACAGAAGAGACTTTATTCATTCATCAGCAAATGTTTATTGATGCTTCCTCTGTAACTGGCACCCTGCCAACCTGCAGAAATTCAACAGTTAAGAGTACTTGCTTTCACAGTTCCTGCAGTCTAATTGGATGGATTCACATTTATCAAATAATCATAAAGTAAATAAAAACTTAACAGTTGTAATAAGTGCTCTGAAATAGAGAAACGTGGTTCCATGAATGTGCATATAAGTGGAATTGACCTAATCATGGATGTCATGGAATATTTTGCTAAGGTAATGTCTACTGCATGGAGATACAAAGCATTAATAGCATTAACTAGACAAAGAAAATAAAAAGGAGTATTCAAGGCAGAAGGAAAAATACATGCTGAGAATTTTTGCCAGAATAAGACATGGCACATATGAAGGGCTAAAAGTTTATTCTGGCTCGAGTAGAAAAAAACAGGAGTGTGCAGTACAGTGGGACTGGTAAGCAAGGGCCGGACCATACGGGGTTATGTTCAGGTTTGTCTTTACCCTGACAGAACTCACTAGATCGTTTCATCAAGGAAGGAGATAATCAGATTTGCATCTTTAAAATTTCCCCTAATTTCCCTGTGGAGGATGGACAGGCTGGGGACAGGATTGGGTGGTTATGGAGAGTTATGGGGTCATTGTGATTGTTCTGATAAAAGACGATGATAGCACAGACTATATTCAGCCGGTGGAGTTGGAGAAAGTGGATGGATTTGAAAGGTATTCAGTCAGTACCATGGACAACACCACATGCTAGATTACATATGGGAGAGAAGATAATCATCAGGGTTTGGGTTACCATAACTGAATGGAAGGAATGCCAAGACAGATACATATAAACATTTCCAGGCAGGGACACCTGGGTGGCTCAGCCAGTTAAGTGCCTGACTTCGGCTCAGGTCATGATCTCATGGCTCATGAGTTCTAGCCCTGCATCAGACTCTGTGCTGTCATCACAGAGCCTGGAGCCTGCTTCAGATTCTGTCTCCCTCTCTCTCTGCCCCTCCCCCACTCATGCTGTGTCTCAGTCTCTCAAAAATAAATAAACGTTAAAAAAATAAACATTTTCAGGAAGAATGTGATTAAATATTTAATGTGTTTACTTAAAATCAAAGAGAATTCAATGAATTTAGAGACTTGGTCTTCAACATGGTCCTTAATTTTTGAATAGTAGATCATGTAAGAAATTGATGAAAGTTCTGAAACCTCTGTACAGGCCAAAAAAAAGTGCTTTCCCATTATCTTATGATTTTACATGTATTTTTTGAGTCATCTTCATCTATGTTAATTTCAATTCACATGTAATTTATGCAGTCTATAGGTCTGAGGCAAAACAAGCTCTACCAAATCTTTATTTTTCTAATTTCTACCCTGCCACTTCACTTGCACACTGCACCACACAAAGTTGAAAGATAGGGAACATGATTTCATGCAGCTGCTACAGTTATCCGTTTATCTTGTATTTTACTGTTGGTTAACAGATGAGTATCTAGTGGGCATTTGCAAAGCACTGTCCTAATTCTCACAGGGAATCACAAAACATAAAATGCTCATCTGGGAACCCACGCGAAAGTACATTAATCCTTAATGACGGAACCAAACACAAGGGTTACTCTGGCACTACCATCAGGAGAGAGCAGCTTTCCCTCAGAGAAAAACTGCCTTCTGTCAGCTCCTTTTTGAGTTGCTGGCTTCATGTGGCCTTGGGGGTGGGGGGCAGATAATATAGTTCCTTCTCCAGGGATAGTCATTTGGATGCAGCTGCATTTGAAAGAGAATTGCTGACTTACGATTTGATTACATGATGAGCATTTTATAAACATTCTATATATAGAAATTATATACACTACATGCTGTATACACATGAGACATAAATTATAAGCTAAAGCAGCTTCTGTGCCAATCCAGAAATAATGGAAAAGAGAATAAGTGCTTAAATTACAGCTGGCAGGCTTGGAAGGAAACAAAATTTTTAATCACATACAAAGAGATACACTATCACTTTCTCCAGAGAGTCTTTTAAAAGTATACAATCATGTGGGTAATCAGGCAGTTGAGTTTCCAACTCTAGATTTTGGCTCAGGTCAGGATCTCATGGTCATAGGATTGAGCCATGAGGTGGACTCCACACTGACTGTGGAGCCTGCTTAAGATTCTCTCTCTCTCTCTCTCTCTCTCTCTCTCTCTCTCTGCTCCTCTTCCCTGCTCACTCTCTGTCTAAAATAATTTTAAAAAATTAAACTATATATATATATATATATATATATATATATATATATAACCAACCATCATCTGGACTTTAGAGAGAAGTTTGATGAAGTTCAAAGATTTTTTCTATTTCTCTCATTCAAAGGTAGTAACTCCACGTGCATACTGAGGGGTTTGCCACTTGCAAAATATGCAAAACCCTGTGCCAATAATTTATATACATCATCCTTTTTAATCCTTCGTAGTCACACTATGAGGCAGGTACCATTATAAAACCCATTTTACTGAGGACTAAACTGAAGATCAGAAATGTCACATAAGTTTCTCAGTGGGAATTCACTGTCAAATAGCAAACACCATAATCAAATCCAGGTGTGTCTGACTTGGACTGTCCAAGCACTATCTTATTGACCATTTCATCTAAACCACACATCCCACCTAAGTGTAAATAATGATGAGTAGTTTAATATGCAGATTATCTGTCAGTCTTTTTTTTCAAATTATCTGTCATTCTTGTCACCACAGTAACACAACTATCAAATATATGTGTTGAGCCATTAAAAACTATTAGTCTTCTTTCAGGGGCACCTGGGTGGCTCAGTCAGGTAAGTGTCTGACTCTTGATTTTGGCTCAGTTCATGATCTCATGGTTCGTGAGTTCCAGCCCGACATAGGGCTCCTCACTGACAGTGTGGAGCCTGCTTGGAATTCTCTCTCTGCCCCTCCCCCACACAGGTGTGCATGGGCATGTGTGTGTGCTCTCTTTGTCAAAATAAATAAATAAACATTAAAACAAAACAAAACAAATACTCTTTTAGGACCATCGTAATTGGAGGACACAGAAAATCTCACCAGGTAATACTCAAATATGAAGACCAAGTGTAATCTAAGTCATCATGTTAGAATCATATCAATGCTTCTTTGGTAATGGGAAAGGTAGACTTACCTGGGACCTGGATAAAATCCTCAAAAACTAAAAATAAAGCCATAGTTATTTCCTAAAAATACTGACCTGGGGCCTTTTAAAGCAGTAGTATGATCACACCAAGTAGAAATATGCTCTTGTGTGAAAAGTTTCTTCTTAGTGAATCTCAGTATTTGGTCTTAAAAGCAAGTAGGACGGCTGCGCTAAAGAAATAATGGAAGTCCATATTTGGAAGGTGGATGAGTTAAGTGGTCAAGCAGGGATACAACATCTAAGATCTGTACTTTTTAAAAAGATAAACTCATTGCTACGTGGTTACATAATCATTTCTAGAGGTTGTTAAATTGCAGTCAGACAAGTCTTTTTGCTTCCTTTCTGAAAATATATTTGATAAAGAATAAGAGGCATACAAGTTCTTTGCTATTTCTTTCTCCTTGTCAGGTGCCACATCTACATGGCTACAAATATTCCCTCCCAGCTATTCTATAACCTTTGATCCAGACATATAACCCTGAAATTAGTCATTAAACTGGCTCAAGGCCAAGGCTTATGTGGTTAAATTCAGAGCTCATTTAAGAGCAGGTACTTAATCAGGAAGCTTAAAAACATTTCCATTTGACAATCCCATGTTTCTAAAAAAAAACATGTGTGATGGATGTGTTTTAGCATTCTAGCACATTCATATACAGGAGTAATAGTTCATCTTCCCCTAAATCCAATGTAATCAACAGCCTAAGATGGTTCCATAGCCATAGACACTCATATTTGTATAATATAAATACCCATAACCTTGCTTTCTAGAAGACCAAGTAAGTGCATTCCTGAATAATCTTCAGATCTTCAGCTGTATGATCATGATGTTCTTCCGATTTTTCAGTCATGCACTTAAGAGCATTTAGGGCCCCTAAACAGTCAAGGTTCTGTTTAAAGCTTGTTTAGGCTCATTATCCTGGTCCCATCAAAAAAAGTTAGATGCCCTAAAAAGTGTGCAACTGGAAATGAAATTATTCCCAGTGTTCTTTCCACCCTGATGTCCTTTGGCAGTCTTCGTTTACAATCCCCCCACTTCACTTAAACTGTGTCCCATCCTTGCACTTACTATACTATGCTTTTTTGTGCCATTCAATGCACATGCCTGAAATGGTCTTCTCTCCTACTACACAAATCCATAGGAGACTCTTTCTGTGCTAATACACTACATAAATGTGGCGGACTAAATGTCTTTAATAGGACCAATTCACTTCAAACAAATCCAATACCCAGGAATTTGATTCACCAAGCTGATATATCAGAAAGAAAGAGATTATTAATAAAACCCAAAATACCCAAGTCACTTTGTGAAGGAAGAAGCTGTCTGATTGTACTACATATCTCTTTGTCCAGTTACTCTGGTAATAGAAGTTAACATAGCCACTATTTATTGAGCTCTGTGAAATAGGTACTGTTATCCCCAACTTGAAGATAAAGAAACCAAGGGTCAGAGAATTTGGGTGATTTGTTTACTTTAAGAAGAACTAGGATTAAACCCATGTCTGTTTTATTCACAGAGTGTTCTTAATCATCACATTATTCTGTCTCCCCAGGGCTTGCTTATAAAGTTCACATTCAGTGGTTCCCCTGCCTGAAATGCCCTTCCCTCTCTCTCACCACTCAGATCCTAACATATGTTGGGAAAATTTCTTCCCTAGCCCTAATATTTCCTTCCTCAGAAGGAGCTTAATCAATGTATCTCTGGGCTTCTCTCTGAGGAGGTAGGATGCCTTCTCTTACTAGAAAGTATGGGAAGAATAACTAGTATCAGCTCATCTTTATCTTTCTTTTGTGGGGAGTGATCCTTATTTTAGAGCAAGAATTGTCCTGAGTTCCATAGGTTCAGCTTGTCCATATGGAAAGTTATGTCCAGGCCAGTGCTACCATGGTGGGTGGGTAAGTCTTCCTGTTTCTGGGGATCAGTTTTAAGAAGCCCACTTGTTTCTCTACCAGAGTTGTCTCCAAGTTTAGTGTCATTAGTGATTATTGTGATACTTGGCCCTACATGTTACTCTATTTCTCAACTTTTTCAGAATTCAGCAGGGATGAGGGGTGCAGTTTGGAACCCTGCCCAGACCCCAAGATTCTGCTTCCTCTGAAAAGCTTTTCCCAAACACCAGATAAGAAATTGCCTTTTCTCTTCTTATCAACACAATCTTTTGTATTTCTATACTAGCTTTTATAACAGGTTAGCTACATTAGTACACATTTATTGTTACCTCTGTGAAACTGTATCTTCCACAGAAGAAACAGTGTATCTTCTATGGAACTTAACATAGTATTTTGCAAATAGTAGGATCTCAGATGTTTTTTGGACTCAATTGAATATAATAGCTTTTATGTAATGTCATCTTTGTGTGTGGCTTTAAACTTTTTTTTTCACTTTCCTTAATTTCCCAGTTGGTTAAAAGCTGTAGGAGATACAAAATCCATTTTCTCTCCTCTGCAGTAGACCACTCAGTGAGGCAATTCAGGCCCAGTGGAGAAACTGTAAATGCTGGCCTTCTGGCTGACAATGTGCCCATCAACTGCTTCCATTAGGAGAACTGCCCGTTTGCCTCTCCTCCCGTCCTCTCTGATCACCCATCCTGCACAGGCCCTCAGGTGCAACCATCAGGAAAGGTTACTCTGGAATTAAGAGAAGGGACTTTGCCATAAAAAAATGGCAACACTCTCATATTTAAAACTGAGGCATCTTCAGGAGCAGTTGGGAGCCAGCTGCCATTAAGTCTATTTCAGGCAAGAGAGAACCTAGCATTTTTAATTGAAAATGGAGTATTGTTCCATATCTTACAGTTTTATTCCAAATGAATATGAGCATGACACTGTTTCTGAAGCAATGTATTTAACACCTAGCATTTTAAGAGCTTGCACTTAGTGCTGAAGCACTAATTAAGCTTTACAGATGAGAAGCTAAGTGACTCATTAGAGGTCACAGAGAACATCAGTGACGAGGCTTCTGAATGTCATGAGGGCCTCCTATGAAAGTTGGGCTCTGCTCATTCAGCGTTATTTTTTATTTGAAGTTCATGCTGTTGGTGATCATAATCTAATTCATTCACTCATTCATTCACCTGCGCCCATGCTTTAATACATTCAGAGAACTCTTACTGAGCACTTACACTATGCAGAACCCTATAGGAGGTGCTAGAGACAGAAATAAACAGATTATCACTCTTGCCCTTAAGGGGCCCAAAGGGAAGGACAGCTCAGAAAATGAAATTAATTAGAGGACAGATACTATGAGATAAGGGTGCTATGGGAGGATAAAAGAAGTTTCTAGCCAGCTTGAGGTCTAAGAAAGTTTCCTAAAGGGAGGTCAGTTTTGAGCTGAACATGGAGGGCTTTCACAGAAGTTATCCAGCGACAAAAGAAAATGTTGCAGAGCCTCCTGAGTTTCCAGAGCAGAGTACTCCTCTGGAGAGAACTACAGCACATAAGGATTGAATCTAGGGCCATGCTCAGTAAGTAAATTGGACTCTATCCTTCTCCTCATGGGAGAGATTGTAGAACATGGGAACAGAATGTAGGCTGTTGTAATATTCTTGTCTAATAAGAGTCCATGAGATGGAGAGGAGTCTTGTTTGAGGGATATTTATGATAGAATGTTAAGACTTAGTCCTGATTAAATGCCTGTTTATTGGAGGTTCATAGGAAAGGTCAGAGGAAAGACAGTAGAAGAGAAGGTGGGAGTGGTGGGTAATTCCTAAAAGTCTGGCTTAAAGTATTTAAGATATTACCCAGTAATAAGATACTACCCAGTGGTAATATCTATTAACAGTGCCAGGAAACACAAGGTAACAAGTGTGGGGAAATAAATGATAAATCCGGATGTTGACACTGGAGTATTTGTGGACTATCCGGGTTGGAGTGGACAGACAGAGCAGACAGCAGCTGAGGATTATAGTCAGCAGGCATAAAATAATCCTCAATACAGAGACAGCGGTTAAAATTATAGGTGTAGATAGAATTTTTTCTACATGTAACCATATTTCTAATTGCTTTGACTGCCTAGTTGGTGTTTCTTATTTCCAATACGAAGGTCACTCTTGGGTCTTCCTACATGGCTGAGCAGAGTATTATTTTTTTGAAATACCAAATGCCAGAAATATGACACATCTATATATTATTCTTAGGAATACAGAAAAATGACCACATGGGTCATTGCAATAATTAAAATGTTAAAATGTGATCTTCCTACCATAAGAGAGGAAAAACAATACAACTGTGGTTACAGTAGAAGAGGTGTTTGACTCAAGCCCCTATTTGACTTTATTAGAAATGTACTGTCTTCTCCTACACCCCCTTTTGCTGCTCCCCTTCCCACCACCCTTCCCACCCTATCACCCCATGGAATTTGCATAACTGCACGGCAGCTCTAGCCCTCTCTTCCTGTTAGAGGCAACTTATTTAAAGAACCAAAAGGACAGTCTCCTCTTTCTGTTCTACGACATTTGTGTATCAGGTTAAGTAAACTTGTCTGTATGCTGGTTTTAAATTGGTTCTCTTCCAAATTCCACATGTGCGAGTTCCATCTGTAAAGCTAACTCAGATCACTGAGCGGACAGGTGAATAAAGATGTGAGGTCAAAACTGAATGTGGATTCAGTGATTAATCCACTAATCTACATTCAGTGATTAATCCATTAATCTATAATTCAGGTTGTACCTCTAGCGTTGGAAACCTTGCATGGCCCCTTTGCCTTCCAATCCCCAAGCCTGATTTAGAAGAGTGCTTTACCAGACCATGTCAGAAACACTTGTATCTCTGTGACCAGAGTGACTACTTCTCGAGAGGAGGGAACATGCCATTTGTTTTAGTTGCCTCAGCACCTAGTGTGGCATCAAATCCAACACAGGAATTTAGTTAGTTATCTATCAATGCCAAACCATGACAAACCATATGAATTAGGAGCTGTTTCTTTCAAATAAATTGTAACTCATTCCAGAATTCGTCCTTTTAAAAAGATAAAGTATTATGAACAAAAATGCCATTGGGGAATTGCATATCATAGCCTATTTAATGAATAAATCCATTTCATTATATCACTTTTTAAAAATTATTTTTACTTATTTTAAAATTTTTTTTTACTAAAGTATAATTGACATATAATATCCTATTAGTTTCAGGTGCATATCATAATGATTTGATATTTTTATACATTATGAAATGATCCCCACAGTAAGTCTTGTTACCATTTGTTATCATATATATTACATATTCTTTTTTATGGCAAGTAATATTCCATTGTGTGTGTGTGTGTGTGTGTGTGTGTGCGCGCACGCACACCACTTCTTCTGTATCTATTCCTCTACTGAGGAAGCAACTTAGGTTGCTTCCATATTTTGGCAAAAATAAATAATGATGCAGTGAACATAGAGGTGCATATATCTCTTCATATCAATGTTTTTGTTTTCTTTGTATAAATACCCAGAAGTAGAATTGCTGAGTCATATGGTAATTCTACTTTTAGTTTTTCGAGGAATGTTTATACTATTTTCCACTGTGGCTACACTGGTTTGCATTCCCACCAGTTTGCAACAAGGGTTCTCTTTTTCCTGCATCCTTGCCAACACCTGTTATATTTTTATCTTTTATGATAGTAAATCTGAGAGTTTTGAGGTGATATCTCATTGTGATTTCCATTTGCATTTCCCTGATGATTAGTGATGTAAAGTATCCTTTCATGTGTCTGTTGGCCATCTATGTCTTTGGAAAAATATCTATTTGAGGTCTCTGTCTAGTTTTTAATTGGTATTTTTTAAATCTTAAGTTGTGTAAGTTCTTATATTTTGAGTATTAACCCCTTATCATATGTGTGGTTTGCAAATATCTTTTCCTATTCAATACATTGCCTTTTTAAACTGTTTTTGTTATGTTTTTTTTAATTTTATTTAAATACAAATTAGTTAACATATGGTGTAATAATGGTTTCAGGAGTAGAATTTAGTGATTCATCATTTACATTTAACACCCAGTGCTCATCCCAACAAGTGCCCTCCCTAATGCCCATCACCGATTTAGCCTATCCTCCCACCCACCACCCCTGTAGCAACCCTCAGTTTGTTCTCTGTATCTAAGAGTCTCTTATGGTTTGCCTCCCTTTCTGTTTCTGTCTTATTTTTCCTTCTCTTCCCTACATTCACCTGTTTTGTTTCTTAAATTCCACATATGAGTGAAATCATATGATATTTATCTTTTTTGACTGACTTATTTCACTTAGCATAATACACTCTAGTTCTATCCACATTGTTGAAATGGCAAGATTTATTTATTTTGAGAGACAGAGAATCCCAAGCAGACTCTGCGTTGTCAGTGCAGAGCCTGATGTGGGGCTTGAACTAATGAATCCTGAGATCAGATGCTTAACCCAACTGAGCCACTCAGGCACTCTACCCCCTTGCCTTTTTGTTTTGTTGATGGTTTCCTTTTTGTGAAAAAGCTTTATAGTTTGGGGTAATTCCATTTGTTTATTTTAGCTTTTTCTGCCCTTGCCAGAGAAGACCAGTTTAAAAACAAAAAACAAACAAACAAACAAACAAACAAAAAAAACCCACGCATTGCTAAGACTGAAGTCAAAGAGCTTATGGCTTTTGTTTTCTTCTAAAAGTTTTATGGTTTCAGGTCTTACATTTAATTATTTAATCCATTTTGAATTTATTTTTGTGTGTGGTGTAAGATAGTTGGCCCAGTTTTCATTTGTTTGCATGTAGCTGTCCAGTTTTCCCAATACCATTTGTTGAAGAGACTATCTTTTCCCATTTTATATTCTTATCTTCTTTGTTGTAGATTAATTGACCATATATGTGTGGGTTTATTTCTAGGCATTCGGTTCTGTTCTTTAATGTACCCGTCTGTTTTCATGCCAGTACCAGACTGCTTTGATTACTACAGCTTTGTAGTATAGTTTCAAATCTGGGACTGTGAGACCTCCAGCTTTGTTCTTTCGCAAGATTACTTTGGCTATTCAGGATCTTTTGTTGTTCTATATTAATTTTAGGATTATTTGCTCTAGTTCCCTGAAAAATTGCATTGGTATTTTCATGAGGGTTGCATGGCATCCATAGCCTACTTTGAGTAGTGTAGACATTTTAACAATATTAATTTTTCCAATCCATGTGCATAAAATATCTATTTCTTTGTGCCATCTTCAGTTTCTTTTATTAATGTCTTACAGTTTTCAGAGTACAGGTTTTTCACCTCACCTCATTGGTTAAATTTATTCCTAGGTATTTTATTCTTTTTGATGCAATTGTAAATAAGATCGTCTTCTTAATATCTCTTTCTGATAGGTCATGTGTGTATAGAACACAACCAATTGTGTATGTTAATTCTGTATCCTGTGACTTTACTGAATTCTTTTATTAGTTCTAATACTTTTTTTGATGGAGTCTTTAGGGTTTTATATATATAGTATCATGTCATCTATAAATAGTGACAGTTTTACTTTTTTTGTTCAAGGTCTATAATATGCCTTTTGACAATCATGGAGTTCCTCTTCTCCACCACCACCCCCCCCCAAAATAAAACAGGTTGAGGTCTGTTCCAAGAATAAATTGTGAGCTATTAAGTTAGAATCAATTATTCTGAATCATATATCTGAAATCAGGGTCAAGAAAGCTGCTCATATTCTAAAATCATAATATAGAAGAGCTAATTTAACCATAAATGAAAAAAAAATAACACTGTGATGCCTGATATATGTCTCTGTGTCATATATGCTCAGCCATAACATTAAATTTTTTTTAAAGAGGTGCCTGTGTAGCTAGTTGGTTAAGCGTCCAACTTTGGCTCAGATCATGATCTCATGGTTTGTGGGTTGGAGCCCCATGTTAGGCTCTGTGCCGAAAGCTCAGAGCCTGAAGCCTGCTTCGGATTCTGTGTCTCCCTTTCTCTCTGCCTCTCCCCTGCTCATGCTCTCGCTCTCTCTCTCTCTCTCTCTCAAAAATAAATAAACATTAAAAAATTATATATGCTCAACTACACTCTTATTTATCTGCATGAATACACTGACTGCTAGATAAGAATCATCTCTCCTAGACCTTTGCACAAAATTTTATCAGCATCTTTCTTGCTGTGCTACGCATTTGTTTTCATGTTACTCAACCCAGCTGGGTGGTGAGATTTTGAAGGACAGTTTGTTTTGATTTCTCAGTATCTGTGATGGTGTCTGGCATAAAGAAAGAACTCCAAATATGTCTCCTCAATTAAGAAAAGAAGACTGTTTTTTTTAAATTAAGGACCTCCCAGTTTAGTTTTGGATGGTATCTGGTGGTCACCTGTATCACCATGCTCCACAGCCAAGCTTCTGTCTTCATGCCAAGAGCAGTGCAGAGGAAAGAAGCCAAAGAAGGGTCATGAACTGATGTCACACACCATGAGGAATAAGCACAACCTCAATGCTGAGCAGGTAGAAGAAAAACAGAGCTGGGGATCAGAAAGTGACCTGGTAAAGTGGAGTCCAGATGCAAGTGAGAACAATGGTGCCTGAGGGACTATCTGGGATCAGGATCCAAAGAGGGTAATGAATTATGAAATGAAGAAAATTAGCAAGCACATTTGCAGTGTACAAGTTGCTCACTGTGGCCACACAGGCCCGTAACGAAGCAGGCTTTCTCTAGTGTTTATACGACCCCCCCAACTATAATATACTTTCATCACCTCAGTTGTTCCACTATTTTTGTAAAGACTGATACCTCTCAGTCATTCTCTGAGAATTCTTAATAAACTCTTCAAAACTAGGTTGGGTACCCTTCCCGCAAGTTCATATTACCTTTTGTGCTACCAAATGCATCACAGTGTATGGAAATTGCTTATTCAGGGATCTGTTTTACTAACTTGTCTGAAAGTTACACTTATTCGTACAGTGCCTAATACAGAGTAGGCATTTGATAAATATTTCTTCAATGAAATGGAAAGAGGAATGTTTTGTTTTTCCATATGGACAAGAACTGTTGAAACACTGAGTTTTTTCAATATTACAGTTAGCAATTTCTAGTATTCATTCCTTCAACAAATGTTTATCAAGTGCCAATTACATTGTCAGGAACTATACACAATGCTGTGAGCATTACATTATAAATTTTATCTTTGTAATAACTCCTTCATTTAGTGTGTTTTCTATCAGTGCTTTTTATATTTTAAAATTAATTATAATAACCATGTAGAGGTGGTACTTTCTCTTACATTTTGCAGATGTTGAAAGTGAATTTCATGGAATCTCACTAACTACTCAGGGTCTAATCTAATAAATTGAGGGGATGGCTGAACTCAAACTCACATCTGTCAGATTCAAAGGCAATTCTTTTTCTACAATGTATCTATAAATATTTACTTACAATTTATATAATTCTCTCACTCAGTGAGCAGATAAAGGATATTGGATTCTTTTTTTTTAATTTTAATTCCAGTATACCTAATATACAGTGCTATGTTAGTTTCAGGTATACATTATAGTGATTCAACCATTCTCTACATTTCTCAGTGCCATTCATAAGTGTATCCCTTCATCCCTATTGCATCCCTCCACCCCACCTCCCCTCTGGTAACTGTCAGTTTATTCTCTATAGTTAAGAGTCTGGGTTTTGTTTTTCCGTTTTTTGTTTTTTATTTTTGGTTTATCTTTTGTTTTCATTATTCATTGAAATTGTTCTTAATTTCATTGTTCTTAAATTCTACATATGCGTGAAATCATAGGTTATTTGTCTTTCTCTTACATTTCACTTAGCATTATGCTCTCTAGATTCATTCATGCTGTTGCAAATGGCAAGATTTCGTTCTTTTCATGGCTAAGTAATATTACATTTATGGTTGAGTAATATTACATCATATATTATATATATACATATATACAATAATGTATATATAATGTATATGTGTGTGTATTTATACATATATATGTATATGTATAAATACACACACACACATACACACACATACATAAATGTAAGTAATATTACATTTATGGCTGAGTAATATTACATTATATATTATATATATATATATATATATAATGTATATATAATGTGTGTGTATGACCTCTTCCTTATCCATTAATCTATAGATGGACACTTGGACTGCCTCCATATGTTAACCATTGTAAATAATGCTGCAATAAACATAGGGGTGCATATATCTTTCCAAATTAGTGTTTTAATATTCTTTGGGTAAATGGAATTTACCAGTAGTAGAATTGCTGGATTGTACGGTAATTCTGTTTTTAATTTTTTTAGGGAACTCCATATGGTTTTCTACAGTGACCCTACCAGTTTGCATTCAATTTGGTTCCTTTTTGCTATGGTTTGGATTAGTGAATGAAATATTTTGGCAATTTTGTTTCTTTGAAAATGTAACTGGGGGCAACTGGGTGACTCAGTTGGTTAAGCATCCAACATCGGCTCAGGTCATGATCTCGCCATGTGTGTGTTCCAGCCCCTCAACGGGCTCTGTGCTGACTGCTCAGAGCCTGGAGCCTGCTTCGGATTCTGTCTCCCTCTATCTCTGCCCCTCCCCTGCTCTCTCTCTCTCTCTCTCTCAAAAATAAATAAACATTTAAAAATATTAAAAAAAAATAAAATATAACTGAAAAAAAGAGTCTCAGGATAAATAAAAAGCTTTCTGGTTAGTTCTTTCTATGTGCCATAAAATTAACTTTAAATGGGGCACCTGGGTGGCTCAGTGGGTTGAAACTCTTGATTTTGGCTCAGGTCATGATCCCAGGGTCATGGCATCAAGCCCCACATCAGGGTCTGTGCTGAGCATGGAGCCTGCTTAAGATTTTCTGTCTCCCTCTGCCCCTCTCCTTCACTCGTGCTCCCTCTCTCTCAAAATAAACTTTTTTTTTAAAAAAAAATTGGTTTTTACTAGGCTATATTTAATTATGAAATTAAATAGATTTTATTCAAATATAGAAAGTCCCACTTTTGGTCAATATTTTTTGAATACTTTTGTATTTTGTACTGAAAATTGGAGACTGTTATTCTTCACTCTTGCCTAGGTATCCTCTAGCCTGGGCATCAGAAAATAACTTGTCCACTTGCACTTTAATTATAGCTATTAGGAATAAAGTGATTTAAAATTAAGTACAACTAAAGATAATCACAAAAGATTATATAGCAAGTAGATGTTAAGATATGAACTTTATTTTATCCACTATATAGTGCATTTAGGACATTTTTTTAAATACCCAATCACCTGATTCTAAGTCTTTAGTTTAAGTCTAAGTTTAAGTCTTTAGTATATAAGTCCAGTATTAAAGGTAGATCTCTGTCATACTGCCCTGCTCATTTCTCATCCAATACCTTTACAAAAGGTATAGCTTAATTGACCATTTAATATGAGCGAGTATGTATGTACAAATGCCTGTGAGTGTGGGTATGTAAATACATAGAGTGAAGGGAAAAGGAAAAGGTTAAATTTAAATGAAGGCTTAAATTAAATATTTGAGACTTCTGAATAAGCTGTGTTAGACTGGAGGGAAGCTGCAATGATAGGTGATGTTCTGGATTTGATTCTCAGTATTACCACTACCTTGCAACTTAGATAAAGTTTTTAAACTTTCTTACCTTTTCTTACATATAGCATAGTAACACTAATAGTTGATTAGCATGAGAACTCTAATGAGTTATTTAATGTTGGTTAAGGGGCTTTTCTAAATATAAAGCACCATGCAGATAGATATATATATTAAATTGAAAATTCCCATTTTTCCTCAGTGAAACTGTATAGAAATTTAGGTGCAAAGTATGGAAAATTCATTTTCCACCATCATGTGTAGATAGATGTGGAATGCATATTTTTTAATGATGAACTTCTGATACAGCTTTCTTACCATGGGAAATCCTTAAGTCTAGAGTTTTACCAGGGGGACAAGGAAGACTCTAGGGAGGAAAGGTCCTGTCCAGTGAGTAAGTGTAGACCAGATAAAATATTGGGGAAGAGCAGGGGTCAGGAAGGAACATTTCCAGGCAAAATGAATAGAAAACTCCCAAGTGGGACCCTTATCTGAGGGTGTAGTAGAGGAGATAAAGCTAAAATAGAACTGTAATAGAAAGCAAAACCTCATCAGTGCCTTGAGTGCCATGAGATAGCAAAAGGATAATTTGAGGAGAGTTTGGAGAAAGATCCCTTCTAGCTGGGCAGTCAGGGAGGATGGGGTGGGAATATGTGGAGGGTGAGGAGAAGGAAGTTGGGGAGGAAGGGGGAGAGTGGCTTTGTTAAGAGCACAGTGCTGTCCTATGCTCTTTGCCTCACATTCTCATGTTTCCTATGGTTTTGAAGACCACCTCCCTTGCTGCTCGTTCTGAAATTTATTGTCTCCAGGCTGGACTCCTCCCCTTGAGACCCCCCCAACCCCTTGAGTTCCAGATGCATCCATTCAGCTGCCTTTTCAACGTCTCAGCTAGAATGTCTACTAGGCATATTAAATTTAGCATAGTAATATGTATAACTTGATCTGTGCCTCTAACCCTTGTACCACCCCCAGATATCTCCACTTTATATTTCTGCCATGCATCCTTGAAGCCAAAACCTCTGGGCTTACCTCTTACTCCTCTCTGTAACTCTTCATATCCAACCAACAGCAAATTGCACTATGTTTAAGCTTCACGGTGTACACCCAGTGCAATAGTTGGTATCACCGACATTTGCACGTCTCAGTTCCTAGCCACCATTATCCCTTACCTGGACTAGTGTGTTAGGTTTCACATCACACTTAAAATAAAATGGCCTACAGATCCAACATGATCAGATCCCTCTCTTTACCACTCTCCCTTTTGTTCATTATGCTTCAATTACACTGTTCTTCATTCTAAGAACATACCAATGCTTATTTCTGCATCAGAGCCCTTGTGTTCCCTATTTTCTCAGCCCAGAATATTCTCTTTCCAGACTCCCTATGCGTGCTTCCTTCTCATTGTACAGGTCTCAGTTCAAATGTCACCAACTCAGAATACTCTTTCCTGATCACTCTAGCTAAATACCACAATCCCTTCCACAATTGTTCTTGATTATAGGACTTTACTCTCTTTTACTATGGCCTATATCACAATCTAACATTACTACGTATGCATGTGTATGTGTGTGCCTATTTGTCTTCATGCAACTCCCTCTGAAAGAGCTCAGTAAGAGCAGACACCCTTCTTATCTCTTATTACCACTGATTTTCCAGTGCCTGAGCCAGTGCTTAGCACATAATAGGGCTCATTAAGAATTTTTAACTGTTGAGGGATTTTTTCCTATATCATCAATTTTCATTTATCCAAAGTAGATGTTGAATCTTGCATGAGAGCTCAAAGAATTCTTTTTAAACTACCAACTATATATGAATCTATTCAGAAAACTAATTTCTAAATAATAATACTTTAGGTATTTATGTGGTTATTAGTGTGTGAGGACAGTGCCAAGTGACAGTCTCCATTCAGATACTTCCATGCACAGCTTATCACACTGTGCCCAGGAAATCATTAGCATGCTTTAGTCTAGCAGGAGATAGGTAAATACATACATATATATGTACATACAAGTAATAGGTGAAATATAAAATGCTACAGTACTAGATGACTCTATGCAAAGTTTATATGATGTGTCATCAGCACTGTTTTCCCTGGTGACAACTTAGTGGGAAGGATTTCTTGGTAAAGGAATAGAGTGAAAGCCATGTAATCAGGAAACATCAAGGATTCACAAACACCCATACCTCATGGGGGCATAGACAATACCATTAATGAACCACAGTGTGAAATTAATGCAGTTCCTTGTGGGGACAATGATCCTCTGAGACCCGCCTGTGGTGGCATTGTAGCTATGACTCATTGTCATAAATTGTTAGGAGGAAAAGTACTTTAAAAATAGGATAGAAACTATATTAATAACATAAAGTTTATATGAGTTGGGAGGAAGTATCTTGCTCTTAAAAGTTGAGAAATTAACTATTTAAGGTAGTAACGAAGTTGACATCATTGAAAATTCTCAGTACAAAATAGTTGCCTACAATGTTAGTTGATTAGTAGCACCTGGGTGGTTCATTCAGTTGAGCATCCAACTTCGGCTCAGGTCACAATCTTGCGGTCTGTGAGATCAAGACCCATGTCGGGCTCTGTGCTGACAGCTCAGAACCTGGAGCCTGCTTAGGATTCTGTGTCTCCCTCTCTCTCCACTCCTCCCCGCCTCTCAAAAACAAATAAACATTACAAAAATTTTTAAAGAATGTTAGTTGATTGAAAAACTATTCAATTTGGGGCTCCTGGGTGGATCAGTTAGGCATCAGACTTTGGGTCAGGTCATGATCTCACAGTCTGAATTCAAGCCCTTCATAGAGCTCTGTGCTGAGAGCTCGGAGCCTAGAGCATGCTTCAGATTCTTTGTCTCCCCCCTTTCTCTGCTCTTCCACCACTCGTGTGCACTCTCTCTCTCTCTCTCAAAAATAAGTAGACAAAAAATTTTTTGAAGACTATTCAACTTAAACACCAGTAAGCTATTAAACAGCTATAATGAACCAGACATGTGGGAAATATCAAGAAAAAGAAGAATAAAGGGAAGGAGGAATGGAGGAAGGGAGGGAGGGAAGAAAGAAAGAATACTCCTTTAATTCATGGAGATCACAAATTAGTGGTAGTATACACAAGTAAACAGTCGACTGTAACCTGTCCAACTGTGATTACAGATACCTGCACTAACAAGCAAACAAGCAGAGCATCACAAATGCATGTATAAAAAATTGATTCATTATTAAGAGAGAAGGGAGGATTGATTAAGGTGTCAGGAAGTAATTAATGCCAGAATGTGTTCTCGGATGATAAATAGGATTTAAAGAGAAAAAAGAAATAGTGCCCAAACATTTTTCAGTTGTCAAATAACTGATATTCTGGTGGTAGTTCCATATAGATAAATATATAGGTAACCCATTGTCCTGGATATTATTGCTACACATGATTATATCTAACACAATACCTGATTATAATCAATGTTTACTTCTTACTGATTTGAGCCATAAGCTCAGTGTTTTATTAAAATCATTATTCTCCAAGGCTAGATTGTTGCTGAATTTTTACATTACATTCACCATAAAGTTGCCTGATGCCCTTGCATCTTCCAGGCTCTGCCTCTTTACTTCAGTCACCAACCCAGCAGCCCCACAGACATGTATTGATACATAAGGAAATAAGTTACCTATCCTGGGCCCTGAGTCCTAGTTTACTTAAAGTCAGTTTACTGGATTTAAATCAACCATAAGTTTTAAATTGTGCTAACAATATTGGTAATCTTGTTGTCCTATGAGCACTGGATTTTTCATTTATAAATATGTGGTGATATACCTGGTGGCCACAATTTGGATCATTTAATGAGTAGGACAAGTGATCACCATGAGAATAGGTAAATTTCTCAAAAAAAAAAATACCATGCAATATGAATAACAAAAAAGAGAAGAACTCTACCTCTAGAGTTTGTGAATGATGAGAAATATAATCCAGAAATGAAAAAATGGAAAGAAAGAAAAGGAGCCAGAAAACCATTCTAAATCAAATAGCCCTGGTCATGAAACCAAAGAGGAGAGTTTCAAGAAAGGGCTCCAGATAGGTCAAAGGGAAAAAAGAAAAAAAATTGTGGTAGATAGATAGACAGACAGATAGATATCTCTGTGTATATTTACATGCATTGATTTACATTGACAAAGTAGTTTCTGTAGGAAGGGTAGAAGGGAAAACAGCTTAATAAAGACTTGAGATAGGTAAGGGACTGATGAGGAAGTGAAAGTATAAAGCATGTTCCAGTAACACAAGTTTTAAAATGAACATAAAGGAATAAATATGACATAACTTAGAAGAGGATAGGAACAAGTTAAGACCATTTTTTAGAGAATGTTGAGGCTGTGCAAATTTTAAGATGCAGGAAATGAGAGAATGCAAAGAGAAAAATTGAAATGCTGACAAGGATTCTGAGAGCAAGTCCATTCAAGTGTTTTTGAAGAGGAGAGTCTGAGATCTAGACACAATGTAGGGCATTGAATCTAAGACTTAGAATCAGTCACGAAAATCATACAAAAGAGAGTCTTGCAAAAGTCTTCTAATTGTCTCTTATTTATAATTCTCAACTACCTTTTTCACATAGCATTTCATGCCATGATGAATTTTTGATTACCAAATTTGTTCCAACATACTCCCTTTTGTTAAGTGATGTAGGCTCTTCATTCAAGAGGTCTCTCAATCCAGCTGTGTTGTTGTTGTTTTTTAATATATTACATTTAAAGAAGTAGCCTCTTCACGGACCTTCTAAGATTCAAGTGGGAAATCTATATCATGGACAGTCCAGAGTGTAACCCATACCATCATTCCTCCTTCACTATCTTCCTTATATACTTCTTTCTGAGTGCTTTTCAGAGCATCTGGAAGGCTCAAGAAGGAAAATGGTGAGGGCAATGTGATATAAGTGAGATGCTGGCATGATGAAAGATGAAGAAGGTGTGATATTTTGGTTTAATAATGACTGCTCCTGAGTTATTGCTCATAGAATACCAGCATCCACATCTGGAGAAGCCAGAAGGCTGATAGAAGACGTTTATGTAAGTAGTGGTTTAAACATTGAAATTGTAGCAACTCTTAGGTCTTTGGGTTTTGTTTGTTTGTTTGTTTGTTTCTTATTAAATAGATGAAACAGGTGAAGAGTAAGGAAGGTGTGAATCAGGGTGTGAGTGCCAAATTTAAGATCTCAAAAGCAGAAAAGTGTCTTACTTAAAATGGATTTGTCCAGTATGTGGCCAAGCTTGTGTTTTCTTGAACTTCACTTATAGAAAGCAAGCTAAGTGGCATCAACAGAGATATCCCTCAGAATGACACTTGCTGTCCAACTTATTCACTTTCCACATGGTTTTTAAACTAATTTATTCTTTTTAAGTTTACTTATTTATTTTGAGAGAGAGAGAGAGAGAGAGAGAGAGAGGGAGAGAGAGAGAGAGAGAGGGAGAGAGAGAGAGAGGGAGAGAGAGAGAGAATGTGTGTGTACATGAGCAAGCAGAGGAGGAGAGTTGGGGCAGAGAGAGAGATGGAGAGAGAGAGAATCCCAATCACCAGCAGGCTCCACACTGTCAGCGCAGAGCCTCACACAGGGGCTCAAATTCATGAACCTGAGCCCAAATCAAAAGTTGGATGCTCAACAGACTGAGCCCACCCAGGTATCTCTTAAACTAATTTAATCTAACTTCTCCCCCAACTTCTAAATGGAAGGTGCCAATAAAATTATTTGAACCCCAGGACATGGTGATACATAAAGCCAAATCTATGAGTGGACTTCCAGTTATATAAGGCAATAGAACCCACATGGATGACCAGAGGGATAGATGGATGGATAGATATACAAATAAGTACGTACATACATACATACATACATACATACATACATACATACATACATTTATGCAAGCTAGTTTGCATTTTATTTCTTTTATAACCTAAAATCCCTGACTCCTTATTCTCAGATTCATGTGTCCAGTGCAAAATTTTTGCGATCCCAAACTAGTATATCCAATATCTCTAAATGCATATTCAAAAGTCACCATCTATAAAATAGAATTCATAATTTCCTCTCCAAAACTGATTTTTCTCTGTGTACCTTCACTTAATGACTGGTACAACTAGCCTTCAAGCTGTTTAAGCAGGAGATTTGAAAATCACATAATCCTCTGTCTTCATATAGCTAGTATGTCTGAAAATCCCAAAGTTCCATTTCTCACAGTCTCTCAAATTTCTTGGGTATTTTCCATCTCGACTGCCATCCCCCAGGCTACACTGACCTCTCTCTATAATCCATGCAGTCAGTACAGTTGCATCTTAATTTGCAACTGTGTCTTCTACTTTTGGCTGTCACCACTAATGTTTCATATTTGATGTAGTTTATAGAGTAATGTTTCTAAAATGCAAATATGATCCATCATTGCTTACTTGAAACTCTTCAGTGAGTTTTCATTCTTAGGACAAAGACTAAAATTTTTAAAGTGACCTGTGACGTTCCAGTGATGTGAGTTTGGGCACATTGGGCCACTCCCTCTCATTCTCTGTCCTGGCTTTCATCACTTCCTTACATGAGTCATCTCCTTTCTCTTAGAGACTTCAAATAGGGGCTTCAAATAAGATACTTCTCAGCATCCTGCTTTACTTGGTTAATTATTACTGGCATATTTCTTTAGTTGTTAATTATCATCATCTTGTGAGCTCAGATTAAACATTCACATCTTCATGAAAGTCTTCCTGGCCCCCAGATGAGGTCAAGTCAATGTATGAGATTTCTTCATTGTTGTGCCTCTTTCTCTTGTAATCAATTAGTAATTTAAAATTATAATGTGATCTTGGTGTAGATGTTTTTATTCACTGTAATGGCATCACATATATCATTTTTTTTTCTTTTTTCTTTAGATGTTCTGTAACTAAGTTCATTGTCTGGCATATAAGAGTTGCTAGCTAAATGCATTGAATGAATGAGTTAATAAATAAATGAGAAGATTATGGAGGGGAAAGAACTAGGAAATTGCTAAAGTATGTTAAAAGGTTGAAAAAGAATGCTGATGGCCAGTGGACTTGAGAAGCAACAGTTTCTCTGGAGTGATTCAGATAATGGACAAGAGAGGAGAGGTTCAGGATGGGCTAGAGCAAATAAAAGTTTATCATGTTTGTAATTTTAAGTCCACATTATTCTGTATATTGTGATTTTTAATTTGCTAAAGATCATAAGTTCATTATTAATATTATACATGAATTCCAATATCTTAAAATATATAGACAGCATAATTGTCAGTAACTGATTATCTGACAGTAATAATAAAATTCCATGTATTGTGATAGTATGCAACATTAATCTAAAAATTTCCAAATTTTTAGTATTTAATGCAATAAAAGTCTTTTTCTTCCAGTTAAGAGTTTAAAGTAACAAATCAAACACAAAGATACAGCTTCATGAACAATGATGATCCATAGCCACATTTCAATTTAGCACCTACTTGTAATATTTAATGTTTTTGTTTTTTTAATTTAAAAAAAAATTTAATGTTTATTTATTTTTGAGAGATAGAACATGAACAGGGGAGGGGCAAAGAGAGAGGGAGACAAGAATCCCAAGCAGGCTCCAGGCTCCAAGCTGTCAGCACAGAGCCTGACACAGGGCTCTACTCCATGAACCCTGAGATAGCCACCTGAGCCGAAGTCAGGCCCAACCAACTGAGCCACCTAGATGCCCCAGTGTTTTTATTTTGGATACAAATGACAGATAACTCAATGTAGACTAACTTCAGCATTAAAGAGAACATATTAGTTCATGTAACTGAAAAGTCCAGAGTGGTCTGGTTTTAGGTATGTTGTGATCAGAACTCTGACTCCATTTCCATGGGACTCTCCGTGAAACATGAAGCTGAAATAGATTTGCTCTCAGTTGGTTTCTCCCTCATGGTGGAAGAATAGCAACTAGCAGCTTTACCACTTCGTATAACATTGCCCTCAGGGAAAAAGAGAATATCTGCATCCCATAATTCCCAGCAAAAGTTGTGACTAAGCCAGAAAAAATATAAATTCTAACTATACTGGCTAAGGTTACCTAAACCAACAGCTGTAGCAATAAGATAGATAACTCTGATTGACTGAGACTGATCAGGACATACATGTAGAGTTAAAATGTGTTACTACAAAGGAAGACAAAGATGAATATTGACGGGAAACCATTACCCAACATAGATCAGGGCTTCTGGATAATGCTGCAAATGTACAACTGAATAAAAATTGTGATATATATTATATAATATATAATATCATATATCTATATATATTAGAGACAGGGAAAGAGAGATACCTTCTAGTCACATAAATGCATGCAGTAAAATCAACATAATTAGACATTAACATAAATAAAGATGTGAAGTTGCAGGCTGTCCACCAATAAAAGAACTTAGAGTTATTAATTTATAGAACAATTTGTTATTATCTTATTGCTCTAACTGCATTTCAACAGCTTTGAAGTATTTTTTCAAGTGGTTGGTTAGCAGAAGAGATTATTTTCATTTTTTAAATATAAATTGCTTTTCTGTAATTTCAGATGAATAATCCTTGAATTTTTTCAACAAAAAATGATTATGTCTTGGTCACCATTTGACCACAAACATTAAGTGCAGTGCTGATGCACAGTAGGTGTTAAATAAGAGTATTAAATAAACACATAGATGAATGTATTAAGTTTTAAAGACTCATTAACTTATTAATTCTGTAATTCTCACTTTAAAAATAATTACTTTCAGGGCACCTGAGTGGCTCAGTCAGTTAAGCACCCAACTTCAGCTCAGGTCATGATCTTGTGGTTCGTGGGTTTGAGCCCTGCATCAGTGTGCTGACAGCTCAAAGCCTGGAACCTGTCAGAATCGGTGTTTCCCTCTCTCTCTGCCGCTGCCCTACTCATGCTCTCTCTCTTTCAAAAGTAACTAAACATAATTTTTTTTAAATAATTACTTTCTTTATCTAGCAGCTTGATAATGATGAAGTACTTGAGTTGAGAGATTCACTATGTCTAATTCACTTATTCATTCCAAAATTTATGAACAAAATTGAGAATCTCTCTACAATACCCTATTCTAGGCAATAATAATCATTCTTTTTATACTTCCTATAGCATCCTGTGCATATATAAATCATAGCACTTACAATGTGTAATTTGTCATCCTTTAATTCAACAAATATTTACTCAGTGTTCACAATTTGCCAAGTACTGGGACATAAATATAACAGAGATACAATACCTGCCCCCAAAGAACTTGAGTATGTGTGGGTTGGGAATGAAGGTGAATAAAGAATGTATTATTTATCATTGCAACTCAAATGATAGCATAGATAGATAGTAGGTGCCTACTAAATATTTTTAAGTTTACAAATAATTCATTGAAGACTGAATTAATAATGTTCTTTGGAGAATTTTATAGCTCACTTGTTCCCCTGGAAGGGATGGGAGTGGGACTCAAGTCAATCACGGTTATAAAACCAATCAATTAAGGGAATAAAACACTGAATTAGAGAGCCTACATTTTATGAGGGTGTTACAATAAAATTCAAGACATTAAATTAAGTTTTATGGAATGCTGGTAACTTCCCTAAAGGATAAAATATGTTGACTTCCCTAATGATCCCTCTTGCCAAGTTCTTTGTTATAATGAACTTCAGAGCTTTTATCCAAGAGTTCATGAAACCAGAGCTGCAGTTCCCAGCACCTAATGTTTCTAACTCTCCAAACAGTATGTTTGATTCTCTTCCATTTGAGGATACCCAGACCCTTGATTATGGCTATAATTCTTTCTGCCTTTCCATACCTCATCCATTCTTCCCTGTGTTTAACTTTCACATGGTCACATTGGATTCCAAAGCCCTTCCTTTTGTTGATTAAACATAAATAGAATGCCCATTATGTGCCAAGACCATTACCAGACTCTTTAGGTGTAGGATATGGAAGAATGAGTCCAAGCATTGAAATCTGGATGACTTGAGAGAGGTCAAGACAATGCAGCTGACTAAGGGGGGGAAGAAGATGAGTTTGACTTTAAATATAGAGTTTCAAATAAGGATGGGACACCTAGATAGAATCATCTGAAAATCATTATGATTGTGGGACCAACTCTTTGAGGGGAGTTTGGATTTTCATGGAGGTAATAGTTAAAATGGAATACTTACCACCACTCACACATGCCAGGAAAATCTCCATTCTTGTGCCTGATGATCCCTTTATCTTAAAAAATCCTGTTTATCCCAGCCTACATAAAATCTATGGATAATGAAAACTCAGTTCAAATCCTTTCTTTTCTTTAAACCCTGCTCTGAATATCCTCATTCCTGTAAATATACCCTACTACTGTGTTTCTCTTCTAGTGTCCATCATAACACCTCTGCTTATAGATAGCCTTAGGTTGTTCTAAATTATTTTGTGTACTAAAAGTTTGTCAACCAAAAAGACTTTAATCTTCTTGAAGACAGAAAATATTACTTCCCCTCTCAAATACCCTACAGGCCTGAAGCCTCAGCATAGCCTCCAAAATACTTATCCATTTTAACTGCTCACATATCTCTCTTTTCATTGTCATGAAAATGTTCTTTAACAACTGCTACACTCCTTCCATTTATCCAGTATTAAGGAGTCTCTGTTTTATCAACAAGCAAAGAATTAAGTGTTGGGGCTATGGAACTAAAGTTGTTCTCCATTTCTTGAGGAAGAGAAACAGATAAACGATTGGAATGCAATGTGATACGTGGTGAATTGAAATTAAGATATGAAAGCATCTCTTTCAGACAGGTAGGATCACAAGAGGATTAGAAGAGAAGGCATCTGAAAAGAGGTCAGAAAACAGGTAGAGTTCATGAAATGAAGGGAAGAAAGTTGTGACTAAGCAAACACGAATGATTATTAAAATCATTCTACCGGGGCGCCTGGGTGGCACAGTCGGTTAAGCGTCCGACTTCAGCCAGGTCACGATCTCGCGGTCCGCGAGTTCGAGCCCCGCGTCAGGCTCTGGGCTGATGGCTCAGAGCCTGGAGCCTGTTTCCGATTCTGTGTCTCCCTCTCTCTCTGCCCCTCCCCCGTTCATGCTCTGTCTCTCTCTGTCCCAAAAATAAATAAACGTTGAAAAAAAAAATTAAAAAAAAAATCATTCTACCTAAAATCAAACTATCTTCCTTGTAGTAGAGAATATTACAGGAAACCATGATATCTTCTGGGAACTTAGAGTAATCAGGGCATAGAGAAAGAACAGGAGAATGATGAGAGATAATATTGAGCAGAATAGTATCATGAATGGCTTGTGTACTTTGGTAAGGAGTTTGGACTTTATTTAAAGACAAAGAAAGCCAAAGAAAATGTTTCGGCAGAGGTATGTTATTATTAGATTTGTGTTTTAAAAATCTCACTGATAACAGCAATGGAAGACCAGTATCACCTAATCCAAGTGAGAGAAGATGGGGGTCCTAAATAAATCTGTCCCTGGGATGGTCATGGGAAAAGGAATAGATTCCCAGGGTAATGAGGACATGGAATCACCATGACTTTGTCTCTGGAAAAAGGGAGCCCCTGGTAAGGAAGATAGACACTGCCCCTCCCCTAAGACTCTAGTTTGAACAATTAGAGGAGTAATAGTAGTATACATCAAGAGACATACAGCAAAGAGGGAAATAGTTTCTTTGGGGGAAAATAAGTATTGTAGTTTTGGGCAAGTTGTACTGGAGGTACCCCTGTATCCAGCTGTCTCCTAGGTGTTGAATACTCTGGTCTAGAACTTGAGAAGGACAAGGCTAGAGGTAGAGATCTAAAAGTAATTATATTAAAGTGGCAATTGAAGTCATAGAATGAAATGTAGAAGAGATGCTATAAGAAAGTTCAAGTAAAAAGTGCCAAAGACAAACCCAGGGAGCACTAGTCCCTAAGCTGTAGGTGTAGGTAGAGAGCCTCAGCCAGAATGGAGAAGGCAAGGCAGTGAGAGGAGCTCCAGGAGAGTGTTGTGCCACAGAAGCCATGTGATAAGAGATTCTCAAGGAAGTAGTAGTCAGTGCAGCAAAGGTCAATGACTGTCAACATCCCTTCACCACCCAAATGTTACCCATAGTGATTTTCCAGTTCACTCTGCAATTTCTTCAATCTACCATATAAATAAGATATGCTGATTCTTCCCTCATACTTCTTTGAATCTTCTCAGTGCTTCTCTCTGTAAGCCTGAGCCTTACCTTCACATCGGCTGTTTCAAACACTGCAACACATAGATTGTTCTTAATTATACTTCCCCCCCCCCAAATAGCATGGCATCTCCTGGTCTGATATGGACATTAAACTATAAACCATTGGGCCCTATCACCCCCATCTCTATTCCTCTTACATTGTCTAGGTTCATATTTTCTACTAAAAATAAGATACACTTCCCTGAACACCTTTTTCTCTCTTTCTCCTTCTGAAACATAATTTTTGCTCTAACTGAACATTCAGACATGTAGAGCCAGTACATTCAAACCATTGAGGGGCAATAGCAAACCAAAAAGTGAATTTTATTCCCCTAAAAATATCTATAATAAATGAATTTGGTAAGATGAGGAGCCAATGAATCTACTTCTCAGAAATAAATTATTCTTAAGTTGCCAGGCTTCTCTGGGGTGACTTTAATAACTAGACATAGTTCCAGAGCAGAATAACTGAACTGCCTAAATTCACATTCTGAGTGTTATTTTTTTTTTTGGGTTGCCTCTTCTGATTGAATTGTGACTAAAATCTTGTACTACTCATTGCCAGTAATTTTACAGCTGCAGATCATCATACTGACTGTTATTTAGAACAAATGAATTTTTGTTTGTCTCTTTCCAAATCATCCTATAAGGTGTTATCCTGTAAGGTGATGCTTACACGGAACACTGGTTTTATTTTTCCTGTGCAAATTTATGTGCATCCATGTGTCTGTGCATGCACATATGTGTGCTTGCATGTGTTAGCATGTATATTGATGTGTGTGCACATGGATGTGACTGTGTGTATAAGACCTTAACTGCTCTAGAGAATGGATATTAACAGTGATTTTCTGGTTAGCAGAAAAAGTAAGAAAGTCATGTATCAGTTAGGTAAAAACGTTCTGTCCAACAGATGCACATCACATTAGGTTAAAACAACTCAACAAACAAATAGCAATAACAAACAAAATAACCTCCCTGTTATTAAAACATTGTTTACTGAATCCTGCTCAAGAGTTTCCCTAGTTGATGCCTGGTTAACTCAGTCAGTTGAGGGTACTACTTCGGCTCGGGTCATGATCTCACAGTTTGTGAGTTCGAGCTCTGCATCAGAGGCTGGAGCCTGCTTCAGATTCTGTGTCTCCCTCTCTCTCTGTCCCTCCGCTGCTCATGCTCTATGTGTCTGTCTCTCTCAAAAATAAATGAAATATGGCCTTTTGTAGCAACGTGGATGGAACTGGAGAGTGTGATGCTAAGTGAAATAAGCCATACAGAGAAAGACAGATACCATATGGTTTCACTCTTATGTGGATCCTGAGAAACTTAACAGGAACCCATAGGGGAGGGGAAGGAAAAAAAAAAAAAAAAAAAGGACGTTAAAGTGGGAGAGAGCCAAAGCATAAGAGACTGTTAAAAACTGAGAACAAACTGAGGGTTGATGGGGGGTGGGAGGGAGGGGCGGGTGGGTGATGGGTATTGAGGAGGGCACCTTTTGGGATGAGCACTGGGTGTTGTATGGAAACCAATTTGTCAATAAACTTCATATAAAAAAATAAATAAATAAATAAATAAATAAATAAATAAATAAACATTTTAAAAAATTTAATAAAAAAAAGAGTTTCCCTAGTTGTAAAATTTCTTTATTATAATCTAACATGATAATATATTGGTCCTTAAACATAATGTGTTGCAGTGAAATTTAATTGAAAAGAATAGTTTTGCATTGGAGAGGAGTAAAGAAAATAAATGTCCAGTCTATCCTAGCATATGCCTAATGGCACATCATCAGTTCTTCCATCCATCTAGAGATACTAAAGTCAGTATCCTACTCTGAACAAGCATGTTTTGTCATCTCTTAATAATCTCTTGTATCATCCCTAAATTTCATTTTTCCAATCTATTTTTCGCTTTTACCATCCTGTCCTGTTTTTACTGCCTCTTCATATGCCCTTGCTCTCACAGAGGCCCTTATTTTATGCTTTATCCATTCTCCCCTATATCTCAGCTCCTTCCAGGCAAGCCTGAGTTTCTTAATCATCCTACACCATAGTTGATTACTCAAACCAGTTCCTCAGCCTAACTCTCAAATGTCTTTTAAACCTGATCTTTACATATCACTCATTTGGCAAATCCATTCTATAATCCACCTTCTGGAGCCCTATTTCTAAACTGTTGAGAAATATGAGAGAAAAGCATGCAACTCTACTCTGTCATGACCCACACCAGCCCTCTCTTTCTCTCTTCTCCTTCAATCTTATTCCACTGAGATATGGCTTCTATCCTTACTCCGCTAGAACGTCCCCATGATGTTGTCAGATCCTAAGGACAGTTTTTAAGTCTTGTGTTTTGTGTTGGATCCATTGGTGGCTATATTGTTTCTTTTGAAGCTCTTGCCTTTCTTGGCTTTGTGTTAGTACCCTACTCCCCATCACTACACCATTCATTGTTATTCTATTCCCTCTTTATCTTTTCTTTATCAATTTCCTAAAAGCATATCTTCTCCTCCAAGTATTCCTTAAATGCAGGTATTATTTGGACTTAGACATTTTTCCCTTGCTCATGTCACACAAAACACTCTCACACTATTACCTCCTAACAATTCTACCAAATACTAATGTGTTGACAAAATTTAAATTAAATATCTCAGGCCACACTTCTCTAAGTTCCAAACTATATATGCATCTGCATTCTTGATGTAATCCACTTGAATATTTCACAAACATTTCAGAGTCAGCATATCTAATAAAACTAAACCCTCAATGTACATTTCTCTTTACTAAATTGTATATATCATGCAAAAGAAGAAGATTCAGAGTCATTCTAGATTCCTTTACCTTACCCCCAGTCTACAGAATATTAATTGACAAACCCTGCCTCTTTGAACACCTAAATATAGTATTTCTTACTTTAATCCTTTGCTTTTGACCCTGTGACCACTTGTGTTTCTCAAATGCTCATCAGTCCTCATCTGAATTATCGCAATAGCCTTCTAATATGTCTTGCCTTTCTTCAAATATTTGTGTATAGGAATCATCTATCAAAACTGTAAATTGAACTGTGTCACATTCATGTCTAAAACTTATGTGAAAACCAAACTGCTGGCCAGAGTGATGTCATCAAGATAGCAACATAGGTTGTTCTTGCCTTCAGTTGCCCTCACAACTAGCAATTATCCAGAGACAAGACATGGTTGTGGAAATCCCAGAATCAAAAATGAAGCTGAAGCTTCCCTTGAGCACACAGACTGAGAAACGTTGCACCCATTGTAAGGGCAAAAAGAGCAGCTACATGCAGACCCCATCACTCCTACCCCAGGCCAGCACAGCTCCAGAGCAAGATGGGTCCCTGAGCCTATGTTTTCTCCAGTAGGGAAAAAAGAATCCAAGGTAGGCATCCAGCTCCCCCAGTGTTGCAAGGTGCTTCCTAGGAAGTGCACTTGCTTCTCACCTCACATGGATCGCTGGGGAAATCCATGAGGCTTGACCACTGAGGACCACATAGAAACAGAGAATGGTGTTAGGGTTTTTAGCAATTAGCACTCAGCTCTTGGCAGACGACATTCTTCCTTGCAGCTGTACCTGAGTGGAGATCCTAACCAGTGGCTCTGCCCAACTGCAGAGCTGAGCCAGTTTCCCTGTCTGGCCAGGGAGCCCAGTGGGCAGTTCTGCCTGGTTGGTATCATCAGCCAGTGAGCTGTGCTGGTTGTAGAGCTTGTTCTGCCACTCCACCCAGTCAGAGAACCAAATTGGAAGCCCCACCTATTGTTGAAGATATCCTTCATACCCACATGACCAAGAAGTCTAACCAGAGAACTGGGGCAACTCCACAGCATAGCCTTCAGCTGTTCTCCCAGTCGCATCTGAGCAGAGAGCCCAGCCAATGGTTCTGCCAGTCCACAAAATTGAGTCTATGGCTCTGTCTGCCTGGCCAGGGAGCTTGGTGGACAGTTTTGCCTGATTCAGGCCACCAGCCAGTGAGCTATACTAGCCTTGGAACCTGTTGAATGGCACTGTTTGGGCATGGAAGCAAATCTGAACCCTTGACTACTGGCTAAATATAGCTTCAAGTCCTGCCTAACCAGGAAGCCTTACCAGAGAACACAGGCAGCTGTGGAGCCTAACCAGTGACCATTGGTAGTTTTGGAACCCAGTCTTCTTCAATCATAACAGAAAAATGAAATAGAAAACAACAGAATTGCAGCAGTAAGTCTTTACCTATCTATAATTAAACATAAATGGATTAAATTATCTAATCAAAAAGCATAAAATGGCTGAATGGATAAAAACACAAGATTCAACAATATGCTACCCACAAAAAACTCAGCTTTAAACACACATAGACTGAGAGTGAAAGGATGGAAAAGATATTCAAGCAAATGGAAACCAAAAGAAAGCAAGGGTAGCAGCACTTGTATCAGACAAAAGACACTTTGTTAAAAATGGTCAAAAAAGACAGGATAGGTTATTATGTAATGATAAAAAGGGCCAATCCATCAGAAAGATAAAACAATTGCAAATACTTATGCATCCGACATCATAAATTCTGAATATATAATCAAATACTAACAGAACTAAAAGGAGAAATAAACATCAAAACATTAATAGTTGGGGACTTTAATACCCCACTCTCAACAATGGATATATCATCCAGACAGAAAATCAATAAGGAAACAGAGGCTTTGAACAACACTATACATCAAATGGACCTAACAGACATATACAGAACATTCCTTCCTACAGCAGAATACACATTTTTCTCAAGTGCACACAAAACATTTTCTAGGATAGATCATATGTTAGGCCACAAAACAAATCTTCACAAATTCAAGAAGATAGAAATTATGTCAAATATCTGTTTCTACGACAAAAGAATGAAACAGTAAATCAATAACAGGAGGAAAGCTGTAGCATACTTATCAAAAGGAACCAATATCTTAACTTCTAACACTATAGGTTAGTATTGTCTTTGTCTTAATTTAATATGAATGGAATAATATGTTTTGTGTATATTTTTCACTCAATATTATGTCTATATTACACATTTTGCTTCATGTAGCAGTAGCTTGTTCATTTTCATTGCTATCAGTACAGATATATGAATAAACCACAATTTATCATCTGTTTTACTGGCAATCAAAATTTTGGTTGTTTTCAATAAGACTATTGAAAATAGTTCTCATGTAAACATTCTTCTGCATACCTTTTGGTGTGTATATGGTAGCATTCCTGGTAGGGACATACCTAATAGTGGAATTTCTTGGTCATAGTGTATGCTTATATTCACTTGTTATAGACACTGCCAACTACTTTTCAAAAATGGTTACATCAAGCTATACTTTTACTGTCAATGTTGAAGAATTGTAATTGCTCCAGATTTCATTCTGCACTTTGCCAATCTTTTTTTAACTTTAGCCATTCATGTTGGCGTGTAATGCTATTCATAGTGATTTTACTTTGTATTGCCCTAATGTATGAAGTGGAGCATTTGTTTCACCTATTGCCCATTTCAAAGATATTCTGTTAAGTGTAGTGTTCAAACATCTTGATCTTTTTTCCTATAAGACTTATTTTTATATTAATTTATGTGAATTCTTCATATATTCTAGATATCAGTACTTTTAAATTATCTATCAGCTATTTACCTACCTATCTGTTAATCCACCTGTTATCTATGTATCGACTTACACACACACACACACACACACACACTCTCCAGAGATCTTCTCTTAACTTGTGGCCTGCCTTTTCACTCAATCAGTAGTCTCTGTCTTTGCCTCTCTCTTTTATGTAGGCTGTATTCCCCAGCTAGAGCCTAACACAGGGCTTGAACTCATGATCCTAAGATCAAGACATGAGCTGAGATCAAGAGTGAGACACTTACCCAACTGAGCCATCCAGGTGCCCCCAGTGGTATCTTTTGATGAAAATGAATACATCAATTTCATTATAAATACTTTTAATAATCCTGATTTTATGGTTGGTCATTTTTGTGCTGTGTTTGAGAAATCTTTCTTATCCTAAGGTGATGAATATATTCTCCTTTTTGTTTGTCATCATCTAGAAGCTTTATTGTTTTATCACTTACATATATATCTATAATCAGCCTGGTTTTAACTTGCATGGATTAAGTATCAAGATTTTTTCCATATAGATATAAATTTACCCAGAATAATTTATTTAGTTGAACATTTTTGTACCTCTTTACAGTGTTGCCTTTGTCAGAAATCAAGTCTCTGTATAATGTAGGACTCTGTTCCATTGGTCTATTTATCTATCTCTACAAAATTGTATAAAGTTGTAACTTTATGATAAGCCTGGGTATCTAACAGTGCATTCCCCAACTTTTTTTCTTCTTTATCAATATAATAGTGGCTATTCTTTGTCCTTTATATTTCCATACAAATTTTAGAATCTGTTCATAGATTTCCTCTATGTCTCACCCCTACCCACCCACCCCAAAAAACTGCTTAAATTTATTTTAATTGAATGATAGACAATGTATATGAAACATTGTAGAGATCATCTGAAGCTATGTCTAATAGTACATTCCTCAAGAAATTATTTGCTTTTCAAGGAGTTATAACAGAGAGTGACCATTTTAATCTAATTCAGCATTGAGGTGATTTGAAGTTGGGCCTCATTGTTGTTGGGGTTTGTCTTACTGGTTGGGCCTGACAACTGGGGTATAGCCTTTAAGCACTGCAAATGGAAGCCTGGAATATTTACTGGGAGTTTTTCTTTTTGGGGGTCCAGAAGTCCAAATCTTTTTTCTTTAATCCACTATGTGTAACACTCTAACCATCTATTCGAGCCTCTTAGCCGTTGTTTATGCTCAACTTCTAAGCTTCACAGCAACTGCCTACCAGTAAGCAAATGATTGAGGAATAATACCAAATGTCTTTTTCACATCTGTGCTCTCTTCTCTCCCAGATATTTGCTGATAGTGTTTTTGGTGTAATGTTAGCCCAAAATTTAAAAAACTTTGAGCCTGACCGTCTGCTTTTGTTCCAACCTCTTAGCCACTCATCCTTGCCTTTCAATGAATTATGACTACCTCAAAGGGAAAGTCATACCTCAGTACATTTTTTTTTCTCTCCAGGATCTTGGTCCCTGAGATCTGGCTGACTTGACAGCTTTCTTAAAGCATAAGTGGATGTTTTTCAAAGTTTATCTAGATTTTCTAGTTGTCTTCAGGAGCAGGTTTGTCTAATCTATCATATATCATAGCTGAAAGTGGAAGTATCTGTTTAGTTTCTAATCTGTGGCCTACATTTTCCACCTGTTTGGGTTAATTATTAGGCCTGTAGCACCAAAATTCATGTAAGTGTTCAGACTTTGAGGTTATGAGTTTTGTCTGGCTTCTTAAAGAATGATTCTTTCTAAACCTTAATCTCACACCCAGAATAATTTTTGATTATTTACTGGTCTTCTACCACTTGTAAGTGTTCACTGGTAAACCATATCTGATAGATGTGAGACATTAACAACAGATTTGGTTTCAGTGGGTGTCATGGGAATATTTTGTCAAGGAAAAACATGTTGCCTCAAAGTGAAATGTGAACTGAAGAGAGTCCATTCGGTGTTTATGTACAGATACCAAGGTCTCTTGAGCATCTCCTAATAGCTTTTTTCCTTGTGAGTAGAAAGATTCTTAATAACTGTGCCAATGTATTCTAACACTACAAAGATAGCATTTTTTCAGAAGATGAATGCAGTGGTTTAAGGCAATTCTTTGTTTACAGTCTCAAGGAGGAAAAAAAAGAAGCCAATTCCAAGATGTGTGTGTGTGTGTGTGTGTGTGTGTGTGCGTGTTTAACAGAAATTAAAATAAATCTTTCCTCTGTACACTCTCATGTACAAAACCAGGTAATTTTGAACACATATTGGGATCAAATACCACATTAATAGGTTGTACAGGTTTAGTTTTGGTTTCTAGGTTTAGGTAGACTGAGTTTGAATCCTGTATAAACCTGGGTGATTTATGATTTTTCCACCTGAATTTTCTTCATGCAAAATGTGAAGATATAAAATATCATATAACATATAAAACATATAAATAATACATGGCAGAGAGGAAGTACATATAGAAAGTGCTGAGAACAATCAATGCCTGGCGGGCAGCAGACCCTAACTACTGTTACTACTCTGTAAGTTCTTATTTCCCTGTCTCTAATGCTGAAGTGTGGGTAAGGAATGACAGCTTTTCTTCTCTTTATTCCTCATACATGGCACTCTGCAGAGAAATGAGCATGTGCAATGTTTGTTAAATTTTACTAAATGAAAGGATAGGTTAAATACTACAGGAAGGTTGAGGAAAGTATGAGGAAAATATATTAGATCTGAAGGACCTGTTTTAAGATATAAAGGAAGAAAACACATTGGTGTGTGTTTGGAGTGGAGGGGGTGAGTATATTCTCCAGCGTCATCATGAAATATGCCTTATTTCTTGGAATTTCATAGATGTTCTATAAATAATTATTACTCTGAACATTATGCTTAGTTTACCAGCATAATAGAGGAAATCAGTGGAAAGGGGGTCTGAAAACTAGGTTATCCTAAGTACAGAAGCTTCATGAGAAAACATGAAAAAGGTTATAGAAAGCTGTGGGTACAATAGCCTGCTCATAACGCACTTTCTCTATTTAACTGAATCAATTATCTTACCATATTGTACATTTTACACAATTGCCTCAAACAGCTATAATATGACAAGGGAAGCAATACATTGTGCAGCTCACAAAAAAAAATCTATTCACAAAAATTTTTCTCAGCTTCTCCTCTGTGAAGAATATGTATGGGAAAGAAGCATCCCCTGAGAAGCAAGTCTTTAAAGCAGAAGGGAGAATGCCTACCATCCTAAAGTCTAAATTGAAGCAAGGTGGATGTCCCAATGATTCCAACATATTAAATACTCTGTGTAATTTTTGGTGAATCCCCAAGCCTTTGGAAGCCTGTCTCTTGTGGCAAAACCAAGAATTTGGTCAAACCTCTACATTTGCATTCCCTTCCACTATTAACGTGCTTCAGTCTTCCAAGTGAAGAAATGTAGAAGAGAGGTGGAGAATAAGTAATAACTTTCTATGGCAGTATAGCAAATCACCACAAGTTTAGCAGCTTAAGACAATACTTATTTATTATTTCATACTTTCTGAAAGTCAGGGGTCCATTCATGGCATAAGTGGGTTCACAACTCAGGGTTGAACAGGCTGAAATCAGGGTATTGGCGGACTGCATTCCTGTCTAGAGGGTTTTTTTTAGAAGAATCTACTTCCAGGCACATTCAGGTTTTTGGCTGAATTCAGTTCCTATTGGATGCAAGCCTGAATCTCTGTTTCTTTGCTGGTTGTTAGCCAGGTGGCATTCTCAGCTTCTAGAGGCCACTAGAAGCCAGCAGTGGAGCGTCTCCTCCAGTTCTCTCATCTCAAATCATTCTCATATTTGAATTTCTTTGCCCAGGTAGAGCCAGTCACATTTCAGGGATTACCTGATTAGGTCAGACTCACTGAGGTTGATCTCACTATTTTAAGATCAATTTATTTGTGACCTTAATTACATCTTGAGATTCCTTTTCAACAGCACCTATCTAGATTAGTGTTTAGTAAACTAGTACACTAATTAGTAATTAGTACACCAGAGAGCAGGAATCTTGAGTGCCATGTTAAATTTCTACCTATGTGGCCCCAGCCATACACTCTGCTCCCTATCCTTCATTGTATGCCTCTTAAATATGGTACCCTTAGGAAGTATTTCTCAGTGCTGTCATCACTGTATGTCTTACTTTGGAGACTCTATGAGGTATGGAAAGCACTGGAGTTTTGCAGCTAGAAATATCTGGATTTAAATCCCCTCTATATTTGCTGTGAGATTTTGAGTAGGTGCCTTAATCCCTCAGAGCCTCAGTTTCCTCAGTAGTAGAAAGTAGGGCTAAAAATAGTCACTGCTAAGGCCTACAGAGAATTAAGAAAAGTAATAAAATGGAAATCACCTGACCCCCATGATAGAGACATAGCAAATTTTAGCTTCCTGACTTTTTGTTATTCTTTTGAATGTCCTAATATAGCTCCACCAATCTACATCTACTTATTCTTTATAAAGCCTTGGGGATGAGAAAAACTAAGATTTATAAACCCCAGTTATTCTCAGTAAATAACCATTTTCTTGAAAATTCTGCATTGTGCTTCTCTTTAGAATTAAACAATTCATTAGTGTTGAATGGTATATATTCGTAAGAACTTTTATCGAAAAGCTCAATATCCTTCCTTGTTTTTCACTATTATTTAGATTCTAAGACCTCCTACTCCCCCCCCCCCGGGGAGGGGGAAGAAATGTTATATGAAGACAACCAAGCAGTCGGTAGACTCCCACTATTAGAAAAAAAATCCTGAAATATCTTCTAAAATGCTATTGGTGAAAGATTTGGCAGGATGATGATTACATGTGGGTAGAACAGCAGTTTCCATAATAATTATGTGGGTTGTGAACAGATTTTGGGGAAAAAAAATGCTGGGATGCAGCCTAATGAATGTACTCATTAACCTTAATAGTATCAGGTAGAAAATGGAGAGGACCATTTTGGAGGGGGGAATCAATTCAGCTTTTCAGAGATATTTTATAAGGTGCATCTGACAGCACTGCATTCTCAATTAAAAATGAATATGTGCAGTTACCTGGAAAGAATTCTCTATAATTTGAAGTTTGATTTCTAAATTCTAATTTTCTAATAAGTTATATTAGACATTTCTTGTGTGCTTAGTATGTTCCAGGCTTTATAATAGACATAAAGATGAGATGTCCAAAATATAAAATTTCTAGTTGACTTGGAAAGACAGAAATAAATATGATGACAAATGCAAAACTAAAAGCATCATAATATTCCCTTCACGAGAGCAGAAATCTCATCTTCTTGTTCACCTGTATACTCCCACATTTAGAATATTAGTTACCCAATACTTGTTCAATTAATAAAGGAATAAATGTCCCACAATCTTGGAAGTGGAGAGGAGAAAACTGTTCAGCCCAGGGAAGCTCAAGAAGGTTTTGATAAGCTGCATTCTAGCCCAGTCTGTTGGCTTCACAGATATTGGATTTTATCAAATCAGAAAACACATGAGGAGTTGAAGAGCTGACACTTTTGCAGAGGGAATAGTGTACTCAGAGGCCTGGAGGTGTGAACATGTGACATATTTGAGGCAGAGGAATCAATGTGTCATGTCTCTGATACACAACATGTGTGTGCTTAGTCTCTGCAGCATGGATACTATGACAAAGCAGGACTGAAGAATGATCACGTGTGACTGGCACAGCCCCACCTCCACATCCCCTGACAGAAATTTAATGGCTGCTAACTTCTAGGAATAGTCATTCTGATGCTTACATTTTTAGTCTGGTGTTGCTCCCTTTGAAACAGACTCTGAGGTGATTTTTTATGTTGTTTGCCCACAGCAGATGCCTCCTCAAGAACTCTGTGGAGTTATACTAAATAATCATCTTGCTGTCTGAGAGAGTTCAACTAATGAAATCCATACCCATTGTATGTGATTAGCCTTCCATGTAAATAAATCAAGAAATTGTAAATGTTAAGGACTGAGAGTTTGGAAACACCCAGAATACTAATTGAGGTGACTAGGGAATAATCTCAGGGAGGTAGGATAGGAATGTGATTTTCAATGTTTCAGTGACTGGAAACCTAATGAATTATACTGTTTGCATATAGTTTGAGTAAAAAGGAAAAGGGATGTTCAGTCTGAAGGATAGATGAGGAAACATCTAATGGGCTGGAAGTCAGCATAACCCATTCAGGCAGGTCATGCCTAATGGACTGTTGGCTCCTTGAGCGCATGCACTAGAACCCACCACAGTGTCTGTGCAGTTTGAACACATAGATCTTCAAAATGCTTATTTAATTAATGAATTCTAATGAATAGAACATGGAAACTGAAACTAAAGGATCATCCAATGCAGTTTTCTGCACTACATATATTTTTCTGTTTTCCATAGCTTAAATAACTTAAAATATATTAATAGGAAATGAGGAAGGGAAGAAAAGATTATATCATCTGTATTATACAGCTTTAGATTTTGATAAGAGAGACACTTTTTTAAAATTATTTAAACATCAGGGTGCCAGGGAGGCTCAATTGGTTAAGTGTCTGACTCTTGATTTCAGCTCAGGTCATGATCTCATGGTTTGTGAGTTTGAGCCCTGTATTGGGCCCTTTGCTGATGGTGGGGAGCCTGCTTAGGATTCTTTCTCTCTCCCCCTCTCTCTGCCCCTCCCCTGCTTGTGTGTATGCACTACTTTCTCCCTCTCTCTCAAAAAAAAAAAAAAACTTTAAAAGAATAATTTAAAAAATAAAATAAAATTTAAACATCTCTAACATTTGATAATTAATAAATCTTTTTTCTTCATAATTTTCCAATATTTTTTATTCCTTTTGACATGTAGCCCTCAGGGGCTTCCACATTCCAGAAACATATTTTGATATTAAATCTATTGGTTATAAACCTTGAGGTAATTATTTTATAACCATTAAGTATTGATATGCTTTATATATATGTAATTTAGTAAAATAAATGATAAAAATAATAATTCTAAGGTTAAAATATTTCTCTTATAAGGACATAATGATATAGAGTATCAAATCTTTGAAGTTCTATAATTTTCATTATTTCTCATTTTCTGATTGCCAACAACTATTGTTTAGCATACAAGAAACTAAACAGAATGGGGTGGATTAATATAGTACTGGACCAAAGGTAAGAAAATTGTTAACTTGTTTTTTTTTAACATTCAAATCAACCGTATATGTCAAGAATAGGTAGAAATTCAGGAGAAAGGAACTACTAGAGAGCATATAAAGGGAAATCTAATCATCAGAGACCCCACCTTGTATTCGTTTTCTTTCTTTTTCAGCCCAAACCTATTCTGTTCCTCTACTTCACAGCCTAGGACATGGAGCTGCAATATCATTTACACTGTTGTTAATGTCTCCCCTAACTCACAAAATCCCCCTTTACCTCTATTCTCCATACATGTCTTCCTAGGGATTCTTAGAATTCCTTACAAATAAGGCTCCACATCCCCACTGCTACTTCTTTAAATTCGGGCCTCCATCAGTTTCCTGGACCACTGCAACACATTTTGCAACTCGATTCCCTTAACACTGATGTACAACCACTCCAACCTGTCGCACTGCTACCATAGTTCATCCAATTCTCATCGGCTCCTCATTTTATTTCCCACCTTAAAAGCCACCATTGGCTCCCTGTTACCTGAATGAAAAAGTCAGGTAATGATGGTGTGATATAAAAGACCATTCGCAACTGTTCTTCCCCCGCTGACTTCTCATTGGCCCATTGCCCTAGGTGATCTACACAGCTGCAGTGCTTCATAGTCACTACTTCCTGAATCTCAAATACCTTCTCTTGTCTTAGAAAATACCATTTCAAAATACTGTTATCACTCCATTACCCATATGTGTCAAGTTCCATTTAAAACTGATCTTCCTACATAGAGTTAGTTGTTTTCTGATGTTCTCTCCCATTGCTGTTGTTTCATGCCTGCGATGATATTTATTTATATGCATTTATATGTCTGTCCTCTGTCATTCCTCTACTAGACTGTGAGCCCTGCCTGGTGTGTAGTATCTAATACCTATTTAATTTATGTGTTTCTCCATCTCAACACAATTTCAATACATCATAAATATGGTGAAGTGAATTTTTCTTCACAACATTCACTGGTGTGGGAAAGATCATACACACCTGTCCCATTTAGGTCTGGTTTGGCCATATGACTTGCCTTCATCAATGAAATGTGAGAAGTGATCTGTACCACTTCTGAGTAGACAACTTAAGAACCATTGCATATTTTTTCCTTCTACAAGATTGGCCACGTCCCAGGAGGAAACTGCTCTTTCAGACTATGTCTCAGAATGAAGGCGACATGGAGTAGAGTTAGAGACCATCTGTAATGAATCTAAAAGCTGAGCAAGAAATAAACCTTTGTACTACACCACTGAAATATTGACAGTTTATTGTCACAAAATAATTTAGTCTAAGGTAGGTAGATTTTTAATAAATGTTGATGAAAATAAGGAAAGCTATAGAGATGGAGAAGATGAATTAGAACTGGAGATTTCGGGTCAATTTTGTTAAAAAAGAACCTTCTGTTGAAAACACATAAAAGTTCAATTTTCACGAATTGCTAATTATGTGAAATAATAGGAATTGAGGCTTGAGAGAAGAAAGGAAGAAGGGGATATCATAGAATAGGAATATATATTTTGGTAATGCAATCTTGAAAAGAAAATGAAAATAAATTCTTGCTAGATAATGTGTCCTAACGATGTCTTCAGGGAGACATTTAAAGGGAGAATATAAAGAGTCTAAGGTAACTACTGAGGAGGTGTTTTGAGAATGGGTACATAGAAAAGATTCCTCCTTTAGTTAAGCCAACCTAATCTAAAAATATTTTTCCTGTTCAAATGTCCAAGTCACTGTTTCCATAGTCAAAGAAAAACTGGAGGCCTGACTAAAACAACACTCAAATTAAAAATATATTTGTGTACTCAATTCTTGTTATTCACAGTATTTATGTTCCATAAACGTGCACCAAACACCAAATCAGTGAATACTGACCATTGCCCCCAGGGAAGATACAGGTTTAAATTGCTATGGGCCTCTGGTCACAACATTCCCATCAACTAGTCTGTACATAACCTTGTTTTATGTGTTTCTGTATTGAATAAGATTTCTTCTTTAATATATACTGTTTTTTCATTAACATTGAACTCATAACAAACAACGCTTTACTCATTACTCACTTTACTCATGCAGCTGATTTAAAGAATGCATTTTCTATATAGGATATATCACAGCCTTTTTTATTTAGGAACTCTAGATAACACTATGCTTGGGGGTTATTTTAAACAGTGAAATCAATGAAAAAAAACATAAAAAATACAAGAACCCTTATACTAAATAGATCATGAAAAGGATACTTGTTTAGAATATGAAAGCTAAAACAAGAAAGCAGAGGATGATCTCATTCAACCTCAGCTGGGAATGTGCACATCCAGAGACTCAAAATTTTTGCGACTCTGTGCATGTGCACAAATGACCACAAAGGTGCCATGAGTATTGATTTGGGTGTTGCAAATAAATTTAGCAAGTAGATAAATCTTAAAATAATGAGGACTAACTGTATATCAAGGAATTGAAAGGAAAATAATGAAATGTATTATGAGGAGATGGTTAAAATGCCCACCAGTGAGGAGAGAAATTAAATGGATGGATGGATGGATGGATGGATGGATAGATAGATGGATAAAGATAGATAGATAGATAGATAGATAGATACTAAATCTAGAAAAGTGCTTTAAATATGGTATTTTTAATTTCTTTCCTTGTCTTCCTCCCCACTTTTTTTCCCCTTATTTGGTAAAATATATGTCCCCTGAAAGCATTTAGGTAGTACTTGACAGTCTAGTCTATCAGTATAATGTAAAGCATTAGATCATAGAAAAGTACGTTCAAGTTTTTCTTGGCGTTTCATTTTGCATTTGGATTTATTATTCCTTACTTAGAGATACCCTATCATCTTAACACAAATCTTGAAAGCACACTTTTTGTTAAAATGTTAATATTTAATAACCTAAATGACATATGACACCATCTAACTTAGCCAGCAGGGAGTGAAGTTTCTTAAAACTTGCATAGTAGATATTCCCCTGTAAATTTGAATAGAATAACCCTGTTTTGTCAAATAGAAATTGGAATTTTCTGTTTACATTCACACTCCTCTATGATTTTTATTTTGCTGTTGAATGGAAACATCTGGAACTAAATTGTTTTAAATTCACAAGCCAAATGTATAGGCTGCTAATAAAACATCATCTTTTGCCAAATTCTTTTAACTATGGTGAAGAGATGAGATTTATACCTGAAAAAAAAAAGAACTAAAGAACATGATGAGAAATGAATCAATTAACACACTCTGGTGGGGATACTTTTTTTATGGAAATATTACCTCCAAAAAAGTTTATCAAGACAAGCTTTTTACAGTCCCCATTAAATTCAATGAATGAATTGTGAAGGGTAAATTGGACCCATTATAATCTTAAATTTCTTATGTAATATTCATAATCATAGTGTTACATAAGAGCGAGCTAGCATTAACAAAAGGAGCAATTTAAATTACCACTTCTTGGAGAATGGGGCTCTGCTTGACAAACAGAGCTTCCTGCCCCGTTTGCAATACGCCCATGCATCTCCTCCAGTGCCAGTGAGACCCACACTCTCATACCAGTGATATAATAAACCCTCCACAACAGAGGGAGAAAATGAGGCAAACAAGCCCACATCATTTCAACTTGTCAGCTTTAAATAAAATCTTCTGCAGCTGAAAATGAGAAATTTGAGGGAAGATAATGTGTGAAGTAACTAAATTCAACATTGGGACAAAACATATTGCATTACTTATTTTTTTTCCTGATCTTCCACAAAGGTTTTTGAAATTTCACCATAATTTTAATGAAATATCTTTTGTCAGAAATGACTTAGAAGAAGAAATCGTTTATTTTGTTTGTTTATTTTTTTTCTCCTCTTCCACCCACTGATGCCTTAGGAAACATCTCAAGTTATCCCAAGCCCCTGTGATATTTTAATGAGTAATCTGTGACCTTTGGAAAAACTCTCATTATCAGTTTTTAAGTCAGAGTTGGTATAGCAGAACATGCTGGAAAAAAGTACATGCTTTTTATACTTATTTTAATTAATTACTTACATAATACCTTCCCCAGTGCTGATTTTATATGTGAAATATTGGTGCATGGTCTCCACCTACAAAAAATATATAAAAGAGACAAAAATGCATTTGAAGGAAGATAAAAAGAAATTAACATTCTGATAAGTATATCTGAAATGGATGAAATAAACACTGATTGTGAATGTAAATCCTTTCCCTCTCCCTCTCCCCAGTGCCCACTTCCCCCAACCCTGTGTAACTCCAAAAACTTTACTGCTGTGCATTCAGGAGGTTCCATTCTACTCTTCCCTTCAGCTCTCTCCAAACCCCTTCTCTTCCTTCTTTGTTACTGTTTTTTTCGGTATTAAAATATCCCTTTACTTTCTTTATCTTTCCTGAAAAAGTACTTGCCTTCTTCTAAGGAAAGACACCACCACTAGGTCCCAGCAGATACTTAGCACAAGTTGTGCCTATTCCAGTGGAAGAGGGTGAAAAAGTCAGTCTCGTTTGTCCTGAATGCCCCAAGGTGTGCCCAAATTTGATATAAACATCTTTTTATGTCTTTTATTTCCAATGTTGTGCCTCACTTGTTTTCCAAATAAGCTTAGAGTGCTTTCCTCTTGTACTATTATATTCTTATACCATTGTAACATAAAGTCTCTGATTTCTAATTCTTTTATCTTAAAATTCCTCGCTTACTTTGAGTGATCAGTGGATAGAATGAGAGTAATATTGAAGAGTATGATTCCTGACACTATGCTTGATATACCATTGTTAAGAAGTTGTGGTTGTTGTTGTTTTGTTTTGTTTTGTTTTGTTTTTTGAGAGAAAGAGAGAGAGCACGAGCGGGTGAGGGTCAGAGGGAGAGGGAGAGAGAGAATCTCAAGCAGGCTCCACACCCAGTACAGAGCCTGATGAGGGGCCTGATCTCACGATTGTGAGATCATGACCTGAGCCTAAATCAAGAGTCAGATGCTTAACCCACTAAGCCCCCCAGGCATTCCTGTTAAGAAGTTTTTAAATCCATCCAATGCAAAACATGATTCCAAATGTGTATTTTATTTTTTTTTTATTTTTTTTTTTTATGAAGTTTATTGACAAATTGGTTTCCATACAACACCCAGTGCTCATCCCAAAAGGTGCCCTCCTCACTACCCATCACCCACCCGCCCCTCCCTCCCACCCCCCATCAACCCTCAGTTTGTTCTCAGTTTTTAACAGTCTCTTATGCTTTGGCTCTCTCCCACTCTAACGTCTTTTTTTTTTTTTTCTCCCTTCCCCTCCCCCATGGGTTCCTGTTGAGTTTCTCAGGATCCACATAAGAGTGAAACCATATGGTATCTGTCTTTCTCTGTATGGCTTATTTCACTTAGCATCACACTCTCCAGTTCCATCCACGTTGCTACAAAAGGCCATATTTCATTTTTTCTCATTGCCACGTAGTATTCCATTGTGTATATAAACCACAATTTCTTTATCCATTCATCAGTTGATGGACATTTAGGCTCTTTCCATAATTTGGCTATTGTTGAGAGTGCTGCTATGAACATTGGGGTACAAGTGCCCCTATGCATCAGTACTCCTGTATCCCTTGGGTAGATTCCTAGCAGTGCTATTGCTGGGTCATAGGGTAGGTCTATTTTTAATTTTCTGAGGAACCTCCACACTGTTTTCCAGAGCGGCTGCACCAATTTGCATTCCCACCAACAGTGCAAGAGGGTTCCCGTTTCTCCACATCCTCTCCAGCATCTATAGTCTCCTGATTTGTTCATTTTGGCCACTCTGACTGGCGTGAGGTGATACCTGAGTGTGGTTTTGATTTGTATTTCCCTGATAAGGAGCGACGCTGAACATCTTTTCATGTGCCTGTTGGCCATCTGGATGTCTTCTTTAGAGAAGTGTCTATTCATGTTTTCTGCCCATTTCTTCACTGGGTTATTTGTTTTTCGGGTGTGGAGTTTGGTGAGCTCTTTATAGATTTTAGATACTAGCCCTTTGTCCGATATGTCATTTGCAAATATCTTTTCCCATTCCGTTGGTTGTCTTTTAGTTTTGTTGGTTGTTTCCTTTGCTGTGCAGAAGCTTTTTATCTTCATAAGGTCCCAGTAATTCACTTTTGCTTTTAATTCCCTTGCCTTTGGGGATGTGTCGAGTAAGAGATTGCTACGGCTGAGGTCAGAGAGGTCTTTTCCTGCTTTCTCCTCTAAGGTTCTGATGGTTTCCTGTCTCACATTTAGGTCCTTTATCCATTTTGAGTTTATTTTTGTAAATGGTGTGAGAAAGTGGTCTAGTTTCAACCTTCTGCATGTTGCTGTCCAGTTCTCCCAGCACCATTTGTTAAAGAGGCTGTCTTTTTTCCATTGGATGTTCTTTCCTGCTTTGTCAAAGATGAGTTGGCCATATGTTTGTGGGTCTAGTTCTGGGGTTTCTATTCTATTCCATTGGTCTGTGTGTCTGTTTTTGTGCCAATACCATGCTGTCTTGATGATGACAGCTTTGTAGTAGAGGCTGAAGTCTGGGATTGTGATGCCTCCTGCTTTGGTCTTCTTCTTCAAAATTCCTTTGGCTATTCGGGGCCTTTTGTGGTTCCATATGAATTTTAGGATTGCTTGTTCTAGTTTCGAGAAGAATGCTGGTGCAATTTTGATTGGGATTGCATTGAATGTGTAGATAGCTTTGGGTAGTATTGACATTTTGACAATATTTATTTTTCCAATCCATGAGCAGGGAATGTCTTTCCATTTCTTTAAATCTTCTTCAATTACCTTCATAAGCTTTCTATAGTTTTCCAAATGTGTATTTTAAATATATTAGAGAAGTACCATGGGACAGGAAAGAGTATATGGACAGTGGATTATAGGATTTCAGTTTGAGGTGCTGAAGAATCAATATTTAACAGAATGACCATAATCAGCAGGTATTTTTAACCTCTCTATTATTTACTTGTAAAATATGAAAACAATGAATATCATGTCATAGGATAGTTAAATTAATACTAGGTGTATGTTAGAGATATTTTCATTTTTACTCTATGGTCATTAAACTAATTGTTATAAAGGAACAGAATGGATTTCAAGTTAACTTCACTTAGCCACTAAGCATTCAGTAAATAATGTGAATGGTGATATCATGCAGCTTCCATACAGTGTATGTGAAAAACAGTCACATTCTGCCAAAAGTATTAGGTTATTCTCCACAGTTTGAGGTTAGTGAGACTGGTGCCTTCTAGTACTCTTAGACCCTAAATTCCCATGGTGTATTATACTCTTTATTCTAAGTTTCTATCTCAGTAATCATGTAAGTATAATGTAGGACCATGGTGTGGCTGAGTAGCCATTTAATTACTGATCTTTTCAAAAGGAAAGCAAATGGAATCATTGGCTTAGAAGGTATCTGTTGTAAGCTGAGCTGGTTTTTGTCTCCCCACAGTGATGGCTGGGCTGACAGGTATGATGTGACAGATGGATATCAGCGAGAAGCTGTTGGTGGAATCACAATCAAGCTTCAATCTCCCGATGTCAAGTGGTTTGATGATTATTATCTGAAGCTTCGGCCAGAAACAAATCTTCGAAATCCTTGGTTTCAAGAATTTTGGCAGCATCGTTTTCAGTGCCGGCTGGAAGGGTTTGCACAGGAGAACAGCAAATACAACAAGACTTGCAATAGTAAGCAGATTTATTGTTTCATTTAAAGTGGATAAGGCTAGGGCTCCAATTTATGTAAACTGTGTCATGGGGATAGTGGCTATAATCTGTTGGAGAAGAGGACTCTTACATAAACAGAGGGGCTATTGCCACTTACAGTGATAAACAGGCTTTATTCTCACTAAGAACATATCAGAGCAAATTTTTACTCCACAGAGATTTAAAACAATTTTGTTATTTATATCATTCAAGAAATTGGCACTGTGCTAAGAGGGTAATGTGAGCTCCAGAGAGGAACTGCGATTGCCATCCCTGAAGGCAAGAACTACACTCTGCACATTTTGATTATCTTCAGCAGTTAGCACCGAGTTAAACACTTAGTAAGGGTGTCATATTCTGAAGAATGAATAAGGGGGCTCCTGGGTGGCTCAGTTGATTAAGCGTCTGACTCTTGATTTCAGCTCAGGTCATGATCTCATGGTTCGTGAGTTTGAGCCCCGCATCAGGCTCTGCACCAATGGTGTGGAGCCTGCTTGGGATTCTCTTTCTCTCCCTCTCTCCGCCCCTTCCCTGCTCTCTTGCTCTTGCACTGAATCAGGTGAATGTTAAAGGACAGAGCCAATTCCTACTTCCATCAATATATAGAACAGGAGCAGGGATAGGGTTTTATGTTTCAGGAGACATAATCTGAATGTTGCCATTCATTCTTCTACACTTATAGGGACTCATATTGTACCAACTATTGCTTTTTTTCCCTCCAACTATTGTTTTAGTTGTAAAGATAACAAGGTGAGGAAAACTAGTTCCTGCCCTTAAAAGGTTTAGTGTCTAGAAGGGAGATAATCCTGCCAGCCAATGTTGTAATCCAGTGCTATAAATGATATTATAAGAGCTAAACACAGGGTTTAGTTGCAATTATTTGTTGCACATTGAAAGGGAATCTTGACTCCAGTTACCAAGGTACGGCCAATATTGATCTGTATGTCAAAGCCTGCAAAAATTAAGGTTTGTCAAAATTGATAAGTGATCTGTTGATACTTCCTTATCATCACATTGTGTAACAAGAACCCCATATGCATTTGCATAGGAGTAAAGTGTTTTAATTGGTGATATGGGTGCCTTTATCTATGTTGCTGGAATACAGGAGTGCATTGAGATAGTGGGGTTGAAATTATGGCCCACAAACCAATTCCAGTGCACAGAGAAGTTGTCACATACAAGCACAAAAATGAGAATAATGTAAATAATATAGTGAATTTTTTCATAATGCACTTTCCCTCCAAGTTCATGTCCGTCATGTTTTTGGTATCACTTCATTCTTTTGTGAAATTAAGAAGGGGGTGAATGATGATTTGTGATTATTTTAAATATCGGTATCTGGTAAAATAAGAACTTGGCATCTTTATGTCAGTTTCTGTTTGAGTAAAGAGGGGGGAGAAAGATGCTGAAGTGTGGGATATTGTATTGATCAGTGAAATCCAGAAATCACAGAAGTATGGTGTGTATGTTTGTTTCTTTCTGACTTCAGATACTGCTTTTCCAAAATCTTCAAATGCTTATTCATTTCCTTTGTTTTGTTTTGTTTTGTTTTATTTTCATGAAAAAAAATATATGTGAATGAACAGCATGATGACTTCTGTTTCACAATTTCAATGTTTATAGCTAATGTCATATCTTTCATCATTCTATCTAGTTTCTAATGGACACAGACTTCTTTCCTCTCTTGAGATTTGGGGGCTATGCCTCTCTGTATTCCAGTTCTATGGTTGTGTACAGATTTCTATATGTAGCTACACTGGAGGAGTTATAAAGTATAAGCAATAGATTTGATCTCATCTCCAGTTATCCTTTATTAAGGAGTTAGTGACAGTCCCTAACCAGTGTGTCTAAGGTAATGTTTCCAACTGATCCTCACCCTTTTCCTCTTTGTGCCAATATTATTTTCCTTTTCTTTTTTGTCTAAAATGTCTTCCCTTTGAAATGGTTCTTTGTTTCTCTTATTTTTTCCCCACTGTTGGAGATCTTATTTAGATATAGTTTTAAAAAACTCTTTAATTGATTTCCAAAGAACATTATTTCTGTGGAAAATGTTCTGTAAAATCCTCCCTTTTAGCCTGCTGTTGATCTCTGTCTTACACATGAATACCCAGATATGATTACTCTGCTCAGAACTGGCTCCTTACTCCAGTACTGGAAAGCACTCGTTAGCCACTTCCCCCCGCCCCCAGAATCTTATCTGACAAGAGATGTCATTTTGTACATACATGAACACTTATGTGTAATACCTCTGTTATTCTTTTCAATAAGAGAAATAATATTATTATCTTTATTTTAAAGATTATAAAATGAAGATTTAGGAGAAAACAATAGCTTGCTCATGGTCAGCTAACTATTAAACACTGGAACTTATAATTGAACTCAGATTTGTCTGAAGTTTAACCAGTATGGTATGCTAAAAAGATAAAATATTACAATTTTTAAAAATTGCCATAAAATTTGCTTTATATTATAGTTAATATATAGGTCAAAGATACAAAAAGGAAAAATCTTAAAATTATTTGTACATTACTATGGAATTCATAATAGATACCTAATTGTTCACTACTCTCTACTTTTGACTGTATTTCCTTATTCACTCACACGTCCTCTTAGCATCTTTATCCCCACCTCCTTAGGGGCCCCAAATAGTTTACTCATATTTATATTACTAAATATTACCAGCATTTTCCTAAATATAATGCACTTAAGCCCTTTCATCAGGGAGTGTGCATAAGACAACCATTTTTGAGTTGGAGTGTTAATATTAGGAGTTTCCAATTCATGTCAATCAAGAAGCTTTGCTTTGCTCACTTTCTCCAGTACCTTAAATCTAATAGATAATTCAAGAAGAAAAATGGCTTCACACAAAGGATAGAAATACCCATAGCTGAAGTACTGCTTATTTTGTCTTGGGAGATTCTTTGAAGGCAAAGAATAAAAGTTAGGACAGGTATCTAAATCTAGTAGTCCAGAACTAGCAGTAGCCTTATAGAGAATATGCCCCATTAATATGAATTTTTTCACTGCCTGTTAGTCTTGCCTATTCTTATACATTATATAAATAGACACTTACATTATTTGCTTCTCTGTAATGGCCTTTTCCCCTCAAAGTAATGTAGTGATTTTCATCCCATCATTGCATGTATTAGTTTATTCTTTTTTTATGTTTTATTTTATTTTGAGATAAAAAGAGAAAGAGAGAGTGAGAAAGAAAGAGAGCATGTGCAAGGGAGGGGGCAGAGGGAGAGAGAGAGAGAGAGAGAGAGAGAGAGAGAATCTTAAGAAGACTCCATGCTCACTGCAGGGTCCCATGTGGGGCTCAGTCCCATGACCCTGGGATCATGACTCAAGCCAAAATCAAGAGTCAGACACTCAACTGACTGAGCCATCCAGTTGCCCGTAGTTTATTCTTTTTTATTGCTGTGCAATATCCCTTTGTATGGATATACTACCAGAATTTACCTATCAGTTCTCCTATATGATAGACATTTGCATTATTTACATTTTTAGGTATTATAAATACTTTATGAACATTTATGTACATATACTATGGCAGACCTATATCCTAATTACTGTTAGATGTATACCCAGTATTGGAACTGCTACATCATAGACTACATATATATTTAGCTTTATTAGAAATTGCCAAGCAGTTTTCCAAAGTAATTGAACTAATTTCCCCTTTCACTGAAATGTATGAAATTTCAAGTTGCTTTGCACTACTGTCAACACTTGGTACTATCTTTTTGTATTTTAAACATTCTGTGAGTATGTGTTTGTATCATATTGTGATTCTGATTGCCTTTCCATGTGTATTACCAAGTTAAGTTCCTTCTCATATGCTTATCGGAAATTTGGGCATCCTATTTTGTAAAATGTCTGTTCAGGTCTTTTGCACATTTCTTTGAATTGTTTATCATTTAACATCTATTTTAAGACTTCCTTATATACTGTGGAGATGAGTCTTTGGTAAATATATGTATTGTGAAAATTGCCCACTTAGAGAATAGCTTATTCCTATTTCCTATCCCTCTCATGTGTTGTTTTCTATTTATCCACTTTGTTCTTTAATACTTATTCCTCTTTTACTGCCTACTTATGGATTAATCAATAATTTTTTTATCTTATTCTATCACCCCTCTTAATAATTTTGTTTCATCTCAGCATAATTCATTTAGAGTTTTCAACAGAAATTACTAAATGAATCTTTAATACAAACAACTTTATGTTGGTTCTTGTTTATATTAAAAAAATCTTGCAGGGGTGCCTAGGTGGCTCAGTCAGTTAAGGGTCTGATTTCAGCTTAAGTCATGATCTCATGGTTCGTGAGTTTGAGCCCCACATAGGGCTCTGTGCTGACAGCTCAGAGCCTGGAGCTTCCTTCAGATTCTGTGTCTCCAGGCTTTCTTTGCCTCTCCCCCTCTCATGCGCGCAATGTCTCTCTCTCTCTTTCAAAAATGAGTAAACATTAAAAAAAAATTTAAATCTTGCAAATGTTTACATTTGTTTATCCCCTCATACTATATTTTGCTATTGCCATGTAATTTATTTTTATCTGTATTGTATATAAAAATATATAAATATAATAATATAAATATTATATATACATATGTGTGTGTATATATATATATATATATATATATATATATGACTTTCTTCATATTGTTGCTCTAAATGGTTAACAGTCATATTTCCCCACTCCAGTGTTTTTCATTCCTTCTACCTGCTTGCTTTCACCTGTGATTTTTTTTCAGCCTAAAGAATTTCTTGTAGTGTTTCTTACAATATAGATCTACTGCCAACAAATTATATTGACTTTTTTTTTCTGAGAATATCTTTATTTCCCCTTTGTTTTTGAGGAGTGTATTCACCAAGGATAGCATTCTGTATTGCCAGGTTTTCTTCATTTTTTTTTTCTTTGAAAACAACATTTCATTTTTTTTCTCTGGATTCCATCATTTCATTGAAAATTTAGCCATCATTCTAATGTTGTGTCTTTTTTTTTTGGCAACATGTCTTTTTTTCTAGGCTTTAAAATTTTTTTTAAGTTTTTATTTGACTGTGATAAGGTTAGGTGTGATTTCCTTTATATATGTCATTCTTTGGATTTCTTAAACCTGTGGATTAAAAATGTCTATCAGTTTTGAAAATTTCCTAGACATTACTTCCTAAAACATTCCTTCTGCCACATTTTTCTCTCTCTGTTCCTTCTTGTGCTCAGATATACCTATTAGATTATTTGACTGGGTCATACAGGTGACTTTTTCTCTGGACTTTCTTTCCTATCTTTTTTTTTCTCTCTGTTCTTCTACTTGATTCTTTTCTATTATTTTGTCTTTTATTTCACTAACAATGTATCCACCTATGTCCAGTCAGCTGTTAACCAAAATAAGTTTTCAACTTCAGATATGTTGTTTTACAGTCCCAGATGCCCATTTAATTCTTTTTATAGTTACTAATTTTCTTTTGAAGTATTCTTTCTCATCTAATTTTCAATCCTTTATTCCATGTCCTTGAACATAGTGATTATAGTTATTTTAAGGCCCCTTTTTTTCTAATTCTAACATCTGGATCTTCTGTCAGTCTTCTATTGACATATTTTTCATTGGTCACATTTCATGCTTCCTGATACAACGTATTTTCTTTTGTGCTAGACATTGAGTATAAAATGCCGTAAAGATTGAAGTTTATATTATTTTCCCCCAATGATGGTTTGCCTTTTCCAGGTTCAAAGAAATTGAGATGAGATAAGTTGCAACGTAAGACAGAAGTAGTCAACCTGTAGTTAAAAGTGTCTTTAAGGAACAATTGACATAGAATTTTGATGGAGAATCTAGATAGTATATCCTATGCCCTGGATGACTGACTCAGTCAGATTTTTGTTGTTTTTTGAGATTTTTTTCCTCCAGGCCCCTATACATACTGTTTCTAAATTTGGCATTCATTGTGAGGAAAAGACTACTTGAAGTTTGAGCAGTTTCTAATCCTCAGGTGGGGCTTTTCTTCCAAATAGTATAAAACAATGGGACATTTCAGCCTTCCTCTTCAAAATCTTGAGCCTCATGCAGCCCCCAGAATCAGCAAGTGAATCACAAGGGGAAAAAGCTATCATGTGGTTAGGTTTCCTGCACTTTATATATTGACATACCATATCATTTTAATATCCAAAAGTACTTTTGTCTTCTCTTTTTTCCAGAAGTGTCAGATACTATGTGAAGTCATATATTTCCTAGCCACAATTCATGTACTTTCCAAGAACCTCAAAATGTGACTTTATTGAGAAATAGCATCAGTGCAGAGTTAAGATGAGAGGATGTACTAAAGTAGGATGGGCTCTCAATTCCCCCAAAAGAGGAGAAGTGACACAGAGACAGACACACATAGGAAAAGTGGCAGGGGGAAGACACAGGCAGAAACTTGAGTGATGCAGCACAAAGACAAGAAATGCCAAAAATTAATGGCCACCACAAGAAGCTAGGAAGAGGCAAGGAAGGATTCTACCAAGAGTCTCAGAGGGAGCATGGCCCTCTTGACACCTTGACTTCTGACTTTGAGCCTCCAGAACTGTGAGAGAATAAATTTCTGCTGTTTGAAGCCACATAGCGTGTGGTATTTTGTTATGGCCGCCCTAGAAAACTAATGTCCCTTCATTCAGACCATGTTAGATTGGCAGCCTGGTCCAGAACCTGCAGATGCCCTCCAATGAGAAAGCAATGGGTGACACCTGCCTACTTTCATAGGTCTCCTTTTTGTTTGTTCATTTTGTCTTTGTTGAGTCCATACATCTTCACTGCCTTGAAAATATTTTATTTTTGCATTTCTTTGGCCTCTTAAAGTTATATAGTAAAAGAATGTTCATGTGTTTTCTTCTCCACCCTACATAACACCAGAGGTCCCTCTTTTATATTTTAATCTTGTCACTCCCCTGCAATCCCAATTTGGATGGATAAACGAACCCTGCAGTTTATAATGTCCAAAATGTTCATACTTTTGTTAATTTCTGTTTTTATCTTTAAGCATTTAAAAAATTAAGTCAAACTATTTCTATACCCTTAAGTGTTTTAACTATGTGGTTTTTACAGAATCCAGGTTTATATACTATTAACAGTGAGCCCAATTTCAGTAAGTGTTACTTAAATTGAACAATCATGTTAGACTTGAATTATAAGTTAAATGACCAGTAACGATAATAAGTTAAAAGTATAAAGAATATAGTTTAATTTTTCCAATTGTTTAAGTAACCCAGTAATAAAAGCTACAGCTAATTAAATTAAAACTGTTTTCTAGTAACTGGATCCTATTCTATATTTGAACCAATTTAAAGACCCATTTCCTATACAGTTATTTGAACCAATTTAAGGACCCATTTCCTTTACAGTAATACTGTCACCCACTGACATTCATTTACCATCTCCTTTCTATGATTTCTCCCTGTCACTTCCAGTAGCTTCCAGAGGTGTCATTTATGACATTAACACACAAACATTCTCGCCTGGATGTCCTGAGGGCACCTCCAACTTACATATCTAAAACTCACCTCATTATAACTTTTCTAACCACAGTTCCAAACTTTGAGCTTCTCCATTATGTACCTCCAGTTTGAGTAAACGATACACCCATCCGGCCTGTCCCCCAAGATGTGGGAATAAGGGGTCTTCTCATATTCCATTCTCTCATCCTCACAGCCAACTGGTAACCAGATACTATTAAATCTACTGTTCATCTTCCACATCTGTTCTCTGTTTTTCATTACTGGCTGAATTCAAATCTTTATACCACTGCTGTGATTTGTTTCTTCATTATCTGTCACCTCACATATGAGAATAATCTTCATATCTAATCTTCTTTTTGATACCAGCTTCTTTCTCCTCCATTTTATGCTAAAAAGTAGCCTCAAAAGAGTCCATCTAAAGAATGAATCTCATCGTGTTACTTCCATTCTCAATGCTCGTCCATGGTTCTCTAATGTCTACAAAAAAGGAATTCCACCCCTTTGCCCCCAGTCAAAACTCTTCAAATTTGCCATATGTATTTTTCAAATCTTATCGTCAATTCCTTAAGCCCAAGAAATCTATGTTCCAATCACTTCATGGCACAATTCACAGATTGTGCTCTTCCATTTTAGAGTGGCATGCCTACTTAAGTCTCTGCACTTTTGCTCCATGAAAAACCTTCTTCAGGATATTTGGTAGTTTCACTGAGCATATATCCTCATGGTTTCCAATAAATCCAGTTTCCTGTTCTCAAAGAAATTCTGTTTCCCTCTTGTCACTTCCTGTACTTTTTGTCTTTTTTGACACGTACCAATCCAGATATTGAACACAGATCCTCCCCTCTCCTTATTTTTATGCCTTCAAGTAACCACTCACACTGACATTTATGTGTATGCCACCCTACTATCAACAAAATGAAGATGAGAAAAATGGGTGCAGAGCAACATAAAAGTCCTTTAGCCAGAAGGGCATTTCTGGGATTCTAATGATGTGCTATTTCTTGAGCCAGTGGTGATCACTAGGATGTATTTCTTTTGAGAAAAAATTAATGTGTTGTTATGATTTTTGCACTTCTCTGCATTCGTGTTCTAATTTCATGAGAGTTTACTTTAACTACCCCACCTCTAAATAGAAGTTCTGCAGCCCCTATATCCAGTGTAACATTCCTTCCAGTCCAAATTTCTCACAATAGATTCCCCCACACATTCTCACTCCATCAGATTTCTCCCACCATGTTGCTTGATTCCTGTCCCTTTACTTCCCTGTAACCCTTACCTCATTTCCTCACAATGTTTTTAAACACCACAGTAAATATTTCTCCATTTCATAGGTAGAGCTATTGAGCTGTTTCTTTGTTTTCTTGTATCCTTTAAAATTCTGCCCTTAGATACAGGAGTACTGATGCATAGGGGCACTTGTACCCCAATGTCGATAGCAGCACTCTCAACAATAGCCAAATTATGGAAAGAGCCTAAATGTCCATCAACTGATGAATGGATAAAGAAATTGTGGTTTATATACACAATGGAGTACTACGTGGCAATGAGAAAGAATGAAAGATGGCCCTTTGTAGCAACATGGATGGAACTGGAGAGTGTGATGCTAAGTGAAATAAGCCATACAGAGAAAGACAGATACCATATGGTTTCGCTCTTAGGTGGATCCTGAGAAACTTAACAGAAACCCATGGGGGAGGGGAAGGAAAAAAAAAAGAGGTTAGAGTGGAAGAGAGCCAAAGCATAAAAGACTCTTAAAAACTGAGAACAAACTGAGGGTTGATGGGGGTGGGAGGGAGTGGAGGGTGGGTGATGGGTATTGATGAGGGCACCTTTTGTAATGAGCACTGGGTGTTGTATGGAAACCAATTTGACAATAAACTTCATATATTGAAAAAATAAATAAATAAATAAAATTCTGCCCTTAGAGAATGGATGCTGCTCACCTTTTGAGCCCAAAGCTGCTGCTAAAATTACATCACCAAACAGAAGGCCATTTACTCCAGAGAAAAAAATGATACCATCCTCAGAGGGGATAAAGCAACTACAGCAATATAACATTTTCCACTGGATTATACTGACATATACATAGTTTTTCACATCATTACACTATTACATAAACATTTTATGTTCAGGGGCTCTTGGGTGGCTTAGTCACTTGAGTGTCCAACTCTTGATTTCAGCTCAGGTCATGATCCCAGGGCCCTGGGATCAAGCCCCAGCATGAGGCTCCACACTCAGCGTGGATCCTGCTTGAGATTCTTTTCTGTCTCTCTTTCTTCCACTACACCGCTTGCATGTACTCTCTGTCTCCAAAGTAAATTAAAAAACAAACAAAAAAACAAACAAAAAATGTTATCTTCATCTGTCTCTGTTAAACTATAAATTTCTCCAGGAGAGGAACTGTCTTACTCATCTGTTTTCCAAATTCTGAGCATGATGCCTTATATAGAGCAAGCATGTGAATAAATATTGTTAAATGAATGTGAGTTCATGTCTCTTATACCCAAGCAGAGTTACAATGGCTAGAGGATCTAGAACAGTGGTTCCCAGTCTGTAGGCTGCAGGTCCCAGGGTCACTGTTGATTTGTTGACTGATCTAGAATTCTTACATTGTTGAGCATTATCAGTGAACTGAACTATGCTTTGCATATCCTTGTGTGAACATGTGTATGCTTATACACATAAGTAACTTATTTTTATGCACAAGCTGCTGCAGTTAACAAATTATAAATTAATTTTTAAATTGCTCTAATCATGGTAGCTTATTGCCATTAGGTGTTTTCTATAGTACAAACAGCATTTATGGAGTGTGTGGAATTTTTTGACATTAAAAGAATTTCCTATATTCAAAAAGGTTGATTCCACTAGCTTGGAGGTATCTCTTTTTCCCTTTTTTTATAGCAAGTTTCCATCCAGAGGTGTCCACATTTTTTTTGATGAATATGTGTCATAAGGATTTGAGATGGGTTAGTTAAAGGATACTTCCTTATGCATCAGAATTTTTTTCTGCCATCTTGTTTGCTTTAAAAACACTTATTGGTGATTTATCCATTGCTCAAAACACTTCAGTGTCTCTGAAAACATGACTGGAAAACCCAAAACAGTACATTGAGAGGAAATGATTATCTAATAAGAGGGGCTGAACAATAGTAAAGGCATCACAAGTGCCAAGTAAACAAAATGCCACAGCTAACCCCAGTTTAAATATTTCTCATCCTTGCACTACATTAACATTTCCAAGGTAGCACTTGGAAAGAAAACTAATCCAATGTAAAAAAAGGATTCTGTGGTTGCATATATTGGATTATTACATTCTGTATCCATTATTTTTAGAGATTCATAATGTATATCCACATGTTGGAAAAGAACAAATCCCATTGTAAACATTTTTAAATCCCTTTCTTTAATCCAGAATCTCCTTTTTGTTGTTTTGTTTTACTATGAACTCATCTTCTTATGTAACACTGATTAGCATCATACTTTTGGAAAGACTACACTGGAAAAATTTAATAACCATATCTTTAAAAATAAATTTGATCACATTATCCTAGTGTATGTGGTGAAATCTAATCAGAAACATACTTCTGTCTATATAACAGACAATGAGTTAAGTTAATTAGAATTTGATGTGTCAGTTTTGGCTTAATACAATTCTTGGATTTGTTACATGTTAATACTTCTCATTTTGAGGAGGGAAAAGTTTCTCCATCTTGGACTCTGCTTTAAAGAAATGGTTTCAGAGCCAGATCAAGGCCCCAGATATTAACATATCAAAGTTTTGAGACATATAATCTGTCATATTTCTTTTTTGAATTCCAAAGTTTAAGAAATAAGAGTAATTATCCATCCAAGTAAGTGTCAGTGTATGTAATTCTTCATGATGAATAGCTACCATCAAAAACTACTAAAAAAATAATCCTCGCATTAGGAATTGCAACAGTTTCCAAATTCTTAAGATATTGGAATTGGAATCCATGATGTATTAAATATATTTAAGATAAACCAAAGAGAGACCTGACAAGCTTGCTCAATCAGTCACTTAAGGCATGCAAATGTGAAAAGCATTAGATTTACACCCAGAAGATCTATATTAAAAAACTCAATCTGTAGCCACTACTAGGCCTCTCTGAGTCTCTGTTTTCTCAAATGTGAGATGGGATGTGTATTAAAACTGATACCTAACTGGGGCGCTGGGTGGCTTAGTGGGTTAAGCGTCCAACTCTTTATTTTGGCTCAGGTCACAATCTCACAGTTCATGGGTTTGAGCCCCGCATTGGGCTCTGCGTTGACGGTGCAGAGTCTGCTTGGGATTCTCTCTCTCTCTCTCTCTCTCTCTCTCTCTCTCTAACTCTCCCTCTCCCTCTCCCTCTCCCTGCGCCTCCCCCACTCTCTCTCCCTCTGTCTCAAAATAAATGAATAAACTTTAAAAAATTTAAAAACCTGATACCTAACTGACAGAGGACTCTAGTGAGGCTTAAATATGATGATGTATGAGGGGACACCTGGGTGGCTCAGTCGGTTAAATGACTGACTCCTGATTTTGGCTAAGGTCATGATCTCACAGTTGCTGGGATCAAGCCAGTGTTGGACTTTGCGCTGACGGTGTTAGACCTGCTTGAGATCATATGGGATTTTCTCTCTCCCTTTCTCTCTCAAAATAAATAAATAAATAAACATTAAAAAAGCCAAAATAAATAAATAGGATGATGTATGAGAAAATGCTTAAAAGATGTGAGGGCAAAGTACCTGCTTTTAGCAAAGACAAAGTAACAGAGACTGGATTTACTCTCCTTCTTAAAATAATAAAAAGAACAAAAGACAATAATAAAAAGAACAAAAAAAGAACAAAACAAAAGTTTTCTAGATATTGGATATCAAGCAATGAAGGACAGTTATTCTTATGAAACAAGAAATAAATGAGGTATGCTTTCTGAGTTAAGAAGATGGAATTCTGACTTCAGAGAAACCAAGGAAGCTAGAGTTCTAGCTAGAGCACAGAAACAAAGAGAGGAGAGGTGCAGGAAGAGAGAACTCTGGAGATGGGCAGAGGTTCCCTCGAGTATGCAGCTGACTATTGATTACTGCATCTATACAAGGATAATACTTCAGATCTGGGAAAGGACCCTTATGGGATTAGAGAGACAGTGTGGCAGCCATATGGGACAAGGAACAGTGTCTGTCTCTAGCTGTCAGACTAGAAAAACTTACAATTCAGAAGGCTAAAACAACAGGGGAAATTTCATAGCACTAACTTGCTATATCGGAAAACAAAAATATCTCAAGTCAATGACCACAGCTCCACCTGAAGACATTTGGAAAAGAAGAACAAATTAAACTCAAAGTAAGTAGAATAAAGGAAGTAATAGATCAGAGTGAAAATCAATGAAATATAAACCAGAAATACAACAGAGAAAACCAGTGAAACTAAAGTCTGGTTCTTTTAAAAGATCAGTAAAATTGAAAAAAAAACTGATCAGGAAAAGAAAGTAAAACAAATTACAAATATCAGGAATGAGAGACATATAGCATCACTCCAGAGACAACAAATATGGGAAGGAAAATAAGGGAACATTTTTAGAAACAATTCTATTCAATATTCTATTCAGTATATCACAAAAAAGAATTATATACCTCAAAAACATTGGTGTAAATATTTTAAACAAAATTTTAGTAAATTATATCCAATAATATGTAAAAAATATACTATATCATGACAAAATAAGATTTGTCCCAAAATGTAAGGCTGATTTAATATTCAAAAATTGATCAGTATAATTTATTGTGTTAAAAACCTAAAAAATTATTAACTTTCAAACGTAATATGAATTTATGATAAGGTTCTCAGCAAACTAGGAATAGACAAAAACTTCCTCAAGCTAGTAAGATTTCCCCATATGATCAAGTATTAAGGAGTCTGGCTCTTACCACCAGAGTTTCTAGACAATGAAACTAGACTGTGTCAGCTAAAGAAATAAAAGTTACTAGATTTGAAATAATTAAGTTAAAATGTTTTTACTAATGAATGACATAATTGCCTATCTAACAAATCCAATGGAATATTCATAAAGTTCGAGTGAGTTTATTAAGTTTGTAGTATAGAAGATTTATGTACAAAAATCTATTGTATTTCTTGGACCCACAACTAAATGGTCAACTAGTCTTCAATAAAGCAGGAAAGAATATCCAACGGGGGGAAAAAAGCAGTCTCTTCAACAAATGGTATTGGGAAAACTGGACAGCAACATACAGAAGAATGAAAGCAGACCATTTTCTTACACCATACACAAAAATAAATTCAAAATGGATGAAAGACCTAAGTATGTTATAGAAAACCATTAAAGTCCTAGAGGAGAACACAGGCAGCAACCTCTTTAACCCCAGCCGCAGTAACTTCTTACTAGACACGTCGCCAGAGGCAAGGGAAACAAAAGCAAAAATGAGCTAAGATAAAAAGTTTATGCACAGCAATAGAAACAATCAACAAAACTAAAAGGCAACCTACAGAATGGGAAAACATACTTGCAAATGACATATCTGATTTAGTATCCCAAATCTGTAAATCATTTATCAAACTCAGCACCCAAAAAAAAATAATCCAGTAAAGAAATAGGCAGAAGACATGAATAGACACTTTTCCAAATAAGACATCCAGATGGCAAAGAGACACATGAAAAGATGTTGAAGCATCTGAGTGGCTCAGTTCATTAAGCGTTCGACTTCAGCTCAGATCATGATCTCATGGTTCATGAGTTCGAGCCCCATGTTGGGCTCTGTCCTGACAGCTCAGAGCCTGGAGCCTGCTTTGGATTCTGTGTCTCCCTCTCTCTCTGTCCCTCCCCACTCATGCTCTGTCTCTCTGTCTCTCTCAAAAATAAATAAACATTAAAAAAATTAAAAAAAAAAAGATTCTCAACATCACTCGTCATCAGGAAAATACAAATCAAAACAACCAGAGATACCACCTCACACCTGTCAGAATGGTTAAAATTAACGACACAGGAAACAACAGATGTTGGCAAGGATGCAGAGAAAGGGGAATCCTCTTACACTGTTGGTGGGAACACAAACTGGTGCAGCCACTCTGGAAAACAATATGGAAAACAGTATTTGAGGTGCCTCAAAAAGTTAAAAATAGAACTACCCTATGACCCACAGTCGCACTCCTAGGTATTCACCCAAAGGATACAAACATACTGATTCGAAAGGGCACATGCACCCCAATGTTTATACCAGCATTATCAACAATAGCCAAAGTACGGAAAGAACCCAAATGTCCATTGATTGATGAATGGATAAAAAATATATGATATATATACAATGGAACATTACTCATTCATCAAAAAAGAATGAAATCTTGCCATTTGCAACAACGTGGATGGAACCAGAGTGTGTTATGCTAAGCGAAATAAGTCAGTCAGAGAAAGACAAATACCATATGATTTCACTCATACGTGGAATTTAAGAAACAAAACAGATGAATATAGGGGGAGGGAAAAAGAAAGAAAGGGAAGGAAATCATAAAAGACTCTTAACTATAAAGAACAAACAGGGTTGCTGGAGGGGAAATGGGTGGGGGATGGGCTAGATGGGTGATGGGTAGTAAGGAGGGCACTTGTTGTGATGAGCACTGGGTATTATATGTAAGTGATGAATCACTAAATTCTGCTCCTGAAACCAATATTATACTATATATTAACTAACTAGAATTTTAATAAAAATTTCAAACAAAACAACAACAAAACACTACATGATTTCAAGACTCAGTCTAAAAATAGAGTAATCAGAAGTGTAGTATCAGGATAAAGACAGACACATAGATCAATAGGGATTCAGACACAGACCCCATGTATATGGAAAACTGGTTTTGACAAAGATGTACAAGCAATTCAATGCAGAAAGAATAGGCTTTTTAAAAAAATGGCAGTGGAAAATTTGGATAGCTGTAGGTCCAAGGGAATATTACTCATTACCAGAAAGCATTGAACTATTGCTATACCTAACAACATGGCAAATCTCTAAGTAGTTATGCTGAGTGAAAGAAACCAGGAAAAGAAAGAGTACACACTACATGATTCAATTTCTGTTAAGCCTTAGAAAATAAAATCTACAGTGACAACAGATTCGTGGTTGCCTGGGGATGAGAGGGATTAAAATGGTCCATGAGGAAACTCATGGAGGTGATGGATACATTCATTACCTTGATTGTTGTAATGGTTTTACAAAAGTATAAATATATGAAACCTATCAAATTGTCCGCTTTCAATATGTGGAGTTAATGTATGTCAATTATACTTTAATAAAGCTTTTAAAAAGTTCTTAAGTACAAATACATAAATATATACTTTCCAGACTTACTCTCAGTCTTCAGAGAACTCTAGCAAATACAAATCCTTTATCCCTTCTATCTCTTATGATATTGATGCCCATAACCAAATTGAAATTCATTTTTCTAGGATTTATCCTCTTGCTTTTAATCCCAAAGCTCATCCCCTCTGAGCAGCCTATGAAGCACTGTGTCCTAGTCTCTGGCATGGCTCAGTAGCCTGTGCTGTGCAGCGAATAGAAGAGCTTTGTAGTGGGTGGGGGACTGTATTAAGTTCATCTCCACCTATCACTCACCCTGTAACCTTGGGCCAGTTACTTATTCTTGCCTTTTCACTTATACAATTTAGATAATACTTACATTTTAGACTCATTGTGAAGATAAGACAAGACCATATATATGAAAATCCTAAAGAAGGATCTCTAGAAGTGTTGTATTAAACCTTTGTACCTATAAAATTATAAAAATAGGTTTTGCTTTAAGATACTTGTATTAGTGGCTCTGTTGGTTAAGCATCCAACTTTGGCTCAGGTCATGATCTCATTGTTCGTGAGTTCAAGCCTCATGGTGGGCTCTCTGCTGACAATCCGGAGCTTGGAACCTGCTTTGGATTCTGTGTCCCCCTCTCTGTCTGTACCTCCTCCACTCATGCTCTGTCTCTCCCTCTCTCTCAAAAATAGATAAACATTTTAAAAAATAATAAATAAGTAAATAAAAATACTTGTATTAAATTATTCTGAAATGAAATTGAAATGCACCATGTGGTATTAATAAATATATTTTCCAAAAATCTCCAGGCTAGGAAGGATGATTAACAGCATTTTATTTTATTTTTTTTCTTTTTTTCTTTTTTATTTTTTTTCAATATATGAAATTTATTGTCAAATTGGTTTCCATACAACACCCAGTGCTCATCCCAAAAGGTGCCCTCCTCAATACCCATCACCACCCTCCACTCCCTCCCACCCGCCATCAACCCTCAGTTTGTTCTCAGTTTTTAAGAGTCTCTTATGCTTTGGCTCTCTCCCACTCTAACCTCTTTTTTTTTTTTCTCCTTCCCCTCCTCCATGGGTTTCTGTTAAGTTTCTCAGGATCCACCTAAGAGTGAAAACATACGGTATCTGTCTTTCTCTGTATGGCTTATTTCACACAGCATCACACTCTCCAGTTCCATCCACGTTGCTACAAAGGGCCATATTTCGATCTTTCTCATTGCCATGTAGTACTCCATTGTGTATATAAACCACAATTTCTTTATCCATTCATCAGTTGATGGACATTTAGGCTCTTTCCATAATTTGGCTATTGTTGAACATGCTGCTATAAACATTGGGGTACAAGTGCCCCTATGCATCAGTACTCCTGTATCCCTTGGGTAAATTCCTAGCAGTGCTATTGCTGGGTCATAGGGTAGATCTATTTTTAATTTTCTGAGGAAACTCCACACTGCTTTCCAGAGTGGCTGCACCAATTTGCATTCCCACCAACAGTGCAAGAGGGTTCCCGTTTCTCCACATCCTCTCCAGCATCTATAGTCTCCTGATTTGTTCATTTTGGCCACTCTGACTGGCGTGAGGTGATATCTGAGTGTGGTTTTGATTTGTATTTCCCTGATAAGGAGCGACATTGAGCATCTTTTCATGTGTCTGTTGGCCATCCGGATGTCTTCTTTAGAGAAGTGTCTATTCATGTTTTCTGCCCATTTCTTCACTGGGTTATTTGTTTTTCGGGTGTGGAGTTTGGTGAGCTCTTTATAGATTTTGGATACTAGCGCTTTGTCCGATATGTCATTTGCAAATATCTTTTCCCATTCCGTTGGTTGCCTTTTAGTTTTGTTGGTTGTTTCCTTTGCTGTGCAGAAGCTTTTTATCTTCATAAGGTCCCAGTAATTCATTTTTGCTTTTAATTCCCTTGCCTTTGGGGATGTGTCGAGTAAGAGATTGCTACGGCTGAGGTCAGAGAGGTCTTTTCCTGCTTTCTCCTCTAGGGTTGGATGGTTTCCTGTCTCACATTCAGGTCCTTTATCCATTTTGAGTTTGTTTTTGTGAATGGTGTGAGAAAGTGGTCTAGTTTCAACCTTCTGCATGTTGCTGTCCAGTTCTCCCAGCACCATTTGTTAAAGAGACTGTCTTTTTTCCATTGGATGTTCTTTCCTGCTTTGTCAAAGATGAGTTGGCCATACGTTTGTGGGTCTAGTTCTGGGGTTTCTATTCTATTCTATTGGTCTATGTGTCTGTTTTTGTGCCAATACCATGCTGTCTTGATGATGACAGCTTTGTAGTAGAGGCTAAAGTCTGGGATTGTGATGCCTCCTGCTTTGGTCTTCTTCTTCAAAATTACTTTGGCTATTCGGGGCCTTTTGTGGTTCCATATGAATTTTAGGATTGCTTGTTCTAGTTTTGAGAAGAATGCTGGTGCAATTTTGATTGGGATTGCACTGAATGTGTAGATAGCTTTGGGTAGTATTGACATTTTGACAATATTTATTCTTCCAATCCATGAGCACGGAATGTTTTTCCATTTCTTTATATCTTCTTCAATTACCTTCATAAGCTTTCTATAGTTTTCAGCATACAGATCTTTTACATCTTTGGTTAGATTTATTCCTAGGTATTTTATGCTTCTTGGTGCAATTGTGAATGGGATCAGTTTCTTTATTTGTCTTTCTGTTGCTTCATTGTTAGTGTATAAGAATGCAACTGATTTCTGTACATTGATTTTGTATCCTGCAACTATACTGAATTCATATATCAGTTCTAGCAGACTTTTGGTGGAGTCTATCGGCTTTTCCATGTATAATATCATGTCATCTGCAAAAAGCGAAAGCTTGACTTCATCTTTGCCAATTTGGATGCCTTTGATTTCCTTTTGTTGTCTGATTGCTGATGCTAGTACTTCCAACACTATGTTAAACAACAGCGGTGAGAGTGGGCATCCCTGTCGTGTTCCTGATCTCAGGGAAAAAGCTCTCAGTTTTTCCCCATTGAGGATGATGTTAGCTGTGGACTTTTCATAAATGGCTTTTATGATGTTTAAGTATGTTCCTTCTATCCCGACTTTCTCAAGGGTTTTTATTAACAGCATTTTATTAGAATATGACATTAAAACACACACACACACACACACACACACACACACACACACACATACACACTTATTTCCTCTTCCTTTTGATGGCCTTAGTCTTCATGTTAATGTAAGTGTTTTAGTCTAGTGTACCTGCTTTATAGCCAGGTGCCTTTCCTTGAGCCAATATATAAGCTAACTTTAATTTTAAATTTATGTCTGAGTGTCAGATGCTATATATGAGTTTACCCACATCACCATGGCAACTGTGTGGGTTGGTTGTTGCCACAGCCCCCATGGCTGGCCTAGTGTTTTGACATTTCAGTAATTGCCAGTGTCACAACCTTTAAAAATTGTAGAGAACTGCCACCCAGGCCAGATGGTTACTAAATAAAGAAGCTCCTGTCCCCCACAGCTGTGATGTGGCACTGAGGTGACAAGAGAGCCTTTCGTCAAAGATATGATCACTTAGAAAATGATGTGAAAGAGCTTGACTGTTAAAAGATAATTCACATTGGTAAATTATTGTGCTCTAACAACATTGGGTAATACTGGGTGGAAATCAAGGGAAGCATAAGATCTGGTACTTGACTTTAAGGTACCAACATAAAAGAATAAAATATATTAAAACTAAATAAGTTATTTATCCCTTCAGCAAACTCTTAATTGAATGCCTACTATGTGCCACTGATTTATTTATTTTTGTTGTTGCTGGGGCTATAGCAGAAAACTAAGCAGACAAAATTTCCTGCCTTCATGGAGCTTACCTGCTTATTAGGGGGAGACAGATTAAAACAAACTAGATAAGTAAATTATGTATTATATTAGATAATGATAATCACTAAAAGGAAAATAAAGCAGGGAAGCAAGATTTAGAATGTAAGGGAGGATGCAGTTGAATAGGGTAGACAGAGATGACCTTTCTAAGAAAGTGACTTTGTATAAATCCAAGGAGGAGATGAGGGAGTAGCCCAGGTGGACAGGGGGGAAGATGTTACAGTAGTAGGAAATCATGGGTCAGAAGTTCAGAGAGGGGCAAGAGTTGGAAGGCCAGTGTGGCTGGAGCAGAGTTAGTTAGAAGAAACTAGGAGGAGATGATGGCAAAGAGGTAACAGAGGGAGAGATCTTGTAAGGTCTTGTTGGCATTGCATTGACTTTGGCTTTTACTCAACTGAAACCTTAAGCCATTAAAGGATTTGGGCAAAGGAAGGACTTGAACTGGCTTTTTAAAGATCACTTTGGCTGTCATGTTAAGAATAGTTGGTAAGTGTGGGCAAAAAAGAATGTAGGGAGGTAATTAGAAGGCTATTGCAGTAATCAAATGATAGATGATGGCTTGGATCTCAGCAGTAGCAGTGGAAGCAGTGAGTATTTTTAACTAGTGGAAGTGAAGCAGAGGGAACCTTTATTTATTGAGGGATTCTATATGCCAGGCACTGTGGAAGGGAGACTTAAGTACAGTTGTATCTCTTATTCCTCATATAATTCTCTTGGGTTATAGTAGTATAACTGTTTTTTTCAATAGACACTGAAGCTTAGAGAGATTCACTAGATTTTCCAGGACAAGTTGCACTGCAAGTACTTGTACCCAATCCAACTCCACAGTCCCCAGTCTGCTCACTATGCCACAAGATCTCTCAGTTTTAAAACATTGCTGAAATTCTTAACTAGCAAGAGTCATAGAAGTCTATGGATAGGAGAAATCAGTGAAAACCAGGGTATCCAAGGATCATTGGATTGGATAGCTTGGACATAGTATGGGTAAGTGGAGAGGAGAGACCAAGCAGAGAGACTAGCCTGAGAAAATGGGAAAGTAGTGCTGGAGTAGCAGAGTCCATTCTATTTGTATATGGACAATGACAGCACTTCGATTCACAAGTCATGGGATAGAAGAGCTTGGTTCCGAGGTCACTTGGAAGACCCAGGACAACTTCACCATCTGCATCAGACTGTGATATGAGCAAGAAATGAATGTATTGTATTAAGTTACTGGAAATGCAAGGGTTGTCACAGAAGGTACTTTCATTGTCCTGACTTGATGTCTCCTCCTACTGCTGCTGATGGTCAGCAGCTCCTAGACTTTTGTCATGATACTTAAATGTTACTCTACTCCAGAGGGATTACAAGAATTAGAGAATCCATCTGTTAACCATGTTGATTCCCAATGACTCTCTCAATCCAATTTTTGCAATATGCCCAGGATATTTGAGCTGTTGCTTCTAAAATATTTTGCAGATTACTTCAAAGCCTCAGAGAAGATATTAAATATGACCTAAGTGGCACATGCTTTCTTTTCAAAAAAATAAAGTACTGATGCAAATTCATGGAATTTATTCAATTTTTATTATATCTTCTTTATCAAATTATCATTTTTGAACACTGATTAAGTAAGATCTTGAGCTAATTCAAAAGTCATAAGAGAGGATGCAAAGATTAGCTAGTGGTTGACCTCTTCCCTTGGGTATCTTACAATTTACCTGGGGATATTTTTAATGTAATGTTATAGTTGTTAAGTAGAAAATTAGTGAAAGAGGCCTTAAGAGCTTTAGGCATTAGAGAAGTGGTTATTGCTTGTGTCTGGGGAGGTTAGGGCTTAATGATATAGCTGATATTTAAGTTAAGTCCAGAAGTTTAGTTGGGCTATGAGTCTGACACAGATTATTCTAAGCTTTGAAGTCTAGAGAAATTAAGGATAGAGTTGAGAAAATACAAGGCCCATTCAGGTAATAGCAGGGTGAACTTGTTCAACTGGAGTGAGGTATGATATATAGTAACTGATAAGACTGGAAATGAAAGTGGGGAAAAGTTTCTTAAGGATTGTGCATGCTAGACCATGATTTGAAGAATTTTCTTTTACATATTAAGTAATTGTTGAAGATTTTTTAGCATGAAGGTTATATAATCAAAAATCCATTTAAAAAGCTTTATTTGAGGGGCAGCTGGGTGGCTCAGTACTCTTGATTTCAGTTCAGGTCATGATCTCATGGTTTGTGAGGTCAAGCCCCACATCCAGCTTGGTTGGGATTCTCTCCCTCCCTCCCTCCCTCTCTCCCCCTTTCCTGCTCTCTCTCTCTCTCTCTCTCTCTCTGTCTTTCTCAAAATAAATAAAAAATAAATATTTTTTTAAAAAGGTTCATCTGACAGTATCTTTGGGAGTTTTTTGGATAAAGGAAAGATTATTGTTAGAAGTGAGCATGAAATAAACTTTATTGTATTAATCCACTGGGAATGTGAGAATGTCATGGTAGCTACTATTGTATAACAGAAGAGCGATATAAACTTGGAGACCTTGTGTGGGGCTGAGAAAAAGGGAGGAGTCAAGGGTGACTTCAAGTTTTCAATTATAGGTGATTGAGAAAAAAAATTTTAATAGAAAAATAGAGAAAATAGAAAAAAAGGGATATCGGGAAGAGAAAATGAGTTTCCTTTCAAATATTCCATGTTTGAAGTTACACAGGCATAGAGACAGAAGTGGGACTGGTACTTTAGTAACATGCAGTGGGAATGAAGAGCCCCTGGTGCAAAATTACATTAAAAACAAGACTAGAAGCCTGGGTGGAAGCATGGAGAACTCCAGGCTAGAGGCCAATTCAAAACTGTCCTTAATGCCCATCATTCAGACAGTAACTGCAGAAGGAGCACGGACCATTCAACCTAAAAATATTCCTCAAAGAAATATGTCGTAAATGCATATATTAATAAATGTGAAAGATGTGACTAAATTGATTGATGAGTGTCAAATTTTCAAAAAATGTTGTACACATTGGAGCCATCATACCAGAGTGGTTATGGGCCAGCTTTGGCACATGACAGGCTAGATTTATATACCCAGCTCTGCCACTTAATAGCTCTGTGACACTGGACAAGTTGCTTAAACTCTCTTTCCTTACTTTCTTCAGATGTGAATTTGGGATGGCATTAAATGCCTACCTGATAGAGATCTTATATAGATGATGCAGTAGTACCTATGAAACACTTAAATGGTGTCTTAGTCAGCTGAGGCTACCATAACAAAATGCCATAGACTGGGATGTACAAGTAGCAGAATTTATTTTCTCACAGTTCTGCAAGCTCAAGATCAGAGTTCTAATATTATGAGGTTTTGGTGAGAACCTCTTCTTCATGGCTTGCAGACAGGTGCCCCTTCACACAGCAAAGAGAAAGAGAGCAAGCTCTCTGATGTCTCTTCTTATAAGGATCTTAATCCCAACATGAGGGCTCCACGCTTATGAACTCATAGGCCCCATCCCAAATACCTTGCAAAGGGCCCATCTCCCAAAGGCCTTATATTAAATATCACATTGGCAGTTAGGGCTTTTGAGAGGACACAGTTCAGTCCATAGCACTTAGTCTCTGGCATTTAATAAAATTCAATAAATCCTATCATTATCAGAATGTTTCTTCCACACCATATTTTTCTCTAGTAGTTTCATAGAGTTGAAAATCCCAATACTTCAGAACAAATAAATGATTCTAAGAAAGAGTTCAGCCAAAGATTACAATGTATGAAAAATGTTACTCAAACAAATGAATTCAAAAACCCCTATAGGCCACACCACAGTAGAGAGCGACACAAGAGGTTTGTACATTTACAAACTATGTGCAAACTCTTGCTTCTATGGATGTTACAAGTTAAAATGTTTTCCATATTCTGTTCAAGTTGGCATATGCTACACCTGGAAATTCTAACAAAATATAAAAACAATATTCAAGGGTGTTTTATAGTTCTAGAACACCTTATCTACCATATAGTAAATTGCTTCAAAAGGGGAGATATTTTAAAAATCCTGGATAACTAGATATTACCAGTCATCATGTGGAAGACTTAGAAAAGAACACTGGTGTTTAATCTGACTATCTCAGAGGCACATGGCAAGTTTTCTCTAGTAGGAATTCCCTTGATGCCTGAAAATTTAAGTTTCTTATTCCAGTTTCTCTGTTGTCATTTTTCCTTCCTCTCATGTTTCTCAGTTTCTTTGGAGGAAGCAAAGAAATAGGCAAGGACTAGGGTTTCCCTCTGTGCTTTCGGGTAATATTTAATTAAGGCTCAATCTGCAATGAGACAGACAGACAAGAAAACTGATCTGGTGATTCTGTCTCTAAATTGAATCAGCTGGTTCAAATAGTCACAAGTAATTGGAGAGTGCTCTCTCTTATGAAATCAGCTTCCAGGGGTGCAAGGCATCTGCTGTCCCTGACAATGGAAAGCAGGAGTAGTGAACCAAATTTGATGTCTGCATTCTCTTTGTTTAATAATTCAACTCAGGAAATTTTTTGGTCCGTGGCTCTACTTCAATATTAAAATTAAATAATTTGCCTCTGTTGGACTGTAGGCACCCACATAAACCCATGGAATACTGGATAGAGCCAAGCCAGTAATTATTATAAAAATTAACAGAGAATTGGAATTCATATAATTAGTGAGTAGTTGTCCCACTGATAACAGGTTGCTTTTGCAAACAATTTGACTCCTGTCAGAGGTTTTGCTTGTAATCACTGGAAACCACTGTTAGCTTGGCTCTCTAAGGTAAAACAAATGAATATGAATATAAATATAAATAAATATTTGAAAGAATATTGAGTCCTCTCAGGATCTACTGGCTGCTGTAGGACCAAGTTTGAAAACTTGGACCAATTCCCTAAAGCCATGAAATAAGCCCTGCTTTTGGCTGTTTAGCCAGAATATAACTGCATTTGGCCCCTACCATTCACTTCATTATGAATAAATACCAGCCATCCTTTAGCTTGACTTCACTTTATACAGATTCCTGGGAGAAAATTTATAATTTACTGAGCCTGGATTATATATATTCCCATTACATGGCAACCAGGGCCCAGAGAATGCAGTGAGACAAGGCCACTTCCACTTCCCTAATGAAAGTATGATAAAGCCTACTAGAATCTAGGTACAATAAGGAGTTTATCAAAATTAGGAAGGGGATTTGGATTGTGTGAGGCCAAATAATGAAGATTACTATAGATTAGTTCAATAATTGTGAATACTGTAATTGGTCTCATTATCACTATCATAATTAACATGTAATATGCAGTTACTTGCTTGCTAGGCTTTATTCTTACCCACACTTTCCCAGCACTATCTCATGTTATACTCCCATCAATCTTGAGGTAGCTACTATTAGAGTCTGTTTATTAAAAAATGGAAGGGGATGCCTGGATGGCTCAGTAGGTTAAGCGTCCAACTCTTGATCTCAGCTCAGGTCTTGATCTCATGGTCGTGGGTTCAAGCCCCACACTGGGCTCCACATGGGATTCCACTCAGGTCTCCACACTGGACTCCACGCTGGGCTCTGCACTGGGTGTGAAGCCTACTTTAAAAAATAAAAAAAAAAAGGAAGGAAAAATGCTTAGTGAGGTTAAATGACTTTCCCAAGATTGCACAGCTAGTAAGTGGCAAAGCAGTGTTAAACCTCAGGCTGTACAATTCCAAATAAATTAACCCATGATCACATATATGGGATTGACTTCTCTGCTGCCAGTAAGCAATTTTACAGATTATTGAATACAGTAGGTACTTAATATTTGCAGAAAACACTGACTACAACAGTTCTGATATATAGTTGGTACTCAATAAATACTTGTTAAATGAAGAAAAGAATATATGTTACATATTTATTAAATGACCATAGTTCCCCCCAGCACACAGCTTTGAGCTTTGTGCTGAATTGGTGATCCCATGAATTAAAGAGATTGAAGTCCAGGCTATAATGAAATCATTACATATTCACAATGATAAGATGAACTGTGCATTTAAGCAGTAATGTATCTTTATTCTTTTTAAACGTGATAATAGTTTAGAAAATATTTTTTTACACAAGAAACTGTATACAGTTTAAAATTCCTTTGTGAATCATTTAACTTTTTAACTCCATAACTTTCTACTCTGATTTTTTTTAAATGGATCAACCCTGGAGACTAAGCAGGGAAGGAGAAGTATTTCAGACACAGGAAAGAAACCTCTACAGATGGGCCACAGTTAATATACCCAAGGGCAGGTCTGCCTTGAATTCCAGCAATAATTAGACCTAAGAAGCAGGACTTCTCTCCAAAGGACAATGATTTTTCAATTCTTATTTGCTTCACTACAGATAGATATCATGCCAGAATGAACCAGCTCACAAATTTCTTTGGAGAACTGGTATAACTTGCCCTCATGTCTATAGATTATAAATTAATAATATTAATTTGTAGTCATTGTAAAATGGTTTATTTTGCTCTTTCATTCACTTGCTGTGTCTTGATCCTCAGAAATTATGATTGTTGTTGTTTTATAGATGAGCAAACTAAGGCCCAAAGAGGCTTACAATGGCTTGCCCAGACAAGGACAGATCACTGACATATAAAGAGCTAAAATTTTTGAATCCAAGCCTCTAAAATTATGTTATTTGTATTATATTGTGCTGCCTTCTATATATGCAAAACAAACCTGTGGAACACTAGGTAGAACCTAACAAATAATTATTGTAAAAATTAATAGACGAATTAGAACTCAAATTATTAATAAGTAGTTATCCAGCTGATAATATTAAGCCACCATTGATTGAAACTTGAAATTTTGCAGAATGATGTAAAGCAGGAAAAATCAGTCTCTCACTGAGTATCAATTTCAAAGAGATTTAGCTTCATGGTTTCTATGCTACTAGGTTTTGTCTTCAACCCATGGCATTAAATATGAGTCCACTGGAAAGGACTTACAGTGTGTTGTATCTGTCTGGTACTCTGATGACATGTATCTGCCTGGTGACATGATGGTAGAGAATTAAGTTGGGACTAAGCCTAGGAGATAAAAAAGTTAATGTTTCAAAGGCTGGTTTCTTATATTACACTCCTCCATGATTCTCTATGTTAATACAGTGCTAGAGTATTTGAAAAACTATTCAGTCCAGATACTAGCAATGCTTTACAATTTGCTATGTTTTGTTTTGTTTTGTTTTGTTTTTTGGTCACTTTCAATTTCTTATTCTGTTATTAGTTATTATTAGTTATGTTCTTCTTTTTAAAATATTTTAATTCCAGTATAGTTGACTTACAGTGTTGTTACTGTTATACAATATAGCGATTCAACAATTCTATACATTGCTCAGTGATCATCATAATAAGTGTACTTTTAATCCCCTTCACCCGTTTCACCCATCCCCCCACTCCCCTCCCCTCTGGTAAGCATCTGTGCTCTATAGTTAAGTGTCTTTTTGCTTGTCTCTTTTTTTCTTTGCTTGTCTGTTTTGTTTCTTAAATTCCACATATGAATATCTTTCATCATATGGTATTTGTCTTTCTTTGACTGACTTATTTTACTTAGCATTATACCTTCTAGATCCACCCATGTTGTTGCAAATGGCAAGATTTCATTCTTTTTTATGGCTGAGTAATACTCAAATATATAGTTTTTCAGATATTTCATATATATTTTTCTATATATAATATTCCAATATGTGTTTCTACATCCATTCATCTCCTGAGGAACACTTGGGCGCCATCCATAATTTAGCCATTGTAAATAATGCTGCAATAAACATAGGGGTACATATATCTTTTTGAATTAATGTTTTTGTATTCTTTGGATAAATACCCACTAGTAGAATAACTGGATCATATGGCAATTCTATTTTTAATTTTTTGAGGAAACTCCATACTGTTTTCCACAGTGGCTTAATAAGTTTACATTCCCAACAGTGCATAAGTGTGCCTAGCAACTATTTTCAAATGCAGTTGTTATATCTTATATACTATAGGGATATAATAAATAACTTGGGATTTATCATAGGTTAGTCACTCTAGATGAGCCAGAGAGGTAGGCAGAGTATAAGCAACATGCTTATTTTTATCTTAAGACAATGGGAATTCATTCAAAGTTTTTATGAGTGATGAGAATCACGGAAGACTATGGTGACATGATCAGATTTGTTTTTCAAAACGTATCTTTATGTGTATGGAGAGTAGGTTAAAGAGTGGATGAAGCTAAATTGGTTGGGAGGCAATTATGGTAATAAAAGTGAGAGATGATGGTCATTTGGACTAAATCAGTGATGGCAGAGATGTAGAGAAGTGAATAGAGTTTGAAGATATATTGACAGGACTTGGATATGGGTATTTCAGAGGATTAAGAAGAAGTGAGAGAAAAGTGTCAAAAATGTATATTAAAAACTAGAATCTGACACACATAGATTTGTATTTGTCTTTCCCTTTTTCTTCCTCTACCCCCTTTTATTTTTTTATTTTTATTTTTTGTAATTTTTTATTTTTTAATTTTTTTAATTTTTAAAAATTTTAATTTATTTTGTTGATTTTTTTAATTTAATTTCTTAAAGTTTTTTTTTAATTTAAACTTTTCCCTTTTTCCTCTTCATCCCCCCTTTTATATATAGTATGTATAGAATCAACCCAAATTTTGGGATGGATATATAGATATATATATATATATAGATAGATATATATATAGATATATATATATTTGCTTTATTTTATCTATATTTTAATCTTTTCTATTTCATTATTATTTTATTTTTATTATTATTGTTATTATTATTTAGACTAAGCATATAATTATATAATCAAGAATATATTTCTAGTTAAGATCTTTCCTAATTATACATTATCGAGGCAGGAATTTCCTAATTTCTGACATGCCAGAAGTTTATTTTCTGAAATTATACAATTTAATTTTTCAATCTGTTTGTCTTTAGAAAACTTGTTTATCATAAATGAACCTCATTTTCCTTGTTTAAAAATTGAGGCTAATGGTAGTATCTATTCACAGGGCTTCTATAATGGCTAATTAGAATACTGATAGTTCCCCAATAAATATTACTTATTACTATTAAAACATTTTACATATACTTTCTCATTTCTCCTCAAGTCTTAACCCTCAGAAGATAATAGGGATAGTGATTCTCACTCCCAAGTGAAGTAAAATGACATTTGCAAAAGTGACTTTCTTATGTGTATATAAAGTTAAGGGAGATATTGGTGTGGAAAGGTCGGTCCATAGAGCCAGCCTGAACTGAGTTTGAAATTTCACTTTAGGTGAGACAGTTTGGACTCAGAGATTTAAAATGCCCAATAACATAGAGCTAAAATGTAGTAAAGTGGAACAAAGGCAGAAAATAATGTTAGGTCATATGTCTGCCATGAGGGTTAAATTAGGTAATGAATGGAAAGCACCTAGTATCCAGCATCTGTGGGATACTCTCTTCTCCCAGCTCTTCTCCATTAATGCCCACTTTTTAAATTATTTTGAAATAAAATAGTTTATATAAAATAAATACTGTCATAGTTAAAAGTGGAATTATTGTGATTTTAATGCAATATCTATAATGAAGAAGCTAGTACTAGTGGTACAGTACCTAGCACACTCAGCAGAGGGAGCTTCATAAATAGTTTCTGATAAAAATGATCCAACGTTAAGGGCGCCTGGGTGGCTCAGTTGGTTAAGGGTCTGACTCTTGATTTTGGCTGAGGGATGATCTCATGGTTTGTGAGTTCAAGACCCGCGTTGGACTCAGCACTGACAGTGTGGAGCCTGCTTGGGATTCTCTCTCTCTCCCCCCCACCCTCGCCTCTTTCTGCCCCTCCCCCACTCAATGCACATGCACACTCTTTCTCTCAAAATAAATAAATAAACTTAAAAAAAATGATCCAATGTCTATCAAGTCTTTCTATCCTAATCAAATCTCTAGTATTAGACATGATAATTAATCTTTCACATGTACAATTTGTGAACTCTACATTTTGTTTATATACAGAGGGTTTATATGCTGAAATATAGTTCATTTTTTCAATTTTCTTTTTTAATTTTTTTTCCACGTTTTCATTTATTTTTGGGACAGAGAGAGACAGAGCATGAATGGGGGAGGGGCAGAGAGAGAGGGAGACACAGAATAGGAAACAGGCTCCAGGCTCCGAGCCATCAGCCCAGAGCCTGACGCGGGGCTCAAACTCACGGACCGCAAGATCGTGACCTGGCTGAAGTCAGACGCTTAACCGACTGCGCCACCCAGGCGCCCCCATTTTTTCAATTTTCTATTTCATTTCAATCACACTGCTTATTAGATGGGGTTTTCAAGTAGTATGTTATTTTTAATTAGAAGTAAAAGTCATAATGAAACTTAAATTTTTTGCATCACTTACTTTCAGAAGCATAAACTCTGGAACATTTTGTAAATTAAAAGGTATAGTAATTCTCAAATTTTCAAAGGTGGGGAGCAATGCTAATTTTACAAATAACTTTGAATAACCAAGTGATCTCTTGGAAATAAATTGTACTAGATATACAACAACACCAGCAAGAGCTTCCAAGTATTTGGTACCATAATATTATGGGGTCATGGCTTCTATACATACTGTCTTGAATTCTCATAACTCTATAAGAAGGTATTATTTTCCTTGTTTTCCAAATAAGGAAGGCCTGAAAAAGGAATTATTCAACTCTACTGGGAAACCCTAGCAAGGCTTCACAGTGGAGAGATCATTAAATTGTGTATCAGGATATGATAGGGGAGCACCTGGGGGACTCGGTTGAGCGTCTGACTTTGGTTCAGGTCATGCTCTCACAGTTCATGGGTTGGAGCCCCGCATCAGGCTCTGTGCTGACAGCTGAGAGCCTGGAACCTGCTTTGGATTATGTGTTTCCTTCTCTGTCTCCGACCCTCCCCCAGTCGTGCTTTCTCTCTCTCTCTCTCTCTCTCTCTCTCTCTCTCTCTCTCTCTCGTGTGTGTCCTTCTCTGTCTCCGACCCTCCCCCACTCGTGCTTTCTCTCTCTCCCTCTCTCTCTCTCTCTCTCTCTCTCTCAAAAATAGATACACATCAAAAAAAAATTTCATGAAATAAAATAATATGATAGGAAGCTCATTGGTTAGGATGGGAATGTCACATCTTTAGGAAATATTATAAAACAAAATAGGGAAGAACAGTGGCAATGAAGATGGTTGGCCAGATAGGGCCAGTTGGAAAGCTGTGGCCTAGGAGTCTGGTCTTAGTATAGTAAGGAGAACGTAATGCTATGGCTTTTTGCCATGTACTCTTTTAAATAATACAACCACGAGCCTTCATATCCCTATGGAAGTCTTCCTTCATTTACATACCATATGGAAGTTCCTCACAATACTGTAATGTGAATGAAAGAGATACACTATCTGAAATCACATATCCATCACAGGCCTGCCAACCAACCGGCTGCTCACAGTGAATCATTTACATTTAAAATTTGGTGTTCTGCACATAGAAGTGTACAATCCCTGTTGAATTTCTGTAGCTCCCTGAAGATGCGTCTTCTTTCTGCAGCTGCTGCATTCATTTGCATTTCAATATGAACATTTAGAGGTCAACTGCCTGTATTTCAGACACAGTTATAAATTGGAGCCAAAGCAGATATTAGAAATTGGTATCTCTACAGGTGTATGGATACAGCTCTGGGCTCCCAGTGCTGCCATGCTTCCTGATATAGAAAAAAGCACATGATATAGTCTTAGGAAAGTCTGAATGAGTTATGTGATGTCATTGGTCAATTCAGCCCTTTCATGGACTTTTGTTTTTCCTTCTTGATATCTCTAATTTCTGTCCAAGCCCCAGCTCACTTAACATGTCCTTTATTTTATTAATCTTAACCTATGGTCCCAAGAAGCTAGTTGCGTCTTCATTATAACACAAATTTCTTTGTCTGGCCCACTATATGTAAAGTTCCATACAGGAGTTCTACCCATAGTCATCCATCATTCATATGACCCACCATTACTGACAATGTTGAATATTATTCTGGGTACTGGAAAGCAAGATCAATGTGGGCCTGACCTGCATAGAACTCATTGCCTAGTGTGAACTAAATTCTGAATCTCATGGTATGTTTTGAGGCTTTTGCAAAAAATAGGTGCGTAGTAAATGTTAAATGAAGGAATGGATTGCTTACTCACCACAGCGTTAGGAACTGTGGAGCATACAGTGTACCCAAGACAGTTTTAGCCCTCAGGTGGCTCATACCCTGTGGTAGGCACAGACAAGCACATAGGTAATTCTAGTGCATGACGGAAAGTATTCTGTAGTAGAGGTATACACATATTTCTGTGGGAGTGTGTAATGGCAAAAGATGAATTCTGGCTTGGGGGATGTTCTGCCCTTCTGTCACAGTGAAAACAAATTATTGTGTCAGCCACTGAGCATAATTGGAATCCATTTGCCATATGCATAAGGAATGAGTAGATTCAGAAAATAAATGACGTTAGGGAGAATTTGTTTCCCTGCTATTTATTTTCTCTTGCAACATTACAGTATGTTATCAAGTGACATCTTCCAGATTTATAATCTCCTTCCTAGAAAATAATTGAATCTCTTCCCTCACATCTTCCTTTCCTTTACTATCTTTCCCCTACTGGTGGGTAGAGAGGAAATAACGGGGACAATCCAAAAGTATTTTAATAGCTAGTGTAAGGGATAACACAAAGAACTGACTTGGGATTTTTAAAATATTTTTTAATAAATTTTTGCCAGCTTCATTACTCTATGGTCATAGGTTAGTTTGCTGAAAAGAATTTTAAACCATGGTTTCCTTTGTTGCCCATATGAAAATAACACTAGTCTAAGAGTTTAAACACAAGATGCCAGCTGCCATTAACCAAAGGTGTGACTTTCAAGAAATCTTTTTCCCTCATTGGCCTTATTCTTCATCTACAAAATGAGTTCATTGGACCAATTAGGAAGTCCCAACATCAGAGGAATATAGGGGCTAAAGATGTGATATAAAAGAGAGAAGCAGGTTAGCATTTGCCGTGTGAGAATCTGAATGAAGCCAGTATTGTGACATCTGTTTTTTTTTTCCCCAAGAGTCTACAAAGCTGGATTCTCATGTAAAATTTCCACAAAGTAGCATTTAGCCAAACAAAACATATCTAAATGCCAATTTAGTCCAAAGGCATCCTTTCTGTAGCCTCTAGACTAGATGCTTTCTGAAGTCCTTAGTATCTTCTCTGATTCTGCCTTGTTAAGACACTCTGATTTCCCTCTGTTTGACAGCTACTAAGCCTCAAAGTTCTGATTCCCCAGATGAATTAAAGAACATATTTTTAAAAAGAACATATTTTAAGTGCTGTAAAATCAAATTGTAATCACAGATTGAAGGATTTCAGTTTCTGCTAATCCTTTTAGAATCTTCTCATTTGATTAAACAATAGTAAAATTAGGATTGAATGTTAAGTGTTCTAAATCAGTGATCCAGTTTTGAACAAAAATAAAATAAAAAGGGACCAGCCTCTCTTCCTTGCTTCCATTTCTTCTCTCCAGGCTGCTGTGAGGCAGATGGAGCCTGAGAGCAGCTTGCAAGTTTGGGTTGGCACAAATCCTCATGCCTGCATTGGGCTGGCCCATAGTGGACCCTAAAAAATAATCCTTAAACAAAGTAAATACTGTTGACTAAAGTCCAGTTCTTTTGTGCATTAACAAGCCAACTAATTAACATGCCCTCTCTTTCCTAACGCTTACTGGGTATGAAAAGAAGTCTAGATAAAATGAGCTGTTTCATTGTGTGCACTCAGGACTTTAAAATTTTCCTAATAAGGTCAAACTTCTTGGGCCTCCCAAATTTCTTTCACTGAGCCCATGGGTTACATGCTGAGTGTTTCTGAGGAGAGAGATACTGTGTCACATGTATCACCAGCATCCATCACAGTGTCTGACATACAGTATGGGTTCAATAAATGTCTGTTTAATCAATAACCTAATTAATCTCTGAATGAGTCAATGAATAAATTAACTAAGAACTAGAATTTCTCTCTAGGGCCTAAGAAGCAAGAACAAAGGAATTGAATAGAACTCTGAGTTCTATTAAGACATCTAAAGAAAGGCTGTGTCAACCAACAGAAAGTAAGGAGTTTGAAAATGTAGACAGAAGATCAGCAAAAAGGTGGTTGGGACCCTTACTGCTCTCACACATAATCATAGATAGTCCCCTGACTCCAGGTGTCATCTCATGATTCTGGACATTTCAAATATGATGTTATCTTAGATAGAAGGGTGATTAACAAAACAAAACAAGAAATCAGCATGGTCAGCGTCAGGCTGCAAGTTGGTGCCCACCGTCTCTAGGCTGCGGTTCTACTGTCAGCCCAGTTTTCAAAGCCTCTGCAGTTTTCTCAGAGCTTGTTGCTTATGCGCCTGGTGCCAGGAGTTCATATTTGACTTTGTAGGATCACTTTCTTGAGCTCCCCCCTTCCCAGTTTCCCTGACATTTTTCAGCTCTCTCTCATCTCCGTCCTGATCCCCTGGGTAGAAATGTGCAGCTTTGGTGTCTACCTCTGTCTTTCACCTTTGTCCCTTTGACTAGATTACCACGGAAGCCACCATTTGGGGGAGAGGCTAGGAGAAATGAAAAAAGCATTTCCCCACACTCTTGAGACACAGTTCCTTTGGTCATGGAGAAGGGCTCCCACCTTAAAGTACAGCAGTTTGCCCCACTACCTCTGCAGGGCTGCCTGGGGCTCACACAGACCAAAACAAAAATAGAATTTCCTCCACTCTCTCTGACTCATAGGGAGCCCCTTTCCACTCTTCAGACCCGAAATAGAGGACTTCTCTTGGCGATCCCTCTGCCCACACCTCAGATTAGCCCACAACTCCATGTTTTGGGGCTACCTTTGCACCCAAGCCTGGAGATACTGGAGGGAAAAGATCCAAGAATCTCACGCATGCTTCAGTGGTGTTTTAAATTCTGGTTTCCTCCCCCAACCCACCTGTTACCATTTACTTTTCAAAATCCTCTGAAAACTGTTCCAGTCATTCTGTCCAGGGTTTTTAGCAGCATTCAGTGGGAGAAATAGGGTGGAGAGGGCTTACTCCATCTTGACTGGACCAGAATTTTCTCAAGTAGTTTTATTAGGTGGTAAAAGCCCATGAGATTGCTTAAGGGGATTGTTTGGTCCACCTGGCAGATCCTATTATAAACTGGCAGTATTAGTTTTGTTTATTGTTATTCTACAAAGGAATGACTGCTCTTGTAAACTGATTTGACAATCTGGAGACCAGACCTGGTATTTGGTGACATCCTGTCATTCATCAGGCCACATTCATATACCTAACATATATTAATAGTACCAATTATATGTCAGGGGCTGTGCTAGGCACAGGGGCTACCTGTATGAATGACACAGAATCTCTGTCATTGAGGAGTCCACAGTGTACTAGAAACCAGCCAAAGGTCACCACCAGTGCCACAAGAGGACGAAGCAGAGCTTTAAGTCTAGACCAAAGACATAGGTAAATAGGCAACTTGTGTATAGGGTGTTCAGTGTGTGATAAATGCTAGCATCAGTGCTGTGGGCGAATAGAGCAAAACCTTAATTCTAAACTGGAGGAGGGTCACGACCAATTTCTGAGAAGACGTGAGTCTTAGACACACACAAAATAATAAATAGAGAATCTGCAAGAGAGTATGTTCCACATATATAGAGCGAAATGCACAGAGGCCCGGATACAAGGGAGAAGAGTTTACAATGTGACTACAAGAAGTTTCGAATATGTGGTATTATACAGTATCATGGGTCAGAATTGAGGGGTAAATCAAGGGCAGAAAAGAAAGGTCTGGAAAGTTGGGACAAGGTATTTGGAGTATAATTTGGTTATCAACTGAATGGTTTTAAAAGGAGACTAATAAAATCAGTTTTGTGCTTTAGAAAGACCACTCTTTATATATCTACGCTGGGAATATATAGATTCCAGCAGAACAAGATTAGAGGCAGTAAGATCTGTTAGGAGGCTATTGCAGTAACCCAAGCAAGAAATTATAAGACATTCTGGAACTAATAAAAAATAAATCATGCCATGTCCACACAAGGAAACACTGTACGGCTGATAAAATAGTGCAGCACCAGGAACTCAAAAAGGAGTCTGATACCTGAGATAGATCCAGTCTGTCATCTGGTCATGTCAGTTCTGTTTTCAAAATGTGTCCTGAATCTGAATGCTTCTCACCCTCATCTAAGCCACCAGTGTCTGTTGCCTGGTCGGTCACATCGGCCACTGACTGATCTCCCCGTTCAATGCGTGGCACGGCACTTTTGATTCCCCATCCCCACCAATCTATTTCTCACACCTCAAATGTACACTAAACCATCAAGTTGCTTAAAATGAAAACCTGGACTAATCCGTGATTCTTCTTTTTTCTTAATACCTCACATCCAACCCATTAACACATCCTATTCTCCCTGCTTCCAAAATGTACTTAGAATCCTATCCTAAACTAAGGCACCATCTTCTGTTAGCTTCCTATTTCCACACTCCCTCGGTTTTCCCACCCTCATTCAATCTTCATCCTCAAAATAAATTTTTTAAAATGAAAAGGGATATCGTGACATCTCTGATAAAAGCACTCCAAAGTCCTATACTAGGCATCCCTTATCTCATTACCCTCCTTGTCTTACCCTTACTCACTATTCTGGGCTTTCTTGTTATTCCTCAAAAACACACTAGGCACATTTGCTCTAGCAAATGCCTCTACTTGTGAACATACGTCTTCCAGATCTTTATATTCTGCATATGAAGAAACAAGCCAGATCATTTGTAACAGAATTTGGATCAGGGGCCAAGTAACATAAACCATTTTACTTTATCAAGTGCTTTATAAATATAAACTCAGCTAATCCCTGTATAAATCAATTGCTTAGATATTATTATTAAACCCATTTTTTTTCAGGCACAGAGAGGTTAATGACCTAGGCCAAAGTCACACAGCTAGTACATGGCACCGCTGTGATCCTAACCTGCTGCCTGGTTCCAGAATCTGTACTCCCATTCTTTATACTTTGCTATTGTTAGTAGTTGATGTGTACTCTTTAACACAAAGTAAGGTATTTTGTGGATTTCACCCCCTTCTGATGTGTGTAGAGTTAGGGAACAGGTAGAGATAGACAGAGATCTAAGCCTGAGGAGGTAAGAGGCAGGAGAATTACCTAATTAACCAAATTTGCACCCCCATATACAAATACTAAAGCTATTGCGTTAATTGCTTTTAAATACAGCTACCACTACCCTGTGCACAAAAAGCTAGGCTTGCCAGCTACTGACAGGTCATCTTGATTTCCTTAGTTTCTTCATCTACAGTGGAAACAACTCCTAAACCTCCTTCAGTTTTATGAAATTGAAGCATTTTTAAAGTATTTATTTTGTTGTCACACATTTCAAAAGAGCTCTCTCAGCTACCTAAAGGTGATAACTTAGCCTGGAGCTGTTGCTTCTGATGGAGGGAAAGGCTGGTATGTAGGTGAGGTGGTGTAGGCAGAATTTAAATGTGAATTTCTCTTAATTGCCCCCCTGTTGCATCCTGAATGCTAAAACAGATTAAGATGTCCTTCTTTAAAAATTCCTCATCAAATTGACTTAAGGAGATATTACAAAGGTTAAATTTACATTGGTTTTCTTCTGCAGGTTTTGTTTGTTTTTTGAATTTGCAGTCCTTTGGTAGTTTGGGTGACAAGGGAAAATAGTTACCAGGAACTTCTGTAAGAGCCTAATGCTGCCCACGTAGGTCAGGTGTTTGAAGATGCTCAGTAACAACAAATGATACAACAGACTGTGCACAGACACATGAGTCCTTTGGTTTCTGAGCTCCTGCTTTTTTTGGTCAGCTCCTTTTGTGCACTCCTGGGCCCGGATTCTGGGCAGCGTTAGCGGACATTATTGGAAGGAACAGAAACATAGCACTTTCCAGGAAGGATTCAATCTTGTTACCGGTTTGTTTTCCCTCACTTTATCTCTTAAGTAGAATACTTTTTAGAGGTGATACAGTAATATCGTACGGGGACTATTTCTAGAGAAAGCAATATAGTATAGCAAAAAGGGCACTGATCTTAGTGTTAGAAATTCTTGTCTATTTTTGATTTTTATATCCACGTAACCTTGGAAAATCTACTTAAATTGTCTACACCTCAGTTTCTTTATCTCTGCAGTGTGAATACAGGTATTGATGCACATCACTGATACACGCAAAAATTATTTTGAAAAGTGCCAAACAAATGCAAATTTTCATTCTTGCCCCCATTCAGTTCAACAAACAGTTCACAGTAACCATGCCCTAAGCACTGTCATTTGATTTACAAATGAATAAGCCTCAAATGCTGCCTTTGTGCCAGTTGCTGTCTATTGTAGACAAGGCAGAAAGAAAAATCAGGAAGGGAACCTGAAACATGACTGCCTGAGAGCTCTACTGCACATCATATTAGGCCAGACCTTTGGCTTGCTTTTGTTTTCCAAAGTGGTGACCACAAAACATGGTGGCTAAAGGGCTTTATGATTTACATTTTGGTACAGTTACTATTTATGAAGCATCTATCTTGTGCCAGCCTCTGTGCAAGGTATTTATGACTTGTCGCCATTTAACAGGTGATTAAACTGAATCTTAGAGAATTTAAGTAACTTGCTCAAGTCACAGAGCTAGTAAGACATAAAGCAAGAATTTACATCTCCCTCTCCTGCTCATAAGAGGAAAAAACAAAATGAGACTCAAACCACCACCTATCTAGTAGCCACAAAAGCAACTATTGCTGACCTCCGATAAGGGTTAGGAGGCTGAGCTGACGTGTGAGTAAGACACATCCTTTTAGGGAGTTAAATGGAGGAAGGTAGGAGATGGACTGACGTGGGGACCGGATGTTCCAAATTCTCCTCCCCCTAAGTATGCCCACATTTCTATAGTATGTTGTGCAGGGTGCCTAAGATAGGTATAGAGAAAGTGGTAGGAAGTTTGAAAAAGCAAAGTTAATTTTAGTATCTATAATCATGGTTGTCTTCATGAAGGAAGTCCTCTTGGAGCCTTTGAGAATGGATAGAAATAGTGTTGGTAGGGTCAGGAAGGAAAAGAAAATAGAAAGGAGAATTAGAAGGGACAGTTCTTTAATTTACTCAACAAATATTTTTTGAGGACCCACTCTGTGCTAGGCACTATTCTAAGCACTGAGTAGTAAAGGAAACAGGCAAAAAAATCCCTGGCTTCACAGAGGTTACATTTTAATGGGTAGATGTTTTAGGCAATAAACAAGACAAATACATAATATTTTAGATAATGGTAAGGAGAAAACTACTGTCGGGAAAGGAGACCCACCGGGAGTATGTGTGGAGAGTGGGACAGAGATGAGATGTAGCCAGGGTGTCCCAAGGTCTCACAGAGAGGATGATATTTTAACAAAGACCTGCACTTAGGAGGGAGCAGGTTCTGAAGACCTCTGTGGCAGAGCCTTCTGGGTAGAAGGAACAGCAAATACAAGGTCCCAGAGGCAGGGGCACCCCTGAATATTTGAGAATCAGCAAGGAGGTGAGTGTGGCTAGAGAGGAATAATTCAAATCAAGAGTGTTAGGAGATGCAGTCAGAAGCATGAGGGGTAGGGTGCCATGAGTCAAGTTCTTGTATGTCTCTGAAAGTCATTGCAAGGACTGTGGCTTTTACTTTCAGTAATAAATGCCACTGAAAAGTTTGATCAGAGGAGTGTCGTGACCTGATCTACATTTTAAGGGAATTTCTATGGCTGTTGGGTTTAAAATTGGCTGCAGTAGGGGAGGAAGGGCAAAGATAGAAAATAAAAACAGTTTAAAGACTATTGTTATAATCTGGAAGAAGACGATGTATATTAAACCCGGTAGAACAACCAACAAAACTAAAAGGCAACCAACGGAATGGGAAAAGATATTTGCAAATGACATATCGGACAAAGCGCTAGTATCCAAAATCTATAAAGAGCTCACCAAACTTCACACCCGAAAAACAAATAACCCAGGGAAGAAATGGGCAGAAAACATGAATAGACACTTCTCTAAAGAAGACATCCGGATGGCCAACAGGCACATGAAAAGGTGCTCAACATCGCTCCTCATCAGGGAAATACAAATCAAAACCACACTCAGGTATCACCTCACACCAGTCAGAGTGGCCAAAATGAACAAATCAGGAGACTATAGATGCTGGAGAGGATGTGGAGAAACGGGAACCCTCTTGCACTGTTGGTGGGAATGCAAACTGGTGCAGCCACTCTGGAAAACAGTGTGGAGGTACCTCAAAAAATTAAAAATAGACCTACCCTATGACCCAGCAATAGCACTGTTAGGAATTTACCCAAGGGATACAGGAGTACTGATGCATAGGGGCACTTGTACCCCAATGTTTATAGCAGCATGTTCAACAATAGCCAAATCATGGAAAGAGCCTAAATGTCCATCAACTGATGAATGGATAAAGAAATTGTGGTTTATATACACAATGGAGTACTACGTGGCAATGAGAAAGAATGAAATATGGCCCTTGGTAGTAACGTGGATGGAACTGGAGAGTGTGATGCTAAGTGAAATAAGCCATACAGAAAAAGACAGATACCATATGTTTTCACTCTTAGGTGGATCCTGAGAAACTTAACAGAAACCCATGGGGGAGGGGAAGGAAAAAAAAAAAGGAGGTTAGAGTGGGAGAGAGCCAAAGCATAAGAGACTCTTAAAAACTGAGAACAAACTGAGGGTTGATGGGGGGTGGGAGGGAGGGAAGGGTGGGTGATGGGTATTGAGGAGGGCACCTTTTGGGATGAGCACTGGGTGTTTTATGGAAACCAATTTGACAATAAACTTCATATATTGAAAAAATTTAAAAAAATAAAATAAAATCTTTTTTAAGTAAAAAAAAAAAAAAACCCCAGTAGAAGTAGATTGGTATGAAGTAGTTTATTAATGGTAGAAAAAATAAGAGTTGAGAAGGTATGAAGGAAAGAGGAGGGAAAAGCGACCCAAAAATATTCGACTTAATACCTAGTAGCATGGAGTTTACAGTGGAGGGGGGTCAGCAGGGGTGGGAAGTATGAAGCAAGCCTATGTAGAAAAGAAAATTATGAGAATTGATTACTAAGCCTGGGTCCAGTGCTTAGTCCTTAAATGGAAATGGGATTCCTCATCTTAAACTTATGTCAGGATGAGTTGTGCTGTTTTCTTTGTTTTCTGCTCAGGGAAAGTATCAGCATTTGGGCCAGCAATCAAGAAGGGGGTAATATGCCTCTACAGTTTGAAAAGTCATGAAAAATCATGCTACCTTTAGAAAATTCCTTTCTATCTCTCTTACAGAAAACTTTTTTCCCAAATGACAAGCTCTGTCTTTATTTTAGCTGTCACTTTTGCCTTCTTTCCATGTTCTCCCTATGTGTCTCAATCTTCCCCATTCTTCAGTTACCAGCCCTGGTAGTAGATTCTGCCTCCTGAACACTTCTGCCCATAACCATGGCCTCTACCTAGGCAAGGCCACCTTCAGCTATCATGGGGATCATTGCATCAGTTCTTCATAGGTCTTTCTGGCTCCACTCCTGTAGCCCTTTTAATCTTTCTCCATGCTGTAGCCAGATCAGTCTTCCTAAAATAGAAATCTGATCATGCCCCTACCTAAACACTGCAAGGGATCCCAGTGATCTTAAGATAAAGTACGTCATAAAGTACACTAATCTCAATGTGGTTTAAGCAGCCCTTCCCTCCTCTACTTCTCTACCTCTCCCCATTCTCTCATCTCCCATATCATGTTCTGAACATTCCAACCTTCTTAAAGTTTCCCAAACACAGCACGCTCTATCTCATCTATGAACCTTCAAACACGCTTCCCTCCACTCTTCATCCAGCTGATACTCAGCCATAATGCTCAGCCTCAGTGAGTCTCTGGGTCTGATGCCCCTCCTGACTCAGTCCTGCCTCAGGACTTACCAAACCATACTGCAGTGGCTTGCTGAGATGCTCACGTGCCTTCTTGACTCTAGGGCAAGCATCGGGTTTATCTTGTGCCACATATGTCCCTTGCTCCCAGAAAGTTCTAAGCAGTCATAAGTAACAGACACTCATTCCATACTGCATCAATAACCTATAACAAATGTTAGTTCTTTAATGAAACTTTCCCAAGAGCTGTCCATTGGAAGGGTAACTCGACATGTGCTACAAATTTATCACCTTCCACCTTTTGCTGTGGTTACATAATTTATCTCTATTATTGAACAAGTTCTTCTTAAGTGCCGAATCCATGCCCAATTTATCATTGTTTTGTCCCTAGATCGTCTACCATTTTTTTATGTTCAGACTCTAACAATTAATTGATTAATGGAGTATAAATGTTATATTTTAGAATTTCCAAATAGGCCAGTTTACGGAGAGCAAATGCTTTGAGGTTGCAAGGGGTGCATGATAAATCCAAGCAGGTAAGTTGAGACAAGATGGTAGAAAATACAGTTTGTTTAGCTATGACTTACTGGTTTGGAAGCTGGAGATTTGTTGTGGATTTCTAAACCAAGGAGGTAATATTATCATAGCTGAGTACTAAGGAGATTAATCTGTCCTTAAAATAAGTTTATGATACAGAAATACAGTGCTTTCCTGCATCCATCTCCAGGATTGGTAATAGAGGAAGTGAATCTTGGTACTGTTAGGGATTCGGGTCTTTCTTCAAGGTTTTTTGGGGGGAAAAACTGGAAATAGAAGACAATTATTAGACATACGAATTTCGGACCTCTATCTTTGTATTTACTCTGGTTCTAACTCTGATAAATTGCTCAGTGAATGCTCAAGTTATTCAGAATCCATGGGTATAGCTATAGCAGAATTAAATCTCATAGTTAATCCATAATTTGTTTCTCAACAGGTTCTCTGACTCTGAGAACACATCACGTTCAAGATTCCAAAATGGGATTTGTGATCAATGCTATCTATTCCATGGCCTATGGGCTCCACAACATGCAAATGTCCCTCTGTCCAGGCTATGCAGGCCTCTGTGATGCAATGAAGCCAATTGATGGACGGAAACTTTTGGACTCCCTGATGAAAACCAATTTTACTGGGGTTTCTGGAGATATGATCCTATTTGATGAGAATGGAGACTCTCCAGGAAGGTACTGTTCTGATTCTCTTCCAGACAATAGCACCTGAACAATCATCTCTTGATCCTAAGGTGTCTGTTTCTGTCTTTTGTAGTTATCTCGGCTTACTGGTCATATTTGGCCAGTTCTGACACCAGAAAGTGATGAAAAATAGAGAGGGGAAGCCCCATTTTCTGTAGCCAGGTACATTACTGATGCTGACAACAGACTCTTGGAACCATCATATTTCAGAGACCTGCACTTAGAGACAGGAGCCTCATGTTATTGTAGCAAATCAAAAGCCAGCCCTGTGGTTTCTCTGTACGTGTTTTCTGTTATTCTCTGTATTCTGCTCTCTTTTGGGGTCATAGAACTCTTCTGAAACATGAATGGTTCCATTTGTGGTAATTCAGAAATGGGGCTGAGGTGCTGTTACATTGTTTGCTGTACCTATAGTAAGTTATAAGTCATTTTATTATCCTGTAGCTGGAGGACTTTCTCCTTTCTCGAGGACTAAATTGCCTTTTCCTCTGAAATTCTACCTTTCATTATTTATAGAGGAGCCTGAGAAATATGAACTTACTGTTAATTATAGGTCAGCCTCCAGGGAAGTCATTAGGTACCTAGAACTTACCACTATTCACATCTATCTCAGACTCAAAATCCTTAAGTGACTGTACACATGAGACTTTTAATCCATGAGGGATAATGTTGTTAAAATGATATTCAGAGTTGTAGCAGGGCAAGGTCTTCACTCTGCCTTACATTGGCACAGTCAGGGTCCTCTGGTCTCCCACTGCAAAATCCCAAGTATTCTTCCAGCAACAGTTTATTCTTGACATGGTGTCTTTACACTCTGCAGCTGATCCTGCCAAGAGAAGGTTTCATGACTCCATGACTCACACCCCATGTGCCCACACATGTACCAGCCACCTTGGTTCTAGCTTGTTTCCACATTACTGAGGTGAGCTGGAGCTTGTCCCTGACTGCAGCTGTTACCATCTCATAAGCTGAGCTTTGAAGTGACAGTTAGTTCCAAATCATGCAGCCAAGAGCCAAGCTATATATTTTCTCCATTCTAGAGGCTTGAAGAATATTGCTCCAAGCAGGCGCTTTGCCAAGAAAAGCTGACTTTTCATATATAGTTTTCTTCTTTTTGGCTATTCAGTATATCCATGGGGAGTAGGGAATACAAGCGTTCTATCAGGGCCAAAGAAAACTTCACGTTTGTTGTAAGGCTTCATAGGGCAGGTCAACCAATGAGCTCAGTCTGTAGCCTCAGGTCAAGGGCTAGTCCCTGATATCTGCACATGGATTTACTATTCTTATGAGCATACCAATCGCACCAACATCAGCTTAGGACTTGTACCTCAACTTTGATGACTACAGCTCCAATATTCAGAGTTTTCAAGGCATGTACCCAAGCCAGTTCCACAAAGCAGATAGTGAAGAAATGTCTCAGCTCTATTCCAATGGAAAATCTTAATGGATCAGACAGAACATCACTGTCTCATTCATAATCCTCCAAATTTGCTGCAATAGGGTACATTTATGACATTGGTTCTTAACCTTTTTTAGAACACGAATCTCTGTTAAGACTCAAATGAAATTTATAGATGTTCTCTAAATTACAATATACATAAAATTTTGAAAACAATTTCCAAGAATTCACAATTGTCTAGAGATTCCAGAGTTACAAAATTATAAAGGTTTGGTATTACAGTAACCCATTAATAAATAAATCTGAATTGGACTCTGAGGGCATGAGCCAGATTCAGGAGGATGGTTTCTAACTTTTTATTTTTCCAATTAATCCAGTTCTATTTACAAAATAACTAAACTAATATTGACTGAACATGTGTTCTGAGCCAAACACTTAGCTAAGTCCTCTACATTTTAATCCTATGAGGTAATGTTATCATTCTCTTTTCCCACTCCAGGCTCACAAAGTGAAGCTTACAAAGATTAAATTACTTCCCCAAAGATACAGTCTAATACATGATAGCTCAAGATTCGAAATCAGTCTCCTGGACTTCATTCCTAACATTACACAGTAGCCTGCCAATTAATCAACCGGGATCAAAATTAAAAACCCACTGTTTTTTGAGAAATGTATTGGGAGACATTCTGTTGTTATTTCTGTGGAGTAAAAGTTATGGCTCTGTTGGATCAAAGACATTCCAAACTGAGAAATGAACCAAAGGAGCCCTGGGGGTGACTAAGCAGTCCCCTAAAATGCCAGAGTCACAAGAGGAAGATCCTAAACAAAGAAAGCAGAGACAGGTAGCTCACTCTGGCAAACACACTTGGAGACTACTGGAGAATTCACTTCAACCACTGCTTCTAAACCTCACATCTAATCAGACTACTATTAGTCCACAATTCTTTAATGAAACCTTTGGGACCAGGTATGTTACAGAATTCAGGATTTTTAGATTTATAAAAGGTAACATAGTCATATAGTACCACCAGCATGCTGTGGAGCAGGCTTTAATCAACATATTAATATTTCTGTAGCAAAACACACAAATATTCACACAAAGTGTGATACATAGGCTATATGTAGCAAAACATACAAATATTCACACAAAGTATGATACATAGCATAAATAGCCCCATTACAGTGCAGGTCAAGTTCTATCACCAGATGAGTTCAGATTGGGTCGTGTTTTGTTGCCAAGTGAGTTATAAAATAATTTTCAGAGCTCTAAGGTTTTCAGAATTATAGATAAGAAATACAGACCTGGACTACTTACCACCAATGGTATAGATCACAGGTCGGCAAACTGTGGTCTTCAGGCCAAATTGAGTCTGCTGTCTGTTTTTGTAAATCAGGTTTTATTGGAATACAGTCAGCCTCACTTACTTAGATAATGTCTATGGCTGCTTTCACACTACACTGGAAGCGCTGAGTAGTTTCAACAGAGACCATCTCACAAAGCCTGAAATATTAACTGTACCTTTACAGCCAAAGTCTTCTGACCCTTATATGGAGACCATTGAGAACTAAGGTTTATGAGGACTTGCCACTGCCTGGGACTGAACATAAATGGGCAGAGGAAACATGGAGTCAACATCAGACTAAGTACAACTGACTACTTAAAGCAAAAAATTTAACAATATATTGTGATATTTATAAGCATGGCTGTGTAAAGTATTTGGCAACATGGCATAAAGAAAGGGGGTATAGAATTATACAATGGCAAGTTTCTTATCTACATTAAGTGACACAACATTAACTTTAAGTAGAATAAGATAAATAGAGTGCATATTTAATCCCTTAGCAAGAGGAATAGCTAAAAGACCAACAGAAGACTACTTTAAAATTTTTGATTAATCCAAAAGGTAAGAAAAGAAGAACACATGGACAGATGTGACAAAGAAAAAAAAAGACTAGAACACTAGAAATTTGAAGATACTGAGCTGGTTTGCACAATGGTTCTTAATATGTGGCTCTGTCCACGGAGGGTCCATAGAGATGATTTGTTTCAACTTCCTAACTCTCTCTGGGGTGACAAAACAGTCTCAGAGAAAGGAAGAGGCATGCCCATTCCCATGCAGTCAGTTAGTAACAGAACAAGGACAATATACAATTGCCAGGCACAATCATTAAATTCAAATGAGAAGAATGTAACTTAATTTACACCCCCTCCATTTTCTTTATGTTACATGTGAAATGGTTCTATATATATCCTGAAAAAAGATCTCATTATTATTTATTAAAGGATTTGGTCAAAGCAACCCTGTGGTCTCTGTTTAATCTCTGATAATCCAACCCCAAATTCACAGATCATTATAATCACTTTGTTGCATGGACTTGTGTGTGGAGTGTCCATTTTGTTAACCAACAGACAATTTATCACATTTTTAAGAATTAAACTTTTAAAGAACACACACCTTAGAATTATATACTGAGCTGATCTGAGGAGCTGTAGACATCTAATATTCTGTACAGTCAGTTCCCCTCACAATGTTGCAGTTCCCCCGACAACCTTGCTTCAGCCTCTTGGGTAAACAATACCTCACTATCTTCTGAGGAAGGAAGACTGCTCCAATTTTCAGGGACTTATAACTGCTTAGAAAGTTCTTTATTTCTGTTAAACTGAACCCTGCCTGCCTCTAGTTTCTACTTAGGGCTTTGTTAGGACTTTTTTTTTCTTTTTGGTTAGAACGCATTTCATGTTTTATTTTGTTTTTGAATGCTATATAAAATTCATTTTTTAAAATGTTAGTGGGACGCCTGGTGGCTCAGTCGGTTAAGCATCTGACTTCAGCTCAGGTCATGATGTCGGGCTCTGTGCTGATAGTTCGGAGCCTGGAGTCTGCTTTGGATTCTGTGTCTCCCTCTCTCTGCCCCTTACCTGCTTGCCTGCTTGTGTACGTGTGTTCTCTCTCTCTCTCTCCCTCCCTCCCTCCCTCCCTCCCTCTCTCTCTCTTTCTCTCTCTCAAAAAATATTTAAAAATAAAAATAAAAAATGTCAGTATATTTCAACTGTAAATTGTGGTCAGTTAAGGAAGAGAGACGAGGGAAGGCAGAGAGAAAGGAGAAAGAAGAGAGATATTGCAGAAGACAGATCACACCTATCACACACAGTGATGAGAAAGAGGTTTCAGGAGCACAGAGATGTAGAAACCAAGAGGCTCAGTGAAAGCAAGAGAGCAAGACAGGGAGAAAGAGAGGGAATGAAATAATGGGAAACAATTGCAGAAAGCTATTATGTGTTTCAATTCTTAGCTAATTAATTCTTCTCTCACTTTTGATGGAGAATAAAATCTATATCCTATCTCTGAAAATTGAAAGAATTCATATCAATTGATAAATGAAGGCAAAAAAAATATTTTTCATGGAGAATTATTTTTACCTAATTTTTTTCTAATATACTACTACCAAAGATTTTTACAGTAATGTTATATTTTCATCACTACAACTACTAATGATAATATATCTGTGTTTGTCTTACAGATAAGAAATAATTACCAGAAATCTGGAGGCTAATAATTGCATGGGGAGGATTCATTCTCTCTAACATAGTTAAAACAGGTTGACAGGTTTGAACCAAATTTAAGGTTTAACTTTTCTTGAAGTCACTTCCCTGTCAAATATAACATTTTCCATTCTATGCAGTTTTCATATTTATTTTTCAAAAACTGGATCTCTTCATGGTTTACCATTCTCCTACATAAAACAGATTTTTGTGAAAGGGAAGCAACGAGGGTTGATTCTTTGCTCTATCAAATAGTTATGGCACATTCTAATGGAGAAGAACAGCAGACTGGAAGTCTACAGGCTGAGTTGAGGTTTGCTCTGCCAGTTGTATACTCTGCAGTCTCGTACCACTCAACAACCTCACCAAGCTTTGGTTCCATTATCTGTAAAATGAAAAGTGTGTACTAGACCTTATCAGAGCTAAGAATTGGTAGGAATGGGTTGATGGCTCAAATGGGGCTCGCAATGAAACCCTCATATCTCTTCAAATCAGTAGCAGCAAAGAAAGAAACTTCCTGACACCGATAATTCTTTATTTTCCCAAGCCTAGAATGTCCAAAGGTTATTGGCCACAGAGTATTTGCTACACCAAGTACCTTTTGAAGTCTCAGAAGCCCATATATTTGAAGTAGTCAGTGACATAATATAGGAGTTTCTTTTTTAACCTTAGTGCTCTATTTTCTAATATCTCAACTCACTGTATTCTTAGTAGCCACTGGATAAATGTGACCGAGTGGAACGGTTTAGGACTCAGTTTTGTATCCTATAGATTGGTACTTTGGGTTTAGAAGTGGACTTTCGACAGTTACTCAAAATTGTTGCTTACTTCAGATAAAACACTTTAGGATAATCCTTAAGCTACTAAACAGTGAACAAAATTTACGAATGAATTAAAATTCTGAAAAAGACACTACAGTAAAAAAAATGTGATTGGGAGTAAAAACAGAATGGTGTTATTTTACAATGTAGATCCAAACAGACTGATTTCATATTTGTTCTGAACATTTCCTTACTGAGCATTGGTCTGAGTATGTCAATCTGTCACTGGAACCCAAAAGCTAGAAAGTTTCCCATCCATGTCAATTTGCAGATAGCTAAAACAAGCTGAGCATGAAAGGATGAAGGGATCACGTGTAAGAGCCCACCTTCCAATCATTTAAGTCCTAGGAGGAAAACACATAGGGTACTATGTGAAGACACTGTATACCTAAGACATACCCACAGTTTACATCTACATGAGCCAATAAAGTGATGGTATTGTTTATCCACTGTCCTGACACTAGAAAATTATTTCAAAAATGCTTCTCTGGAAATGTTCTTACATACAAGAAAAACCTTGTAAATAATCACATTAATTTTGCCTCTTTACATCTCTATCCCCATACTCAAAATGAGAACAATAGCTAATAAAGGCTGAGAACTCACAAGGTACTCCTATCTTCTAGCATTTTTACAGTGCTTTAGAAGCTATTTTCACACTTATTTTATTTTGTTTTTTATTTTAATTCCAGTTAGTTAACATACAGTGTTATATTAGTTTCAGATGTACAATATAATGATTCAACAATTTCATACATCACCCAGTGCTCATCCCAAGTGCACTCCTTGATCCCCAACAAGGATCAAGGACCCATCCTCCCATCCACTTCCCCCCTGGTAACCATCAGTTCTCTACAACTGAGAGTCTGTTTCTTGATTTATCTCTCCCTCTCTCCCTTTATTTTCCTCTTTGGTGTTTTTTTTTGTTTGTTTCTCAAATTCCACATATGAGTGAAATCATGTGGTATTTGTCTTTCTCTGTCATATTTTGCATATCATTATACTCTCTAGCTCATTGCAAATGGCAAGATTTCATTCTTTTGATGGCTGAGTAATATTCCATTATATATACATATATAGTTAATATATTAGTATTATACATAGTATTATCATTTGATGAATGGAATTCTTATTATTCTTATTATTATTTAATAAGAAATTATCTTATTTGTCCATTCATCAAATGATTGACACATGGGCTGCTTCCATATCTTAGCTGTTGTAAGTAACAATGCTATAAATGTAGGGGTGCATGCATCCCTTTGAATTAGTGTTTTTGTATTCTTTGCGTAAATACTCAGTAGTGTGATTACTGGATTGTAGGGTAGTTCTATTTTTAAACATTTGAGGAACCTCCATACTCTTTTACACAACAGCTACACCAGTTTGCATTCCCACCAACAGTGCAAGAGGGCTCCCTTTTCTCCACATCTTCGCCAATACCTGTTGTTTCTTGTGTTGATTTTAGCTACTTTGACAGTATGAAGTGATATGTCTTTGTAATTTTGACTTACACTTCCTTGATAGTAAGTGATGATGAACATCTTTTCATGTGCCTGTTGGCCATCTGCATGTCTTTTTTGGAGAAATGTCTGTTCATGTCTTCTGCCCATTTTTAATTGGATTATTTATTTTGGGGGGTGTTGAGTTTTATAAGTTCTTTATAGATTTTGGATAGTAACCCTTTCTCAGATATGTCATTGGCAAATATCTTCCCATTCTGAAGGTTGCCTTTTAGTTTTGTTGATGGTTTTCTTCACTGTGCAGAAGCTTTTCGTTTTGATTAAGTCCCAGAGTTGTTTCCCTTGCCTCAGAAGACATATCTAGAAAAAAGTTGCTATGGTTGATGTCAAAGAGGTTATTGACTATGTTCGCTTCTACGATTTTTATGGTTTCAGATTTCACATTTAGGTCTTTAATAAATTTTTAATTTATTTTTGTGTTTTCTATAATAAAGTGGTTCTGGTTCATCTTTCCTTCTTTTGCATGTAGCTGTCCAGTTTTCCCAACACCATTTGTTGAACAGACTGTCTTTTTCCCATTGAATATTCTTTCCTTCTTTGTCAAAGATTAATTAAACATATAATTGTGGGTTTATTTCTGGGTTTTCTATTCTGTTCTGTTGACCTATGTGTCTATCTTTGTGCTAGTACCATACCATTTTGATCACTATAGCTTTGTAATATAACTTGAAATCCAGAATTGTAACACCTCCAAGTTTGCCTTTCTTTTTCAAGATTGCTTTGGCTATTCACAGTCTTTTGTGGTTCCATACAAATTTTAGAATAGTTTCTTCCAGTTCTGTGAAAAATGCTGTTGGTATTTTGACAGGGATTGCATTAAATGTATACATTGCTTTAGGTAATATGGACATTTTAACAATATTTGTTCTTCCAACTCATGAGCATGGAATGTCTTTGCATTTCTCTGTGTCATATTCAATTTCTTTCATCAGTGATTTACACTTTTCAGAGTAAAGGTCTTTCACTTCTTTGGTTAGGAATAAGCCTAACCAAAGAAGTGATTATTTTGGGTGCAATCATAATGGGTTTGCTTTCTTAATTTCTCTTCCTGCTGCTTCATGATTGGTGTGTAGAAATGCAACACATTTCTGTATATTAACTTTGTATCCTGAGACTTTACTAAATTTGTTTATCAGTTCTAGAAGCTTTCTGGTGGCGTCTTTCAGGTTTTCTATATAAACTATCATGTCATCTGCAAATAGTGAAAGTTTTACTTCTTCCTTACTGACATGGATGAATTTTTGTCATTGTTATTGTCTAATTGCTGTGGCTAGGACTTCTAGTACTATGTTGAATAAAAGTGGTAAGGGGCACCTTGCTGGCTCATTTGGTAAAGCATGCAGCTCTTGATTTTGGGGTCGTGAGTTTGAGCCCTATGTTGGCTGTAGGGATTGTTTAGATAAATATATTTTTAGAAATTATATTTGTTTGTTTGTTTGTTTGTTTAGAAAGTGCACATGCATGAGAGTGAGGGAAGGGCAGAAAGAGAAAGAATCTCAAGCAGGCTCCATGCCCAGAGCAGAGCCCTACATGGGGCTTAATCTCACAACCCCAAGACCATCATCTAAGCTGATACCAAGAATCTGATGCTTAACCAACTGAGCCACCCAGGTGCCCCATAATTTTTTTTAAGTGGTGATAGTAGACATCCTTGTCTTGTTCCTGACATTAGGGGAAAAGTTCTCAGTTTTTCCCCATTAAGGATGATGTTAGCTATGGGTTTTTCATATATGGCCTTTATTATATTGAGGTGTGTTCCCTCTAAACCTACCTTGTTGAGGATTTTTATCATGAATAGATGTTGTACTTTGTCAAATGCTTTTTCTGCATCTATTGAAATGATCTTATGGTTCCTATCTTTTTTCTTATTGATGTGATACATATCACATTGATTGATTTGGCAGTATTGAACCACCCTTGCAATCCTGGAATATATCCCACTTGATCATGGTGAATTTTTTTTTTTTTTGGTTTTGTTTGTTTGTTTGTTTTACTGTATTATTGAATTTGGTTTGATAGTGTTTTGTTGAGAATTTTTGCATCTATGATCATCAAAAATATTGGCCTGTAGTTCTCTTTTTTAGTGGTGCCTTTATCTGGTTTTGGTATCAAGGTAGTGCTGGCCTCATAGAATGAATTTGGAAGTTTTCCTTCCTTTTCTATGTTTTGGAATAGTTTGAGAAGAATAGGTTAAATCTTCTTTAAATATTTGGTAGAATTCACTGTGAAGCCATCTCTTCTGGACTTTGTTGGGAATTTTTGGATTTCTGATTCAATTTCTATGCTGGTTATTGATCTGTTCAAATTTTCTATTTCTTCCTGTTTCAGTTTTCACAGTTTATATGTTTCTAGGAATTTATCCATTTTCTAGGTTGTCCAATTTTTTGGCATTTAGTTTTCATAATATTCTCTTATAATTATTTTTATTTCTATAGTGGTTGTTATACCTCCTCTCTCCCTTGTGATTTTATTTGTTTGAGTCCTTTCCCCTTTTTTCTTGACAAGTTCGGTTAGTTTTATCGATTTCATTGATTTTTTTTTCAAAGAACCAGGCCAAGGTTTCACTGACGTGTTCTTTTGATTTTTAGTTTCTACATCGTTTATTCTGCTCTAACCTCTATTATTCCCTTCCTTCTGCTGGTTTAAGATTTTGTTTGTTGTTCTGTTTTTAGCTCCTTTCAGTGTAAGAATGTTTATTCGAGATTCTTTTTCCTTCTTGAGGTAGGTCTATATTGCTATAAACTTCCCTCTTAAATCTGCTTCTGCTATATCCCAAAGGTTTTAGAATGTTGCATTTTCATTTTCATTTGTTTCCATGTACCTTTTTATTTCCTTTAATTTCCTGGTTGGCCCACTCATTGTTTAGTAGCATCTCATTTAACCTCCATGTTTTTGTGAATTTTCCACACTTGTTCCTGTGATTGACTTCTAATTTCATAGTGTTGTGGTCAGAAACTAGGCATGATATGAGTTTGATTTTCTTGAATTTGTTGAGGCTTGTTTTGTGGCCTAATATGTTATCTATTCTCGAGAATATTCTGAGAGGATTTAAAAAGAATGTGTGTTCTGCTTTTTTAGGATGGAATGTTCTGAATATCCCTGGTAAATCCATCTAGTACAGTGTATCATTCAAAGCCATTGTTTCCTTGTTGGTTTTCTGTTTAGATGATCTATTGATGTAAGTGGGGTGTTAAAGTCCCCTACTATTATTGTATTATCATAGATTAGTTGCTTATGTTTGTTATTAACTGTTTTATGTATTTGGGTGCTTTTTGTTGAGTGCATAAATATTTACACTTGTTATATCTTTTTGTTGGATTCTCCCCTTCATTATTATATGTCCCCTTCTTTGTCTCTTTTTACAGTCTTTTTTTTTAAGTATTATTTTGTCCAATATAAGTATTAGCTATCCTGGTTTTCTTTTGACACCTATTTGCATGATAAATGTTTCTTCATCCCTTCACTTTCAATCTGGTGTTTTTAGGTCTAAAAAGAATCTCTTGCATGCAGCATACAGACAGGTCTTGTTTTTTTATCCATTCTGTCACCCTATGCCTTTCGATTGGAGTGCATAATCAATTTACATTTAATTATTAATAGATATGTATTTATTGTCATTTTATTATTTGTTTTGTGGTTGTTGTGTATCTGCTTTTGTTGATTTTGTTGGGAGATCTCTGTGCCTCCTGGATATGGATGTTTCCTTCCCCAGGTTAGAAAGTTTTCATCTATTATTTCTTCAAATAAATTTTCTGGCCCCTTTTCTCTCTTTTCTTCTGGGATCCCTATAATATGAGTGTTATTACATTTGATGGAGTCACTGATTTCCCTAAGTATATTCTCATTTTGCATAAATCTTCATTCTCTCTTTTGTTCAGCTTGATCACTTTCCATTACTCTGTCTTCTAGGTCATTAATTCATTTCTCTGCTTCTCCCAGTCTGCTATTCACTCTATCAATGTGCCTCTCTTTTAGTTTATTGAACCTTTTATCTCTGCTATGCTATTCCTCATCTCTGTGTTAAGGGTCTCATTCATGTCTTCCACTCTTTTTTTGAAGTCCAATGAATATCTTTATGTTTATTACTTTAAATTCTGTACCAGGCATGTTACTTTTATCTGTTTCACTCAGATCTATGGCCATGACCTTGTCCTGTATCCTCTGTCTTCTCATTTTGTCAAAGTCTGTGTGACTGCTTCTCTGTGTTAGGAAATTCAGCTACTTCTCTTGTTCTTGAGGGTAATAGCCTTATGAAGAAAAGGTCTTGTGGTGCTCTACAATACAGTGGTCCCTGTTCCTCAGGGACTGGCACTTCAGGGAGTATCTCCAGTGTGTGCTGCCAGTGCTCTGCTATTGTGCCCTGGATGCTTTATCCTTTAGGCCAATCATCTATAGAGGTTATCTTTGTCTGTTGTGGGCAGTGTTTGGTTTCCAGCCTGAATGTGGTGCATTTTGAGTAAGTATGGTCTGGTCTGCTTGTGAAATGAGACCTTTTGCCACTACCTCCAGAACCAAGGCCCCACAAAACTCCTGGGTCAGGAGATGGGGTGTCAGCAGGGGTTTGGGCCAGTCTTCTTGGGGAGGGGGACCACCAAGATGGGATTTAGGCAAGGGTGACTGGGAAGGGCAGTTCCACTGGATTGCAGGGGAATGACTTGGTATAAGCAAGTTAGGTAGTGAGTGTCAGTGTTGGGCTGCTTACCACAGGTGGCTCTGTGTTTATGCTGAGGGGTGGTATGGGGGAAGGGTGCCTGCCAGTTCCTTTGTTCCTGGAAGAGCCTCTCTGTGAATGTTGCCTCTCTGGGACACACTCCAAAGTGAGCAGATACCTCTCCACTGTGTGCCCCAGGCGCTCTTCAGCTCACTGTTTCCATGCTACATGTCCATGAGTTGTTTGCCTACCTTCTCTCCAAGAGTAGCCCCCTCTATCCTTCTGGAGCCAAGTCAGCTGACCTTTAGAACCCCAGGCTTTAAGCCCCACTGGTTGCAAAAACTCATGAAATTCAGCCCCTCTCACTTTCCAAGCCAGTTGTTATGGGGTTTCATTTTCCCTGTGCACTCCCCTATGTGTTAGTCTATCTGTCGCATCTCCACAACAGCAACTCCTCCCACCACACCACAGCAGCTATGATCCATTTCTATCCCAGACTGCATCTCCACACCTCCTACCTTCTTCAATGTGGCCTCTTCTCTCTCTTATTTGTGGAGTTTTTTCTGCCAGTCTTCAGGTTAATCCCTGGGGTATTTAGGATGATTTGATAGTTAATGTAGTTGTATTTGCGGGATGAGACGAGCCTAAGATCCTCCTACTCTGCCACCATCTTCCCATCTCATAAATTCTTTTCAGATTTATTTTAAATACCACTCCTGATAGTCTCTTTAGACAACGACTTAGCCACTGATAAAGTGTAAAATAATAAAGGTAAAAACATTCCGTATCCAGATTATCCCCACATTCCCTACAGCTGAAGACAAGATTAAACATTTACCAAATTTGTTACTTGGCTAGTAAAGGAAAATTTTGTCATTTTATTTGAATGAAGATAAAAACCTTTCTATCTTTTTTAGAAGTCTAACAGTAGTACTTGTTTAAACTTCTTGAAGTTATTTCAAAACTGTTTTTCATCCTGCTGAGGTCAAGTCACCTTCTCACATGGGATTATCTTCTATTTCATGTATAAACTTGATGGTAAAAACAAAAAAAAACGAAAAAACAGTCTCTTAAAGGAAAGTGAAGCAGACAGGCTTTTTTGTTATTCTAAGTGTACTGTCATGGAAAATTCCAGTGTCACTAATATGATAGTAGATACATTTTTGGGAAATGAAATCTATTGCTTTTTAATAGCTGAATACTTATATTCTTAGCTGAATAATCATTATGTTCTTGTTCCTAAGGTATGAAATAATGAATTTCAAGGAAATGGGAAAAGATTATTTTGATTATATCAATGTTGGAAGCTGGGATAATGGAGAATTAAAAATGGATGATGATGAAGTATGGTCCAAGAAAAACAACATCATCAGATCCGTTTGCAGTGAACCATGTGAGAAAGGCCAGATAAAGGTAAAATAAAGTCCATGTTTTTTAAATTTTTTTGTAAATTCAAAAGTATTCACTGTCATTGGCTATTTCTGAAACTTTTAGATACTTGTCTTACCTTTTACATTATAAGCTTCTAACGTCAAAATAATTTTTTTTACTTTTCTCTCATTAATTCCTTTTGATAGTATGACCTATAGTAGTCTTAGTAATTGGACTGATTGAACCAATTGACAGTTGAGTCATGTTTATCCACACTCTTTGTACTCATGTAAGCCTTTTAAGGACATGCTCCTGGGGATAGATAGTTAACAGCTGGAAAACACATTAATTCCTAATTAACTTAACAAATATTTGTCAAACTATTACAAATGTAATAGTTTATATCAGTGGGGAAAAAATAAGTAACACACACTTACTGCCAGAAGAATTGTAGTCTAGCTGAGGAAAAGTACCATAAGGCACAGATAAGCAACATCATATAAAATGCGATGATTTCATTAAGAAAGAAAAAAAAAAACAGAGCTATATAAGTTCACATAAAAGAATGGGAGAAATTACTTCTGAGTAAAATGTTAGACATTGGACCATGAAGAATGGATATGATTTCAGAGCGAGATGTGGGAAAATGATCACTTACATAGAGGGAACAGTAATAGGAAAGATACAGAAGTGGTCGATTGAAGAATGTTCTGGAATAATAGTGAATAATCTAGAGTTCATTGCTTTAAATGGTTATTATAAAAGAGAAAGTCAAAATGATAAATTGAAGCCATATTTGTGGAGAGTTTTGAATGGCATACTAAGCAGATTGAACTTAATTTTTATTAACCAGGAGTCAGGATAATTTTGACAAAGATGTTGACATAAACTAGGATATAGTAGGTAAAGATGCATGAGTAGTTATACACATGAATAGCGAAAGAAGAGACAAGTAAGGACACTGATAGTGATAACAAGAATCCTGCATTATGGAAGAAACAGTGAGAATGGAGAGCGAACAGGGGAGGTATTTGAGAGAAACATTATATATATATATATATATATAGGTATACTTAATGAACCCTGGCTACCAACTGGAGGTCAGATTGGAGAAGAAAAAGAAGTCTAAGACAACTGCAATTTCAAGTCTTAGTAACTAGAAAGTCAAGCATAGAAAAATGGGAATGGTTTTAGAGAAAAGGCAATGGGTTAATTTGGCAGCCTATTGGTTTTGAGATATCTATCCAGTGATAGAAAACATTGGTCTACAACAATGAGAAATAAGGCTGAAGATACAGAGTGAATTGAATAGAGCTAAAGTTGGAGCTGTTAGAGTAGGTAAGTCACTGAACCGGAAAGTATACAGAGGAAATAAATGTGGACCAAGAACAGACACTGAAGATATACTTTGAAAGCATAAAGGGGGTAGGGGGAGGGTCCCTCCAGTGGTTCAGTCAGTTGAGTGTCCAACTTCAGCTCAGGTCATAATCTGACGGCTCATGATTTTGAGCCCCGCGTTGGGCTCTGTGCAGATGGCTTGGAGCCTGGAGCCTGCTTTAGATTCTGTAGTCTCCCTCTCTCTCTGCCCCCTCCTGCTTGTACTCTGTCTCTCTCTCTCTCTCAAAAATAAACATTAAAAAAAAGCCTAAAGGAAGAAGAAAAGGTAGGGAATGAGGGACAACAGGGCCAGGGAGAGATAGAGAACCAGAAAGCAAGCTGTCATGCAAGGTGGTAGTCAGTGGAAAAGAGAGGTCAAGGAAGAGAAGCACTGAGGGAAAGACAAGAAAATTAGGGTTAGCCCTTCACCTGGGCCTTCTGGAAACAGAAGCTTGTAGATTAAAACAATAGAATGGTAACTGAGCAAGAAGTATGTGATGAAAAGCAGTTAAGGGGCATGTCTGATAGTTAAGGACATTGAAAAGTTACTTTTAGGCTAAGTAAGTTCTGGCCACACTTCCAGGAAATAAAAAGTCAGTGAAAGAGAGAATGAAGATATAATAAAAATAAAAGAAGTTTAGCTATTGAGGTATAATGCCCTAGGGGAAGAAAAATGATATCAAATTATTCATCAAATAGTTATTGAAGTACTAGACTACCACACTTCAGGCAGTGTATATACCTGGAGCAGTCAGCCTTGGTCTTTTCAGTCAATCTCATGTTTACTCTGTTTAGAACATTTGAGGTGTTTATTCATTGGTGATTACAAATTAAATGGAAATAATTCAGTGTCAACTGTAAAACCTTCAAGGGGTAGTTCTGAAGATTTGGTAAGCATAAGACCAGAAGGAAGAAAGACAAGGTAAATAAAGATAAATAGACATTCATATTATCTGCTAAATGGCACAATAGCTTATGGAGTATCTAAATATTTCTGTATGTTTTGTTATGGTATACAACATGGGTTAATAAACCATAACCCATGTGCCAAATCCAGCCTACTGCTTGTTTTTGTAAATAAAGTTTTATTGAAGTACACCATGCTCATCTGTTTATGTGTTGTCTATGCCTGCTTTTGTGCTACAATAAATGGAATTTATCAGTTGAGTTGAAATAGAGACTGTATGGCCGACAAAGACAAAAATATTTACTTTGCAGAAAAAGTTTCCTAACCTTTAATATTCAGTGACAGGCTGCATCTTGCCCAGTCATCTTGCAATTAGATTCTGTATGTGAAATTATTTTTAGACTCACTCAGAATATTGATTGTTCATAATTTCCATTTCCTCCTGTAGAAAGATTAGCCTGGATAAATTACCACATGGACATTGTTTGTTTTGACCTTTCACGGCAATACAGTTTGAACCTGTAACTTCAAAATGCTGAATGGCTGATTTGTGAGGTTTTTTTATATGTACTTTTCTACCCCATTCTACTGGGAATAACTTACACAATGGAAGAATTTGACTCCCTGTTATCGTATTTTTAATACTAGTTATTTTTTAATGTTTAGTCTTTTTTTAATCCCAAATTTTATTTTCCTAATCACATATTATTTTCACTGTATTAAATATACAAGTGACAATATTTTCTTAATATGGCTTAATGTTGTCATTGAGCAATTTTATTAAAGATGTCAACATCTCATGCCATCTTTCAGATTTGTTAACTTAGCGTCCATGCAAGTACACTTGGTCTAGCAAAGGTTCAAATATGTTACATGTTGTTATTCACAAAGAAAGCACCACTACTTCCAGGATCTTCAAAAAGAATGGGAGTCACGATGTTACAGAATTGTCACTACCTTTTCATGAATGTGAAACAGAACATATATAATATGTGAAAAAAAAAAGGAAAATCAATTCTAAACAGAAGAAATACCAAGTTGTCACCACTGATGTAAAAAAAAAAAAGACTATAATATTGGAGTTATTCTTAGAACAGGAAATGATTTTATTTTGGTAAAAAAAAATTGAAATTTACAAACCAATGCAAACTAAAGCACAGGAACTGAGCATATTTCTAGAAGGAAAAAAATGCAGCTGCTTTGTTTGCCATGCCCTCCTAAGAAAGAGAATCCTTCAGTATTTCAGATGTGCTTGTTTGCATTACAAAATGTAATAACTGTCCAACAATAGTTTCACCAAGTGTGGTTGAAATTACCTTAAAATGACATTTTTTCTCTATATAAATATTCATATGCATATTACTAATAAAACAGTTAACATTGTTAGAGTGTCCTACAGTTTACAAATCACTGTGCTATTAATCATCAGGAAACCCTATAAAGCTAGATATTACATGTAAAGCACTGGTCTTGGTTTGAAGAAGTCAGTCAATCAGCTGTGGAACTGTTCAAAGCTACACAACTATTTACTGGCTATAAGTAAGACCAGAACCCTGGTGCCTCTTGATTCTCAAGTCCAGGACTCTTGCACTGCATCTTTCAAAATATCATGAACTCTATTGTTTTTACGTTTTTATTTTAATTGCAGTTAGTGAGCATATTAGTTTCAGGTATGCAACATAGTGATTCAACAATTCCATACCTCTCCAGGTGCACATCACCCACAAGTGCACTCCTTAATCCCTATCACCTATTTAACCCATCTTCCCACACCCTGAACTCTATATAGACCAATAAGGCACATTTATGAACATGAGTCTTGAAGTCCAACAGGCATTGTTTGATCCTTCATTTGCCCATATGTGTTATCTAAGCTCACCACACTTCAGTTTTCTCCCCTTAAAAAAAAGAATGAAATAAAACCAACCATCTTATTACAGAGCTACTCTAATGTTTTAGTGAGATAACAGTATATGGCATGCAGAAAATAGCCATTAGTCAGTATTATTATGAAGACTACTTTAGGTAGATTAAGCAGGTCTAATTAGCAATGCTGTCTTACTTATCTGTTTATTTTAAGGAAGGGACCATTCAGACCCTTCTGTCATTCTCTACTTGTGTGGTGGCATTGTCAAGAGTCAGCAAAAGGAATAGGAAATATATAAGAGGTGCCAGCTTACAATTGTATATGGCTACAGATATCTAGACACTGTTACTATTGAAGGTCATTAATAGAGTCAGCATGGAGGACAAGGAATATGCAGTGTAATCATTGCTGTGTCTGGTTATTGCTGGTTATTAATCACAGTTTTAATTATTTATAAGAATGTTTAATGAATGCTGTCTCTATTCCACAGAGGCTATTCATGCACCAGTGGTGGAAAAAAAATAAAAGACATCCATTTCTAAAGAATAACATCTGGGACTCCTTCAACTGTTAAATTATTTCAATTATTTTCCATTGCCTTAAAAAATCAAACAGATGAAGAGGTATATAATAGTCTCAATGACCTTATCCACCATCATCCCAAGCAAATCAAAGCTACTAGAATAGGAAGGAATGGGCTGTGAATTATTGAACCAGATTTTCATTAGAAATAGAGACCAAGAGATGAACTCCAGAAAAAAATTCATGTTGAGTCTCTTAATTCAATAGGAATTCCTAAGGATTTTTTTTTTGAATGTTTTTTTTTTATTTTTATTTTTGGGACAGAGAGAGACAGAGCATGAACGGGGGAGGGGCAGAGAGAGAGGGAGACACAGAATCGGAAACAGGCTAGGATTTTTTTATCATATAAGTAGACTTTTGAACTTTAGCAGGTATACAATGTTTCTTGCTAACAATTATTCAACTGATGGAAGGAGCCAAGATAAATTTAGAGAGCAAAAGTTTTTAATTTGAGGGAAAACAGAAGACTCTGGGGAAAATTCAGTTATATACATACAAGTGTAAATGAGTGTGTATTTATATATAAGTACAAACACAGACGTTTCATTAAATATAGATATCTAGGGGCGCCTGGGTGGCTCAGTTGGTTAAGCGGCCGACTTCGGCTCAGGTCATGATCTTGCGGTCCGTGAGTTCGAGCCCCGCGTCGGGCTCTGTGCTGACAGCTCAGAGCCTGGAGCCTGTTTCAGATTCTGTGTCTCCCTCTCTCTGACCCTCCCTCATTCATGCTCTGTCTCTCTCTGTCTCAAAAATAAATAAACGTTAAAAAAAAATTTTTAAATAAATAAATAAATAAATAAATATAGATATCTAAAGCTAAGTAACCAAAGACTTGTATTTATTTTTTTCAATATATGAAGTTTATTGTCAAATTGGTTTCCATACAACACCCAGTGCTCATCCCAAAAGGTGCCCTCCTCAATACCCATCACCCACCCTCCCCTCCCTCCCACCCCCCATCAACACTAAGTTTGTTCTCAGTTCAAAGACTTGTATTTAATTTAATTCTAAACCCTGTCACCAACCAATTTTATGATGTGGGACTAATTGCTTAAACTCAGCTTCAGTTTCTGTGATTATAAAATGAGAATATTAATAAACACACTACCTATTTGATAACATTTGAAGTAATTTATGTTAAAGCCATTTCTGCTTTGCAAAGCAGCATATTTGAATAACAGATTGCTGGATTTTCATCTATACAAAAAAATAATCAAAACTTTAAATATTTCCCTTAGGTGATCCGGAAGGGAGAAGTCAGCTGTTGTTGGACCTGTACACCCTGTAAAGAGAATGAATATGTCTTTGATGAATACACCTGCAAGGCGTGCCAGCTGGGGTCGTGGCCCACTGATGACCTTACAGGTATACGTATCACAATGTCAGCATGGATACATGCTTCAAAAATTAACTGAAAAAGGATATACACATGGAGGAGGTCACATCTCAAGTATTTCTCATCTTGGTGGTATTGTTCACATGACAAAGAATTCCCTTAGGGACAGAAGCCTTCCCAATGCATGGGCTAATCTCAAAAATCTTTGTATCTCAGGGAGAGATTGGTCAATATTCCTGCTCACACCCCCAAAGTAGATCAGAATTCCTAGGTTTTCTACTGGACATTTTCAGCCCATCCTCAGAAGAGTCTCAGAAGGTCCTAGGCAGGGTCCCAGTTAACCATCTATTTGAGGTGGAGAGGGAGAGCTGTTAGCCAATAAAAGACTAAAACATATGACATATCCAAGAGAAAAAAAGCACAGAGTTGGGTGGAAGTTGGTCTCAAACTTTGCTACTCTTAGTAATTTTCCTTCTAAACCAGGAAGCTCCAACAAATGAGTTTTAAAATAATGTTGGCACAGGGTAAAACTTACCTCTACTTGTTTTTTTGTTTTTGTTAGTGTTGCTTGTTTGCTTTCTTTGTTTAACTTTTGTGTTGTTTGGGTTTGGGTTTTTTTTTCCTCCAAAAATTTAAGGAATATGTCATTGTGTTCTCAAGATTATAGTTCATGGCTATTCCTAATTTTTCCAATGTAAAAACAGAATATAATACCTTTCATCCTTCCTTCCAATTATGCAATAAAAATTTATTACATGCCTGTTTGCCCACCATTGAAATAAAGATATAGAAATAATGATGCAAACTCTATCTTAAAGAAGTTAATATGGGAAGCAAAAGGCAAAAATATGATTACAATATTATTAAAGGGCACAGATTTGTGGACATGGAATATGAGGAAAGGACCTATAGGAGTAGGTCTTCAAGGAAAATAAGAGACAAACAGTCTAGGCAGAGGGCCCACTATGTGGGATGTCAGATCATCTAGTGATTCGACAATTAACACAGATTTAGTATCAAACTCCTAGAGGCTAGAAGATTATAAAATCATCACTGTTAGACTCCATCCCTCACAGGATGAGAGATTAGCCATGATAGTTATATTAGCAATTCCAAAAGCCTGGTTCTAAAAATCCTGTGATCCTGGGCCTTTTGAGACCAGCTTACATTAAGGCTTTGTTTCAGTGATTGTCAGTGATTGGTATTTATACAGAAGACTTCTCTTTTCTTAAAAAGTAAAAAAAAAAAAAAATCTGATTTAATATAACATCCAAGTGCCTTCTGATAGCACTTGAGTCCTGTTTTCACCATTAGACATTGAACTTTCTGATAACTCATACATCCTGGTATCCCTAGAGCCAACTCAGTGCTAAACATAAAGCCTGCAATAAACGTAGTTGAATGAATGAGCTACAGCACACACACACACACACACACACACACACACACACACACAAATTGTGTTTAATATAAAGTAAAAGAACTAGAATAAAAATGAAAACATTAGGGAAGATACAATTTAAATTTGTAGTTATAAAAGTTCTCTTTGAAGAAATGGACATTAGTTGAGGCCTGAATAACAAATAGAAATAGCTAGCCAAGAATGGTGAAAAGGGCATTTCTGTCTAAGGGAAAAGCACACCTAAGGTCTGCCTATGTGGAAACAAATGGGAAAATCAGAAAGGTAGCAGGAACTAGATCATGTATAACCTCATAGCACATGTTCAGGATTTGAATGTTTGATATAAAGTATAATGAGAAACCATTGCATGGAGTATAGCAGAAGAAGAAAGCCCAATATGATTGAATGTATATTTTCAAAAATATAATTCTAGTAGCTGTGCAGGAGAATGATTTGGAGGGGGACGGAAAGCAGGAGAAGGGACACAGGTTGGGTGGTTACAGCATGTTGCCATTGCAGGCAAGAGTTCTTGGTGTCTTGGACTAAACGAGATACTAAGTAAGGGAACCAAATTTTCTGCTTTGAAAACTAAAGAAATAAATGCATTCTTCGACAAAGACCAGTAGTTTGGTTTAAGACAAGATCAGTTTGACATAAAATTTGAGATTTTCAAGTATGACTTAATTAATTTAACAAATGAAGTCTGAATTAATTTAACAAACTCCTTAGTTTGAGCCAGAAAATGTAGTAGGAACTAAAATTCAAAATGCAATCTAAGTTTTCAGTAAACTTATAATCTAGTGGAAGAAAAATATGTAAATAGTAACAACACAGTATACTAACTGCTGCAGGTAGATAAGGAATGAACAAAGTATTATGGAAGAATGAAGGAGGGCATACTTAAGATGGGAGAATTCCAGAAAGCTTAATCATGAGGCATAATTTTCAGCTCACTTTTTAAAAAGTGAAGAAGATCATATTAGAGTGTGCCAGATCAAGGCTTTTAATGGCACCACCATTCTCCTAGATGGTGAGCAAAACCAAGGGAGCCATCCTAGACTCTTCTCTATGCCAGGCCACGCATATCCAGTCACTGGTCAAGCCCAGCTATTTGAGTTGCTAAATATTCTTATTCCCTCCTTTCTTCTCCATTTGTACAACTCTTCCCTTGATTAGGTTCTCAGATTTCACACTTGACCCTTGCAGTAATTTGCCAGTTTATTCCCCTACTCCCAAATGTATGCCACGTGCCTCCAAGTCTACTTTTCATCTTGCTGCTGGATAATGTATCCAAAGTACAGATTTGTCCCATTTACTTCATTGCTCAACACTTACCAGTGTTTTCATATCTCTACAGGATATATTCCAAGTTTTTCAACATGGCATTCAGAATTCCCTCTCTTCCCCACCCTCTTATAATCTTTCTAGTTTCAATCAGTACCACTTTACAAATCTTTATGATTTTGCCTTCTAGTATCAAGGGCTGTTTAAATACTTGTCTACATACAATGCCATTTTATTCTTCCATGCCCATACATGTGTTATCTTCTCTGCCTGGAAGGTACTTCTCCTCCTCCTTTACTTGAGTAACTCCTACTCACCCTTCCTTATTCTGTTCAGATGTCACCTCTATGAAATCTTTCTTGATGTACTTAGACTGATAAGCCCCCTATTCTGTATTTCTAAAACAAATTCTGCTTCCCTCTTTACATCAATTTTCAAATTGGATTTTAATGGTCTTTCTCCTTATCTGCCTCTTCTACTGAATCATTAGTTTCTCAAGGACATAACTGTATGTCAATCGTATTACCATTCCCAGCATGTAACAGAATGCCTGGCACAGAGCAGGCACTCAGTCAATGTATGTCAACCTGCAGGAAAATTATGGGGAGTGTAACAAATGAAAATGAAAGCAGGTATTAGGGTCATCCTGTGAAAATAGCTATTAACTAAGGAGTTTGGACTTTTTCCTGTAAACAGTGGAGGGACAGGGTCTCCTGGGTGGCTCAGTGGGTTTAGTGTCCGACTTCAGCTCAGGTCATGATCTTGCGGTTTGTGAGTTCCAGCCCTGCATCAGGCTCTGTGCTGACAGCTCAGAGCTTGGAGCCTGCTTTGGATTCTGTGTCTCCCTCTCTCTCTGCCCCTCCCCCGCTCATTCTCTCTCTCTCTCTCTCTCTCTCTCTCTCTCTCTCTCTCTCTTTCAAAAGTTAAATACAGATTTAAAAAAATTAAAAAAAAATCAGTGGAGGGACAGTGGAGGTTTTCAAGCAGAAGAATGAAATGTTTTTCCTCTGGCTATATGCATACATGTGAGTTTGTGTGTATGTGAGGGTAGAGGAGAAGAAGGTAGGGGGAATAAATGCCAAACTTAGAAAGGTCTCCACATTGATATTATGTGAAGTTTAACCTTTAATTGAGATCTACAGAATTTTCCCAAGGAGCCTATAGCTGTTTGCAACCCTATCTCACTGACCCTGATTCAAAGTAACAGATCACTTGGGGCTGCTCTCTAGCCAGAAGACTGCTCTGATGACTTCAGCTCTTCCAAAGCTGCCACAGAGAAGCTTGGGGCTAGCTTCAGGGAGTATTTTAAGTCTTTCTTCTACCCACTTAGTTACCCTACTTCAGCCTATGACAGCTCAGGTCACCTTTGGGTCAGTACCCTCATGGTGATAATGGATAGCAACTAACACGTACATTATGCTTTCTATATGTGTGAAAGGAGAACTGTTTGAAACATTTTACAAATGTTAATTTAGTTAATCCCAACACAATCCTGTAAGACTGTTAGTGTAGTTAAGAGATTTGAGCCTACTAACAACTGAATGATTATTTAGAAAAAAAAAAACAAACAAACAAACTAGATGTGGCAAACAACTGACATTAATGTCTATATATTCAGGCATATATTTGTATATATGTATATATTAGTGGAAAGATGTCTGAAATGAAGGTTACTCACTGTTAGGAAAACATGTATGTGAGCGCTGGGACTATGGGTTACTTCTTCATACACACACATACACACATATATGTGTATGCATATAATATTGAATTATGTTATGAGCACACATTTCCATCAATAAAGCCATTAAAATAAATTTTAAGCTATCTATATTCTTAATAGCTATCATAATTATCAGGAACCAGGAACTAGGAATTAGGAAGACAGATAAAGAGAATTTGGCATGAAAACCAGGAAGACTAAAATAAAATTTAGATTTAAAACTGGAGGATGAGGGCACAACATAGACAGTGTCCCTAATCCATTGAGAACAAAGTAGTTATTCTCTGTCTAGCACTCTTATCTATGTTAGCAGTGAAAAGGATAAATGGGATCCCTGCCCTCAAAGAGATTATCATCCTAAATGTTGACAGAGAATAGTAAGATGTTGAGTGTTAACAACAGGGGGGACCAGAATGCCATAAGATCCTGAATCAGTGGAAGCAACTTAGATGAGATGAAAATTTGCCCCAGTGGACAGAGTACATGCAAGAATTAAAGTAAAGGTGGACATTGGCCAAACTGAAATGAGGAGAAGAGTGTTTGGGACATAGAATACAGGAACTGAGGACAACCCAGAGTATTGGGTGGAGGGAATAAGACAGACAAGCGAGGCCAAGATCAACCCTTGGAGGGCTTTGCAAGTCATGGGAAATATTTTGAAGTTTATTCTAATGGAATTTAAAAACCATTATTTAATCATTTAGTCCTTTGTTCAACAAATATATACCTAGCACTTCCTCTGTCCCAGGCAATGTTTTAAGGGCTGAAAACATTCCCATGACCAAAACAAAATTCCCTGCCTTTATGATGTTTACATTCTAGTGGAAAGAATAGTTTCAAACAAGGCAATTATCACCTCCAGGAATATCCAAAAACTGAATAAGAAAGGAAATGCAAACAGGGTGGGCTGTTTTATGAATATTATACAAATAGCAATGTAGAGAGTGAATATGCTTAAAAGCATGAACAGGAAGGGTAGTGATTTCAGAGCAGTGGTTTAATCTGCAGAGATAGAAGGGAGGGAGTTTGGTGGGAGTTAGGAAAGAGGTTTCAATTTTATCTGTAAGCTGTGTGTGTTTGATTTGAAACAATCATGACGAAATATCACTGTTTGCCAAATCTAGATTTTTTTTATGTTTGTTCTGTAATTCCCTGCATGTTTACAATCTTTATAACTTAAGACACTTCATACTAGTTGAGCTATTTAAATACTGAGTACTGAAAGATACAATTTAAAAATAAAGATTAGAATTGGGATTTTAAAAGGCGGTAAGAGAAAACCACAGCAATGAAATTTTGCAGATCACAATGTGAATCTATTTGTCTTTTGGACTATGATGATGTAGTGGGAATAAAGAGCAACGAAGAGATCTGATTAGGAATTAAAATAAAAAAGAGAAGGTAATTGTTTCCCTGAGAGAGGATAGTAACTAAAGTATAATCTGGCTGGAGCAAGTAAGGGGGGCTGAGGGGAATAGTGGAAGGCAACAATTTGGGTTCAGTGTTCAGAGAATTCCCTAACAGCCTCTGCCAAGACAATTTCTTCATTGCACACCATTCCCCACCAGATATATGCAAAAACTGTCCTAGAAAGAATCTTTAATTTGTTTTCTCTCAAAGAATTTGGGTTAGGTTAAAAGTAGCAGATCTTTGGCTCCTTAGTCTAAAGCCCAAACCACAGAAACCCTTTCAGGTGGGTTTGCCAACTCTGGCAACCTTCCAACAAACCCAACTGAAAGGAAAAGCAAAAACAACATGACTTTCAAAAAGTAACTCAGTGAGAAGCTTTATGACAGGAAGTTAGAATGAATTCCTGCTTTTCACTTATAAAGAAATGTATTTTATTCATTTTAAAGGCAAAGCTGTAAAATAGAAGGAAGGCAGTGCCTATCAGCATTTTAATGTCAATAGGAACATTCTCTGGGAAGTTTCTTTGGTTCCCTCAGTTACCTAATTGCTTTGGAGGTTGAAACCTTTGTATATTCATTAAGGGAGAAAAAGAGAACAGAGTCAAACAAAAGGGAGTTGGTGGGAACCTGGGAGGGATCGGAGGATGAGCTCCAAGGGGACAAAACACTGACAAGTTTTATAACTCCAGCATTTCAGATACTTTCTTCTTACAAATAATTACTTCATTTGTGTTCCTCAGTTTGTCCCACTTTTCTTGGGAGGTTTTTTTTTGCCTTTTTTAAAAATTTATTTTTGAGAGAGAGAGAGAGAGAGAGTGGGGAAGGGACAGAGAGAGAGACAGAGACAGAGAATCCCAAGCAGGTTCTGTGCTGTCAGCACAGAGCCTGATGTGGGGCTCAATCCCATGAACCACGAGACCATGACCTGAGCTGAAATCAAGAGTCTAATGTTTAATCAACTTAGCTACCCAGGCACCCCTTTTCTTTGCCTTTTAATAAATAAGTACATTAAAAAAATCATAGGGAGGATTGATTTTCATTACCAAAAATTATAACTACCTTAGGCATTATCCTTTTGAATCCTATGAGGTAGATATTATTATTTTATAATTGAATTAATTAAGACCCAGGAAGATTCTGTAAACTGCTCAAACTAGTGACTAATTGACCAAACTAGTGGAAAATCAAGCCTAAGTACTGTGATTGTACCGTATTATGCCCTACCACCTTCCCTTCTCCACAATCACGTTTTGGAGTCCTGTTTTTGTTTTTTTGTTTTTTGTTTTTTGTTTTTTTCCAGAAAACCATAGAAAAGAAAAAAAATTCAGCTTTCAAGCCGGTCATATGTTAATTATCTCCAAGTCACTCTGATATTTTCATTTAAAATGTGCTGCCTATTTATTACAATTCAATCTAAATGAGGAAAGGGGTAAAAAATTATTGCCATGTATTGAATATCATTGCTTCTGATTCTTTAGGGTAGATGTGTTATGAGTTTAGATGAGAAATATGTTTATTTTTATCACTACAATTGTAATAAATAGTTTCTGTTAATATTAAAAATGGAACAGGTTTTCATAATGGTGAACCTAATTTCTTGGCTTCTGGGTTAGAGAAAAATTTGAATAGGAATATATGTCATACAAGCTTATTATTCTATCATTCATTCAGCAAAAGTTCTTTTATCAAGTTTTTATACTGTTGTCAACTTGTGCTAAGTTCTACTGATAGAGATGTAAATGGAAGGTGTCTGACTTTCCGTTTATATAGAATCACATGTCCATAACAGAAGAGGGCTGACTTAAATAATTGCAATAAGAGTATAACATATGATACATGCTATAAATGAACCATATGGCAGGTTCACTGGCGGCACAGAGGATTGTACTCATGAGCAAATAGTTCTAACAAGTTTCAAACATAGCACTGGGCACTGGACACAGTGATCATGGAGATACAATTCCCACCCTCAAGTATCCCAGGGCCTGGGCAGACAAATATACAAATAAAGAGGCAATTTCAATTTAATATATTAAATATGCCAAGCATATAGTAGAAACTGATTTAATGTTTGTCCAATGAAAAGAATAAAAGAAAGAAGAGGAGGAGTGCCTGGGTGGCTCAGTTGGTTAAGCATCCAGCTTCAGCTCTGGTCATAATCTCATGGTTCCTGAGTTTGAGCCCCACATCAGGCTCTGTGCTGACAGTGTGGAGCCTGCTTGGGATTCTCTCTCTCTCATCTGTCTCTGCTCCTCCCCAAATTGCACTTTCTCCCTCATTCAAAATAAATAAATAAACTTAAAAAAAAAAGAAGAGGAAATAAAGGAATGGATGAATAAACAAAGGAAAGGAACAAAGGATGAAGGAAAGTGTTAGGATGAGAGTATGCAGTGATTACTACAGGAACACTGAGAAGAGAAAATTAGCCAGTTCTGTAGTACCTTCTGGAAGGAAATGGAATTAATGCATGTGAAATGAGAAGTTAACCAGGTAAAATGGAGAGGAATTTTCAAGCAGAAGAAAAAGACTCTAAGTAATGTTACAACATATCATATCTGAGGAATGTGTCTGAAAATACTTTTTTCCAAAATAACAAAGCTATTCAGGAAAGAGTAAAGCACTATTTCACATCTGCCCTTCTTACAAAGCTGATATTATGGGGACTATCCTTTTCTAAAGACCAAACATCATAATGGTGACCAGAGGTAAAAGAAAGTAACTACTTTGTTTAACAATGCAATTACCAGATCTCTAAGCACCTTCTAGATTTTCCTTAAGTTTGCTACATAAACACCAATACAAACTACAGAAGGTGAATTTATGACAAATGTAGTATAAAAAAATACAGATGAGAATTTTGGCTGTGTGCATGACATGTCTGCAACAATTCATCTCTATTTTCTGTCAACAGCATAGTGGTTTAAATCAAAAGGCTTTGGAGTCAGACATATCCATGTTCAAATCTATACTCCATCAGCGATTCGTTGTGTGACTTTACGCAAATTTCCTTCTCTGAGCTTCATAAAATGAGCTTACATAAAATGGCGGTAATAGTAGTAATTAGTTCAAAGAATTATTGGAGAAATTAAATAGTATGCAAGTAGTTCAGTACCTGTTAACAGTTCAATTATACTATCAGTCTAGTATTAATAAAATTTTAAAAGATATAGTGATGAGAAAATAATACAGGTATAGATTAATTGATTGAAGTTGAATGAATGATAAAATCTGGAAAAGGTTCCAATCTCTCTCTATGGGGTGTCTTCCACATTTGAAAGTAAGATCCTTTAAATCAATGACTATCTAGCCCAGTGAATGGCACAGAATAGCCATTGAACTAACTGTTATAACTATTATAAGCATTTCCTTTAAGGTTACTCAGATTTTCTTCTTAGGCCTTCTGATTCTAAATGAATGGATTACAGTGGGTTAATGGTGATCTGAAAACCCCAGAAAAGTAGTCATGAGCCATAACTAAAAGGCATTTGCCATCTTTTTTTATAGCATTTTTTAAGTTTATTTGTTTATTTTGAGACACAGAGAGAGTAAGCAGGAAAGGGGCAGAGGAAGAGGGAAAGAGAGAATCTCAAGCAGGCTCTGCACTATCAGCACAGAACCCGACACAGGGCTCAGACTCATGAAATGTGAGATCATGACCTGAGCGGAAATCAAGAGTCAGACACTTAACTGACTGAGCCACCCAGCCCCCCCCCCCTTTTTTTATAGCAAGTTTTTTATTTATTTTGAGAAAGAGAGTACATGCAGGGGAGGGGCAGAGAGAGGGAGAGAGCATCTTTTTTTTTTTTTAATCACTCTCAGTAATCAAAAGTTTTCTGGTTTCATTGAAGGCATCGTTATCCACTTCTATTTTTCTCAATCACAAGAGAAAAAAATATATTTTTAATCCTCCCCAAAGGGATCTAGCATCTGTCGCCTTCAGCATTTTTACATTTATATCCAGCTATGTGTTTGAAATAAAACTAAGGATAGCATTTTGGAGGGTCCCAGGGCTCAGTCTTTTCTATCTATATTTGCTTCATTGGTAATCTTACCCAGTCTCATGTTATTATTCTCAGTTATACACTGAAGAAATTTCTGAATTTAAATATATAGTCCCAACTTCTCATCTAGTCTCCACACTTGAATATTCAACTGCCTACCAGACATATTTATTTGAATGTCTAATAGATATCCCAAACTCTACATTTCCACAGATGCAATCCAGGTCTTTATCTTCCTCATACCCAAGGCTGCTCTGTCCCTTAGCATTCTATATTTTACCTGATGGCAAATCCATTCTTTCAGTAGCTCAAGCCAATAACTTTGGAATCATCTTTTGTGTCCTCTCATGTCCTATAATCAATCAATGAGGAAATTCCACTGACTCTTCAATTACAGAATTCTACCACTTCTCACTACCTCCACTGTAAGATCCCTTGTCCTAGAAATCATCATTAATTACCTTTACTATTGAAATACCTCCTAAGTAGTATTCCTGATTCTACCCTTGCCCCTACCTACAGCCACTTCTTAATACCCTAAACAGAGAAACCTTTTTGAAAGGTAAGCCAGATCATGCTACTCCACTGTCTAAGAACATGCAATGGTTTCCTATCTCATTCAAAGTCAAAGTCCTTACAAATTTACGTTCTATGTAATCTGGCCCTTTGTTATATCTCTGGAGTACCTTCCCCTTCATTTCATCTCCCCTTCCCCTAACACATTAGTCCTTTTTTTCTTCTGTCAAATCACCTAAAAGGCTCTTATCCTAGGGTCATTGTTCAAGTTGTTCTCTCTGCCTGGAATATTCCACCCCCAACACCCAAAGTATTATCCTTCCTTCCTCCAAGTCCTTATCCAAATGTCTACTCTGAGCAACTTGTTTAATACTACCAGTTATCCCTCCTTACCCTTTTCTACCTCTCTGATTTTCTACATTCACATATAACCTTTTATTCTATTATTTTGTTTATGTATTAATTTATTTTTATTGATCATATGCATATTGTCAGTATCCCCAGTTGGACTATTAAGCTAAAGAGTAGGGTTTCTTTTTTCTTGCATGCTATGTTCACTTTGGAATATGAAGCTCCTAGAACATAATAGATACTCAAGAAATATTTGCTGAAAAAACCAATTACAGAATAGAAGAAAGGAAACAAATCCCCATGTGTTGAGTAACTGACACCCATTTTAATAGGAATTTTGTGTTCTGCCAGCTAATCTCCCTTATCCCCCAAAAAGGTTGGAATCATTATCTCCATTTTAGAGAAAACCGAGGTTGAAAATGTAAAATATCTGTGCTTGTAAAGCACAGTAAAGTAACAGAAATAAGGTTCAAGCCTTACTGTAAAAGCCCTTATAAAACTTTTGCTTTTTCTTTGATACGATGCTGTAGGCAATATGGAAATGAGCATGAATCACTGGATCCTTTCTAAAAGGATCTCTAAAATGTAATGAAAAATTTTGTGCAGTTGTCCTTTTCAAATAATGAGCTTGATGAAGCTGTTTTAGTTCATGCTGAAAAGAACAATGATTTTTTTTAATGAAATTCCAGGGCTCATACATCAAAAAATTGTAAAATGCCTTCTTACTCTTCCAAATTCTTAATTTTCATTAACTGATAAATATGTTTATCCCACCAAATAAGTCAAAAAGTTGGAGTATTTATAAATGTAACACTATTTGTGCCAGGAGAAATAAAATTGCTAAAAGGCCCTCTCTCAAAGGAACTTCTCAAAATAAGTCTCAAAGAGAACATAAGCCAGTTTTCATCTTGCCAAAAACCATGCAATGAAAAATGTGCATTGCATTCTTCTTCACAATGATAAATTTGTGGCTAAAAACAGTGTCATCTTGGTCAAAAACCACTCTGATATAACCAGACTGAAGAAAATCATGTGGTTTCATTGATTTCAGTTTTTGATAAATATAGCTTACCCAAAATAAATTATCACATTTCCCCCCAACAACATAAAACATTATAACACAGTGACTACCACTACATTACCTAGCCCACTTGGAAAATGCTTCATAAAGCATTGGTATATTATATGAGTAATATGAAACAGATAAATGTCTCCTATCTTGCCACCTCTTAAAAATCACATTAAGTCAAGTGAAAAATTTAGAGAGCATATGTGCTGCCTTGTACTTACAAACAATTTAAGGCAATATAATACCATTTACTTGGGGCTGTGTATATATAAACAGGCTAGAAAGATGAAATGGGCCTGGCTTTTCCCCAGAAGAACATAGGACAATCTAATAAAACACACAGGCAATTTAGCAGATGTTGAGTCACTACTATTTTATGCATATACTCTTTTTCCTCCTTTTCTCACTTCATAATTATCATGCCACTCTTCAAGTCACATGTTATTTTATATGGTCCTCATTCTAACCCCTGAGATGGAGGCAGGAAGGGATTATGATCTTCCCTCCTAAAGCTTTTACTGACTTCCCATTTGAACTCTCAGCAGTAATTGCCAGAAATATTATAATTCTCTTATGACGCTCTGTTATGAGGCTGTAGAGATATGGCTCTGCACACCTGATTTCTGCATTTCACCCGTTTCTTTATATTTCTTCCTCTTTTTTCCACATCTGTTTTTCTCCTCCTGTGGTTCCTTTCACTTCAAATGCTCTCCAGCTCCAATCCTACCTTACTTGTCTTAATTAAAAATGCATGAAATAATGGTGCCTACCTAGTAGAGTGTGGGGTATTAAAGAAGATATGTATATAGTGCTCGGCACAGTGCCTAAAGAGTAGAGTCACAGAGCCGAAGTGTTTGACCAAGACACTGGTTTAAAGGAATAAATGACTGTCTTTGTGTCATCGTGGCACAGGCCAAATGCCTTGAATGGAGTGGGTGCTCAATAATATGCACTGAATGGAGAAGTGAGTGGCATGCTGTAGTTGTGCTAGGTGTGAACATCTTTAATCTCCTTGATGGTAGGACAAGGCATTCATCTGGCCCCAACAATCTCTGTTCCTATATTTTCTTTTTATAGTAAACATGAGCATTTTAGTTAATAACATATATGCCGGTGACTCAATTAAGAAATACTTACAATGAGGGGCACCTGGGTGGCTCAGTCGGTTAAACGTCCGACTTAGGCTCAGGTCGTGATCTCACGGTTTGTGGGTTCGAGCCCCGTGTCCAGCTCTGTGCTGACAGCTCAGGGCTTAGAGCCTGCTTCGGATTCTGTGTCTCTCTCCTGCTCCTCCCCCACTCATGCTCTGTCTCTCTCTCAAAAATAAATAAACATTAAAAAAAGTGTTTGAAAAAAAAAAGAAATACTTACAATGAGCATAGGAGAAGGGAAGGAAAAATAAAATAAGATAAAAACAGAGAGGGAGGCAAACCATAAGAGACTCTTAAATACAGAGAACAAACAGGGTTGCTAGAGAAGTGTTGATGTTGGGTGGGGGGATGGACTAAATGGACAAGAGGCATTAAAGAGGGCACTTGTTGGGATGAACACTACGTATTATATGTAAGTGATGAATCACTAAATTCTACCCCTGAAACTAATACTACACTATATTTTAACTAACTTGAATTTAAATAAAATCTTGAAGAAAAAGAAATACAATATTATGACTCTTAAAATTCAGGAATTAGTAGGCTTGGGAAGAGAAACGATGGGCAAAATCCAAGGCAGAGTATACATGTAATTTTGCAACCAGCCTTAGGGAATATAAAGTAAGCCCAGGCCTTAGAACATTTCTCACATATCTCCAAGGCAAAAATAATAATAATAATAATAATAATAATAATAATAATAATCAAGACCATGTGAGAGGGCCTATGGGAACACAGAAGGAATACTGTGGGACCAGCAAAACTTCTGTCATAAAATCAGAAAGCCTCTGAACAATTTGATGGAAGACCAGCCATACAGGAGGAAAATGCCTTCCAGTATGCAGATTATTTGCAAAAAAAAAAAAAAAATCATAAGAGTCTGACTAAAACCAGAGGAAAGGGCCTGGGAAGCCAGAAAATTAATAGAAATAAATATAAATGAATTGTAAAACACTCATTACAGCTGATAATATATATGTATAACTTTATTAATAGTCTATTGGTTTTAAAGGGATGACTTTAATGTTTTATTCTAGGAAAACACAAAAAAGTAGGGTTTTTTTAAATGTTTATTTATTTTTGAGAGAGAGAGAGAGAGAGAGAGAGAGAGTACAAACAGGGGAGGGGCAGAGAGAGAGGGAGACACCGAGTCCAAAGCAGGCCCTGAACTATAAGTGCAGAACCCAATGCAGGACTGGAACTCATGAACTGTGAGATCATGACCTGAGCCAAAGTCAGACACTTAACTGATTGAGCCACCCAGGCACCCCAAACACAAAAATACTTTTAAGCATTTTGTACACTCAGTCCTTATAAATTGCTTCACTGATGCTTTTCAGGTAATCAGTCTTTAATTTCTCATACATGAATTCCTCTACAAGAATTTCTCTAGATTAAAGCTCTCACTATAGGCAAGAGAAAGGATTGGAATTCTGTATCATTTCTGTTTCATGTGTAGAAAAATTGAGACTTAAATTGAGTAAAAGTCTCACATTCACAGGAAATAGTTGTATGTAAGTTGAAAATAAAGTGCATGTCTCCCAATTCTTCAATTGTCCCTCTTTTTTTATTTTTTAAATTTTTTCAAATTTTTATTTAAATTCCAGTTAGTTAGCATATAGTGTAATATTGGTTTCAGGAGAATTTAGTGATTCATCATTGACATACAACACCCAGAGCTCATCACAGCAAGTGCCCTCCTTAATGCCCACCACCCATTTAACCCATCCACACCCATCTCCCCTCCAGCAACCCTCAGATTATTCTCTATAGCTGAGTCTGTTATGGTTTGCATCCCTCTTTTTTCCCTTCCCCTATGTTCATCTGTTTTGTTTCTTAAATTCCACATATGAGTGAAATCATATGGTATTTGTCTTTATCTGACTTATTTCTCTTAGCATAATGTACTCTAGCTCAATCCATGTCATTGCAAATGGCAAATTTTCATTACTTTTGATGACTGTGTAATATTCCTGTGTGTGTGTGTGTGTGTGTGTGTGTGTGTGTGTGTGTGTATAACATATCTTCTTCATCCATTCAAGAGTCAGTGAACATTTGGACTATTTCCATAATTAGGCTATTGTTGATAATAATGCTATAAACATCAGGGTGCATCTGCCCCGTTGAATCAGTATTTTTGTATTCTTTTGGTAAATACCTAGTCGTGTAATTGCTGGACCACAAGGTAGTTCTATTTTTAACTTTTTGAGGAACCTTCATAGTGTTTTCCACACTGCCTGCATCAGTTTGCATTCCCACCAACAGCATAAGAAAGTTCCCCTTTCTCTGGTCCTTGCCAGAATCTGTTCTTTCCTGTGTTGTTAATTTTAGCCCTTCTGAGAGGTGTGAGGCAGTATCTCATTATGGTTTTGACTTGTATTTCCCTGACGATGAGTGATGTTGAGCATCTTTCCATGTGTCTGGCCCTCTTCTGCCCATTTCTTAACTGGGTTGTTTGTTTTTTGGGTGTTGAGTTTGATAAGTTATTTTGGATACTAACCCATCAGATATGTCATTTGCAGATATCTTCTCCTATTCCATAGGCTGCCTTTTAGTTTGGTTGATTGTTTCCTTCACTGTGCAGAAGCTTTTTATCTTCATGAATTTTCAGTATTTCATTTTTGCTTTTGTTTCCCTTGCCTGTAGAGATGTGGTCTAGTAAGAAGTTGCTTCAGCCAAGGTCAAAGAGGTTGCTGCCTGTGTTCTCCTCTAGGACTTTGATAGTTTCCTGTATCACATTTTGGTCTTTCATCCATTTTGAGTTTATTTTTGTGTATGGTGTTAAGAAAGTGGTCCAGTTTCAGTCTTCTGTGTCCCTCTTCTTCTTTAATGTAATCACACATTCATTCAACCTGTTTAACTCCCTATTGTGTGCCAAGCACAGTACAAAAGCAAAGGTGCAGCATCCTGCTCTCAAATTTCTCACAGTCTACCAGGTAAAATAGACATGCAAACTCACTATGAGCATGATAGTTGTGCTACTATGTGCAAAAAAAAAATGTGGAAGTGCTGTGATAGACACAGGCCCAAGAGGTTGTCCACCTGAGAGGAACCTGCCCTTAGGGGTCAGGAAATCAGAAAAGCCATCCTCAGAGGACCTGTCAAATGAAAGAGTCAGGAGGAGTTAGCTAGTGAAAAGGGAGAGGGGAAAGGTAAAAATGGAGCAAAGTATTCTAATCAGCACATTTTACTATTTAAATTCATACACTGTGTTTTTCCTCTCTTGTTCATCCGCAGTATGACCGGAAGTCATATTTTTCAAAGCTGTTCCCTACAAATGTGCATCTATGATAATCCTTCCGCTTAGTACTCTGCAGTATCATTAAATCATCCTTTATGCTTTAATTATGAAATAAATCTTTGCATACAATTTCAAACTCCCCTATAAAATATAACCAATATAAAAGAACAAAAATATAAACTAAATAAAAGCTATAGCCCTGAGTTGTCAGCTCTCTGAGGGGATTTTATTAAGGGAATCTAAAACAAAAATATTCAATAAACCATGAAAGGCATGATATAGGCTGGATCCAATAATAAATGGATAGCTGTGAGTCCCCAATGTGGCAATGTTAGAAATATCTCACAATCAATCCTTGGGGATTTGGTGCCCATTCAAAAAAATTTCTACACTAGAAAGCTTTAGGGACGCAAAAGCAACAACTTAAAAATCAGTGTCTCTGGTCCAGCAGTGTAGGACATGTGTGCCAGGATGAGAACATTGCCGATGAGTTTGAACCCATGATATTTCTCAGAAGAAGGCAGGGACTTTTGTGAGGATAACAAATATCAAATATGTATGCCACCACCAGCCCCTCCTTGCTCATGGGCTGACACTGTTGATCATGATTCACCTTCCTACTAAGTAGCCTTAAGACCCCTTTCAAAGAGGCACTTGATCAGTTTCCCTCTCCTAATATAGCATCCATTAATCAATTAGAAATCCCACAGGATTTTTATCCCAAAAAAGTTAGTTTATTAAACCTTATATGATTCTATTATAAAATAGAATTAATAATGCCTACCTTATTGATTATTATGAAGATTACTAAAATATCTAAGAGAACACCTGACATATAGTAGGCACTCAATAAAAGCCAGTTTCCTCCTTTTTGTAATGCTGGCATAAACAGGAATGGGGTGGCTTCCTATTGAGGCAGTTTCAGATATAACTTACCCAATATTTTGGATACAGACTAAATTTTTATTTCAGGGAGTAATCATGGTATGCTTTGTTTCATGATTATAATAGTAAAAATCAATCAACTCTAGAGTAAGCCTTCCTCACTGAGAACTTTTCTGGCCTAAAGTAAAACATGTTACAATTAACAGCCTTCTTGAGAAGAGTGAATCTGAACTTTATAGTTAGATGGCACTTATTAATGAATGACTTCTGTATACTACCTTTCTCTTTCCTCCACCCATGATTCTCAGATCCAGTGAGTTACTCATAGTTGGATTAATTCATCAATCATAAAGCATTTATCATTGCCAAGTTAGTACCAGGAATATTTCCAATGTGAAACAAGTCACCTCTAGGCAGAAGTAAGCTCTTGACATACTTAGTTTCACTCTCTCTGGTTACCAGAATCTTTACTCTAAAATTCAGGTGTAATCCACTGAATTTAGACTTCTATCTATAATGGAAACCAAGAGTCTGTAACTTGGGACTTTTTAAAGGCAACAACAAAGGTTTGTGAAAATGACTTGATCCATACACCAGGATGAAAATTATAAACTTTCATTACATGGTAAATATATTAATTTCTGAATTGCTATGTTAACCATATGAATAAGGCACTGTACCAGGGATCCATTTGTGAGCAAACAAGACAAATTCCCTAACCTCAGAGTGTTATATCAAAGGAGGAGGATAAACCTTAACAATATAATCTTTCTCTCTCTCTCTCTCTCTCTCTCTCTCTCTCTTTCTCTCTCATACACATACACACAAGATAGATGACATTACAGTAAGTGCTACAAAGAAAAATGAAGTACCTAAATATAACGTACACACACACACATGCATACCACTTCTAATTTTTCTAAACCATGGAAGTGATAAATAAATAAATCTATCTATATCTATATCTATACCTATCTAATCTATATCTCAAAAGATCAGGAATATGAACAATGCAGAAAGAATTCTGTCTACATTCTTCTGGTATCTCAGATCATCAGATCAACATCCTAGAAATCAAAATCTAGGCAAGTAAAGAAAGGAGTAAAGACAGACAAATGGTCTATGGATGGAACAGACTGAAATAAGCATGATACTCGTCACCAGTCAACACCTTGTACTCTGGGTAGATCTATAGCTCGTGTATCAAAGGATAGTCCTACAACAGCCCCATATCAGTTTTGTATACCTGAAATGGCCTGACCAGCAGCTGAGCACACATCCATTTGATTCTCAGAGATTCTCAGTAACTTCCTTTCCTCCAAAAATATGGAGCTTGTTGGGGCACCTGGGTGGCTCAGGCAGTTAAGTGTCTGACTTAGGCTCAGGTCATGATCTCATGGTCTGTGAGTTTGAGCCCTGTGGTGGGCTCTGTGTTGGCAGCTCAGAGCCTGGAGCCTCTTTCAGAATCTGTGTCTCCCTCTCTCTCTGACCCTCCCCCGTTCATGCTCTGTCTCTCTCTGTCTCAAAAATAAATAATTATTTTTTTAATTTAAAAAAATAATTTAAAAATAAAAATAAAAAATATATGGAGCTTGTTAAGGAGTTCCTCCCTAGCTTACTTATAGAATATCAGCAATCCATCCCAGGTTCTTTGCCTCTTCATTCCTTCTGCATAAACAGACACCTGGAATGGGATTTGAAAATGTAATAGTCTAGGAATTATTAACTACAGGAATATTAATCCTATAGGACTAATGCCCCCCAAAATAAGCATGTGTACTAGTTATTGCTAAGCAGTCATATTGTTTTTAAGTGTTCAGGAAATCAGTGGAGTATCCATTCTCCCACTAGAGGTATGGAAAGCACATTCCTGGAATCACAAGACGAAATGTGGATAATACAGTTTTGGCAGTCCACTCTACCTTTAAAAAGAAAGCCTCTTGTATTTTCAATATATATCACTTCAAGCTATGCAAGGATATATTATACTAGAGAACCACAGAATAAGAATCAAGCATGAAAGAGGAGGACAGTGAGAAGTAGATAGCTACTTAAATAGATGTTATCAGAAAATAGGTTTTGGTTTTCTAGTGTATTTATCATCTGCATTTCTAGAAAGGACTGCAATGTTGTGCATCCTCTATGAAACTCTAATATGCTTGCCAGGAGGGAACTTCATTGACATGATCAAGATTCTTTAATCTAAAACATAACATATGCTAAATTGATAAAATTTATAGTAAAACAGATAGATAGATAGATAGATAGATAGATACATTCTTAGTTAAACTTTATATATCCTGCTAGTATGTAGTAACTGACCAGTACACTAAGACTACTTCCAGTAACTTACCATTATACAAAGAAGGAAAGAGGGACTTAAAAAAAATCAATGGAAAAAATGCCCAGTAATTCTAAGAAGGAAATAAAGAAAGATTTAGGAAAAATAACAGGGCATTCAGATGTTTGTAAACCAATGCACACAGAAGAGGTAGTAATCAATGAGAATTTTAATTTATCTCATAATAGAATTAGCATTATTCTGAGATTTGGAAGAATACGTTCCATGATAGGAATATAGCAATAGAAGGATACCACCTTGTTCAAATAAATACTGTAGATCTAACAGTAGTAAAAGGGGAAAGATATAAGAGAAAGATATATCCCCAGAAGAGATATCTGCAAACATGAAGCTCAAAGCTTTGTGTGATCCCCCTGTAAAGGCTTTTTAAAAAAGAAAACTTGAATTATATTGTTAGAGAAAGGTGTGGTGGGCCATCCAATTGACCACTTTCCTTTGACTTCTGATACACTTCTTTCCTTTCAGCTGGTCTACCTTATGTCTTCCTGACATATGTTCTTCCTATGCCATTCCTTAATATTGGTGTTATGCCAGACTTCTAGGCTTTGCTCTCATCAATATCTGTGTGTTTCCTCATTAATTGCCTTTATTTCCATGTCTCTTATTTCCACCTGTAAACAGATGATTCCTAAAGCTATAACTTCCACCCTGATATCTCTTATATACCTCTGCTTCTACCTACTCAGTAACTCATAGACATTTCAAACACAACATGTCCAAATTGGAACTAGATATCATCCTCATAAAATGTGGCTATTTTCTTCCCGCAGCCCTCATCTTAGTTAATAGCATTGCTGTCAACTTGGTTAAAAGCCTCTCTCCTGACTCTTCTGTCTGCCTCATAATCTTTTTCAATGCTAGGTCTAAAATGTCTTTACCAGCCCAGTCTTTCCTTGAGTACAATGACTTAGTTTTTGCCCTATATCCCATGACTATCCTCTTGTGATATCCTTCTAACCAGTTTATTCACCTCCACCTGTCATCCTGACCTATGGTTTTTCTAATCTATCTTCCTCCACCCCTAATCCTGGCCCTGAGACAATATAGTTTATGGAAAGTCATAGGTAGGGTTAGGGTGATCACATCTTAGAATTATCATGTAAGACATTCACACACTGGATGAGAAATCACACACTGCATTAATAGTCTATGGTTGGGCTGCCAACCAAGGACCAGCGATCAGTTGTATAATCATTGAGCTTGCTTATTCAAAATAAGATTCCTTTGTCTTATCCCAAATGTACTGATTAAAACTCCCCTAAGTTAGGCCCTTGAGTTGTATTTTTGTAGACTCTGCAAGTGATTGTGATGCACATCCGTTTTTGGAAACTCTAAGAACTTATCCAATTATAAGATTCAGTGATTATAACACTCTAATCAGAATCCAATTTTCTATTCCAAGAGAATAGTTACAAAAGTATTTTGTGCAATGGCAGCATCATTAAACTAAACATAAAGTCTTCTGAGTGGTTCACATTAAATGAAAAAAAACATGCATTTGAATGTATAAATTCTTGTAAATTTGTGAAAATATTCACACCACATTAGAGGCATGCCTTATGTACATTTCTTCCTATGTATGTATCTGATGGGGTTTTCTTTAGTTTCAGACATGATGTTAATGGGTTACATAGGAAGAGTTCAAGAATATGTTTGATGTAAAAATAGTGGTGAATGCTGTCACGGGAGAACATTTAGAATTACGGTGCTAATTATATCTATACAAAAGCAATTAAGATTTAGCAGAGCAGCAGAAAAAAGTAATAAATATTTATACATTTTTTTTCAGTTCATTATCTTTAGCTAATGAAAGGATTCCCACTTCACGTACCATATAACATGCTTCCTATACCAGTAAGTTACTGTGGACATTAATAGCTCATGACCTAGGAGGAGAAACAGGACCCTTTAGAATTAACTATAGTAGATAATAAATTTCATTGTAATATATGTGTTCTAAACAAACAATTATGGAAAAATAAGGGGAGGAGTGATTAATACCTATTTTTCTGTTGTAAAATAGTCTCTGCAAGGAACAAATCTATATAAGTATGAAACTAAACCCCATTGTATACTAAAGCCTCAAATATTGAATCCCTACATATAATCAGTATATGTAAACATAGATGCCTAAAAATAAGGATTCAGGTATGTTCATTAGCAATGAGATATGTGTTTATTTATAATTAATGACATTATGCAAAATAATTATATTTAGTCTAGGCCATCTACATTTTTTAAGTTAAAAGCACTTCGTTTCAATATTAAATAATCAAGTTTTTAAAATAAGAATGCATTTTTCCATAGAAACAATTTTGTAAATTGTGCTGAAAATTCTATGCTAACTCACAACTTCTATTAAACCTATAATGAATTGGGATGCCTGGGTGGCTCAGTCCGTTAAGCCTCCGACTTTGGCTCAGGTCATGATCTCACTGTCCCTGAGCTTGAGCCCTGCATTGGACTCTGTGCTGTCAGCTCAGAGCCTGGAGCCTGCTTCGGATTCTGTGCCTCCCTCTCTCTCTGTCCCTCCCCTGCTCAAGCGCTTGCTCTCTCTCTCTCTCTCTCTCTCTCTCTCAAAAAATAAAGATTAAAAAAATTAAAAATAAATAAACCCCATAATGAATTTAACAATAATATTAATGGTACTGTTTGAAATCTGAGATCTTGAAGAAAGAGACAGGCAAGGCAGAAATAAGGGACAGAGAATGTTTCCTTTTTACAAGAGCTGCTTTTAGGCGTATTTTGAAAGAACCAAATGCTTCTTTACTACCAGTACTTATTGTCATCTCTCGTACCTCCTAGTAACCATTAGTATTCAAAACCACTTACTACAACACCCTTGATCATGGGTAATGGGAATTTAATAGAAAAATCTTACACCTATATCAATTAGGATTTGGGTTGGCTGCATACATCAGGGGGGAAAAGTAGCTTAAACAAGATAAATGTGATATACATAGTCTAGATCTAGTCAGGGGTTCCATAGTTAACAGGGATTCAGGCTCCCTCTATTTTTTCTCTCCCAAAACTCAGAACACATTTTCTGTCCTTAGTTACCTTATATTCCAAGGTAACTGCTGGAGCTCTAGCCACCATGTTTATGTTCCAGGCAGGAGAAGGAGAAAGCCAGAAAGGGCAAAAAGGGTACTCTCCAAGATGAGTCACGTTCCTTTAAGGAGTTCCCAGCTTACATCTCTCTGGGTAAAACACCATCACATAGCACATTGGACTACAAAGGTTGCTAGAAAATGTAGTGTTTTAGCTGCACCCTTTACTACCCCCAACTGAAATTGGAGATATGTTGCTGAGAATAAAGGGGAGAATGGATATTTGTTGGCAAGTAGTAAAATATTCCTCAAATATCCAGTGCTCCAGATTGTTTAATTCCATTCCTACTCACTCAAGATAGTTTCTTTATTTTTATGTTTCTATTAAATGTAACACACGCTACTTCACACACACACACACACACACACACACACACACACACACAGAAATGTGGCTAAAGCAGTGGTTCTCATCTTTGGCTGCACATTTAGAAGCACTTAAAGTGTCTTTTAAAATTCCTGATACTCAGACCAATTAAATTAGAAACTTAACACTGAGACCCAGGCCACAGTATTGTAAAAAAATGTCTCCAGGTGATTCCAGTGTGTAGCCCAGTTTGAGGACCACAGTCCTAAATAAAGAAATGTGAAAAGAAGGCGCATAACCTAAATGATGCCAAGTGTTGTCACTTTTTTCTGATGTGTAATGAAGTGATATAAAAACCTGCAAGCCATGAGTCGAAAATAATTTTAGGAGTATTGGCACTTCCCACACAGGCCAATTTTTTGTCTTTGGGGTCATTTTTCCTCTCCTGCCTCCCTCTTTTCTTTTAAAGTGTCTTCTCTTGATAACACTGGAACCATAGAGTTCTCTGAAAATCCTAACTGTTCTATACAGTGGATTCAAGGACGGCATAGATGGATCCAATGATCACCATCCTTGATGTCTTGACCTCTTACGTAGCTCCACATCCATTTAAACTCTCTATATTGCCTCAAATAATTTTCAAATCTGTCCACACTTTTATCTCATTCCAAATCCACACAGCAACCAAAGGAATATTTAAAACAGGTCTGACCATGCCATTCCTCTCCTGTACATAGATCCCTCCCATGACTTCCTATTACTCTAGGACTCTCTGCACTGCAAGATCCCTTGCTGCCTACCTCCCAGCCTTATCTAGGCCACCCATTACACTTGGTAGGTGGCCTCCTTTTGTGCCTCCAATGCCCCCTAGCTCTTTCCTTACAATTAATCTCTGTGTACCAAACCTACTGAATCCCCAAACTCAGCCAAACCAACACTTCCATTTGCTAATTCCTGTTGAAGGAGGCTTTTATTGCTTACACAGTGTCAGGAACCATGCTGTGTTTCTTAATGGCCTTTATCACAGTTGTAAGTAATTATTTAGAAGCACTCCCTCCCCAATTATTTTTTATGAGAGCAAAGAACATGTTCTTCACCATTTTGTTTTCAGAACCAAGAACAGCTCCTATCCCAGAGTCTGTGTTTAATACTATAAAGATAAATATTTTATGAATGAATATATGAAGAAATGAGTACTATAGGAGACTGAGATTAGAAGGGCAGATTGTAGTCAAAGTGAAAGGGTCATTGGCAGCTGCTTGTAACTTAGGCACAAGTGACCCAAGTAAATGTTTCTTCCTTTTTTTTCCCAATATGTGTCTGTGTCTCTGCAGGTTGTGATCTGATCCCAGTACAGTATCTTCGCTGGGGTGACCCTGAACCCATTGCCGCTGTTGTGTTTGCCTGCCTCGGCCTGCTGGCCACCCTATTTGTTACTGCAGTCTTCATCATTTACCGTGATACTCCAGTAGTCAAGTCCTCCAGCAGGGAACTCTGCTACATTATCCTTGCTGGCATCTGCCTGGGTTACTTATGTACCTTCTGCCTCATTGCAAAGCCCAAACAGATTTATTGCTACCTTCAGAGAATTGGTATTGGTCTTTCTCCAGCCATGAGCTACTCAGCCCTCGTAACCAAGACCAATCGTATTGCGAGGATCCTGGCTGGCAGCAAGAAGAAGATCTGTACCAAAAAGCCCAGGTTCATGAGTGCCTGTGCCCAGCTAGTGATTGCTTTCATCCTCATATGCATTCAGTTGGGCATCATCGTTGCCCTCTTTATAATGGAGCCTCCTGATATAATGCATGACTACCCAAGCATTCGTGAAGTCTACCTGATTTGTAATACCACCAACCTAGGAGTTGTCACTCCTCTTGGATACAATGGTTTGCTGATTTTGAGCTGTACCTTCTATGCTTTCAAGACCAGAAACGTTCCAGCTAACTTCAATGAGGCCAAGTACATCGCCTTCACCATGTACACCACCTGCATCATATGGCTGGCCTTTGTGCCAATCTACTTTGGCAGCAACTACAAAATCATCACCATGTGTTTTTCAGTCAGCCTCAGTGCCACAGTGGCGCTGGGCTGCATGTTTGTGCCAAAAGTGTACATCATCCTGGCCAAACCGGAGAGAAACGTGCGCAGCGCCTTCACCACATCTACCGTGGTGCGCATGCATGTGGGGGATGGCAAGTCATCCTCAGCAGCCAGCAGGTCCAGCAGCCTAGTCAACCTGTGGAAGAGGAGGGGCTCCTCTGGGGAAACCCTAAGGTAAAGGTTGTGGGGGGGAGGTGTGGGGCACTGGTCCCTGTAGCTGAAGCAGTGACATTTGCTTCCTGTGTCTTTTAAGTTTAAAATATCTGAGTGAATGAAAACTGTGGGAGGCAGGGTGCTGGGAAAGGGGCCTTGGCCTTCTCATTGAATGGTTTTCATGGGGTTAATTGGATGTAGAGCCAGTTACTTATGCCAAAGCCAGAAACAGAGAAGTTGAGATAAAGAACAAAAGCAGAGTTTCGGCAAAAGAGAAGTGAGGTCCAAAGGGACAGGGAGAGCACGGTTAAGTCATTAAGCCAAGGAAAGGACCTCCAGGTCCGGAGGGTACAGAGGAATATAGTGGACCAAATTCTAGTTCCCAGAACACAGTAGAGAATTTATTGTTAACAAAGATCAATGCTGAGCACAGAGTGCCAAGAACCTCACACACCTGATTGCGTTATGTGCCTGAACCTTTTCCAAGCTCAGCAGAGTCCTTGACTGTTCATCCCATAAAGGCATGTGAATGTAGAATTTATATTTTAGTTATTGATGGGCAACTTGAACTCTTAAGGAAATGTCTAAGAATTTGAAAGGGTCAAAACAAAGGGACTTTGCATATAATCTTCCTAAACAACTAGCCAGTTTCCCATTGTGGCCCACAGTCCCACCCCATCCTTCATGCTTAGTATCCCAGGTAGTAGTTATTGGTCACCTCTTATCTGCAAATAAGCCAACAGCCAATGATTTACCCCTATGTGAGGCACTTCTCTAAGTGATAAATGACGCCTATAGCACTTCAAAAGGCAATGAGATCATCTTTTTTTTTTTAGCCAATTAAGATTTGTATCTTTAATAAACATCTGGAGAATACTGGCAGCATAGATTACTATATTCCATGTTGTCCCAGGGAAGTGTGGTTCCTTAAAGTCTGTTTAAGTATGACAGACTCTTAAGAACTGAAAGTGTAACCTATCATCCCATAGAGCTGCTCAGATTCACACCAGTGGTAAGCCTGGCTAGTAATCACTTGCTCCTTTCCTGCTTCTCTGAGGAAGGGGAGACAGTGGCCTCTGTGCACAGCTGATATGAAATTAGTTCAACTAATAACTTCCCAGTATGGGGGCAAAGAGATCAGTGGCTTGGGAACAAATTGGGAGGTATTAAAAAGGCTACATAGGGTGTTACTGGGAATAAGGACTTCCTCCATTTAAGAAGGGCATATCAGTCAGAAGAGCTAGTCAGAACATTATCTGCTCACTCTACAGAGATTTGACAATTTTCCTAAAATCTAGATAAATAAGTGGAAGACAAACCACTTACAAGTGGAAGATAAATAGCTAAATATTATTGCTTGAACAGTTCTCTTATACTATCATTTAGCCTGCATGGAAAGTCCCACCTTTCCATCAGCCCTAATTCTTCAAAGCCTGAATAATGGTGATGATAAAGATACCATGTCTTCTGAGGATTGAAAAGCACTCAGAATACTTAATCACATAGCTTAATTCATTTGCATTATTAACTTCTATCCTTGCCTCTTTTATTTTTTTTTCCTAATTCTTGTATGCCTCTCATTGCTTTCCATGTACATTGTTCAAGGTATTTAACTAAATTGTAAATCTTGGGGAAAACAACAGTGTCTTCTCCTACTTCAATAAATTGTGACAATATCATGGTCTGTCCACAGAAGGCCCTTCATATATTTAACTTGCCAGAATATTTTCCATCTGCTTTCTTAACTCCTCCCTCCCTAAAATATTCTTTTTCTGAAACTTCTGCAAGATCACCCTTTTATTTTGTCTAAGAAAATGTATTTTATATATATATGTTTTTTTTAATTTTTTAACATTTATTTATTTTTGAGAGAGAGAGAGACAGAGTGTGAATGGAGGAGGGACAGAGAGAGAAGGAGACACAGAATCTGAAGCAGGCTCCAGGCTCTAAGTTGTCAGCACAGAGCCTGATGCGGGGTTCGAACTTACGAACCATGAGATCATGATGTGAGCTGAAGTCGGACACTTAATCACCTGAGCCACCCTGGCGCCCCGAGAAAATGTATTTTTCAAACTTCAATTTTACCAGCCTTTGTTTAAACTCTTTCTTCAAGTAATATGTACATTGTTCAAGGTACCTTCCAAGGCACCTTCCAAGGCATCCTGTGCCTTCCAAAACATCCTGATAGGTAAAAAAAAAAAAAAAACAGGTTGCCAGAGGGATAGAATTGTGAGCTTGTGCCTAAGCACCCCAAAAACTCACTAGGGCAGGCTACTTAGACAGTGTGGAGCAGTGGTGAAGAACATGGTTTTGTAGCCAGTTTCTCCTGAGTCTGAATACTGGCACTGCCATTTCTTCTGTCTGAGGCTTAGTTTCTTCATCTGCCACGTTAAGATCATATCATCTACCTCAGAGGATTGTAAAAGAGTGAAAGAAATAATATATGTGTAAAGGCCAGGTACACAGTAGATATTTCAATGAACATATCAGAGTGCAGAGCTAGGCAGCTCTGGGATTGAACATTGGCAGCATCGCCCACCAGCTGTGGGACCATAGGCAAATCAGTTAACCTCTCTATGCCTTAATTTCCTCCTCTGATGAATGAAGATAATGAAATACAGACTTCACACAGTGGTTGTGAGACTAAACGAGTAAATACATGTAAAGTGTATACCATGCAGGAAGCACTTCTTAAGTGTTTGTTTGCTATTATTTTTAACTACGTTAACAATTGTCAGTCTTCTTCCACACCTGAAAACTTCTGTGTCAGGTATGCAAACAAGATGATCCTAATAATGAAGAGAGCATCATAAAAGGCAGTATAGATCTATAGACACATTAATTACACAGCCTGAGCTTCCAGAGTATCTCCATTTTTACATGGTCTAGTTCCTTGCCAGATTGTAGAGGATACCGTTCATCCTAATTTAAGCAGAATAAGCTCCTTGGGAGTGAGAGCCTTCTCTATCTTGTCATTGCTGTGCCTCCAGTGCCTGGAAGTCCCAAGAAGGGTGCTTGACACATAGAAGACACTAAATAATCTTTGGAATATTTATTGAGCAAATAAATTTGGCAAGGTAGTAATGCATCCCCTGTACTACTATCCCCTGGTGGTTCTACCACCTTTTATAACATTAAGCCTACTGTGATCTGTATTATAAATATCTCCTGCACTCCTGTGGTCCTCAGTTTCTGCTCAAGAATCAGGTCATTAATCCCATCCACTGATCTGATGCATTGCTATAATTCTAACATACCTTTAGTAACATTAAGTTACATTTTCAACTATTTTCTTTATACTTCAGTAAATAAGGGGCAACATAAATAACAAAATTCACTAATAGTGCCAATAGAAAACAGAAACTCTCGAGATTTGTGGCAGTATTTTAACTTGTGTTCGTTACATGGCCATGTAGTCCTTGATGATTGGATTTTGCATTCAGCATTATTTGAGTATGAAAACATCAAAGAGAATAAGGAGGGACCTTTGGCAATTGTTGGGTTTTCTGCATGCAGTCTTGTCAAATGCTGGTCTGTATGATTATAGCTGAGACAGGCTATAGTCTGATTATACAGTGACTTCTTTTTTGCCCTTAACCAGCACACTCAGACTGGAACCTGCTTTCAATAGAAGAAAGGCCAGAAAAAACTATAATACCCTTGTATCACACAATCCCCTGTCCCCTTCTTTTAAGCTATAACCCTAAAAAATAAATTAGATCCAAACTAAAATGATTTTCCTCTGTGTTTCCCATGAGCTCTCATATGAAGTATTTCTTCTCTGTTATCCAACACCAAGATGTTTAGAATCTTAATATAGTATTTATCACATTGTAAGACATAACTGGCTATGTATGCATTTATCTTCCTTTTTATTTTATAAAGGCCAGTATGTATAACATTATCTACCTCTAGGGCTTAAATAATGGGGAAACAAGTGAACTCAGAGCTTCTAGTATTTTCACATTTTATTCTAAATTACTTTCATTAGTTGGGCTTCTCAGACTTGAATTCTGTAATATGCCAATAAACCTATCCATTGGGATCTATGGTGGGCTTAAGTAGTTAACTCTCTGACTGTAGATCTCTGGGGAAAAGCAGCTGCTATGCAGGACCCAGCCTGGTTCTGCTTTCTTACATCTGTTACATGGAGAAGTGGGCTCCTAGAAACCCAGAGTGGGTCTGGGCCCTGTTTGAAAAGGCCTATGCATATCCCTTCCATATCTGATGGCAGAAAGCTAGGGCTCCATTTTGAAGATGGCACTAATTTCATACTCTAGAGTGAAAATAATACCTCCCGAGATTATAGTGACTGTGTTTCCAAAAGTTAGGACACACTCTTGGAGCAGTAGATGTAGGACAGTAGATGCAAATACGGAAAGCTAGTTTATAGTTCTGGCTTTGGAGCCACACCTGGAATGAAATCTAGCTGTGTGAATTTGAACAAGGTATGCCAGTTTGTCTCCTTAGCTGTAAAATGGTAGATAACGATCCCTGTTGTGAGAGTAAATGAAGTGATGAGTGTTAAATGCTTAGCTATTAGTGCGTTAAAAGCATTCAATAAGTGGTAAACTTTTTAGAAATGTGTTCAGCTGCAAGTAAGAGAAAGCCTGATTTTGAGAGACTTACAGGATTTGTATGGGTTTTGCTTTCCTCACGTTACAAGAATACATAGACAGACAGCTCCTGGTGTTCCTCCAGTGCTCTCAGTGGTGCCAGAGCCGATGTCTCTGCTGTTCCCCAGGCCTTTTACTAATGGTTCCACAACAGTTCCATGCATTGCATCCTTTTATTAGGGAAAACAACAGTCTTCTCAGAATCCCATAACAACTGCCTTTATGTCTCATTGGCCAAACTGTCTCACGTAGCTACCCCTGGCTGCAAGAGAGTAGAAAAAAGCTTGCATTGAGCTTTTACACCTTCTATAATGGAAATGGAGAGGGAGGAGGGAAATGGAGAAAGAGAAGCAAGTCAAGTGCTTGTGGGATAAGCCCATGAATAGTGTCTACCATGGAAAGTGGTAGTACCCAGCAGTAGTAGTGGCAGTAGTAATGGTGGTAGAATTATCTAGTGGTCACAAAATATTGAAAGTAGAAGCAATAATCTTTCCCATTTTTCAAATGTGGAACTTGGGGTCCAGCATGGTTAGAATACTTGCCCACAGTCTTGTAACTAATTAGTTATACAGCCATTCTTAACTCAAGCCTTAGCTTGTTCGCGTTAGAACTCAGCATTCCCCAGAATGTATTCTTCAGAAAGCTAGTCTCACAAATTGTTCCACGAAAAACAAAAATTATTTGGTCAAACAAGTTTGAAAAAACTCTGACTATTCTTTTAGAACCTTGTGACTTAGGGATAAACACTGAGAAGTTCTGCAGCATAGAAACCATTCATTTGTTAATTCTTTTCCATCACTTCCCAAGATGGTTGAACACAAGACTATTTTTTTCAAGTAATCTCTTAACATTCCGGAGAACCGGTAGCACAAAGGGGACTCACTATGGAAAATATCATCACAGCCGAAGGGAAGACACGTTTCTAGGGGACCAAAGAGTAATTCATATCTTCAGTGAGAGGGGGACCAGAAAGAGCCAATTTCCACCTCTGGGCATGGAAAGAGAATCACTTTTGTTCTCTGAGCACCTAAGGGAAAAACAGAGCTAATTCTAACAGATCTAGCAGTTTTCTGGGAAGTTAAATAGGCTCACCCTAGAGTACCAAAAAGAAAAGCACCCAAGAGTCAGTCATTCAATTCACTGAAATAGCAAAGGGAGATTTTTATTTAAACGGGAGTGAGTCACTATAGATTTCTTTTTTTTATATAGAAACGTACTATTTATGCCATCAATGTATAGAGGTCCCTGTGATTAACATTTTGGTTCTAGACACTAATTCTCCAGCACGACATGGTGCAGCATCAAATCACTGTCAAGCGGATAATGCCATGCTTCCATTTAAGGCCTTCACTTCAGCTGCAAATTGACAAATGAACACAAAACCAGTTCTGACCTAAATAAGGCATTGAATTTGATTAGTCTAAACTTCTGGCTCTCCAAGATTCAGAATTTCCAGGGTCGTGGGGCTGAGTTTCTAAGATGCAGTGGGCATCTCATGGTTTCATTAACAGCAGAGGCCTGTAGCTCTAAATCATAAATTTTCTCAGAAGGTAAAACCCTCTCTGGGCATCCTACTAAGGTGGCAGAAACATTAGCATTGCCTCCACCTTAGTTTTAGAAACTATCATTTGCCACTTTTGTTTTAATTAACTAATTAACTCTGCTTTCATTAAGATTGTCATGAGAGCCCAGTTAGACTGTCTGCTAAAACAACTGCTACCCTTTCACATGTATCATCCAAATCATAATGTGCCTGGAAAATTAGTTCTCTTGGGTGAATTCCAGTATACCTGGACTATTATCCAAGATCTGATGATTTCCAATTGTTTAGATTTCATTAAGGAATTATTAGTCTGTATGAAGTGATTTTCGTGTGATCCTTTCTCTTTAGAATCATCTGCTCTTTCCTTCCATCTTACTAGGGGTTTTTTATCATCCAGGTCCCAGCCTATCAGATTAAACTATCTCACAGATATCTCCTCATCTGGACTCTCAGAACATTTAGCACACATTCGTCAAACCTTTTTTGTTTATTATTCATTCACAAACAGAAGTGAGCACTGTCAGGCACTGGTAGGCCATGGAGAGTTGGGGGTTGTCTTGTATATATATACAATATTTTCACAACTATCTAATGCTGTCTTAAGAGTATTTATAACTTCCTCAGTGCCTAGCCTAGTGCCTGACATAGGAGTGCTCAGTGATGGATTCTGAATCTGGTAGAGAACAGCTTTCAGGGCTCACACTGCCATTACAGGGAGCAGAACCACTCACTGTGGACTTGATTGCCCAGATTTTATCTGATAATGCTTTGTTCTAAAAATATAAGAAAAAATAGTTTTTGCTAAAAGCAACCTTTTTGTTTTCAATCAAGCTTCCATTGAGTGCCAGCTCTGTGCCAAGCACTATTCTAGATTCTGGGGATACAAAGATAAGTAAAAAACAGTCTTTGAGGAGCTCTCAGCCTCCCAAACCTGCAAACAGGTTAAGTTCCATAAAGTGCTATAGTGCTGTGATAGGAGTCCATGGGAGAACCGAGGGACCCAGAGACAGAAGCAGCAAATTCTACATGTCAAGAATTAGAAAAACCTCCCAAAGGAACCAGTTCAAACAATAGATACTATTTAAATGCTTTCTCCCTGGGGTGCCTGGGTGGCTCCCTTGGTTAAGCATCCAACTCTTGGTTTCTGCTCAAGTCATGAGCTCACCATTTGGTGGGTTCAAGCCCTGCGTCAGGCTCCGCACTGACAGTGCAGAGCCTGCTTGGGATTCTGTGTCTCCCTCTCTCTCTCTGCCTTCCCCCACTTGCGCTGTCTTTGTCTCTCTCAAAACAAATAAATAAATAAACAAACTTAAGTAAATGTTTTATCCCTGCTTAGATGTCCTCAGGGTTCACCAGCTGGGAAAGGATAGAGCCAAACTTCCTTATGTGGTGGCAGGAAAGGCCCCTTGTGGTATGACTGCTCCCTCCTCCCCCACCCCTGGGCCAGCCTTGCATCTAGTCACTCCCTGCTTGGATTTCCATTCTGACCTATTCAGTTTTCTTGCTTTCAGGCCTATACCAACACATCTAATTCATTATAAAACACACCTGTCCCATCACCCTCAAGTCTCAGCTAACTCACACTCCTCTTTGATACCGCTTTTACTGGAAAGCCTGTCCTGACCCTCTGAGACTACATTAGATCCCACTCTTCATGATCTAAATGAGTTGTGTTCTTCTCCTCTACAACATTCATCATCCTGTGTTATAATTACATGTTTAATTGTAAGACTCCCTTGTACACACACACACACACACACACACACACACACACTATACTGTGAACTTACGAAGCAGAGGGTCCATGTCTTTTTTATTTTCTGTGCCATTAGGAACCAGCACAGTGCCAGGCACACAGTTAGCACTCAAAAATATTTGTAGAATAAATGGATAAATGGATGGATATATGAATAATGACATTTGAACTACACTGGCATTTGACAGAGAACATAAAGAAGGGCTGAAGATAGTGAATAATTATATTCATTGAGCACTTGTGATGAGCTACGTACTGCTCTAAACCCTTATATGTATTAATTCTTTTATTACTCAAAACAATCCTCATCTTACAGATGAGGCAACTGAGGTAAGCAGAGGCTAATTCTCTTGCTCAAATCCATAGAGTACATGGAGGAGGCAGGCCTCAAATAAAGACAGAATGGCTTCAGGGCCCACAAAGGTAACCATTAAATAATGGTTCTCCATTCCAGCTCTTCATTTTTTACAACCTGAACTGAGAAAAACTGGAATTGAATAGGTGTGAAATGTGACTTCCCCTGCAAGAGTTTCCCTGAAAACTGCTCCTGTGGAACTTTATGGTGCTGTACTTACTTGACATGGTCATGCTTCCAGCTGAGCCTGATCTGACTTGTATTTTATCAACTTTAATGGCTGCCTGACATCTTTTCTATTTAGTGGTTTTTTTTAAGTTTATTTATTTATTTATTTGAGAGAGAGAGAGAGAGACAGTGTGAATTGGGGATGGTCTGGGAGAGAAGGAGAGAGAATCCCAAGCAGGCTGCATGCTGACACTGCAGAGCCTGAAGCAGGGCTTGGATTCACGAAACCACTAGATGGTGACCTGATCCAAGAGTTGCACACTTAACCGACTGAGTCACCCAGGCGCCCCTAGTGGTGATTTTTAACTATCTGTATAGATTTTGTGAGAGAAAAATCTGACTGATTTGTTTTTACTATTTATAGTATTTATTATACTCATTAATATTACCATCTTATTATAACTAGGAATTTTGAGGATTTACTAATTTCCTGTATAATTTTTTGTTTGTTTTTTTGGTATGCCTAATCTCAAATAAAATCTCACAAAATAGGCATGGAATCCTAATGTTTCCACCCTGACCCCAGTCCATTTTAATTCCAGTTAGTGTTTAAACACTGTACACTAAGTACATCACTGAATTCTAGGAATATAAAGATAAATAAGACACAAACCCTGCCCTTAGGAGCAGCTCATGGAGTAGTGAGAAAGACCAAACCATAACCAAATCACTAAGTTTGGGAATGTATGAAGTAGTAAAGGAGACTATACTCACGGAAGTCAGGCTCAAAAGGGCACTTTGCCCAATCTGCAGGTTTGTGGAAGGCTTCCCGGAAGGGTGATGCTTGCACTGAATCCCAAAGAATGAAAGATTAAGTGAACCGGGTGAAAATCATGGGGTACACAGTTTGGGGGAACAGATGAACAACAGCCCAGATGGATGACCCATCATGATGTGGTCAGGGAATTACAGCATATAAAGTGTGTGTGGGCAGGTGGCAGGAAATGGATTGGAGAGGCTTGTAGGGAAGGGGCTTAGCCTGATCAGAGGGCTGTGAGCTGACCACCTTCCGGCTGTCTCAACTTCCTTTCAACAGCCTTTTCTGTTTACCATCCAAATTCCTCATACTCATGGCCACTTCTCAACACCAACATGATGCCTCCCCAGCTATCGCCAACCAAAACTTACATGTCCTCACCCTTCCTCTCCACTAGACAACAAATTCATTTGTGCTTTTACAGTAATGATCATTAGTGACCTGCTTCATCCTTTATGCAGTAAACACTTATTGAGCAACTACTTTATTACAGAGACTGTGCTAAGTACAAATACATGATCTCACAGGATCTTCACACAACATTTTATAACAGAAAGTGTTATCCTCATCCACATATAAGAAAAAAAAAATAACTGAGGCATGAAGAAGTTAAGCAAGCTTTATTTAGTGCACAGTTAATAAGTAATAAATTTGGGATTCAAACCCAGATCTATATGTTTCTATAGCCCTTTTTTATTTTAATATTGCTTTTTTGATGGATTCATTTTCCCAACCATGTATAATCCACTTTGTCATTGTTGTTGATAAATAAAGTCACTGTGAATATATTTCTGCCAAATAAAATATTAACATTTTGATTCTAATTTTTACTCCCAGAGAAATGACCCTAGAGGTGACTTTTTTTTTTTTTTTTTTTTTTTTTTTGGCATACAGGCAGATCAGTCAAGGCGACATCATGGAACAAGTAGTCTGTCAGTGTCTCTCATGTTATAACTTGGCATAAGTACTGTGGTATAGGAAGTGAGCCTTGACAGCAAAGATATGGATTCCAATCCCGGCTCTGCCATTTACAAACTGGAACTTTAGACAAAGCACTTAATTCTGAGAGCCTCTGGACAATGAGGATGATGATACTCATCACGCTCTGTATTATGCACACAATGATCCTGTGATCCTGTGATCATTGTGCACATAATACAGCATCTCTCCCATAGTCCAGGTTCATGTGATGTGAGTTTCCTTTTTCCTAATCATGGGGTCATCTCAGTTCATGTCCACCCAATATACAGCTCTGGTGACATAATATGAGGTTCCATGACATCATTCTTCAGGAAATTTACTGGAATGGAAATATCTGACTTTGGGAATCTGGCCTGAATTACTAGTAAATCATTGCTACATCCTGGGAGCCCACAATTCTCTAAATTTCCGTTATATTATTAGGCAGTAGGTTACAAAGTTTGTGTTAGTGCTTTTTCAGAAGTCAGGCTTTCCTCAGAGTTTGAAGGTGATTTGTGTTAGCCATTTTTCTCATTCCCCTTGTGGTTTTGGCAGTGAATTTATATTTCTTCATAAAAAAATATTTTGACTTTTAATTTGGCCCAGATGAATCTATTTTACTTAATGTTTAGAAACTACATGATGAATCACTATGGTAAATTTTGTACATAACATGATATGAAGCTCTGTTTGCTAAGGCAAGTGTGTGCTCATGTTCACTTACATTTAGCCAAAAAAAAAAAAAACAACAACAACAACAAAGCAAAACAAATAAAACAACTGACAGGCTCGCTGCCTGGCCTTGTTCTCAGGCTTCACGACTGCACACACTCAGGATAGCAGGAGCTGCCAGAGAACGTGACTCTCTCTCTGCTGAGTTAAAATGACATGGCCAAAATGCAAACTAATGACACTGTTTTCTCTAATTTGTTATTCATGTGGCTTTTTTAGTTGGGAAAAAAAAAAAAAAGAGAGACCGTGACTTGGTAAACAAACATAGATCTGTCACTGACCTTGCTCTTCCAAAACAAACAATAACTGAAAAACAAAGTTTGGTAAACTTAATGAAGCTCCCAGAGAAGATAAAGATAATTATAATCAACATTTGTTAAGGAACTACTAGTCCTGTGTGAGATACTTTACCATGTGTATTACACACCATTGTCTTATAGAATAAAGCTCTCCAACCCCAGAGTTTCCGAGGCAGTATGTCTTGGGTGGGGCCAGAGAGTTTGCATTTGTAACAAGCTCCCAGGTAATAATGATTAATATTGATGAATGAATGTGCTGGTGACATAGGGATCACAGATTGAGAACCACAGACTTAGATATTTTCAGCTAACAACAACCTTGTGAGTTAGATAATGTTATTATTATTCTCTGTTTTAAAAGTGAGAAAACTTTAAGTGCAGTGAGGTTAAGTGATTTGTCCACAATTGTACAGCTCTTAAGGGATGCAGGTGGGATTCAAACCCAAGTCTAAACACCCTGGCTTCTTCCACAGTAATTTGGCTGACAAGCTTTCAAAAGGATATATCAAGTGGGTAATTGTTCCTCCTTCCCGTTTGCCCCATACTAGGATTTTTGCTGTGTGGACTCAAACTCTAGGGCATTGCCTGCCCACCTGGGCATAAGAAACTAACACTGCTATTGCAAGAGGCTTCCTATTGGTTGGGTTATTAAGCATAATTTCCACTCTCTGCTCACAAATTCTACAGCAGTCTCAGAGAAGACTCTAGAATGTCCTCCCACCTTCTTCCCATATGACTGAAGGGCATACATTTTTGCCTCAGTGGAGCCAATGTCCAATCAGGAGATCAGCTGCCATTCCTCTACACTCAGGTCCAAACAAACAAGTGCATCAGTGCCAAATGGGAGGGCATGGTTAACTAATGGAGGGTGTGGGGAAAGGCCTTGGCATATACATTGACTAGTATTTCAGTGTTTGATCACCATATAATATTGCCATAAAAAGAAAAGCAAAAGCAAACCGGTGGAGCCACCTTCTTCAATTTTAAATGGAATGGGTAGAACAAGGAAGGTAATGGAGCAGTGTAATATCAACATGGATGTCCTCTATGGATGTCCTCTGTAGGAGGCAGAACAATAACCCTCAAACATGGTGACATTCCATTCCCTGGAATGTGTGAATATGTTACCTTACATGACAGAATGGACTTTGTGGATGTGATTATGTTAAAGATCTTGAGATGAAATTATCCTGGATTTTTCAGGTGGAACTAAGGTAACCACAAGGGTTGCTATAAGAGGAAAGCAGGGGTATCAGAGCCAGAAAGAGATTTAAAGATGATACTCTGTAAGACCTGCAGCTCAACTAAGTGATTCTATTCTAACCATAACACTCCTTAAAAGATATCTTGGCTCCGACAGAGAGAGAGGAGATACTGGTCTTCTCTACACAAAACTCTGGTGAGGTTCCATGACATTCCACAAGGTTTTACTCTGGTCATATGTATCACACATACACACACATGTACACATTCTAGCAGAAATCACTGAGGGCAAGAACAATTTCTTATTTATCCCTAAGGTGGCTCTGGGCAGAAGCTCAGTAAATTGCTACTGTGGTCATACAGGAGGTAAAAAGGAGATGGAGCTCTACTGATCCCTGCTACTTATTATGATCCTCAAGGGAGAAGAGGTCCCCACTGCCCTACATTGGCCATCTGTGTGATGTCCTGGTCATTTCACTCTGACCCCCACAGATGACTTGGTCAGAAGCTGAAGAGAGCAGTACATACTTGACACATTGGTGGGAGTCAGGCACACCAGAGAGTGGGTTCTGACTCAGGGAGACACATTATGACATTGAGGGGAAAAGGCACAGTAGGAGCATCTGAGGGAAATGAGAGGGAATTTGAGTTCAGAGTGAAGAGTGGATGCTTCTCTCAGGGACTATCCAGCCACGGGGTACAGCCAAGTGTGCAGCCCATTGCTGGAGAATGGACTGGGGCAGAAGTACACAATGTCTCCTCCATGCACAGAGCTAGTGCCTGCCAGGACAGCAAAATGAGAACCAAATGTTCTAGCCCAAATGGACCAGCAAGCACTTTTCCCTTTCATTGGTTAACCAATAAAAATATAAGGAAAAATTGATTTCAGCATCCACTCATAAGAGAAGTCTAACTTTAGGACTTCTTTTAATCTAAAAGATGTTTGAAATTTTTGATGATACTTGAGAAAAACTGAGCAAATTGACTTCAGAGAGGAACTTACAAAGACACATTAGCAGAATGCTAATGTGCTGAACTGGAGCTAAACAGATGCAGACTTCTGATGTCTTGCCTATCTTTTTCACCTTCAAACTCCAAATCCCTGCATCAAAGCACATGTTATCTAATTTCCCCTTGGACATTTCCAGAGGCTTTCATTTAATTGTATTCACAGTGCAGACACTGCTTTGAGACTGCATCTCCAGGGAGAAAAGTGCCAGACAGAGAGCAAGTCGAGAGCTGACAGGAGCAGACAGCCTTTAACTCCAGGGCATTTCTAACCAATCCTCAGTTGTGCCAGTGAAGAACCAGGCTCTATGTGTCAATTGTTTACAGACTCTCCCCTTCTTTCTTCTTTTCCTTGCCCCCACAGCCCTCAGGCCCACCCGGAGCAACAGGGGACTGGTCCCTCTTCTGGCCAGTAGGTGGCAGGCTGGGTTCTCTGGGCAGCTCCAGTGGCAGAGAGCATTTCACCTGGCTTGTGCAACGATAGAGGACTGCCACTGTGGGCTTGTACAGAGAGCTTGATGCAAGCCGCTGGAGGCAAACTTTTGTAGGAGCAGTGCTAACAGCAGATGTGCTGATTCCCAGATGCACTGACTGAAGAATACTCCTAACACAAACTTGTTGGTTTTCTAGTCATCATTGGTGACACATTCCCATACCTATAAAAATGATGTGACATATAAAAGCTGAAAAAAAAAATCAGCATTGCTTCCTAGAATACTAATGCTAGATTTTAAAAACATATATGTTATTGTCATACACTGTAGAGGTGCCTCACCTAAATATTTTCCTGCCACACACTTTGCCACCAGAAATGCCTTTCAAATTCAGTTGATCATGCTTCCAGTGTTTGTTCTTCTGGAATCAAACCAACTTTTATCAAGATCTTTGGTTTATTGGGGATGCAACAAGTGCCCATGCATACTATTTATTTAATGCAATTCATTTTTTTAATTTTAATTCCAGTATAATCAATATACAGTGCTCCATTATTTTCAGGGGTACGATATAGTGATTCAACAATTCCATATAATATTCAGTACTCATCATGACAAGGGTACTGTCATCCTCTTCACCTATTTCACCCATCCCCCCACCCACCTCTGGTAACCATCCCTTTGCTGTCTATATAGTTAAGGGTCTGGGGTTTCTTGTTTGTTTATTTGCCTCTTTTTTCTTTGTTTTGTTTCTTAAATTCTACATATGAGTGAAATCATATGGTATTTGCCTTTCTCTGACTTATTTCACTTAGCATTATGCCTTTTAGATCCATCCATGTTGTTGCAAATGTGACTGAATATTCCATCATATATATATACCATCTCTCCTTTTTAAGTTTTTTTATCTATTTATTTTGAGAGAGAGAGAGAGAGAGAGAGAGAGAGTACAGAGGGGCAGAGAGAGAGGGAGAGAGAGAGAGAGAGAGAGAGAGAGAGAATCCCAAGCAGGCCCCCCACTGTCAGTACAGAGCCTGATGTGGGGCTCAAACTCATGAACCTTGAGATCACGACCTGAGCTGAAACCAGGAGTTGGCTGCTTAACTGACTGAGTCATCCAGGCACCCATATACAACCTCTTCTTTATCCATTCATCTATCCATGGACACTTGGGCTGTTTCCATATCATGGCTATTATAAATAATGATGCAATAAACATAAGGGTACATATATCTTTTTCAATTAGTATTTTCATATTCTTTGGGTAAATACACAGTAGTGGAATCACTGGATAATATGGTAATTCTATTTTTAATTTTTTTGAGAAACCTTCATACTGTCTTCCACAGTGGTTGCACCAGTTTGCATTCCCACAACAGTGCATAAGGGTTCCTTTTTCTCCACCTCCTCCCAACATTTGTTATTTCTTGTGATTTTGATTATTACCCATTCTGATAGGTGTGAGGTGATATCTCATTGTGGTTTTGATTTGTATTTCTGTGATGATTAGTGTTGTTGAGCATCTTTTCATTAGTCTGTTGGCCATCTGGATGTCATCTTTGGAGAAATGTCTGTTCATAGCTTCTGCCCATTTTTAACTGGATTATTTGGGGGTTTTTTGGTGTTGTATAAATTGTTCATATATTTTGTATACTAACCCCTTACTGGATATGTCCTTTGCAGATATCTTCCCCTATTCAGTAGTTTGTCTTTTTATTTTGTTAGCCCAATACTTTTCTTACACCCACCCTGCTCAGAAGGCTTGTTATGTCCATTATACCAATAAAGACACCAAAGTTTAGAGAGATGAAGACACTTATCCAAAGTGATGAGTGGCTAAACCAGTGTTTGAACAGTGCTGATGCAGTTAAGAACTTTAGCCTTAAAATCTAAGGCTTTCTCTAAAGCTTTACCTTCCGAAGGAGAAGCAAATCTGCCCTGTCACATGCTTAGTCACACCATTTCTGGAGGGCAACAAAGCATGAGGAAGGGGCAGGTAGCGTTTTACTTCAGTACAAGTTAATGAGTCAGAGTCTGTAGTATTTTGTACCTGAGTGTGTTCAGTGCAAGTAAGACGGGGTTGGGGTCTGCCAGTGGGAGGCAGATGAAGAGGACCCCAAGAACGGGGTGCGGCAGTCACTACTACTACTGGACTTAAAATCAAGCTTTTAGGCACTCCAGCCAAAAGTTTACACAGACAGAAACTATAGAAGACAAGGTGGAGTGTCGGATGTGGAAAGAGGATATCAGAATGATGTGTTTGACGCTGATAGCTGTTCCCAAGCATTTATGATGTGGCAGGGACTATTATCAGTGCCTCATAAACATTCTTCAGATCCTATTCAGATCCTAAGACAACCCCATGAGGTAGGTAACATTAGGATCCTCATTTGATAAATGAGAGAACTGAGGCACAGCAAGGTAAAGCAAATTGCCCATGGATAGATATCTGAAAAAGTTTGGACCTTGAATTCTAATCCCAGGAGTTTGTTTTTAGAGTCCACAACCTTAACTACCAGAAATTATAAACACTAATACTATATTTGAAATTGCTGTAAAGAGTTTGTAGGAATCAATGAAAGGTCGGGATTGAAAAATGACATTTGTAAAAGTGTGACCTTCACTCTATTTTGATTTAGGTCTGATACCCTCCTGTTTACCACCCTTGACAAATGAAATGATTATCCATTGCCCCATTTTCTTTTGTGAACCCTTTCCTTTAGTACTTGCTCTTTCTGTGAGACTTAAAGCCACTGTCTGGTGTACTCTGCTGAGTTATGATCTAGTTGAGATCCAAACTCAATACGGTTTGATCATCTAAACAAGAATGCACAAGGACATTTCAGTTTTTCTTAAGTTTATTTATTTTGAGAGAGAGAGAGGGCAAAGGTGGAGGAAGGGCAGAGAGAGAGAAGAGAGAGAATCCCAAGCAGGCTCCACACGTCAACACAGAGCCCCGTGTGGGGCTCCATCTCACGAACTGTGAGATCATGACCTGAGCTGAAATCAAGAGTCATATACTTCACAGACTGAGCCACCCAGGTGCCCCAGGACATTTCAATTTTTGGGGGGCTGAAATATCTACATAATACAGATAGCATTTACTTGAATTAAATTAATACAATGAATGGGATATGTTTCCTAAAAGCAGATTCAGACTAAGTACATGGTTACATTTTTACCAGTTATAATTTTTAATGATTTATTTTTATTTTCTTTCTTCAAATAAAGACTATTTCTAAAGTTGTCAATATAAAAACATGTGAGACAGTGGAAGGTATCTTTTAATAAGTGGTCAGGTGTGGTTGAAATTTACCAGCTATTTCTTAAGCACCTATTTCATGCAAATATTTTGGTCAATTTTTAGAATTCAGTGTTTTTGACATCTTGGGTAATTATAATGTATAAGACAGGACATCAGAGGAAATATTATTTTGACCAAGAAATTAAATAATAACCTCATCACCACTTCTCTAGACATTGTCATTGAAGGCTCTTCTTATTTTTACATTTCCTCTCTGGATAAAAGCTACACCTTCAACCTAGTTGCCCAAACCTGTGTCAATCTTGACTCTTCACTTTCCTTGATAAGACTTCACAGCCGATCAATCATAGTTTCTGCTTATGTTATTTTATCTTTTACATTCTCACCAATATTGCCATGGATCAGAACTCCATAACCTATTGTCTGTACTGACATAATATTATAAATCTCCATTATTGATGCACCAACCTGTCCCAACTGCTGCCAGAGCCATCTTCCTAAATTGCAAAGTTGATCACATGACCCAACCTGAAAATAGTAGGTATACAAGTCTTAAAATATAAAAATCTTAAAACTCTTTTACATGACTCACAAAGCCCTTAAAGACCTGGCTGGCCCTTCAAGATTTAACCTTGAGGTCTAGACACCAACTTACTGCACCAATCCCCCAATGTCCCTTCCACCAGTGGTCCTCCAAACACATAATTACATATCCCAGCAGTACCAAACTGCATATAATTCCCCAAACATACCATGCCTCAGCTATTTCTTTGTTTGGTATGTTCTGCCTATGTATATTCTATTTTTTCTGCCTCTTCTAATACCAGTATTTATCTCCCTTTTACCTATAAAATACCTTCTTACCCTCCAATTACTAACCCAAATATTACATCTCTTTTATAAATTGCATTTCCATTGGACTTGCTGGGTCCCTTCATGTAGTACTCCTTAAGTTGTATTATATTTGTATGCTTTTCTCCCGGCTAGACTGTAAATTTCTTGTAGGCATTGCTTTCTATGTCCCCATCATCAGCAACTGACTATTTTTAAAGGTTCTCTGGGGCACCTGGGTGGCTCAGTCAGTTAAGTGTCCAACTCTTGATTTTGGCTCAGATCATGGTCTCATGGTTCATGGGATCGAACCCCGCATCAAGCTCTGTGCTGACAGTGCAGAGCCTGCTTGGGGTTCTCTTCTCCCTCTCTCTGTCCCTCCCCTGCTCATGCTCTCTAACAAAATAAATAAATAAACTTAAAAGAAAATTAAAAGTTCTCTAATAAGTAAGTGAGTGAGTGACCAGCAAACATTCATTTTTCTAGCCTCTGGTGAGGACCTAGTTCTTCCCCTAATGGTGAGTCAGCACTCAGTAGTAGTTCATTTTCCAGGAGAATAAGTCAACTTGCCACTGCCTGATAATATACCATTTAAATATATCTCTGTCTCTCACTGGGTATGTAGAGGTAAAAGCTAAGAAGATTTAGATCCGGTGGATTGTAGTATTATGAAGGATCTGTTTCAGGTATTTAATTTGGGGGAAGAGAAATGCTTTGAAATGATTAATTAAATGGTTTGGCTCTGCAATAACTGAAGTATATTTGTGGAACTATAAAAGACTATGTCTGGATGATTTTGATGAATTGCATCTAAAACATTCCCTTTGTATAATGAATTGATATTCTTGAATGCTGTGATTACAGTGAATTTTAATCTGCATGTGATGTTAGTGATCTCATTTGTTACTATGTGAATTTGATTAAAATATTTTCAATTAACTGACATAAATTGTCTGGGTGGTGGGGTAAACTAAGCATTTTTTTTTCAAAATTCTGTTTCCAGAAATATTCCTTTTATTTGCATTAGCCCTGCTTGGAAGTGAACTAGCTACACCACATGTGGGGCATGCAAGGCCTGTCTCTTTCAGAAAATAACATTTCATACGAAGAAAGTATGCCTTAGGCATAATTCTGTGAGTTAATGATTCTTTCTCTTGCCTCAAACTCCATTCCCTTGGTAAAGATGGAATTGTCAAGGAAGAAATAAACAATAGAAAGATAGGAATATCCTTTTCCCTAGCTTCTTGTCTAAAAGAAGTTTTCCACCTTTCTTGAGTCATTTGGCCACCCATTTCTCTAGCATTCCTCCTAATTTCCCCCAACACATACGTACACATGAGAAGAAGAGAACAAATATTTACCGAGCTCTTTCAGTGTGCTCTGTGCTATTATATGTCATTTAATTTATACAACAACCTTGCAAAGTAAAGATATACCAGTTTTCATAGCTGTAGAAACTGAGACTCGGAGATGAAATAATTCTTCCAAGATTGTACACTTAGCCTATGATTGAGCTGATTTAAACCCATGACCACCAGGCTACTCCTCATGCTCTTTGTATTGTGCCTCATTATATCCTCCATTACTCTTTAGCTGAAAAAAACTATATTCCTGTTGGAATAGGGAGAATCAGTTATCAGTTTCAACTCTCAGTGATCTACTAAAGAAATTAATAGAGGAGGTAGCATTGAAAAGAAAGATAAGTAAGAGTGTTTGAGTTGCTTAGGTAGGGGAAGGCATGCCAGCAAGAGATAACAGGCACAAAGGTGCAGGGTTTAGGGCTCCTTGGGGGCCACTTCCTGTCTCCTAGTTGTAAGGTATTCTCTAAGATCAGTCCATGGTCCTTGGCTCTTTTCTCCTTGTGTTCTTTTCTTTGGAGAACCCAACCATCAGTGCACTTTCAATCCTGAGGTATTCTTCCTTAAGCTCTAGTTGTTAGTCTTCAAATGATAACTGGATAGTGCCATCTTCATACCTGGCATCATCTCAACCTCAACACATCCAATACTCACTCTTTTGTATCAAATAAATTCTTCTGTAATAGTTTCATTATCTCTGTCTTCCTGTCAAATGGAACAAATACTACTTCCCAGCTTTAAAATGTTAGACATGCTTAATTTGTCCTTGTCCTAAAATTAAACATATTTAATTAGATATTAGATACTATTGAGATATTAGATGCTATTATAAAATGTTTTCAAACTAATACATAATATATTATATATATGTGTGTATATATATATCCCCATTGAAGATCAAGCAAAAGTTATATGAGTTATATAAGGACTTGGATTATATTTCAATACCCTGATATTATTAGCCAAGTATATCTAGCAAGTATTGAGAATGTGCTGCGTACCAAGAACTGCTCTAAACTTTGTTCATCATAAAGTGGTGAACAAAACAGAATCTCAGCCCTTACATAATTTCAATTATATTTGGAGGATGATAAGAAAAAATAAACAAACACATAATGTAATTCTAGATATTAAACAAACACATCATATAATTCCAGATAGGTATAATTGCTATAAAGAAAAGTGAATAAAGGTGAGGGACTACAGTGAGGTTTGGTGAGTTACTTGAAATATTTTTGGATATGGTGTCATGAACAGCCTCTCTGAATAAGTTGAACAGAGAGCAAAATGAAGTAAGAAAATCAGATACATAATAATCCAGGAGGTGGAGGCTAAGTGTTTCAGGCAGAGGGAAAAAAAAAAAAATCTTGAGGCAGAAACCAGACTGTCATCTTAGGGGGCAAGCAAAGTCCATCATGGTTGTGGTAAAATAAGAAGAGGAGAGAAGAGTAAGAGAAAAACGCAGACTAACACTTAAGGATCAGAGTAGGTGAGGTGCAGATTTTTGTATTTTGTCTTGAATGTGATGCAGAACTTTGGAAGGTTCAAGAAATTACATGATGAGATTAATATGTTAAAGAGATCCCTCTGGTGTCTATAGATAGAATAGAATGTAGAGTAGAAAGAAGAGAAAGAAGAAATCAGACATCCATTGTGACAGGCTAGGTAAAGGGCTATGATGATTCCAAGTGGAAAGTGTAATGATAGGACTTAATTAAGTTGTATGTAATGGAAAGAGAAAAATTAAAGGTGAGTCTAGGTTTTTGACCTGTGTAAAGGGGAGGACTGGGACCACTGTAATTCAGATTTGGGGAAGAGAGTTTTGAAGGGTAAAATCAAGTGTTCTATTTTGGACACATTAATACTATCTCTTATAGCTTAGAGAAGTCCAGGCTGGAGATTAAACTTGAAAAAATGGAGGGAGCCATCCACATTTGATGATAATGGGACTACATGAGAAGTAATTTGGGACCAGAGATGATAAGGTAAAGGAGAGAAAGTTTGAAGAAAACATGAGTTTGGTTTGGGAATTGTTAAATTCCAGATTCCCAAGAGAACATCTAAGTGAACAAATCCAAGAAGCTGCTGGGAAAACTGGCCTGAAAATTGAGAGTTTGCTGTTTGAAGTACAATTTGGGAGAGTCAAGGGCACAACCAGAGACTAGAAAAGAAAGCAAATCTGAGAACTTGGCAAAATTCCTGAATGTTGGACTAGGTACACCTGAGCCCCAGAGTCAAGTGATAACACAAAATGAAAGGAGTGATTCGTAAATGAAGGCGTGGTCAGTAGCTCCAATGTTACAGAGAAGCAAATTAGATAAAGTGTCATCATCATTGGATATGGCAACCAGATGTTGGTTTAAGCTTTAACAAAAAGCAATTTAGGCCCCAGACAAAGACAGGCAGGCCCCAGGCAAAGACAGAAATCACTGTTTATTCATCAGGTAGAACACTTCCATTAGCTCCTGGATTCCATAGAATAAATTTGATGTAATATATAAACTACCAAGAGGCAAGTGGAATACCCATAATCAAGGATCCTATTAGTACCAAGAGCACTAAGACCCCACAGCAGCCTGCTCAAAACCTCCACTTGTAAGGGGTTTCAGTTACAGACATCCTCCTAGCTTGCTGAAGCCCAAGTTTCGTATCCTTGAACCACTACACTACATAGCCACAGTTTGTGAGTCAGGGATGACAAGAGCAGGCAGAGGAACCCTAGAAGCTGGCAGTCCAGCCTTGAGTCTGCTGGTCCCAGCCAAGGACCATGCTGCCAAATGCAGATCAAACTGGGTCCTGAGAAGTGTGTGATGAACAAGGCCCCCTAGAGGGCAGCAGAACCTCACAGGAAGGAGGAGAAATACCAAAAAGGGGTTCATGGGGTGTTTTACTGAAGGAGACACAAGGGGGCAATGCACACTTTTATGGAGAATGGGATCAAATTAAACTTTGTGAATTGAAGTCAGTAGAGGTAGGGCGATCTAAGTTGTATACCAGACCAGAAAAACAAGTTGGCTAGAAAGAGCTGGGAGGAAGTCAGTACAAGAAAACAAGGTTCTCTGCTCAGTGAGTGTTTATTATCCCAACAGTAGTAATAAACAGGTACTGTTTCCTGAGAAACTATTATACATCACGTCTTCTGCTGTGAGCTAGATGGTATTTTAGACACTGGAGATAATAAAGATGAATATAACACTGTCCTTCTCCTAGATAATGCCTGTATCTGTAAACAGGTATTGTCAGTAGATAGTTGTAAGTGTTTCAGGTCTTTGTCGGGGGCACTGTGGGGCACAGAAAAGGAAAGAGTTAGTTAAGAAAGACAGTAAAGTCCTCAAAGAGAGGATAACATGATAGTATGGGTCCTGGTTGTGTTTTTTTCTCTTGCCTGTGATTTCTCTAGGTCTTCCCTGAAATAATCTTTTTTTTCCTCCTTCATTTATTCTTTGAGTCAGCACATTTCTTTATTAAGTCCTGCCAGGTTCTAGTCACTGTTGTGGGCACAGGGATACAGATGTGGCTCTGACATAGCAATAACAGGCAGAACTGTGAGCTTGCCCTATTGCTTTTCCTCTTCCTCCCCCTCTCTGCACCCTCTCTCTTGGGATGAAGGAGAAAGTTGAGCCCTACAGTCTAACAGGTCCTATGTGAGGAAGAAAGGTAATAGAAAAATAACATCATGTCTTTTCACTTATGCATTCAACAAACAGTGACTGCACGATGTACCTGTCAGGCCCAATTAAGTTCGAATTCCTTCATGGTATATGCCATTTTAAGATGTGTCAATCTTGGCCACACTTGGTGTTGTTATCTTCACCATGAATTTCGTGTTCTCTAATTGTTTATGGTATCCATTTTTGTCATTCTCATTAGATTATAAACTCTTTGAGGTCAGAGGCTATGAAACATGTTTCCTTAATGTCAACTACAGAACCAAGGACTATGCTGAGTATCTAGAACACACTCCATATGTGTTTGAATATATTATTTATAAGAAGGACCTAATGTTGAATTCCAATATCAATATTCATCAGCTATGTAAACTATAGTTCTATTTTGAATAAAGTCATTACTACCCTTCCCCAGGGTTATAAGGATGCTTGAGACAATATATAAAAACTCCTAACACAGAACCGGCACTTATGTTTGCCCTGTCTCCTTCTCTTCCTATTCTTTGGCTTCTCCTTGATTTTTTAAATTGAGTTTTCCTTTCCCTTTTAGTCATCCCTTTGTTAACTTTGGTTATAGTGTTTTAGAATTCAACAGCTCAGATATATCTGGCTTTGCCCCCTCTTATTGTGTAACTTTCAGCAAGTTATTAACCATTCTGTAGCTCAATTTCTTTATCTGTAAAAAAGGATTATAATAGTACCTACTTCATAATGCCTTTGTGAAATTAAACACTAAAATCCTCATGTAAAACATCAATACTACGAGTTAAGTAGCATTATTCCTATTATTCAAAGAGGAAAATTAAGAAAAGTTACATAAGTTACCCCAAACCATTGGAATCCAACTCAGGTTGGCTAACTCCAAAGCCAGTACTCTTAATTACCCTGATTTATTGCCTATCTCAAGCAAACTGCAGCCCAATCTGTTTAGAAAAAATTTGGAGAGCTATTGTATATCTATCTCTATGTGTTTGTTTATGTATATAGAGATGTGTGATTGTATGTGTGTGTGTCTGTGTGTGTATATATATATATATGTACGTGTATACATATATGTGTTTATGTATGTATAAATCATACATATACATATAATTTTTATGTAATGTTTCTTTGAGTATCTCCCATTATGAAATCTTTAAAATCTCACTTTCATCTTACTGTGATAGACACTGAACAATGTGGAATCTGCTCAGAAATGGCAAAATTAATAAATCCATCTGTTGTAGTTATATGTGACTATAATAAACCATAAGACATCATCCTAAAACCAGGAGGAGTATAATTCCCTTTATTAAAATGCTACTATTAAAACAATGAAATGAAAGTGAGAAGGGGGTCCCTTCTGTGGGGGGCAGTCCCTAGTCACAGACTTGTGATTTTAGTAAATTTTGTCCCATGCAATAGAGTGGAGATGATTTTTTGAAGCGTATGTGAGTCAGAGCACAACTTGGCAAACCCAGGATTGCCACAACTGCCTCTCTCTCTTGGGGGAGAGGGGTCGTCCCTGCTCTCAGGCATGTAACTGTCACAGAAGCATGGCCTCCCTGCCCTCCTCAGCCCCTCACATGCACGCAGAGACCAGGAACCCTCTGTCACCACCACCTCCTCTTGGTCTTGTCAAAATCAAGCGATTTTAAAACCTGAGAGAAATGGGAACTAAGATTCTTGGCAACACTTGGAAACACTTTTTCTTTGTCCCTCAGGGGTCAAGAGACAGACGAGTAGAGAAAAGGAAAAGTTTGGTGTGTGGCTATGGTACCCGAGCAAGGAAGGTGAAGGAAGAGGACAGAGGAAGAAAGGAGGGTGGGGAACAGAACAATTCTTTAAGAAGAACTGGTGAATGACTCTGTGTACAGGAGGAGAAAGCCAGTTTGCACGGAGCTAGGTTTGGATACAGATTACCGCCTCACCTTTGATAAATGTTCTTGCTTTTACCGTTTCTACAGCTGCATTCATGCAAAAAAGCATCTGCCATGTTGCTGCTGTATACCAGGCCCTGCCTTAGGCGTTTGCAAAAGGAACGCACGTGCCCTTGCTCCTGTGCAGTTTACAGTTTAGTGAGGAAGATAACAAGCTAGTGAGCAAACTAATATCTAATTAGAATTTGAAATAAGTGTTCTGAAGGAAGAGAACAGGGCGCTAATAAAGACTAACAGGAGATAAGGGCTGAGATAAAAGAAAAGAACCTCAGGGTTCCTGGGTGGCTCAGTTGGTTAAGTGTCCAGCTTCATTCAGTTCAGGTCACCATCTCACAGTTTGTGAGTTCAAGCCCTGCATTGGGCTCTCTGCTGTCAGAGCAGAGCCCACTTCAGATCCTCTGTCCCCCTCCCCCTCTTTCTGCCCCTCCCTTGCTGGCTCTCTCTGAAAAAATAAATAAACATAAAAAAAAAAAAAAAAGAAGAGAAGAGAACCTCATCTGTCTCCATTTCATTTTCAAATCCAGCCTAAATTCTGGCAGCCTAAGTTAGGGCATGTGGGAGCAGACAGATCCTGTGAGCTAGGTCTAGATGGTAGTAAAAATTAAAGATTCACTAACCCATAGAATGTAATGGAGATCATACAGATCATGTCCCATAGGCAGACTCGTGGCATAATATTCCTAAGTATTAGGGGACAGGTGGAGAAAACAGGACAGAATATTTTGCATCAGAATTATCTGGGAAAAACCTGCCTGGTTATAGAAGTTATTAGAACAGGGAAAAAAATGACAGGTATAAAAGTACCACTAATATGCACCTATTAAAATTAAGAATTTTACATAAACTATGTTACCTGATCCCTGACATTTCCATTTGGCAGATGGGGAAACTATAACTCAGAAAACATTAGCAAGTCTACTAATATAACACAGCTGGCTTATGGTTTCCTTGTGGGATAGGAGGCAAACTCTGGGAAGCAGTAGTAGATTCGAGTTTTTGGAGACTCAAGGTCATACAATTTGGGGAGGGGACTCTATTTAAGAATAAAGGTAACAAAATATGAATACAAAAATAGGGACAGGGCCTTGCAAGGGACTGCTGTTGAGGGTCTCTGCTTTTCCATTACTTTCAGAGCAAATCTGCTTCCACAGAGAAGCACTGAGGGCTGGGCTCCAACCAACCCCAAAGTGAGAAAATCAAGTTACTTAAGTGCAGATTGTAACCAAGGTCAGTACCAAAGAGGGAAACAGGGATCAGGTTTCCTATCCAGTAGTGGTAAAAAGGGTCAGGATAAGAGCAGAGGCAGGGGCTCAAGCCAGCAGATCAGGAAAAAGGTAAAAAGAATAAAAAAAATAGCACAGCTCCCTGTGTACTTTCAGCCATTTGAAGACAGAAGCAGGCCCAAGAAAGGGCCCAGCTAGTGTCTGCAACCAGCATTTTAGTGAGAAACAATATACATCAGAGTTAACCAATCCGCTAACCTTGGACAAATTACTTAATCTCCCTGTGTGCTGGCTCTTCCTCCCTTGTAAAACAGGGATATGAGTAGTACCTAATCCCTAGGCCAGGTGCAGAGATTCATTCGGTAAATAAATTTGGGTGCTTAGCATGTGTGTGGTATATTCCCAGTGCTTAGTAAACATTGGCTTTTCTTGTCATTACCCAGCTTGGTCTGACTCCAAAGCTTTTCCAGTTGTTTATGCACAAAAATGTTAGAAAGAATTCCTCTTGGAAAAGTACTCATCTGATTTCAGGAAGAATAAATTATTTTGTCTGAAAATCCCTTAGTCCTAAAATAGAAGGCAGTAACTTTTGGTTAATACTTTGCTGAAGCGTTTATTTAGACTGATCCTATTCTCATATAGAGATCCTCTGCCTGGTCAATGTGTTGTTCCTCCCCGAAAAGTTTTCCCTATTGAGGAGGTTGTGTAAGCTTGTAAAGTACTTTAGAATTAGTTTTGAAATCTGTATCTTCCTGGGTTTCTATTGATTGTGAAACAAATAGCCAAATCAAAAGAAAGCACATGGCGAAAGGCAATGACTTAAGATGATTCATATTTGAAAACAAGTTCTCATCATAAGTGGGATTAAAATACATCCTTGGGGAATTCTCTAGAAGCTAAATGAAAGGCTTTACTCTATACAAAATTTAACACATTTCCATAGTAGTGCTATGCTGTAATTTATTAAACTATTCTCTGGTGGTTTGTTGTTTTGTTTCATTTCTGCTATTCTTCTAGAACACTGAAAGAAAAAATCTTTGTATAGATGTCTTTGAGCTTCTGTTGAATAATTTCCTTAGAATAAATTCCTATGACTAGAATTACTGGGCCAATGTAGCTGATTCTTTACATTTTAATTGTTTATTTGCATTGCTTCCCACCTGTCAACTTCTACCTTCCTTTTATTTTATACAGGACAGGGCAATATGTTCCCTGGCAGCTTCTCAAGTTCTTTCCCAACTTATGTTCATTTCTGACATTATTTTCTCAGGCTGTTAATCATGCTTATTTCTTTTGTTTTTAATCTGAAATCTCTGAGTGAATCAACTTGACATTGCAAGTCTGGACACAAGCTGTTTTTCTGGATAGGGAGACCACAAGATCTGCCGGAACAAGTAGTAAACCATCTGAATATACTTACTTGCATACAGACACACGGAGGGCAGAAGGAGGAGACTGAAGTAGGGAATGACTTCATAATCATGAACTAGATTTGGCCTTACTCCCCTCTCAAGTGAAAATCCTTAAGGACTTCTCCTCTGTCTTCATCTAGAATTCTCCCCTGAGCAATCTAACCTGAAAAATTGCCTTGGGACTTCCTTTGGCTGTCTTTGGAACACTTTAGAGTTGTTGGAAAGTCTACCACCTCATCCTGTCTTCTGATATCACACGGTCTCCCATACTTTAACACTGATTGACAGTTACTCTTAGTAATGCCTCTCTGACTTTCAGATTTTTGTGAATTGCTGTGGAGGTAAACTCCAGTCAGAGGAATGGCAGTCTGTTTCCATGTTAGCAAGAGGCCTGGAGGGAGCTCTGTTCTACTTGGCCATTGGGTAGTCAAATTTGACCTTTGAAAAAAATATGCCTATATTGTGCCCAAAGTCCAGCTGTGTTAAGTACACACTATTCCCTTCATGTATGGTATTTTCAGTCCCTCAAATAGGTTATCTGATAATTGAAATAAGTTTTTTTTAGCATAAAATGAATTTAAGAAGTGAGGTGTTAATAAAAACCATGATGTTTGGAGGTAAAACATGTGGTTTGTCGCCCTGTTTCTCTAACCATTTATGGAGACTTGGCCAGACGGTGAAGCTTTCTGAGCCACAGGTTCTTCTGAAGGATGAGGATAATAATTACTTAGTTTGTTGAAAGAATCAAATCGTACAGGAAAAGTTTTCTACAATAGTGTAAAAGCTATTCAAACACATATCATAGTTTCTGTCCTTACTTGATGACTATCATGATCCAAAATTAGGATAGTCCTAAAGATAATGTATCAAAAAAATCTGGAAAATAAAATGCAAAGGGTTGCACTCTGCTTCATACAGTTTTAAAATTAGAAGCTGTGTTTTTGGATGATTGCTAAAGATGTTACCTATGGGCAGATGTTTGATCTGAACTTTGTCTAGAGCCCAAAAACTGAGGGTAGGCTGGTGTTTGAGGAACCAACATGGGAAAAGAGTTGAATATTTCCAAAGCTGTTTGAAAGGTCTCTGGTGGTATGGAGGGGAAATAGAAACAATGACTAAAAACCAAAAGCAGAACTCTGTCTAAAGCCAGGGAGGGAAAAGGAAAACTAAGAAATAAAATCTGGCTCCAAAATTTGCTAAAGTCAGCCTCAAATATGATGGCACCTAGAAGAGAATTCCAAAATCATCAGAGCCAGTACCACTTTTACATGGGTCTATAACTGAACGAGGTAAGGGATGAGCACATAGGGACACAACTATCTATTCTTTATTTTGTTTTTCTTGATACTTTCTTAGTCTAGTGACAGGAAAGGTAATTGAGGAGAATCTTTGACAAATGCATGCACAGCAATGCCAGTTCTACAAACATGTGACCAAAAGCTTTATGGAAGTACTTACAAGTGCTATGACTTATGATAGTTCCCATTAGGTAATCAGTTTGAAAATGCAACACTAAATCTGTAGTAACTAGTTATTTTGGGTTCAAGGACCCAATTCCAGTGTGAATGTGTTGGTGTGGGCAAGTCCCATACCAACAAGCAATTCTCTTGACCAGCTGGGTGTCTTATAATTGAACTCAATTCTGGCACTATCCACCTGGAGATTCCACAGGTTAAAGGTTCAGTCCTACAAGATTGCCGCCCCTCCTCTTCATGCCACTCACAAGTCCAGACTATCGCTTTTGCTTCTGTCTGAGCTGTAGACTGGAGGTTCTAAGGACCTCCTCTTTAAATTTCTGAGCCAGCTGCAAGTCAGGCTGTTACCTATATTTTTGACCAACTGGCTGTGAACCAGAGATTCTCATGACCCTCTCCTCAGGTTCTAATAATTTCCTAGAGTGGTGCACAGAACTCACAGAAACATTTTGCTTACCAGAGCAACGGTTTATTGTAGGATATAACTCAGGAACAGCCAAATGGAAGAGATGAGTAGGGCAAGATATGTGGGAAGGGACACGGAGCTTCTATGCCCACTCCAGGCACACCACACTCCCAGCAGCCCCGTGTGTGCACCAACCCAGAAACTTTCCAAACCCATCCTTTGGACTTCTATGGAGGCTTTATTACAAGGCATGATTGATTATATCATTGACCACTGGTGATTGAACTCAGTCGCCAGCCCCTCCCCTCTCCTTGGAGGATAAAGGGGTGGGACTGAAAGTTCCAACCCTCTAATCACATAATTGTCTCCACTGGCCACCAAGCCCCATCCTTAAGTGCTTTTGGGAATCACCTTATTAACATAACAAAGGACTTTTAGCACTTAGGAAATTTAGGACTTTTAGCACTTAGGAAATTCCAAGGTTTTGGGAACTGTGAGCCAGGAACAGTGGAAGAAGACCAAATATATATAAGAAATATATATATTCTCACATATATTTAGTCACCTATATTATCTATATTTGGTCATCTGAATAACCAAATATATCTATATATCTATATCTATATATATATATCTATATATATATATTTATAAATCACCATATCACACTGGTTAGGGCTATAATTAGCATAGCTTCCAGTAATTAGCAGTGGAGTCTGTACCATGTTATAAGAGCCAGTTGTTTAGGTGTTCTCTAAATGTGGGCTATTGAGAAAACAATCCTTTGTTTTTTCCCAGTCTATCTCCCTCTTATTCTACCTATTCAAATCTAACTCTTTGAAGACTCTCCTACTTTTTCATATACAATAGTGTGTATAAAAAGGAATAATATTTAAAAGAAGACAAATGATTAGGTAAGACTAAAGCATTTGTTAGTAACTTGCTTTAGGGTCTTCATAAACACACACACAGGCACACACACAGAAAAAGACAGAGAGAGAGAGAGACAGCTTACAAATATCCAAACCAAATGCTATAAACAACCTTAGACATTCTAAGACTCAGCCTTGGTATGAGAAAGTAACAAAAGTAAATAAGAGGTAGGGGGATTTCAGTATCAGAGAATCTAAAACTTAATTCAAAGTGGCTGACATGATAAGATTCACATAAAAAGTAATTCTGAGCTTAAATAGGTTAATTTAGTCATTGGATTGTCTAAAATCTACATTCTTCTAATCTTTCAGGCCACCATTTTTTAGAATGTTGGCTTAGACTCTCTCAAGCCTGCAACATGGTTGTAGCATTGCCAAGTACCACACCAGACAACTGTCCATAGCAAAAAGATACCATGGTTTCCAAGTGTTTTCTTGCCAAGAGTAAAAATAAGAACACAAACAAAAACAAAAAAACTGTTCTTAAAAAATCTCCAGAAGACCCTCTCTCATGATCATTGGCTGAAACTGATAAACAACATACTGCCTTCTTCCCTTCCTTCTCCCACTGCACTGTGAGCTCTGTGAGGCAGGACCTGTGGATTAGTTATCTCTATGTTTCCAGACCAAAGTCCATTGCCTAGAATTAAATGGATGCTCAACTAATGTCTGTTGAATAAAGTAATCCATTCTATCCATTTGGCTTGATTTAATAGGCCATTTTTATTCAAATACTAAATACTTTTAACATCTTAGAAGAAAAGAAAATTCAGAGGGAGGCCTCTATCCAGGACTAATAATGATTTTGCTTTTGTTGCACTTCTTAATTAATTTTGAGGCAGCAAGAAAAGAAACTTATGGCAAAAATGACATTACCAAGGGTAAGCAAGTCTTCTGACACTACGTCATTTTATCACGGCCTGTTGAATACCAGGGACTTGGATGAAGTGATATCATATTAGGCTCCAGTTTGAGAGAAAAAAGGCAATAAACCTTAAGAGTCTTGGGCTGCTGCAAGGTCTACTAGCAGTCATTCTCTACCAATGAGGCTTGTGACTTTGGTCAAGTCAGTTAAGTAAGTCGCAGTGTCCTCCTGTGGCAGTGAACACAACAATACCCTCTTTAATTAGCCACAGGCTTAAACCGATGTATAAAAAAAGATGACTTCTGTGAGAGCATGTTGGCTTTGAAAACGGTCATTCAAATATGAAGGTTCTTCTTGATTCACCATGTAGCAGATTAATACTGGAAATCTTATAACTCATTTTAGACAAAACATCTAGTACCTTCCAGATGTGGTGATATGCCACTTCTGATACAAAAGGGGTTTGAGCTGTCTTCCACAATGTAGGCAGCCCGGTACTGACTGTTCAGCTTCAGCTTAATGGTTATATAGTATATGTGCTGCCGAAGCGAGCACAGCTTAATGGTTATATAAACCTCTTACATCCAAGAAATATCTCTTCTCTTGGCATCACCAGTCTCTCCTATAATGCTCAAACATAATACCACTCAATGAAGCTTTGTTAATGATAAGAGCAATTTATTTTATTTATTTGTTTAATGTTTATTTATTTTGACAGGGCGGGAGTATGTGCTCTGGCATAAGTGGGGGAGGGGCAGAGAGAGAAGAGGAGAGAGAATCCCAAGCAGGCTCTGTCAGCGCTGAGCCCAACACAGGACTCAATCCCACAACACTGGGATCATGACCTGAACTGAAATCAAGACATCCAACCGACTGAGCCACCCAGGCACCCCAGAATTATTAAAAACAAAATCATAATGGAAGGCAACATTACTTTACAATGACTAAAAGTGTGGGTTCTAAACTTGGACTTCCTATGTTCAAAATCCTTGATCACTCTACTTAATCCTTAAAATCTTAGGTTTCTTTTCTTCAGTAGAGTGGATATAATAATAACAGAGCCTCTGCCATAGGGTTGTTGCCAAGATTAAATTCAGCGAAAATCCTAGCACCATGTCTGGTGCATAGTAAACACTAAATAAATTCTAATTTATTGATATGAATCTTTTTCTCAGAGGCTAGGAATTGCACTCCTTTTGCCTTTGACTATTGAATGTGATGAAATCACAAATTAATAGGCAATCTGGAAGGGTAGATCGTGTGTGGTTTAACAAGAAGTAACCCTGATGTGATACATATACCATCACAAGCATCCAATAAGTATTACAGGTCAGCCACTGCCGTGAAAAGCAGACGCCTGTTTTAACACAGGACAACCCTCTGCAGCCACAGCTGTCCCTCAGCCTGGCCAGTGAAGCACACAATCATATCTTTCTGTTTGCTCCTGTCCTTGTTCATGCTTACCAGGTACAAAGACAGGAGACTGGCCCAGCACAAGTCGGAAATAGAGTGTTTCACCCCCAAAGGGAGTGTGGGCAATGGTGGGAGAGCAACCATGAGCAGGTAAGCAAACCGTGAGTGGCCCAAGGCGGTGTGAACTACATGTACGCAAGCTACAGGAACAGGTGGCTCCCTGGTCTAGGTCCTCACTCCACCGTGCACCCCATGCAGTGTGTCCAGCCTGGGCCACCATTGGTTTTCTGTGTGTGTGTTTGATTTGCAAAACCCATGCCATCCTCGTGTGAAGTGATGGGAGCCTCCTGTCCCGGATGCTGCTGTCTCCCAGGGTTGTGTGCTTTGCATGTCTGAAGCCTTAGCTCACAGCTCTCCCATGGATTTCGACTTCTTGGTCAAATGCTTCTGGAGTTTGCAAAGTGGAAGAGATTGGAGGAAATTCATGTTTCAGGACTATCCGATCGTTTGTCAAAACAAATGCAAAAGCCTAGGACTGGTTCTGAGGGAAGGGCTTCAATGAGGGAAGATTCCAGCCCTGATCCCAGACAAACCAGGGAATTAATCTGACTTATTTTCAGTGGAACATCATCTGACAGCCAAGGGCAAATGCCAAGGCCAAACTAGCAAGGTGTAGAGTCAAGAGGCTTTTCATGAACTGAAATCAGGAAAGCTAGTCCTCCTCTGGCTACCATAGCTTTGCAGCTCCTTTATTCTCTGTGTTCAGTGGCAAACACCCCCTGTTGCTGCGCTGTGCATGTTCCCTCATACCAGGTACCCCCAACTGAGCAGTGCCCAGTAATCTGGGTTGTTTAGAACTATAAGCATCAACTACGCTGTGTTGCATGAAATGAACGTGCTTTATTGCATGGGACTGGGTTTTAAGAAAAGGACTCCGGAGAGAAATACTGTCAAGATTGGCATTAAACGAGTACAGAATGCTGGAGCAGCCTTGAGCTGGGGAATCAATCACCGTGAACTAACTCTCCACGTCTAATTTGTTGTGCCATTTCCCCATCCACCTGTGCTACAAAACTGTGGAAGGGAAGCTCTTACAAATCAGCCTGAGCTAAAGTAAAGGGAAAGTGCAGAAAGTGCAGTGTGTACATGTGTGTGCACGTGCTGAGAGCAGAGCCTGAGATACAGCTGCACAGCAAGAAGATAATCCTGTTGAATCCTGTTGAACTTTCACCCAAGCATTGTATTTGCTTCCTCAGTAGTTGGCTCCCTCTGGTTTTCAAAATGATGTCTAACTTTCTCCAAGGATGACCGCATTGCACAACTTCTGGGGGTGTAATTCATGTTGCAGTCTGTGAAAATGGTATGCCAAACTGTGCGGCATAGTCTGACCAATCATTTAAAGCAGCCCTGGATGAGAGGCTGGCCCACTTTGTCCCTGGCTCCCAGACAAAGCAATGAGAGCATGTATATCTGTATAGGCATATATGGTGCACATTAGTGTATTTGATGCCCTTATACCCATGAAGCCTTTATAGAGCCAGGTTTGGATCTCAGTGTGTTTGAAAGATAACCCTCAATAGATCATTCTGTGGGAGTAACTCAACAGACTGCTATCGGGCCTACTGGTTTCCTTCCATTCAGATATGACAAAGTGCCATAATTCCTGTCCTTGAAAATCAATCAAACAGCACTGGAGTTAGCTGGACAAGGTGAAAATGACTGTATCGAATGTGTTACATTGCTACAGAATGTAGAATCAGAGTGACTTCTGATTTGAAGCAATTGTCTAGGACGGGACTTCCCAAATGTGGCTCCCTACCAAACATACTAAGACAGAATCTACAGTGTTATAAGTTTCCTAGGTCGTTTCAATTTAGCCAGCCCATAAACTTATATTTTGGAATAATCCATTTGTCTAGGATGTGATATGCAGCTATTCCCAGCGAACATCAGGCCTCAATTCTGCCATGCATTGTTCTTGGGAGTGTTTGGTCAATGCTTAGAACTCTCACATCTGATCAGCCCAGTGGTTAGATTTGCTTAAGACTGTCTTGATTGAGAATGGTAAGAAGGAGACAGCAGACAATGGGACACAGAGGGTAAGGGGACTCCAGATCAACTGGACCAAGCCTTCCTGGATCAGGTCCAGATCTACAGAGATAGCAGTTCAACATATCTACACTGAGAATAGTCCAAGTTTCTCTATAATAGCAAGATAATAGTTACCTTTGTTTCCTCACTTGTTTGGATATAGCCAAGGTAATGACAAGGGCTTATTACATCCTGGTGAGGCATAGGAGACTAATGCATGCAACAGTAAGGATAGTTCTGTTGGAATGACCAACCTCAGCCCCACGGATAAGCATAATTCATTGAGAATAAATGGTTTTCCCTTCCTACTTTTTCTTCCTATTTCTTTAGCATTGAATAAAAACTGATGGAAGAAAGTGAAAGTGAATGGGAGGGAGAGGGAGCCCTTCAGCCTTTAGGGAAGAGAAAAGGCCTAGCAACACATAAAAGGAGAGGCCAAAATGTCTAAGACCATTGAGTATTTTTTTCCAACTTCATATTTGTTCACATAAATACACACATACACACACAATGACATTTATCCAGGAGAAATAAGTTTATCTTTTTAATTTACTTTTATTTATTTTTTACATTTATTTATTTTGAGAGAGAGGGTGGGGGGCAAGGGACAGAGAGAGAGAGGGAGAGAAAGAAAATCCTAAGTAGGTTCCACACTGTCAGCACGGAGCCCACTACAGGGCTCAAGTTCATGAACCAAGATACCATGACCTGAGCCAAAATTAAGAGTTGGATGCTTAATGCACTGAGCCACCCAGGAACCCTTTTTACTTTTTATTCTTTGAGAGAAAGAGAGAGAGCACATGCACATGCAAGGAGGGGAGGAGCAGAGGGAGAGAATCTTAAGCAGGCTCCATGCTCAGCCCAGAGCCCAACACGGGGCTCCATCACAAAACTGTGAGATCATGACCTGAGCAGAAATCAGGAGTCAGATGCTTAACCAACTGAGCCACCCGGGCACCCCAGGAGAAATAAGTTTAAAATGAATATTAAGAGAAAAGATATCAGAGAGGAGACAACTGCAATGTAAACTGTTTCTAAATAAGAGGTTAGAATAGTTAATCCCAGTTTTCTCCCTCTGGAATTGAATGGAAGGGCTGGGAAAGAAAACCTAATCAACTTTTACAGATACTTTTAACATCCACTGATGAGGTCCTTTTTCTTGTCTGCTCCCACTCCTTCCCCCAATTGCTTCCCAGGGTCATAGTCAAGCACATTCACTCTGCAAAGATCTGGGCTGGATCTCTGGCCATAACCAACCAACCAGCCCTGGCAGGGAGGTGCTGAGGGAAGCTCAAACCACCACAGAAAACCAGAGGAGTGTGTCCCTGCACCTTATTTGCCTATGTTTTCTATGTTGAAGCTATGAACAGGACAGGACCTGGTGAATTCATGCCTGAACTCTTCTTCCAGAGCCAAGTAACCAGCAGGGAAAGAGTTTTACAGTACATGTAGCCCTAGAGCTGAACACTATTATCTTCCCTGAAACAATGACAGGGCCTTAGAGATAGTCCGTCACTTCCCCCTTTTCCCTCCACCCCCACATTTGGAAAAGACTAAGAACATTATATGCATCCATAGCACACTAGCTTCCTGAAATATTATGTTGTTTTCCTTTTATGTGAATTTATTTTTTCTTTCCACCTGAATCTAGCATAACTTGTCATCTTTTCATATTTTCACAGTGGACAGTCTAAGTGTGTTTCAGATCAGAGACCTCCTGATTGCAGGAGAAGTGAAAGAGAGTCCTAAACAGGGAGGTGCTCTAAGAACCGAAAATTCTCTAAACCCTGTTATCGTGTGAGTTCATACTGAGAGAGTCCACCTCAGGGATGGCTAAAACCTCAACAATGAATGTTATTATCTCCTGTCTCAGCAGGGCCATTCCATCAGAGTGCTCACTGGAGTCTGCATTCTGAAGCACTCACGATGTATCCCATGAAGGGGGGGAGGCACAGACATTCTGAGCCTCTCAGTCTCTCTTTGAAAAAGAGCTCCCTAATCAAATGAAATAGACTGATCTACAGTGTCCCATCAGTGCTTGAAGGGAGGAGGGTGGTGCGAGGTTACTTTTACTGTTGCAATGTCATGATATCAACCACCTGAGTCACTGATTTTTACCTAGTAGATGCAGCATCTAATTTTAGTGGGTATAATAAATGTCTACTAGAGCCTTTAGAGAATCTAGTAACAGTGATGTCATAATCACCAGGAACTCAGATTTCAAAAGCAATCCCAAATTGTGACGTCTGTGTTAAGATTGTTTTGCCTTTCATTAATTCAGTGATTTCTTCCTTGGTGTTATGCTCACTCATTAAGCACCTACCATGAGCCAAGCACTTACAGGACTCTGGAGATAAATAGATGACCAAGACTTGACTAATGCCCTTGCAAATCTATAGTCCATGGGGGAACAACATCAGAAAAGATAATTGCAATGCAGCAGTAACCCCTGTCCCACAGGAACATGTATGTGTCTAATTAAATCCTCATTTAATGTCAGAAAGTACAGCTTATGCCAGTGCAAACAGAATTAGGAGTAAAATAAACAAAATAATATTAACCTGAATTGAGTGTTGAAAAGGACTACACACAGTTATACAAAATTCAGAGCCACAGAAGAGCAACGTTCTTTCTTTCTACTCTGAAGCCAGCTAGTTTCATAATGATAGGAATGCTGCAGTAGTCTTCTCTTCATTCCTCCCCAAAGTCAGTTTCAAATTAATGTTCCAACTTATAGAGACATTCTAAAACAGGTAACAATATCAGTTACTACCGTTGCTGTAATTATTATACATCAGACACTGTAGCAGTACCTTCTCATTGGTTATGCACTCAATTCTCCCAAGAATGACCTTTCCATAGTACAGATGAGGAAAATGATGTCCAGGGATATCCAATAACCTAATATTAAAATGTTTTAGCGAAAATTCTGAAATCAAAGACCTTAAAACCTGGTTCCGGCACTAGTCAGTGTGACCTGGAGGTGCCATTTTACTTCCTTAATCTCTATTTTCTATAAAATGAAGATAATAATATAGCACTCCCCTTACTATATAATCCTGTGAAAATTAAATGAGACAATGCAAGCACAACACTTAGCAGACTGTGTGGCACACAGAAGGCATTCAATAGATTTTATTTAGTATTACTGTTACCCAAGGCTACTTAGAAAGTCCCTTTTTTTGTTTGCTTTTTGTCTTCTATTCTCCACCTGCCATCATGGATGTTTTCCCAACAGTCAATTCTGGAAAAGTATGTAAAATAAAATAGTAACATCAACAAAATTAATTCAATGGTATAACTTCTATGCTTTAAAATTCATGTTCTTCCATGGTTACCTATAAAAGCAGCTAACTTTTATTGGAGATACACAAGACACTAGTATAAGTGCTTTACCTGTATGATCTCGTATTTAATCTTTAAAAAGGTAAATAATAAAGTCCACACTGGAGACAAACTCAGTTTGATTCTGGAATTCACACTGTAACCACTATGATATCTGCCACCTGGGATAAAATCTAAACCCATGCACTCAGAATAGAGGGATCTTCCCACACTAACTCTAACTCTTTGACTTTTATTCCCTCTGTTTCAGTACATGTGTCTTCTTTTTCAGACACCCCAAATTTCTTACCATTCTCCAAACACGCTGACTCCTTTCTACAATTTCACACCTTCATACATGCTGTGTTTCTACCTGGATTGCCCTTCCTTTCTCCTTGTATCCATCTTCTCCAACCCCCATTCCTGTTCTCCCTGGTAAACTCTTACTCAGTTTTCAAAACCCAAACCTAATGTCAATTCCTCTTTGAAAGCTTTCTCAAATTTCTACAATCTATTTTACATCTGACCAAACTCATAATTCTAAAGTATTTTGAGTTTACCTCTGATATTGCATGTTATCTCTGGTCACCTGTCTCTTCCCACTGAACTTAAGGTTTTTAAGGGCAAAATCATGTCTTGTTCAATTTTCTACCCTCAGAATCCAAAAGTGTTCCGGGACTGTTAATTCAGTCAATCAATCAATAATAGTACAAGAAAGAAGAACTTCTCTGTATGTAGATTGCACTGTTTTAGGGACCATGGGGTGTTCCAGAAAGTATGGAATAATTTCCACCCTAAAAAACTGACAATCTTAATAAAGGAACAAAACTCATTCTGATGGAAACTGCAGGAGCATTAGGCTACATTAAGGTGTTAAATCTGTGATCCAGGGGCACACTCTGTGAAGCATCTGACTCTTGATGTCAGCTCACAGGTCATGATCTCACCGTTTGTGAGTTCGAGTCCCACATCAGTCTCTGTGCTTATGGCTCAAAGCCTAGAACCTGCTTCTCATTCTGTGTCTGCCTCTCTCTCTCTGCCCCTACCCTGCTCACGCTCTGTCTCTCTCTCAAAAATAAATAAATATTAAAAATTAAAAAAAAAGAAATTTCTTAGGGAAATATTTTATAAGTCTGACAAAAAATTAGTTCAGCTAATGTCTTGTGAATGGACTAGAAATACTTAACTTTGGTAAGTGCCACAACTACACAAATATAAACCAGAGTCCTAATTTCCTTTGCTTATTTTTCCAAAATAATCACCTGTTCTTTTGGAAACAGAAAATTACTGTAAGTATATTCTACTTCTTTCAGCCTGTAGCATAATTCAAAATAGTAATGGGACTGCTTGGTTTCCCTGGCTCTCTCATCTCACTTACTGTCCTCATCTTGTCTAACATCCTTTTTGTTGGGGGGGTTGGGGTGGGAGGGGAGGGCAGGAAAGGAGCTGGTCAAAATCTTTTGTAAGGCTGCTGTCCTTGTCCATGAAATACATATATATGATAATGTAGTAGTTATGTACAAATATAAATATTTGTATATATTTTGAGACAAAAGATTTAATAGCTTACAATTTCCTGTAAAAGGGAAGAAGGAAATCAGAACAGTCTCTGATATGACAAATACCACAAAGGGAGCAGCCTTGGAGTTATCAGTTCACATTCCTAAGCTCTAAAGGAAGAAGTCAATGCTAGAGGCATACTCGCTACTTTTATACCCACAGCAAAATATGGATAAAATCTTGCAATGTCCACCGAATCTTACTGCCATGTTCCCTCAGGTGGATAATACCAAAATAAGGGCAAACTATTCCACAGAGCTGAATGCTCTGTAAACTTGAATCACTATTTCATCTATGTTTCATGAGTCATTTTGAACTGACTTTTCAATGTAAGGATTATTTATTTTTTTAAATGTTAATTCACCACTTATTATGCATAAAGCTCTATGCTTCATGCTAGACAAAGATCTATGAAATAGGGTTTCTACACCTAACAATTTTTTGTCATTATACTTAACATGCCTTCAAAGGGGAGACTATGCTTTTATGACACTATGTCTTCCATACTCCTAGAATCAGAAGCCAATCAAGATTTTACACCTTAAATATTTTCTACCTTTGTGCACATAAATCCCATGAATCTCTGTAAGCATCAGCTTTATAATCCATAAAATAGACATGATGTTGAGAACTGCCTCACATATTGTTTTGAGGAATTAAAAATAACATGTATATGAAAATACATATAGATGGATATTTTAAAGTAGTAAAATAATTTAAATGAGATCAGATACACATACAGAAGGCAGTATACTGCAAGAAAAAGACAAAAGTAAATATTAATCAGGAACATCTGTTATTTTTTATATGCACCTACCTAATTAATTTTCTGAGAAGCCAGAAAAAGATTTCTGTCATCTGTGAACCAGGCAGATTGACATAAACAAGATAATAGTGTATAGGATACATGTAAGAAGTTGTTTGAATACCAGAAGGATAGAATTTCTTTTTTTATTGAGATAAAATTGACATATAAAATTGTATTAGTTGTAGGTGTACAACATAATGATTTGAGATATAGATGTATATATATCTCAAAATGATTACAATAAATTTAGTTAATGTCCATCACCACACACTTACAATTTTTTTTCTTGTGATGAGAACTTTTAAGATCTATTCTCTTAGCAACTTACAAATATACAATAGATTATTATTAACTATAGTCACTATGCTGTACATTAGATCCTCAGGACTTATTTATCTTACAACTAGAAGTTTATACCTTTTGGATCTCTTCACCCATTTCACCCACCACCTGCTCCCTCCTCTACCAACCACCAATCTGTTCTCTGTATCTATTAGTTCAGGGTTTTTAGATTCTACATTTACATGATATCATGCAATATTTGTCTTTCTCTGACTTATTTTACTTATCACAGTGCCTTCACGTTTCATGCACATCATTCATATTGTAACAAACAGTGAGATTTCCTTATCTTGGGAATGGCTGAATAATATTCCATTGTATGTTTGTATTTGTATGTGTGTGTATGTATATGTGTGTGTATGTATATGTATTTTGTATGTATGTGTGTATATATATATATATATATCACATTTTCCTTATCCATTCATCTGTTGATTGACACTGAGGTTGTTTCTGTGTCTTGGATATTATAAATTATGCTGCAGTAAACATGGGGTGGTAGATATTTTTTTAAGACAGTGATTTCATTTCCTTTGGATAAATACCGAGAAGTGGGATTGCTGGATAATATGGTAGTTCTATTTTTATATTTTGAGGAATATCCATATTGTTTTCCATAGTGGTTGCACCAATTTACATATCACAAACGGTGCATGAGAGTTCTCTTTTCTCCACATCCTTGCCAATGCTAATTATTTCCTGTCTTTTTGATTCTAGCAATTCTAATAGGTGTGAGGTGATATCACATTGTAGTTTGCATTTTCCTGAGGATTAGTGATGATGAGCACCTTTTCATCTAACTGTTGGATATTTGGATGTCTTTTTTGGAAAGAAAACACATTTTGTCTATTCATCCATCAGTGGACATTTAAGGTGTTCCACATCTTTGCTACTACAAATAATGCTGCAGTGAATATGGTAGTGTTAATCCCTCTTTGAGATCCTTATCCTAATTCCCTTGGACATATACCCAGAAATGGGATTGCTGGATTATACAGTAATCTATTTTTAATGTCCTGAAGAACTTTCATACCATTTTTCACAGTGGCTGCACCAGTTTGCATTCCCACCAACAGTACACAAGGGTTCCTTTTTCTCCACATCCACCAATACTTTTTATCTTTTTTTATGATTATTATCCATCCTGACATGTGTGAAGGGATCATATTGTATTGTACACTAAAAAAACCTGTAAAGAGGTAGGTTTCATGTTAAGTGTCCTCGCCACAAGGAAGAGAGAGAGAGAGTGTGTGTGTGTGCGTTCACCATCTGAAGCATCCCAAAGGGAATAGGACTGAAACTTTCTTAGCACTTTATATCTGTGGCAGGTGCCTATTTACATCCAGTAAGAAAAAATAATCAAAAATTACCTTAAGCCAGGAGCTTCATATAGATAATAAGCACGTTGGTGGTAGATAACAACCAGGATTCAAACCTCAAAACTAAGGTACTCTTCACACATTAGATTTAAATTAAATATGTTAGGCAGAGCTAGTTTAAGATCAAAAGGAATCTCTTTTTCTAAGCAGAAATCATTTTTCAGCAACCATTCTAACAGTCTGGGGACACTTTCTTATTCTACAGTCCCTCAGTATTCATCTCTGCAATCTTCAGGTCAATATGTTGATAGAGAGCTTTGGAATTTATGATCAGGTCATTTTAAGGATACAAACTTGGTTGTTATCATTTCCCTGGATGCTCCATAAGGATGTGTCTTGTTAGCCCCTTAGCTTTTGTGCGCACCTAGCACACAGACAGTATTGCATGTGTGACTCTGGATCTAAGGTCCTATTTGGGGCATACTGTTTTGCCTTTTATTTGACTTGGGCATATTAGTGAAGTTCCATAAGCCTTGGGTTTTGCATCTATAGTAGAGGTTAATAATACCCGTTTACCAGGCATTCAAGGAAAGCATTCTAATTTGTTTCCTTTCCCTAACACTCCCAGCCCACCTACTCTGCCCCAGACACCATACCAAGCATTGGAAATACTCCCAGTTACTGCCCTTGGAGTGCTCAGGTTTAATCCAGAAACAGACTTGTAAATAAGTGATTAAAAATACCATGCAATAAGTTCTATATTATACAGCTGTTGTGAAGGTCAAATATAATAAAACAGATGAAAACACCTTGTGAGGTATAAAATTCTATTCAAAGGGGAGCTATTATCATTCCAGGACCCTCCTCTTCTTAGTCATCAATCCTAATCCTATGTTTTATTCAAGGCTTTAAATCAAGCTGGATTTTCCCACAAAGACTTCTCTGTGGTATCAGCCAATGGGTGCAAAATAGCTGTGTCTTCTTTTGTTCTCTCTTTATGAAATGGTAATCTGTGCTTTATAGTAATTGCTGGGGAAAATCATTTCCATTTTGGGGAAAAAAATCCTCTAATCTTAGTTGAAGCACCTCAAGTGTAGAATTTACATCTCAGTATGAGGAGTAGTTTAGTTTGAGGTTTGAGTCTGAGTTCCTGAATTTTGAATGAAAAAAAAAATAGCTTAACTTGAGAAAGAAAATGCTCTGATGATCCAACAAAATGCCTCTGCTTGGAACATGCTTTACATCCTTTGTTAGATGCTTCTCTTTATGGGGACATGGGGCAAGTACCAGCTGTACTAGAACCACTGGGCACTTGAGTAACCCACCCTGAATGGATCGTGACATGTCGTCGAAACAGCCGCCTGTTAAACCAAAGACTAGTTAAAATAGAGCCAATGGTTCACCTCCCACAAGGACTTCATTAGAGACTGAATGCCTAGTGAGAGACATTCTCTGGGGGGATTATCATAGAAGCAGGCAGCCCCTGCTAGATCACAGCTACTTAAAAGGGAGGCGAAAGTCCACCTCACAAGGTTGTTGGAAGGGTTTCAAGGGGTTGGGTGTGTGGAATTACCTTCTTTGCCATATATGCAACACATAAATATTAATTGGATTTTGTTTATCCATGTTATTTTAACACTTCCCAGTCTTTAAGGCCTCGTTAATCTCCACTTTATTTGCAAATCCTTCCTTGAAACTTCTTTCCCCAGTGAGCAACCTTTTGTCTAAATTCCTCCAGTACCAAGGACAAACATCTTTTCTTTCACAATAGTTTTAGAATACCACTATATTCCTTTTCATCATTTTTTCACACCTGTTAAGATCTTAACACTGTATCACCGCATTATTAAAACAGCTTCTTAAATCTACCCTGGACACCACTATTTTGCTTGTGTCAATCTTCTTGGCTCCTTATTGCCTGAAGGACTAATTAACCTAACAGATGTTAATTAGGTCCTAACATATTCCTGAAGTAGGACCAGGACTGGGGCCAAACAAGGAATAGGGTCAATGGATGAAGCTGCAATGAGGGTTTAAAGAAGGTTATGGCGTGATTCCTAAATTTAATTGCTTGAGAAATACCAAATATATAAAATACTAAATAACAAAAAATAATTCCTGCACTTAAATAACACAGAAAATAAATCATGAGTATTTGTTTATATATTCATTCATCTATTGATCTAGCATGTAGATTTCATATATATCTAATAATTAGACCATTTCTCTGGTCAACTATATTAGACCATCTATCTATCCCAGAGTCTAACAAGTCCAAGGTTAATTATGAATTAGTTATTAAAATAGCAAAAGAAAGGAAAAGAAGGAAGATCCTTGTAGGTCAGGGGTGACCACAAAGAATTTTTACAGCAGACAAAAATGTCCCAACTCTACTCCTGATGCTTCCACTTATTCTCCATCCCCACCTGGTCAAACTGGACTACTGATTATCTTAGAATATCCTTATGGATTCCTGAACCTATGTCACTGCTATTTTTCCTGGATGCCAATGCCTACTGCTCCTTTTGGATTTTGCCATAATCTACTAATTTTTCAAGGTGTAGATTCAATCTGTCTCTTGTACGCAAGCATCATTCCCTGGCCCCTCCCCTCCTGCTGGAAAGTTTCTTCTTGTTGTGAAGTTTTGAATCCCTTGTGATCTGTACCCTATAGTTAGTTACCCCATGAACTACTTGTTTCCATGCTCCACAATCTCTCAGGCTTTGCCCTTAGCAACATTCCACCTGCCCATCTACTTCCTCATTTCAAGGTCCTAAGAAAAAGAAAAATAACCCTCCTATCAAAATACTATGAGTAACTCATATTGCTAGCCTTACTATGTGCATCTTTTCTCTTGCCCTCTTTGAGGCAAGTCTCATATCAGTAACTCACCGCCAGAATATCAAAAAGTACTGATGAATAGGGGCACCTGGGTGGCTCAGTTAGTTAAGCATCCAACTTCAGCTCAGGTCATGATCTCATGCATGGTTTGTGGCTTTGAGCCCCGTGTCGGGCTTTATGCTGACAGCTCAGAGCCTGGAGCCTGCTTTGGATTCTGTGTCTCCCTTTCTCTCTGCCCTTTCCCCTACTCATGCTCTGTCTTTCTCTCTCTCAAAAATAAATAAACATTAAAAAAAATTTAAAAAGTACTGATGAATCACAATCATTTGCAAAGGTATCACATATCATTTATTACCACTATTAGTTGAAATACCAAAATTTGCAAAATAGTGCAGATTTAAGGTTATCCTCAAATTTATACCATTCTTTTTAGTGGTATTTCAAAGTAAGTCAGAGAGAAAATAAGTGGGCTACATTTATTAGGGCTGTCCTTATATAGGACAACTGTCTTTTACCAGATCACAGCATGGGGAAAAAAAGAGGGGCTGAAAATTGCCATATAATATTTATATGGTTGTAAGCTTCAAGTGCCTTCATTATTGAGGCATCCAGTCATTATCTTTGACAAATATAAGTGCTTGATCAACCTGTGCTATTTGAGGCCAAAGAGTGATATAGGGTGCTTTCTTGAGACCTCAAAGTAGATGATTAAGAAGTACAAAGACATGGTAATAGAGAATGTAAATCAAATGACTAATGTTTCTACTTAAAAACACACATCATCACCAGGTAACACCAGAGGTCTTCTCTTCTGTGAAATAAGGACAGCTCACTTCACAAAGCAAAGATGGGACATTGTACTGTCAGGAAAAATGGAATTGGAAATCATGAGATAGTATTGGTCCCAGGTTGCCATTATCTAACTGCTTAACTTTGGGCAAATCACCTATCTCACTGAGCCTCAATTTTCTTATTTTTGGAAGGAGGACAAAGACATTGATTCTATCTACCCTTGACAATCAGTGTCCGGAAAAGTACTTTTAAAGCACTATGCAAATATAAGGTGATATTGCTTTGATTATTGTGTCTTTGGTAGATAATTCATTTTCGTTTACTCAAGTGTTTTTGTCTGTACATATATTTCTAATGCATATGTCATCGCAGCCATTTATTTTTTTTTGTCAGTGAGATGGCTATTTATACCCATTTATGCTTAACTGGGGAAATTTATATAGATGATTCTATCATTTTCTTATATATTATGGTGTATTTCTCAGTGTAATTGTCATAATCAAGATGTCATATTTTAGGCAAGGCTCAGAAAGAAATTGTCCCACCTAATTTAGAATGTCTGGATATAAACAATATCCAATTCCTCATTATCTTTTAAAAACTTTATTTCCATACTTTGCAACTCAAAATATATTGATAAAAAGCTTAAGAAAATGTACAGAAAATGGAACTGCAATTGGAAACTTTCTACTTATAATATTCTTAATTCATGAAATTGTTTTTTTGGCCTAGTATTTTCTGAAGTCATTACAAAGACATATTTGCTAGTGACATTACAAGCTTTAAAAAAAATTTTTTTTAAGTATTTTTTTTTTGTATTAGGAAGCTCATTATCTTACTATTCCTCTCTCCTGGCTGACCCTGGGTAAAAAAAAAAAAAAATTCTAAGAATAAAGGTAGAAGGTGTCATTTTGGCAGACACAAATGTAAACAAAAAAACCTAAGTCTCAAATAACATGATCAAAATGCACCTTCCCCCAAGAAATAAAGAACAAATTGTCATAGTAGTAAATTATGCAGTATTATATTTGATAAAGGGTTAATTGGTACCTGGAAAGAGCACAAAGTTTTTATGGGTTTTTTTTTTGTTTTTTTTTTGTTTTTTTTTTTTTTTGCCAAATTGTCCTCCTTTCCAGGTGTAGCAAACCATGTATTCTGTTTCTTTCCTCCACTCCTCTTTCCTCCTCCTTCTTTTCTAATGTCCAAAATATTCAGTGGGGAAAGTCAAGTGCTATAGACCAGTACGGAAAACTGCTTTCCCTTTTCTTACCTGAGGGTCCTTAGGAAAAATGTATAATCCTGATGTTTAAAAAAAAAAAAAGTTCTCAGTAATAACAACAACAATAATAATAAAGATTTTACCTCAAGTGATTGGAAGATTTTTCTAAGGTTTATTTATTTGTTTTTATTGTTTTTGTTTTTGTTTTTGTTTTTTTGAGAGAGAGAAAAACAGAGAGACAGAGCATGAGCAGGGAGGGGCAGAGAGAGAGGGAGACACAGAATCCGAAGTAGGCTCCAGGCTCTGAGCTGTCAGGACAGAGCCTGACACAGGGCCTGAACTCACGAACTGCGAGATCATGACCTGAGCCGAAGTCAGATGCTTAACTGACTGAGCTACCCAGGCACCCCGGAAGATTTGATGGTGAGGTCTGCAGAGGTACTATGCTTTATAAAGTACCCTCACGTGTACCACCATTTAGTTTCTTCCAGAAATCATGTGAGGTGAGCAGGAGAGGTTTATTTCTTCCATTTTTTACCAAAGAACAAAGAGGTGCAAAGGTGTTAAGTGATTTGCCCAACATCACTGAGGGCCATACCTTAAACCCACATTCTGGGTCTACTATCCATACTGCCTCCATAAGCTTTCATCACTAAGAAGTTTCAGTACACACACACACACACACACACACACACACACACAGAGATACATATACATATAAATTACAGAAAAGGAACAAATACTTCCTTTATGATTTTCACAGTAGAGATGAAGATCTGTGTTCTTGTACTTGGTTAATGAAATATGTACTAAGTACTATTGATTACAGTGAGTTTATAAAAAGATTGATTCATAAGACAAAACAGAATTTCATTAACATTGAATTATTTTTTTACTATTGAATTATTTTTAAAACTTAATTCTACCAAAAACAATTCAGTATGGATTTTTTTTAAATCAAATTCACTTATCCACTCAGTTATTAGTTCAAAATATTATTGAGCACATATCATGTTCTAGGCAATGCACGAGGTACTATGGATATAACAGAAAACAAAGAACCCTCTGTCTGTACCCTCAGAACACTCCACCCAGCAGGTGAGGTAGATATACAGCAAAGAGTTATTAAGTGCCTAATGAAAGGACTCTGGGAATCTAACCTAGTCGGGATGGGGTCAGGAATGCTTCTCTCAAATAAAAGCAATTAAGATAAAACAAAAAAAAAATGGTAAGAGCTTAGGCAAAAGAAAGAAAACGGCAGAGAGGAGGGAGCACAATGAAAGAGCATTTCAGGAAGAAGTAAATTGTGGAAGAGAAATAATGCAGAATTTAGTGGAGTGGATTTGATCACCAAGGAGACAAATTAGCATGGAAAAAACCCCAACAGAGCAAACCCGATGGAACTCCAATTCTTGGTACAGTTGGTCAGGTTAAGGAGGAACAACCAAAAATATTTTTTGGCTTTACTACATATTTTACTTTGTATTGAATTCTTTATTTCTCAACCAGAGCTCAAAACCACAAGTATACTGTTTTTATTTTCTGAAATGTAGTGTTCACATAGAATGCAAAAATTAACACTCTTAGATACCCTCTCCTTACAAGAAGCTTTCATCTATATGGTCTCATTTAATCCTCATGACAGCTTTCACCAAAGGATTGCTCTCTGCTTTTTACCAAGTCTTAGAGACTATTGTTTTCCAAGCATCCAGGATGGCAGATCCAGGATTAGAATCCAGATTTGAGGGTCCTTTGTCCATTGCACTTTCCAGGACACCACACAATGGTTCTTAAGACTGGTTAGCTTAAGAATCCTATTCGTCCATCAAATGCTTATTAACATCCTGTGTGCTAATGAACAAGATAGATTAGTTTCCTATCTGTTTCCTGTGGAAACTACATTCTACTAATAAACAGATTAATGTCATAAGTCAGGATTTAAAAAAAAAACTTTTTAAAAAGTTCTCATTTATTTTGGAGTAAAAAACCTTTCATGACCCAAGGAATGAAATGAGGTACTTACATTTGGACTCCATTTCTCTGGTGTCTCCTGTGTCCATTTCCATTGGTATTCAGATTGTTTGGCGCTCTCTCTCCCAAATGACCATGGACACTATGAGCAAAGGCATGGCCAGGAAAAATGTCAGTATTTTGTGCAGATTGGCTGGTTAGGATAGTTTCCTTCTCACACATTCATCCAAAGGCTTTTCCATCTGCTGTCAAGTTTTTAGGCACTACTGCATGTGATTCCAAAGACTGACACTGTTAATACCCAGAGTTATGTTCCATCAAAACCTCTCCATGTTGGGAGCAAGAACTTTCCTAGAGTAAAGCTTAGTAGGATAAATCCAGTTATGCTGCTAGTTTATAGCCCAAGCTTTGTATTAAAAGTGGCCTCAGCAACCTGAACGACCAATTTTCCTTTCCAACATGCATGTTTCTTACCTTGCTAGTAGGAGAGAAAGGGGGTTGTTGGCAACCATCCTCCCAATCAAACCCCATAAATAGTCTGGCCCATTTCTTCTGTGCCATGAACTCAGTAGACACCTAGGAAGAAGAAAGTAATGCACTAAAAACATAAAAGGTGGCAGGTCAGGTTAATGCAAAACGTAGAAACATTCCTTTCCTGAAACTCTCCTGGAAAGGAAAGTTAGGTTTGGCAGGGCCCATTCTGCTACCGTGGATGTACAGCAACCTCCAAACCTGGAAATAATTGATCCATCCTTCACAGGAAGAGGGGCAGGGGTGGGGGACATATCACATTCCAGAATTCTAAAGGACACCAGGTTGCAAACTATTGGGTAGATTAAGTGGAATGAGATTTCAGAGGAAGGAGCAGAAAAAGGAAGACCACAAAGAGGGAAAGGAAAGATGGAAGAAATGAGAAGCAGTATGGGAAAGAGACAGAAAGCATCCTGTTATAGGAACTGCAGAAACAGAGATCTGTTATCAAAGGCATAGGTATCTCAGGCAGAGTGGATCTGGCAGTTGAAGTCCGGTAGCCGCAAGGCAAGTGAGCTCCAAATACAATTCAGCCCCCTGCCAGGCAAAGGCCGTCCAGCAAGGAGGCCGAGGGAGCAGTGGGAACCCAGAAAGAAAGGACAGCTTCTTTGGGGATGGAGTGCTTACAAAATGCATAGATCTTTGGAACCTTATCTAGGTGATCAGAATCTTCTGGGGTCCTGCCTGGGCTATTTGACAAATACCCTAGGTGAGTTTTAGGCACAATTAAGTTTAATCACCACTGGCCGAGATGATAAAGTTGGGTGGTCAAAGCCTTGGGTCATAGACTGTCCAAGGCTATCTCCTGGTCACAGCACCTAGGGCAGAGCTGTCTGGACAAAACAGACCCCCTAGTTACAGAGATCTTGGATTTCTTTGTGATGAGCCATCACCCAAGGGTCTCTCCATAGAACATCCCTGAAGGTCAGGCCACATTCTCTGACCATAAGTGAGGTTTCTGACAGAGGGTCTGTAGATTTAGAGGTTGTGTCATATTTAATAGTAAGGAGGACACAGTCAGGATCTGAGGCTCAGGCGCCAATTGTACCATCAGAGCAGCTTTCAGACCTCATGCTGCAGGACCAAAATGCACTGCTTAGGGAAAGGGAAGAGGGAGAAAGGCCGTAGGAAATCATGTCAGGTAACACTCATCAAGACCCTAGTTGGAAAGCAATATGCTAGGTGCCAGAGGCAATATGCTCCCTCACAGAACTGTTATTCAAGTTTTAGGTCTAAAAATAAATTTGTGAGGAAAATGTGGGTGAAGTAGAAAAGCTCTAATTGATTAGAACTTTGTATATGTGTTCCTTGAATTTCTATTTTCCAGCAGATAAGGCAGACTAACTAAAACCATGTTCAAGGTCAGGAATTCAAACAGAAATCCCTAGCCAAATACACCAATCATTGGCTCGCAGAATAAAAACTGAACTGGAACCACTGTCTATTGCCTGGTAACCCTTGACCCCAACGCTTTCCCTGCCCTCTTGTGTTTGGGTTGGTTAGTTGTTCTAGTTCCAAGTTTTCCTTTCAGAGGCTGCCAACTGCAGGAAGCCCTTGCCCTGTACCAGGTGCTTCTGCTCAATGGCACCATAATAATCCAGGCCCTGGCTTCTAGGTTTGCAACATAACCAGCTGCTGCTCAGAACTACTGCAGAATCTCCATAAATACTCCTCGACCCTTACTTACTACTATCCCCTCTGATACACTTTCATGGTAAGGATAAAGGCAAGGCCAATACAATAAAGCGGCCTTTAACTCAAAACAAGGAAACAAATGCCGCTTCCACGATCTCTGGAGGTGTCCTTTGACGCCGTCCTTCCCAATCCATAACCCAGGGCTGGGGACCCGCTCCCCCTGAACCTCTGAGTCACCTCTAGTCTCCCTTCTCTCCGCAGCTCCAATGGCAAATCCGTCACGTGGGCCCAGAACGAGAAGAGCAGCCGGGGGCAGCACCTGTGGCAGCGGCTGTCCATCCACATCAACAAGAAAGAGAACCCCAACCAAACGGCCGTCATCAAGCCCTTCCCCAAGAGCACGGAGAGCCGCGGCCTGGGCGCAGGCGGCGCGGGCGGTGGCGCGGGGGCCGCGGGCGGCGCGGGGGGCGCGGGCGGCGGCCCCGGCGGGCCGGAGCCCCCGGACGCCGGCCCCAAGGGGCTGTACGACGTGGCGGAAGCGGAGGAGCACTTCCCCGCGCCCGCGCGCCCGCGCTCGCCGTCGCCCATCAGCACGCTGAGCCAGCGCGCGGGCTCCGCCAGCCGCACGGACGACGACGTGCCGTCGCTGCACTCGGAGCCCGCGGCGCGCAGCAGCTCCTCGCAGGGCTCGCTCATGGAGCAGATCAGCAGTGTGGTGACCCGCTTCACCGCCAACATCAGCGAGCTCAACTCCATGATGCTGTCCACCACGGTCCCCGGCCCCGGCGTGGGCGCCCCGCTCTGCTCGTCGTACCTGATCCCCAAAGAGATCCAGCTGCCCACAACCATGACGACGTTCGCCGAAATCCAGCCGCTGCCCGCCATCGAGGTCACGGGCGGCGCGCAGCCCGCGGCGGCGGCCCCGCCGGCTGGGGGCGCTGCTCGGGAGACGCCGACGGCCGGGCCGGAAGCTGCAGCCGGCAAGCCGGACCTGGAAGAGCTGGTGGCTCTCACCCCGCCGTCCCCCTTCAGAGACTCGGTGGACTCGGGGAGTACAACCCCCAACTCGCCAGTGTCGGAGTCGGCCCTCTGTATCCCTTCGTCTCCCAAATATGACACACTTATCATAAGAGATTACACTCAGAGCTCCTCGTCGTTGTGAATGTCATTGGAAACCACGCTGGGTTCCGCCAAGGGAGCCAAGACCTCCCGTGTTCACGCAGACACAGTGACAAGCATAGTCGCCTGGTTAAGACCCGAGGTGGAAGATGCCAAGTACACCCGTAATGGAAACACGAGATTAATAGTGCTATTTAACATCAACCGACGAAGACACCGACCACAAATCCTTTGGCAGATTTTCTTCTAGTGGCCTTAGAAAACATGGGCTTTTAAGAAACACTGCTTATATTTTTGAGGGCTGACAAGAGTCTGTTGAACCAGTTCCATACCAAGTGCTTTGCTCTAGGGAAGCAATGAGTGTGTAACAGCATAATGGAGGGGGAAAAGCATACTTATTAAGCAACTGTACAAAGTTTTGTTTGTTTACTTTAATTCTTTTCCCAGAAGATTCTTTGATTCACCAAACATGAATGTACATTTTCTAACAAACTCAAAATCTGGGACCAAAACATCAACCTTTCTCTCTCTTTTTTTGTTTTTTGGGTTTTTTTTCCGTTTTTTTTTTTTCTTTTTTTCTGTCCTTTAAAGACTTGGAAAAGCAGTAACTTGGGCCCAGTATTTACTGAGGCATTGTTGTGAGTGTGTCCCATGCATAACACACAACTGGATAATGAGTGCTGCGCTGATGTGTATAAGGCTTTTACCAGAGACATTCCTCTCCAATTTGGTTTTGAAATCCTCTTTGAAAAGCCTGCATCCGGGAGTCCACGTAGTTATTTCAATTCACCTCCATTAACCAAGAAAACCAATGGAAGATTTCTTGACTATTTCACCATGTTGCCAATCAATACTGGAGTAGCAAAAAAATATTTTCTGGAATACTGTTTTGTAATTCCCTCACTGGGGTACCGTTGTGTAGCTGGAAATTCTCTTTATAATAATAATAATTCCTGAGCTCCAGCTTGGCTATCACTTTCATGAAATGTGGCCACTCCTCCTTATGAATGCTGTTCCATTAGCATTGCCAGCTAAAATATTAAAATATGCATTTGGGCTTCTCCATTCCTTTCTTTTGAGAACCTGATGCACAAAGAGCTCCTCTGTTCTTTCCAAGTCCCACCACTGGAAGAATGGTCTATAGACCCAGCGAAGACAGCGACATGATTAGAGGGACTGTTGCTCAAAAAGTTAACACAATCTTAATACGCTGGAAATTTTAAACTGTGTCAAGTCGGCTTAGCAGAGATTTAGCTATGCCAGTGAGCAGTGATTTTAACTTTTTTTGGCTGCTTAAAGAGGGCAGCTATGAACTATGACAAATGTAGATTTTTCAAAGCAATACAGAATACTAAAACAGAGGAACCTTAATGAATATAAACCACACAGTCTCTTAGCCATTCCAAAAAGAGGCAAAGCAATTATTAGTATTTCCTTTTTAAAATAATTATTAATATGATTTTGTGCACTTCATACTGTCACTTTTTAAATACTGCAGAAAAGAGATTTAAAGATATACTAGAAATACATGTGCTTTAATAGGCTCATATAGGTAGAATTCATAGCTCAAGACCTGCATCCACAGTCATCTCTTTCTTCTTCTCATTACAGTTGTCCTCAGGTGCCAAATGTTTTTTTGTGTTGTTTTGTTTTGGTTTGGTTTGGTTTCGTTTCGTTTCATTTTAAATTTTAAAATAAAGATAGTAATAAAAGGAGGAGGTGTCCTATAAATTTAAAGTTCAGTTGATCAGCCTTATACTAAAGCTAGCCTTATGAAAAAGATTTGCTGTGAGGCAGAAGTATATTTTTAGCAGAAAGAAAAATAAATGAAACCTTTTTCCTTGAGCTCAATATCCTTATATTGGCATGTATTTTTTTATTTCATATATACTTTAAAAAAGGAATTGAGAAATGGAAATATATCCATTGGTGTAATTTATCATGCCCCACTTTTAAAAGTTATAGGAAATATACTTCTTGATTTTCCTTTACTTATATCTGTTCTTATATTAAATTTAAAATCAAATCTCCCAGTATAAAATGTTAAAAGCTGATATTAGTTTACTAAAATATAAACTTGAAAATCAAACTTACCATACCACATTTGAAAATATCATCAGAGCACCCTGAACCCACATGTTATAATGAGACTCTTGAAGCAGAGTGAATTTAGCTAAGCTTTATAGTTTCATTGAATGTGAACTCTGCCTCTACTTAAAAAACAAATGTAAATATTTTGATTAACACCCTTCAATCCTCATGAAAAGGGTGGCATTCACCTGAGGATTACCATTTTGATTTCTTAAACATTGAAACCTTTCCAAATATACTCAACTAAGTTTTAAATTCGTTTCCCATGACTTTAGGTTGATTTCCATTTTATTCTCAAGTGTAAGTTTCACCGTGTTGACCAACGGAATATTTTTAAAAAACTTTCTCCATGATCAAATTTCTCTTCTAAATTTTTAGTAACATTTCTTTAAAAAAAATACACCACTTTATGAAAAAATTCATCAGAAATTAAAATGTAATACAAATAAATTGCTGTCTGATAATGCCATATGAAATTATAATCAACTGTAATAAGAAAAATATTCATCCAATTAGAGGAGAACAAGGTGTACTTTTCTCTGTGTTTTTATGCCCTTTGCCCTTCATTCAATACATTCTATAATGCATAATATTAGTAATGCACTTTTGGGATCTTTTATTTTGGAATGATGCTAACTCTGTCTCTTTGCCAATTCTAATACCAGGTTCCAAGTAATAAATCTACAAGGAAAACTGAATATTCATTCTAGGGCTAGGATATGAACTTCGCAATTCATTTGGGTACCTATTTTCATTGAATTTCCTTGAAAACAGTCTGTTCCTGGTGCCCAGTGATCACTCAGTTGGACCAGCATGACTAAAAGGAAGGGGAAAAGACAGTGAAATGCTGAGATTCAGAAAAGTGACCCTAAAGGACAGTTTGGTCCAAGGATGAAAAGAAGAAGACCTACTTTGATCGAGTTATATGGACCATCTAAGGAGTCCACTCACTCTTCTGTTCTGGGAGAGGAGTAGGGGCAGCCTGAGAAGACCCTATGTGGATTGGGAAGAAGCTTCTCTCTGGGTTAGGGGTGGGGAGCAGAAGGGAGTACGCAAAGGAAAACCATATGAGATTTGACTGAAGTAAAGAAAAACAGTAAATCCCCGAATGTACTAATCCTTGTTAGTAAAAGTCTTTCCCAAACTTCTGCTGTTACCAGCAAGTGATCAGGAAGACTAGGAGCTATTTCTGACTGTGAATGAATTGTGTAATGGCTCTGCTGCAGTTCTGTGACTTCCAAACCAGGAATTAACCACTTTTTAAAAAAAACAAAAAACAAAAAAACAAAAACAAAAAAACCCATTTCCTATGCCAGTCTCCCAGCAAAATGTACATGTTTTGGAGACTTCAAAAGTATTATCTGAGTTCACATTTAGCCACAGCTTATTAATAACCCTCAAGCTGTCAGAATCTCTATAGTTACCATTTACAATTTTATACTGTGAAAAAAATACAGATCAGTGAAAAACATAAAGATAAATTGAAATTCACTTTTAAGAGGGTCTGAGGCCTGGGAGATTCTCTACTATCTGTTGAAGAGTGAGGCATGTATAAAATAGTTGGCTGAATTTCACTGATCTTCCCAATGTGAACAAATATACTATGTATATTGTGTGTATTTCTAGAATTCAATGGCAGCTGCTGGTGGTGTTGTAATTAGAAATCTATATAGAATATAGATGTTTTAGAGAGATGGTGCCAATCCTAAAAGATTTGTGTGGGCTACAAGTGCTTGTACTTACTTTTTTCTGCACTTTAACGGATTTGGTTTTAAAATTGTGTGCGCGTATCTGTTCTTTTTCTGTTGTTGCAGCTTGTACTATTAAAACAATAGAGAATGTTAAATTATTTTGATGTGAATTGCAAATGATTTTTTTTCATAAAGTTTAACATTTTTATCAGCATTGTTTTGCTTTGTACTTGTATAAATGTGTTTTATTTTAGCCTTCAAAAGTACACTTGCCTGTTTCTCAGTTGTCTAAATCATGTTATAGTTGGTGTTTGTGAAGTCAGTTACTTTTTGAAAAATATTAAAAAAGAAACTATGGTATGACTTTAAGATTCTTCCCCTTAAATGTTTAGAATGTTGTCTTAATAGTGTTTTCTAAGACCCAAAGAGCCATACTATTAATTAATCTTAAATTCTGAATGATATATACATTCAAATTATGGGATTGACAAAGTAGCCTATGGACAATAGATTAAATTAAAAATGTAAACCAACCATAAACCAACCCAAGATGCTGTCCTCAAAGACATCTACAAACACCTTTTAAGACAAATATTTTTTTAAAAAAACAATGAAGCATGTAGGGATTATACCTTGCTTTTGTGTCTGGAAATACAAATATGAATTATAGTGCCACAATTATCTGTGTTGGTAGAGGTTACATCATAAAAATAATATAGATTATGTGTGTTTATGTATCTGTGAATGTCTGGATGTATATACAAACAACACACATCTGTGTAGATTTTTTCCTTTTGAGTCCATCTGTGTATGTGTCTCTGTGTGTATGTTTGTTTGTGTGCGCATGTATGGGCATATCTGTATAATTTTACCAGAAAAAAAAATTACTTGTGAAATCACTTTCTACTTTGATGGATTCTTAAGCAAATTTACACTCCTTGAACACAAATTATCTAAAACCTAAAAGCATGATGTGTGGAAGAGAAAAACAATGTAGACTTTAAAACATAGCTTCTCTCTGCTTCCCTACATTGTATTATTTATACACATATAATATGTATATACATATATTCTTATACATATGGAAATTGATACAAAATATGTTTGATCTTAAAAAAGAAAACCATTTTGTGTGCTTTGTCAGACTCTCCTGCTTCAGTGTCTTCTATTGTGAAGTAATACAAATGGGCATATATTTATATAAACTTAAGGCTAAGGTGAGATGACTGAGATGAGATATCTGGACCACACACAGCAAATCATTTTCTAAAGATTAAATGAGTCTTGTAAGACTCCATAGACTCATGGTAGGACAGTCAAAACCAGCTGATGTGATAGAAATGGCAGTGAATTAAAAAATCCATTACCCTGACCCATATAACTTGGAAAAATTACCTTGAGTTCTCTATAACTCAGTTCCTCTTTCTTTAAATGCAGAGATGAATTACAATAATCTGTGAGATTTCTTTCATATCCAGCATTTCTGGTACATGACAAATGCTCAATAGATAATAGTTATTATTAGTGGCAATATAGAATTTATAATACAGTTAATATTCATCTTAAATACATGGAATATTACTATAAAAAATTCTTGTCCCACTTAAAGTATATATCACTGTGGGTGGGGGGGGCGGTGGGGGTGGCGGGTAGCCTGTTGAGGTTTGAACTCATGCAACCTTGGAACTGTCCATTTAGGATGACTTAGCAAATTGATCTTAAACACCACAGAAAGAATGCTTTTCTTCTGTTATAATCTATGCTGAACACTGGCCAATTTTTTGGTTATACTGTACATGAATGATCAGTTTTTAAAAACAATTCTCAATCATTTACTTTTTAGTGTAGTTAGCTAGATACATAGGTAGATAAATAGATTATATTAATGAAATTATCTCCTTAGAAACAGTATAGTATTTACTTTTTTTTCTCAAAGTATTTTGTAATTCAGAATCAGCTACTACATTTCACCCTGTTTATTATTTTTAAGAAGTATTTTGGAAGATAAATTCTGTGAAGAAAACCTGGAGACTCAGCTTATATGGCCATTCTTAGAGTCCTAAACAAAAACTATTATAGAAAAACTTAACCTCCACATAAACGAATAGTTTAAATTAACTTTTACTCCAAACCAAGAGCATTTATTTTTGCCATGACATATGAGTGTTTTTGAGGTTTATGACCCATGTAAACATTTATATAAACAGGCTAGTCATGTGGTATAAATATATATATATATATATACACACACACATATATATCAGACACATTTGGCTTATTTATATATAACTTGTATCTTTACCAGTTGTCACAAAATAAAGCTTTACATAACTATCATGCTTCTATAACAGGAAAAATGCTAAATAATAAATTATATGATATGTCTATGAAAATGACATAATGCAGTAAATTGGCTTTCTGAACTGCTAAATAGTAATAGGTGTTTCATAAAATAAAAGATTTTAGAGTTTTAAAGGTTTGGAAAACCTAATAGCTCTAAGTTAAATGGATACTTTTCCTTAAGAACTTTAAATATGCTAATGTATATTAACTCTAGAATTTTATTTTTTGTGAAGAGTCTCCTCTGAGTCCAGCTTCATAGAATGAATTTTGAAAATGCTGATATAAAATTTATAATTTGTACACACTTTCTTCTTTCAGTCTTGAAAACTAATTGCTCTTTCCATAATTATCTCATAAGACTTTTAGAGAAGAAAATCAGGATTGATAGTGTCACCTTCAGAGACATTTTACTGAGCCATGGGAAGTCTTAATTTTATTTTCAACTTTCCTCCTATTTGCTGATTTCTCAGGGTTCTTCCAGCACATTAACTTTACTCTTAGGGATCAAGCTGAAGATTTTCTTTTCCCTTTTTTTTTTTTCTTTCTTTTTTGTTTTTGTTTTCACCAGACATGTTGGATGTCTCCAACAGCTTTGGATGAAGCAATAGATGACACAGTAGCATTAGGAGATGTGAAGTAGCCAGTGGACTCTGTGCCAGGAGCATTAGAAGACTATAAGAGTGTTATCCAGAAGTCATTTTAGAAAATTTTTTCAAGTTTTTTTTTTCCAATTTACCTAAATAAAGCCAAGTTACATAGGCATATCTATTACATATACTATATTAATGTATTTCTACTCTGACATGTTCAAATAATGATTTGTACCTTTTGCTTCCCTGTGTATTGTGGTACTGTCACATACTTGTCTCTGAAGAGTTCAAATCACAGCATGAACCCTAGTATATTCACCTCACCCTACACTCCAAGTAGATATTAAAAACTCTAAATGTATACAGAGAGAAAAGTTCTTATTCTGGGAGGCCAGTGCCCACCCTCATAATCTAGGACAAATCAGCAGCAAAATTAGGTCAGTAAGAGAGAAGCCAGTAGAAATGCTTTCTTGCTCTTTGCATAGTAACAAAAAGCCCCAAATTCAATTCCTAAGAAATAAGGGGCTGAGATAGAGCCATTACAAATGGACAAAGTTGGAGTGAAAGATACAATAAAAATACAAGTAACGATGGCCTAGGCCAACAAACAAAAGCCCAAATAAATTAAAGCTGAGGCCTAAAGAAAAATAATGTAATTGTGTTACCGAATGACATAGCACCTTCAGTTAACACAATTCTTGCATATGCAAAACATTGAGACAGACAAATGTTAAATAAACAAAGGTGGGTGTAGGAATATTAATGTCCAACAAGAAATAATTCAAAGTGAAATTAATATAGAGGGTCAAAAGGGATATTTTGAATTGGTAAGAACCTACTCAGAATACAGAACAGTCCTAAACCTACGTGTACTTAGCAATATGGTTTCAGAACATATAAAGCAAAGACTAATAGAAATATCCACACACAAAAATTCCACAATAACAACCTTTTTAATATACTGAACTCACAAATACATCAAGAAGCCAAAAGAAAAAAAATGAAATAAAATTTAGATGAATCAAGTAACAAATACCATGAATAATCAAACTTATTTAGAGCTTTGTTCTTTTCATTCTTTTCATCATCCATGAAACGTTTATAAACATTAATCTTGGATTTTACCACAAAGGAAATCTTAACAAATCCCAAAAAACAAAAATCATATAGTCTACATTCACTGACTAAAAAAATAAATTTTGAAATTAAAGAAAAAGACATGCAGAAGAAATATGTTCATTTGGGATCTCTTTTCTGAGATCTTTTTTTTAGTATGAAGAGGAAATCTTAACTGAAATTACACCCTACTTAGAAATGAACATTAGTAAAAACCCTGCATATTAACATCCGTAGAGCCACTAAAGAGTACTCCAAAGAAAATATTTTACACTAAATGTGTACATTAAAAAACAGATTGAGAGTAAATTAAACATTCAAATGAATATGTTGAAAAATAAGCAATAAGACAAAGAAAATACAAATAATTAATACTGATTAAGTCAAAATTAATATAAGAATGCAAATAAATAACAGAAAATTAAAAGTGATCTTTAAAACCAAAGTCTTGGGGCGCCTGGGTGGCGCAGTCGGTTAAGCGTCCGACTTCAGCCAGGTCACGATCTCGCGGTCCGTGAGTTCGAGCCCCGCGTCGGGCTCTGGGCTGATGGCTCAGAGCCTGGAGCCTGTTTCCGATTCTGTGTCTCCCTCTCTCTCTGCCCCTCCCCCGTTCATGCTCTGTCTCTCTCTGTCCCAAAAATAAAAAAAAAAATAAACGTTAAAACCAAAGTCTTGTAATTTGAAAAGACCAATACTTTGACAAACATGTGTCAAATTTAATCAAGTAAAGAGAGACAAACCACAATTAATAGTAAGAAAGGAGTCAGAGCTACACATATAGAGAGTACATATAAGGAAACACTAGGTAAAACTTGATACTAATAAATCTGAAAATATAGGTGAATATTATTCTAGGAAAAAATAAATTATCTAATTGAAACAAAAATAAATAGAAAATGCAGAAAAACTAAAAATGATAAAAGATCATGAAAGAAATTTTAAATGACTCTAAAAGGTATATACCTAAATATTTTACAGGTGTATTTGATTATGGAATATAAATATAGAACATGGAAAAACGTGGAAATATCTATAACTCATTTTATTAGGCTTTTATAACTTTGGAACACAAATCAGACAAGGTGGGAAATAGTTATATAGGCTATTCTCATAAACATAGATTTTAAACTCCCAAATAAACTATACATCAAATTGTGAAATTTGATACACTAGTAATACACCATGATAAATATAGTTTATCATATTTTTGTTCAATATTAGAGAATCCATTACCATAGTTTACTAGATTAACATATTAAGAGAAAAAATATAACCTATATAACAAGTATGATAAAAACACTTGATAAGTCAATGCCAATTCCTGATCAAAATAAAACAAAGTAGAGACTAGAAAGTTTCTTAAGATTAAAAAGAAATCTGCTAGAAACATATAGCAAACATGATATTGATAGAAAAACATTAGAATTCCCACTAAGTCAGGAATGAGAGATGTATGCCATTTATGCACAATTTCTAAAGTGACTATGAAATTTTTGCCTAAAACAGAACATTTCTGAGAATTAAAGTGTAAGCATTAATTATGTTAATTAACACAGTGGCTTTACCTGGGGCAACTACTTGCACCTGCACTGTTCTGGGAAAACCAGATCAGGCTCGCTCTAACTCACTACTATTGTGATACTTGAAGTGCTAGATAAAATCTAAGTCAAGAAAGAGAAAGTAGATTCTAATAATTTAAAGAAACAAATCTATTAGCAGATTCATTAACCTATAAGATCTGAAACAAGGAATAAAATCTTAAATGTAATGTGGAAAGACAAAAAACAAAAAAAGTAGTGATGAGTTTGTGACTTTGGGCATGTGATTTCATGTCACAGGTTGTTCATGAGCACTGTAAAATCTGCTAAACTAGTAGAGAAAGTTGAAGACATAAACATAGTAATTTTTTGATTGTGAAAAGAAAAAGAACAGTAAAGTGTGCCTGACAAAGAGGAAGTAAGAGGGAAAGGTGTGGGTGAGATCCACATCTTGAAACACTTCCCAAGGATATTTCCAAAGAAAAATTTGAAGGCTAAATAGGACTGACCCAGTGCATACAAGAGAAGAAAACTTTTAGGCACAAGGAACAGCACATCTACTGACACAAGAAAGTACCTGGTGTGTTCAAGAAGGTTCACCATTAGCTTAATTTGTCTAGCCCTTCTTGGGAGAATTAAATGAGAAAATGTACATGAAGTGAAGTGCACAGTGTTTGGCACAGAGTATGTTCCTGCAATGCTAGTTGCTGCAGTAGCAGTAGCCATATAGTGATAGTAGTGTTAGATGTTTAGACTTAATAAAATATCATATAAAGTATGAAACACATATGATCCTACGCTAGTGCAAAATTGGTTATTGCTACTTTTATTCCTGAGCACATATGCATCTTTCTCTAATAGTTGGAACACAAATAAATTCAACCAATCAGAATTCATAAGGATCCTAATCATCCATGGTTCTCTCTCTCTCTCTCTCTCTCTCTCTCTCTTTTTCTCCCTTTCTCTCACATATGCACAAGCTCACAGCCATTTACTGTAGCAAATATCAGAACTAAATGTAAGAAAGAAGTTGATATAAACATTTACAACCAAATTAGATTAAATGAAAAGGTGAATTAGTAAATCACTTCTGGTTAGTAACTAATAAAAATAAATAACACCCAATAAGAACATAAAAGAATGGGAGGGAATGTAGCAAAGACTTGGCATTTGAATTGGGATACTTAAAACTGGGAAGGGAAAAAAAGGAAGGACTGTAGAATACAAACTACATTGTGTATGACTTTGATAAAGAGCCTTCTTCAGTTCTGGAGCTTTCTCCACGCAGATAATCCCCCTTCCCTAGACCTTCTTTTTTCTTCTGTAAACCAGAACAGTTGTTTTAGTTCAATGTTTCTAAGATTTTCAGTTATGCAAGGGCTTATATGCCATTAAGAGAGTATATGTATCCATTTTAATTTCTCTCTTTTTTTATTGTGGCAATAGCATTTATCATGAGATCTACCCTTTCAAAAAATTTTTAAGTGTATAATACAGTATTGTTAACTATAGGCACAATATTGAACTCGACCAGGAAAAAGCTCTCTAGAACTTTTTCTTCTTGTGTTACTAAAACTATACCCAATGAATAGCAACTCTTTACTTTTCCCAACCCATTCCCCTGGTAACCACCAATCTACCCTCTGAGTTTGACTATTTGAGATATGTCATATAAGTGGAATCTTACAGTATTTGTCCTTTTGTGACTAGGTTATTTCAATAGCATGAAGTCCTCAAGGTTCACCAAGTTTGTTATAAAAAACAGCATTTCCTTCTCTTTTATGCTGAATAACATTCCATTGTATTTATATATAACATTTTCTTATCCATTCATCTGTTGATGGACATTTAGGTTGTTTCCAAATCTTGGTTATTGTAAATAACTAAAAAGGAATTAAATATTTAAATCCATGTTACCCAATACCCTTCTAGAGGCTTGCTTTCTCCTTCCTTCTTTCCTTCCTTCCTTTTATTTTTTTTTAAATAAACTTTATTTATTTTTGAGAGAGAGAGAGAGAGAGGGAGCAGGGGAGGGGCAGAGAGGGAGGGAGACAGAGAATCCCAAGCAGGCTCCACTCTGACTGACAGGAGGCTCAAAAGCACCAATCATTAGGTCATGACCCCAGCCTAAGGAAGAGTCCTGTGCTTAAGGGACTGAGCCACCTAGGTGCCCCTCTCCTTCCTTCCTTTTAAGAGAAGGCTGTATCTTTATTGGCAAGCAGGCTATAAAGCTACTGCGGTGGGTGGCTCAGACATTGGGCCAACCATGCTTTTAAGCCTCAGGTAGTATTCAATCATCTCAGCCTGGTCTTCCACCTGGTTGAAGGCCGGGCTGTTGCAGAAGCCCACTACCTGGGGCTGGAAGTCCAGATAGGCCCGCAGGTGCATTTTCCCACCTGGCAGCCTCCCAGGGCGGCGCCTCGCTGCGCGCTCTGCGCAGGCGCTGTAGCAGGGCGTCTGCTTCCCCCTCCGGCTCTGGCGGGTCCCGGAGCGCCAAGGCAGCCTCAGCCGGGGTAGGCGGTGTCGAGCTCCACACCAAGGTAGGTGAACTTGCCAAGTTCCACTTCTTCCCCGGCTCCACTTCCGTCATCTTGTCTGTTCTTCGGGAAACTTGTTTCCACCGCATTTGTTTCACATATAAATGTTTAAAAGAATTCGTTCCCGGTTACCCGGAGGCTCTGATCCCTCACCCTTGTGCACACAGCTCCTGACCTGTTTCCCCAGGGCCAGTTCAAAACGGAACCTGTTCACAGCCATTTTCACAGCAGGCAAGCAGTGCACGGGAGGGAGGTGAAGAAGGTCAGAAGAGGGCGGCAGTCCTGCCCGGGTTCCAGCCGGAGGAGGGCCCCGGGAGGGGACTGGACGCACTCCAGAGGGTATAGGGGACGCCTCAGGTGTCAAACCCACAATAACCGGCACCGGGAGAGGCTGCGGAGGACCCGGGAGGCGGGCTGGTGGAAAGTTTCACAATTCTGCCTTTGTGGGGACGTCTAGAGGGCACCAAGAGCCTGGCTCATCTTGGCAGAAAAATTGACCCTAGTGTTGGGAAGTCGCAGAAATGCCAGGGACACTGAGAGCAGGAGGGGATGAGCAGCTGATAAGAATGAGATGCATGGGTTCGGAACACCTTCATTCATTCCCCTAAACACTGTGAGGCCTCAAGTCGCTTTGGGTTTAAACACGAACATGTCTGGTTTAATTTAGAGACAAATCATGAACATTTTAAGTTATAAGCAACTTGATTATTTAAACTCCAAATATACTCTTTTTTTTTTTTTTAATTTTTTTTTTCAACGTTTATTTATTTTTGGGACAGAGAGAGACAGAGCATGAATGGGGGAAGGGCAGAGAGAGAGGGAGACACAGAATCGGAAACAGGCTCCAGGCTCTGAGCCATCAGCCCAGAGCCCGACGCGGGGCTCGAACTCACGGACCGCGAGATCATGACCTGGCTGAAGTCGGACGCTTAACCGACTGCGCCACCCAGGCGCCCCTCCAAATATACTCTTTACACAAATCATGAAGGCAGGTTGTCTTTGTCATATGTAGTGTCATTTCGACCTACGTTTAAATTACATTTAATATATAAAGTAAATATCAAATAATCTTGTCTTATTTTGTCATCCAAATATGGATTTTTCTTCCAAAATATAAATTTTAACAAGCTTTTTGATCAATGGAAAAGAGTTGAAATATCTCTTTATATGTAATTCATTCAAATAACAAATACTTAATAGGTGCATGATATGTGCCAGGGCACTTTTCTAGATTCTGGCAGGTCCAGCAATGAACAAAACAAAAATTATGTTTACATGGGCCTTCCTTTTTATTATGGATAGGAATGTATGTGGGGGAGGGCGGGGGGAAGAAACCAAAAATAAATTTAAAGCAAAGTCTAGTATATATTAGAAAGTAATAAGTAATGTGGAGAAAAATAAATTGGGTAAAGGAGAAACATTCAAGAAAGAGGAGTAATTTTAAGTAAGTTCATCAGCAAAGATTTAACTTCTAGGTAATATCTGAGCAAACACTTGAAGAAGGTACAGAAGCAAATCATGAGCATACCTAGGGAAAGAATGTGCCAGACAGAGGAAATGATAAATGCAAAGACCCAGAGAAAAGAATAAGTCTGAAAATGTTAGGAACTGCACCAAGTCTAATGTGGCTGAGGGACTGATCCTGCAGTAGCTGATGATGCCAGTAAGCCCAGAGTCCACTCATATAACGGCTTCCCTGCCATTAAAAGGAGTTTGGCTTCTACTTTTAGGGCTTTTAGCAAAAGAATAACTTTATATAATTTATTTTAAGAGGACCATGCTGGAATCCCTGGAATAAATGTTTAGAAGGCAATTAGTAAGCAGGGAGGTTGTTAAGAAGCAACTGAAATTAACAGACAAGAAACTGAAAGTGAACTATAAACCATGGTGGTAGCAGTGGAAGTCACAAGAAGGGGTGATACTTTGTATGTCTGTGTAGGATGGATGCCTCAAGATTTGTTGATGGACTAGATGTGAGCTGCTAAAGAAAGAAGAGTTGAGAATGACTTCAAGGTTTTTTGACCAGGATTGAGCTCCCTCTGAGTTGGGAAAGGCTGCAGTTGGAACAGATTTTGGAAGGAGAATCAGGACATGTTGAAGTTGAGATGTGTCTTAGGGAAGATGTGGATATTAGGGTTTAGAGCTCAGGGAAGAAGTCAGGGCTGGCGCTGTAAAACATGTATCAATTACTGAAGATAATACAAGAGCAAATCCTATTACAGTTGACCTTTGAACAACATAGGTTTGGGAGCCGAGAAATGACACATTCCCTTTCTTCAAAGGTGCCCACATGTCTCACATGGGCAGTTGACTGTATGAGATATACTTACACAGGAGAGGTGGTAGTCAGTCAACTCTAATAGCTTGTCCCTTGCATTAGCCTAGGGAGACTACTCTATTAGCAACATTTTTAACCAATTATCTTTGGAATATACAGCATTACATTTCTAAGTAACTCTGACAACTGTTTATCTATATAATCCTAATTGTTTGATAACCAGGGCAATTAGTTAAACCTGTAAATCATTAAAAATAGAAGGGACCATCGAGATCACCTACTAAAGTTGATTATTAACACATTTCTGGATGTGCATGTATCTAGGAACTAACACTGTGAAGGGAACACATAGAGTCAGAAAATAAACACAGCTATAAGGCATTCATTTTTTATCAAAACAATCACACATGCATTATGGGATAGAATGCAAATAAACCCATGTGAATTTTATTTTATTTATTTTATTGTATTTTATTTTATTTTATTTTAATTTTTTTAACTTTTATTTATTTTTGAGAGACACAGAGACAAAGTGTGAGTTGGGGAGGGGCAGAGAGAGAGGGTGAAACAGAATCCAAAGCAGCCTCCAGGCTCCAAGCTCTCAGCACAGAGCCTGATGCGGGGCTCAAACTCAGGAACCATGAGATCATGACCTGAGCTGAAGTCAGATGCTTAACCAATGGAGCCACCCAGGCACCCCAAACCCATATGAATTTTAAAGACAAAACAGAAGATGTGAGGTAATCTCATGTGTTCCCATTCCTCTGCCATGAGGAAGACTTTGAGAAACATTGTTTCCAATTCTCTCATTGTCCTTGATGTTAGAGTCCACAAACCCAAAATGTCATTTAAAGTTTGCATACCTGTTATATGAACAACCCACAGTTGACATCATCCTTATGGGGAAAAACTGAGTTTTACCTCTAAGATCAGGAACAAGACAAGGATGTCCACTCTCACCACTTTTATTCAACGTATTCAAAGTCCTAGCCACAGCAATCAGATAACAAAAAGAAATAAAAGGCATCCAAATCAGTAAGGAACAAGTAAAACTTTCACTGTTTGCAGATGACATGATACTATATATAGAAAACCTGACAGACACCACCAAAAAAAAAAAAAAAGACTTCTAGAACTGATAAACAAATTCAGTAAAGTCTTAAGATACAATATCAATGTACAGAAATCTGTTGCATTTCTATACACCACTAATGAAGCAGCAGAAAGAGAAATTAAGAAAACAATCCCATTTACATTGGCACCCAAAATAATAAGATACCTAGTAATAAACCTAACCAAAGAGGTGAAAGACCTGTACACTGAAAACTATAAAACGCTGATGAAAGAAATTGAGGACCACAATTACTCAGCAATCAAAATGAACGAAATCTTTCCATTTACAACAACGTGGATGGAACTAGAGTGCATTATGCTAAGTGAAATAAGTCAGAGAAAGACAAATATCATATGATTTCACTCATATGTGGAATTTAAGATACAAAACAGATGAACATAAGGGAAGAGAAGCAAAAGTAATTTTAAAATAGATAGGGAGACAAACCATGAAAGGCTCTTAAATACAGAGAATAAACTGAGGGTTGCTGGAGGGGTGTTGGATGGGGTGGATGGGCTACATGAGTGATGGGCATTAAGAAGGACACGTTGGGATGAGCACTGGGTGTTATATGTAAGGGATGAATCACTGAATTCTATTCCTGAAATTATTACAACACTATATGTTAACTACCTTGGATTCAAATTTTTAAAAATTAACTTTAAAAAAGGAAAAAGGAAGTTGAGGACCACAAAGAAATGCAGATATTCTACGTCCATGGATTGGAAGAACAAATATTGTTAAAATATCTATACTCCCCAAAGCAATCTACACATTTAATGCAATCTCGAAGTACCAACAGCATTTTTCATAGAACTAGAACAAGCAATTCTAAAATTTGTATGGAACCACAGAAATCCCTGAATAGCCAAAGCCATCTTGAAAAACCAAAGCAAAACTAGAAGCATCACAGTTTTGTACTTCAAGTTACATATTACAAAGCTGTAGTGATCAAAACAGTATGGTACTGGCACTAAAATAGTCACATAGATCAATGGAACAGAATAGAAAACCTAGAAATAAACCTACAACTATATGGTCAATTAATCTTCGACAAAGCAGTAAGGAATATCCAATGGGAAAAAGACAGTCTCTTCAACAAATGGTGTTGGGAAAACTGGACCACTTTCTTACATCATACACAAAAATAAATTCAAAATGAATTAAAGACCTAAATGTGAGACCTGAAACCATAAGAATCCTAGAAGAGAACACAGGCAGTAACTTTTGTGACATCAGCCATAGTAACATTTTTCTGGATAGGTCCCCTGAGGAAAGGGAAAGGAAAGTAAACTATTGGGACTATATCGAATTAAAACATTCTGCGAAGTGTAGGAAACAATCAATAAAACTAAAAGGCAACCTACTGAATAGTAAAAAATATTTGCAAATGTTATAGCCAATAGGGGTTAGTATTCAAAATATATAAAGAATTGATAAAATTCAACACCCAAAACACAAATAATACAATTTAAAAAAAAATGGGCAGAAGACGTGAACATTTTTCCAATGAAGACATACATATGGCCAATGGACATGTAAAAACTTTCCACCAAGGAAATGCAAATCAGAACTATAATGAGATATCACTTTATACCTGTCAGAGTGGCTAAAACCAGTAACACAAGAAACAACACATGTTGGCAAGGATGTGGAGATAGAGGAACTGTGCACTGTTGGCAATACAAACTGGAACAGCCACTGTGGAAGACAGTGTGGCGTTTCCTCAAAAAGTTAAAAATAGAACCACAATCCAGCAGTCACACTACTGGGTATTTACCCAAAGAATACAAAAACACTAAATCGAAGGGATACATACACCCCTACATTTATAGTAGCATTGTTTACAATAGCAATTACAAAAATATGGAAGCAGAAGAGGTGGTTACACACACACACACACACACACACACACACACAGGAATATTATTCAGCCATAAAAAGAATGAAATATTTCCATTTGCAATGACCTGGATGGAGCTAGAAAGTATAATGCTAAGCAAAATAAGTCCAAGAAAGACAAAACACCAAACGATTTCACTCCAGTGAGAATTTAAGATACAAAACAAATAAGCAAAGGGGAGAAAAAGTGCAACAATTCAAGAAAATAGACTCTTAAAGGTAGAGAACAAATTGATGGTTATGAGATGGGGGTATGGGTTAAATGGATGATGGGGATTAAGGGGTGCAGTTATTGTAATGAGTTCTGGGTGATGTATGGAATTTTGGAATCACTATATTGTACACCTGAAACTCATATAACACTGTATGTTAACTAACTGGAATTAAAATAATAACTTAAAAAAATAAAGTTTGCATGACCTTGGGCAAGAGTGTTCTATGTCTTATTTGACTCACGCTGATAATATCCACCATAAGGGGTGGTTATGAGGATCAAATGTAACAATTTATGTTAAACACTTAGCACAGTGCTTGGCAACATAGTGTCTAAATATGAGCTCTTCATTCTGGGCTCTTCTTCCACCAGAGATGAGATTGTAGAGAGCATGGCTCATTTATTCAGTACCACAATTAATTCATGAAAGAGTCAGGACCAGGAAAAGGAAAGATGGAGCATCTGCTGTGTGTCGTAACTGGACGTAGAACATATGTAATGTCACTTCATCTATACAGAAGCCCTTGTGGATTAGACTAGAGCCCATTTCCTAGCTCACATTCCGGTGGCTTTCTGCTACAGCATGCAGCTTCTCTGGTTTGGATCCTCTGCCTGCTCAACATGTAATTGCATTTGCTTCCATTGACAGAGAGGCTCACAGAGACATTCACATCTAATTTGCCCTCTTGCTGTAGCCTCTCTCCTGCTTATCATACTGACAGGTGGCTCGAAAATCATAAATGGATGGGGTTCAGGAGAGGCAGAGCAGAGCAGCTGGCAGGCCAAGGTTAGGAAGACACTCCGGTTCAAATGATTTGCGAGATTGGAATCAGATTTGAAAATCTTTCTTTCTCTCAGCTTCTTTCCTAGAGAGAATAATTTAGGAAGATCCCAAATGACTTCTCACTTTTTTTTTTAAATAACGAATATCATATGCTTATGCAGTTGCCAACTTGGAAAACACTAGCAGCAAAGGAGTGAGACATGCTATATAGCAGCAGTATTCTCCAGAGATGAGTCTGACACACTTCTGGCTCAGAAGCCTGGGGCAAGGGATTGTAGCCACTCCTAACATCATCCATCTGTGGACAATATGCTAAAAATCCGTTCTGCCAACAGATGGGCAAGGCTGCACGTGATAGTGTCTATACACCCATGGAAAATGGTCCTCTTTCAAGATTATTCCATTATACCCTTTCTTGCCCTAGCAGGGACCATTTTGATTACTGTGTGTTAATTCCTTTTCATCAACACATGCCTCTGCTGCTCAGGAAGCACATGCAAAGAAAGCATCCAGAGAGACATTAAGAGTGCTAAGAAACATGCACAATCGGAATCAGGCAAACAACTGAATATAAATTCACCTTGCCATGCATCTGGCATTGACTGAAGTGACAAGTTGTGTTTGGACAGAGAATGGGCAGAGAGGAAGAAGAGCTAAGGAGAGAGCTTAGACATTTTTTCACTAACATTGTATTTTAGGGTTTTTATTAGATCAAGGGTTCCTGAATTCAGCCAAAATTCCTGGCAAATGAAAAAAATAGAGGCTTAGCCCAGGTGTTTCAGAGGACTTAGTATGACAAGTTTTCTATGAAGAGTAATGGAATTGGGCGCCTGGGTGGCTCAGTCAGTAGAGTGTGTGACTTCAGCTCAGGTCATGATCTCACAGCTCATGAGTTCGAACCCCGCGTTGGGCTCTGTGCTGACAGCTTGGAGCCCGGAGCGTGCTTCAGATTCTGTGTCTCCCTCTCTGCCCCTTCTCTGCTTTTGCTCTCTCTGTCTCTTTCTCTCTCTCTCTCTCTCAAAAATAAACATTAAAAAAATTTTTAAAAAAGCAATGGAATTAATGTCTTTCACTTCTGTTTACCAACAGTACCAGCTCTACTTACTGACGTCAGAGTTCTCATCAGTAAGATCCTCCTTTGCAGGATGAATGGTAGCTAAAAAATATATAATGTTTGTGATCAGTGCCATTCATGAGTTGTTAATTATTATTATTAACTTTAATAATAATATTTCATCCTAAATAGGATTTGCATTAGCTTTTTGACAGAAACACCATCAGACAGCTAATATTCTGGAAAGCTAAAACTTGAACTAGGTCTTCTAACTTCAAGTCCCAATGTAAGGGCTACCTTCATGACACCTGATTGCCTCCTCCTTTTAATTGAACTCTTCTATATCTCAGAAATTTGCAAAAGAAGTTGCCACTTCAGGTCACAAGTGTGCATGGCTAAGTGTGTCCATTTGCTAGAGAAGTACAGTTATACATTCAAGCATTTCTCTCACCTTTCCCTTTGTGTCTGCATCTCCCCAGAATGGCATTAGCTGTAGCTGCTTTGGTTACATAGATTGGAGTATAAGAAATCACTGTGAAAGCAGAAGTACTCTTAGTCTGAATAAATACTAGATAAACAGTAAATTAAAAGGCAAAGTGTAACCTGGATGGATCTGTCAGGCCTGAGTTAAAATTTGAGTCCCATCACCAACTGGCTGTGCAGTCTTAGGCCAAGTAATTTTATTTCCCTGAGTCATAGTTTTATTTTCTGTAAAATGAGATGACAATAATTCTATCTCAAGGTTGTCCAAATGATAAAATAATGTAATAATATAAGTTCCCTTGGAATTATAAAGAACTGTAAAATAATTTGCTGTTTACTGTTATACTAGGCATTAAAATACTAAAATGTTTCTGCCAAACCTGTTGTCCACTCCATTGCTCAGTCAAAACAATTGCTTGTTTCTTCTCTTTCCTTCTTTCCTCTTTCATACCTTCATAACTATCATTTGATGTACATTTAAAATACAGAATCAGAACACTTCACAGCAATCTATTTGCACCTGGTTCAAGATACCATTATCACTTGCCTGGATTTCAGCAAAAGTCTTCTAATTGGTCTCTGCTTTCACGTTAAATCCCCTCCCCACACCCCAATGTATTTCAACACAATAGCGAGAGGGATTCCTTTAAAATATAAGTTGGATCCTGACAGTCCTTTGCTTAAAACCTTCCAAGACCCTCTCATATTACTGAGAATAAAAGCCAAATCTTTACAATAGCCTTCAAGGTCTTTTCATTTCTTAAGGTATCTTGCTAATGAATCAGAACATCTGTGTCAACACAATTCTTTGTCTCAGAAGACTATTTACAAGACAATGAAACCTTATTCACCTCCAATTTTAGCCTCCCACAGGGCTTGACTTGATCTTCTCTATCTGTTATTATTTCCTTTTTTGTTAATAAGACACAGCTTTGGATCAGGCTCTCAAAACTCTACCAACCTTTCAACATGGGCAGCATCAGGTACCCACATGGAATTTTCCAAAGCTCAGGAGAATCATGTTATAGGCAAGTCAAGGGAAGGAACAGAGTTGACCTCTGGTGTAAGCCCAAAGAGATGATGCTACAGTGTCAGACCTCTATGCCTGTGCGCACAGTGCTCCCTTTGCCCAGACTCATATTTCTCAGTTTGTCACTTGTCAAAATCCCACCCAGTAGTAAAAACTGAACTTAAATGCCACTGCCTTCCTAGACCCTTACCTAATCTGTCCAGTCAAGAGTGGTTGTTCCTTCTTTTGCTCCACCAAAGTTTTTCCTTCTAGTTTAGCATGTGAATCATTTCCTGCATTCTAATCCAGTGAATATGTCTGCTAAGTACTGATTGATTATCCCTTCCCTGATGACAGAATTAGTCACAGTGGCTCCTATAACATAATTCTCAATGCAAGTAGGAAGAAAGTTCTTCAGAATTTCAGAGTAAACTAAAAGGGAATGGGAGAGGATAACACTTCCCTGCAGTGCAAAATGTCTTCTCAGAGAGATCTGTGCTTTCAACTTCCCCAGCTCCCTCCTCTGCCTCTCACTTCAGTATATTAACTGTATTAGAAAAGCTGTAGACTAGACCACTGATTCCTAGAAGCAGGCCAGGGAGAGTCATTCGGCAGAATCATCTGGGGGCAATTTTCAATACGTGGATTCCTGGGCTACCTCTCTTTAAGTCCCTATAAATTCAGGTTAAGTAGATCTGGGCCAGGACCTAGGTATAAGATTTAGCATCGAATAATTAGCAAATTTTTGCAATAACTGACTTAGGGGCTAATTTTAATATTTTTTAAAGAGAAGATGGGAAGTATAGATGATACGGGGGAAAAAGAAAAAGAAAAAAACAAATGTGAAAAGGTCAGTATGAACCCAGCATGCCACCAGAGAGAAGGTGGCATCTAGCTAGAGGATGTGATTTTCCAATTTAAGGTCATTTTGTTTTTGTCTTACCATTATATTCACTAATAACTCTCAAATAAAATTTTGGTTTAGGGTTAGGTCACCCTCAGGGAATGAATATGTAGGCCAAGTATTATAGTGTCCTTTCCTTCGGAAGTTCTATGTCTCAGTGTAAATTAATGAGTTGACATCATAATAACTATACATTGGTCAGTGTAGACTTGTTTACTGCAAGTCTGCTCTAAGACACATCTGTTATCATTAGGTTGACAAAATCAAGTTTCAGAATCTGTAAACCTGTAGGCCTTGGAAGAAAGGACCAAGCAGAATTCGCCCCATTAAAAACCTATACATTAGTAGCTAGTGGAAACCTCTAAATATCCCACTATGTTTTACTCATTAATATATTACTAATACATGATAAAGGAAAGAGAAGAGCTGGAGACCTAGATACATACAGATCTTGACTCTGTGACTTATTTGCTTTGTAATATGGTCAATGGTAAATGCCGCTTAAATGCTCTACTCCTATGTCCTAGGCAGTGTCCTTGACATCTTACACACCTCATCCTATTTCATTATCTCACCTACCCTGCAAAAGACTTATTATGTGGCAGATACTACTAGATTCCTACATGTTAGTAATTCTCTCCTTTTCCTCAGAAAGGGAGCCCCAATTTGATTTTAGGTTCTCAATGCATTAAATGTATACAAAATGACTGGAGTTCTAGCAACTATCATCGATTCAGGATGACTTTAAGGATGCAAGCCACTTGTTAAGGATGCAGAATAGATATGGCCTGGGGTTCCTGGGAATACTAGAAAACACTGTATATTCCATGTATGGTCTCCCTCTGTGATTCTTGTACATAATAAATAAATAAATAAATAAATAAATAAATAAATAAACAAATAAACAAACTACCATAACTATATGCTGCTAGACATAATCCAAAGTACTACAGAACTAGATTCTTATTTTACATTGAGGAAACCAAGTACAGAGAGATTGAGTAACCTACTTGAGATGACACAGCTAAGTACTGAGCAGAAATTCTTCACTGGCAATATGATTCTAAGGCAAATGTCCTTGAATCTCTGCTTTATGACATAAAAAAAAAGATATTTTTCTTTTACATTTGGTATAGACCAGGCAAACTTATATCTGTTGATATTTTTTATGTGCCATACGTTATGCTAGGTATTGTCAACATATACTGTATTATCTCATTTATCCATTATGCTTTTTTTTTTATATCTAAAAACTAGGTGATTTAAGTACATTCTCTCTTCTTTTAATCTCTATGAACTGAAACCAAAGACCTTTTCATATAGTCTAGCAGGAAACACTTGCTAATCTATAGCCAATGGTTGACTAAGATCTTTTCTGAAAGTCATGCAGAAAATAATCTCTTCATCTTTGATAAACATCATACATGAGATTTAAACAAGGCAAACTTGTTCTTGTCCTTTGTTTCCCTTTCAAAGCCACTCACATATTGGGGAAAACTTAAGACCTATTCAAAATAGGATAAAATAAAATAAAAGTAAGTAGCTCTCCTGCTAGAGGAAAGAGATGAGAAAAGAGAAAGTCTTATTATCCAAAGCATCAATTCTACATTTTATTAAATAACTAAATAAGGGTTAAATAAAGAAGAAACACACACACACACACACACACACACACACACACACACACCATAAAAATAGAGCATGTAAAAACCAAAATTAGAGAATTTAGTAAACACCATACTCCACTCTAAGTAAAATTAAACTGTTGAGTATTAAAAAAATTAGTGCTGTCTTAAAAAAATAAACAAGAAGAAAAGTGATTATTTAAGCTCAGGATTAAAAAAAAATTTTTTTCAGGGGTGCCTAGGTGGCTCAGTTAAGCATCCAGCTTTGGCTCAGGTCATGATCTCATGGTCTGTGAATTCAAGCCCCACATCAGGCTCTGTGCTAACAGCTCAGAGCCTAGAGCCTGCTTTGTATTCTGTGTCTCCCTTTCTCTCTGTCCCTCCCCACTCATACTCTATCTCTCTCTCAAAATAATAACATTAGAAAAAAAGTTTTAAAGAAAATAAATTTAAAAAAGATTTGCTAAGGATAGAAGTAAAGGAGATTGCAAAGGGAAAAATCAATAGATTTTATTATTAAGAAAAATTGAATACAAATACAAATGACAAGAGGAAAATGTTGAATTTTTATGAGAAGCGAAAGAATTACACATCACAATGATAAATAATTGTTTCTAGCACATTAGCAAACATTTAAATGATAGCACTTAATATTAGGAGAAAGGCAATTAAATAAGCATCTTTATACACTGATAGTGGGGAGATAAAATATACAGCTCTAAAAACAATTTTGGCAATGGCTATTTACCCAAGAATTTAGAACAAAATTTACATGCAAGTATTTTCGTTTTTTCAAATATTTTACCAAGTGTGACCTTTGACTCCTTTTTTATGTATAAAGGCCACTCTTAAATTATGAATATTTACTTCCATTGAAAATATTTATTTAACAAAATGCACAACAGGCTCTCTAGACTTTCAGGAAAGATTTGGTAATGATAGGTTTTTCAGCAAAAGCTTGAAGTTCCCCAGTGGACTACTTAGAAGTACTGTAAAATCCTTTAGAGTATGAATGTTCTAGTATGACTGGGAGAAGGGTCTCATTCATTCATTTACTTATCCATTCAACAAATGGTTTTTATTATATGTTGTGTATGAAGTATGGTGCTAGGTGCTAAGGATGCAATGGTGAACAGAAAACATGGGAAGGTGGCCACCCTTGTGGGGGTCATCTAGTCCAGTGATACAGATAAATTAACCAATAATTACACAAACTAATAGGAAAATGGCAACTGTAGAAATACATGCTTTGAATGAGGTTATAGGCTACTCAGAAAACAGACAATGGAGAAATGAGGTGATGACAAATTCTTAATTCATTGTGAGTGTAAGAGAAACTTTTCATTCACAAATTTAATGGTCTTGATTTCAGCTATTCCATGATATACTTGAAGGTCTCTAATGTTTAACTAATGAATGAGCCCTCCTCACTGTGGTTTTGTTGTTCTCCTAGTTTTGGGGAATTTGTGAAAATCTCTGAATCCATACCTTATGAATCATAAGGGTCTTTCCTACAGTTAATATTTCTCCCAGGATTGGAACTATCTGAAAATTTAGGCTTTGAAGAATCTACTGTCTTTAATTGCTATGAAGTTAGGATCTATTTCATCCACAGCTATATCCTTTGTACCTAGTGCCTATCATATAATAGATACTTAATACATATTTCTTTCTTGATTGAACTACTATGATGACTGGTTTAGGAGAGCCATGAGGAAGCTCTAAAGAAGTGACTTACAGGGGTGCCTGTGGGGCTCAGTTGGTTAAGCCTCCAACTTCAGCTCAGGTCATGATCTCATGGTTCATGGGTTTGAGCCCTGCATCGACCTTTATGCTGACATCTAAGAGCCTGGAGCCTGTTTCAGATTCTGTGTCTCCCTCTCTCTCTGCCACTCCCCTACTCATGCTCTGTCTCTCGCTGTCTCTCAAAAATAAATAAACGTTAAAAAAAACTTTAAAAAATTAAAGAATAGATAAAATGGTTTATCCCTAAGACATACACAAGGACAGTTTCCCAAATGCCTCTTTCCCTTAAATAATATAATGAGACACAGATTCTTGGAAAGGACATGGATAATGGTTCACACATGACACCCTTAATGCTTTGGGGAAAAGCACTTTTACTTCAAATCTCTATTTTTTTTGTCTTAGAAAATAATTTTAAGTTTCTTTATTTATTTTGAGAGACAGAGAGAAAGAGAGAAATAGAGCACATGGGTGTGTGAGTTGGAGAGGGACTAAGAGAGAGGGACAGAGAGAATCCCAAGCAGGCTCCGTGGAGGGGCTCAATCCCACAAACCATGACACCATGTCCTGAGCCGAAGTCAAGAGTTGGGCACTTAACCAACTGAGCCACCCAGGTGCCCCTCAAATCTCTATTTTGTTCAATATGTCTGAGTTATGGTTTCTTTCCACATAACTGGCATCTAACCTGAACATAACACATGCACAGGCCTTCTCCTTTTATTAAGTAGAAAATAGCATAGTTTAAACTGTCTAATGTTTACCTCTTTGCAGATTTCTTTTGTGAATTGATTTGGGATTTAAAAAAAAATCAAATTCCTCAGTTGTAGCCTTTCTGCAATATGTCAGTTCACATTAGCTGAGTGATGCCTACCTACCTAATGTCTGCAAGTTTGCAGCCTACCAATGAGCAAATAAAAGCCAGAAAAAGAATATTTTGACCTGGCTTTAGTCCCAAAGTGGAATTTATTATAAGCAGAGTAGCAGCGAATAGTTATTAGCATTTATAGTCCCACACATTACTCTAAAAGCATTATAGTTTTCTCATTTTTTCTTCATATTGGCACTGATGAGGTGGGTACTATTGTCATCTGCATTTTACAGATGAGGAAAGTGATCCCAGAGGTTTTAACCAAGGTCACATAGCTATTAAATGATAGACACAAGATTTGAGTTGGGATAGTCCAATCCAGAGTTGGTGCTATTATTCACTAGTCAACATTTCCTTGCTATGGCTAAGTTTTGTCTCATGGACGACTCTTCCTCTCTGAGGGAATATAGCCAGCTCTCAGAAAGGGTGAAAAATAGAAATGGGAAAACTGTTGGCAAATAAATAAGTATTCATCTTTTATCTTTCATTTCTGCTTCATTAGGCACCTAGTGGAATATAGTGATGCAGGAGGAACATGGCTACTTATAGTTCCCAAGATTACATGTTTGAGCTCTAGCCATAGTGGGTTTCTCACTCTTTCTCTCTCAATTTTATTTTTATTTTTACTCTTTCCTTCCTAGATTCCAGTTCCTAACAAAAGAATACTCAATGAACTATGATTACATGCCCAAGTCTGGTCTAGTCATTGGGGGCCTGGTGCCTACTAACACAGCTGCTTGAGGGACCATCTGTGTATATAAGGGGCATTTATTTCTTGTCAATCAATGTGAATTGTATAGATAGTTCCAAATTTTCTATCATCAAACATCCTTGGACTTGAAGTTGAAAAGGCCTCGGAGGGGCGCCTGGGTGGCGCAGTCGGTTAAGCATCCGACTTCAGCCAGGTCACGATCTCGCGGTCCGGGAGTTCGAGCCCCGCGTCAGGCTCTGGGCTGATGGCTCAGAGCCTGGAGCCTGTTTCCGATTCTGTGTCTCCCTCTCTCTCTGCCCCTCGCCCGTTCATGCTCTGTCTCTCTCTGTACCAAAAATAAATAATAAAAAAAAACGTTGAAAAAAAAAAAAAAAGAAAGAAAAGGCCTCGGGACATCTGGGTGGCTCAGTCTGTTGAGCAACCGACTTTAGCTCAGGTCATGATCTTGCGGTTCATGAGTTCCAGCCCTGCATCAGGCTCTGTGCTGACAGCTCAGAGTCTGCAGCCTGCTGCAGGTTCTGTATCTTTCTCTCTCTCTTTCCTTTCCCTGTTCATGCTCTGTCTCTCTCTGTCTCTCAATAATAAATAAACATTAAAAAAATTAAAAATTAGAAAATAGCACACAACTACCATTAACAAGTCATTAGTTCTCTCAGAGTGTTGATTTCCTCAAAAATAAAGTATCTATAATTATCTTTGCTCAGCCTACCTTGCAGGGTGATTGTGGAGACTGAATAGAATTATTCCTCTTCCTCCTAGCATAGCTAAGACTAATAAAGTGCTTATCATGCATAAGCACTATTTTAAGTGCTTTGCATATTATTGACATTAACTTTCCCATTGACCCAATGACATAGATGCTAACTTGTTCCCATTTCACAAATGGGGAAACTGAAAAACAGAGAAGATAAGAAAAACTTGCTCAAGTTCACACAGCTGTAAGCAATGGATCAGGAGCCATAGCTTTTGAGTCCATGTTCTCAACAACTTCTAATGTGGACATGAAACACTTAGTAAATGACAGAGCACTATTCAAACATAAGATATTGTTATTACTGTCAAGCAATGCATTTTAACACCAAAAATCCATGTCGGGTCAGAGGATCAAACAAATGAAATATGATCGAGCATTTGGATCTTTGTTTATACCGGATTTTGGTACTCTGGTTTTGTCCTAATTCAGTAGTTATAGAAAAGGTATGTATTCAATTCTGGCTCAAATTTTTCCATGAGAGTCTGTTGTAAAACATTTTGTTTCACTTTTATGACAAATATTTTGATACCTCCATCAGAAACTCTTATTTTGTTTTGGTTCACTCAGTTTCATGACTCATAAAACGTGTACTACAATTTATTGCTACTTTGGGACCTCAGTTTCACTGTGTTCTAATTCCAGACAAAAGGTCCCATGACAAAAGAAAAGGCAAACATGAGAAAAATGGCAAGATTGACCATGTCAAGGAACAAAGAGCCAAAGGACCATGGCAGAGAGCCAGGGAGGAGAGAGAAATCTTGGTCACTTCCCAAAGAACATGTTTTCTCAGAAAAGACTACCAAACTAACTTAGAGAAAATGGTGTCAGGACATGATGGGGCTTGAATAATGAATATAGGACCTGTGGTGCAGCTGGGCACCCTGAAAGCTGGGGCTGGAGCACTTAGAAGAGGGCAAGAGTCTTTACCAGAAGGCCCTTTATTAATATGACTCATTGATTGTATGTGTAACAAATTTCCCTCTTTTCTGCCATCAGCTAATTTAGTTTATCAATATATATGAACTAAATTTAAACTATAGCTTATCTTTTTGCAGTAATATGGATGGCCAAACTTTTTGCAGTAGTTTGGATGATTCAAGCGTTCACCTGGTTTAAAAAGCTGTTTCCCAAGGAAATATTCAAGGTCTATACATTGTTTACTCAGCCAAAATTGTGAGCAAAGAATATTCTATTAGAAGAGGTTTTGGTTAGGGTGCCTGGGTGGCTCAGTCATTTAAGCACTTACTTTGGTTCAGGTTATGATCTTGTGGTTAGTGGGTTCAAGCCCCACATCAGGCTCTGTGCTGACAGCTCCAAGCCTGGAGCCTGCCTTGGACTCTGTGTTTCCCTGTCTCTCTGCCCCTTGCCTTGCTCATGCTTTCTGTCTCTCTCTCTCTCTCTCAAAGATAAACATTTTTAAAAATGTTAGAAAAGGTTGTGGCTGGGTAGATACACTAAATTATCTAATAGCATTTACTAGCCCTGACTTGTTGTTTATTTATGTAAGGGGTTCAAAATGGCACAAGGCAAATAATTTTTCTTCACAAAACTTGAGCTTTCTTTTGAGAGATCAGACTATCTAAAAAACAATAAAAGAGAACTAAAAGAGAAATTGGTGACTACTGAAACACTTTGTGATACAGTAAGGACAACAGATGCCGTGAGAACTCAGAGGAAAAAAAAGCAAATGATCAGAGTGGTAGGAAAAGGCTTGCCAGGGGAGGCTGGCCTGACCTAGACATGGAAGGATCACTAGGTTTGGATATGGTTGGGTAAAGGCCATTGCGTGTAGGAAAGAGTGGAAAAGGATTCTTTGATTCATAGACTCATTTATGCAGCAAGTATTAATTGAACTTCTTTTATGTGGAAGACCCTGTGCTCAGTGTGCAGATGTGAATGTTTGCTCCATAGGTTCATGATGGATGGATGGGTGGTGCATCTGTTTAAGTAGGAGTGATGAATTAGAGAACAGTAGAGGAGGCAAAATAGAGATGAGGCCATAATATAGAGAGACCCAAAAGCCAGGTGACGGACTTTTAGGAAACAGAAAACTATTAAAGGTTTTTATTTTTTTTTTATTTTTTTTTCAACGTTTATTTATTTTTGGGACAGAGAGAGACAGAGCATGAACGGGGGAGGGCAGAGAGAGAGGGAGACACAGAATCGGAAACAGGCTCCAGGCTCTGAGCCATCAGCCCAGAGCCTGACGCAGGGCTCGAACTCACGGACCGCGAGATCGTGACCTGGCTGAAGTCGGACGCTTAACCGACTGCGCCACCCAGGCGCCCCTATTAAAGGTTTTTAAACTAAGAAATGTCATGATGAAATTGGCATTGAAAGAGGACATATTGAGCTGAAATGTACAGGCAGGAGACAGAGACGCCAGACAGAAGAAAATGGCCACAGCCTAGGTGTGAATGATTGAGGATCTGGTCCAGGTTGTTGGCAAGGCAGAGAGAGAGGAAGGCTGACACGAATGATATTCTAAATGATGAAAACAGGAGAGAATAAATCAGTGATACTTCTGAGATCTTTATGCCGTAAGTATAAGTGATAGGTTAGAAAATGAGGATTGGGAGGAAAATGTGTTTGGGTAACTTTCTAAATGTGATGTGATGACAGTTTTACATAGTAAAAACTTACAACCCTGATTGTAACCCTGTTAATGACATGGTCAGGACATTTCTTTTCTTGTTCCTTTGTATTTTTTCCTGGTACCTGATTTTCAACAGATACAGATAAAAGAAGCATGTCTGATATCAGGCTTTTTCAGATCTTTGGTAAATGACAAGCCTTAGAAGTCTTGGCTGTCTCAAAATTGAAGGCAGGCATGGAACAGCTGGCTGTTTCCCTTAGGATACATGGTTCTTTTATTGTATAGCGATTTACTAACTGGGGCTCCTCTCAACAGAGTTGGGCATACTGAATTAATGACCCTGGCTGAGCAGGTGAGAGTGATGGGAAACAAAGACAAGTTACATAGGATAAATACCAGCCTTATTTTACCCTACCATAAGGAAAACATTTGTTATTCACCCACAAAGTAAGGTGTGTTCTGAAAGTACAGCACCAATGACATATATCTAGATTAGAATGGAAAAGTGATTTCAGCCAACTTACTTTAAAGAACAAAGTGTATTACTACCAAAATACTACCTTTCTCTACTAAGAAATGTTTCCAACTCTTAAGCCTCTTTCTTTGGCCAAAGCAGAAGACTGTAATGCATGTTCATTTTGATCCCTCTTGGAAAACTCTTGTTTTCCACTGGAAATAAGTGGACTGTCTTCACACAGTGCCTAACCCAGAAAAATCTGCCCATAGGCAGTGTCTGTGGACAGCAAAGGCTTTGTATCAAGATCCCTCTGCAGTTCGCTGCTAATAGGATTTTACCTTTTGAACCAAATAATTTTAACCCAAAGAGTACTGAAAAACCATAGCAGCTTGGCTGTGGCTGACACTCAAATATGCTTGAAAGATGGAAAATTCAATTTTACTGTTGTCAAGTTTCTGGGTCATTTCTCTCAAGTGGGATATGGGACCCATAAAGTCAAGGCAGCTTGAGGTGTGATTCCATTTTTCATTTTACGGTAAATCCTCACTCAGATTCAATCTCATTCTTAAAGTGAAATAAATATCTCTATCCATGGTGGTACCTCCAACTTCAAGTATTTCCCAGTCTTAATTTATCCTGAGTGTACCCATTGACCGCATCTCTGCTTAATAGCTCAGCCAGGCCTAACTTTACCACTTGAGACCTTCCACAACCTGACCCCAACTTAAGTCTTAACTCCTCATATACCTGGCTTCTTACGTGTCTTACCACCTCTGTGTATTTCCTCATGTTCTCCCTGCTGCCTAGAAAACCCTTGCCTCTTGATTCCAAGCATTTACATTCAATCTTTATTTCAAAACCCAAAATGTCAAGATGGGGAGAATGGGAAGAATCAGCATTTACTACCTGGGAGGCACTGTGCTATTATGTACTTGATATAATTATCTCATTTAATCCCCCCAACACCATGATGCTGGTATTAATACTCCCATTTGAGAAAATAAATGAGGCTCATTGAGCCAAAGTAACTTTTTCCTGAGATCACAGTTAAGATTCAAAACCAATCTGCCCAGAGCTTGAGTTCTCATTATCTTTGATGCTACTTCTTTGACTTTTATTAGCCTCTGCAGAGTGTCAGCAGAATCACCTCTCTTCCTTGCCCCTCCTGGAGGCTGACTGTGCCCCCTCCCCTTTCCTCCTCACCACTGCACTCCCTCCCTACCAACAACTCCTTTTTTTCTTATGTTCCCAGAGGTTTTCAAGAACCCTCTCTTTCCTACTACCACTATCCCCAAGAACCCAAAGTGTTCATTCTTATTGCTACATGGGGTTGTGCTCTTTTAGAGGTCAACTTAAGGGATGGCCCAAACTAAAACACATCTAATCATTTTTTGAAAAAAACTAATAGCTAGTGAGTGTCAATTTTGTGTGATGTCACTAACACAGGTTTCTAGATAATTTTTATTAAGTATAATGAATACATAAAAGAGTATATATCATAAGTATAAACTGAGCACATAGATAAAACCAGCACTTCAGAAACCCCCCCCCCATGCTTCCTTTCAGTCTCTGCCTCCCCCAAAGATTAACACTTTTCTGACTTCTAACATCCCAGATTGGTTTGTCTCTTTCTGTTACTTTTATAAATAGAATAATAGTTCTATTATTTAGTTATATATTTAATATAGTTTATACTGTTTCTTGTCTGACATCTGTCTCTCAATACCATGTCTATGAAATTCATCCCCATTGTTAGAGCACTTATAGAGGGATCATTCTTATTGCTTCTCTTGATTTGCTTAGTTTTCTACTCTCAGAAATTATGAAAATGCTTTACTTGTGAAATAGAAATTTCTACTTACCAAATGTACAATATTTGATAGATTATATAGATTTTTTCTTTTTAATTTTTAATATTAGACTTTTTTACAGCTTCATTTAGAAATACTTAACAAGTAAAAATTGCATATATTTTAGCTGCAAAATGTGATGTTTTGATATACATGTATGTTATGAAATGATTATCAAAATCAAGGTAATTGGCATATCCATAACCTCACATAGTTAAGATTTGTGTGTGTGTGTGATGAGAACACTTAAGATCAACTGTCTGAGCAAATTTCAAGTGTACAGTGCTGTGTTATTAACTACAGTCATCATACTGTACTTTAGTCTCCAGAACTTATTCATCCCACATTATTGAACCTTTGTACCCTTTGACCAATATCTCCTCATTACCCTTGCCACCCCCCTCCCCGTCAGCTGTTGGCAACCACTGTTTGCTTTTATAAATTCAACATTTTTAGATTCCACATATAAGTGAGATCATACAGTATTTGTCTTTCTGTGTCTGGCTTATTTTGCTGAGCATAATGTCCTCCAGGTTTATACATGTTGCAAATAGCAGCATTTCCCTTTTTTTTTAAGGCTAAATAATATTCCCTTATATTTTACATTTTCCTTAGTTATATAGTTAGAAAGTGATGAACAAAAATCTCACTGTTTAAATATTCACTTACTTGTTCAAAGATCATTAATCAAAAGCTTACTCTGTGCTGGAAAAACAGTATATATATTTTTAATCCTGTAGCTGTTTATCATCACTATTTTGACCTGGGAAGCACTCTGATTCTGTGTTAATAAATATAAACATTTATATCAGAATTATACTAGTACCAATAAATTATTGGTGAGAAATGATTCTTAATGATTCTACAAACCCAAATTAATTCCTTGATCAGTTTCCCATATAGCACACTTAAAATATTTCCAACTTTTCATGTGAATAAAAGTACTGAAATTAAAAAAAAAGAGAATCTCACATGAGATACTGTCTTAAGACAGAAGAAGTTTTAAAGTTTATAGCTAGTTAGGACTTATAGATCATTTGATCCAATATTTTTAAACATCTTTTTATCCAACCAACACTTAGTGATTGTGTGACCACAGACAAGTCAACTGACCTTCTGTAAAGTGTAGATTACTCCTACCCCAGAGAGTACTACTACTCAGATTACCTTGTATGATGTTCATACAAATTCCAAGTAATATGCTTGACATATACTAGGGACTCAACTTTGTATATGTTTTAAATATGAGTAGGTAGTTGTGCTTATATGACCAACTTCAAGCAAGTGGCTATTACTGTAAGTTAACCAGTTAAAAGCAGAGAAGCAGCATGGCTATGCTATAAAGGAAATCTGTCTTCATTTCTGAATACCTGTGTTCTGTTACTACCCTCTCCTTTTCCTACCCAAGGAATTTCAAGACTTAACATTTGGAGCCTCATTGTTCTTAACTATTCAATGAGGATGTTTTGTATACATATATCTTACGGGATTGTTGTAGTAACATTCTGCATGCAGAGGTGGTTTATAAAATAAAACACTTTTTAAATCCAAATGATTCGTTTTACTACAGAAAAGACTATGGAGAAGCATTGTGGCATTACTAAGGAGAGAAGCCACACTTGTTTTAGTTTGAATCTTAATATCTGCACATTATGGAGAATCTACAATATGCCAGTCACTGCTAAGCACTTTACAAACACATTCACTGGCTCACTAAATCCTCACAACAACGAGGATTTAGAATTGCTCGCGTTTTCACTGAGGAAATTGAAATTCACAGAAATTAAGTACCTTGTCTAAGGCCACTTGGCAGTGAGTAGGACCAACGCACAAGTCCAGGTCTGTCTGGCTCCAATGCTCATACTTTTTGCACCACGTGGTACTGCCTCAGCAATGTGAAATAACAGATGCTGCCCACATTAAAATTACATGGAGTTGTGGTAAGCAGATCGGCATGGGCTGTGTGAAGTTGGTGGGACAGATGCTGAAACTAGGCAGAAGTGTGTGTACTGTCTGAAGGGAACCAGGACAAACAATCAAATAATGTACTTATGGGGGGAAAAAATCTGTTGCTCTCAAAATGTTAAAACATTTTGTTTAAATAGAATCATCATTTTCCTGTAATGAGGAGCACCAGAGATAGTGAAATACGATTAGTGAGGCAATCAGGAATGCTGTTTCAAGTTACAGTATGCCCGGTCTCAGGAAAACCCCGTAAGTATACTGTGACCTTTAAATGGGCCTCATTTAGAGTGTGACCCTTCAGTACATTAATGTCCCTTTTGGCAGTATTCTTAAATTGCTTATAAAAATGTCATACCGCTTGTTAAAAGAAACATGTAGGAGATTTTAAACCCTAATATGGCTAATTTGGTCATAGAACACTTCAGGGGGAAAAAGATGTTTGATTGGGAAATAATGTTCTTTCTTTTTTAATTGTGAGCAGAACAACTATAACAACTCTGTTAATCTAACGAAGGTTGAATGTCATGGGAGCAGAAAACCTAGGCGGTTTTGTCTTTCCTACCTAGTTATAAAATTCTTCCTGAAAATATAAAAATGGAAACTTTATTTTTTTTTTAATTTTTTTTTCCAACGTTTTTATTTATTTTTGGGACAGAGAGAGACAGAGCATGAACGGGGGAGGGGCAGAGAGAGAGGGAGACACAGAATCGGAAACAGGCTCCAGGCTCTGAGCCATCAGCCCAGAGCCTGACGCGGGGCTCGAACTCACGGACCGCGAGATTGTGACCTGGCTGAAGTCAGACGCCCAACCGACTGCGCCACCCAGGCGCCCCTAAAAATGGAAACTTTAAAAAGGAAATAAAACCACAGGGATCCTTCAGTAAAACTTGTGTTGTATTTCCCAAGCAAATATTTGGAGAAGCTCATTTCCTTTTCTGTTCTAAACTTCACTCAGCCCTTTTGTGTTTTTACCGATCACAAGCATAATGCATTCTTACTGTAAATGCTTTAAATGATATCACAGTTATATAGAACAAATGTTATCATCTAAACATAAACACTGTGCTTTGATGAACATTCTTCTGCATGTATCTACTGAGTCTCTTTCTTGTGAACACACACACACACATACACATATTCATACATAATCCTATATAATTGGAATCAGACATATGTAACATTTCATTAATGTTTTTTGCAAGTTTCCATGGATATCTTTCCAAGTTTTCTATTATCATGCTTAGTGCCTGCCTAGCATTTTCACTGTATGAATTCATGAAGCATATATATGTATATATACATATATATATATATACAGTTTAAATATTTTATTTCAAAATTTTTTTTAAAATCTAGTTAACGTATAATGTCATATTGGTTTCTGGAGTACAATTTAGTGATTCATCACTTACATACAACACCCAGTGCTCATCACAAGTGCCCTCCCGAATGCCCATTGCCCATCTAGCCCATCCCCCACCCACCTCCCTCTATGAAGTACTGTTAAGAGGCATATTAATAGTACTGATTACATACCCTGAAATCAGAGTCAGCCGCTTCTGTCAATGCAAAGTCCCTTTCCTCATAGTTTTTAAGGTTCCTGCTTATAAAATGAGGTGTTTGAAGTAGATGACTTAGCTAACACTGTATGGAACAGTATGGAACATACTTCTTCTTTGCCCTACCTTGAATTGTTCTTTCCAGTTTTGTGTGCCCCTGTCTTCCCACACCTCGCAGAATGGTACCATGAGAACACACAAAGGAGAGAGAGGGAGAGGAAGAGGGAGAAGCAGTGGCAAGGTTGGGAATTCTTCACTTGAGAATCAAGAGAGGTTTTTTTTTTGGAGGAGAGCTTTAAAAAGATGAACTTGACTTTGAAGAACCGGTAGTACTGAACATGTGGCATGCTGTGGAAAAATGTATTCAAAAAGTCAGGGAACAGCACAGATATGAGCACTGAGACAGGACAAAGCACACAATCGAGGTTGATATAACCCTACTTAGAGGAAAGTGACAATAAGGAAGTTAGGTTCATATTATGGTGGAAATTTCTAAATTGTAGGAGTTGTGAGGTTGGGAAGGAGACAGGTAGGTGATGAGAATTTTTGAAGGCTTTAGGTGGGAGATAAAATTGTAAGGGCAAAAGGATTTCTCTTACCTCTGTTCACCTGTTGTTTTTGAATGGTTCAGAAGAGGAGAGTTAGTAGATCAGAAAGACCGGTTGGGAGGTTGTAGGACCTGAGTCTTGTTAGCAGCACTGGGATGGGCAGGCTGCAGGATTGAAGCACCATGCAGTCAGACTCTAATAGCATGGCCTCTAGGACCACACTGCCTGGTTTGAATCTTTTCTCCAGGGTTCAGTAAGTATGTGAGTTCAGGGAGTTACTTAAACTTTGTTTCAGTGTCTTCACGTGAAAAATGAAGATAATGCTATTAACTACATTCATGGGAGTATTAAGAGGGTTAAATAGGGGCGCCTGAGTGGCTCAGTTGGTTAAGCATCCGACTTGGGCCCAGGTCATGATTTCACGGTTCATGAGTTCAAGCCCTGCGTCGGGCTCTGTGCTGACAGCTCAGAGCCTGGAGCCTGCTTCGGATTCTGTGTCTCCCTCGCTTTCTGCCCCTCCCCCACTTGCGCTCTCTCTATCTCTCTCTAAAATAAATAAACATTAAAAAAAGAGGTTTAAATATGTTAATATTTGCATATAGCAAGCACTATCTTTTTGGCAGAAGAAGTGTAAAGATGTGATGAAGGAGATGTTTCAGAAATAGAGTTAGTGGTACATTTAGGGAAAAAGATTTGATGCTGCAAGATAAAAGAAAGATGATTCCAGCATTTCTAATTTGGGTTACTGAGAAGATATTAGAAAGAGAGCTGAGGAATGAGAGAGCAGGTTTGCAGAGGGAAATCGTATCTGATTTATGCTAGGTGGATTTTAAGGTACCTAAAGGATATTCACATAAAACCTACAGCTTGAGATTTGAGACATTATTGTACATAGGAACCCAAGGAGAGCTGTAAATTTTGGAGTCATGAACTTCATATATTATGGGGGTGATTTTTGGCTTTGGACATGATTGAGCAAAAATTCTAGGCTTAAAGAGATGGAGGGCATGCATCCATTCAACAAATAGATGTTGGAGGTATCTAATAGGTGCATGGCAGTTTATAATTTTAACATTGGTCTAGGGTAACAAGGATTGATTTGACACACAACTTCAAATCATCTGTTATTACCTCCAGGAAACCTTGATGATCCACTGTTTCTGATACTAAACTAACCTGTACTATAATTTCCAAATGGTGATTTTCCAACTGGGCTGCATAAAACAATGACAAATGCTCTACTTAATAAGCCTCAAAGCAATTAAGACACACATATCAGAGAATTTTATTGCATTTAATCATCAGAGAAATAAACAAAAATGTACTGTTATGAGTAAATGAATTTGATAAATCAATTATAAGTTAATTTCTAGAACAGATTTTGAAGGCTATAGAACTCTGATATGGCATGGTTGTAGGTTGTTAAGTTCTGACAGAATGAGAGAAAAATAATGGGAAAGGTACTTGGCTGGGATCTAGAAAAACTAGGTGTTTGGGCTCTCCAAATAATTTCATGACTGGTCAAATCGTTATACTTCCTTGAACCTTAATTTCCTTGTCAAATTACACTAAAAATAACATTTGTGATACTGTGATGAAAATAAGTATGATATTGCATGTAGAAATTATTTCATTGTCTGCTAATCAGTTTTGCTGCCACATGCAGGGACCAGGTAGGGTGGGTCATTGGTGTTTGTGGCAAAGAAAGTGGGCCCAGGTGCCAAGAAATCTCATCACAGTTCACTTCCACTTTGATGTGTTCAATTTACTATGTCAAGGTCTGGACCTTAGCCCTGCAGGCTCAATACAGAGGGGACAGATCTATTTCTTAGTGATAGACTTATATATACAAGTGAATAAAACAGGAAAGAAAACAATACCAATGTTCTAATTTATAAAATGACATAATAATCAGTGAGAATTGAATATGAAGTAGAAGTTCTGTCATATTCTCTTCCTGGGAAGACTTTCATGAGACAGATGTTAATAATGCCATTTTAGGGGTGCCTGAGTGTCTCAGTCATTTGAGCATCTGATTGATTTCAACTCAGGTCAGGATGCCAGGGTTGAGGGATGGAGCCCCACATTGAGCCCTGCATAGAACTACACACTGAGCATGGAGCCTGCTTAAAATTCATTCTCTCTCTCTCTCTCTCTCTCTCTCTTTCTTTCTCTCTCTCTCTCTCTCCCTCTCTCTCTCTCCCTCTCCCTCCCTCTCCCTCTCCCTCTCCCCCTCCCCCACTCATGCACACTCTCTCTCTCTCTAAAAAAAAGTTTTAAAGTACCAAATTTAAAGTACTAAATTAAAAACAGGAATTACATAAGTGTAACTGTATAGCATTATACACTGACCTGTTGCAAGCATCTAGAGAAGGTCTTGTCTTTTCTTGATTAAAGTTCCTACTCCTTGGATGGTAGTTAAGTGGTCATGGCCCAAAGCTCACCTATGTGATTCTCCCTTTCTAGTCTTTAGTGACTGATTAAACACCATTCTAAAAGTCCCATCTTTAATATGTTACTATAGTCAAACAAGTTATAGTTAAACCCATTGGCTGGTGAGCCACTACCACTAGATCTTTGATTTCTCTGATATGGTCAAGATGGCATTGATTCCACAGGTTTCTTCTCAAAGGAACATCTTATTTTCAGTTTCTTTAGGAGAAACTCATTTTGCTCTACCACCACCACCCCTGCACTCTCCCCTGTTAGCAAAAAGTTTTCATTTATACCCAGTGACACTATGAAATCCTAGGAAGCAGAATGAGACTAGAAGTGTTTCCAATAGAACTTTCTTCAATGATGGTAATATTCTATAATCTGTGTGGTACAACACAGTAGCCACTAGCCATATGTAGCTATTGAGCCTTTCAAATGTAGCTAGTGTAACTGAAGAGCTGAATTTAAATTTCATTTGATTTTAATTTAAATATAAATAGTTACCTAGAGCTAGTGGCTACCATGTTAGACACCAAAGGTAGAGTGGCATTTCCCAAACTCCCTGAATCAGAAAAGTGAGTAGGTCCCAGGCATTTGTGTTTTAGAGAAAAAGCTTTCTAGAGAATTCTGATGCACAGCCACCTTTGGAAACTTTTTAAGAGAAAGTAGAGAAGGCTAATCCTGCCCTCGATCTTTCTACCGGTTTGGCTTTGGACAAATAATTGATCTGATTTTCAGCTTCTTTCGTGTAGAAGGGAAACTTGCCTAGAGGTCATTATATGTGTTAGTTAAATTAATACTTGTAAAAAATTGTTAGGTTAAAATTCTTGGTGAGTCCTAAAGTTTCTAGCACAGTAGAAGATGCTAAATAAATGACTGAATGAATGATTAAAACTATGGCAGGAGAAAATCTCTAATAACATTTCTTAGTTGTTCATAAGGATCATCTAATAATAATACTTACAGCTGAAAATCATTAACCAATTATTATATGTGACCTAATATGCTAAATACTTGTTTTACTCTGTGTGGTAGATATTTTACAGGTGTGGTGTGTAAGATTCAGAGATGTTAAATTTTTTACCCAAAATTTTTTACCCAAGACTACATAGCTAACAAGTGGCTGGGAAGGTGATCAAATTCATATTTGAATCCAATATCCCAGGTACTTGAACAATAAACTCTTCTTCAATTTCAAAATGGCAATAGAAGAAGCAGCACTCAGGGCCTTCAACTGCTCATACCCTGAATGATTTGAAATGGCCATCAAAGTGAAGAGACTGGGGGCGCCTGGGTGGCTCAGTCTGTTGAGCGTCCGACTTCGGCTCAGGTCACGATCTCGCGGTCCGTGAGTTCGAGCCCCGCGTCGGGCTCTGGGCTGATGGCTCAGAGCCTGGAGCCTGCTTCTGATTCTGTGTCTCCCTCTCTCTCTGCCCCTCCCCCGTTCATGCTCTGTCTCAAAAATAAATAAATGTTAAAAAAAAAAATAAAAAAAAAAGTGAAGAGACTGGGTGGATCAAAATCAGAGAGGTTTGACAGGAACCTCATGTAAGAGTGGAGTGAATTTGGGGGTGGGTCACCAGCAAGCTCTGGAGGGGAGTACTAGACTTAAAGAGGCTCCAAGCACCTGCTTACCTCAGCCCAAGGTAACTTCTCTACCCAATTCTTAGTTTTAGCTAAGATATCTGAAATATAATGCTGTGACAGATTTTTTTCTCTGTATTTAAAATTTTTTTTTTCTCAAAATTTACATCCAAGTTAGCATATAGTGCAACAATGATTTCAGGAGTGGATTCCTTAGTGCCCCTTATTCATTTAGCCCATCCCCTCTCCCACAACCCCTCTAGTAACCCTCAGTTTCTTCTCCATATTTCAGAGTCTCTTCTGTTTTGTCCCCCTCCCTGTTTTTATATTATTTTTGTTTCCCTTCCCTTATGTTCATCTGTTTTGTCTCTTAAAGTCCTCATATGAGAGAAGTCATATGATTTTTTTCTTTCTCTGACTAATTTCACTTAGCATAATACCCTCCAGTTCCATCCACGTAGTTGCAAATGGCAAGATTTCATTCTTTTTGATTGCCGACTAATACTCCATTGTGTATGTGTGTGTGTGTGTGTGTATATATATATATATATACACACACACACACCTTCTTTTTTTTTTAATATATGAAATTTATTGTCAAATTTGTTTCCATACAACACCCAGTGCTCATCCCAAAAGGTGCCCTCCTCAATACCCATCCCCCACCCCCCATCAACCCTCAGTTTGTTCTCAGTTTTTTTTTTGTTTTTTTTTTTTAATTTTTTTTTTCAACGTTTATTTATTTTTGGGACAGAGAGAGACAGAGCATGAACGGGGGAGGGGCAGAGAGAGAGGGAGACACAGAACCGGAAACAGGCTCCAGGCTCTGAACCATCAGCCCAGAGCCCGACGCGGGGCTCGAACTCCCGGACCGCGAGATCGTGACCTGGCCGAAGTCGGACGCCCAACCGACTGCGCCACCCAGGCGCCCCTGTTCTCAGTTTTTAACAGTCTCCTATGCTTTGGCTCTCTCCCACTCTAACCTCTTTTTTTTTTTTTTCCTTCCCCTCCCCCATGGGTTTCTGTTAAGTTTCTCAGGATCCACATAAGAGTGAAACCATATGGTATCTGTCTTTCTCTGTATGGCTTATTTCACTTAGCATCACACTCTCCAGTTCCATCCATGTTGCTACAAAAGGCCATATTTGATTCTTTCTCATTGCCACGTAGTACTCCATTGTGTATATAAACCACAATTTCTTTATCCATTCATCAGTTGATGGACATTTAGGCTCTTTCCATAATTTGGCTATTGTTGGCTATAAACATTGGGGTACAAGTGCCCCTCTGCATCAGTAATCCTGTATCCCTTGGGTAAATTCCTAGCAGTGCTATTGCTGGGTCATAGGCTAGGTCTATTTTTAATTTTCTGAGGAACCTCCACACTGCTTTCCAGAGCGGTTGCACCAATTTGCATTCCCACCAACAGTGCAAGAGGGTTCCTGTTTCTCCACATCCTCTCCAGCATCTATAGTCTCCTGATTTGTTCATTTTGGCCACTCTGACTGGCGTGAGGTGATATCTGAGTGTGGTTTTGATTTGTATTTCCCTGATGAGGAGCGACGTTGAGCATCTTTTCATGTGCCTGTTGGCCATCCGGATTTCTTCTTTAGAGAAGTGTCTATTCATGTTTTCTGCCCATTTCTTCCCTGGGTTATTTGTTTTTCGGGTGTGGAGTTTGGTGAGCTCTTTATAGATTTTGGATACTAGCCCTTTGTCCGATATGTCATTTGCAAATATCTTTTCCCATTCCGTTGGTTGCCTTTTAATTTTGTTGGTTGTTTCCTTTGCTGTGCAGAAGCTTTTTATCTTCATAAGGTCCCAGTAGTTCATTTTTGCTTTTATTTCCCTTGCCTTTGGGGATGTGTCGAGTAAGAGATTGCTACGGCTGAGGTCAGAGAGGTCTTTTCCTGCTTTCTCCTCTAGGGTTTTGATGGTTTCCTGTCTCACATTCAGGTCCTTTATCCATTTTGAGTTTATTTTTGTGAATGGTGTGAGAAAGTGGTCTAGTTTCAACCTTCTGCGTGTTGCTGTCCAGTTCTCCCAGCACCATTTGTTAAAGAGACTGTCTTTTTTCCATTGGATGTTCTTTCCTGCTTTGTCAAAGATGAGTTGGCCATACATTTGTGGGTCTAGTTCTGGGGTTTCTATTCTATTCCATTGGTCTATGTGTCTGTTTTTGTGCCAATACCATGCTGTCTTGATGATGACAGCTTTGTAGTAGAGGCTAAAGTCTGGGATCACACCACACCTTCTTTATCCATTCATCCATTGATGGACATTTGGGCTCTTTCCATACTTTGGCTATTGTTGATAGTGCTGCTATAAACATGGGGGTGCATGTGTCCCTTTGAAACACCACACCTATATCCCATGGATAAATGCCTAGTAGTACAGATTTTCCAAAAGTCCAAATTTTCCTAAAGCTCAAACTCACAATTTTGACATTAGATTTTTTACGTAATTGGGTTTTGTTCCTTCTCAAAAATTTCCAGTGTCCTCTACCAGACTTCCTTTTCTGTTAAATACCACTTTACCATACATTATATATACACACATACATTGTAAAATCTTGACCAGGTTTCTCTATGCTTAAGTAGCAGTTACAAGGGACTAACCCATCGAATCCTAACTTCTTGCCAGTCTCTACAGTAGAGGTGTAAAAACTAATTACTCAGTTTTCCATTCCTTCCACGGAGGAGTAATCATATCACAGTGGCCTGAGTGATAAAAATAGAAGTCTGGTTTAGATGCTCCCTTGGCCCTTTTATCCTTCATCACAATTTTACCCTTGGTGGTTGGAAGTGGAGAAGTCATCTTGAGAGAAGATCCAGGGAATAGAAGATCTAGTGGTCTCACCCTTCTAACCCATGGAACTAAGGTCAGCAAACCCCTGCCTCAGACATACTTGTTTTGAGGCTAAAAGCAGCCTTTTGTTGGGGCATCTGACTCTTGATTTTGGCTCAGGTCATGATCTCGGGGTTTCATGAGTTTGAGCCCCACATCCAGCTGTGTGCTGACAGTGAAGACCCTGCTTGGGATTCTCTCTCTCCCCCTTTCTCTTTATCCCTCCCCTACTTAAGCTGTCTCTGTCTCTGTCTCTAAAAATAAATAAACTTAAAAAATTAATAAAAAAATAAAATAAGCCTGTTTTTTTCTCTGTAATAAGGTTTCTAATATGTACAGTTAAAAGGAACCCTAACCAATATAACTGGCTTTATAACATGAATTGGGGTATTTTTCTTTTTCAGTGATCTGTAATTACTGATCATTGTAATTATTCATATTTTTTTTAAAAAAGAAAGAGCGCACACATGAGCAGGGGATGGACAGAGAGAGAGGGAGAACAAGGATCCCAAGCAGACTTCATGCTGTCAGTGTGGAGCTCAGTGTGGGGCTGGATCTCATGAATCTGAGCAGGTATCAAGAGTCAGTTGCTTAACCAACTGAGTCACCCAGCTGCCCCGGAATTATGTATATTTTAAAGTTAGGTCTTAGCTGTGAAACCATCTGATCCTATTGTCTTTTATTTGTTTGTATGTTTGTTTGCTTGTTTGTTCATTTTGGGTGGTCTTTTTTTTTTTAATTTTTATCTTTTAAAAAATTTCAGTAGAGTTGATAAACGATGTTACGTTAGCTACTAATGTACAACATAGTGTTTCCACAAGTTTATACATTGTGCTATGTTCACTGTAAGTGTACCTATCATCTGTCCCCATATGTAGCTATTACAATATCACTATGTTCTTATGCTGTTCCATTCATCCCTATGACTTATTCATCCAATAACTGGAAGCCTGTATCTCCCACTCCCTTTCACCCATTATCCATCCTCCCCACACCCCCGCCCTGGTAACTATCACTTTGTTCTCTGTATTTATAGACTGATTCTGCTTTTTGTTTATTCATTTGTTTTTGTTTTTTAGATTCCACTTATGAGTAAAATATTATGGTATTTGTCTTTGTCAGTCTGACATATTTCACTTAGCATAATACCCTATAGGTCCATCCATGTTGTCTCAAATGGCACCATATCGTACTTTTGTATGGCTGCAAAATATTCCAGTGCGTGTGTGTGTGTGTGTGTGTGTGTGTGTGTGTATACACAGGACATCTTATCCATTTGTCTATTTTTTTTTAATTTTTAATGTTTATTTATTTTTGAGAGAGAGACAGAAAGAGACAGAGCATGAGCAGGGGAGGGGCAGAGAGAGGGAGACACTGAACTGGAATCAGACTTAGGCTTCATGCTGTCAGGACAAAGCCCTATGTGAGGCTCGAACTCACGAATTATGAGATCATGACCTGAGCCGAAGTTGGAGGCCCAACCAAGTGAGCCACCCAGGCACCCCCATTTGTCTATTGTTGGATATTTAAGTTGCTTCCATATCTTGGCTATTGCAAATAACAATGGATAAATATAGTGGTGCATATATTTTTGAGTTAGTGTTTTCACTTTCTTTGGATAAATACCCAATAGTGGGATCATATGGAATTTCTGTTTTTAGTGTTAAAAACTAAACTTTCATACTGTTTTCCACCGTGGTTGTACCCATTTGCATTCCCACCAACAGTGCAAGAGGGTTCCTTTTTCTTCACATTCTCACAAACATTTGTTATTGCTTGTGTTTTGACTTTAGTTATTCAGACAGGTATAAGGTGATATCTCTTTGTGGTTTTGATTTGCATTTTCTGATGATTAGTGATATTGAGCATTTTTTTCTTCTGTCTATTGACCATCTTTAAGTCTACTTTGGAAAAATGGCTATTCAGGTCCTTTGCCTATTCTATAATCAGATTGTTTGTTTTTCTGGTTTTGAGTTGTATAAGTTCTTTATATATTTTGGATATTAACCCCTTACCAGATATATCATTTGCAAATACCTTCTCCCATTTAGTAGGCTGCCTTTTCATTTTGTTAATGGTTTTCTTTGCTGTGCAATTTTTATGTAGTCCCAGTAGTTTATTTTTGCTTTTCTTTCCCTTGCCTTAGGAGACACATATAGAAAATCATTGATACAGCCAGCATCAGAGAAATTACTGCCTGTGTTCTCTTCTAGGGTTTTTATGGTTTCAGGTCTCACACTTAGATCTTTAATCCATTTTGATTTATTTTTGTGTCTGGTGTTAAAAGATAGTCCAGTGTCATTCTTTTACATGTAAGTGTCCAGTTTCCCCAGCACCATTTATTGAAGAGACTGTCTTTCGCCTGTCATATACACTTGCCTCTTTTGTCCTAGATTAACTGACCATATATCATGGATTTATTTTTGGGCTCTTTATTCTGTCTCACTGATCTATGTGTCTATTTTTGTGCCAGTACCATACTGTTTTGGTCACTATAGCTTTGTAGTACATCTTGAAATTTAGAATTGTGATCCAGAAATTGTGATCTAGAATGCATCTTTGTTTTTCTTCCCCAAGATTGCTTTGGCTATTTAGGGTCCTTTGTGGTTCCATAAAAAATTTAGGATTATTTGTTCTAGTTTTGTGAAAAATACTGTTTGTATTTTGATAGGGGTTTCATTGAATCCATAGGTTACTTTGGATTATATGGACATTTTAACAATATTAATTCTTCTAATACATGAGCATGGAATATCTTTCTGTTTGTGTTGTCTTCAATTTCTTTCAGTGTTTTCAGTTTTCAGAGTACAGGTCTTTCACCTCTTTGGTTAAATTTGTTTGGGGTATTTTATTCTTTTTGGTGCAATTATAATTAGTGTTGTGTTTTTTCCTCTTACTTTCTCTTACTTTTTCTCTCTTTACTTTCTCTCTTACTTCATTATTAATGTATAGAAACACTACCTATTTCTGAGTATTAATTTGTGTCCTGCAACTTTACTGAAATTATTTATTACTTTTGGTAGATTTTTAGTGGAGTCTTTAGGATTTTCTATGTATAGTATATCTGCAAATAGTGACAGTTTAACTTCTTTACCAATATGGATTACTCTTATTTATTTTTCTGAAAGCATTGCTGTGGCTAGAACTTCTAGTATTATGTTAAATAAAAGTGGTGAGAGTGAACACCTTGTCTTGTTCGTAATCTTAGAGAAAATGCTCTCAGTTTTTCACTGCTGCATATGATGTTAACTGTGGGTTTTCATATATAATTATGAATGAGGTATATTAAGGTATATTCCCTCTAACTCCACTTTGTTGAGAGTTTTTATCATGAATGATTGTTGCATTTTGTCAAATGCTTTCCCTACATCCATTGAGATGATCAAATGATTTACATCCTTTATTTTGTTGATATGATGTATCGCATTAGTTGTTTGCAAATATTGAATCATTCTTGCATCCCCAGAATAAATCCCACTTGATCTTTTCAGTGTATTGTATGTGGTTTGCTAACATTCTGTGAGGGTTTTTGCAGCTATGTTCATCAGGGATATTGGCCTGTAGTTTTCTTTTTTTGTGTTATCTTTGGTTTTTGTATCAGGATAATGCTGACTTTGTAGAATGTATTTGGAAACTTTCCTACCTCCTCTATTTTTTGGAGTGGTTTGAGGAGAGTAGGTATTAGCTCTTTAAATGTTTGATAAAATTCAACTGTAAATCCATCTTGTCCTGAACTTCTATTTTTCTCATACCTTTTTCATACCAATTCAATTTTGTAATTTGTAATAGGTCTATTCAAATTTTCTATTTCTTCTTGGTTCAGTTTTGGAACATTGTATATTTCTGAGAATTTATCTATTTTCTTCTAGGTTGCCCAATTTGTTGGCATATAGTTTTTCATATTATTCTCTTACAATCCTTTGTATTTCTGTGGTATCAGTTGTCATTTGTCCTCTTGTATTTCTGATTTTGTTTGAGTTCTCTCTCTCTCTCTCTCTCTCTCTCTCTCTTTCTCTTTCATGAGTCTGGCTACAGGTTTATCAATTTTGTTGATCTTTTTAAAGCTCTGATTTCATTTTTTTTCCTATTGTTACTTAGTCATTTATTTTTGCTCTGACCTTTATTATTTCCTTCCTTCATTTCCTACCTTCTACTGACCTCAGGGCTATTGTCTTTTCTCTTTTTGGTAATTGGTTGATTCAAATTATGTATTGTTTTTGTTTTTGTTTTTATAACATACTCATTAGGAAGTTATCAATTTTTATAGATTTGAAATTTTTGCTGAAGAGTTGCGCATAATATTCTTTTTTACAGCATCATGCTATTTATATATAAATTTATACACATTTGTATTTTATATAATTTAATAATACATTGCTTTGGCATATATACATATATGGTTAAATTATTGTGAAAAGAAAAGAAAATATACAGAATAATCAGAGAAGCAATTAACATCAATGGAAGAGCAACTGCAGGTAAGCAGGAGAATGCAAGAAGTAGTAAACCGGGTCCTTAAAATTATTGATAATATTACATTTTTAAAATGAGTGGTTAGTAAAAATAAATTGAGTGGTTAGTACATATGTTTTGGTCTATTATACTTCATACTGTATATAAAAAAAAGTTTTATTTACGTATGAATATTTCTTTTTTTTCATTTTTTAAATTTTATTTAAATCCAAGGTAGTTAGCATATAGTGTAATAATGATTTCAGGAGTAGAATTTAGTGATTCATCACTTACATATAACACCCAGTGCTCATCCCAACAAGTGTCCTTCTTAATGCCCATTGCCCATTTAGCCCACACACCCAACATCCCACCAGCAACCCTCAGTTTGTTCTCTTTATTTTAGTTTTTCATGGTTTGTCTCCCTCTTTGTTTTTATCTCATTTTTGCTTCCCTTCCCCTATGTTCATCTGTTTTGTTTCGTAAATTCCACATATGCACGTAATATTCTTATTTACACTTTCATTTTTATACTTCTAGATATATTTTTTTTCTTATTTCTAATTTTAACTGCTTTCACTCTTTCACTATTTTGCTTAGTTAAATCTTATCTATTGTCAAATGACAACTCTGGAATTTATTTTTCTAATGTATTTTCTATTAGTTTTAAGTGTTATTAGTTCTTTTACCCTATTTACATTTTGCATAATTTTAATTGTTTTATCTTGTAAATTAGTGATATAAATATTAAATTTATTGACTTTTATATTTTATTCCTTAATAATGAAGACATTTAAGGTATGTATGGTTTTCTATTAATTGTTTTAGTTGTTTCCCATAGTTTGGGTTTGGAGTATTCACATTTTGTCTTTTTATAAGAATTAGGTAATTTTAGGCTTTATTTCAATTATGGTCCAAAGATTATCTAAATGTGTGTTAATTAATTCCAAGTACTTGTGACTTTATTTATCTTAATACATTGGCTTATTATCAGAGAGTACTTATAAAATCTTTACTTTTGGGAAAGCTGTGAAGATATACTTTGTAACAAAGCACATGACTATTTGTTAGTGATATATATATATATACACATACATGTATATATATATTTGAAATGTATTCATTATTAATGAATACAAGGCAAAAATCAAGAAATTTAATATTTACATCACTAATTTGGAAGATAAAACATTAAAATTATGCAAAATGTAAATAGAGTAAAAGAATTAATAACTTTTTTAAGTGTGGAGCCCAATATGGGGCTTGAACTCACTACCCTGAGGTCAAGACCTGAGTTGAGATCAAGAGTTGGATGCTTAACTGACTGAGTCACTCAGGTGCACCAAGAATTAATAACTTTTAAAATTAATGAAATAGAAAATATATTAGAAAAATGAATTCCAGAGTTATCATTTGAATTTAAGACTTAACTAAGCAAAACAGTGAAAGAGAAAAAGCAGTTAAAATTAGAAATGAGAGGGGGACATCTGGGTGGCTGAGTTGGTTATGTGACCGACTTCGGCTCAGATCATGATCTCACAGTTTTGAGTTGGAGCCCCGTGTTGGGCTCTGTGCTGATAACTCAGAGCCTGGAACCTGCCTCAGATTGTGTGTCTCCCTCTCTCTCTGCCCCTCCCCTTCCTCATGCTTTGTCTCTTGGAAATAAATAAAAATTAAAAAAATATTTAAAAACTTAGAAATGAGAAAAAAATGTATCTGGGGGTATGAAAATGAGGACAATGAATATAAGAATATTATGTGCAACTCTTTGGCAAAAAAACCATCAAATCTAGAAAACTGATAATCTCCTAACAAATATGCTACAAAAATAACCAAAAAATCAATAAGTAAATGGTACTTGAATCAACCAATTATCAAAAGGAGAATGGAAAGATAATGTTAAAAAGAAAAATAGACCCAAAAGCAGAACAAATTACTTTTAAAATGATTTTTTTGACTACCTTGGAGTATATTAAAATTTCACATAGTATTAATCTCTCTACTTTTGACTGAATGAATAAAATTAGTTATTAGATTATGTTAAGGGATGATTATTTATTACACTGTCATGATTAGTTACCCAATTTTATTGAATCATTTTTTACTACTAACTCATAGAGCTTTGTAAACATCTTTGGGCTAACTTTTGAGACTCAATAAATTAGAAGAAATACAAAATTTTATTATGTATTTCATATTTGTCAGCTTATAAGCACATTTTCATATAACTTATTAGGCAATCTAAGCCTCTAGAAATTGTGATTTATTTTATTTCAAATGATATGTCATATTTCTTCATTTCTAGAGTTTCACTTCTCTTTTCATGGATTCTTTGCTTTGAGTTAGACATTCAGTCACTCTGTTTATTGAGTAATCTATCAACTTTAAAACTAATATATTTCTTTCTTATAAAGAGAAAAAAATACTAGCATCTCTATTAAAATATCATTTAGAAGAGCCAAGTGTAATTTAAAATTTAGTTTAAAAATTTTTAATGGTCTCCATTCCATAATTTCCATCCAAACCACTTCTGTAGCTAGAACACAAGTTGTTGCCAATTTGGTTTGCATATGTATTCTTCCAATTGCTAATTTCCAGATCTTCAGATATATTATTTAATCCTCTTTGATATTTATATGTTGACTAGAAATAAATTTAAAGTTTATTGGAAAAAGATGACTACAGTAACTTACCAATTATTGCATCATCTAGAGATACTTTTATTTGGAGACAGTGCCAATTAAAAACATCTGGAAATTTTCAAAATCATGGCTCACACTCCAGTCTCTTTTAATATTACAGTGAACCATCTGCATAGAGATTTAATACAGTTTTCAAAGTTTTCAATAACCCAACTTTTCTCAGCCACAAATAATAAAATGAGCTGTATTATTTCAGATAATGTTCCTTCTAGTGCAGAAGACCAACCTAAGCCATAAAAATAACTTCAAAGTCATGAGTTTTACATTTTTTTAAATGTTCATTTATTTTGAGAGAGAGAGAGAGAGAGAGAGCAGAGGAGGGGCTGACAGAGAGAGAGGGAGAGAGAGAATCCCAAGCATGAAACATTAGATCATGAACTGAGCTGAAACCAAGAGTTGGTCGCTTAACTGACTGAGCCACCCAGGTGCCCCTTTGAATTTTACATTTTAAATTAATTCTTAAAATAATTCAAATAGTTGAAACATTGTTGATGATAACTGAATTTTTAAAAACATTTTTGAAATATAATATTTCAAACACATACAGAAACACATACAGAAAGGTGCATAGATTATAGCTCTGTAAATTATCACCGAAGAATGCCTGTTATTGTTATATTTTTGAAAGACTTTCCTTTATCTTCCATATTAAACAGAAACTTTAGTCTCATTGTACCCTTGAAATCTTCTTCCTTATTTCTCTATAGCATTTATTGCCATCTCACATAGAATATATTTCCTTTTTTGTGTGTGTGGATTCTTAACATAGCCACCTAAGTCTACCTGCTTCTACCTTTGTACTAAGTTGGTTCTTAGTCTCTCAAAATTTCAGTACTAAAATGGCCACACTGCTTTTTTTTTCTTAACTGAGGTTCTTTCCTGTAGAAGTAATTATAACAGTAATAGTAATTGTGGTAAACAGCAATATTAATTAATAATAAAGTTATAATGTAGTTATTTATGCTGATTGTCTTAGGATGCCACAGAGACCACTGGAGATTTGGATTCCCATCATGGTGGCATCTGTAAAACACTCAGCACTGTCTTCCAGGTGGCCTAAGTCCTGATTAGTTGCAAGTCTGCTCTGAGGATGGTTTATGAAACTCACTGTCCTTTAGATGAAGCATTAGTTTGTCATTATCCTTGAATTGTGTTGTGACTAATAATTCTTAGTTTAGATTGATTCTTCTGAATCTGTAAGGAAGAAGAAAATAGCATTAATAATGGACTGTAGTCTAGACATTTTTCTGATACTGTGCAAAAGTCAGAAAAGACTGGAATGTCTTGTGATGTGGAAGAGAGTACAAAATAAATAACTTACATTTGAGGAAATAGAAACTAAATGATTATTTCAATCAAAAATATGAGTGACTAATCCTAGTAACATAAAGGTTGGATACAAATGACACTCAAAAGTTTTATCAGTAATAGTTGAAAGTGCTACAAAAATAGTTGAAAGTGCTAATCATTTACTATTTCTATGAGAATGACACTTAAAAATGTTCTGTTTAAAATTTGTGGTTCAAATAAAGAATATGTGCAGTTATTAATGAGGAAGAAGAATTTAAAAGAACATGAATCAATTTCACATAATAAAGCAATCAAAAACTGAAATTTTGAAAAGATTCTTAATCATAGAGTGTCTAAAAATCTTACTGGAGAAGATCTTCAAGACACCTACCCCCTTTTGGAACTTTTTTGTCAGTCTGAGAGGTTCTATAAAACATCGTCTTACATATTTTTGATGTCTTAACAAAGGATCTGACAACCCTACCTTAATTTTGATCTTTGGAGCTCATTTCTTAAATTCAGAATGATTTGACATCTGGAGAAGGTGGGAATTAAATAGTTATATTTTTGAACCCAACAAGTGCTGGTTTCTTTAGATTTATTTTTTTTTCTTTTGCTTATCTCTCTCCTGTCACATTTGTTATGCAGTGAGAGAAAGCCAGGTGGAACTTTCAATAGTCTTCCTGGAAATCTCCTCCGGTATGTCATCAAGTGTATTAGGTGTGTATCTTGTTTTCCTCACTGCAGGTGATTGTTTTGTGGAACTTTTCACTAATAAGTAACAAGGTTCCCCTTTCCTCCAACTGCTACTAAAATGTTACTTGTTTTCTTCAAGCCTTTGCTTACAGCCTCCTCAAAACTGCTGGATCCGCTAATACTTTTTTTGAGGCCTTCTGGTTTTCACACACTGCATAGTCCCAAAGTCAATGATAGCTGTTTTAGCCTTTTGTGATAGTAATACACAACTTCAGGTACCAAAATCTCTCTGGTTACTCCTTTGCTTCACAGAAAACCCAGCCTAGTGACATAAAGCAAACACTATTTTATTATACTCATGGATTCTGTAGGTTAGAAAGTCATAAATACTACTGTGGGAACAGGTTGTTTCTCCTCTGTGATGTCTGGAGCCTCAGATGGGAAGATTCAATGGCTAGGAATGATTTAGTAACTGAGATCTGAAATCATTTCAATGTTTGCTCACTCACATGCATGGTGGATTTTCCTGGCTATCTACTGGGACTTCATACCTACATACGAACCCCTAAAAATGACTACTCTGTATGACTGATTAGGCTTTCTCATGCATAGTGACTGAATTCTAGGAGTGAGAGTCCCAAGAGAGTCAGGAGGAAACTGTATCACCTGTTTTGACCTAGCTTCAGAGGTCATACAGCATCACTTAGCTGGCATATACCCAACCAGTTCTAAGAGGACAGAACATAAGTCTCATCTATCTATGGTAGGAATGTCATGTAGGAAAAGCATGCATGGTAGGAAATAATTTTGTGGCTGACTTTGGAAAATACGACCATCAATAATAGTGTTTCCAAAACAATTTTACCATAATTTTGACAATTGAATCAGATCAGAATCCATTAGAAAGAGATGGCATACATAAATTATAAATTTTGAGGGGTATCTGGGTGGCTCAGTGGGTTATATGCCTGACTGTTGATTTCAGCTGAGGTCATTTTCTCAGGGTCATGGGATCAAGCCCTGTGTTGGGCTCTGCACTGCCAGCAGGGAGCCTGTTTCAGATTCTCTCTCTTCCTCTCTCTCTGCCCCTTTCTGCTCTTGCTCTCTCTCTCTCAAAAATAAACAAACTTTAAAAAATAATTATAAATTTTGAGAAGAGTTTACATGTGTGAGAAGGTTATAGTGATAATTTCGAAGCACAGCACTATTACCACTCTTAAGTTTGAAACTTCATACCTAGCTTTGAATTATGCTATATTCATTATTTCATGTCCTGTTCCTTTTTTCAGCAATCTGTTTGTAATATTCATCCATGTTCTTGCATATAGCTTAGGTTCATTTTCATCATCGTATTGAATTCTCTTTTAGGATTACACCACAATTTATTTATCCATTCTCCTATTGAGAGACTTGTTTTCTAGCTTTGGCCATGATGCTCTAAACATTCTTGAACATGTATCCTAGTGCACACAATGCATGGATTTTCTAGGATATATATCTTGAGTAGAATAGCTGCATCATAGATCATGTGCATCTTAAACTTTTAACTTGATAATGCCCAACCATTTTCCAGTGTAATTGAATTAATTGCAATACCACTAACAGTAAATATGAATATCATTTGGTTAACATCCTTGATAACACTTAGTATTGTCAGACTTTCCTATTTTTGTCTATCTGCCACTCTGGTGTTAGTGGGTGTGGTTTCACTTTTCCTGATTATTAATGATATTACCCATTTTTTAATATTCATTGACCATTTGGATTTCCTGTTAATAGAAGTAATAGTTCAAGTTTTATGCCTAATATTCTTTTGAGTTTTCTCTTTTATTCTTATTGTTTTTTCAGATGTTTTTATATATTCTGGTGCAACCACTTTGCTAGGTATATGTGATACACATACCTTTTCCTTTTTTTTCACTTTCCTTAAGATGTCAGTCTTTTATCAAATGGTTAATATTTTCTTTGCATAAGCAGTTTTTCCATAATACTAGGTGATGATATTTTCTCATGTGATCTTCTTAAAGCCTTATAGGTTTTCTTTTTTATCTTGGTCTACAACCTACCTGAAGTTAATGTTTTTGTTCTATGTTTGGGAAACATCCAATTTTATTTGTTTCCCTATGAATACTCAATTAACCAAAGCCTTTATTGAAAAATATGTCTTTTCTCCATTTTTAAATAAAATATCTCACATTTGTTGTAACAACTGATATACTTGCTTTTATTCTTTCCATTTTACATTATGTTCATCACATTAGTTTTTCTTCTTATTCATTTTCTTTATTTTGTTTTGGTTTTAGTCAGTTTTTATTCAACATTTCTCCCTTTTTATTAGTGAATATTTATATTCTTCCAAGACATTGTGTTTACTCTTCATTTCCTGAAACTCAGACATCTATATCTATCTGTATTTATAAATGTACATATTCAGTATAATATGAAAACAAAACACCAAATATTTTACATCTCTATATTTCCTGTTTCTCTTGCTTTATTTTACATTGTATTAAGATAAACATTTTAGTGTATTTTATTTTCCTAACCCTTAGATTACTATAGGATAAGAAGTTTAGAAAGTTTTCAGATTTCTTGATAGTCTTCTACTTCCTGAAAACCTATATTTGTTAAGATAATTTAGAATATCTAATCACAGATGACTATCAAGTTTTCCTTTACAATATGACTGTATAAGCTGAAGAGCTCTTGTTTAGTATTTTTATTATACCTTCACACACTATCATTATCCATTTACAAACATATATAGACGGAGGTTAGGAATGGGAGAGAGATTGAATCATTGCTAACCAGTTCAGTTTCTCCCATCTTGATTCTCTGATAAATTTCATTTCTTGATTTGTTAGAATCCTTTCAGGAATATTTTTATCAAATACATCTGTTCTCCAAATATTTGAATATCTAGAAATTATTTCCTTTTTTCCTGACAGATAAATAATATTTGATTGCATACAAGAGTCTACTGTAGTAGTCCTGGGGTGCCTGGCTGGCTCTGACAGTAGAGCATGCAACTCTTGATCTCAGGATTATGAGTTTGAGCCCCATGTTGGGTATAGAGATTACTTAACAATGAACTCAAAAAATAAAGAGTCTAGTGTAGTTCCTTCCCCTATTATCTGTAGCTGTCATTCTTTATCTTTTAGATTTCTATTATTTTAGATTAAATGTCTGGTATGACTCTAATATTTTATTAAAATTTATTTTTCTGTCAGGAATCTTTCAAATTTTAAACATTATTTTAATCTTTTAAAAAAGTCTTTATCTTCGGGCTCCTGGGTGGCTCAGTCTGTTAAGCATCTGACTTCATAATCTCAGATCATGATCTCATAGTTCCTGACTTTGAGCCCGTTGTTGGGCTCTGTGCTAATAGCTCAGACCCTGGATCCTGCTTCAGATTCTGTGTCTCCCTCTCTCTCTCTGCCCCTCCCCTGCTCACACGCTGTCTTCTCTCTCTCAAAAATAAACATTAAAAAAAAGTCTTTATCTTAAAAAAAAAGTCTTTATATTTAGTGTTCATGTGTTTTATCGGGACATGTCTACGTTGATAACTTTGTTTTCTTCATCTTGCCTGAATGTGGAGAGGACTTGAAATTAGGAGATTTAAATGTTTTTATGTTTTAATGTTTATTTTTTAGAGAGAGAAAGAGTGTTGCGTGCAAGTGGGGGAGGGGAAGAGAGAGAGGGAATGAATCCCAAGTAGGCTCTGCCTGTCAGCACAGAGCATGAACCTTCAGATGATGAGCTGAGCCAAAATCAAGACTGGGACACTCAACTGACTGAGCCACAGAGGCACACAAATTTAAATGTTTTTAAATTCACAGAGATTTTCTTCTGTCATCTGTTAACCATTGCCTCTCTTATGCTAGATCCTTTCTCTTCTATAAGTCCCATTGTTAGCAAGTAAAAGCCCCTGGCTTTTTCTTCTGAGTCCTTTATCATTTCTTCATTATCTTCATTTCCATATATTTTGTTATATGTTTGGTCATATATTTCTCCTTGTTCTTCCAAAATACTAATAACCATCTCAAGGGTGTGTACCTTTTCTTTTTATTCCCCTGACACATTTTCAAATTTGAAGATTATATATATGTATATGTACGTGTATTTTTTTTCTTTTTTTTTACCTCACATACTTGCCTTTTTTCCTTTCCATTTTTTGTTTTTTGTGTGAATATTTATTTATTTATTTATTACTTATTTTTGAGTGAGAGAGAGAGAGAGTGCAAGCAGGGAAGAGGGGCAGAGGAAGAGAGAGAGAGAGAATCCCAGGTAGGCTCCACACTCAGCATGGAGCCTGACATGGGTCTTGATCCCCATGGCCCTGGGATCATGACCTGAGCCAAAATCAAGAATCAGAAACTTTCCACCACAATATGACAAGGATCTTTTTTCCTTCAGTTTCCAATAACATATTCCTCATATTCTTGTGATCCCTCACCAGCAATATCTTTAATGCTCATATTTCTACCAACAGTCTGCTTATAATGATTTATGTGTGCACTAAGACAATATAAGTTTTCTGTTCACTTTTCACTTCATTCTGAGTTTTCACTAGCAGAGTTGTTAATGTCCACATTTATATTAACAGTCTATTTTTTTTTAATTTTTTTTTTAACGTTTATTTATTTTTCAGACAGAGACAGAGCATGAACGGGGGAGGGTCAGAGAGAGAGGGAGACACAGAATCCGAAACAGGCTCCAGGCTCTGAGCGGTCAGCACAGAGCCCGACGCGGGGCTCAAACTCATGGACCGCAAGATCATGACCTGAGCTGAAGTCGGAGGCTTAGCTGACTGAGCCACCCAGGCGCCCCATTATATTAACAGTCTATTAAAGGCAATCTAGACTTTGCTATATGCTCCTCAGAATTCTTTCATCTTCTGCCCAATTCCTAAATGCTTGCACATTTTAGGTATTCACATAGCACCATCTCACTTCCATGCACCAAAATCTGTATTAGTTTCTTACTGCTACTGTAACAAAAGGACACAAATTTGTTGACTTAAAACAATATAAATGTATTATCTTATAGTTCTAGAGGTCAGGAATCTCAAATAGCTTTCACTTGACTAAACTCATGGTGTTAGCAGGGCTGTATTCTTCTGGATACTCTAGGAGGAATCTATCTCCTGGCCTTTCACAGCTTTAGAGGCCTCCTAATTTTTTTGGCTTATTGCCCCTTCCTTCATCTTCAAAGTCAGCCAGGTATAACAGCTCCAAACTCTCTGCCTCTGCCTCTCCTGCCTCCCTTGTGATTATGTTGGACATACCTGCATGATTCAAGATGATCCTTCTATCTCAAGATCCTAAACTTAACCACACATGGCAAGTTCCTTTTCCTTTGTCAGGTCAAGTAACATGGTATAGTCAGGGTTATCCACAGAAACATAACCAAAAGACATAGATATATAGATATATAGATATATAGATATATAGATATATAGATACATAGATATATTCCCTCTTCACTGGAGAAGGTCACTTTTTTTTCCTATTAAGGTCTTCAACTGATTGAATGAAACCCACCCACATTATAGAGGGTATTCTAAGTCTAATTATTTAAATGTCTATCTCATGTAAAAAAAGTAATACCTCTACAAAAATGTATAGAATAATGTTTTGTCAAATATCTGGCCTAGTTGACCCATAAAATTAGCCATCACAACTAGAAATAGGTTTCAGGGATTAGTAGTTGAACATCTTTGCAGGGCCATTATTCTGCCTACCACAGTGAAGATCTAAAAATGTGAATAATGAAAGGAGTAAAATAAGACAGACATGACAGGGAGGGGAGTACAGATGTATAGAATTGTAAGCATGTCAAATACAAAACATAATTTTCAATAGTGGGAAGGTGTGGGGGGATAGATGGGAACTCATATATCAAAAAAATGTGGCAAGAGACAAAGCTATAGAGGTGGCCATAAGCCAACCTATAGAATAAGGGGTCAGTCTTCATTAAAGTCCTTGATTCTTACCCTAAAATGAACTGTGATGTATGGATAGTGAATGAGACAACCCAGTGAGTCACTGATGAGTTTTAAGTAGGAAATGATGAGATTATCATTATAAAAAGTAAGACTACTCTGGAACCAGTGTGAAGGCCTGATTTCCAAGGAGAAGCACTGGAGGGAAGGGAAAAATAAACAGTGAAACTGAAAAAACACTGTAACAGTGGCATTGAAGGGAAGGAGTTTAAGGCATAATAAGACTTGGTGATGGATAAGTTATAGATGGTAAATGGTAAGAATATGCCTTGAAGCATTTGGAAGATTATGTTCATGTCTAAGACAGAAATGTGATTTAACAATTGAATGTATGATTAGAAGACATGTAGGCATTAGGCAACGTTTTCTTAGAGTGATGATGATATTTGATTATATTCTAAGAAAATGTCATGGTGGAAATGGTAGGGACTTCCCATTATGAAGAGTCTCAAGGAAATTTCAAAGACTCTATAGGTAAGATGCTTTTTTGGTAGCACCAAAGTAGAGTGGAAAAGGAGGGTTTAATGAGGATCCTAAGAATGAAGTGGAAGCAGTGGAAGTCTTCCAACTTAGAGATAAAATGAGGTGGAAACTCCATCATTTACTAGCTACTATTTGTCTTAGGCAAATATTTATATATAATTTTTAAAAATCTTAATGACTCAACTGTTATTAAGCATGGTATCAAGCTTCAGCAAAAAAGTTTGCATGCATTTGTCATTTAATGTCTGTGTATATGTACTGTCAGTATTATCATATTAAAGTTGAAATTATTGCAGCTTAGAGAGCTAAAACATCTTACCCCCAGTCACATAGTGGAGAAGTAAGAATATAAACAGACCTCCCGGACTCTAATATCTATTCTCTTAAGGAAAGATCTCTCTTTACTGACAAGATACTTAGTATAATGGGCCAAATAGCAGCTATGGTGTAATGTACAAGAAGCACAGCCAAGAGACTCAGGGGTGCATCTTCAAACAGCCAATGTGTGACCTTGAGCAAATCTTTACTCTCAAATTAGATCAAATATCTAATATGCAATACTAGATGTAACATAAAATCTATGTAATATCTAATGTAATGTAATATCTAATATGCAAATTAGATATGTATTTTCCATCCACTGATTTACTATTCAGTATGACAAATTGTTTACCCTTTTATGACTATTCCTTTTACCATTCCCCTCTGTGGGATTGAGGCTCAGATTCCCCTTCTTTCTGGCTCACACTCTATATTTTACCTGGTAGACAGTGACCACTGAGTCTGTAGTATGATTTGTTTTTCAAACTAGTAGACTATAAGACCTCTAAAGCTCATTATAGATCATAAAGTCTACTAATGTGCTGCATTTGACAATGTTTTCACTTTTTTTCCGAAGTGTAAATGTATGTAGCTGTGAAAGAGAAATGTTATTTACTGAGACACCTTTGAAGGTGCATTTTATTTTGTACAAAGGAGAAGTCCCACTCAAAAAAAAATAAGACTAGGTGGAATTTCTTCTCTGTGGGAGAGATTAAAGAAATGCTAAAGTGCATTAAAGACAATGGAATGCAAACAATATAGATTGGTTATAGAACTTTGAGACATCTTCACAGTCTGGAATTTGTTACAGAAAGTGGTTAAAAAGAAATTAGAACTTCCTGAAGTGAACACAGAAAAAGTAATTTGACATTCACAAAACTCTTCAGTCCTGAATCTCCCCCAAAATAATTATTTTACTTAGAAATTTAATTTAACAACAGCTGTTAGTAACATGGAAATAGCTGGTGGGCTTTTAAAAGTAAGCACTGAGATACAGAAAGCTATTATATAAGGGCATCACAGTCTGTGACAAACTGAGAAGCAATATCTTCCTTCAACAGAAGTGTGTGACAAGGCTTGAGACTTTTAAAACAAGTAAAGTTACTTATAATTGGGAAATTGCCTGTTTCACACAGTCCATCAGACACTCACATGGCTGTACTTAATGGAAGATGCTGATGACAAGCCACAAAGGTGTCACTTGGGTGACATTCCATTTAAAGTCACCCCCAAACAGACAGCGTGAGCTTTCCAAGGGGAGGCATAACCATTGGGCTGGAAGCAGGCAGGATTATAGTGCAGAACCTAACAATACAGGAGAGAGTTCTCCAGCCCAGTGACTTGGGGAATGGGGCTCAAGTGGGTAAGTAGTGTCATTACTGCTTGCACATGGATTTTGTGTCCCTCTTCCAATACCTCTCTAAGACCTGTCTACTCCCTGGAGAAAGAATGAAGAATATGGAAGCAGTGTGTACTTCTATTTGATGGAGAATATACCTAAGTGAAAATGAGGAGTGTAAAGGAAAACAAAAGTTCTTTTTAAATGGCATCAAAAGCAGATTAGAAAGGAGAGCAAACCATATATGTGGCCTCTCACAGTGAGACCTCCATTCTGTCTAATGAGGGAATTGCCTTAGATAATGTCAAACTCAGCTCTAGAAGTTTATTTCTCTGTATTAATAATTGCTTATTTTAGTTGGAGAGATGGATTTAAGGGATAAAACAAGAGAAAATATATAGGCATTGGCAGGTCCTTTTAAGAAATAAAAGAGAAAACTAACCTAAGTTGATTATGTTGACTGGTGATAACATGACATGGTACCTACTGACTGACTCTTGAATCCACTTCCCTTCATCTTTGATCAGTGGCCTGTCACTATTCATGTCTCAGTCATTACAAACAACTCCATGGATTCCCCTCCCTCTATTTTTATCCTATTCCAATTTATTTCTACACTTCAACCAGAGGGATATTTCCCAAAATGCAAATCTGCTCAAGTCATTCCTTTGCTTACACATCATTAATTGTTCACTGTTGGCCTCAAAATAAAATCCAAATGCTTTAGCATATTGTACAAACATTTTGCAATATGACCTGTGGGAGTGTTCCCCATGGCAGGACTAAAGAGAAATCCAACAAAAACTGGGAATCGTGTTTATCTGAAGTACTCTCAGAAATGTTGTCAAGAGAGAGAACAGTGAAGGATGTGCTTAGAAATCAGCAGAAATGCCTTGCATCAAATATGAATGTTTGAGGTGGAAGTCCTGCCCCAGAAGTGGAGCCAAGCAGGCCAAGGTTACACCTGAATAACAGTGGACCCTGCAAGACGCAGCCCTGCCGCAAGATGTGCTGTTCTTCGTGTGTGAACGGGGCCACTTCTTCTTAGTCATTGGGCTGTTCTGCACGGTCCAGAGCATCATCTGGGCCTTCCTAGCATAGCTGCCTTGGCCCGACTCCTGCTCCAGGCACTGCCTGCAGATACAGACTTCCCAGACTGTGGCCATTGGACCTGCACTCCATGCCCTGGTGCTGCAGCCTGGCAGTCCACTGTGGCACCATCAGGACCCTGGTACGTGGTGCTGGTCTTCTCTTCTCCCTTTATTCTGTGAGTTCAGTGATGCTACAGGCTAGAGGGTTCACCACTGATGGTTCCTTTGAACCAGGTATCCTGCATGGTCCATCGTGGTGAAGTCTATGCCATGTTGTCTCTGAAGATCAAAGGCCAGCACTTCTACTAACTCTTGGACAAAGCTGGACATTTCCCCAACATGATACCCTGACAACACTGTGGGTGCCTACTGCAGCTTGTGAAGAAACCACCTTGGGTTACTCACCCCTCCTAGAGGGGAACAAAAGCAGAACCTTGGTGATGGGGTGATGACCAAGGTCACACAAGGGGCCCCAAAGTTCATTAACGGCAAATAAAAGAGCAGTCACCCCCCACCCCAAAACAACAAGAACAAACAAACAAAAACAAATATGAAGAGTTGAAGACAAAAGCATGAGGACAGGAAATAAATTAGAAAGGTCTGAAGCACAACATACAGAACTGGTACAAAGAATGGGTAGCAAGGAAGCTTCAGGAGGACATTTGTGTAAAGTGAGGACAGAGCTCTTCATTTACTCTGTGGTGTAACAGAGTGGAGTGTAAGGGAGGTGGAGTGACTCCACACTGCCTCCCTTTCCAACCTCAACTCCTGGAAGCTGACCTCTCCTGTGCTATCCTCTTTGAGTAAAAGGGAATACTGAAAAATGCTCTGTACTGTTTCACGTGACTTTATAATTCCAAATTAGCACAGTAACTTTTGTCCCAGTAAAAACTTAACATTTGCAGAATTGAATTTACTTAAATTGAATCCTTCATAGTGAAATATTCTCTTCATTCCAGAATGAGAGGCTCACACTGCCTCCACTGTAGTGGAATAGGCTTTCTTTTCTCCTGCCTGACAAACTCTTTTTCAATCTTTGAGACATGACATCGATTTCAAAAACTGAATGGGCCCTTCTATCAGAGCCATTCTTTCTCTGTGTCTCCACAGGAACTTATACATATCTAAGAAATATTACATACTGCATACCAGTGTTATTTGCTAATGTGACTGTCTCCACACTGTAACATAAGTTTCTGGAGGTTAGGGATGTGCCTTACTGGATACACTAAATGTGTGAGAACGAGACTGAGGGAGAGACCAAGATCCATTAAAGACACTCTCCTTTCTCATAGATTGAATCCGAAGGGCTAAAATAGAGCTCTACTTTATGTATTTTGCTGTTGTTGTTTATTTTAAATAACTCTTGGAATGTTTTCTTCTGATTTAAAATAGCTATACCAAAATTGTTATTTTTACCTACTCATAACAGGGACACCTGCATAGAAGAAAAGGATAAGGAAGCTAAGGGCTTTAGATCAAAATAATAGAGATGCAGGGTAGGTAGCAACTTGCTTCCTGCACCACACAGAGTTAAAGAAATGGTTTTAAACTGCCTCCTGGAGAAAGATGACTTAGCCTGCCTTGTGGGAGCAAGTAAACAGTAAAGGGAGCTGGAGCTGATCTAGCACTGCTTGTTTTGCAACAATACTTCTCTTTGGATGAGAGGCTACATATCTAGAAACCTGGATTTGGGGAAAGAATGCATCTCAAAAGACATGAAAATCAAACATCTTAGGTTAATGGTTGCTTTTTATTTCTCCATTATCTTTTTGGAATGAAGAGAATATTTCACTATGAAGGATTCAATTTAAGTAAATTCAATTCTGCAAATGTTAAGTTTTTACTGGGACAAAAGTTACTGTGCTAATTTGGAATTATAAAGGATAAATGACGTCATGTATTCATGAATGAAAGAGGCAATGTAGAAGAATAACTAAATCCATAGCTTTGGAACCAGATAAAGCTGGATTCATAACTTGACTCTTGCCATATTCTGTCCAACATACGTTGATGTTATTATAAAAATAAAAAAACTAAAGTATGTGGATCAGTTAGGATGATTCCAGCTGAAAGTAACAGAATACCCATCTAAAAGTGGCTTATGCCATATGGTAACAAAATGTCTCTATAACAGAGAAATCAAGAGAAAATGTGATACGATGGTTAGAACTATATGTCCCATTGATGTCAGTAGGGGCCATGCCTTGTCCACTGTGTTGTGAGTTGAATTATATCACCCCAGTTAGATATGTTGAAGCCCTATTCCCCAGTGCCGAAGAATGTGAGCTTATTTGGAAATAGGATCTTAACAGAGGCAATCCAGTTAATGTAAAGTAGACCTTCATACAATATTACTTGTGTCCTTAAAAAAGGAGAAAATTTGGACATAGAGTCTGACATGCACAGAGGGAAAATATAAGCAAACATAGGGAGACTACCATGTCACGATAGAGGATTGGAGAGATGTATCTATAAGCCAGGAAATGCTAAAAGTTACTAACAAATAATCAGAAGCTAGAGATGGGCAAAGGAGGATTTCCCTACAGGTTTCAGGAAGCATGGCTCTGCTCATATATTGATAACAGATTTGTAGCATCTAAAATTCTGAGGTACTAAATTTCTGTTGTTTTAAGCCTCACAATTTATGGTACTTTACTATGGCAGCCCATAACCAGGGAACTACTACACATTGTTTCAGCTCTGCCATCCTCAACTTTCTTCTTCTTTTTTTTTTCAATATATGAAGTTTATTGTCATATTGGTTTCCATACAACACCCAGTGCTCATCCCCAAAGGTGCCCTCCTCAATACCCATCACCCACCCTCCCCTCCGTCCTACCCCCCATCAACCCTCAGTTTGTTCTCAGTTTTTAACAGTCTCTTATGCTTTGGCTCTCTTCCACTCTAACCTCTTTTTTTTTTCCTTCCCCTCCCCCATGGGTTTCTGTTAAGTTTCTCAGGATCCACATAAGAGTGAAACCATATGGTATCTGTCTTTCTCTGTATGGCTTATTTCACTTAGCATCACACTCTCCAGTTACATCCATGTTGCTACAAAGGGCCATATTTCATTCTTTCTCATTGCCACGTAGTACTCCATTGTGTATATAAACCACAATTTCTTTATCCATTCATCAGTTGATGGACATTTAGGCTCTTTCCATAATTTGGCTATTGTTGAGAGTGCTGCTATCAACATTGGGGTACAAGTGCCCCTATGCATCAGTACTCCTGTATCCCTTGGGTAAATTCCTAGCAGTGCTATTGCTGGGTCATAGGCTAGGTCTATTTTTAATTTTCTGAGGAACCTCCACACTGCTTTCCAGAGTGGCTGCACCAATTTGCATTCCCACCAACAGTGCAAGAGGGTTCCCGTTTCTCCACATCCTCTCCAGCATCTATAGTCTCCTGATTTGTTCATTTTGGCCACTCTGACTGGCGTGAGGTGATATCTGAGTGTGGTTTTGATTTGTATTTCCCTGATGAGGAGCGACGTTGAGGAACTTTTCATGTGCCTGTTGGCCATCCGGATTTCTTCTTTAGAGAAGTGTCTATTCATGTCTTTTGCCCATTTCTTTACTGGATTATTTGTTTTTCGGGTGTGGAGTTTGGTGAGCTCTTTATAGATTTTGGATACTAGCGCTTTGTCCGACATGTCATTTGCAAATATCTTTTCCCATTCCGTTGGTTGCCTTTTAATTTTGTTGGTTGTTTCCTTTGCTGTGCAGAAGCTTTTTATCTTCATAAGGTCCCAGTAGTTCATTTTTGCTTTTATTTCCCTTGCCTTTGGGGATGTGTCAAGCAAGAGATTGCTACGGCTGAGGTCAGAGAGGTCTTTTCCTGCTTTCTCCTCTAGGGTTGGATGGTTTCCTGTCTCACATTCAGGTCCTTTATCCATTTTGAGTTTGTTTTTGTGAATGGTGTGAGAAAGTGGTCTAGTTTCAACCTTCTGCATGTTGCTGTCCAGTTCTCCCAGCACCATTTGTTAAAGAGACTGTCTTTTTTCCATTGGGTGTTCTTTCCTGCTTTGTCAAAGATGAGTTGGCCATACATTTGTGGGTCTAGTTCTGGGTTTCTATTCTATTCCATTGGTCTATGCGTCTGTTTTTGTGCCAATACCATGCTGTCTTGATGATGACAGCTTTGTAGTAGAGGCTAAAGTCTGGGCTTGTGATGCTTCGTGCTTTGGCCTTCTTCTTCAAAATTGCTTTGGCTATTCGGGGCCTTTTGTGGTTCCATATGAATTTTAGGAGTGCTTGTTCTAGTTTCGAGAAGAATGCTGGTGCAATTTTGATTGGGATTGCATTGAATGTGTAGATAGCTTTGGGTAGTATTGACATTTTGACAATATTTATTCTTCCAATCCATGAGCAGGGAATGTCTTTCCATTTCTTTATATCTTCTTCAATTTCCTTCATAAGCTTGTTATAGTTTTCAGCATACAGATCTTTTACATCTTTGGTTAGATTTATTCCTAGGTATTTTATGCTTCTTGGTGCAATTGTGAATGGGATCAGTTTCTTTATTTGTCTTTCTGTTGCTTCATTGTTAGTGTATAAGAATGCAACTGATTTCTGTACATTGATTTTGTATCCTGCAACTTTGCTAAATTCATGTATCAGTTCTAGCAGACTTCTGGTGGAGTCTATCGGATTTTCCATGTATAATATCATGTCATCTGCAAAAAGTGAAAACTTCTTCTTTGCCAATTTTGATGCCTTTGATTTCCTTTTGTTGTCTGATTGCTGATGCTAGAACTTCCAACACTATGTTAAACAACAGCGGTGAGAGTGGACATCCCTGTCGTGTTCCTGATCTCAGGGAAAAAGCTCTCAGTTTTTCCCCATTGAGGATAATGTTAGCTGTGGGCTTTTCATAAATGGCTTTTATGATCTTTAAGTATGTTCCTTCTATCCCAACTTTCTCGAGGGTTTTTATTAAGAAACGTTGCTGAATTTTGTCAAAGGCCTTTTCTGCATCGATTGACAGGATCATATGGTTCTTATCTTTTCTTTTATTAATGTGATGTATCACGTTGATTGATTTGCGAATGTTGAACCAGCCCTGCATCCCAGGAATGAATCCCATTTGATCATGGTGAATAATTCTTTTTATATGCTGTTGAATTCGATTTGCTAGTATCTTATTGAGAATTTTTGCATCCATATTCATCAGGGATATTGGCCTGTAGTTCTCTTTTTTTAATGGGTCTCTGTCTGGTTTAGGAATCAAAGTAATACTGGCTTCATAGAATGAGTCTGGAAGTTTTCCTTCCCCTTCTATTTTTTGAAATAGCTTGAGAAGGATAGGTATTATCTCTGCTTTAAATGTCTGGTAGAACTCCCCTGGGAAGCCATCTGGTCCTGGACTCTTATTTGTTGGGAGATTTTTGATGACCGATTCAATTTCTTCGCTGGTTATGGGTCTGTTCAAGCTTTCTATTTCCTCCTGATTGAGTTTTGGAAGCATGTGGGTGTTTAGGAATTTGTCCATTTCTTCTAGGTTGTCCACTTTGTTGGCATATAATTTTTCATAGTATTCCCTGATAATTGCTTGTATCACTGAGGGGTTGGTTGTAATAATTCCATTTTCATTCATGATTTTATCTATTTGGTCATCTCACTTTTCTTTTTGAGAAGCCTGGCTAGAGGTTTGTCAATTTTGTTTATTTTTTCAAAAAACCAACTCTTGGTTTCGTTGATCTGCTCTACAGTTTTTTTAGATTCTATATCATTTATTTCTGCTCTGATCTTTATTATTTCTCTTCTTCTGCTGGATTTAGGCTGTCTTTGCTGTTCTGCTTCTATTTCCTTTAGGTGTGCTCTTAGATTTTGTATTTGGGATTTTTCTTGTTTCTTGAGATAGGCCTGGATTGCAATGTATTTTCCTCTTGGGACTGCCTTCACTGCATCCCAAAGAGTTTGGATTGTTGTATTTTCATTTTCGTTTGTTTCCATATATTTTTTAATTTCTTATCTAATTGCCTGGTTGACCCATTAATTCTTTAGTAGGGTGTTCTTTAACTTCCATGCGTTTGGAGGTTTTCCAGGCTTTTTCCTGTGGTTGATTACAAGCTTCATAGCATTGTGGTCTGAAAGTATGCATGGTATAATTTCAATTCTTGTATACTTATGAAGGGCTGTTTTGTGACCCGGTATGTGATCTATCTTGGAGAATGTTCCATGTGCACTCGAGAAGAAAGTATATTCTGTTGCTTTGGGATGCAGAGTTCTAAATATATCTGTCAAGTCCATCTGATCCAATGTATCATTCAGGGCCCTTGTTTCTTTATTGACTGTGTGTCTAGATGATCTATCCATTTCTGTAAGTGGAGTGTTAAAGTCCCCTGCAATTACCACATTCTTATCAATAAGGTTGCTTATGTTTGTGAATAATTGTTTTATATATTCGGGGGCTCCTGTATTCGGTGCATAGACATTTATAATTGTTAGCTCTTCCTGATGGATAGACCCTGTGATTATTATATAATGCCCTTCTTTATCTCTTGTTACAGCCTTTAATTTAAAGTCTAGTTTGTCTGATATAAGTATGGCTACTCCAGCTTTCTTTTGACTTCCAGTGGCATGACAAATAGTTCTCCATCCCCTCACTGTCAATCTGAAGGTGTCCTCAGGTCTAAAATGAGTGTCTTGTAGACAGCAAATAGATGGGTCTTGTTTTTTTATCCATTCTGCTACCCTATGTCTTTTGGTTGCTGCATTTAGTCCATTTACATTCAGTGTTATTATAGAAAGATACGGGTTTAGAGTCATTGTGATGTCTATATTTTATGCTTGTAGCGATGTCTCTAGTACTTTGTCTCACAGGATCCCCCTTAGGATCTCTTGTAGGGCTGGTTTAGTGGTGATGAATTCCTTCAGTTTTTGTTTGTTTGGGAAGACCTTTATTTCTCCTTCTGTTCTAAATGACAGACTTGCTGGATAAAGGATTCTCGGCTGCATATTTTTTCTGTTCATCACATTGAAGATCTCCTGCCATTCCTTTCTGGCCTGCCAAGTTTCAGTAGAGAGCTCAGTCACGAGTCTTATAGGTCTCCCTTTATATGTTAGAGCAGGTTTATCTCTAGCTGCTTTCAGAATTTTCTCTTTATCCTTGTATTTTGTCGTGCAGAAGATATGTCACTAAATGTGAATGATGTTTCACTATGATATGTCGTGCAGAAGATCGATTCAAGTTACGTCTGAAGGGAGTTCTCTGTGCCTCTTGGATTTCAAAGCCTTTTTCCTTCCCCAGATCAGGGAAGTTCTCAGCTATTATTTCTTCAAGTACACCTTCAGCACCTTTCCCTCTCTCTTCCTCCTCTGGAATATCAATTATGCATATATTATTTCTCTTTAGTGCATCACTTAGTTCTCTAATTTTCCCCTCATACTCCTGGATTTTTTTATCTCTTTTTCTCAGCTTCTTCTTTTTCCATAATTTTATCTTCTAGTTCACCTGTTCTCTCCTCTGCCTCTTCAATCCGAGCCGTAGTTGTCTCCATTTTATTTGGCAGTTCATTGATAGCATATTTTTAGCTCCTCCTGGCTGTTTCTTAGTCCCTTGATCTCTGTAGCAAGAGATTCTCTGCTGTCCTTTATATTGTTTTCAAGCCCAGCAATTAATTTTGTGACTATTATTCTAAATTCACTTTCTGTTATATTGTTTAAATCATTTTTGATCAGTTCATTAGCTGTTATTATTTCCTGGACGTTTTTCTGAGGGGAATTCTTCGTTTTGGATAGTCCCTGGAGTGGTGGGGGACTGCGGGGCACTTCCCTTGCGCTGTCTTGAATAACTTGCATTGGTGGGCGGGGCCACAGTCAGACCTGATGTCTGCCCCCAGCCCACCACTGGGGCCACAGTCAGACTGGTGTGTGCCTTCTCTTCCTCTCTCCTAGGGGCGGGATTCACTGTGGGGTGGCGTGGCCCGTCTGGGCTATTTGCACACTGCCAGGCTTGTGGTGCTGGGGATCTGGTGTATTAGCTGGGGTGGATCGGCAAGGTGCACAGGGGTGGGAGGGGCAGGCTCAGCTCGCTTTTCCTTCGGAGATCCACTTCGGGAGGGGCCCTACGGCACCAGGAGGGAGTCAGTCCCGCTGGAGGGATGGATCTGCAGAAGCACAGCATTGGGTGTTTGCGCAGTGCAAGCAAGTTCCCTGGGAACTTTGGGATTTTGGGGATGGGCGAGGGAGTTGGTGCTGGCGAGCGCCTTTGTTTCCCACCAAGCTGAGCTCTGTCGTCCGGGGCTCAACAATTCTCCCTCCCGTTGTCCTCCAGCCCTCCTGTTCTCCGAGCAGAGCTGTTAGCTTATAACCTTCCGGATGTCAAGTCCCGCTTGCCATGGGAACACACTCCGTCCGGCCCCTCCGCTTTTGCAAGCCAGACTCGGGGGCTCTGCTTGGCCGGCGGGCCGCCCCGGCTCCCTCCCGCCAGTCTGTGCAGCGCGCACCGCCTCGCGCTCTTCCTACCCTCTTCCGTGGGCCTCTCGTCTGTGCTTGGCTCTGGAGACTCTGTTCTGCTAGTCTTCTGGCGGTTTTCTCCTCAACTTTCTTCTTTATGGCATTCCCTTTGCATAATCACAAAATGACTACTATACTCCAAAGCACCATATCCTGCCACACCAAAAAAGAGAAAGGAAGGTATTTTCTCCTGGTATACCTCTTTTTTAAGAAAAAGAAAAAAGAAAAAAGAATTTCCTTTTACAGCAAGAAAACTTAGGTTTAGGTCCCCAGAAAGACGTACCTTCAGGTCCCATTGGTTATTGTGGGTCATATCCTCATGCTCTGTGTGCAAGCATGGGTGGCCACATGGATGTCTGGAATGTTAAATCTCTATCATGGAAAGTATATACTGTTTTCAAAGAAAAAAGGAGAAAAGCACAGCTTTTTGGTAGGCAACCAATGCCATCTGCCATAGCACAGAAAGACTTAGGGAGGTGAAGAAAGCTATTAAACTTAAAGATTCAACTTTATTTTGACACTTTATGTACCTCTAAGTGGAATGAAATTTTACATCAAAATAATAGCTAGCTAATATATATTTGGCAATCTACTATGTGCTAGGTACTGTGATAGATTTTACATGTCTCCTAATTTTATTACATACCACATAAAGGCAGTACAGTTAATGTTCCCATTCAACATAGGAGAAACTTGAGATAGAGAGCATAAGAAAATTGCTCATTGTCACACTAGTAAATGGTGGGGCCAAGAAAGGATCTTAGTTTGGTACATATAACATCTTTCCTATGAGATAGAAAATAATCTGATTCTCTTTGGAAGTGCTATGACAAAATTGAGATTTTCAAAAAGCCAAACAAACGCCCTTGGAGGTTTTTACAAACTGCACCTAATACGGACTTCCATATCTACCCACTCCTTACATATAAAAACCTTATATTCCTCAGAGGAAAACACTTTTAGCTAAATTCAAGAAAGAATATTTAGAAAACAAATGTGAATTGTCTTTTTTTTATCAGAGAGGTAATTTCGATATATTTTAGAGTCTTTGAATCCCAGTTTAGTCATTTAGAAAATATATAAACTTGAGCCAGTTAGTGAACTTCTCCAAACCACAATTTCCCCATCTATAAAACAGGTAGAACAGGTGACTAAGAGAATGAAATGTTACTATATGTAAGATACCTAACACACTGTGTGTTGCAGAGTAGCACTCAGACACTCAATAATTAGTAGTTCTTATTATTCCACATTAGAATTTGTTGTCTCAGTTCTCCTGCATGAGCTCTGTCATTGACATTAGCATCATCTTAAAAGATATAAACATTGGCTAATTTATTTAAGTGTCAATGAATCTAACTTAAGAAAAGTCCAAAAATGAAATTTTCTTATGCATTGGACCAGCCCCAAGGGAATGTTACATTGTTAAGTGACCATATTTTCAAAGTAACTAAAGTTGCTGCTATTCCACCACCCACCCACCCCCCCCCCCCCCGCAAGATTTTATTTAAATTCAAGTTAGTTAACATAAAGTGTAACTATTGGTTTCAGGAGTAGAATTTAGTGATTCATCACGTACATATAACACCCAGTGTTCATCACAACAAGTGCCCTCCTTAATTCCCATCGCTATTTTAGCCCACACCCACCAATCTTCCTCCATTAACCCTCAATTTGTTCTCTATAGTTAAAAGAGTTTCTCATGGTTTGCCTCCCTCTCTGTTTTTACCTTAGTTTATTTTTCCTTCCCTTTCACTATGTTCATCTGTTTTGTTTCTGAAATTCCACAAATGAGTGAAATCATACAGTATTTATCATTCTCTGACTAACTTATTTCACTGCCTTATAAAATTAGCATTACAGCAATTAATGTCATATAGCAATAGCCTGGGAAAAGTGGTGAGAAATGACCATATTTAGCACCATAAAAACATTGGAAATATATTAAATAATGTTAGTGCTCCTTGCTAAAAATGCCTGTATGGCATTGGGCATTTGGTCCTTTGAATTTCTGAATGTGTCTTAGAAGTATTGTTCCTTTTTTTTTACTTCAAATTTATTCCTTCTAAATGCTTTCAGCATATACCTCTGCACAAAATGGAGATTTGACCTGGCAACCATGGTTTGCTTATTTTGGGGTTTAGTAATGCCTAACTCTGAGAATTTTGTGAAGATTAAATGAGTTTATATGTACAAATTGTTTAAAACAGTATCTAACACATAGTGAGCATTCCATAAGAATCAGTTATCATTGCTACTATTATCTTTGCCATCATATCAATATACTATTAAGAGATGAAATTAATTTATGCTGTAATATTTTCTAATAAAAAATAAGGAGAAGCACATAAGTGTTTTTGCTCAGAGAGGTTTATGTGAATTCCTTCATGATTATAATGTCTAGACTTAAATAAAAAAAATTATTATCTTCATGCATTGTCAAAGCCTTAAAACCTAAAAAGGTGTGTAATATTTTTCCCCAAATGGATGAGCATGTTGAAAGAAAAGGCATATTGATTTTTTCCTTTACTCTATACAAAAAATTATGATCTTATCCCAAATCTTCCTGAAGCAAATAAAAAAAAAGTATTTACCTTGTAGAAATATCTTTTTCTTACATGATAAAATATTCAAGGCTATTGGATTATTTAGAAATATTATACATATCTAATATCTATTACATAGATGGATAGATTGATAGTAGGTAGAGGTATATAAAATTTATTATTTTATAGATGGAAAATGTATTCCAAACTGGGTAACTTAATACTTTTAAAAAAGTTTATGCAATAAAACTATAATCCCCTTATATTTTTTTAATCCCTTAGAGTTATTCAGTTGCTCAGGAGTCATTTAATACTGACTCTTTTTACATTAAAATAAATTCTCTCAACAAATATGAATTAGTAGTTTTTAATTATAATCTGTATGCTTAGCATTAGGAAAAGAAAGATAGAAAAGGCACCAGAGCCCCAGCCTTCAAAGAATTCATAATCTAGAATAGGAAACATATATGAATAGAACTAATCATAATATAATGGGTTATACAATAAGAGGACTACGAAGGTATGATTATTTTGTCTTGTTTACATGTTTCTTCTTTAATGAATTTATTATTTATTTATCCAACATCTTAGTTTTCTTTCCTGACATAAAAAACTATAGCAAATTTAGTGGCTAAATATAGTGCCCATTTGCTACAACAGAGTTCTGTAGATCAAAAGTCTCGGTGTGCTTAAATGACTCCTCTGCTTAGGATCTCAGAAGACCAAATCAAGGTGTCTGCCAAGCCAGGCTCTTGTCTGGAGGCCCTTGGGAAGAATCTACTTCCAGGCTCATTCAGATCATTGGCAGATTGCAGTTCTTTGAAGCTGTAGGACTAAGGTCCCTGTCTCTTTTCTGTCACCTAAAGATCACTCTTAGCTGCTAAAATGAAGGCTGGCCCTCTGCAGTGGCAGGTCACAACATGGATGTTTGCTTTCTTCCATACTAGCAGAGCACATCTGTTTGATTGTCTTCTATTTTTCTTTTCTGCCCTTGCCCTCTGTTTTCAAAGGTTCATGTGGTTATATTGCTCCCATCTGGATAATCCAGGATAAACTCCCTTTTTTAAAGTCAATTGATTAGTAACTTCAATTAAATCTGTAAAGTCTCTGTTGCCATGCAAACTAATATATTCATAGAAGGATATCTCAGTTTCCAGAAATTAGGGAAGAACGTCTTTTGAGGCCATTATTCTGCCTACCACACCTAATAATAGTTGTGAGTAGTTTTAAAAGTCAAATAGTGTCAAAAGACTTAGAATGGAAAAAAAAAAAGAAGTCCTATTTTCTCTCTCAAAGACTTTCTCCTCTGCATTGTACTCCTCCAGATCAACTATTTTTTAATAGTTCTTTCTTCTAAAATTGTTTTCCATATTTTAAAAAATGCATTTACTGACAATTGGGTTTTTAGTTTGGGACAAGATGGAATAGATTCATCTCTCCTCGTTCCTCGCACTAAGTACAACTAAGAAACCTGGAAATAATACAGCAAGCAGTCATGCATAGAAGGACTCTGAAATGTGGAAAGAGAGCAGAGCAATTAGAGACCACAGAACTTGAGGAAAAACAGTGGCCTGGCATCTCCCATCTCCCCCATGAACAAAATCAGGGAGGGAGCACCTGACAGCACTTCTGACTACAGAAGCAGCACTGGCAGGAACTGAAAGGGGGCCTTGCTGGCATCTGGTGACCAAAGGAAGAAGTTTCTACCCTCATAGACCCAACTTACCTTACCTAGAGTTACAAAGTCCAGGAAGCACATGTGTCCCTTTCCAGATGGTAGAAGCAAAAATGAAACAAGAAACCCACTGGCATCAAGTAAAGGAAGCAGGCCAGAATCACACACTGAAAACTCAATTGTCAGTGGAAACACAGCCCACAAAAGTAGACCAGGACCTGTATGCTAAGCCTAAAGAGGTTGACTACTACCTAAAATAAAAGATTTAAAAATTTAAGAATTTAGAATCTCCTAATATTCCAAATTTTGATGATCCACCTCAAAATCACCTGCCATACCAAAAAACAGAAAACATCTCAACTAGAAAGAGAAAAGACAATCAAAAGACACTGAGGTGAATCAGATACTGGAATTATTTGACACAGATTTAACACAGCCAGAATAAAAATGCTCTTGGAAAAATTTAAGTAAAAGAAATATCGCCAAATGAATAAAATATATAAAAAAGAAACAAAAAATGCAGAACTGAAAGTTACAGAAATTAAAATAAACTTTCACTACTCTTATTTAACATAGTATTAGAAATTCTAGTCAGCACAATAAGGCTAGGGAAAGAAATAAAAAGCATACAGATTGGAAAGGAAGAAGTGAAACTGTCCATATTTGCAGATGACACGATTGTCTACATAGAAAATACTAAGGAATCTGCAAAAACAAAAACAAAAACAAACCCTCCCAGAACTAATGAGCAAATTCAGTAAAGCGATAGTACACAAGAAAATAATTTGAGAGACATACTGTGTTCATTGATTGGAAGACTTAAGATAGGGAAGATGTCCACTCTCCCCAAATTTGTCTGTAGGTTTAACAAAATTCCCATCAAAATCCTACCAAAGTTTTCTTTTTCATAGGTATAGACAATATTATTCTAAAATGTATATGGAAGTTAAAGGACCTATCATAGCTAAAACAATTTTGAAAAAGAATAAAGTGGGAGAAATAACTCAACTTGAGGTTAAAACATATGGCTACAGTAACAAAGTGGTATTAGAGAAGGAATAGGCAGTTTAATGCAACACAATAGAGAATGCAGAAATAACCCCATACAAGTATGGCCAACTGACTTTTGACAAAGTTCCAAAAGTAAATTTGATGGTGCCAGAGCAATTGGACATCTATAGGTAAACATACACACAAACCTCTCAATTTAAAGAAGAAAGAAACATAGGAGAAACATCTTCAGGAAGTAGGGCTATGTGAAGACTTCCTGTTCTTGATATTTACAAATTGCTCCAATGGATAATTGAGTAGTTAAATTTTCTTTAAAAGTAAAAATTTCTCTGCAACAGACACATTTAAGAGGATGAAAAGACAATAAGGTGCAGGCTGAGAGAAAATACTTATAAAACATATCCAATAAGAGGCCAACATCTAGAATGCATAAAGAACTCTCAAAACTCAACAGTAAAAAAAAAAAATCAACTCGAATATAGGAATAGACCCAAACAGACATTTTACTGAAGAGCATATACAGATAGCATATAAGCACATGCAAAGAGGATTGACATAGTTAGCCATTAAAAGAAGACACATAGAAACCTCAATGAAATATCACCACACACCTGTCAGAATGACTATAAAAAAGAGCGGTCACAACAAATGCTGACAAAGGAGCAAAAAACCTGGATCACATACAATGCTGGTGAGAATGTAAACCCAGTATAGTTGATCTGGAAAAGCGTAAGGCAGTTACTTACAAAAAACTAGGTAAAGGGTACATAGGACTTCTCAGGACATCTTTGGGCAGCTTTCTGTGACTTTGTTATTCCAAAACAAAAAAAAATTATATATATTATATATATATATATATACACACACACACACACACACACACACACACATATATACACATATATATACATGTATATATATATATATACACACGTGTATACACACATATATACACACACATATATATATATACACACATGTGTATATATATACACATATATATATACACACACACATATATATACATGTGTGTATATATACACATATATATATACACACACATGTATATACACATACATATATATATGCATATATTTACTATTAACTTTTATGTTATCATGATTATACATTCTCAACTGACTTCCTGTTATGGAAAATGAAGATGTTAGCTTTCTTTCATTCTGCCTTCTCTTATATCCCACATTACCCCACTATAATTATCATCACTATTTTTGGTTAAATCTGTATATGGTGCTTTTATTGTTATGATGACATAAATATTACTGCTGAACCAAATAGTCTACTGTCATTACATTTCTCATACAATTTTCTAGTTACACTGGAAGTTAAAATTTACCTTTTTGTTTTCATTTGCTTACATAAATATATGACTAAGCCTTCTTCCTACCATTTTAACAGATTTATTACAATATTGCAAACATAAAACCTATCAGACAACAAATTCCATTTCTTTTTTCCATTTTCTCTTTAGAGTCTTTTCTGAGATTCTCTGTCCTATACTCCACTCTGGAGGCTGTTCTACGTGAGTTCTGCTACACAGTTTAGCTCCCGGAAATTCTGTCACCATTTTAGGAATTCACCTCTTCTTTCTCCTGCTCTGGATTACCTACCTAGTCCCACAAATCCATCTTCCCCTATTTCTCGATATACTCCCATTTTTTGGTGGTACAACATCTTTCAGTAGCTTTTTGAGAAGAGGTGTGTGCAGACTGAGATTGTATATGACAAACTATCCTTTACCCTCACACCTGATTGATTATTGAGTTGGACATTATGATTCCATGTTGAAAAAAAATCTCCCCTCAGAATTTAGGAGGCATTAGTGCATATTCTACAAACTACAATTCTTAATGTAAAGTCTTTATACATACTGTTTTTACTGCCTGGATCAATTTTAAATTAACATGTTATCATTGGTTTTTGCCAACTCATGACAATTTGTTTTGGACCTTTTCAACTAGGAGATTCATATCCTAATAATTTTCTTATATTTTCTTTGAAAATTTCCTGCTTTTCATTTCCTGTTTCTTTTTCCCCAGATTTCTGTTGTTTAAATATTTCCTAAAATCTATTTCTTCTATTTTTGTCTCTTTGCCTTTTTGTTGTGCTTTGTGGATGATTTCATTAATTTTATCTTCCACACATTTTTCTTTTACTTTGGATATCATATTTTAATTTCTGGGAACTCTTTATTACTTTCTGATTGTTCATTTTTTGAAGCTGCCTGTTCACTTTTCATGGATGCAGTACCTTTCCTTATCTATGTGATATTAATTTTTAATCTCATATATTTTCTTCTTTCATTGTCTTTTATTTTTCTAAGTATATTTTTGTTTTGATTTCTCTCTTTCATTTTAGATACTTTGTTTAATAATTCATTCTTTCCCTTTCATATTTAAAAGTGGGGTCCTAAGAGCTGGTTGGAAGTACTATGCTCATATTTAAGGCTTCTTAACTGATATACATCACTCTAAACTAATTGGAAAGTATTCCAGCCTTTATATTAGACATCCCCAATTTTCAATAGATGTAGGTCTTTTTTATGTATCAGTTATGTTATTTTCCTCTAGAGAATAATCCTCTAAACTTCTATCACTAATCTATAAGCCTAGCTACTGATACTTTAAAGCTGGACACTTTGAAGACGGGCAAAGGGGCCTAGGATGAGAATATTACCTTTGATATATAGACTGTCAATAATCACTGTTTTTTTTTAAGTTTTTATTTTTATTTTTGATAGATAGAAAGTAAGTGGGGGAGGAGCACAGAGAGAGAGAGAGGGAGACAGAATGCCAAGCAGACTCCACACTGTCAACACAGAGCCCGATGTGGTGCTTGAACTCACAAACCATGAGATCATGACCTGAGCCAAAATCAAGAGCCGACACTTAATTGACTGAGCCACGCAGACACCTCAATGATCACTGTACAGAATTTCACCTCTTTCCTGTGTGTTCCCAAATCCATAGTGTCTTTGCTTTAATTTTTTAAGAACATATACCTCCAGTGTCCTTCATTGGTGGAAGAAAGGACCTAGATGGACTCAGCCCTCCTTTGTAGACTGCCAAATAGTTCTGCTGTTGTCACTCCAGCCATAAATCTCAAGAATTATTATATTTTTTAACTTGGCAAAGAAAAAATAACAATGAAATTATTGACCCAGTCCCTGTTACATCTTTGTCACTGTGTTACCACTATATTTAAATCGCCTCACTTAATTCACTTTACTACTCTATGAGATACATCATCCTTACTTTACAAAAGAAGCTGAAGCACAAAGAGACTGATTTAGTTTCCCAGTATCACACAGCTAGGTCATGTTGGGAAAGTTAATGTAATGCCTTATTGGAATTCTTTACTCTTCTATCAAAGTTTGTGCAAAGATTCTAACAATAGAGTACCAGAGGATTAGGAATATCCCTCTGGTCTTTGTTTATCAGTCCATACTGATGATTCTTAGACACTCCTTGACTTATTAATAGTTCGATAAATTATTCTGCCACACACATAGTACTTTTTTGAAAATCTGGTCACTTTTTAGCAAGCTCTCTGTACAATGTCACTGATTTTTTAAATTATGTCATTGTGTTCTTCATTAAGGCCACTCTACAATGCCAATTGCTTTTTAAAAGAGTTTTGCAATCTTTCTAGTAAACTTCCCCTCCAGATATTCCATAATGCTGTGTCATGGCTGTTCCTTTTCTTGAACTTGAAATCTGCTTTGCAAAACTAACTTCAGACTATGCTTGGTCTTTCCTTCCCTGACTATGATAAACTAATAAACATGGCAGCTTTCTACCCAGAGACCAATCTTTGTTCATTTCACTATATGTTTAGGCCCCATATTATCAGTTCCCTAGATACTTTATCTCCTTCTCAGGAATGAAACTATCCAAAAGATAGTAAAGAATTTGTCAGAAACTCTTCCTTGAGCCAGAGGAATGCTTTGGCAGATGTTGCAGGATTGGCTTTGTGTCCTTTCTTGGTCAGGATATGTTATTCATTTCTGTAAGTGGTCCCTGCTGCTTCAAGTGAATATCCACTGTGATATCACTGTTATTTCTCTCCTTCTGTTCTCATGAAAATAGACTCTCAAGGGGCGCCTGGGTGGCGCAGTCGGTTAAGCGTCCGACTTCAGCCAGGTCACGATCTCGCGGTCCGTGGGTTCGAGCCCCGCATCAGGCTCTGGGCTGATGGCTCAGAGCCTGGAGCCTGTTTCCGATTCTGTGTCTCTCTCTCTCTCGGCCCCTCCCCCGTTCATGCTCTGTCTCTCTCTGTCCCAAAAATAAATAAAAAACGTTGAAAAAAAATTAAAAAAAAAAAAAGAAAATAGACTCTCAAATCTAATTTGCAGATTTCCACAATATATTTCTTGATATACAGTAGATCTCCAAATTCTAGCCTAAAAGGTGTATTTTTTTATGTTTATTCATTTACTTTGAGAGCACGCACAAGAAGTGAGGGTCAGAGAGAGAGACAGAGAGAGAGAGAGAGGGAGGGAGAGAGAGAGAGAGAGAGAGAGAGAGAGAGAGAGAGAGAGAGAGAGAGACCCAAGCAGGCTCTGTGCTCTCAGTGCAGAACCTGACATGGGGCTTGATCTCATGAACCGTGAGATCATGACCTGAGTCTAGATCAAGAGTGGGATGCTTAACTGACTGAGCCACCCAGGTTCCCCTAAGAGATGTATTACTTGTTAAATAGGGCTCACACTTAAACCCAGCAAATCACAGAATCCTTACAAGATTAATGTTTATTATCTGAGATTAGATAGTCTCAATTTCGCAAGTTAATATGTAAGTATACGTTTTTTGTCCTCTTTATTACTGTTTTTATTTTATTTATTTACTTATTTAATTTAAATTGTAGTTAGTTAATATACAGTGAAATATTGATTTCAGAAGTAGAATTATTCCATATTGCCCATTTTATTGGTGTATAATTGCTCAATATTCTCTTATTATTGTTTTTATTTCTGCTGTGTTGGTTGTGATCTCTTCTCTTTCATTCTTGATTTTATTTATTTGGGTCCTTTCCTTATTTTTTTTTATCAAACTGGCTAGTGGTTTATCAATTTTGTTAATTCAAAGTATCAGATTCTGGTTTCATTGATCTGTTTTTTTGTGTGTGTTTTGATAGCATTGATTTCTGCTCTAATCTTTATTATTTCCCGTCTTCTGCTGGTTTGGGGTTTTGTTTGCTGCTTTTTTTTCCCCAGCTCCTTAGGGTGTAAGGTTAGGTTGTGTATCTAAGACTTTTCTTCCTTCTTTAGGAAGGCCTTGCTATATACTTCCCTCTTGTGACTGCCTTTGCTGCATCCCAGAGGTTTTGGGCTGTGGTGTTACCATTTTCATTGGCTTCCATGTACTTTTTAATTTCCTCTTTAACTTCTTGGTTAGCCCATTCATTCTTTAGTAGGATGTTCTTTAGTCTCCAAGTATTTGTTATCTTTCCAAATGTTTTCTTGTGGGTGATTTCGAGTTTCATAGCTTTGTGGTCTGAAAATATGCACAGTATGATCTCGATCTTTTTGTGCTTGTTGAGGGCTGAGAAGTAGAATTCACTGATTCATCACTTACATACAACACCCAGTGCTCATCACAAGTGCTCTTCTTAGTATCCATCACCCATCTAGCCCATATCCCACCCACCTCCCTCCATCATCCCTTAGTTTGTTCTCTGTCATTAAGAGTCACTTGTGATTTGTTTCCTTCTCTTCTCTTCCACCCCTTCCCATATGTCCATCTGTTTTATTTCTTAAATTCCACATATGAGTGAAATCATACGGCATTTATCTTTCTCTGATTGACTTATTTCACTTAGCATATTACTGTTTTTAGTTCTGTTTTTGTTTTTAGAATTATCAGATACTTGATATATGTTCCTTTCCTCATATTAGAACTTTCTTAACATGTTTTCACTCTTTCCCTGGCTTGGTGCTCTTTAATTGACACATAAACTATCTAGTAGACTATAAATTCTCAATGCTCAGAATGCATAAGAAGTACCTGTAGCATTAATTTAGAGTTGCAACTTCATGAACTTCCAATCAGCTTTTCCCAACGGGCTCAGTGAGACTTTGGTAGAACCCAGAAATTGGTATTCTGGGTAATAATTCTGATGTAGACCACCCTTTGAGAAGTACTATTCCTGACAAACAAATGTTCCCGCTTTAGTGAAATAGGCTACATCATCCAAGAACCCATCATTCCAGTGTCTTGGGCTATTGTTCAGAAGTCCAAATGATTGCCAATACCATCTGTGTAGCCAAATGTTCAATTCTGAGACCATTTTTCTCTTCTAAAGTCTCATGGATAGAAAGCTATGTCAAAAATACAACCTGGGATCTGTAGTTCCTTCACTTAAACTTCCTACTCAACACTTAGAAAGAATTCTATTTTTAAATGTCTTTAATCCTGATATAAGTCATCAGGAGTGAGAAATGGTTAGCCATCTTACTGAAGCTTTCCTTCCTCTATATGATACATGCTTGGAAAGAACAAGGCAAGGGTGCCTGGGTGACAGCTCATGATCTCTCTGTTCAGTAAGTTGAGTTTGAGCCCCTCATAGGACTCTCTATGTCAGGGCAGAGCCTCCTTTGGCTCTGTCCCCCTCTGCCTATCTCTCTCAAAAATAAATAAACATTGGGGGAAAAAAAAGGAAGAACAAGGCATCTCTGGTTGATAAGGATGTTTACATTCATCTGCATCTAAATGAATGAGTAGAAAGTACAAAGCCATTCCAATTTATCCCTGCCTCCTGTGACCAATGGCAAGCTTTCCTTTTCCCAACAAAGCTTGAAAATCCTCCATACTGGATCGTGTCTTTTCCAGAAGATCTGAAATCTCTAAATCAGTGGTTCTAAACCGGGTGCAGTTTTGACCCAGAGGACATTTGGCAATTACCTGCAGACATACGTGATTGTCATGAGGGAGAAGGGGGAGCTACTGGTACCTAGTGAGTAGAGCCAAGGATGTTGCTAGGCATCTTGCAATGCAAGGTCAGCATCCTCACACTCCCAATACAGAATAATTGTAAATTGTGCAGATACTGAGAAACCCTGCTATATATAAAACAAACTTCATACCTGTGATGAAAGCACAATAGGTAGCATATGCTCTTTAACTATTTTTGTTGCTTGTTAAATATATATATCCCACTAGTCAGTGTCATAACTTTTCAAACTTCATTCTGATGACTCAGCTTTTGGCTTTTTTATACAATCTTTTATTTCCTCTTCTTCCTCACTCTTCTGTCCTAGAAGCATTATCATAGGTATCTGTATTTTTGAAAGTCCAGCAGCTTTTCCTTGGGGGAACAGCATCTCACCCAGCTCCACCCACGTGATTCTTATGAGTCTGCCAATCATGAACAGAACACATATGTGATTATGGGCTTCAAAGGTAGGCCAGTCTGGCTTTTTATAGTGGGACTGACACAGGAACCCACCTGAGTGAAGACAGCAGGAGTACAAGATTGTTGTAACTGGTGCATCCAGTGGCAGCTCTCAAGTGAGAAGGGTCCCATGTTTCTGCTGCTACAAGCTGCTCTGAGTCCTCTGTGAATTAGGCAGAGTCCTTCCACTAAACATCCTTTCCTTATTTAAAATCAGTAGAGACCTGTACTGTTTCTAGCAGCCAAGGAACCTATAGGATACACGTTTTTTAATTTTTTTTAATTGTTTTAATGTTTATTTATTTGTGATAGAACAAAAGAGGGAGAGGAGAAGAGAGAGGGCGAGACACAGAATCTGAAGCAGGCTCCAAGCTCTGAGCTGTCAGCACAGAGCCTGACATGGGGCTCAAACCCATGGACCGTGAGATCATGACCTGAGCTGAAGACGGTCACCTAACCAACTGAGCCACCAAGGTGTCCCTAGGATACACTTTTCTTTATCACTTTTTGACTGATCTGCTGAAACAGAGAAGAAATATTCTTCCAGCTGCTTCACCTCTTCTTTTGGGAAGAAACTAGCTTGAATTAGTTCACAATTAGTTGGGGTGTACCTCTGGTAAGAACAAAATCTTAGGACGCATCCCTGGAAACTAAAGAGTGTTTACCTTAACATCCACTCAGGAAAGAGAATATTTTACAGCCTTGCTACTCAAAAGGTGGTCTGCCTTTCAGTGGCATAAGCAGCACCTGTGGCTTGTTGGAAATGCACAGGAGGGGCTTCTCAGAACTGCCTGTTTTTCAGATTTCAGCTAGCATAAAAGTCATCTGGAAAGCATGTTAAAAAGGATCCCTGGGTCGTGCCCCAGAGATCCAGCAGGTCTGGGGTGGGGCCCGAGAATTTGCTTTTCTAACAAGTTCCATGGTGATGCTACTACTGTAGCTGTTCCACAGAGCATGTTTAGAACAGTTGAGAGCATGTCACTTTTTTCTGCTTTTATCCTTCATCTTATCTGACATAAAGCTCAGCTGCTTTCAGTTGCAAATAACAGAAACTGGCTTAAATAACAAAGGGAATTTATTTCCTCCTATGAATTGTAGTTCAGAGGTTTGATGGCTTCGGCTGTAGCCCAATTATGTTGCCAACTACCTGGTTCTTTCCAAGTAAATGACCTCTTTTTAAATATTACTGAAAAATATGAAGCTCTCTGGTATGGTTGTATTTACTAACTGATCACCACTCTTCAAATGTATCTCTCACAATATCCACACAACATTTTTAGCACACTTTAGGCCCTCAATAAATTATTCGTATTAATTTCTGTTTCCTCCTCCTTTGAAGATGTCTATTATCTCTATATAAAACAATTTCTATTTTCTTCTTCCACATCCCTTCCCTGTACCAGCATAACTCCCAAATGCCAGGAACTTAAAGATAGTGGGCAGAGAGTAGAGAATAAAATAGATGTAGTCCTTCTTTAAAAAGCTTTAAATTCAGTTGGGATGACTTTCTAAGTTCTCCTCATCTTCTCTCCCTCATCCCTTTTCCCAAACCAGCTTAGGAATCTTTGTGACTCCAATCCTTTCTCTGACAGAATGTATCACATTATACTGTGTACATTTAATAAATAGAAAAATATGAATAAGCATAGATTCAATCAAGTAGAAAGACATAATTGGGGGAATATGACTATGTGGCTACCAAAGGCCATAGTTTTTTGTAACTTGGATCAGGATCCATTCAACAGATCTTACTAGGATTTTGAAATATGAAACAGTGTAATAAAGATTGGGAAAACATAAAAATCCCATAAAAGAAATTGTATTATACTTTATTGAATCCAAACCTTAAAATAGCTGATGGTATCTTGAGAAATCAATAACATTTTAGAGCATTCTTTTCTAATAATACTCCTCTGCCTTGGGATAGTTAAGTGTATTAACTGTTATTTCTCCACATACACAAAATAATAATGATAATAAAGTCATGAGGGCCTGGATTGAACATGTCATCAACTGAATAAATCCTCTGAAGAGAACAGAGTTGATTTATAACTCCATTTGAGCCATTTGCTTCACTGATGGTCTTTTCTCCTTCCATCCAGCATGGTAAAGCACTGTCAAAGAAAACAAATGACTTAGAGTCTGTCTGTTGTGTCAGTGTCTAGTTTATCTGGAGTTTTTCATGTTTCTCCATTGTGAATATCTAACCGTGTTCTCTCAAGGTCAGGGAAAGAGTGAGCACAGACGGCTGAGCAAATCAAACAAAAGTAGGAAAGTTTGTGGAGAAAGGGCAGCAGAGGAGATGCTGTCTCCTGCCCCAGCCTCTCTTTGCCTTTAGGTTTCTCCTTTTTGTCCTTTTCTCAACTCATTAACTCAGGAATTGGCATAGCCAAGATTACTTGTAATGATTGCATTTTAATCTGTTGCTATAAACAATAATGATGGAGATTATTATCCAATAACTTAGATAAGGGCCAAGAAAGTGCCAAGACTGTGGTGTGGGAAACACGACCTCTCCTTCTATTGTTTGGGTCATTCCCAGTGGACAGATGGGTAAACAAGTAAAGGAAAGTAGTGAAATACCTGCTGGGCTAATTATATAGGAGAGGATCAATATTCTGTGAGACTAAAAGACAATTTTGGGTACCTAAAGAAAAGAACCCAAGATAACAAAAATAAATGTGTAAAAGTGTGTTTAAAAATGGCAAAAGACTGGGGAAAAATTAAAAATATAACAGTGCTGACAGTACAAACATCACAAAATCTGGAAAAATAACATAACATTCTCATTAATAAATTGTCTCTCCCAGCACTATTATACTTTTTTTTTTCTCACACATACTTCCAACTCCAGGTGACATAACACATTTTTACATAGCAAATATCTCTGACCTTGCAGATTCACATTATGACCGTAGGTGAGTTGCCACATTATGACATTAGGTGAGTGAACAGTAGGAATATAACTGAAAGCCATTGCTGCATTTAACAATAATTTAGCTATTCACTGAAGAGACTGAAAAGCTCGTAAGCATCTCTTCCTAAACATAAAATGTGTTCCCACTTCAGTGTCTCCTTGGCCAGAGCCTAAAATTGCCCATAGGTACTCTCCCAACACCTTTCAGGAGGGAGAGTTTGGCAAGGGGAATTCAAGTGAAGGGAGTCAAAAGTCTTAACTAATATGGTTAAAATATATTATGATTGTAAATTTTACAAAGGCGATTTGATAGTGCTCCTGGAGGTGACTTGGAAGGTGCCTGCTATAGACAATGTTTGTGTCTCCCCCAAATTCTTAGGTCAAATACTAACTCCCAGTGTGTCAGTATTAGGTGGGAACTTTGGGAGGTGCTTAGGTCGAGGATGGAGTCTTTATGAATGGGATTAGGGCTTTTATAAAAGAGACCCCGGAGAGCTCCCTCTCCCTCTCACTGTGGGAGGACACAGTGAAAAGATAATTATGAACCAGGCAGCAGGTCTTCATCAGATACCAGATCTGCTGTCACCTTGATCTTGGACTTCCTACCATCGAAAACCATGAGAATAAATTTCTGCTGTGTGTAAGCCACCCACTCTATCGTGGTTTGTTACAGCATCCCAAACAAATTAAGGGCCTAGACTAGTGAAGTGCCCTGAAGCTTAAGGCTCATTAGCTTCATAAAGTACATCTCATATATTATGTATACTTGGCTAGCAACTTGATTGTTAAAATTCAGTGAATATTTTGAGGTCCTATACTAGAAAAATTGGAAAGATGTATGAGGCACATGATGGTGTGTAAGGGAACCTATTTATCTGCACAGGTTCATCTTAGAATTTTAATCTAGGTGAATGAATTACCTAAAAAAATTATTTAAAAAATAATTTTAAATAAAATTTTAAAAAGAAACTAAGGAGATATGGTTGTTACTTTTAGCTTTGATAACTTTCTTCAAATTATGCTGAAGTGGAAGAGGGAACAAATAAAATTGACAAATTTGAGAACTCTTAGGAGTCTAACAGGGGTACAGACACTAGTCCTTATGTGAGAATCTGGACATCTCAACTTGCGCTTAGTTCTGAGCTAAAGAGTAAAAAGGGTGAGGCCACACAGGATAAAAGGTAATCAAGAGGGGCTATTGTGATCTCAGCAGATGAGTCCCTTCACAAAAGTCCATTCTTAGAATATTGTGTAGAGTGAGAGTGAAGATCCCGGCCAAGTCACCTGGTGCTAAGCAGGAGTCCAGCCATGGAAGGCCACACAAGGCCTATTGAGGGCTGGAACAAAGAAACCAGAGGAGGAAGTCTGCCTCCAAAAACTCTCATGCTCCCCTTGCTTGCCCCACCCACACCACACAGTCCTAGTAGTCCACCCTGAGACATATTCTTGTACTTTATAGGAGGTAGCCTTAGGCCATGGATGTGTAACAGACTTCTTCCCTGGTCCTTCATGAGCTCCTGACCTACGCAATCTAAGCATGATAAAATGGTGGTTGTTTTAAGCCACTACATTTGGAGCAGTTTACTACACAGCACAGTAACCAGAAAACACTATCATCCATTCATTTATTTCTGAAGCAAGATACTAGGCACTTTGAGCATTAGTTGTTTTTAAGAGTTGGAACTTTTTTGTCCACAGGCCTAGAGAATTCCTTCAGTGTGTAATCACACGTTTTTAGGTGAGTGGATTGTGAAGAAAGATATCACTCAGAGACCGGCCATTGGCCTAGCTTCCCAAGAGGCAGAATACATTCCAGTCCTACTGTCCAAGCACACTCCAGAAGAGCTACACTTCTAGCCTTTCTGTGTTCTCCTTAGTCTCACCTGTGTGCATGCTATTCCACTGCCAGGAATACTTTCCCCTGTATCTCATTCCTTCAGTCGCTTTCTTCCTCTCCATTACTACCTCCTTCTTTATCCAACTCCTTGCACTGTAAGTGACCTTCTTCTCTGATTACAAAGCACCCTGCTTTTATCATTGTTAGCAACCATCACACGGCATAACTGTCTTGCATCTCCCTCTCACAATTATGAAATCCTTGAGGGTGTAGACAAATTCTTACTCATTGTTTTATCCCTAAAGTTCTAGCATGCACATAGAATCTGGCACATGGTAAATGTTCAAGATACTGACTGACTAAAAGGATAAACTATAACATAAAGGATAAACTAACTACTACAGCGATTCATTTAAGTAACACTTTATTCCACATTAGTTTTTCTTAATGTATATTGACCAAATGGAATTGAACCTTTATTCTCTTCTCAGAGAAGAGAAGAGACCATTCTGTGAACCAATATCCAGACTTGGGCTTGTGAAAGCAACTTGATATGTTGACCTGCTCATATAAATCCACTGGTCATATGGACCCAGATCCTTACATTCTCTAGCCTCCTTTAATGGCCCAATATAAAATGATATTCATCAATCCTGTTAGAAACAATACAACTTTAGAAATCTCTTAGGAGAGAGCTTCCCTCTGAGGGGTAAAGGAAATGTGCAGGCTTCTCCAAGCCCTGAGCAAGAATGGGGCATGTCCCTGCCCTGTATCCACAACTTAGGCCTTCAGGTAGCTATGATCAAGGGAAAGACCTGGCCCTCAAAAGGCATTAAAAACACCATGTGACCTCAAGTGAGGCTAGGCAAGGGGGTTTGGTGGTCTGAAGAAGAGTGAAATCTGTAATCAAACACCTGGCTCAATTAAGGCACCAAAACACATTTCCCATGGACTGTGGGGAGCCCTGCGCATTGATGAAATGAGGAAAATAGTAAAAACCGCATTGCAAAAGCATTCTTGCTGTTAATAAGCCGACAAATGGGTAAAATGTAAAGCCTTTTACAAATGTTAATTATTGTTACAAGGAAAAATGTAGTTAAGACATAGTAAAGACATCAGTAAGGTTTAAGAGTATATTATTTGTATCAATATTGCAAAAAAACCAGCTCCACCATTTACCAATGGCCTTGAGCATGTCATCTAATCATCCTTGCATCTCTTTATCAGTTTCAAAAGGGAGATAAAAGTTGTATTTACCCTACAATTTTAGTATTTATAAAGTGCTTAGCCAAGAACTTAAAATCCACTGAATTCTAATTATATATTAGAATTTGTGCTGTTCATGCTCTGTGCTCTTTGAAAGTTTGGGAGAGGGAAATCTTTTATTTATTTATAATTCTCAAAATGTATTTATTGTTTGGTTTGGAAGAATTAAAGTAGGCTTCATGGTGAAGGAAGTATGTTGTCTGTGTTTTGAAGGATATGTGGACATAGAGAGATAAGGAGAAAGATCTCAGAATTTTCTTCTATCCAGAGAAGTAAAGAGGCATACTCTGCCAGCTGGCTATCCTTCTGGAAAAGTTATGATGATGTTATCATCTTTTTCTGTAGAATATGGTAGACATATTCTATAGAATATGTCATAGAGACAATGGAGGGAGGAAGACAAAGGAAGGTAATCTGAGGATTTCTGTCTAGTGCTCAACATTTCACAAACTGAGACCCTTAGATTCAATATCAGAATTGGACCAGAAGTCTTTGTTCCAGGGAAAGTTTAAATAGAGGATTAAAACTCAGTTTTAAAATTGTTCACTGAGGGGGTGCCTGGGTGGCTCAGTTGGTTAAGTGTCTGACTTCAGCTCAGGTCATGATCTCACAGTTGGTGAGTTTGAGCCCTGCGTCAAGCTCTGTGCTGACAGCTCAGAGCCTGGAGTCTGCTTCAGATTCTGTGTCTCCCTCTCTCTCTCTGCCCCTCCCCCTCTGTTCTCTCTCTCTGTCTCTCTCAAAGATAAACATTAAAAAGGTAAATAAAAAAAATGTTCACTGAATCAATCTTCTGCTCTGTTTTTAGCGATTGGTAATATGATAATTAACCTTTCCCAAATCAAGGTCTCTCTCTCTCTCTCTCTCACACACACACACACACACACACACACATGCACGCACATGCACATGCACACACACACACAGGCAAGCACGCATGCTCATGGTTTTTCCTGCCAGTAAGGGCAGGAGTCCTGCTCTGCTTTCTGACTTTCTTTATTTCACACACATCCCTCCCCAGGGAAATTTCAGCCCCTTCCAGAAAAAAAGACCTAGCTTATAGAAGCATAGCCCAAATAAGTCCTTTTTAAAAAAATAGGAAAGGAATAAAAGGCAACAGAAATGTTGTTGTGTATTCCCATGGGCCTAATCAGCGTTAAAATTATAAAGTAAGCTTCATTCTATTTCATTGGCAACAATTCAATTTTATAGACTTTTTTTTCTTAAGTAGGCTCCATACTCAATGTAGGGCTAGAACTCACAACCCTGAGATCAAGAGTCACATGCTCTACTGACTGAGCCAGCCAGGCACCCCAGCAGTAATTCCATTCTAAAAAGAAAATCTGTTAATGGTAAATGATTAGGAAAATGGTAATAAAAAGAAAAATTTTTAAAAGTTCCCAGGAGAGTATTTACCACAGGAGAGAGCTGCCCTCTGAGGGGTAAAATCTGCAGGCTTCTCTGAGCCACATTGGAGGGTGGGGAGTGGGGTGGCAGGGTAACTGTTCTGGCCTTGCTAACAGTGAGCTCCTTTAGGACTAGCTAGCAAGAGGAAGCTGTGGGAGGGTGTTTGCCAAACAAGTCTTCTCAGGAAAGCAGTTCCTCAAATCTTCAAGTTCCTGGAGGTCATGTGACAGGTCATTTCCTGGTGTCCAGTCTGAAAATTTTGGGGCCCAAAGCAGCTCTCTCTGTCACCCAACCCCATCACCTATGGCCTCCTCATATTTCCTGTACCTTGGAGCTTTTTGCTTAGGAAAGAATTTTCACTTGAGTTAAAAGCAATAAACACAAAGATACCAAACATATTTGACAAATCCCAAGTATATTTTAATGTAGGGCTAGTGTGAGGCACATCCCTTTGACACTCAAAATAGGCCTCACTGAAAAGTACATCCCAGGGGCATCTGGGTGACTCAGTTGGTTAAGCATCTGACTTAAGATCAGGACATGACCTTGTGGTTTGCGAGTTCAAGCCCTGCATCAGGTTCCCAGCTGTCAGCATGGACCCCACTATGGATCCTCTCTTCCCCACTCTCTCTGCCCCTCCCCAGCTTTTGTTCTCTCTCTCTCAAAAATAAAATAAACATTGTTTTTTTAATGTGCCTCACTGTGATTGTTACCTGTGGCCTTCTAAGCTGATTCAGTTTAAACCCTCTGTTATCCTATAGTAGAAAGCTCACTTTTGTAGATTACTCTCATTTTCTGCAAAAGCTCAAAATAATTGTTATTTTCAATCCTCCTGGCCCATGGAATCTAAATGGGAACATGAAAAGAATCTTAGGGGTTACCTAAGGTGATCTAACCTACTCAGACCTCACCAGAGATTTGACTTCCTCAAGTAGCGGAATTGAGAGGGCTCTTCAGAGAGATGATGCTATGGGCCTCTCTGGGCATCTCTTCAGAAGGCATGTGTCATAGGTGCTACAGACTTCTCAAGTCAGGTTCTTTGCACTCTACCACAAAGCCTCGCTGTGTTCCTGACTCCTTGTTTTAGGGCTTCTCTTGTCCCCTCCTACATCCTGTCTACACATCCATGGAGGTCTGCCAGCAGGAAGGCAGAGATCAATCACAACTTGGTTTGGATTTCAATACTTACATACACTCATTGTATAAGGAACAGGAAGATTTGTCTCTTAATTGGAAGGTTTTTAGACACTTCCCATGTGTATGGTCAGGGAAAGATGATTAAGAGAAAGCCTCGAAATCACACCAGGAAAGCATTTGCTCACTTGGCGCAAACATAAAACAGACCTTGAATGAGCTAAAGCATGGGCCAAAGAGAGTTTGAGGATTTATTCCTCCCCATGCCTTAGGCCCCTCCTTAGCATGGATAGCCAAGTTGTTTCTCACTGCCAGCAAACATGTCTTGACATCCTGTTCCCATGACACACTCAGGCTCTTTGCTTTGTCTGTTAATTCCTGACTCTATTTATGCCAGTTGGAAATCGTGCTGCCACGAAAACTAAACATGATTCAAAAACAAAACTCCCTCTCTCCCTTTCCAAGTTACATCTCTGCACAGCCTGTCCTTTGACAGCCCACAGGACTGCAGGTGCTCCTCTGGTCTTGTCTGCAGTTGAGGCCTGTTGGGTCTTCCTCAAAGTCTCTCAGTCTCAGCGCTGTTTCCCATCCCTACACAGCATCATCCTAGGCCAGAGGGTGGCAAATTTCTAACCCTAAATATCTCTTCTGTACTTGCAGAAATTAGGCTTAAGCCAAATCATGAGATCCTCCAAGGTCTTTGAGTCTTGGCCTTCCCATCCCCTTTGACACTATTCTTCCAGTTGGAAAATCACTTAGGCATTGTATGTAGGCACCTAAGTTTATTCTCTTATATGACTGTTGTTAATTAGCACTGTAGTATCACATTGGCAGAATGGGATATAAGCCCTAAATGTTCCTTAATTATCGAATTAAGATAATTGTGTTTCTTTTCATTCTCACTACATTGTCCTGGTCCAGACCTCTATTATTTTTTTTAACCTGGACACTAGCCTGCTGACAAGCTCCATGCCCCCTGTCTGCCTCTAACCTTTCTATTCTACACGTTTCACACTGCTACCACTATAGTCTGCCAAAAGTGAAGGTCTGACTCTAAGTGAATTATCTGCTTAAATGTCTTGGTGCTTAAAGGATAAAATCTAAGATCCATAGTATGGCATTCAATTTCCATTTCCTGCTCCACCCCAAGACACACTTCAGGCTGTAGGAACTACACACATAATTGGTTTTTGACCACTCCATGCTGAGCCTCTCTTCCTCCTGAGTCCTCTTCCTGGAATGTCATTCCCTAGGTTCTGTCCAAAAAAAAAAAAAAACTTTTTATTTCTCAGAGCTAAGTATAGAGATTCCACTTAGGTTATCATTTAATTTAGAAATATCTACTTGCCTCCCCACCCCCCCCCCAAAATCTACTCCCATTACATCCTATGTATAACTTACTCATAGCACTTTCCACTTTATGGTCTTACTAACGTGTGTGGGGATACTTTTCAATTTATAAAATGTATTTATTTAAAAAATTTTTTTCAACGCTTGTTTTTGAGAGAGAGAGAGAGCATGAAAGGGGGAGGGGCACCAAGAGAGGGAGACACAGAATCCGAAACAGGCTTCAGGCTCTGAGCTGCCAGCACAGAGCCCGACACAGTGCGCGAACTCACAAACTGTGAGATCATGATCTGAGCCAAAGTTGGATGCTTAACTGACTGAGCCACCCAAGCACCCCTACAAAATGTATTTATTACAGAAAATTTGGAAAATATGAAAAGAAAGCCAAATTAAATTATCTAAAATCTGCTAACATTTGAGGTACATTTTTCCAATCTTTGGTTCTCTGCATAAATTCATATTTTTTCTCCTTGTTTGCTTTCACACACCACACGTACATACACATGAACATGTGCTTGACCAATCTAACATAGTTTGTAATAACTTTTCATTTCCACTTAAAAATACATTATGAGCTTTACTATATACACTTAAGTGTTCAGAGAGTAAGCTCCACATGGGACAGGAATTGTGCTTGTGTGTGCATGTGTGTAAAACAAATATGTAGGGAAATTTAGATGAGTAAATAGTATATAATGGGCTCTCTAGAATTATTTGTTGAACTGATTTAATAAGAAATATGAACTAGAATGGAGAGAAAAAAGAATATGAGAGAATTGGAGCACATGAAATGTAAAGAAATAAAGAAGAAAATAAATCATTTGAGGAAGGCATTTATGACTTTTAAAGTTTTTATATACTCTAGACTTGAGTCCCATAATAGCCTTTTGAAGTATCTATAAAATCATTCACAGATAAAGAAAGGGAAAGTCAGAAAGATTAAGTGATTTGCCTTAGGTTGGGCACTTAATAAGTGGCAAAAGTAGTTTTGAGAATCTGTAAATTTTGTTTTATCTTATTCCATGGACTTTTCAAAAAGGAAGGGCAGCAACATTGAGGTATGGGAGCTTGGAGTCGTATCCCTGCTGCCAGCATGGTTCCTGGCACATAACTGGTACCAAACAAACGATTGTCAAACTGAATTGAGGAACAGAAGTGAGAAAGAACAAACAGGCAGGTGATAGTCTGTAGCCAGGGTTAGGCATCCTCAATCCACTCTTTTCCAAACTCATCATGCTTATCTGATCTAATTGGTCTGCCTGCTTCCAGTCTAACCCCATTTCATCCATTCTCCATAAATGCAAACTGATCATTCTAAATAATTTATTGACTCCCTTTGCTCTTAGGAAAATGTTCAAAATATTCTCCTGGCTTAAAAGGCTCTTCATGATTGGACCTACCTCATTTTATCTTTATTTCTCATTTCTTTTCCTATTGTGCATTCCCAACAGCTCTAGATCCCTGAAAGTGCTAAAACATTCTTCCCCTGCTTTTCCTCCATAACTATTACTCTGGGCCTTTCTTTGTTGATTGTATTATTTTTTTTATTGATGTGTAACAAATTACCACATATGAAGCAGCTTTATACAACACAAATTTGTTATCTCACTGTTTCTCTAGGTCAGTATGGAATGATTATCTTCTTAAGATCTTACTGGGCTAAGATCAATCTATTGGCCAGATCTGGAACTGAGATTCCGCTTCCAAACTTCATGATTATTGGCAGAATTCAGTTTTTCAAGGTTATAGGACAACAATCCCCTTTTCTTGTTATGTGGTTCCCTTCATCTTCAAGCAAACAGTAGTGCATCAAATACTTCTAGTACTTCATATCTTTCTGGGTTCTGCTTCTGCCTCCCTTTTCTGTTTTAAGGGTTCATGTAATTACATTAGGCACACTTGGATAATCCAGGATAACCTCTTTATCTTAAGGTCAACTACTATAGAAACTCAATTAAATCTACAAATTCTCTTTGCCATGTAACATAACATATTCATGGGCATAATACAAGAGAGTGAAGATCGTGGGGGTCAAATTTCTGCCTACTCCACTGATCTTTCCAAGTTTGGCTTAAATGTCCTTATAGGACCCATGCCCATTTATTTCGCTGCCTCCATTTCTGGACTCTAAGCTTCATGAGGGCAACAACTATGTCTATTTCACAAGTCAGTGGTGTATTGGAGCCAGCTTGTACCAACTTGCAACAGCCTATTATTAATTATTCAGAAATTTTGCAATCAGAGTGTTAAACATAGATGTTAAATTTTTAAATTTGTGATAAACTATTTTCAAAAGTTTGTAAATAATCAGAATTGATCACTTCCTATTTATTGTATTCTGTTTGCTCTTGTCCATTCTCTTGAGGTTATTTTCATTGATTTTATCTCCATAGTAAAAATACTGTTTATCGTGCAGTAGCATATCTCTTCCAAACTCCCTAGTCAGTGATGTCACATTGGGAACTTGAAATCATCCATAGTAGAAGCATTTATACCATAGAAATTAGCAAATATTAGTTGATGACTTGATTTATTGTTTATTTTCTTGTCTAGACTTTAAAAAATGGCAAAAATGTTAATAACACAGATTAAGCTTGAAAGGCTGGGTTTATAGCTGTGACACAAAAACTTTAAGAAATGTTACTCTTCCAGTATTCAAAACCTGAGATTACAAGGAAGCATGTAGTTGACAAATGAAATTACAACATTTGTTCTAATCTTGCTTTCATGTTACTACTCATTAATATAAAAAAAATCAAGTAACATTCCTGTATGAACTGCATTTATTCATCAGTTGCAGCCATAAATTGGCTGAAGACACAAGAATTTTCCAAATAATAATAATAATAATATTCTGTGGGAACAAAATGGCTCTGTGACATTTACAGCAAAGGGTACTGAAAATTGCATGCTGCACTTTCTTTGTATCAGTGTTTAACATAAAAACATGTATGTGTGTGTGTGTGTGTATATATATGTACACATACACGTTTATGCCCATTAAAATTTACCAGCTGGCCACTGACTATATTCCTAGAGCTTACCACAATGCCTCCCACATATGAGGTGCTCAGAAAATATTTAATGAGTAAATGGATGGAAGGCATGGTCTTCATGATTGAGCAGAGAACACAAGTGGGTGGAAAGGGAAGAGAGGCTAGGGGAGAAATAATGGATGGGGAAGTTGAGAGGATTCAAGGGACTAGAGGTCAGCTGGGTGAACTGAGAATTTCTGTAAGATTCAATAGAAGTGAGTGAGTAGAAGAGAAAAACCATTAAAGGAGCTCTGATGAGAGGAAGTATTTGAGGAGTTAGAGATAATAATATTTAATATGTATTAGACACTAACTTTGTGCTAGGCCCTGCATGTAAGTCCACTTAATTTAAATTAACAATCTTTTATAATCCTCACAAAACCTTCATTTGTCCTCATTTCATACATGAGGGTGAAGAAACTAAGTTAGCAGGTTAATAAACTTGTCCAGACTTGATCAGCTAGGAGAAGGTAGAAGTTATTGTGGTCAGAAGCCAAAGCCTGGACTCTTAAAAGCTATACCAAAATTGAAGTGTGAATGAGGCTGTGAGTAGGTGTAATTTAAGGTCTTGCTACTCAGTGCGTTCAAAGGGCCAGCAAAGGCAGCACCGGGAACTTGTTAGAATGTTAATGTTCGCACCTCACCCCAGATTTATTAAATCAAAACATGTCTTTTAAAAATTAATTTACAAGATACCCTGGAAATTCCTATGCATCTTAAATTTGAAAACCACAGATTTAGAGGGCAGATGTGCCAGCAGGTGACTACACTACAGATGGTCATTCAAGCAAAAGAAGTCAAGAAATAATGTAAGGGGTATTACAAGATTGAAGCTGCCCAGAGCAGAGTAAGGGTGCTTCCTCTAGTATGTGGTATATTAAAATCACCTGGAGAGCTTCATATACTATCAGGGCATTAGTCACTTTAAAATGATCCCAATATATTAGTTATCAAAACCAAAAATGAAACAAATGTGTATGGATCTGACTTGGGATTTTAGAGGCTCTAACCTTCTCTTGTCCAGGGGTATAATCACCCCTCTCCCCACAGTGGTTTCCTGGCCTTGCTTTCTATACAAATAGCACTTTGCCTTCCTACCCCAAGCCCAGACCCTCTGACTCCTAGGATTTCACTTGTCATGTGCTCTCCACCTAACACACCCTCTCTACTCCTAGCCACCAAGCCACATCCTTTCCTTCCCCTAGCCCACATTTATTTCCAGTCTTAAAATAGTTTTTTAATATAAGGCTTCTTCTTCTTCTTTTTTTTTTCTCCTCACATGACATCACATTCCTCTCCAGGATCAAATTATACCATAGATCCTTGGAAACAAATTGTACAAAATAAACATAAAGATTTAAGGGAGGGTACATAGTTTTGTTTGTTCAAATCAATTCTTCTTTAAAAAAAAAAGAACAAAACACTGAAGCTAACTAATTCCTTTTGTCTGGGTCCTCTGCTGTCACAAGCCAAGGCCCACAAAAGAGTGCCAAGCCTTTTCCTATGTATACTGCTTTTTTTTTTCAACGTTTTATTTATTTTTGAGACAGAGAGAGACAGAGCTTGAACGGGGGAGGGGCAGAGAGAGAGGGAGACACAGAATCGGAAACAGGCTCCAGGCTCCGAGCCATCAGCCCAGAGCCTGATGTGGGGCTCGAACTCCCGGACCGCGAGATCGTGACCTGGCTGAAGTCGGACGCTTAACCGACTGCGCCACCCAGGCGCCCCATATGTATACTGCTTTTTCTCCAGCAATAGACCGTGTTCTGGTCGACTGCAGAGAAACAATAATCAGCTCATGCTGGCCCACTTTCATAACAGGTCTCCAAAGAAGAGAGGGAACAGGGCAAATTGATGCTTCTAGTTTTCTGTCCATAATCCCTCGTCAAGGTTCAGACTTACAAATGACTCCTATTATCAACTTTATGTGATCTCCTTAAAGAGATCTCTTGTCTCCTCTTGGTGATACAGAGCCTCTATGAGAACAACAATAAGAAAGCTTATGAGCTTCCCCTCACATGATCAACAGACTGATTAGATCTGGTTTAGTCCCTTCCTCTGCTTTCACCAGCTGCTGAGCCTGTCGACAGTAACCCTGATTGGGGACGAAATTGGTTCTTTGGATTTTGCTCCATTCTTAACAGGCTTTCAAGCTTCTAATTAGATAGTGGGTTATGTAGACTGAAGAATGGTTCAGCTGAGTGTAAGGGAAAGTGTTTCCAGGTTATTCTTTGATCATAATAATTCATGAAGACATGCAAACCAATTTCATTTATTTCCTCTTGTGTTTCTCCGATAAAGATTTGCTTTGTGGGGGTGGTGATGATCGTGGTGGCTTACAGAAATTATAGAATAAAGGACATGGAGATTAAATATATTTAAAACAAGCAAACTAAAACAGTCTCTAGGAAGGAAGTCAAGCAAAATTCCTTTTAACATTTGCACAGCTTTGATTTGATTTGGGTCCTCACTCATATTTTGCTATTCATATTTTTCTGTGTTTAGATTGTAAGTTCTAGGAACATAGATACTCATTCTCATTCATTTATTTATACGTGCATACTTTAACCACTCATTCATTCATTTATTCAATAAACATTTACTCGATGATTGATATAAATAACAGGTTCAGGGTAAACATGAATAAGACACGTTCCCTGCCCTCAAGTAGCTCACAGTCTAAAGGGGTAGAAAAGTATGTATGTAAAAATTTAAGTTCTCTAGGGGTGCCTGGGTGGCTCAGTCAGTTAAGTGCCCAACTCTTGATTTTGGCTCAGGTCATAATCTCATGGTTCCTGAGATCAGTCCCCATGCAGGGTTCTACGATTACAGCATGGAACCTGCTTGGGATTCTCTCTCTCCCTCTCTCTGTGCCCCTCCCCCACTAATTCATGCATGCTCTCTCTCTCAAAAAAATTAACATTAAATTTTTTTTTAATTTAAGGTTTATTTACTTTTGAGAGAGAAAGACAGCATGAGCAGGGCAGGGGCAGAGAGAGAGGAAGACAGAGGATCTAAAGCACAGAGCCTAATGCAGGGCTCAAACTCAGGAATGGTGAGATCATGACCTGAGCCGAAATCAGATGCTTAACTGACTGAACCATCCAGGTTCTCCTCAAATAAATAAATAAACTTTTTAAAAAGATATAAATTTTCTAAAATTGTATGGGCTGAAATAGAAATTCCTACAGAATACAATGGAATTCCAAAAGATGTTCAACTCTGTAACAGTGGCAATAGCTGAATGGAAAACTTTTCTTAAAGCAAAGGGAGCAAAAAGAGGAGGAAATTTCTGGCGGTAAAAAAAAAATAGAGCTTTGGGATCACTTTTCTATAACCCAAACTGAGGAGCTCAGATTTTATGTCTGGCTCATCCTATTGTTTCTATCCATGACATGACATTCCACTTCAAGGATCAGATTATACCACAGATCCTTGGAAACAAATTGTACAAAATAAAAAGAAGGATTTAAGGGAGGGTATAGTTCTGTTTGTTCAAATCAAGTATTCTCCTTTTAAAAAGTCTGTCTAGCACTGTCTTTTACATGAAACCCATATGTCAACTGGGATAAACCTACTCCTTTGTTAAGCTAAGACTTGTCAGAACTCCCATGCTACAGTGAAAGCCTTTTCTGAGAGCTCTATGAATCCCTGGAGGATTTAGGTTTCCATTGCCACTTCTAGCACTAAACTCCTATTCCCAAAAATCAGTTCTATTTGTGGATTATTTCATCGTCTGCATGGTGTCTCTGACTTATAGCACTTTGACTCAAGTATAGAATTTCAGATCTTTTCCTTGATCTTAAAAACCACCAACAATAAAACCATGGTATGGTGCTCATACTTGCAACAACAGTGTAAGCAGCAAAGAACCAAATCCCCATATGAACCTATCTACTTTTGTCCCCTAGCCACCCAGGCACAGTGGTGTCACTTGCTCTCTCTTCATCTTGGTGGTGTCTCTCTCCTTTTCCCACTCTCTTCTCCTTCCTGGTGGGCTCGCCCTGGCTTGCTCCTAGAACTTCAAATTCTTTTAACACGGTGCTGATTAATGCAGTACTCTCCAACTCCAATCCAAAATTTCAGCTCTAGGACACTTTTGTTTATTCAAACTCCTCCAGGGCTTGAGTAACCCTGGAATGGTGCTTTTGTTCTCAGAAGAAATTATGCCTCTAATACAATCTGCTTTTCTTAGAAAGTACTTATGGTTTTATATAGCAATCTCCTCCTACATTACACCCAGCACTCTTCACATTTGAGGATGACATTGCTATTCATCAAACCTTGCTTTTTTTCTTCTTTCCTTCCTCAGAAGAAAAATTTCTTCTGAGCTTGTTTGCAAGAAATCCAGTTCCATCACTGTATTGTCATGCTTCACTTGTGAACTCTAAACATTCTTTGCTTAATTATGATTTTGTTTAATCTGGATGTCTTAACTTTCTAGAAACCCAAAATATTCAGGGACAAGTATTAGCCACCAAACATGACATTAAAAGTGTGCCATGGTCTCTGGATTTATTTACTTGTTTTATAAACCTTAATCATATACCATACATTAAATTAATTTTTGTTGTGCTCTAGTAAAGTTCAGTCTGACCAAATATAAATTCCCAATACTTTAAGGAAAAGCAGCATCTTTGGAATTACAGAGTAGCCCCTCAAAAGGGAGACTCTAAAGGGACCAGTTTCTTTTGCAGCATATTTCCCAGTTCATTGCTTAGAAATTTCATCCCATGCTTTGCTATTGTGCCTCATGCTACATGCTCTATCTCTTGGGATATAATGATGATAATATAGGAATATCTTTTTGAAAAGGAAAACCAGTTGTAGAAATGAAAAGGATAAGACTGTTTTCCCATCTCTCCCAATTGTGACATAGAAAATTCCCCTCCATGCTTTCATATAGTACAGAGCATTGCACATGTTACATTATATGATAATTGTGCGATCACTTGTCTGTTTCATCTCCTAGTTATGAGCCCCTGGAGGGCAGCGTTATGGTTTACCCAAACTTGATTACTAGCATATGAAACACCTAGTACCTGAAACTGGCATTGTACTCACAGGAGCCATGTGGAAAAAAAGAAAGAGGGAAAGAGTAGAGAGGGATGAAGAGAGAGAGGAGAGAAATATTATGATTTTCATTAGTGGGAGTGAGATTGCTTCAGTTTAGCATCTGAGAGAATTCCCCTGCAGAACTGTGGTCAGTCGTACACAGCTTCTAGATGGCTCAGCTGTCAGTTGCATCAAAGTGGGGTACAGTCTCAGCACTGGGATTGAATGCCTTTTGTAACATGTGTAAGTAATATTAAAGTCTTATAGATATTTTATGCCAAACTCCTCTACCTGATACTCTGTAAAAAATCACTACTAGTGAAAATTACAGTGGGATTGTAGCCATTTGTTTTATTTTGTTTTTAATATAAAATGTTATCAGTTGGTTGTCTTAGTGTTATGGGCTGAATCTAGTCCCCACCTCCCCTCCAATTGATGTGTGGAAGCTCTACTCCCAGTACTTGAAAACATAACTCACCCCAGGAGCACATAAGCACAGAGGAAATATCATGTTAAGGATACAAAATGAAGACCATCTTCACATCAAGGAGAGAGACCTCAGAAGAAACATGAGAAACCCTGCCAACACCTTGTGGACTTCCAGTTTCCAGAACCATGAGAGAATAAATTTCTATTAATCCAACAAGTCTTGTAGTACTTTGTTATGGCAGCCCTAAGAAACTAATATGCATAAAAATAGCTCTGATCTCCATGATCTTGGATTGGAAGAACAAATATTGTTAAAATGTCAACACTACCCTAAGTAATCTACATATTCAATGAAATCTCTATCAAAATAACACCAGCATTCTTCACAGAGCCAGAACAAACAATCCTAAAATATGTATGGAGCCAGAAAAGACCTCAAATAGCCAAAGCAATCCTGAAAAAGAAAACCAAAGCTGGAAGCATCACAATTCCAGATTTCAAGCTGTATTACAAGCTATAATCATCCAGACAGTATGGTACTGGCAAAAAACAAAAACAAAACAGATACATAGATCAATGGAACAGAATAGAGAAACCAGAAATGGGCCCACAAACATATGGCCAACTTATCTTTGACAAAGCAGGAAAAGAATATCCAATGGAAAAATGAGAGTCTCTTCAGCAAATGGTGTTGGGAAAACTGGACAGCAACATGCAGAAGAATGAACCTGGACCACTTTCTTAAACCACACACAAAAATAAACTCAAAATAGATGAGAAACCTAAAGGTAAGACAGGAAGCCATCAAAATCCTAGAGAGAAAAAAGGTAACAACATTTTTAACCTTGGCTGCAGCAACTTCTTACTTGACATGTCTCCAGAGGCCGAGAAACAAAAGCAAAAAGGAATTATTGGGACCCCATCAAGATAAAAGTCTTCTGCACACTGAAGGAAACAATCAAAACTAAAAGGCAACCAACAGAATGGGAGAAGATATTTGTAAATGACATAACAGGTAAAGGGTTAGTATCCAAAATCTATAAAGAACTTATCAAATTTAACACCCAAAAAACAAATAATCCAGTGAAGAAATGGGCAAAAGACATGAATAGACACTTTTCCAAAGAAGACATCCAGATGGCAAACAGACATAGGAAAAAATGCTCATCACTCATCATCCGGGAAATACAAATCAAAACCACAATTAGATACTACCTCACACCTGTCAGAATGGCTAACATTAACAACTCAGGCAACAACAGATGTTGGCCAGGATGCAGAGAAAGAGGAACTCTTTTTGGCAGGAACTGCTGGCAGGAATGCAAACTGGTACAGCATGGAAAACAATATGGAGGTTTCTCAAAAAATTAAAAATAGAACTACCCTATAACCCAGAAATAGCACTACTAGGTATTTATCCAAAGGATACAGGAGTGCTGATTCAAAGGGGCACATGCACCCCCACGTTTATAGCAGCACTATTGACAATAGCCAAAGTATGGAAAGAATCCAAATGTCCATCAACTGATGAATGGATAAGAAGATGTGGTATATTTATATATACCACATATATAAATAAGGTGTATATGTGGTTTATATGTGTGCGCACACACACACACACACACACACACACACATAGTGGAATATTGGTGATCAAAAAGAATTAAATCTTGCCATTTGCAACAACATAGATGGAACTGGAGTGTATTATGCTAAGCAAAATAAGTCAGTCAAAGAAAGACAAATATATGATTTCACTCATGTAAGGAATTTAAGATACAAAACAGATGAACATAGGGGAAGGGAAGCAAAAATAATTTAAAAACAGAGAGGGAGACAAATCATAAGAGACTCTTAAATACAGAGAACAAACTTAGGGTTGCTGGTGGGGTGTTGGGTGGGGAGATGGGCTAAATGGGCAATGGGCATTAAGGGGACACTTGTTGGGATGAGCACTGGGTGTTGTATGTGAGTGATGAGTCACTAAATTCTATTCCCGAAATTATAACACTATATGTTAACTAACTTGGATTTAAATTTTTAAACAATCACCCAATTCAGAAACCACATCAAAAAAAAAATTAAAATTAAAAAAAAATAAATAATACTGGTCTCTAGCAAAAATCATTAAGACTAATCTCGGTTATTCTACTAACCAGCAAATATTCACTTTTAAAAATTTCATTGAAAAACTCTATGAATAAATGAATGGAATTACCAAGTGCAAAGATCTAGAAAAATATTACAAGTTAAAATTAAAAATAAACCTACCTATATGATCCTAGGTAAATATTTTGAAAATCTGAGCTTCCTCATTTCTGAAATAAGATTATTAGAAAGAGAACTCATTATATTTCTTAACATTAAGAGTCTGCAATTTACTACTAAGTACATCATTGGTAATGCTGGTTATGATGGTGATGATGAAAAGTGAAGGGATTCAAGCCAGGATTTCACCAGACTTGCATATTAGGAGATCTTCTAATCAATGCATGGCTTTGCATTGACTTGAAGACTATCATTTAGAAACTAACTTTTCAGTCTGAGAAGATAAAGGCTAAAAATCTATTATGCTACTGTATTTTATTGCAAAAGGGTAGATGATACTGTAGTAACAACCATCCTCCAAATCTCAATGGCCTAACAGCTGATTTATTTCTCTTTTCACTGTACACTTCCAGTGGAGTTCAGGACTTTTCATACTAGTCACTCAGGGATTTATGCTGTAAGGGCTTAATTGTCAACAATTATTTTTTCACAGAACAAGATGGGACAAATTGAGCATGGCTCTTGAAACTTCTACTCAGAAGTGGCCATATGCCACTTTCATTCAAATGTCATTGGGAAAAATAATTACTTGAGTATGCCCAATATTAAAGTAGATAAGCACTAAGTGAAATAAGTCCGTCAGAGAAAGACAAATATCATATGGTTTCACTCAGATGTGGAATTTAATAAACAGATGAACATAGGTTCAGGGAAAGAAAAATAAAATAAGATAAAAACAGAGAGGGAGGCAAACCATAAGAGACTCTTACCTACAGAGACCACAGGGTTGCTGGAGGGGTGTTGGGTTGGGGAATGGGTTAAATGACTGATGGCCATTAAGGAGGGCACTTGTTGGGATGAGCACTGGGTGTTGTATGTAAGTGATGAATCACTAAATTCTACTCCTGAGACCATTATAGCACTATATGTTAACCAACTTGGACTTTAATAAAATGGAAAAAAAAAAAAGTAGATGAGCAGTACAATTTTTCTGTGCCAAGATAAGAAAGGAAATATTTGTCAATAGCCTGGAAATGTTGACAACCAAATGGTTAAAGATATTCTGCAAATCTGATTTTATTTGTGGGTAAACATAATTTGGATATTCTAGCCTATGAGAGCTAGGAAACTCTGCTTTAAGCTTGAGAGTTAGTTTGACCTCAAAAAGAAGAAAAAGGAGAAGGAAGCAGAACAAGAGGAGGAAAAGGAGAAGAAAGAAGAGGAGGAGCAGGAGGGGGAGAAGGAAAGGGAAGAGAAGAAGGGAGATGAGGAGGAAGACTTTGGAGGAAAAGACTTATCTCATATATTATAAAGCAAGCCTCTGAAACTCATTACTTCAAGAGGTGGTATAGACTAAAAATTGCTTCAGAAAAAGTCTAAATTAGTACATGGAATTGACTCAATGCCAACTGATAATGAAAAAAAATTATGATACCCTAAGTGCCCAGTCATTGAATCATTCCATTTTGTTTTGTTTTAAACAGGCACAAATGTTCAAACAGGTACAGATTGAATCATTCAGTTTTGTTTTGTTTTAAACAGGTACAAATTAATGTATTAATTAATACATTAATAGCCAGTGTAGTAATATTTCAAAAGTACCAGTACTTCTGAGTGCTCATAGAAATAAATATAATGTGTCTTAAAATTTGAATTTTCTGGAGCGCCGGGGTGGCTCAGTTGGTTAAGCATCCAACTTCGGCTCAGGTCATAATCTCGCAGTTCATGAGTTTGAGCCCCACGTTGGGCTCTGTGCTGACAACTCAGAGCCTGGAGCCTTCTTCAGATTCTGTGTCTTCCTCTGTCTCTGCCCCTCCCCCACTCATTTTAAAAAAATCCAAGAAAGCTACTCTCAATATTGTCAGTATGTAAATTGCTATGAATATATATTGGATGTAGGTTCTCTTCTAGACACTTTACATTTAGTATCATGTTTCCTCTTCTCAACCTAGAGATGTAATTTCCAGTGATCCTGAGTTGTCTCTAGAAACATGTGGGGTCAAAACTGATGGACATTTGACATGAAATTGTTTTCCCATTCCTGAGAACATTTGTATTTGACCAACTGTCAGTAGTGAAAGTAATATATAGTATCAAAAAAGTCTTCCAAAAAATTAACTATGTAAATAACAAGGAAGAAGAATAAAAACATGAAATCATCTTGCCTTTCAAATTTCTGATCAAATCATGTCCATGAACTATGAAATTGGGAAGACTTCTTTTAGTCCCCAGTTTCTAACCTAAGATGACTTTGAAAACAAATAAAAGAATTCTTACTAGATAAGGGCCAAGAAACAAATAGATGAGAGAATAGAAAAGACTCTCTTAATGATATTCATCTCTGAAATTCCAAATCTTACACTATTTGTTTTGTAGAGGGAACAAAATAATTGAGTAGTTAATTTGTCTGGCAAAGGAAAGAGAGTCCCTTCTGGTCATTGACCAAACATATCTGAAAAAAATGTTACTGGTTCCATTTTACAAATGAAAAAACTGAGGCTCAGAAAGGTCAAACTATCGGTTCAAAATCCAAAACTGGTCTTCTCTACTTAACATCTCCATTTTCTGAACCCTTGTCTCCCTGTTTACTTCTTCAAATGCCTTCCTCTTTCTGTGTGCAGCTAGAATTTGAAAATCCAGGATCAGAGAAGTGCCCAATGGACTGCATTCTCAAGAAACAGTGACACGCATTGCTCTAGCTTTTCCCCAGGCCCTTAATTTGCTTTGTAAGAGATTCAGATAGAATTTTACTTGTTAATCCTTGTATCGGGATTTACATTTTAAAACTAAGTTTGAGATACTGATTGATTTTGATGAAAGAAGGAATCCCTTGTGGCGGGATTATGAACTTCAGGGAGAGAGAAATGTGAATGAAGGCTCTCCTGGTGACCTTGACATCACACCACCACAGAAGCAGTTTATGTACAGGGACGGCTTTTCTCTGATTCTTCCAATCCAGCCATCAGAAATCTGCTATGCAAAAGCAGTCATCCTTGAGTAGGACCCATGAATCAAGAAACTTAATTTGATAGTTTCAAAAAAATATAGGGCACGAGGGGGATGATTTCAAACATTTAATCCAAAAAAGAAAATCCACAAGCATTTGTGTTCTGCTCAGAGATGAGTCATCTACTGTTTTGCCTTTTTTCTGTCATTCACTCAGCATGTGGTTCTCCTCTAAAGTAAAACATCTGGTTACTCCCAGAGATGTTCCCAGACTGACTCTTGCACTCTTCCTTCACAGCTTGCTGGATCCCTGTCTCGTAATAAAGTATGACTTTTTCAGTTTGTGCTTGGTAACACTTCAACACAGGACTGGCATGAGAATGATTTGAACTGATTAGAGGTAAACCTAAGCTAAAGACAATGGTCTGTGAAGGAAACAGCTACACCACCACCAGAACAAAAATTGTGCTATAATCCAGTTAAAGAAAGACAGGGAAATGAATAGAGGGGCTGTTTGCCAGGAACCTCCACTCCTGCCCTGATTTTCCCATGCCTATTTGGTGTACCAGAAACCACTTGAGAGTTTAAATTCTTTGTTGGTACTTGTCTCCTTCCCCACCGCCCCCAGTGTTGCAACTTGCTTACCTAAGCTTCATCAACCCACTTAAGCAAGCATGAATGGGAATTTCCATCTAACACATTTCTAAAGAACTTCTGATGCTGGTTAAATGAAATGGAAGCAGCTGTGTTATCTAATGTACACAAAACGCTAATTAACCCCTTTTTGCTATCATCACCCTTCTAACTTCAGTTTTTAATGTTCAACCAGAGAGACTGGTTAGAATATGCCTCTTTTCTGAGAGCTCTAAGTAAATCTAAAGACCTAAATCTGATCTATAAAATCAGAAACTGAGATGTGACCTGGAAATGGGATTTCTCTGTGGCTTCTTATTCAATAAGTGTCTCAGCTCTAGGTACTTCAAGATGACCATATAAGCCATTGAAATGGTAACGTGGATACAAAGGAGAGAAAGACCCATTCCCTGACTAACATTTTTCACAGTCTAATGAAGGAAATAAGTAAAATAATTTAATTCTATACTGATCAGTCTAGGAGGCAGACACTGGTAACTGATATTAAGCATTATTTTTAAACATGACCATGAAGTGGTCTTGTGCCTCCATAATGCTGTTGCTGATGTGTTTCTTGGTGTAGACATACTTAGTTTGTGTATCTATGGGCATTTTTCTATAAATTTTTTGTGCGTGTCTGTATCCTACATATACTATTTTAACTTAACAAATGTTTCCAAACCCTTTGACTTATATATGTTTGGCTCTAAATCTCAAGCATTTCTTCTAATAATCATTCTAGTAATATTTAATATTTGACCAGCTTAAATACCTTTTCAAACAAGGGACAATAAAGACAAGTAAGCAACAACACCAAAAATAGCTTCCTTAGTTAAGTACTTCAGTGTGTCAGGTACTGGACCAGGCATATGAGGTCAGAAGTCATCATGCTGCAAAGAAGTTTATTGGCCATCAGAGGTTTCAAACTGTGCACTTTTCACGCATTGGGTTAAAAGAAACAAAGGAGAGAAAGAAAAATATGAAGATTTTTAGGTGAAATATGCTTATTAATTGCTAATCACATCTCTTCCAATTGTCTTGTGCCCACCTGCTTCCCGCATTTATGTCCACCTACAGGGTCTCACAGGGTGGTCTAGTTCCCAGCCAGGTCTAAGCTCTTATGTTCTCAGGGTTGCTGTCTGAAATTCAGTTTTTCATACCAGCATCGATGAGGACCACTGAGCAACCTCCCAGATTTCCAGGCAGCTATTGTGCATTGAACACAAATCTATGGGCCAGGTTAGGTAGTGACCACATCAATAAAAATAATAATCAGCTATGCTATGTTATGGGAGGTGTGGAAAGTCCTGTGAATCCCTTGTTAACCTTCTAACAAGGCTAAAGTCATATAGTCAGCACTAACCAGCCTCCTAAAACCAAAATGAAAATGAAAATCCTACCCAGTTTTTACCTCAAAGCAGTGGCCTTACTTGTGTCCTCAGAAATTATACAATGTTTTGTCTTGTTCTTATCCTTTTCAGTCTATCTCCATCCCGGCCTCTCTTCCCTAGCCATCTTCTTTGCTCCAATTGCTATTTTGCTGTTTATAAAGCTGTGAGGAAGAGCGTGGATTGAAGAGACAGAGGGGAGATTAGGTCAATTAGAAGATAAAATTATGGAAAAAGAGAAAGCTGAAAAAATAGAGATAAAAAAATCCAGGATGATGAGAGGGGAATTAGAGAACTAAGTGATTCAAACAGAACACTATCTGTTATCATAGGAATTCCAGAAGAAGAAGAAGAGAGAGAGAAAGGAGTTGAAGGTGTACTTGAACAAATCATAGCTGAGAACTTCCCTGATCTGGGGAAGGAAACAGGCATTGACATCCAAGAGGCACAGAGAACTCCCTTCAGACGTAACTTGAATCAATCTTCTGCATCATGTATCATAGTGAAACTGGCAAAATGCAAGCATAAAGAGAGAATTCTGAAAGCAGCTAGGGGTAAATGGGCCCTAACATACAAAGGTAGACACAAAAGTGTAGTAGCAGACCTATCTACTGAAACTTGGCAGGCCAGAAAAGAATGGCAGGAAATCTTCAATATGATGAACAGAAAAAAAAACATGCAGCCAAGAATCCTTTACCCAGCAAGTGTGTAATTCAGAATAGGAGAGATAAAGGTTTTCCCAAACAAACAAAACTGAAGGAATTCATCACCATTAAACCAGCCCTACACGAGATCCTAAGGGGGACTCTGTGAGTGAAATGTTGCAAGGACCACAAAGTACCAGAGACATCACTACAAGCATGAAACCTGCAGATAACACAATGACTCTAAACCCATATCTTTCAATAATAACACTGAATGTAAATGGACCAAATGCTCCAACCAAAAGACATAGGGTATCAGAATGGATAAAAAAATAAGACCCATCTATTTGCTGTCTACAAGAGACTCATTTTAGACCTGAGGACACCTTCAGATGAAAACTGAGGGGATGGAGACTATCACACTACTGGAAGTCGAAAGAAAGCTGGAGTAGCCATACTTATATCAGACAAACTAGACTTTAAATTAAAGGCTGTAACAAGAGATGAAGAAAGGCATTATATAATAATTACAGGGTATAAAGCTGTGAGGCAGTAGATGGCAGTTATCTTACCCATCTTGTGTGCTCACTGCATAACACACTATTCAAACACCAGGCAGCCACTCAATAATATGGCTTAAATATGAAGAAACTATAAAGACCAAAATATATGAGATGAAATATAAATATAAAACTTAAAATATAAAATCAATATGATCTTCTAGAAAATTCTAGCCATCTGTAAACTGTTAGAATTGAAAAGAAACTTATATATGACTTAATCCAATCTCCTCCTCTAAAAAATGAGGGTACAAAAAAGTCACATCACCAACCAGGGCAAAGCTACACGTAGACCTCACTTCAGGAGCCATGCAAATTTCTCCATCTCATGAGTGGAGGCATACCTCATTTTATTGAGCTTCACTTTACTGCACTTCACAGATCTTGCATTTTTTTTTTTTTTTACAAATTGAAGGTTCAAGACTTCAGCAGAGGAAGTGCAGGTGTGGGGAAAATAACAAGAGAGCTAGAATTATCCGTGAAGACTAAAGATGGGACTGAATTGTTGTAATCTCATGATAAAATTCAAATAGATAAGGAGTTACTTCTTATGGATGAGCAAATGAAATGGATTCTTGAGAATCTATGCCTGGTGAAGAAGCTGTGAAGATTGTTGATATGACAACAAAGAATTCAGAATACCACATACATTTAGCTGGTAAAACAGTGGCAGGGTTTGAGAGGATTGACTCCAATTTTGAAAGAAGTTCTACTGAAGGTAAAATGCTATCAAAGAGCACAGCATGTAACAGAGAAATCATTCATGAAGAGAGTCAGACAATGCAGCAAACTTCATGGCTGTCTTATTTTAGGAAGTTGCCACAGCCACCCCAACCATAGCAACTACTACCCTAGTCAGTCAGCAGCCATCAACATCCAGGCAAGACTCTCCACCAGCAAAAAGGTGAAAGCTCACCAAAAGCTCACCTGATGGTTTAACATTTTTTCACAATATAATATGTTTTAATTAAGATACTTACATTGGAAATTTTTAGATATAATACTATTACAGACTTAATAGACTACAGTAGAGTATAAACATAACTTGTATATATACTAGGAAACCAAAAAATTCATGACTCACTTCATTGTGATATTCAATTTATTATGGTGGTCTGGAACTGAACCTGCAGTATCTCAGAGGTGTGCTTATAATCTTTTCTGACTAATTTCCTATTTTCATCACTTGCAGCTTTGGTAGTGTTTTGGCCAGATACCCAGAATGTTCTCATTATTTTTCTTTTTACTTGTTTTTTGTCAGTTAATGTGTTTTTTCCCTAGTGACTCAGACTTTTCTTACTAACTGTAGTGACCTTTTCTTAACCTTCCAGCTACTTCTCTTTTGTTTTATTTTTGTTCTCTTTTGTTTTAAATATTATCTAAGTTGCCTAACTAAATGCCCACCATCGTTTTCAAATTTAAGAAAAAAAACAAGAAACAAAAAACCTTGTACATAGGGGAAGAGGATTTGGAAAATATCCTCAAATGTGATGTAATTAATTGGGAGTTGGTGGAGGGGGAGTGAATTGTCCCAGGCTGGGGAGGAAATATCCAAACCTAGAAAACTCCAAACCAGGTAAGATAAGACACACCTAAGAAATCTGGAAAGGAGGTCCCAAAGGACATTTTTTTCAAAAGAATAAAAAATAGTTGAGAAGTCTCATTTGGGACGTCAAATGACAAAAGTAATGCAATTTGGTAATGAGCTTGATGTCCTTTATGTAAGAGAAAACAATCTATGGACTGGGGGAGTACAGTGCCTCACAAGTAGTAAAGCCTTTTTCCTGAGAGATTTGGGGCAAGATCAAATTTTATAGAATCTTAGAAGAGGCAGTACAGACACAGAGCATGATTGACTAGGAGGTCAGGGACTTTTTGGTAAGGCTAGCAAGTCCTGTTTTCTATAGGAAGCTGAGCTCACTAAAGCTAAGTTGGAGGATTGTGACTGGTATATGTTAGGTTTCCTAGACAGTGAGGTGTTTCCCCTAAGTGTGTGCTAACTTTGGTTTAGATTTGGGGTGTGTCTCAATTTTATGGGTTCCTATATACAAATTTCCTTTATCAGAGATATCTTTCCAAAAAATAAGCCTTGTAAAAATGAAGCAAAATCCACAGTTAGTAAATTCATTCAAATATTCATTTATACAACTAACATTTAGAAAACATATTCATTTGTACCAAACCTCAGACCAGATAATTGAGCTGTAGTGGAAAGAAACAAAACTTTCTCAAGGAGTTCAAGAGACAAAGGAATGTTGAAGGAAATTTCTCTTATGTATTGATTTTGAGCAGAGGTCTAGGCTTATTTCAAACTTGCTATAAGAGTACTAACTTCAAAGAAAGCCAGTTCAAATCTTGCTTCTGCAAAAAGCCTTTATAGAAACAAAACAAAACAAAAGCACTGTCTTGATAAGATTGTTAGTCTAGGTGCTAGAAAGGAATGTCTGTTAAAATTTATTGATCTAGTCCTAAAACTGCTTAAAGATTTTAAGTTTGTAAAAGTATCATACATATGTCCATTTTTTAGGCTAAACTATAATTTCACTGATCAGGAAGTTAAACAAATATACTACCAATTAGTAAAGAAAAATTGCTATAGAATGATATCAAAAAATAATTAAGTTTTTGCTTAGTTTGGGTGTAATTTGTTTCTTTGTTATCCTTAAAATTTCTCTTGAGAAAAAAGAGAGATACATAAACTGAAAATTACAATGTACACCGCCTGTAATAACTAAAGATAGTGACAGGAATGCTTTGTGACTAATGAGATTTATTTTAAAAAGCAAAAGCTAATGGTATAAAATGTTCAGTGTCTAGAGCATCAAGTTATAAAGACACATGATCAGTCCCTAGTAGAGGAATTTCAATGATTTTCTATCCTCTACCCCCAGACTAGGTGGAATATTCTCTCAGCTAACAAATTCTCTCTACTCTGACTCTCATTAATCAAGTATTCTTATTATTATTTGACTAGCAATGAAAAGAACTTTGAGTATTTCCCCATCACTTAACCAGGTTGAAAGGTTGGAAAAGTTATTTCAGCTTTGTGAACATTAGTTCCCTCACTTCTAAAATGAAAATAAGGGTGCCTAGATAGCTCAGTAATTTAAGTGTCCAACTCCTGGTTTCATCTCAGGTCAACCTCACAACTCATAGGTTAAAGCCCCACATTGGACCCTGCGCTGACAGCATGGAGCCTGCTTCGGATTCTCTGTCTCCCCCCGCCCCACCCCTCCCCAGCTCACACTCTCTCTGCATCTCTCTGTCTCGAAAATAAATAAATAAACATTTAACAATAAATCAATAAAAATAAAATGAAAATAGTTTCCCACCTAATAGAGTTGCTAGGAATGTTACGTAAGATAATGTAAAAAGCACCTGGCTGAAAGTAAGCACCCAATAAATTATAATTATTTTAATTATATCATCATCATTTTTGTTCCAGTCACTGTGGATGCATTCTACCCATTTTATGGGATAGAAATCAAAGAATCTTAGGTTTGAATCTTAGCTTCAAGACAATAGCTATGAGAACAAGGAAGATCATTTAATGTTTCTCATTTGAATTCCTCATGTATAAAATTGGTATAAAGAACTATATCACAAAATTGTGATAACAGCTGCCTAAAACAATATGAGTAAGTTCCCACTGCTATATGGGGAGTTCTTCACTAAATGCCATTCCTTTTACCAAGAATGACCGGATCTAATATTCTGGCCATTGGAGAGGCATTTCTGTGTTATCAATGAATAAATGGGCATTTGATTTGTCAGTTTGGTTATAAGTTTTGTTAATGAATCAGTCTACTAGGGACTCTAGTGCCTTCTCATCTCTGGAGAAGGTGATCAAATCACATTAAAGAACCTACAAAATTGACGACAAAATCAGGGTATCTTAACAATAGTTGTCTTTATAAGAAGCTCTGCTCCATGAAATAATCGGTTCTCTGAGTTAAACTGAGTATATATAAAACTTAATGAAAATCAGGTGCACCTGGGTGACTCGGTTAAGCTTTGGACTATTGATTTTGGTTCAGGTCATGGTCTCACAGTTCATGAGATTGAGCCCCACGTCAGGATCTGTGCTGATAGCACAGGATTCTCTCTGTCTCCCTCTTTGTGTGACCCTTTCCCACTTGCACTCTCTCTATCAAAATAAATAAACATTTTAAAATTAATAAATAGCCAGATAAAAGAAAATCAGACTACTGAGTTTCATGTTGTAGTCTAAGAAGGAAACTACACTATTTCCTAAGAAGGAAATAATGGTTAGAAAATTTCTGAAGGTAGAGTGCAGGAAACTGAGTCTAAAGGTTTAGGTCCAGTTGGTTGCTAGACATGAGTGATTTCCCAGGAGTTGGTGTCCCCTGTCACTACTCCCCATGTTTATTTCCACGTGCCCTATATTGAAATCTCTGCTCCAGGCTCCAGCCATTCTGAACTACTTTGTGATTTTTAATTTCAGTACCTTTGCACCCATCTAGCCCGTCTGCTAGGAGTGGCTCTATGCCATTCCCCCCTTACTTTTCTTCTATGCCTGCGTACCTGTTAAGACCCAACTGAAGTGTACTTCTTCTGGGAAGACTTCCTTTTCTCACACAACCAATACTCTTCCTCTGTGTTTCTTTGGACTCTGCCTTGACATTCACTGTAGATATCCAGGCAATATCTTTTTTTATTCTCTATACCCTGTAAAGCATCGAATGTAGGTAATATGTTTTATTCTCACCCCATTCCCAAGATGTTTTTTTTTTTTTTATCTCAAGCCTAGCCCAAAGTAAGTTCCAACTAATACTAACCTGAGATTGCCAGGTCAAAAATTGAAATAAAATAAGGTCAAGTTCCAAGTAAAGATAACAATAAGTAGCTTTATCTTTAATTGGAGGGCAGAGGGTGTTAGAATCATCCAGTATGTTATTCTTAGAAATTTTTAAATTTGTTTTATTTTAGTATGTAGTACATTCTCATTTCTAAAAGAGGAATAAAAATTATTATTCAAGGTAATTGTAAAAATTGAAAAAGATAACATGTGAATTGTGGATGGCATAGTACTTGGACCAAGGTCAGTAATCAGTACATGTTGTTAATGTAACCCAATTATCGGTAGTCTTTTCATTAAAAGCAGCTTACACTAGTAACTAGTTGCTGACATACACCTTAGTGAATATTTCATAGGGAAAATAAAGTGACGTGTTACATCTGACTCTCTGCCACAAACCACAGAAAATCCTCTATATAAAGCCTCTTCTCAGCCATAGTCCCACTGGGGATCTCCTCTGTGACCCCTAGGTAACCACCTACGTGTAGAATAGCTAAGGTATATAATAAATGAATGCTGAATTTTCTGTAAAAATCTGCCAAACAGTTATACAAAGTAATTGTATCATTTTACATTTCCATCAAGAGTGTATGAGAATTCTGGTTTCTCCACATCATTGTCAACTTTTGGTATAGTCAGTCTTTTGAGTTTTAGCCATTTTTTATCTAATATCCATAATGGTCTTATAGCCATAATACATAAATAACTACTTAAACTAATAAGAAAAGGACAACAAAAATATGGGCACAATTCTTGAATAAGCACTTAGCTAAAGAGAAGGCTAATTCATCTGCTGAAAGGGCAAGGAAGATCTTAAGGAGAGAGGTGAATCTTCAAAATAGACCATGAAAGGAATGAGAATAGTTCATGACCAAAAGCACACAGGAGGATTACACAACAACACTGGGAACCCAGTTGAGACATTATCCAATAGCGTTGCATAATTTCTCCAGCACTATTCAGTCTTGGGAATAGCAAGCAGGAGAGAATCAGGGACTAAATCAGGGATAGTAGTTATCATATCAAATTATTCAGCAAAGGGTATCAGAGTGGGATAACTGCAGGAACAAATAGTTCCTCAATTCCAACTGTTTACTGCCAAAAATGGTGTGTGTATTTCCCACTTACCATGAAATGTAGTACAGGGGATGGTTTTCGCTGCATACCATCACTCAGGCGCTCAAGATCCTTTTATCTTGGCTCTTTGTCATCTTGTAGGTCTTTGAAGTTGTCTCCATTCATCCAGTGGATGCAGGGAAAATGCTAGAATTAGATGGGGGCTTTCATAGGCTAGTCCTGGAAGTGCTGCCCCTCACTTCACTCACACTTCACTGGAAGGACCTTAGTCACTGGCTTTATCTAATTGCTAGGAAAATGGATAAAGAAATAATCTGTCCCAGAAGAGGAAGATGATAAACATTCTGCTCCTTTCTGACATACAAGGCAAAAATCAGTTACCACAGTATCATTCACTATGGGGTCAAATATTAAATTTTTTTAAGTTTAGTTTATATAATAACATGATATATTACACATCCTCATCTTTCATTTTTTCCCCCTGAAGACTAGTTCATGCCCCAAACCCTTTATACTTAGTACTCAGTGGTCAGTCTTTATTTTTATCTCATTCCTGTCATTATTCTCAGTTTTATATTATGAGTTCATATTCCTCCATCAATTTTCAGCTTTGTGCTAAGAACTCACCATTCTGCTTGAGTTCACTCCTTCTCTAGATATCCACTCCGCTCCCCGGGGTCTGATTTCTACTTGTGAGCAGGTGGTTGGTTTCCTCTGCCCTGTTCTTTGTCTATTCAAAATTCTAGTGATTTATTCAAAGCTCAGCTTAATCTAAATGACACTTCCATGTGAAGCTTTTCCATAATAACCAAATACCTAGGTTCTCAACATGCTTTTTTGATTCTAGGGCTTTCACTTATTTATTTTGATTTAGGACTGGGAACTCAAGAACTTTGAGAATCTTGTTCTTTCTGTAAAATGGAAACAATAGTTGTCTCACAGAATAATGTAAATGTTCAATCTAATGTGTAAAGTACAAAGTATCTAGTATATAATAAGCAGTCAATAATCCTAATGATAATTTCTATTCTGCTCAGAACCTCTTTGGCATTTCATTTTATGAATCCTTTCACACATTACCACATTTTCACTAGTGTTATTGGTCTCTGTGCACTTGTCCTCTTCTTGTCATTGGATTTTGGATTATGGGCAGATGTTCTTTTTTTTACGTTTGTTTATTTTAGAGAGAGAGAAAGTGGGGGAAGGCAGAGAGGGAAGAGAACAGAGGATTTGAAGCGGGCTGTGTGCTGACAGCAGACAGCCCAATGCAGGACTCAAACTCACAAACTGTGAGATCATGACCTGAGCCAAAGTTGGACTCTCAACTTACTGAGCCACCTAGGCACCCCAAGCAGATATTCTTTCTTAAACATGTGTGTGTGTGTGTGTGTGTGTGTGTGTGTGTGTGTGTGTGTGTGAATTCTTGATAGTACTGAGCACATTTATTCATGGCATAGATCTAATAAATGTGTGCTGAGATTATCATCAAAAGAAGTAGATAATGAAACGGTTTAAGCTAATTTGGTAAGTACAAGAAATACACAGACTTTTGACAAGAAAGAATCTTATATAAGAAAGCACAAGTTGTATCTTAGTAAACATGAAAGTTCTATTTGTAGCATATTACACAAATGCAAAAGATTATTATAAAGTAGAATAAAATTGAAGTCAAAATTTTATTCTCCAGTTTGCAACTCCTTTTTTCATTGCTTTTCTTCCCCAGGAAGGAAGGCAGAATGATTTCCTATTGAGAGAAATTAAACTCATTGGTCATTTTCCACCAAGAAATTGCTTGATAGAGCTGCTTGTCTTTTTAAATGCTATAGGAAGGCCCCATGGATATCTGGTTTAAGAAAATAGAGAAAATCTTTAGCATGTGACCAACTTTGCATATATATTGGAGAGAAACTAGATGAAAGATTCAGAAATTGAGGGTCTACAGCAAAAGGAGTGGTCTTTAACACATATCATGTGTTTCATCATGTGTTTCTACACACATTTTTTTTCTGTCACACACAAAACTGACAAAAATAAATATACCAAACTCTATTATTGTATGTAATTTTCTTCTTTCTATTAGTATTAAGATCTTGTTTCCAAAATTACTTTTCAGGAAGTTGGTTTATAAATGTGAGTTGCTATTACTTAGTGTTTCTAAGAAACAAAGTTACTGAGATAGTATGTGGAATTAAGAAGTGGGGCTAAAATAAAAAAGACAACTAAAAATATTTCATGCCCTCATTTTTTTGAAGCCCTAAACCATTTTTTTTAAAGAGTTCATGTTATGGCCCTAGTTGAAAATACTTCTATCATTGACATTTTATTCTCTAGAGCATTAAACTGGCATGGAATCTAGGTTACTTCTGATTATATAAAGATTGGAAGAGACAGAATCCCTTTCAGGTGTAAAGACTTCTAGGGAAGACTTCTAGGGACTTTTGTAGTTAAACAAAATGCAAGCATATCAAAACTGTTTATTTCTTTAATTAAATTAAAATAGCTTCTGATAACAAAACATTTGGGCAAAGCATGTCTGTAAAATGGTCACTCTTTTATAGTAGCAACCATGATATAAAGTATGAATTGCTTTATAGATTCCACCTGTTGACTGGAGTACATTCTTCCCAATATCCCTTTCACTATTTACCAGACACATATATCTGTAAAAGGAAGTCTGGAACCAGCTATATTGGAGAAAATGTATAACCACCTAAATCTACCACCCTGTTTTTCTTCATCATGTCCCAAGATTTAAGGCTCTCCACTCAGCTGCCTTTTTAGGTACTCAGTCACTCTCATTCATCTATTCATCCATCTATTTATTCATCCATTTATTCAAAGCTATTCAAGAGTATGCATGGACTTACTGTGAGTTAGGTACTTCTTGATGGGATACAAAGCAGTTATGGTTCCTATTCCCACAGAACTTTAGTAGAAGAGATAGACACTAATCAAATAGTTACCTAAATACCTAAATACTTCAATATACTAAACTAAGAGCTATGGTAGAAAGGAATCATATGTTATAATAAAGAATAACAGTAAAGTCTAATTCAGTTTGGAAGCTTAGAAAAAAAATAGGAATTGGTATTTAAATGGGCATCTAAGAATGATTAGGAGGTAGTCAAATGAGAAACGGGATAAGAGGGAAGAGTATTCCAGGAAGAAGCATTAGAGGTGAATAAGCATTAAGCATCAGAGTAACTGGAAGAGGACTAGTGAGGCAATAGTATAGTAAATAGAAAGAGAGGTACGACAAAGCAGAGCCAAATCATGGGGGACCCAATATGTCTTTCAGTGGTTTTAGATCTTTCCTTAAAAGTATTAGAAAATATTTATAATGCTTATTATATTATATTATATTATATTATATTATATTATATTATTTGTATATTTTATAATATCTTTATAATCATTATAAATTATAAGTATTTTTAATACAGATGATTTAAAGCAGATGACTAACAATCAGATTTATCTTTTGAAAAAAACACTCTGGCTCCTACTAAGAAGTTTTGTGAGGGAGTTTAAAGAAGATATGGGATATGAGACAAGAGATAAATGATTGTCCCTTAGACCACAGTAGTGGCAGAGTTGAGAGATATTTCTCATGTAAAATGTAGAAGACCCAATGATTGTTGTAGCCAGCCTCCAAGATGGTACCCAATGATCCTTACTTCCTGTTATTCATGTTTTTGTATATGCTACTTCCACATTGAATCAGACTTATCTTTGTGACCAATAAAATATTTATGGAAATGATAATGTATTACTACTGAGGTTTGATCTTAAGAGGCAGGCATTGCAATTTCTGCCTTAATGTCTTAAATCACTCATTCTGGGGAAAGACAGCAGTCATGCCATGAGGATACTACAGCAGCCCTTTGAAATGTCTATGTAGAGGAGAATTGGACTTTACACCAAAATCAGGACCAATTTGCCAACCATATGTATGAGTCAACTTCAACATAGATCTTCCTGCCCCAGTCAAGCCTTCAGAGAACTGTGGTGTCAGCTGACATCTGACTACATTCTCCGTAAGAGACATCACATGCCTGGGGTGCCTGGGCGGCTTAGTCAATTAAGTGTCCAACTTCAGCTCAGGTCATGATCTTGCAGTCTTGAGTTGGAGCCCTGCATTGGGCTCTGTGCTGACAACTCAGAACCTGGGCCTGCTTCGGATTTTGTGTCTCCCTCTCTTTCTGCCCCTCGCCTGCTCATGCTCTGTCTCTTTCTCTCAAAAATAAAATAAACATTAAAAAAATATTTTTTTTTAAAAAAGAGACACCACATGCCAGAATTGCCCAACCAAGTCACATCTGGATTCTTGAACCACAGAAATTGTGAGAGAAAATGAACAGTTATTGTTGTTTTAATCCACTAATGTATTACACAGAAATAGTAATTAATACAGAAAGAAATCAAATAGTGGTAAGTGAAAAAGAATATATCAGAGGTAATTCCTACATTTCTGGCTTTCACAGCTATTTTGACAGAGAATATAGGCAATGACCTAGGTTTTGAGGGTTGAACAAATTCTGTTTTATTCTGGATGAATTTGGGGTGCTTTTGGAATATCTAGGTGATTATAAACAATAATATTCTTAGTTGCAAGCAAAGTAAACAAGCTTTGTCTGATTCACATAGAAAATAATTCACCTAAAATTATTGGGGAAAAAATCTTTAGAAGAAAACGTAGGGAAATATCTACAGGAACTTGTAGTAGGCAACTGTTTCTTAACAGAACACAAAAGCACTAAAAATACAGAATAATAACTTGGAAATTCTTTTTTTAGAGCTCATCTTTATCAAAATACTCCATTAGGAGACCAAAATGGTAAAAGCAACCCACAGACTGAGACCAAAAAAAAAAAAATATATATATATATATATATGTATATATATATAAAATAAATGACATGTTGCCTTCTTATATTCCCTTTTCCAAAAACAGTTTGCCCCTGCTTTTGATTTCATGGAAACTGATTTATGAATAAAGTGTGTTCTATTAAAAAAAAGGGTCATATTCAGAATATATAAAAAATATAAATATTTGCAATACATATATTAACAAAACAATATATCCAAAGTATGCAAAAAAAAAAGGGCTATAGATTAAGGAAAAAGGCAGAGATCTCGAAAGAGAAATGGTCACAGAATTGAATAGGCAGAGAAGAAGCTATCCAAATCAAAAAAACACACATAAAAAGGGTTCATTGTCATTGTTGCAATGGACAAAATGTTTGTGTTCCTCCAAAACTTATATGTTGAAACCCTAATCCTCAATGTGATGATATTTGGAGATGGAGCCTTTGGGAGTTAATTAGATCATTAGGGTGGAGACCTCATGATATTAGTGCCCTTATTAAAAGAGTAAAGAAAGAGTGTGATTCCTCTTTCTCTCTCAGCTATTGTGAGAATATAAGGAGAAGATGGCTATATATAAGACAGGAAGCAGGCCTTCCCCAGTCACCAGATCTGTAAGAGTCTTGATCTTGGACTTCTCAGCCTCCAGAACTGGAAGAAATAAATGCCACCCACTCTATGATATTTTTGTTACGGCAGCCTGAACTAAGGCCATTGCTTACCAAAGAAATGCAAATTATAACAAGTTCCATACTACTACATACTTACCAAAGTGACTAAAATGAAAATGCCAGAAAATACCAAGGATTGATGAGAATATGGAAGAACTGGGAATTTTATGCCCTAAAATAGAAGAATAAATTGTTATGAGCAATAATTGCTACACTTTAGAGAACCATGTGGCAGTACTTAGAAAAACTGAAAATTCATAAACCCTATGACCCATTCTTTTTTTTTTTTAATTTTTTTTCCAACGTTTTTATTTATTTTTGGGACAGAGAGAGACAGAGCATGAACGGGGGAGGGGCAGAGAGAGAGGGAGACACAGAATCGGAAACAGGCTCCAGGCTCTGAGCCATCAGCCCAGAGCCTGACGCGGGGCTCGAACTCAGGGACCGCGAGATCGTGACCTGGCTGAAGTCGGACGCTTAACCAACTGCACCACCCAGGCGCCCCCCCTATGCCCCATTCTTAAGAATGAATCCAATTGAATTGCATACACACATTCACCAAAAGACAAATACAAGAATGTTCATAACAATATATTGCAAATAATAATGGAGATACCCCCCATCTGGCAACTACTCAAATGCTTGTAAACAGAAGAATGGATTAATAAAGTGTGTATATTCACCTGGTGGCAATTATAAACCAATAAGAATGAATAAGTCTACTACTACATGGAAAAACATGGATGATTCCCAGGAATATAATGTTAAGCAAAAGAATCCAGTCAGACATAATGGAGTGTGTACGTATGAAACTATATAAAACTCAAAATTGGTTTTAGAAGTCAGGGTTATGGTTACCTTTGTCAGAAGAGCTGTAGAAGGAAGTGAACATACAGGAGGTGTCTGAGGGTGCTGAGTTTACATGTTTGTTTTAGTTTGCAATCATTCACTAAGCCTGTACACATAGGATTTGTTCACTTTTCTGTGTTAGTGTTGTATTTTAGTAAAGAGTTTAAAAGAAAAAAAAAAACTTATCTAGTAGCTCACAGAACCATCACTCTGGTACACAGCCAGGTCCATGAATATAGATTCAGGGACAATGGCCAAAATTATGCCATAGAACTAGTCCAATTGGGATCCAGTTGTAAACACTGTAGCTGTTCCTATGACCCTGTAAGCACTAAACACTGAGTCCTGTCACTGACTCCACCAAAGCTACTGGTCCAGGCTTTGATCGTTTTTCTCTCAACACAATGGCCAGAGGACAGGTGTCACAAATTTCAATTTATTATGTCATCGTTTCTCCATTTGCAGTCTGTGGCAGGCACATATGATTGATGGATCATAGGTCATGTCCCATGCTCTAAATACAAGGAAGTATGGGAAATCCAGGATTTGGAATTTTGAAATTTCATTGTGGAACAAGGATTATGCATCTTAATTTTCTTAAAAAAGAAAAAGGGGGAAAAAAAGGAAATAAGGTGCTGGGCAGTTGAAAACAATGTCGGGTTTGACTATAATTTGTCATGCATTAGCAAGAATATGTCAGGTTTTGCATTTGTAACTCACAGGAGAAATCTGGGCTGGAGGTATAAATTTAGAATTACTAACATATAAATGTTAAACTTTATTTATTTATTTAATTTATTTACTTATAATATTTTTTATTGAGAGAGTGTGTGCACATGCATGCACACACATAAGCAGGGGAGGGGTAGAGGGAGAGGGAGAGAGAGAATCTTAAGCAGGCTCCATACCCAGTGCAGAGCTGGATGTGGGGCCCGATGTCACCACCCTGGAATCATGACCTGAGCTGAAATTAAGAGTCCAATGCTTAACTGACTGAACCATGTAGGTGCTTCTGGAATTACTAACATATAAATGTTAATTGACCCCATGTGTATGGATAACGTCATCAAGAATACAAAAACTAAAAATAAAGAGACCTCAGGTCCAGCTCTGAGGAATTTTCACATGCAGTGAAAGAAGAGGATAAGCTGGTAAGGAGGAAAACTCAGAGTGTGGTGTCACAGAGGGAGGGGTTTTTTTTTTTCAAGAAAAGAGGAGCATTTAATTGTGTCACACCATGTTGCAAAGACAATTAAGACAAGACACCAAAAGGTATACATTGTTTTTAGTGACACAAAGACCACTGGTGACCTTAATAAGAGCTGTTTCCATGTAGTAATGAAGTAGAGATGGGAAAGGCAGATTAGAGAGAATCAGGAAGGCATTGGGAAGACATAGAATGGAGACAAGTATAAATAACTATTTTGAAAAGTTTTGTGATGAAGGAAAGCAACACATTTTTCTTGATTGTCTCATTTTGTCCTCATTAACAATTGCCTCCCTATATCGTCAATCATACCTGTACTTCATAATACTTTTTTTCTTTTTTTAAGGTACTGTTATCCCTCACTAGAAATTCATTAGGGGTATGACCTATATTAGGTTTTTGTTGTTTTATTTTATTTTATGCTCTCAGGGCTTGGAACATTCAATATTTTTAAATAAATGAATCTGTGTTTTCAGATATAAACTTTACAGGGACCTTAACAAGTAAAAAGTAATGAGAAAACTAAAAATTTACATATTATTTTCATGTTTATCCAGCTAAGTCTATGAGTGGAAGCTAACATTTAAATTCAGGTATATGCTGGGGTGCCTGGGTGGCTTAGTTGGTTAAGGGTCTGACTCTTGATTTTGGCTCAGGTCATGATCTCATGGTTGGTGGGACTGAGCCGCACATAGGGCTCTGCGCTGAGCATGGAGCCTGCTTGGGATTCTCTCTCTCTCTCTTTCTCTCTGCCCCTCCCTTGTGCATGTGCGCGCTCTCTCTCTCTCTCTCTCTCAAAATAAATAAACATTTTTAAAAAGTAATAAATTATGTTACACTAACTCCTGAAAATTTTAACATATATGCATAAGTTGTATCCTTCTTATGGTCATAATTCTCCACTTCTAGACATTGCATCTTCCTATGAAAGACAAGAAAAGAAAAAAGACAAAGATGCTAAGAACAAAAGATGTGTGCCAGGTGAGTCTGTTACATTTTATTCAGGGAAGCATTGCTTTTCTGAAAGTCCAATCCAGTAGCCTCCTGGTAATATCTTTTTGACCAAAGCTATGTCACATGGCCGTCACAAATACAATGGAGCATATGACATCACATTTTTAAACTGAGTACATTGTTGTCCTGAATAAAGTTGAACTTAGTAAAGAAGAGGAAAGAACCAATATTGAGTAGACAACTAGCAGCATCTATCTTAGCACTTGATCAGAAAATCACATATACTGAAAATTACCATTGGGGAGGCTCTATATCAAAGATATGAGTACCACACAACTAAATTTTCTCCAACAATAGAACACATCAACTTCTTTTTTCCAGTTGAAGTTTTTACCAGTTGAATATCAGTTGAAGTTAGGTTGATGCACTGTAATACCTAAAATTTCATATGCTACTTTGACATGGGTTACTAGCATCCCAAAGGGTCCCAAGGATTTGCATCAGATATGCCTCCCAACCAGGAGAAAGGGCTCCTCACTCAGCTAGTTTCCTTAACACCTGGACCAGCTGCACTGTACTTCAGCCTAACTGCTTCAGTTCCCTGTTAGCCTGCGGGATTATTCAAACAAGCCAGTTACATTCTCCTGTTGGAACCAAAGGAATCTCATCGTCTTGTTACTCTAAAGTCTGCCTTCCACAGCCCCTTGCGTGTTCACTCTGCTCCCAAGTACAAACTCTCATGGCCCTACATAGCAAGCAATATCTTCCTTCTTTCCAGTGTTGAGTATCATATGATTGATCATCTTGTATTATTTAGAGTATGGGGTCCCTCCCTCACCAAGAGAATCAATAAGAGATTATATGAACAGTTGAGCAATAGGAAATTGCTAGAATCTGACAGTTTTTGACCTACAAAAATGACAAATTTATATGATTCAGCATAATAATTGGTTTACATTTGAAACCATGCTCAAAAACATACAAACTTTTGGGGTTCCTGGATGGCTCAATCAGTTGAGGGTCCAACTCTTGATTTTGACTTAGGTCATCATCTTTGGATGATGGGATTGAGCCCTGTATCAGGCTCCATACTAGCATGGAGCTTGCTGAAGATTCTCTCTCTGTCTCTCTGTCTCTCTCTCTCTCTCTTCCCCATCCCTGCTGCCCCTCTCCCTGGCTCATGCTCTCTCTCTCTAAAATAAAAAATAAATTAAAAAAAAACATACAAATTTTAAAATCTTGAAATGACTCCAATTTACTAAGATAATCATTCTATGCTAGGCAAATGGAAAGAGCCTATATGAAGGGACAAGAAGTCCTCTTGCTCACTCAATAAGTAAAACAGATGTCTTTTGAATTTCTCTTTCTCTTATTGTTAATCTCACTCCACTTTTTGTATGTTTATGTGTTTGTGTGTGTATCTTGCTATCTGTCTCTTTATGTTTCTCTTCCTAGAGCATTTAGTTAATGTAAAATAATGAAATTCCTTGAGAAGTCATGAAAATTATACCTACCATTGTAAAAATTGACTCATGGCCTTGTGGGAAATTGGAGAGTCTTGTGAAGACATAAAATTTGGTAAAGTCTTTACTCTTGTGTTTCAAGTTTGAGTTTCTGTAGAGGAATTTAGGAAGATTTAGGGAATTGAATATTTTCCTGACCTGAAAAATAGTTGTGAGACTTGTATCTCTCTCAGGAAACCAAAAGGAACCAGCTAAAGGTCTATGATGGAATGAACCTGATAAACACCTTCTGATATTCCACTTTAGGTTTCTGAACACCAGCTCCATCCTCAGCACCCCAAACAAAATATTTATGTGTGTTTCCAAAATTCCAAGGGGAAATCTTCTTGTCCAAAAAGTGTCTTAAGTTGCTTTTTGAATTAATCCTTTAGAGTATATAGAGAGACATGCTGCTTATCATCCTGAATAATCTAAAAGAGTTTGGATTAAATGTCAACAGTTTTACATTAAGGAAAGTGATTAAAAAGGATTTGAATACTTCAATTTAAAGCACCCTGTAGTCTCGCCTGTGGACTTTTACTTGTGGGCAAACTTTTAATTTTTACTTTCTTTTTCAAAGGAAATATTCCAGCTCAAATATGTAGATGGCTCAAGTGTGCAAAATAAACCTTAAAGCAGGGAACTTGAAGCACTGTATATGACATTTGAACACCAATAAGCATTTTCTTGGATGAAGAATTTAAAAAAGAAAAATTCTTTGACTTGTTTTGCTCTTATATCCTGAAATTTGTATCCCACTGTATTTAAAAGAATTATAAACAACTTAGCCTCCTTTCTTAAGGAAAACCTTTATATAAGAGCTCTGCCTCTTATTCTGGCTTAATGTGTTTGTGTGGTTTTTTTTTTAATTAATTAAACATGTATTTAGTGTCCTGTCACTTACTGCACTAAGAATGGGAAATACAAAAAGAGATAAGACCTTCACTTATAAGGTGTTTTTTTGTTTGTTTGTTTTTTGTTTTTTGTTTTTTGTTTTTACAACTTACACATACTTTACTTGATTGGTACATAAGATGTTTAATATAGTTGACTTCAGCTTTGTTCACACTGACTCCAGTGAATTATGTTTGGGTTTTCTAAATTTGAGTCTGTGCTCAATTGCTGCTGTTGCTGTTCATTTGTTTTCTTTCAGGATCAAAGTGGGTACTTCCATATAAAATCTTATTTTTAATTCTTTCTCTGGCAATTCTTTCCTAGATACTTAGCCTTGCATAATTATTCCTACAATGGAAACAGCATCCTAAATTCACCAAGAAAAATCCTCCCTCTTCAACATTAGTTGATCTTTTAATTCTGTTAGTTAGCAAAAAATGTCTAAGGATAGTCACAACAGATCCTAATGAACCATATAATATTGAATCCATGGAATGTTTTCGACATCTTACATTCCTAGAAGCTTAAAAGTCTTCTCATTGGATGGGCTCTGGTGCAGCAACCATGGGCTCCAGTCAATTACAAGTATTTTCTAGAAAAGGATATCTTCTCTTTTTTATCTTTACAATCTATGAGAATACTTTATTCACAATACGATAAAAGTTTGATTGGATTAATTGTGATTGGATTAAATTTCAGCCAGGATTTTGAGGGTGCTCCTTCTATGAGTTGAGTTCTGGATGGGTCTTCCTAGAAAATCAAGATCGACTCAGGAGGCGGGAAAGCGGGAAAATGCTATGGGAGTTACAGCCCACATTCAGTTTAAGATACCATTTAAGAATGATATGTAACATGTCTGACCTGGTCTACTGTATTTGTTAGGAGTCTTCAATCCTCTTTGTCATCCCAGTATGTGTCACAGAGTTTTAAGAAGGAACATAGAAACAGTGGTCTCACTGAGAAGTAAGAGTAATAATTTAGTTCCAGGAACACTAGTGGAATGAAGACACATAAACTTTGTTGATGGATTTAAGCCATATTGAGATCCTGGATAGTAATCCAATCTGCAGGTCCTTAGGGAAGGGGATGACGCAAGAACTGTGCTGATGCGTTGGCCAACACCAAAACACATCCCTCCTGTGATCTTGTTTGATTTAATGGACTCCAGGTCAGCAATACCTGTTTCTCAAGACAAATGGTTTACAGATGAGGTACACTGATCATTCAGATTTTAGATAGAAAAAAATGATTATAGAACAGAAAATCAGCATTAAACTGAGAAGAATTTAGGGAAATGATTATGTTTTAATTTTTTAAATGTTTATTTATTTTTGAAGGAGAGAGAAAGAGAGGGAGAGAGGGAGAGAGAGAAAGAGAGAATAAGCAGGGAAGGGGCAGAGAGAGAAGGTGACACAGAATCTGAAGCAGGCTCCAGGCTCTGAGCTGTCAGCACAGAGCCCAACGCGGGACTCAAACTCACGAGCCCTGAGATCATGACCTGAGCCAAAGTCAGAAACACAACTGACTGAGCCACCCAGGCACCCCTAGGAAAAGGATTTTTATATCATGGAATGTCTAACTATAGTGAAAACATTTAAGAAGAAATAAAATCCATGATGAGAACTTGGTGAAACATTAACAATACTATAATTTACAAAGCAGAGAAATAAAACCATGTGCATTAAAATAAAGGCTGTCATGATCTGTTAGCATTTATTGCATCCTTATTAGGTTTCAGACATTCATTCTGAAGTAACTATTATCTAATTGAATACTCACTGAACCACTATGAGGTAGATATTATTATTTTTTTACAAATGAGGAATCTGAGGCTAAGAGACATTAAATAACTTTCATAAGGTTATGGAACTAACTAGTACATAATGGAGTTGATATTTGAAGCATGCTCTTTTTTTTTTTTTTTTACTGTATCTATTTTGAGAGAGAGCGAGCGAGCATGTGAGTGGGGGTGGAGAGAGAGAGAGGGAGAAAGAGGGAGAAAGCAGGCCAGGTTCTGCCCAATTTGGGGCTTGATCTCGCAAACCACAAAATCTCAACCAGAGCAAAAATCAAGAATTGGACACTTGGCAGACTGAGCCACCCAGGTATACCTGAAGCATGCTCTTAAACATGTTTGACAGATGTTTGGATCAGTTCTGAGAATTTTGTTAACACATGGAGTATTTCTTAGGATTATATTCAGCTGAGTATTACAGAAAAATTCCAAAACCTAATTAAGATGGAAACTTATTCTCTCAGGTAAATAACTCCAGCACAAGACAGTGTCGAGTTGGTAGAACTGCACTAAGCCTTTCTTGAAGTTCTGGACAACAGCCACTCACAGCTCACGGCCACAAACTTGGTACCTATTCCTAACTATAAAGGAGGATGGGGAACAGTCTCTCTTCTAGGTGGCAGTGTGCTCAGCTCAAAAATCAGAGTACTTTTATGGAAGAAGAAAGTGAAAATGGATGTAAGGATAGGAATATAATTATCTCTGCCCCAAAAATCTGCAAATTGTGTTTTTTCTCAGTTTTATTAAGATGTAATTTATACTATGTTGTATTGGTTTTACGTATACAACATGATGATTTGATGCATAGATATTGTGAAATGATTACTACAATGTATTTAGTTCACATCCATCACTTCATGTGGTTATAATTTTTTTCCTGGGATGAGAAGTTTTAAGACTTAATCTCTTAGCAACTGTCTAATATATGATACAGTATTGTTACTTTAGTTGCCAAACTATACATTATACTCCCAGAATGCAAATTGTGTTTACATATTCATATCGTATCCACAATCCATAATGTTAAAACTATTCTTTGAATTACTTGTGGGCAGAAAAATCTTAAATAATTGAAATATTCAATGAAATGGGAGGTTATGCTTAATTTAACTTTTAAGATTTATCAACAACCATTTTTGTTTCAACTCTTTAAAAATATATTGTTGGTTATATAATATATAAAAATATATTGTTGCTTTTATTATATAAATGCTAGTGAGCACAATCAGTACTAATCATTGAATTCTCTGAAGTGCTGATTAGCAATCAGTTTAATTATCATTGGTTTCTGTCCATTCTTTTAGATTTATTTGTTTGATAAACCTTTTTTGAAAGTATCTCTTGAAGCTGTGCTAGGTGCTTAGATGGGATTAAAAGAAAATAAAGCATTTTTTGTCATCTCAAGCACTTCAAGTCTAGAAATACATACATTTTGATTATTCATTTTTATTTTGAAATAATCTCAAATTACAGAAAAGTTGTAAGTACAGTAGGAATAGTTTTTCCCTGACCTTTTGAAAGTAAGTTATTGACATGATGCTCTATTACCTCTGAATGCTTTTGCATGTATTTCCTACAAACAAGGACATTATTCTATATAATCATAAAAAACTATTAAAATCAGAAAAGTATTGAAATATCACCATTAATGAATCTTTAGATCCCATTAAAGTTTCATTAATTGTATCAGTACTATTTCTATTAGCAAAAAGATCAAACTCATAATCATATTGCCTATTTAGTTTTCATGTCAGTCTTCTTCAATCAGCATTAGTTCTTTGGTTTTTCCTTGACTTTCATGAACTTGATAATTTTTGAACTTGATAATTCCAGCCTAGTTACTCTGTAACCCTTTCATCAATTTGGGTTCATCTTACATTTCCTCATAATAAGGTTCAAGTAATCTATTTATTGCAGGAATATCACAGCGGTGGTGCTGAGTACATCCTATTAATTGGCAAATAATTTTGATTTGTCCCATTACTGATAACGTCCACTTGATTAGGGTGGTGTCTGCCAGGCTTCTCTACTGTTAATTTACACTTTTTCCCTTTGTAATTAGTAAGTATTTAGTGGGGAGACACTTTGATCTTTTAATATTCCATTCCTCATGAAACCTTCATTTTATCCATGCATATATGTCTGTATATACATCAGTACAAGCTCATAGAATTCCCTTTTTTTTTAACATAATTTATTGTCAAGTTAGCTAACATACAGTGTATACAGTGTGCTCTTAGTTTTGGGGGTAGATTCCCATGATTCATTGCTTATATAAAACACCCGATGCTCATCTCAACTAGTGACCTCCTCAATGCCCATCACCCATTTTCCCCTCTCCCTTGCTTCCACCTCAACCATCAGTTTCTTCTCCATATTTAAGAGTATCTTATGGGTTTGCCTCCCTGTCTGATTGAAAGTTTTATATTTCCCCTTCCCTTCCCCCATGGTCTTCTGTTAAGTTTCTCAAGATCCACATGAGTGAAAACAAATGGTATCTGTCTCTCTCTGACCTATTTCACTTAGCATAATACCCTCCAGTTCCATCCACGTTGTTGCAAATAGCAGGATTTCATTCTTTCTCATTGCCAAGTAGTATTCCATTGTATATATAAACCACATCTTCTTTATCAATTCATCAGTTGATGGACATTTGGGCTCTTTCCATGATTTGGCTATTGCTGAAAGCACTGGCATAAGCATTGGGGTACAAGTGCCCCTGTGAATCAGCACTCCTGTACCTTTGGATAAATTCCTAGGAGTGCTATTGCTGGGTTATAAGGTAGTTCTGTTTTAATTTTTTGAGGAAACTCCACAATGTTTTCCAGAGCAGCTGCACCAGTTTACGTTCCCACGAACAATGCAAGAGGATTCCCATTTCGTCACTTCCTCACCAACATCTGTTGTTTCCTGACTTGTTAATTTTAGCCACTCTGACCAGTGTGAGGTGGTATCGCAATGTGGTTTTGATTTGTATTTCCCTGATGATGAGTTATGTTGAGCATCTTTTCATGGGTCTGTTGGTCATCTGGATATCCTCTTTGAAAAAGTGTCTATTCGTGTCTTTGGCCCATTTATTCACTGGATTATTTGTTTTTTGGGTGTTGAGTTTGGTAACTTCTTTATAGATTTTGGATACTAAGTCTTTATCTGATGTGTCATTTGCAAATATCTCCTCCCACTCAGTCAGTTGCCTTTTAGTTTTGTTGATTGTTTCCTTTGAAGTGCATAAGCTTTTTATCTTAATGAGGTCCCAGTAGTTCATTTTTGCTTTTATTTCCTTTGCCTTCAGGGACAGGTCGAGTAAGAAATTGCTGCGGCTGAAGTCAAAGCGGTTGTTGCCCTGTTTTCTCCTCTAGGGTTTTGATGGTTTCCTGTCTCTTTCTTTCTTTTTTTTAAATATAATTTATTGCCAAATTGGCTTACATACAACACCCAGTCCTCATCCCAACAAGTGCCTTCGTCAATGCCCGTCACCCACTTTCCCCTTTCCCTCCACCCCATCAACCCTCAGTTTGTTCTCTGTATTTAAGAGTCTCTTATGGTTTGCCTCCCTCCCTCTCCTGTATCACATTTAGGTCTTTCATCCACTTTCAGTTTATTTCTGTGTATGGTGTAAGAAAGTGGTCCAGTTTCATTCTTCTGCATGTTGCTGTCGAGTTCTCCTAGCACCATTTCCTAAAGAGACTGTCTTTTTACTGTTGGATATTCTTTCTTGCTTTGTCAAAGATTAGTTGGCCATACATTTGTAGGCCCAATTCTGGGTTCTCTATTCTATTCCATTGGTCTGTGTGTCTTTTTTTGTGCCAGTACCATACTGTCTTGATAATTAAAGCTTTGTGGTAGTGGTTACAGTCTGGGATTGTGATGCCTCCTGCTTTGGTTTTCTTTTTCAATATTACTTTGGCTATTCAGGGTCCTTTGTGGTTCCATATAAATTTTAAGATTGTTTGTTCTAGCTCTGTGAAGAATGCTGGTGTTATTTTGACTGGAATTGCATTGAATGTGCAGATTGCTTTGGGTAGTATTGACATTTTAATAATATTCATTCTTCCAAATAATGAGCACAGAATGTTTTCCATTTGTGTTTTCTTCAATTTCTTTCATAAGTTTTCTATAGTTTTCAGCATACAGATCTTTTATATCTTTGATTAGGTTTATTAGATATTTTATGATTCTCGGCGCAATTGTAAATGGAATTGATTTCTTGATTTCTCTTTCTTCATTATTGGTGTAAAGAAATACAACCGATTTCTGTACATTGATTTTGGATCCCGCAACTTTGCTGAATTCATTTACCAGTTCTAGCAGTTTTTGGTGGAGTATTTTGGGTTTTCCATGTAGAGTATCATGTCATCTGTGAAAAGTGAAAGTTTGACTTCTTCTTTGCCAATTTGGATGCCTTTTATTTCATTTTATTGTCTGATTGCTGATGCTAGGACTTCCAGCACTATATCAAACAACAGTGGTGAGAGTGGACATCCCTGTCCTGTTCCTAATCTCAGGGAAAAAGCTCTCAGTTTTTCCCTATTAAGGATGATATATAGTTTTTATGATGTTAAGATATATTCCTACTATCCTGACTTTCTTAAGGGTTTTTATTAAGAAAGGATGCTGTATTTTGTCAAATGCTCTTTCTTCATCTATTGACAGGATCATATAGTTCTTATCCTTTCTTCTATTAATGTGATGTATCACATTGATTGATTCATGAATAAACCAGCCCTGCAACCCAAGAATGAATTCTACTTGATTGTGGTAAATAATTCTTTTTATATATTGTTGAATTCAATTTGCTAGTATCTGGTTGAGATTTTTTACAACCATGATCATCAGGGATAGTTACCTATAATTCTCCTTTTTAGTAGGGTCTTTGTCTGGTTTGGGAATTAAGGTAATGCTGGCTTCATAGAATAAGTCCAGAAGCTTTCCTTTCATTTCTATTTCTTGGAACAGCTTGAAAAGGATGGGTATTAACTCTGCTTGAAATGTCTGGTAGAATTCCCCTGGGAAGCCATCTGACCCAGGACTCTTATTTGTTGGGAGATTTTTGATAACTGATTCAATTTCTTCACTAGTTACGGGTCTGTTCAAATTTTCCATTTCTTCCTGTTTGAGTTTTAGTAGTGTGTGGGTGTCTAGGAATTTGTGCATTTCTTCCAGGTTGTCCAGTTTGTTGGCATATAATTTTTCATAGTATTCTCTAATAATTGTTTATATTACTGTGGAACTTGTGGTCTCTCCTCTTTCTTTGTGATTTTATCTATTTGGGTTCTGTCTCTTTTCTTTTTGAGAAGTCTACCTAGGGGGTTATCAATTTTGTTTATTCTTTCAAAAAACTGGCTCTTAAGATTTATAGATCTGTTCTACTGTGTTTTGGATTCTATTGTTTATTTCTGCTCTAATCTTTATTATTTCTCTTCTTCTGCTGGCTTTGAGGTTTCTTTGCTGTTCTGCTTCTAGTTCCTTTAGGTGTGAAGGTTTATATTTATAATTTTTTTTTATTTCTTGAGATAGGCCAGGATTGCAATGTATTTGCCCCTTAGGACTGCTTTTGCTGCATCTTAAAGTATTTGGACTGTCGTGTTTTCATTTTCATTTGCTTCCATATATTTTTTTAATCTCTTCTTTAACTGCCTGGTTAACCCATTTATTCTTTAGTAGGATGTTCTTTAACCTCCATGCATTTGGAGGCTTTCCAAATGTTTTCTTCTGGTTGTTTTCAAGTTTCATAGCACTGTGATCTGAAAATATGCATGGTATGATCTCAATTCTTCTATATTTACTGAGGGCTGTTTGTGACCCAGTATATGATCTATCTTGGAGAATATTTCATGTGTACTCAAAAAGAATGTGTATTTGCTGCTTTTAGATGAAAAGTTCTGAATATATATGTCAAGTCCATCTGGTCCAGTGTATTATTCAAGGCCATTGTTTCTTTACTGATTTTCTGCCTAGATGACCTGTCCATTGTCTTAAGTGGAGTATTAAATATTAAAGTCCCTTGCAATTACTGTATTCTTATCAGTAAGATTACTTATGTATGCAATTAGTCAATTTATATATTGTTTTCAAGTTGGGAGCATAAACATTTCCAATTGTTAGCTCTTCTTGATGGATAGACCCCATAATTATGATATAATACACTTCATCTCTTATTATAGCCTTTAGTTTAAAATCTAGTTTGTCTGATATAAGTATGGCTACACCAGCTTTCTTTTGACTTCCAGTAGCATGATAGATGGTTCTCCATCCCCTCACTTGCAATCTGAAGGTGTCTTCAGGTCTAAAATGGGTCTCTTGTAGACAGCAAATAGATGGGTCTTGTTTTTTTAACCAGTATGATACCTTGTGTCTTTTGATTGGAACATTTAGTCCACTTACATTCAGAGTTATTTTTGAAATATATGGATTTAGTGTCATTGTGTTATCTGTAGGTTTCATGCTTGTGATGATGTCCCTGGTCCTTTGTATTCTTTGCAGTGTTCCACTCAAAGAATCCCCTTTAGGATCTCTTGCAGGGCTGGTTTTGCTGGTCATGAACTCCTTCAGTTTTTATTTGTCTGGGGAAACCTTATTGCTCCTTCTATTCTGAATGACAGCCTTGCTAGATAGGGGATTCTTAGCTGCATATTTTTCTTATACACCAAATTGGATATTTCCTACCCTTCTGGCCTGCCAAGTTTCAGTGGACAGGTCTACTACTACCCTTATGTGTCTACCCTTGTAGATTAAGGCCTATTTGTCCCTAGCTGCTTTCAAAATTCTCTCTTTATTTTTGTATTTTGCCAGTTTCACTATGATATGCTGTGGAGAAGACCTATTCTTGTTAAATCTGAAGAGAGTTCTCTGTGCCTCCTGGATGTGGATGTCTTTCTCCTTCCCCAAATTAAGGGTTGTCAGCTATAATTTGTTCAAGTAAACCTTCTGCCCCTCTCTCCCTCTTCCTATTCTGTAACTCCTATGATATGGATATTATTATGTTTCATTGAATCACTTAGTTCTCTAATTCTCCCCTTGTTCTCTAGTATTTTCTTATCTCTCTTTTTCTTGGCTATCATTTTCCATAATTTTATCTTCTATTTCACTTATTCTCTCTTCTGCTTCCTCCATCCTTGATGTCACTGCATATAGTTTATTTTGTACCTCATTTACAACATTTCTTAATTCATCATGACTATTTCTTAGTTCCTGATCTCTGCAGCAGTGGATTCTCTGTTGTCTCTATGCTTTTTTCAAGTCCAGATACTAATCTTATGACTTTTATTCTAAATTCTCGCTCAGATATATTGTTTATATCTGTTTTGAGCAATTCTGCTGCTGTTATTTCTTTCTGGAATTTCTTTTGAGGAGAATTCTTCCATTTTGTCATTTTGGCTAGTTTTCTGTCCCTTATGTGTTTTAATAGCTTATTATGTGTCCTGCACCTGTGAACACTATTATATTAAAAAGGGGTCATACACCATCCAGGGCCCGGCCCTGCAGGAGGTGTTTTTGGAGTGTGTTGCATGCTCTCTGTTATTGTGACTCTGGTTGCTTTATCTCCCTGCTTGTGGTGGTGGTTTGGACCTTCCAGAAGATGTGCTTTGATTTGTTCATTGAAGTGATCCTGGAAAAATTTATTAAAAACGAAGGGGAGTGGTGTAAGAAGCCTTATCCCATACAAAGAGAGAAATGATAGGGATGGGGAAAAAGAAAAGAAAAAAAAATTGACCAGGCAGAATAACCAGAATAGAGAAGGGAATGAATAAGAGGAAGAAAAGGAAGAAGAATAAAATTAAATTAAATTAAATTTAAAAAGTGTGTGTGTGTGTGTGTGTGTGTGTGTGTGTGTACAAATCATAAAATGCAAAACCGCTGGACTGATATCTGATGGTGCCTTGGAATCAGTACCTGTGCTGGTCTGGAGGAGACTGTCTGGTTGGGTCAGTGTCAATCTTACAGTGGTAGATACACAGTTACCAGGCTTGGAGGCACGTGACTTGGTGTAGGGGGGTCCTCCTTCCTCTGTGTGCCTGCTGTCTGTTCCCTGAAGCCCCACTTGTTGATGATGGGGAGAAAAATGGCAATGCCTCAGTCTGTCTGCTCACCCTCTGGACCAGGTGTCCCAAACACTGTTCAGGCCATCCTCACAGTGGTGTGCAGGCACGAACTGGCTGGCTTGTCCTATTCCACAGTCTCCCATGCCTCCCAGGTGCTCAACTAGGATTCAAACCCCAATGTCTTAAAGGATCCTGCTCCATGTGGCCCATTTTGGGGTAGCGCCACTCCGCCAGCCAGCCGACAAAAAGCCTCTGGGTGGTGGGAATCTGCAGGGTCTGTTGTCCTTGGACGCTATTTGCCTTCTTCCCACAGCACTCAAGGGAGAGGACTGCTCTCTCCGATTGCGCCTCTGAGCTGGCTACTGAGCCCAGGGCTGGCTCCCCTCTTCCCCAGGCATGCCAACAAGGTGGCATGCCCCAGTGAGGAGAAAGCCCTGAAACCCTAGAATGAGGTAGAAATTGGTTCTTTCTCCATTTTTTCCATTCCCTGGTCCGTGGTTTTTCTCTTGTCCAAATTCAATCTTACATTTCCACAGCCTCTCTTTCTCTCCCTTTTGTCTCTCCACAGAAGGAGATTCCTCCCCTCCATGCCTACGCTGCCTGTTTTATCACTCCCAGTTTGTAATAATGCACCTGTGGCCTGCCAAGTTGTCTCTGTGGGCCCCTGGAGATGTTTCTGTCACTCTATAGCCTGGATACCTGGAATTTCAAGTCTTCTGGCCTCAATACTGCTGTGTTTGAGAAATGAGGGAACTTCAGGTCTCCCTACTTCTCTGCCATGTTCTAAATCTCCTCTTGTAAATCTCAGGAGGTCTACCTCTCATTCCAGTTGAGCCTGCTTCATTTTCACAGCAGACTAATTCTGCTCTAGTCTCATAGACTTCTATTTAATTCAATGGGATTTCATCTATGGATACCATTTTAATTCTCATACTCATGCTGTCCCATATTGGGCCTTTAAGAGCCCATTTTAGCTGGCTTCTGTATCATTTTAATATGTCTTCATCTTCTTGGGCACCTCTTTGTTTTTGACAGAACAGGATAATCTAGGCTCATTTTGTATTTCCCCTTCTTTAGACCTGGAACTAGCTATTTCTCCATGAAGTCCTATTATAATTATTATTATTATTATTACTACTGGAAAAAAGATATTTACAAACTAACATCTGGGTACTAGATGTATTTGCTTCCATTGAGCTACAGCTGACACTAGGCCTCCTCAGTAGACAGGGTAAGAATATAGATAGATACAGAGATAAAAATTTAGATTTAAATTTAGATATACATACCTATATGTAGGGCGCCTGGGTGGCTCAGTCAGTTAAGTGTCCGACTTTGGCTCAGGTCATGATCTCACATTTCGTGAGTTCAAGCCCCGCCTCAGGCTCTATGCTGACAGCTCAGAGCCTGGAGCCTGCTTCGGATTCTGTGTCTCCCTCTCTCTCTCTGCCCCTCCCCCACTCATTCTCTCTCTCCCTCTCTCTCTCTCTCTCTCTCTCTCTCTCAAAAATAATAAACAAACATTTAAAAAAAGATATACATACATACATGCATACTCACAATTACATCTGTATATATGTTGGCCTATACATTGTATATTATAAGGTCACAGTGATATCTCAAGTCCAGTCTAACACTACAGGTTCATTCTAGTTTTCTCTCTTTCCATATTTCCATCCTTTTCTGAAAGCAATAAACCTGGCTCACAATACCCTTTATCTACTTATTTTGTCCAAGGCCTGGGAATTTCAACAATTTTTCAGTACTAATGCCCACTTTTCCCTATTGCAGATGTTCTCTTCTCCCTACCTGGACTCTGACACTCTCTCTGAGCTGCCTCCACTCCCCATGTGGACACCCTCCTTCCTCTACTTCCCTCCAACCTCCACTCAGACTACATATCCTATGCTATATTGCACAGGGATTGAGATTAAGCAACCTGCCTGGCAAGGAGGGGTGTACAGGGGGACTAGGGATCCCAGAGTGGTCTGAGAACTGTTGATTCCAGTCCCCAGCATGTGCATGCTATCTTCATCCTTCTCTGGCACCAGCACAGTGTGCAGGGCCATGTCCCCCAACTCTCAGGTTCTGATGCCATCACTGTAACACCCTCCTAAAAAGACACCCTTTCTACCTGCCTTGAGCTCTGACTCCTCATGCTGTGCCACAGTGGCCCTCCTCCCACCACAGACACCTACTACCTAATGTTTTTTGGACTGGATTATTTAGGATGGAAAAAGAAGAAAAAGAAAAGAAAGGGAAGAAAAGAGAAAAAAAATTAAAGTGGGGAAAAGGGTAAAAAAGAAACTAATGAGGAAGAAAAAGAGCAAACATAATATTTGGGGAAAGATAAAGTCGTAAATTTATTGAGGATCATAAGAGTATATATCTAGTGATCCCTAAGTCTGGCTAAATGTTGACATCATCTAAAGAACTTTTAAAAGCTTAGATCCTGGGGTGTCTGGGTGGCTCAGTCAGTTAAGCATCCAACTCTTGATGTTAGCTCAGGTCATGAGCTCATGGGTTGTGGGTTTGAGCCCCACATCAGGCTCTAGGCTAATAGTGTGGAGCTGCGTGGGATTCTCTTTCTCTCTCTCCAGCCCTTCCCCTGCTCGTGCTCTGTCTCTCCCTCTCAAAATAAATAAATAAACATTTAAAAAAACCTTAGATATTGAATGTTTTGGTGAAAAGGCTGTTCAACCAGGTCTCCCAATTCCCTGTTAATGGCTTATTTTAGTATACTGGTGTTTTCATTCTGTCCTCTGCAGGACCGCATGGTTTCCTCAAGCTTCAAGGCAATATGTGCATGTGTGTGTAAGTGGAAAAGACATAGAAGGATGTCCACCTAGTGAAATATTCCCCACTTCCACTTCAAGCAGAGGAGAAGGGGAACTCCAATGTATTTTCTGTATTTGGCCTCCATGTTATCGCATTAAAAGACTTATCTGGCTTAAAAGTGATGAAAAAACATTGCATTATACTATTTTGCTTCTCATAATCATTGCATTTGGCCTTTACTGTAATCAAGGCAAATTCTGGAAATACTCAAGGATTCTTTTAGAAATATAAGCATTCTTCAGCGCAACAAAAATTACTCCAACTTGCCAATCTCATTTAATATTGTACCTAGTAATAATACTATCTCATAATGTTTTGTACATAGTTAATAGGCTTCATTTTCTCATACAAAGGGTAAATTGTAAAAACTCATTCTTTCTAAAACAAACCTGATGTTTTAGAAACATTGATATTTAGAAAATGATGTACTATCTAAATAAATCATGACAAATATAGCTATAGCTTTTTCTTTACCATTAAGAAGGTGAAGTATAGTGACGTATCTTTTCACATCATAAAGACAGAAAATTAATGTAACAAATATTTATCATGTTCTTTTTGTATGTTCAGCACCATGAAAAATAAGACTAGTTCACCTCTAAGAGACGAATTCATACTCTATCTGGAAAGACACCGAAAAACAAAAGTAATGCAACACTATTAGTAAAGTATAAAGATAAAAAGAGGAGAGAACTATGGAGCCCAGAAAAAGGGTGTATAGGTTAGTCTAGGGGTTTTAGAAAAGGCTTTTTTTAAATTTAACTTCATTTTTTATTTTTATTTTTATTTTTATTTTTTTTTTTTTTTTAATTTTTTTTTCAACGTTTTTATTTATTTTTGGGACAGAGAGAGACAGAGCATGAACGGGGGAGGGGCAGAGAGAGAGGGAGACACAGAATCGGAAACAGGCTCCAGGCTCCGAGCCATCAGCCCAGAGCCCGACGCGGGGCTCGAACTCACGGACCGCGAGATCGTGACCTGGCTGAAGTCGGACGCTTAACCGACTGCGCCACCCAGGCGCCCCCATTTTTTATTTTTTAAAATTTACATCCAAATTAGTTAGTATATAGTGAAGCAAAGATTTCCGTAGATTCCTTAATGCCCCTTACCCATTTAGCCCATCACCCCTCCCACAACCCCTCCAGCAACCCTCAGTTTGTTCCACATATTTCTGAGTCTCTTTTGTTTTGTCCCCCTCCCTGTTTTTATATTATTTTTGTTTCCCTTCCCTTATGTTCATCTGTTTTGTCTCTTAAAGTCCTCATATGAGTGAAGTCATATGATTTTTGTCTTTCTCTGACTAATTTCACTTAGCAAAATACCCTCCAGTTCCATCCACGTAGTTGCAAATGGCAAGATTTCATTCTTTTTGATTGCTGAGTGATACTCCACTGTGTGTGTGTGTGTGTGTGTGTGTGTGTGTGTACACCACATTTTCTTTATCCATTCATCCATCAATGGACATTTGGGCTCTTTCCATACTTTGGCTATTGTTGATAGTGCTGCTATAAGCATGGGGGTGCATGTGTCCCTTCGAAACAGCATACCTGTATCCCTTGGATAAATGCCTAGTAGTGCGACTGCTGGGTTGTAGGGTAGTGCTATTTTTAGTTTTTTGAGGAACCTCCATACTGTTTTCCAGGGTGGCTGCACCAGCTTGCATTCCCAACAGTGCAAAAGAGATCCTCTTTCTCCACATCCTCACCAACGTCTGTTGTTGCCTGAGTTGTTAATGTTAGCCATTCTGACAGGTGTAAGGTGGTATCTCATTGTGGTTTTGATTTGTATTTCCCTGATGATGAGTGATGTTGAGCATTTTTTCATGTGTTGGTTGGCTATCTGGATGTCTTCTTTGGAGAAGTGTCTATTCATGTCTTTTGCCCATTTCTTCACTGGATTATTTGTTTTTTGGATGTTGAGTTTGGTAAGTTATTTATAGATTTTGGATACTAACCCTATATCTGATATGTCATTTGCAAATATCTTCTCCCATTCTGTCAGTTGCCTTTTAGTTTTGATGATTGTTTCTTTCGCTGTTTAGAAGCTTTTTATTTTGATGAGGTCCCAGTAGTTCATTTTTGCTTTTGTTTCCCTTGCCTCCGGAGACGTGTTGAGTAAGAAATTGCCACAGGCAAGATCAAAGATGTTTTTGCCTGCTTTCTCCTCGAGGATTTTGATGGCTTCCTGTCTTACATTGAGGTCTTTCATCCACTTTGAGTTTATTTTTGTGTGTGGTATAAGAAAGTGGTCCAGGTTCATTCTTCCTCATGTTGCTGTCCAATTTTCCCAGCACCACTTGCTGAAGAGACTGTCTTTATTCCATTGGACATTCTTTCCTGCTTTGTCAAAGATTAGTTGCCCATACGTTTGTGGGTCCATTTCTGGGTTCTCTATTCTATTCCATTGATTTGAGTGTCTGTTCTTCTGCCAGCACCATACTGTCTTGACGAGTACAGCTTTGTAGTATAGCTTGAAGTCTGGGATTGTGAGGCCTCCTGCTTTGGTTTTCTTTTTCAAGATTGCTTTGGCTATTCAGGGTCTTTTCTGGTTCCATACAAATTTTAAGATTATTTGTTCTAGTTCTGTGAAGAATGCTCGTGTTACTTTGATAGGGATCACGTTGAATATGTAGATTGCTTTGGGTAGTATCGACATTTTAACAATATTTGTTCTTCCTATCCAGGAGCATGGAATCTTTTTCCATTTTTTGTGACTTCTTCAATTTCTTTCATCAGCTTTCTATGGTTTTCAGTGTATAGATTTTTGACCTATTTCGTTAGATTTATTCCTAAGTATTTTATGGTTTTGGCTGCAACTGTAAATGGGATCGATTCCTTCATTTCTCTTTCTGTCACTTCATTGTTGGTGTACAGGAATGCAACCGATTTCTGTGCATTGATTTTATATCCTGAAACTTTGCTGAATTCATTTACCAGTTCTAGCAGTTTTTTGGTGGAATCTTTTGGGTTTTCCATAGAGTTTCATGTCATCTGTGAAGAGTGAAAGTTTGACCTCCTCCTGGCCAATTTGGATGCCTTTTATTTCTTAGTGTTGTCTGATTGCATAGGCTAAGACTTCTAATACTGTTGAATAACGGTGGTGAGAGTGGACATCCCTGTCTTTTTCCTGACCTTAGTTTGTCCCCTGTCTCAGTTAGTCCCCATTGAAGATGATGTTAGCATTGGGTTGCTCGCATATGGCTTTTATCATCTCGAGGTATGATCCTTCTATCCCTACTTTCTTGAGGGTTTTTATCAAGAAAGGATGCTGTATTTTGTCAAATGCTTTCTCTGCATCTGTTGAGAGGATCATACGGTTCTTGTCCTTTCTTTTATTGATGTGATGAATCACGTTAATTGTTTTGCGGATATTGAACCAGCCCTGCATCCCTGGTATAAATCCCACTTGGTTGTGGTGAATAATTTTTTTGATGTATTATTGGATCCGGTTGGCTAATACCTTGTTGAGGATTTTTGCATCCATGTTCATCAGGGAAATTGGTCTATAGTTCTCCTTTTTAGTGGGGTCTCTGTCTGGTTTTGGAATCAGGGTAATGCTGGCTTCATAGAAAGAGTTTGGAAGTTTTCCTTCCATTTCTATTTTTTGGAACAGTTTCAAGAGAATAGGTGTTACCTCTTCCTTAAATGTCTGGTAGAATTACCCTGGAAAGCCATCAGGACCTGGACTCTAGTTTTTTGGCAGATTTTTGATTACTAATTCGATTTCCTTACTGGTTATGGGTCTGTTCAAACTTTCTATTTCTTCCTTTTTCAGTTTTGGTAGTGTATATTTTTCTAGGAATTTGTCCATTTCTTCCAGATTGCCCATTTTGTTGACATATAATTGCTCATAATATTCTCTTATTATTGTTTTTATTTCTGTTGTGTTGGTTGTGATTTCTCTTCTTTCATTCTTGATTTTACTTATTTAGGTCTTTTCCTTTTTCTTCTTGATCAAACTGGCTAGTGGTTTATCAATTTTGTTAATTCTTTCAAAGAACCAGCTTCTGGTTTCATTGATCGGTTCTACTGTTTTTTTGGTTTCAATAGCATTGATTTCTGCTCTAATATTTATTATTTCCTGTCTTCTTCTGGTTTGGGTTTTATTTGCTATTCTTTTTCCTGCTCCTTAAGGCATAAGGTTAGGTTGTGTATCTGAGATCTTTCTTTCTTCTTTAGGAAGGCCTGGATTGCTATACACTCTCTTCTTATGACCACCTTTGCTGCGTCCCAGAGGTTTTGGGTTGTGGTGCTATCATTTTCATTGACTTCCATATACCTTTTAATTTCTTCTTTATCTGCTTGGTTAGCCCATTCATTCTTTAGTAGGATATTCTTTAGTCTCCAAGTATTTGTTACCTTTCCAAATTTTTTTTCTTGTGGTTGATTTCAAGTTTCATAGCACTGTGGTCTGAAAATATGCACGGTATGATCTCAATCTTTTTGTACTTACTTAGGGCTGATTTGCATCCCAGTATATGTCTATTCTGGAGAATGTTCCATGTACACTGGAGAAGAATGTATATTCTACTGCTTTATGATGAAATGTTCTGAATATATTTGTTAAGCCCATCTGGTCCAATGTGTCATTCAAAACCATTGTTTCCTTGTTGATTTTTTGAATAGATGATCTGTCCAGTGCTGTGAGTGGGGTGTTGAAGTCTCCTACTATTATGGTATTACTATTGATGAGTTTCTTGATGTTTATGATTAATTGATTTATATATTTGGGTTCTTACATTTGGTGCATAAATATTTACAATTGTTAGCTCTTCTTGGTCTATAGACCCCTTGATTATGATATAATGCCCTTCTGCCTCTCTTGATACAGTCTTTATTTTAAAGTCTAGATTGTCTGATATAAGTATGGCTACTCTGGCTTTCTTTTGTTGACCATTAGCATGATAGATGGTTCTCCATCCCCTTATTTTCAATCTGTAGGTGTCTTTAGGTCTAAAGTGGGTCTCTTGTAAACAGCATGGAGATGGGTCTTATTTTCTTATCCATTCTGTTAGCCCATGTCTGTTGATTGGAGCATTGAATCCATTGACATTTAGAGTGAGTACTGAAAGATATGAATTTATTGCCATTATGATGCTTGTAGAGTTGGAGTTTCTGGTGGTGTTCTCTGGTCCTTTCTAATCTTTTGTTGCTTTTGGTATTTATATATATATATATTTTTTTCATCTTTTGTCCCCTCAGAGAGTCCCCCTTAATATTTCTTGCAGAGCTGGTTTAGTGGTCACAAACTCCTTTAATTTTTGTTTGCCTGGGAAAATTTTTATCTCTCCTTCTATTTTGAATGACAGCCTTACTGCATAAAGAATTCTTGGCTGCATAATTTTTTGATTCAGCACACTGAATATATCCCACCACTCCTTTCTGGCCTGCCAAGTTTCTGTGGCTAGGTCTGCTGCAAACCAGATCTGTCTTTCCTTGTAGGTTAGGGACTTTTTTTCCCTTGCTGCTTTCATGATCCTCTCCTGGCCTGAGTATTTTGTGAATTTGACTATGATATTCCTTATTGATGGTCAGTTTTTGTTGAATCTAATGGGGGTCCTCTGTGCTTCCTGGATTTTGATGTCTGTATCTTTCCCCAGGTTAGGAAAGTTTTCCGCTATGATTTGCTCACATAACCCTTCTACCCCTATTTCTCTCTCTTCCTCCTCTGGGACTCCTATGATTCTGATGTACCTTTTTAATGAGTCACTGATTTCTCTAATTCTTAAATCGTGCTCTTTTGCCTTAATCTCCCTCTTTTTCTCTGCTTCGTTATTCTCTGTAAGTTTGTCCTCTATATCACTGATTCTCTGTTCTGCCTCATCCATCCTTGCTGCTGCTGCATCCATCCCTGATTGCAGCTCAGTTATAGCATTTTTAATTTCATTCTGGCTATTTTTTACTTCTTTCATCTCTGCAGGAAGGGATTCTAATCTATTTTTGACTCCAGCTAGTATTCTTATTATTGTGATTCTAAATTCTGGTTCAGACATCTTGCTTGTGTCTGTGTTGGTTAAATCCCTGGCTGTTGTTTCTTCATGCGCTTTCTTTTGGGGTGAATTCCTTCGTTTTGTCATTTTGAAGGGAGAAAAGGAATAAATGATGTAGAAAATTGAAATTAAAAAAATTAAAATCAAAAAAATATTAAAATTAAAAATTAAAAACACACCCACACAAAAATCGAATAGATGATGCTATATCCTAGGTGTGTTTTGGTTTGTGTGTATAAAGTGGTTTGACAGATTAGAGAAACAAACAAAAAAGTTGGGGGGAGAGAGAAAAAGAAAAAAAGGAAATCATTTGAGAATTTGAAAAAATGAATACACTAAAGTAGACTAAAATACACAAAAGTAGAGACTATAGTAGAAAAAAATTATAGAAAAATATTTTTAATAAAAATGAAAAAGAAATATGAATTTTGTTCATTTTCTCTATTTAAGAAAAAAGAAAAGAAATGAAAAAGAGAAAAAAGATTAAAAAAGAAAAAAGGAAAAGACAAAAAAAAGAAATAATTTGAAAATTTGAAAAAGTGAACATACTGTGGTAGACTGAAATAAAATGAGGGAAGTAAGATAGAATTTGAAAGAAATTATAAAAAAGCAAAAAATATAGTAATAAAAATTAAATAAAAATATTTTTAAAAGAAATTGAAAATAAAAGTGAAGTTTTTCTCTTTCTGCATTCAAGAAAAAGAAAAAGGAAAAAGGGAAAAAAAGAAAAGGAAAGAAAAAAGGAAATTGTTTGAAAATTTGAAAAGGTGAGTACACTGAAGTAGACTAAAATAAAATGATGGAAGTAAAGTAGAATTTGAAAAATTTACACAAAAGTAAAAAATATAGTAATAAAAATTAAAGACATATTTTTAATAAAAATTGAAAATAAAAATGATTTTTTTCTCTTTCTGTATTCAAGAAAAAGAAAAGAATTGTATAAGAGAAAAAGGAAAAAGAGAGAAAGAAAAATTGAATAGATGAACCTGCTTACAGATTGAAGTAGGACTGAAATTGCTTTGTTTTCCCCTAGAGGTCAGTCCATGTAGCTCTTTATAGTCCTTAGATTAAGCCGGCGGTGAGGTTTGTGTTGTGAAGAGCAAAGGTGGCCCAGTTGGGCAGGGCTCAGTGTAACAGCTCCACTCTCCCCTAGATGGTGCTGCTAGCCTACTGGGGTGGATTGTTATGGTGCTGCTTGGTGCGTATATGCATGCGTGGGAGCAGTGAAAATGACGCCACCCAGCTACCCAGTCTGTTCTCCCAGATCAGTAGTCACGCACCAGTCCTCCCTCTTCAGCTCTCATCCACTCCCTGCTTTTCCACTCTCCATGACCAGGCCCCAGGTAGTACCTCTCTCCCAAGTTTTGTCTCAGATGTGGCTGTTTTCCCTGGCCCCTTACTTCTGAAGGATTGCGGCTTTGACCCGCTCCGCCCCTCTGTGGGAGGATCTCACCGAGCTATGGCCTAATGAGCAATGCCCAAATATCGGCTGTACCCAGGAATGCCCGCTGGATCCTGCTGTTGTGGGTGCCCCGAGACTGCGGCCAGGTGACAGCCTGCCCCCCCCCAAAATCGTGAGACAGTGTACCCTCAGCATTTCAGGGACCTTGGAAAATCGCAACACACATCTGGCACCAGTCTTCACCCTTAACGACCTTGCCCCAGCAGTAGCGAATGTGTCTGCCTTCCAGGGTCTGCTGGGACCAGGTGGCTTCAACATTCTCTACCAAATGTCCTTCCAGCAGTGGAACCACTTTTCCCCGTGTGGCCCAAGAACCTCCCAAACCCCACTCTGTTCCTGGGGATTCACTTTTCCTACCAGAGCACTGCCAGGTATAGAGGTACAGAGTTGCAGCCTTTGCACTCCCCTTGTTTACAGTCTTAATGGAATTTAAACCCTCTCCTTTCTCCTTTCTCCCTTTTTAGATTAGTCCCTGCAGCTGTTTCCAATTTTCCACTTTCTTTCTTTTGGGGAGGGGTGCTTTTCCCGTATGCTCCTCCCCTCCCCAGTCTGTGTCCTCTCTCTGCCTGCAAAAGGGGTTCCCTACCTTTTGGGGCTTCTTGCCCCCCAAGTTCAGCTCTTCGTGTCATGTACCTGCTGAATTCTGTGGTTCAGGTTGTGGAGATTGTTGTGTTAATCTTCCAATCGGTTTTCCTAGGTGTGTAGGATGGTTTAGTGTTGGTCTGGCTGTATTTAATGGACACGAGACACAAAAAGCTTCCATGCTGTTCTGCCATCTTGGCTCCCCCCCCCAGAAAAGGCTTTGTATAGGAGGTAAAGTTTGAGCTGAAAAGCTTATTCCTGCTGGTTATTTAAAAAAAAAAAAGCCCTTTAATGTGGCCAGGATGAACTTCAGCATATGAAGCCCATATGCTATATTGATTCTAATGCAAGATCAGCTAACAATCTCTATGCCTTCTTTACATAGGTGTGAGTGGGAAGGTTCTGAAGCATGACATAATTCACTCCTTCTTACACACCTCATTTAATGGGCATTAATGGTTTTGCTTTTTATTTTTTTCAAATATCCACTTACTGTAAATAGTTGGGAAGTAGCCGTCTATGAAAGTAGGTACATAAAAGCCAAAACTAGTCTGAATAGTGAGAATATCCACCACTTGTTAGTTATATGGTGACAATTTATGTCAATTTTTTACAATTGTTTCATTTGTAAATTTGGTGAAAACATATTTCCAGATACTTATGTGTCATGAATAAGGCAATAAAAGATCATATCTTTGTTATATTTAATATTTCATAGATGTGAAAACATTCATATGATAAAATGTATGCTTTCATCATTTTCAAATAATGGCTTTTCTTCCCCAAAATATTATTACCGTAAAAGTGGTAGAAGAATATAGCTGATATTTTAATAAATTCTTAAAGGCTGGGTATGGACCAGCATGACAGTTTAGTATTCCTGGGAGTCTTGAATACAAGGGAAGTCTGCTCTTTCTCACCAGCTCTTTTGTGTGTGCATCTGCCAGGTGCTCATGAGGAAGACTGGGGCAGGGCAGGACCTGAAAGAGTCCTGTTAGTGGCACAGTCATGCAGGACCTGCAAAGTGTGAGTGGAGGAGTACTTGGAGATGTCCATCTGTGTACTATGGGTTCTATAAGAACACAAGGTGTTGATTGGCTACCACTTGGGAATAGAAACACTGAAAAACCCTACCACTGAGGCCCTTGTATGCAGGGCCTACAAGATTGAGGCAAAAGCAGTAGAACCAAGAAAGCACTGCTCTTACCACAAGTAACAAACAATAGCAGTCTTTCACCAAGAGAGTGGAAAAAGCAGAGAGAAACCACCTATGTGGCATAGGCTTGCAGACCCGCAGAAAGCCAAGGGTGAAACAGGAAAACTTCTACCACTCTGTAACTTGCATCAAGCTTAAGGCAATACTGCCCCACCACTAGAGGAAGCCCAAACCCAGGCCAGCTATAGGTTAGATTTACTCAAGTCTTTCCCTCAAATTATATGACAGAAAAAAAGTTTGGCCATTGCCAGGCATAAATTTTATTTACCTAGCTTTAATTGACATTCCAGTCACAATGTCTGGCATTTATTTAAACATTATGAGACATACAAATCAAGAGAAAAAAAGACCTATATTCAGGAAATAAAAGCATGAATAGAACCGGAATTGGAGATGGCCCACAGATTGACTCTCAGTCAGGGAGCTTCAAATAACTGATTAACCTGTTGAAGAAATTTAGTAGTGAAAAAGATGACAGCATGCATGAAAAGATGGATGGATTTCAGAATAAAGAAGTAAAATATCAAAAAGATTCAAATGGAAATGTTAGAAAAAAATATATGAAGAAATTACTTCAACAGGCTTATCAGCAGGATGGATACAATACTGGAAAGAATCAGTAAATTTGAAGATAGTTCAATAAAATTATCCAAACTAAAACACAAAGAGGAAAAAAGAGTGCAAAGCAAACAGAAGCATCTGAGTTGTAAAACAATACCAAATGGTTTGATATACCCATAATTGGAATTTCGGAAAGAGGAGAGACAATGTGGCAGAAGAAATATTTGAATAAAGACCAAGACTTTTTCAAATATAATGAAATATAATAAGTCAGAATTGCAGAAGCCTCAGAGAAACCCAAGAAGCAGGATAAATACAGTCAAATTTATTTTAAAGAGATTTAAAAAATTAAAGTCTGTTATATTTACTCACATTGTTACCATGTCTAGCCACTGCTTTCTCTTCCTCCTGCTTCTCCTCCTCCTCCTCTTCCTTCTCTCCTTCCTCCTTCATTGGTGTGTGTGTGTATGTGTGCACACGTGCGCACGCATGCGTGTCTGTCACAGTTTAAGAAAAGAAGTCTGCCTAATTTTCTCATTTGTTTCTTAGTGTATTATAATGCCTTTTTTCTCTGACTTCAAGATTTTCTCTTTTTTCTTTTTCTTTGTTTTTTAGCTACTTGACGATAAATTGTGAAATTGTTTTTCTTCATATTTATCCAGAAAATTTAAAGTTAATTATCACTTCCCAAGTGATAATGAGACCAGCATTATCCTGATAGCAAAACCAAATACACTTAAAACCCTCCAAAACTGTAGGCTAATATCCCTGATAAGCATGAGAAGAAAAAATGTAAAAAAAAAAAAAAATTAAATCGAATCAGAATTTTAGTTTTTAAAAGAACACTAAATCATGACTAAGTGGGATTTACTCTAGTAATTCAAGGTTGGTTCATCATTTCAAAAGCAATCTGCATTTTATAGTTGCAATATACTAAAGAAAATACAAGCTATGCGATCATCTTATTAAATGCAGAAAGGACATTTGACAAAATTCAGTATAACTAAGATAAAAACTAAGTGAACTAGATATATGACTATCTGGATTGTTTATTTCTTTGTGAGTAAATCTTGTTACTTTTTTCTTTCAAGGAATTTGTTCATTTAATCTATGTTTTTTAATTTATGTCATGAAACCATTCAAAATATTCTCTTCTTTAATGTCAGAAAAATCTATAGTTATGACCTTTCTTTCCATTATGACATTGGTAAATTGTGCTGTCTCTTGTTCTTGCTCAGTCTAGCTAGAGATTTATCAAATTTATTGAAACTTTGACAAGAAGCAGCTATTAGTTTCACTGTTTTTATCTTTTTTTTTCTCTATTTCAATTTTAATAATTTCTACTTGTTCCTGTTATTTGTTTCCATGTCTTACTTTGGAGTTAATTTGCTCTTCTTGTTTTCAGATTTTTATTATTTTTATTATTTTGTTTAGAGAGAAAGAGAGAGGGAGAGAGAGAGAGAGAGAGACAGAGAAAGAGAGAGAGAGAGAGAGAGAGATGCAAGCTGAGGAGAGGGGCAGAGGGGGAGAGAGAGAGTCTTGAGCAGACTCCACACTCAGCATGATGCCTGATGTGGGTCTTGATCCCACAACCCTGGGATCATGACCTGAGCCAAAATCAAGAGTGGGATGCTCAATCAACTGAGGCATACAGGCATCCTGTTGATAAATTTTTAAGGCTGAAATTCAGACCATTGATATAAGACAATTGTTCTTGTCTTAATATCAGCATTTATGCCATAGATTTTCATCTAAGCCCTGTTTGAGTAGCTTCACACTAAGCTATAACATATGACATGTTATGTTGTTATTTTATCTAGTTTAAAATATTTCATAACCTCCCCCTGGAAGGGGTCTTTTTTGACCCATAGATTATTTAGAAGTGTGTTGTTTAATTTTCAAATATTTTAGAATTTTTCAGAGAACATTTTGTTAATATTTCTGGTTTAATTATTTGTGTTCCCAGAACACCCTTTGAATAATTGCATACTTTTTAAATTTGCTAAGATTTGTTTTAGCTATATCTTGGTGATTATTTCATGTGTACTTGGAAAAAATGTATATTTTGCTTTATGGGGGTATATTGGTTTATACATGTCAATTATGTCACGTTGATCAATAACATTCCAATCTTCTATACTCTTACTGATTCTCTTTTTACTTGTCCTATCAATCAGTGAAAGAGAGTTCAAGTCTACAATTATAATTATGGATTTGCCTATTTTTCCTTTCAGTTCTAGCAGTTTTTGTTTTATAATGTGCTTACACATTAGGATCATAATATCATCTTCATGAATTGACCCATTTTTCATTATGAAATGTTCCTATTTATCTCTAGTAATATTTCTCACTCTGGTATCTACTTTGTCTGATATTAACACAGACACTCTGGGTTTCTCTTGGTTAGTGTTTTAATGCTATATACTTTTTCATTCTTGTACATTTAATCTAATTCTATCTTTATATTTAAACTTAGCTTCTTGTAGATGGCATGTAGTTGGTTCTTGTTTTCTTTATCAAGTCTAAAAATCTCTGAGTGGCATCTCCTTTCGTTGAGATGTTTGAATCATTTATAGTTAATGTATATATATATATATGTATAATGTATATATAGTTAATGTATATATATTGATATATTTAGGTTTAAATGTACTATCTTTCTGTTTGTTTCATTCCTGGGCTTCCAAGTATTGGGGTATGTATGTAAAATTGGCTACAGGGATTGCATGTGTAATTTTGCTCCAACACTCTGTGTATGTCAGTATACAGAGAGAAAGTTCACTATGAGAACTTCATTTTGTTGATACTTTAGAAGGGCAGGATTTTATATTATTATTTATGCTCCCTGCAGTACCTAGCACAGCATTCTACATATTTTAAAGCTCAGTGATATTTGTTGATATTCAATATTTTTGTTTCTTTTTGATTACATATTTCTTTTTCCCTCTAGTCCTTTTAAAAAAAGGCATATTAGGGGTGCCTCAGTGGCTTAGTTGGTTGAGTGTGTGACTCCTGATTTTAGCTCAGGTCATGATCTCACAGTTCATAGGTTTGGGCCCTGTGTCTGGCTCTGTGCTGACAACTTGGAGGCTGTTTGGGAATCTCTCTCTGCCTCTCTCTCTGCCCCTCCCCAACTCACACCCTCTCTCTTTCTCTCTCACTTTCTCAAAATAAAGACATAAACATTAAAAAAAGGCAAATTATTTGATATGGTGAAATATAATATTAGAACCATGGAACAAAAAATGAACAGAAACTTAAGAGAGAAGACTTTGTTGGGTTCCATTGTGAAGAATATGAACTAATCACCTCTTTGGAGCTCAGTTTCATTTTCTGGAAAGCAAGGAGATTGGTCAAGGTGATCCTTTAATCTCATTCATTCATTCATTCAAATGACACTGTTTTGTTTGTTTTGTTTTGTTTTGGATCAGTTCTTCTATTACAGGCACTGAGCTAGGTAGTTTCTGCCATAATGAATCTTTATAAAACTGGTTGTAATTATATGTATTTTTAATTAGTTCATCATTGCATCATCAGAAATCTCATTACCTTGCAATGTAATAATATGTGCTGGGAGAAAACAGAAATGGTGAGTAGGATACTGGGGATTGCCTTAACATCTATTCTAATCACCTTTTGTATTGTAGAGGCTGGGAAGCTGAACATCACATTTTCCACATTCCCCTGCAGCTAAGGTTCTGGATATGTGTATGTTTCACCAATCACATGCACAAGCATGAAACCTGAATTTAAATTGGATTAAGTGGGGAAAATGGCCAGATGTGAGGCATTTATTTTGCTGTTGTTGATCACAGCAGACTAGAATGGTTATGGAATTGTCTGGAGAAGCACCTTCTTGATTCAGCAGATGTATTCTTGATCATGATAAAAGTGGTAGCACCCTTAAAGACAGTTCTGTGGTGTAGCTTTAGGAGTCATTGTTGGAAGTTCAGCCTAATGTCTTAGTAAATTTCTTACTGCTTCAGTACTCTGCAACTAAATGCTAACTGACAGAATTGATTAACAAGAGGGAAAACATGCTTGGGAAGAGTTGTGAAAATAGACTAAATCAGAATTTCCCAGATGGATCTGAAAATATTAGTGATCTGAGAGATGTTTAAATAGGTCTTCAAGTATAATGGATTTCTTTTCAGTAGGACTTCTGAAAAACTTTAAATAGTTAATTTGTGTTGTAAATCACACTGTGCAGCATTTTCCCAATGTACTTGACCAGGAAATTAATTATTCATTTCAAGAGAAATCTATTATCAACTTAAGAAACAGAGACAGAGTGAGTGCCTGGGTGGCTCAGTTGGTTAAGCGTCCGACTTCTGGCTCAGGTCATGATCTCACAGTTCGTGAGTTCAGCCCCACATCGCGCTCTGTGCTGACAGCCTGGAGCCTGCTTTGGGTTCTATGTCTCCCTCTCTCTCTGCTCCTCCCCTGCCTGTGCTCTGTCTCTCTCTCCTTCAAAAATAAATTAAAACATTAAAAACATTTTTTTAAATAAAAGAAACAGACAGAGTTTGTGAAACATTGGTCTAAGAAAAATACCCAGCAGTCTGAACCAAAAAACCTTTGCTTTTGTTCAAGTTTATTTTTTCCAAGCAATCTCTTTAGACTTTTTTCTTTTCATGTATCTTATTGTCATGCTGTAGTAGGCAGTTTTCTGAATAGGGATATCAATATCCAACCAGTATAAATAGTATATACTCCTATAAGTTGGAGGCATTACTTATTTGGACAAAGTAATTTCATTTCAGTTTGGATAGAGTAATGAAAACCAGATGTGAAAGAAAGCCCAATTTGTTTTACAATTCAAAAAAATCAAGGTGATAACAATAAGAAGATAAATATATTTTGTATTTATTTCCTAGTTTTTATGTAGATCTAAATGAGTTCAATGAGGATAAGACTTTTATAAGAGTAAGAAGGAACTCCAAGTATTTTTATGGTGAAATAGTATTTGAATACTATAGAATCCTAGGTTTAAGATCAGCCTTAGCTTTACAATGTTAATGATATCATAGTGCATTGTGATAGGCCACATTTCTAAAGTAAAGGCAGAAATTAATTCAGCCCAGAATGGTAAGAAAAGACATCACAGAAGTGATGTTTGATGTGTAGAAGGCTTGTTACAGCTGAAGTCAGTTGGCATAGAATGGAATGTAAGATGATTGAAGGTGGGTCAATGTGATTATAGAACCAGGGTATGACTTCTGTAAGTCTAATGAATTTCAAAAATCATAATCAAGACTCAAATCTTGGCCGTGTGTCACAATGAGAATTAAGTAATTAGAAAAAAGATCACAGCATTAGAGTGTCATTACTATTATTAATTATCATGAATAAACTTCATGCCTCAGTCTTAAGCAGGCACTATATTCCTGGCCTTAGAGCCCCAACTTTTCAGCATTCCTGCTCACTGCTTCCCCGTGGCTACTTTGTGTCAGGTCTTGGGCAGGGAGAGTTTCCTACTGATCTCTCAGTAGTAGCTGACTTCTACTTTGTATCAGTCCTGGACCCTTTGTATCCATCACCTTTTAATTCTACCCTTTTTTCTAGATTTTTCTCTGGGTCCAAGGATGGGAGGAAACTCTTATGGGTTAGTTTCTTAACCTTTCTCAGAAACAGATACATTTACATCATCACTTTTCACATAAGTGAAGACCCTTTCCTGGGCTCTATGTGTTGGAAGTGTTGCTGTCCCTCTCCAAGTGGCTTAAGAATTTTTTGTATATAAGACCTAAATCTGGGAACAAGGTGGATGATTTGCAACTTCCAGCGGTAACCAATCACTACCTGAACACCCACACGTGGGTGTCACACAGGGGTCTCCATCATGCCTGGAATCCTGCACCCACTCTTCAGTAGGAACAACTTTGGAAGCTCATGGGTAAGAATCTGCAGGTTAGGGTGAATTCTACTTGTACTAATGTTCTCTCATCATTCTAAAATGATAAGCTATCCTACTCACTGACTTAAAGAATGTGTGAAATTGTAGCTGATTTCCTTTTACCTGATTTGCTGACAGCAATATTTTCCTTTCATGTTCTGTCAAAAATGAAATAGTTCTTTAGTCCCATCTCTTTTCAGAAGGGCATGACATTCATTGGAATTGAACTGCTTTGCCTTGCAACCTCAGCTCTCTTATGATTTCAAGAAAATTCATGATTTTGTAGATTATCTAACCTTTCCTCATTGTTACAACAAAAGTGACATTTGCTTGCTACTTTCTACATCTGAAGCAGAAACAGAAATCCGTATCCACTAGTTTTAGCACTGATTAATGATTTTTGCCTGAAATAGTTATTACTATTATTTTTCACAAATTTCTCTAATTTCATCATCCATTACACATTTATTAATTGACATTTGAAAGCTGTGTGTTTAAAACAAAACAGGTGCTTTCCACCCGACTAAGGGAGTGTCAGTGAGTTCCCTACTTGTTGTAGGGAACCCCACATTGTGTTTCCCGAGACATAAGAACTATGAAGAAAAAAAATTACATTTGAGACAATACCATGAAAGTAGCTTCCAGAAAATTCTCCTAATTTATGCTATAAGTATAAAATTGAGTTCCACAATCAATTTTTGAGGGTTTGCTAAGTGGTAGGCATTGAATTAGGTACCATGCTGAAATCTATCAATACAGAAGAAAAGAACCTTTTATCCATCCCCAAAACAATTAACCTTTAACTCAACCTTTACCATGTCCCAGGAACTCTTCTAAATGATTAATAAGTATTATTTTATTTAATCCTCACAGCATTCTATAAGGTACATACTATTATTACATTTTCATTTATAATTCAGTTAACTATGACAGAGATTAATAAAAGTTATACAGCTTAACTGAGGAAGGGTTAAGATCTACCCTAGGAAGTCTTATTCCAGAACCAATTCCTCTAAGTGTGGTGTGGCAAAAAGGCTTGGACTCTGCTGGAAGTAAGAGAAAGCTGCACAGGGCAAATGAGCCTGGAGTGCTATAAAATGCATGGCCAAATCTGTCTACTTTGAATGAGTGATAATAATCACACTCTAATGCTGAATTCCTTTGCAATTTCTCAAAATATTTTACTCACATTAGCAGATGTAGCTGATGCATGGATCTTGATGACAACTTGAAAAAGCATTGGACCCTTGGAACAGAAATCTTTTTCCATGAACAAACTTGTGTTTGTCCTGACTCTGCACTCTGCTGTTTACAGTAACACAGACAGGACATTTCTCCTCCAGTTATCCACTCTTAAGAAACTAATAGATGAGATTTGTGTCCCCTTTAGGTCTTTTCTTGTCCTGCAAAATATCTCTAGGTCTTCCAACTATTCTTCCTGTTCCACAAAGCTTATTTATCCTAGAAACAGTCACTATTGTACCAGACACTAAGGAAGGCATTGTGAATTCAAAAGCAAGTGTGACTATAAATCCTGCTAGAATGAAGACAGACAAGTGAATAGATGTTCTCTCAGAATGCTCTAGATTCCAGGCTCTTCTCTTGCCGTGTTTTCACCTCTAAACATACACCAATAAAACATGAGCGAGACTCCTATTTCAATCACATTTGATAATGCATGTAAAATTCTTGGAATTTCTTTTTTTAAATAGGACAACATGACAGTGAAGTTATATCTACCTTATCTCACAATAAGACATTCCTGGTTCTGGTTCAGGAAAAAAATATTGCAGAATCAGAAAAGCAAATATGCCTGATCGGGCAAAGGAAGAAAGCAGCAGAACTTGGAAGCAGGAGAGCAAAGCTGACTGGTTCCAAATCAGTTTAGATCACAGTAAAAACCATTTAATGTAATCTGAACCCAGAGCCATTGCATTTCCTATTCTCATAATCATGTGAAGTATCTTTCCTAGAAAAGACAATGTCCTTTTTTGGGCTCTCCTGAGACTCTGCCAACTGAATCACAAAGGAATCAACATTAATCAGTTGGGCTGCTTACCCAGTGACTTTCAGTATAATTTGAATGAGTTCAGTGGAATTACTTCGGTCATCCCTGCCCCAGCCACACTCTTTTCATTTCAATTTTTTTGACTGCACTGTATGCAAAGAAAGATGGAAATATCTGGGCACATAATTTCCTATCAGAAGTGGGAAGTGAGGTTGGAGGTCAGGACTCTTCCTTGCTTTAAACATTTTACCTCCTCCCCACATGAAGTTGGGACTTCTGATCCATTATCAATGGTTTTCCTGTTGTGCAATCTTATGACCAAAGGTCTACATTTACAAGGTGGCCGGTCAAGGTTAGCAATTCATTCTGTGACCACAGATTAGTTTTTCTCTATATACATAGCAAGACAACTTCTGTAGACACCAAACCTTAGAAACATATCTTTACTAACCAGCCCAGACCTCTGGACTAGATAGGTTGTCTTCACAAGCTTGAAATCAGGAGAGATGTGAATGCCCCAATTTGCCCAAGAAAAAATACTGTGTTGGAGGGAAGGTACTGATGGTTTAAGGAGAAGATCATTATTGAATCAGCTTTTAATACTTCTTTCCAAGTAGACTCAGGAGAAATAGGTAGGTTCCATAACCCAGAGTGGGATTATACATGTCTCCCTGGGCCTCAAGCCAAAAGGAGAAGACTCTACTTATCGCTCTGAGTTACATGAGTTTTGTACCAGAAAAGAGCAGTTACAGCTTTAATAAAACAGACTTCTGTGGGAAAGAACTTAAAAGTTAATTTTAGGAATTAAATTTAAAAAAACTGCTAAAAATATGTCTTTATCATGATGTGTGTGTGTGTGTGTGTGTGTGTGTGTGTGTGTGTAGTGGTAAGGAAACACTGCAGTACTAGGCTATAAAATCTATTCCCTTCATCTCCAAGAGTGATCATGGGAAATGTATGGATTTCCTCATGATTTCTTGTTTGGAAAGATCACAACTAAACATGATAAGTGTGTCAAATACACATCCAACTTCTGAATAAACAAAAATTTTACTAAACAGTTTTGCTTTTGAATTCTGGGGACCTTCCATGCTCCATCCTGATTATTTAATTAATATCATGCATGAGTATATATACATAAGAATCCCAACAAAGGGAGTCATATTCATTAGAGAGCAACTTGGCTCTATCAATCCTACTGTCTTCTTTCCATTCAGGATCTATTTTTCTGAGTTTAGTTCCCTTTGTCTGAAATTCTCCCCCATTTTCTCAATCTCCCACTTTTTTTTAAACCTAATTCTTATCTTTTCTTTGGATATCAACCTAAATATCACTTCCTCCAGGAAGTATTTCTTAACTCATCTGATGAAGTTAGAGTCCTTTTTTGAAAGCATTCATAACACCCTGTGATTTTCCTACACAACAGATATCAAGTTTTAGTTATATAACATTTTGTTTAATGTTATGTTTTCTACTAGATGCTGAAGCTTCATGAGGGCAGGAATAATTTTCACTGTATTTACTTCTGTATCCTCAGTGACTAGTAAGCACTCTGGTTCAAATAGATGTTCAGTAAATGGTTCTTTAAGCAGTGAGCAAGTTAAATAAAGATATAAAGTCAAGGAACAATATGATAATCTGAAATGAGGAAAGATTAAAAACTTTTAAGATTCACAAAAGCATAGGTAAGCAACGTGACGGTACCATTTTCAGCCAGAGATTAGGTAATAGCCATGCCATTCAAGTATGTACAATGAGTAATTCACTAATTCAAGCAAAATCAATTAAATATGGAATCTGTAATATATATTGGAGGAGGCATCAAGAATATAAACAACAAAATAATAACTCCATATATCAAGGGCTTACACTTTGCCAAGTTACGCATGCATTAACTCATACAGAGATGAATAAGACATGATAGCAGCCTGAGGAACTCATCATCGAGAGGGGAAAATGATAATGAGTAATGCAAATAATTATCTCTAATTTAATATGTAAACATTATCTCTAATTTAGGATAGAAGTAATTACAGAGAGTTTTAGAAACCAGAGAGCATGAGAGAGATTAGTTCTGCCTACAGGCATCAAGGAGAGATTCAAAGAGGTGACATTAAGCTAGGTCTTGAGTTTAGCAGGTAGGTAAGAACAGAAGGGTGTAATTAAGGGTATTACTGAGAAACATTGCCTGAAAAGGGGCATGAAGGCTTGAGAATGGTTAGGATATTTGAGGAGTAAATGAGAGGTCTGTTGCAAAAGGGAAGAGAATGGGAAAGTAGTGCAAGACAAAGGAAGAAAAATAAAATTGCGGTCAGGTTAGAGAAGTCTTGGCATATGGTGCTGAGGAGTTTGGATTTGATGGTATTCTGTAACCTGTATGGAGACTTCTAAAGATTTTTATGTGGAAGACTGAGGAGACCAAATTTATATTTTAGAAAAGGCCTTCTCTTTGATCCAAGACTTTGTGATAACCAGAAGCTTTAAAGAAGAGGTATTAATCAGCAAAATCTGGGCTTAGTTAGCAACTAGGGGGCTTATATGCAGGATAAATACCACATGATTTTGGCATTCAAAGAGAACTGATTCCACACTGATCTTTCACCACATTTCTTTTTTTTTTAAAGTTTATTTACTTATTTTGAGAGAGAGAGAGAGAGAGAGAGAGAGAAAGTGTGCAAGTGGGGGAGGGATAGAGAGAGAAAGAGAGAATCCCAAGTGGGCTCTGCACTATTGATCCAGAGCCCAGTATGGGACTTGAACCCATAAATTGGGAGATCATGATCCAAGGAGAAGTCAGAGGCTTAACCAATTGCACCCCCAGGCATCCCTTTCACCACATTTCTTTACAGATTGCAACTACCCTCAGCAATACCACCTGTACAAATCAAGAGTAAATACAGTCACATAACCTCTCCCTTTTATACATTGGTGTAGTCAACATCCCAATGTTCACAACTGTTAATAAATGCATTCTTTTCATGTCTGGCATTATAAAATCCTAAAAGGTAGAATATAAATTTCACATAATTTGAATTCTAGTGAGCACATCAGAAGAAATTTTTTTCTTCTATGGATTTCTTTTAATTTCAAAAAGAAAATATGCTTTTAAAATATTTAAGTAGCATGTTAGTATATAAACCCACCTTCCATTGAAAACCACCAATAGCACTTGTTTTAATATATTATCATGCATTTTTCTATGCATAGACAAGAATATACACATATTTTTTTCCTTTCGGAAATGTACTTGCCATACTATGCATATTTTTAGCCATGTAATTATTTTTTAATCTAAAAGACTATAATGGATAACTTTTCAAGTCAGCATTTACAAATCAATATTTATAAGCAACTATAAAGTTGCATACTACTAACATATCACAATTTACTTAGCCTATTTTTGTACTAATGGATATTTAACTGAGTTTCTAACTATTCATTCTTAAAAATTATACTGCAATAAATATCATTTGATTTTTTTTCACATTTTCAAGTATTTGTTAAAGTGTTCATAATTACTACTCTTAATATTGCTAAGTCAAAATGTGTCTGCCATGGGAAACTGGGTAGCTCAGTTGGTGAAGTGGCTAACTTTTGGTTTTAGCTCAGATCATGATCTCACACTTCCTGGTTTTGAGACCCATGTGGGGCTCAGCACAGAGCCTGCTTGGGATCCTCTCTCTCCCTTCTCTCTCTGCCCCTCTCCTGCTCATGCACTCTCCCCTCTCTCAAAAGAAATAAATAAACTTCAAAAAAAAGTGTCTGCCTTTTAAATTTTGATTTTTCCAAATCATTCACCAAAAAAATATATTATACTACCACAAAGTATTTAATGTACTGCCCATGTTCTCAAACCTGTGTTTTCTAATACAAGAACCATTAGCTACATGTAGTGGCTTAAATTTAAATTTAATAGAATTTAAAATTCATTTCTCAGTTATACTGGTTATTTAAATGATCAATAACCCCATGTTGTCAGTGGCTACCATATGGGATACCACTGATATAGAACATTTCCATCATCACAGAAAAATTTTTTGGGCAGTGCCACTCCAAAATATAGCCAACATTGGATATTATTGATCTTTTATGTTTTTTAAATGTTTACTTATTTATTTTGAGAGAAAGAGAGAATCCCAAGCAGGTTCCACACTGCCAGTGCAGAGCCTGATACAGGGCTTAAAGTCATGAACTGTGAAATTATAACCTGAGCTGAAATCAAGAGTTGGATGCTTAACAAACTGAGCCACTCAGACACCCCTGGATCTTTTATGTTTTCATCAATATGATGATTTAACAAGGTCTAATTTTAATTTTTATGTTTACTTGAATTGCAAACATTTTCCGAGTGTTATTATTTATATTTCTTTTAATGTTAAGTGTCTATGTATACTCTTTCTCAACTTTTCTCCATGATTTCTTGGCTTTTATTTTTAATATAAGACAGTTACTGAATGACTCACTATATCTATGAGCTAGCAGAACAAAATATAATTTGAATAATATTATGGTGACATTATTTGATCCATACAAAGGTTTCGAACTGGTAATAGTAATTTATTGCAAAAAAACTTTATAATATTATTCAAAATAGTACTAAAATTCCTAACCACAGCAATTAGACATCATAAAGAAATAAAAGGCACCAAAATTGGTAAGAAAGAAGTAAAACTCTCAGTTTGCAGATGACATGATACTCTATGTAGAAAACCCTAAGGACTCTACCAAACTACTAGAACTGACAAATGTATTCAGTAAGTCAAAAGATACAAAATCAATATACTGAAATCTGTTGCATTCCTATACACTAATAATGAAGCTGCAGAAAGAGAAATTAAGAAAAGAATCCCATTGCAATTGCACCAAAAACAATAAAATATCTAAGAATAAACCTAACCAAAGAGGTGAAAGACCTGCACCCTGAACACTATAAGACACTGATGAAAGAAATTCAAGATGATGCAAAGAAATGGAAAAACATTCCATTCTCATGGGTTGGAAGAACAAATATTGTTAAAATATCTATACTACCCAAAGCAGTCTTCACATTTAATGCAATCCCTATCAAAATACCAACCACATTTTTCACAGAACTAGAACAAACAATCTTAAAATTTGTATGAAACCACAAAAGACCTTGAATAGTGAACACAGTCTTGAAAAATAGAAACAAAACTGGAGGTATCACTCCTCATCAGGGAAATACAAATCAAAACCACACTGAGATATCACCTCACACCAGAGTGGCTAAAATGAGCAAATCAGGAGACTATAGATGCTGGAGAGGGTGTGGAGAAATAGGAACCCTCTTGCACTGTTGGTGGGAATGCAAACTTGTGCAGCTGCTCTGGAAAACAGTGTGGAGGTTCCTCAAAAAATTAAAAATAGAACTACCCTATGACCCAGCAATAGCACTGCTAGGAATTTACCCAAGGGATACAAGAGTGCTGAGGCATAGGGGCACATGTACCCCAATGTGTATAGCAGTGCTTTCAACAATAGCCAAATTATGGAAAGAGCCTAAATGTCCATCAACTGACTAATGGATAAAGAAGATGTGGTTTATATATACAATAGAATACTACTTGGCAATGAGAAAGAATGAAATTTGGCCATTTGCAGCAATGTGGATGGAACTGGAGGGTATTATGCTAAGTGAAGTCAGGCAGAGAAAGACAGATACCATATATTTTCACTAATACGTGGATCCTGAGAAACTTAACATAAGACCATGGGGGACGGGAAGAGGGAAAAAAAGTTACAGAGAGGGAGTGAGGCAAACAATAAGAGACTCTTAAATACTGAGAACAAACTGAGGGTTGATGAGGGGTGGGGGAGAAGGGAAAGTGAGTGATGGGCATTGAGGAGGGCACCTGTTGGGATGAGCACTGGGTGTTGTATGGAGACCAATCTGACAATAAATTATATTTAATAAAAAAAATGGAGGTATCACAATTCCAGATATCAAGTTTTATTACAAATCTGTAGTAATTGAAATAATATGGTACTAGAATAAAAAGAGACACATGGATCAATGGAATAGGAAACCCAGAAATAAACCCACAGTTGTATCATTAATTAATCTTTGGCAAAGGAAGAATGAATATACAATGGGAAAAAGAGTCTCTTCAACAAATGGTATTGGAAAACTATACAGCAACATTCAAAAGAAATAATTTGGAGCATTTTCTTACACCATACACAAAAAAGTGGTTTAAAGACCTAAATGTGAGACCTGAAACCAGAAAAATCCTTGAAGAGAGCACAGCAGTAATTTCTCTGACATCGGCCATAGCAACATTTTTCTAGATATTTCTCTTGAGCAAGAGAAATAAAAGCAAAAATAAACTATTAGGCCTACATCAAAATAAAATGGTTTTGTGTAGGGAAGAAAACAATCAACAAAACTGAAAGGCAACCTGCTGAATGGGAGAAGATACTTGCAAATGACATATTCAGTAAAGGGTTAGTATCAAAATATATTTAAAAAACTTATGTGGTTCAACACCCAAAAATAATCCAATTAAAAATGAGCAGAAGAGGGGTGCCTCAGTGCCTCAGTCAGTTAAGCATCTGACTCTTGGTTTTGGCTCTGGTTATGATCTCACAGTTTGTGAGTTCAAGCCCTGCATCAGGCTCTGTGCTGCCAGTGTGGAGCATGCTTGGGGATTCTCTCTCTCTACCTCCGTCTACCCCTCCCTCTCCCTCTCTCAAAATAAATAAATAAACAGAAAAATAAACAGGAGATATGAACAGACATATCTCCAAAGAAGACATCCAGATGGCCAACAGATACATGAAAAGATGCTCAACATCACACATCATCAGAGAAATACAAATCAAAACCATGAGATATCACCTCACACCTGTCAAAGTGGCTAAAATCAATAACACAACAAACAAGTTTTAGCAAGGATTTTGAGAAAAAGGAACCTTTTGTACTGTTGGTGGGAATGAAAACTATGGAAAACAGTATGGAATTTCCTCCTAAAGTTAAAAATAGAACCACCCTGTGGTCCAATAATTGTACTCCTAGGTATTTACCCCCCAAAATACAAATACACTAATGCAAAATTCAAAGGGATACATGCACACCTACTATTATTGAAGCATTATAGCCAAATTATGGAAACATCCTAAGTGTCCACTGATGGATGAATGGACACAGAGGTATAGATATACAATGGAATATTATTCATCCATAAAAAAGAATGAAATCTTACCATTTGCAATGACAGGGATGGAGCTAGAGAGTATCATGGTAAGCAAAAGAATTCAGAGAATGACAAATACCATGTGATTCACTCATGTGGAATGTAAGAAACAAAACAAATGAGCAAAGGTTTAAAAACAAAAAAAGGGGGGGCGCCTGGGTGGCGCAGCCGGTTGAGCGTCCGACTTCAGCCAGGTCACAATCTCGCGGTCCGGGAGTTCGAGCCCCGCGTCAGGCTCTGGGCTGATGGCTCAGACTCTCTCTGTCCCAAAATAAATAAACGTTGAAAAAAAAAATTAAAAAAAAAAAACAAAAAACAAAAAAAGGGGGAAGGGCGCTGGGGTGGCTCAGTCAGTTGAGTATCTGATTCTTGATTTCAGCTGAGGTCATGATCCCAAAGTCATGGGATTCAGCCCCACACTGGGCTCTGTGCTGAGTGTGGACCCTGCTTAAGATTCTCTTTCTCTCCCTCTGCCCATCTCCCATGCTTTTGCTCTCTCTCCCTCTCTCTCTCTCTCAAGAAAAAAATAGGGGTGCCTAGGTGGCTCGGTCAGTTAAGTGTTCAATTCTTGATTTTGGCTTAAGTCATGATCTCAGGGTTCCTAAGATCCAGCCCCATGTTGGATTCCATGCTAAAAGCATAGGACCTGCTTGGGATTCTCTCTCTCCCTTTCTCTCTGCCCCTCCCCCCCTTGCACACACTCTCTTTCTCTCTCTCGAAATAAATAAACTTTTAAAAATATAAAATTAATTAATTTGTCATACACTCTGTTTCTAAAGTTCTCTCTTGTCTAGCAAAAGAGTGGGATGCAGTATTGAAAGCGACAGATGGCTAATGTCCAGGGAAAGACAAGAGCCCTGAATAAGGGTCCTTGCCCTGTTTTTATTAGGATCAGAAGGTTTACAAACATGGTGATGGACATGAACAAAGAGATGATGAATCTGTGAACATTAACTTGTGACGTGAGGGAAAGGGGGTCTTGAGGATATTTGGGGTTAGGGGTTTAGGTTAATACAAACAAAATCTGGGCGCTGGGCAGTCAGGAGGAATGTTGTTTACAGTGGACATGAGGCAGCATGTCTGTTTATCTTAGCTAGCCTAGGGGATGGGGTAAATAGGAGAAATAACCTTGAGGATAATAAGGCACCTTTTCTTTCGTTAACCATCTCCACTCTGGGCTGCTTTGCCTGCAGCGCAGTTGTCCATAGTCCAATTCACCAATTTACCTAACCTGGCCCTTCCTCCTGTGAAAGTAGCTTTTCCATTATAGTACCAAATTGGGGGTGCTTTCACGTTGAATATCTAATCTTGTTTATTTCATATACCTATGTATTGGGCACCTTTGCACCGTTCCTATTTTAAGCCTTTGCCTCTCCTTCTTTATTTTGGGGGCTCTGCACCCCCTCTCTATTTTGGGGTGCCTTTGCACCTTCCTATTCCTGGCACCTTTGTGGCTCCCTATTATCAGGGTGCCTTTACACCCCCTATTCTTGGGGTGCCAATCTGATTTACCCAAACTCGGGTGTGAGCATTTTATGCCTTTGTATTTCTTTATACCTTGTTAACCCATTAGTGCAAGCCCAGGTGATTCCTAAGCTTATCCCCCACAGTTAATCAATTTACAAAAGGAAGAGAGAGAGAGACAAACCCAGAAATAGACTCTTAAGTATAGAAGACAAATTCATGGTTACCAAAGGGGAAGTGGGTGGGGGGATGGGTGAAACAGGTGATGGGGAGTAAAGAGTACACTTATCATGATGAAAGTAAAATAAAATAAAAATGCTCTGTAATAAATAATAAATTATATATCTATTCATCCAAATAATTTTCTAAAGATCCTAGATTGCCAACACTTGATTAATAAATTTAGGATTATGAATAGAAACTATTTAAACTGATATACTTAATAAAAAATTCTCTGCATCCGGTTCATTTTACATAAACTTAACTTTATTCCTAAATAAAAGGCTAAAGAGGTTTTACTGATTTGAAAGACACACTGCATAGATGCTCAAATTTCTGGAAAAGGAAACTACACTAAGTAAAAATAGAAGTAAAAATATAAGTAAAAATGTATCTCTGTTTGTTTTACATGCAAAAATATAGAAGAAATAAAAATGTGTGTGAGATTTTTAATACTTTAGTTTTCATGATTGGAATTTTGTGGTAACAATTACTAACAGCTGCCAGAAGACAAACAATAACATTTTCAACATTTAAAAACACTTTTTTAACATTTATTTATTTTTGAGAGAGAGACAGAGCACAAGTGGGGGAGGGACAGACACACACACGCGCACACACACACACACACACACACACACACAGAATCTGAAGCAAGCTCCAGGCTCTGAGCTGTCAGCACAGAGCCCAATGTGGGATTTGAACCCACAAACCATGAGATCATGACCTGAGCTGAAGTCGGATGCTTAACCAACTGAGCCACCCATGGGCCCCAACATTTTCAACATTTCTATAGTACTTTGTAATTTCCAGAGAATTTTCATATAAATCACTCCTGAGCCATATTAAACTAAAGACAACAATTAACGTTTGGGGAAAGCTTGAAAGTATAGAGTTAGAATTCTGGTTGAGAGTTTAACATAGAAAATAGAAAAATGTCTCTTGGAAACTTATCCTGGCTGGTGTGCAAGAAACAGGGTTGTTCTCATTGGTCCAGATGGTACTCAGCAGAAGACCGCTATCCAGGCATCAAGGGGCAATGAGAAAACAATGTGGGGGCACCTTGGTTGCTCAGTTGGTTAAGCGTCTGACTTTGGCTTAGGTCATGATCTCACAGTTCTTGAGTTTGAGCCCCGCATCAGGCTCTGTGCTCACAGCTCAGAGCCTGGAGCCCGCTTCAGATTCTGTGTCTCCCTCTCTCTCTGCTCCTCTCCTGCTTGCACTCTGTCTAGCTCTCTCAAAAATAAACATTAAAAATTAAAGAAAAAAAAGAAAAGAAAACAATGTGCTCTGAAGGCTAGAAAAATACCGAAAGACCTGGGGTACACTCAAGGAATTCAGGGAGGTAAGAAATGAGTCAAGGTTTCAGAGAAATGTCTAAACCTGAGGTTCAGAAAGAATGGGCAGTATAACCCAACACGGAATCTATAAATGTTTTTAGATCTATAAAACAATGATAGTAATAATGATGATGACAATGATGATGCTGCATAGCTACACTTACTCTTCACAATAATTTAATGAAAAACATAATATTGGCTTTGTCATTTTACAAAAACCAGTTCAGAGAGGTGTAATAAATTGCCCAAATCTAGTCAGGGACAGACTGGTTATTCCAGTTAGAAATATTTTAACTTGAAGTTTTATGCTCATAACCACTACTCTCCTGACTCTGGGGGAGTGAAATGGACTGAGGACCTGTCTATATCCTTAGGCACAACTGAAATGATTAACAAGAGTGTCCTTTAAGAATGGAATTTGTGCAGTTTGAACTCCAAGATTCCAGACACTGTGGGGAAGCAGTTTGAACTCTCTTTGGTGGACTAAAAAAAACATGGCTTCTGTGGAAGAGAAAGAGAAAGACCACACATTCTAGGCTATGGCCTCTCCCTAAACCCTGTTCTTCGTTTAGGGAGTTTTTCAGAGGCAGAATATGTGGCGTTTGTGTAAGTAACAGACGTTTTTATTTAGAGGTGATCTTATCACCATGCAACGTCAAAAATAAGTTTATTTTCAGCCTCTCCATTAAACTCACCTCGCCTTTGCCTTTGTTCCCTGTACATCAAATACCTCAGAAGTCCCTGGTCCTGCTGTCTTTTCATCCTTCCAGTTTCAATGAAATGGAAAGGGAAATCTGGGGACATATTGAGGAGGAAGAAGAACTTGAACCTACCTAAGGAGAACTGAGATGGCCACTGTTGTGGTAACAGTAATGGAGAAAAACTTGCAACAGAGAGTCCCCCCAACCCTGTGCTTGGGGTGTAAATGGATGAGTCTATTCGTCTACTCTCACTGTGAGATGGCACCACTTACTAGTGTTGCTTGACACTCTTATTAGCAGTCTACTAATTTAGTCCCTGATACACCTATACTTTGTTTTTTCTGAATTTTCTCAAATGTAAATTTGAGATAAAGATATATATTTTGCTGGAGTTTTTGGAGGATTAAACGTGATGATTATGTAAGCATTAATCAAGTTCCTCATTCAAAAGAGGAAATTTAAAAGGTTTTTTTTTTTAAGTGGTGGTAAATTATACCCTCCTTACAAAATTTCTCTGAATTTTCAATTTTCAATTTTCTTATTGGTAAAATAAAGATACTAATACTGTCTTATTTTGAGAATTAAGAGGCATATAGGAAAGTGCTTGGCTAATAGGAGGTAAACAGGAAGTAAAAGGTATCAATGTCACTGTTTCCATTCTGTGCAATAAGAGCAATACTGGGTGACATCTCTGGGATCCTATCTGTAGTTTTCTTAAAAGCCTCAAATGTCTACGTAGATATTAACAACTCATTAGATGGCAGCTCCCTTAACTGAGAAAGGGTGTGTGTATGTATATGTATATGTATATGTGTATATATATGTATATATGTGTGTGTGTGTGTGTGTGTGTGTGTGTATCCTAAATGTCTAACTATAGGGAATAATTGTGTATATTTCATGGCTTCTCTTTGATGGAATATTCAAAATAATAACTATTGTGTTCATAATAAGATATAATCTGAAGCAAAATAATAGCAGATATAAGTTCTATGCTATGGTGAAGAAAAACATATATGCACACAGATAAAGCCTGTTAGCTCTATAAGAGCAAGAACCTGAGAGTGTGTGTGTGTTTGTATGTGTATGTATGCACCTGCACAAGTGTGGGCAAGTGTGCTAGCACATCCACTGTAGTTTTTCAGCAAAGCACATGGTGCAAAGTACTCAAATAACAAATGCAGGGGGGGATAAAGGAACACAGAAACATAAAAACAATTGTTTTCAATGAGGTAAGGTTGAAATTTGCTTTAAAATTGTTCTCTATTGAGTTTACAATTAAAAATTTAGGTATTAAATATCATAGCCTCCTAGAATATTATAAATAATCCTCACTTGGATTGGTATGGCCTCGCACCTACACACACATCTCCACCTCGAAGCAACCATTGTTAAAAATTTTCTGATTATCCCACACAATTTATTTATTTGTAAATACAAATATGAAGTTACACATATTATTTTACCATGTAACTTATTTTTTTTTTAATTTTTTTTTCAACGTTTTTTATTTATTTTGGGACAGAGAGAGACAGAGCATGAACGGGGAGGGGCAGAGAGAAGGGGAGACACAGAATAGGAAACAGGCTCCAGGCTCCGAGCCATCAGCCCAGAGCCTGACGCGGGGCTCAAACTCACGGACCGCGAGATCGTGACCTGGCTGAAGTTGGACGCTCAACCAACTGCGCCACCCAGGCGCCCCCCCATGTAACTTATTTTCATATCATTATGGCCATCGTTCCATGTCTGTATTTAAAGCTCTGTCTTCTTTTTTGAACAGTTCCAAAAATATTCCTTAGTATGGATTTTCCTTAACTTACTTAGTCACCCTTCTATTACTCACCATTTCACTTTTTTAAAAATTTTTATTTATTTATTTTGAGAGAGACAGACAAACAGAATGGAGAGGGGAAAAGACAGAGGGAGAGAGAGAATCCCAAGTAGAGCCCAATCCCACAAACCGTGCGATCATGACCTGAGCTGAAATCAAGAGTCAGACACTTAACAAACTGAGCCATCCAGGCACGCCACACCATTTCACTTTTATAAGCAATACTGTAATGAACCCGTAACCCATGGAATTGCAGGGTTAAAGTGCTACATTTTATCGATATTGTCAAATTGCTCTTAAGAAAGGCTATTTCCATTGTTGTGCCCATCAAAAATACAGCAAAGTACCTATTTCTCCATGTCTTTACCCAAAGTGGATAAGCTCAATCTATTACACTTTTATCACTCTTATAGGCAAAAATATCTCATTTTAATTTGCATATTGAATTAATTGGTAAGAATCTAAATTTTTTTATTTCACTTAAACTGCTAATTCATATCCCTGGTTCATTTTTCTATTGGATTTTCTTTCATTATTAATGAAGAATGTATATTTGTTCAAAGGGAAGATTGAAATGCAATCACTAAATAGCCCTGTTAAATTTATGTCTTTTCCCTGGGAGAAATAAATCATTTATAGCTGTGCAGAAAAGAAAAGCCCTGAGGGGAGCAGAAAGAGTGAGAATTCAAACTTGACAATTAGAGCAAGAGCTAGCCTTGCCCTTATTTCTTTCTCATAAACAGGGGAAACCTTCTATTCATGAAGCCCAAAAGCAGGAAGTTGAGGATTAGACAGGGCTCTCAGTTTTCCACTGGGGAAGGAAGCTTCTACCAGTCCTTCCCATACTTCAGCTTGAAGGGATACCAATTTATTCATTCAACAAGTGATTGCTAATTAATGGGGATACAGCAGGATAAAATAAATGCAATCACTGCCCTCACTGAGCTTATGGTAAACCTGGAGAGAAAAACAACTCATATTCTCCTCCTTCCTTCTCTTCAGTGGAGGTTGAGGAATAAGGTGGATAAATGAGGGGCAAAGATGGACAGGGATGAGTATACAGATTGATAGATTTTGGGAAACTTGTCAGAATGGGGAGAGACAAAAGATGTAGGGTTGGTAAACATGTGTTTGGGTTATTATTTATCTAATATGACAATGAAAAATGCTAATGTTATTTATTTATTATTATTATTATTATTATTATTATTATTATTTAGCAAAGTTAACTGAAAACAGTCCTGTGTTTTTCCCTCTCATCTGGTTAAGTTTTCTGTGGATTAAACCTCCCCAACTCTCCTTACCACATTCCAGAGATGTCCATGTTTACATTCAAGTAATAGACCATTCTTACAGTGGTATTCACCTATTTAGCTGTATTAACTTGTCAGAAAAACCTGTAAGTCCTTGGTGCTTTCCATGTTAGAAGAATTAAGCCTATTTCTGTCTATCCCTAAAAGTGTGAAATGTTTTCAAATGTTTTATAAATCCTCACCTAAAATAAATTTCTAAATTTAAAACTGTGATTGCCGCATGTCAAAACTAAAAGAATAAACTTAGTCCAATTCTCCACTTTTAGACAGAAGAAAGCAAGACTCAAAAGATTTAAAACGCTTTTCCATTAAAAACCTTCTACTCCTTTCTTTCAAACCTTTTGTTTGAATAAGAAAAAATGAAGCAAGGGTTAAAGATAAGCAAAGGGGAAATTAGTACAGGGTTTCGGTGTCATATGTATTCTGACTGAGCACGTGAGAGTTTTATCAGCAGCTACAGAAACCATTTTATCTTTTATAGGACCACCCTGGTATCTGTCAACTGTTCCTTTGAATCATTACCCCACCTTCTAGAGTGCCTCAACCCCTCTCACATCCCACAGTCCACCCCAAAGAATGATAGTATGTATTTCAGTGGTAGATGCTCTGGTTTCAAAAGAAAGGAAGTTAAAAATTATGCACCAAAAAATGAGAGATCTGGTCTTCTGGTTTTGTGAGATCTGCGAAACTGTTTAGCTTTTTGACTTTGAAGCTTTCTCTAATGGAAGACACATTTGTTAAATAACATAAATGTTTCTTGAGCTGTTATAGTTTCCCAAGGGATAAGTTGCAGAGAGAAGTAAATGCTCATGGTAATGTTAGATTTTTAAGGTGTTGGAAGACAGGAAACTTTCCTTGTGTTTTTATATGATAAAAAATTGGGCAGATAAGGCTGTGTTATAATGAAAGGGCATGGAGATTGGATGTTGACCTCGGTCAGATGCAACATCACCCCTGAGAAGCTGTGGGTTGTCTACAGGTTGATAATGTGCACATTGTTATACCTATATCAGGTTTTTACAAGGATTGTATCTTTTAAAAATTAATGCAAAATATGCAAAATAACAGGTGCTCTTCTCTTCACAGTAGAATTCAAATAACCAAATTTCAATTGGCTGCAATTTCGTTAAGTCTTTATGTAATGGAATTATCTTCCTAAATCTAATTCAGAGACTTTCATCATTACAAAATACTCATTCTTAATCATTCCAAGCCACATTTGATTAGCACAGAACAGTTAAACCAAGGCACACCCAGTGAAACAGAATGATGTGCCCAAGATCACCAGCTAGATAGCAGTTAGGTTTGGCCTGAAACCCAGTTTTCCTGACTCATGGGCAGAGAATGCCAACAGCTGCTTCTCAAAGATGGAGTGCAATAGTCCTTGCTACCTTTTCTAATAAAAATAACCGTTCAAATGAGTTTCTTAATGTCATTGACAATCTGTGTTTCACCGCCATCTCAGTAGCACTACCTTTAGAGTTAGTTGCTAACATATGTTTTTCTTTCTTTCTTTCTTTCTTTCTTCCTGTTTAATCCAAGTTAGTTAACATATAGTGTAATAATGGTTTCAGGGGTAGAATTTAGTGATTCATCACTTGCATATAACACCCAGTGCTCATCCCGACAAGTGCCCTCCTTAATGCTCATCACCCATTTAGCCTATCCCCTTACCCAATACCCTCCAGCAACCCTCAGTTTGTTCTATATAGTTAAGAGTCTCTTATGGTTTGCCTCCCTCTCTGTTTTTATCTTATTTTCCTTTCTCTTCCCTTATGTTCATCTGTTTTGCTTCTTAATTTCCACATATGAGGGAAATCATATGATATCTTTCTCTGACTTACTTATTTCACTTGGCATAATACATTCTAGTTCCATTCACATTGTTGCAAATGGCAAGGTTTCATTCTTTTTGGTTGCCAAGTAATATTCCATTATATATATATATCTCTTTATATATGTATATACATATATGTATATATGTATATGTATGTATATACATGCATATGTATATAATATATACATATATATTATATATATGTATATATATAATATATATATATAATATATATACACCACATCTTTATCCATCTATCAGTCAATGGACATTTGGGCTTTTTCCATAATCCAGCTATTGTTGATAGGGCTCCTATAAACATTGGGGTACATGTGCTCTCTTTAAATCAGTGTTTTTGTGTCCTTTGGATAAATACCTAGTAGTGCAATTTCTGGGTCATAGGGTAGCTTTATTTTTAATTTTTTGAGGAACCTCCATACAGTTTTTGAGGGTGGCTGCACCAGTTTGCATTCCACCAACAGTGTAAAAGTGTCCCCCTTTCTCCGCATCCTCGCCAACATCTGTTGTTGCCTGAGTTGTTCATTTTAGCCATTCTGATTGGTGTGAGGTGGTATCTCATTGTGGTTTTGATTGGTATTTCCTGATAATGAGTGATGTTGAGCATCTTTTCATGTGCCACTGGTCCTCTGGATGTCTTCTTCTTCGGAAAAGTGTCTGTTTATGTCTCTTGCCTATTTCTTCACTGGATTCTTTGTATTTCTGTATATGTCTTTACATAAATTTGCATCTTAATCAAAATAAGACTTCTTAATACATACATGTGAAAAAGAACCATGCATTTGAATATGAGACATAATGCTCATTTACATGTGTTTTGTGGCATTTTACCCCATAAAAGAACTTCATTTGGTCTGTATTTGGAAATCCTGTATATATACAGTTCATTTTATTATTGTTGGGTTTTTTTCATGTCACTCTTCTCAAACGAACTGTAAATTCTTGAAGGCAGATAGGAAGTTTCTTGGAAAAAATATGAAGACCAATGTTGTTCATATTGCTTTCCCCTTTCCTTCCCTCTAGCTTTCAGGAAACCTCCCACAATTGAGGGGCCCCCTGCTATGATGTTCTCTCTGGGCTTTATCCAAATATGAATCCCTTTGTCACTCCTATTTCTTTTTTCCTTTTAATGTTTATTTATTTATTTTGAGAGAGAGAGAGATAGCACAAGAGTGTGGGACAGGGCAGAGAAGGAGGGAGAGAGAGAATCCCAAGAAAGCTGTGCACTGTCAGTGCAGAGCCCAATACAGGGCTCAATCTCACAAATCGTGAGATCACAATCTGAAACAAAATCAGGAGTTGGATTCCTAACTGACTGAGCTACCCAGGCACCCCTTTCACTCCTATTTCTACTATTATTGTTAAAGAGGTTGTATGGAAAAAATAATTCTAACCAACTGTGAAGTTAGAAGTGATTTTTTAGGGGTGCCTGGGTGGCTAAGTCAGTTTAAGGGTCCAATTCTTGATTCTGGCTAAGATCATGATCTCAGGTCATGAGATTGAACCCCTAATCAGGGTCTGCACTGAGCGTGGAGCCTGCTTAAGATTCTCTGTCTCCCTGGAAATGCAAGCTGGTGCAGCCAGTCTGGAAAACAGTATGGAGGTTTCTCAAAAAACTAAAAATAGAACTACCCTACGACCCAGCAATTGCACTACTAGGTATTTATCCAAGGGATACAGGTGTGCAGTTTTGAAGGAACACATGCACCCCCATGTTTATAGCAGTACTATCAACAATAGCCAAAGTATGGAAAGAGCCCAAATGTCCATCAATAGATGAATGGATAAAGAAGATGTTTTTATTCACTAAGCTGTAGAGTTTTTTTAATTCTTTTGCCTCTATATATGGAATAATAAAATTGTGGAATCTAAAGTAAATTAGAGTTTAGACAGCCAACTAGTCTTAAAAAAAATACTTCATAGAAAATGGAGCCCAGAGAAATTATGATAGCTAATTAGTGGCAGAAACTTCCCTAGATTGGCTGATAGTTTTGATAAGGAAAAGTCTGAGTCACTATGTAGGCAACTTCCATTTTCCACTCAACTATGAATATCATGTACTCATTATAGTAATTCTTGCTAAAACAGCATTAAGAATTAGTAGCAGTGGGGTGCCTGGCTGGCTCACTTGGAAGAGCCTGACTCTTAATCTCATTGTCATGAGTTGGGGCCTCACACTGGATGTAGGCATCACTAAAAAAAAAAAAAAAAAAAAAAAAATAGGCTTTTTAAAAAAAGAATTGTTAGCAATAAAATAATTAAAAAATAATAGTCATTGGGGTTTGGGGCAGACAATTCTCCACAGCATTTCTATACATTTGTTGTGGACTACCTTTTCAAGGTTGTTCCCACAGCAGAAAGCCATGAAAACCAGAAATCTGTCTCCCTACAGGTGAAATGACAGATTTGTTTACTGATCAGAATAAGAAAGGTGAGATCTTTCCCTCTTCTCCCAGGCAATATTTCAGGGTAATGAAGATAATATCTTTCTTTGGAGGGACATGAGACTGATTTGCCAGTAACCCTTCTATAAAATGGGGATACCTTCTGAGAGTTCCTCAACTGTGATCTAGATCCAGAGGTGAGCAATAATATGAGAAAACATTTGTTATAATATACTTTATTTAATAATAATAAAAGAAGAAGGTGGCAATGAAGGGGAGGGCATCCCACTGCTACTGATTAAGACCTGAGCCAAAATTAAGAGTCGGATGCTCAACCAACTGAGCCACCCAGGCACCCCTACTTTAATGAATATCTTTATTCCTAACTTTTTTCTGTATTTCATATGATTTTTCATAGGATAGATATCCAGATGTGAGATTCTTGAGTCAAAGGCTAGAAATGTTGTTGGCTTTTTTTTTTTTGAGATTCTTATTTCATATTACCAAAATGTTTTCTGAAATGTTAAACCAGTTTATGTTCTCACTAGCCATGTCTCAGTGTATTTTCATAACCATTATTTTTCACTTCTTCCCCATCACTCTTTGTATTTGCTTTTCTGAACCTCACACACCTCCTTAAATTCCTTCAGACTTTACATATGTTCTCCCTCTACTTAGAATGCTATTGGCATATACAACTCTTATCCTGCAGACCTCAGCTGAAATGTCATTTTCCTCAGAGAGTTCTTCCCTGCATTCCCAAGCTACCATACATCATCTTTATATCCAAATCTTACTGTTGTGGTACTCATCCTCATGTGACTGTAATTATTCTTGGCTTACATTTAAGCTCTGTGAAATCAGGGGTCTCATTTGGCATGTTCTTCACCAACCCCTGGTGCTAGAACAAAGCTTGACACACAGTAAACACTTAATAAATACTACTTGAATGAATTCACCTTTTTCAAAATTCATTAACAACAAAGTAAGGTCAGTAGGGCAATTACTACTAATATGACACGGGAGAAATCACAGGGATAGTTTGAATTGATCTCCTCAAACTCTGCAAGTGAGTTAATAGCAGTGGTACAGTTATAACCTGGCTTTACTGGTCCTCAGAAGACACTTTTTTTTTTTTTTAATAGAGTCAATACTTTGGTAAAATTTTGAATATTTTTGTTATTAAAAATAACATATTCATTCAAATTGGATTATCAGTTAGAGATAACCTTAGCGGGGCACCTGGGAGGCTCAGTCGGTTAAGCAGCCAACTTCGGCTCAGGTCATAATCTCGTGGTTTGTGAGTTCGAGCCCCGTGTCGGACTCTGTGCTAACAGCTCAGAGCCTGGATCCTGCTTCAGATTCTGTATCTCGCTCTCTCTCTGCCCCTCCCCTGCTCATGCTCGTCTCTCTCTGTCTCAAAAATAAATAAAACATTAAAAAAATTTTTTTAAAGAGATAATCTTAGTGATTCTCTAAATAGATAATTTTCTCTGTCTGTAGAGATATAATAAATACCTCTAAATCAATTGTTTCCCATTAACAGATTCAATTGAGCCAAATTAGGAATGATATGAAGTTGTTTTTATGGTCTTTTTCAACATGGAGTCTTGCTGCACTTCACATTGTACAGAAAATGAATTTTTTTTTTGAGAGAGAGAGAGAGAAAGAGAGAAAACAAGCTGGGGAGAGGGAAAAAGGGAGAGCAAGAGAGAGAGAGAATCTTAAGTAAGTTTAACATTCAGCATGGAGCCCAATGTAGGGCTCGATCCCAGGACTCTGGGATAATGACCTGAGTGGAAATCAAGAGTTAGATGCTCAACTGACTGAGCTGCCCAGGTACCCCAAAAATGAAATACTTTTGTTTTGACTTTCAGACATGTCAAGTGAATGATGAGCAGATGAGTTTTTTTATTAGCTCTTGCATTTATGCAACAGCTATGCATTTATGTTTGTTTATGCAAACATAAATTTTTCAAAAAACATCAATAAAGAAATTCAAACATATCACAATAATTCCTATTTATTCATGTTCTAAGCAACTAGAAAAGTCAAACTGTGGTAATGTGTCTGTATCCTTTTTTTTAACTGAGTTTTTTAATGTTTATTTATTTTTGAGAGAGAGACAGAGCATGAACTGGAAAGGCGCAGAGAGAGGGAGACAGGGAATCTGAAGCAGGCTCCAGGCCAAGCTGTCAGCACAGAGCCCGACACGGGGCTCAAACTCGTGAACTGAGAGAATATGACCTGAGCCGAAGTCAGAGGCTCAACCGACTGAGCCACTCAGATGCCCCTGTATCCTTTTATAAGGAGAGGCCAATGATAAATAAGTTTATGTAAGAAATTTATTTTAATGTTTATTTATTTTTGAGAGAGAGAAAGAGAGAGAGAGAGGACATGAGCAGGGGAGGGCCAGAAACAGAGGGAGACAGAAGATCTGGAGCGGGCTCTGTGCTGACAGCAGAGAGCCTGATGCAGGGCTCAAACTCACAAATGGTGAGATCATAACCTGAGTCAAAATCAGATGCTTAACCAACTGAGCCACCCAGGCACCCCAGGAAATTCGTTTTTTAAAGCAATTCTCAGTATGTGCCATATTGTGGTGTAATGGTATAATGGAACTGACTAGGTTCAAGATATTATTCAATCTGTATATCATAAAACCACGAAATATGAACCAATGCTTATAGTAATGTCCATCAAGAGTAGCCATGCTCTAATTTCAGAGCCTTCATTTTTCTAGAGGATTTGGGGACTATCCAGGTTTCTGATCAGTTTCCCAAAGATCTGAGAGTCTTTGCCCCGAGCCCAAGAAATAGAACACCAACTTGCATATGGTGTTGGAAGAGGAAGCCACTGTTTATCATAACCTAGGGATAGGTGAAGCAAAAATCCACTCATTAAAGTTTAGACTCAAAATTTCTTCTTCCTGATTTTCAAAATGTTATTATGTTTCTTGATCCTCTTTGTGATTCTCTTAATTTTTCCTTCATGAACTTTTTTCTTGAGCTTATTCCTTAAATTTTGGTGATTATTATAACAGCTGTCTTCAGCCTTTCTCTGCTCACTATCCGTGCCCACACTGTAGTCTATGGACTTGCTTTGGGTGATCTTCTCTACTCCTTTAATGTCAACTTTTATTTGTCTTTCTTCCCAAAACACCTACTCCACCATCATTTCTTCTTGCTTAGTGACTGCAGCACTAGTACTATGCTGAACAAATATTTATTAAACAAATGCAATTTTTGTGGTTAAGTATTATACTTCTACAATCTATGGATAACCATTTATTCAGAATTTCTTCTTAATCTTCATACAAATAAGGCAATGGGTATAGTGGGGGAAAAATGAGTGGTGGGATTCAGGCATACTTTGGGAATCAGCCCAACTTTCTAATTAAGCCACTTATTAACATGCATGGCATTTGTCAAGATACCTAATCTCTGTGCTCTAAACACTCTTTCATTTCTAAAATGAAGTGAATAATGCCTACCCTATAGTGCTGCTATAGGGATTAAACAGTATGCATATGTACATAGTGTCTACACATAGTAGACATTCAGTAAATGGTCATCATTATCATAAAAAGGAATTATACCTGCACATTTTGCCTCTCTCCATGATCTCACTTTCTCACTTTTAGTTAAATTCCTCTGTCCCTCTTAATTTACTACTAATAACTCTTATCAATATTCCGTACACTACATGGGTGAGAAGGCTTGTTAAAATCATAAAAGTCAGGAAGGAAAAAATATAAATTAAAAACCTAAAGCATCCAACAACAGTGTGAATTTGCATCCCAAGCATTCTCTCCCTCAACGCTCAAAGTTAACTGAGTCTTGGAGCACAGCAATATGCAGGACTGGCAAACTACCAAGTTTTGGAAGGTACTTTTGAGGATGCAGGTTTAGGTAGAATTTCCAGGGGAGAGAGCTATTGTGGGACATCTATGAATAGGTAAAAAGAATATGTTCCAAAGAGATATACTTACATGGAAATGTATCAGATTACAAAGCAATTAGAATATTAAAAAATAAACAGAGGGGTGCTTTGGTGGTTCAGTTGGTTAAGTATCCAACTCTTGGTTTTGGCTCAGGTCATGATGTCACGGTTCATGAGATCGATCTCTCAGTTGGTATACGTGCTGACAGTGTGGAGCCTACTTGGGATTTTATCTCTCCTCTCTCTCTGCCCCTCACCTGCTCACACTCTCTCTTGCAAAATAAACATTAAAAAAAAAAAGAAATAGATAACTAAGAACTTTATTAGAATTAGGTTACATTAAAATATTTCAACCACTCTTTCAGAATTGAAAGATGCATTAGACAAAAAATAACTATAGTCACAGAAAGACTTAATTCAATCACTTTGTATATCAGTTGCCTTGAGTAAAGAAAATGTAATATTATATGTTGCTTTTATAGACCTGCCATAAAATTTGCTACAAAGAAAGTAATAAAATTTTAAGTGCTGATATTTTACAGAATATAATCTAAGAAAATAAGTTAAATTAAAACTTAACTACTTAAAATAAGAGACTCCTAGATAACCTATGGAGGCAATTGGAGTCTAAATCTAAATTTAAAACTTTTTAAATGACAAGGGGAAAAAAAGGATTTCACACTGTTCATACTGTAACTTGTGAGATGCAGTCAGTTCGTCTCAGAAAAGAAGTGTGGGCCTAATATACCTTTATTATTAAAGGAAAGAGTGAAAATGAGCTGCTAAGTATTCATGCTAATTAATTAAGGAAAGAAAGATAAAATGAACCAAATGAAAGAGAACTTACTACAAATAAAAGGTGAAATTAATTCATTAAAAAATGTGAAAATTATCACAGGAAACCACACTAAAATGGAGTCAGGAAGTTTTTGCTGTAGCTTGTTTGTCCCAGACTACAATTCTCTGCTATTCCCCAAAACAACCATTTTCACTCGTAAAATAACTGGTAGTTTTATTTTAGGGTTTATATTGGTGATCAAATGTGGGATCCAGAGCAAACCTCCAAAGACCCCCAGGCTGGAGAGCCAACATCAGACAATGCCCACAGAGCCGATGGGGCTCACTGCTTTCTCACTGACCCATGAGTTGGAAGGTAAGTTTTCTCCTGGGTTTTGAGCTCCATGCTTTGTGTTTGAGCTCTTTAGGCTTTGTTTGGGATCTTTGTTTTTGTTTTCGTTTTTATCTCAGAGTAATAGTTTGGCCTCTCATACAACTCCTTTTCAGAATTGGATTGTTCCTGATGGAACCGTGCTGGCCTTTGGTCTGACTCGTTTTCAGAATCAGACTGTTCTTGTTGGACTGGTGCCAGGAGGAAATGTGCAGGCCTCCAATCCCACTGTTTGGGATCAGACTCTTCTGGTTGGAACTGTACCTGTTGGAATTGTGCTAGCCTTCAGTCAACCTGTTTGGGATCAGACTCTTCCTGCTGAAACTGTGCTAGCATTCTGTCGGACTCCTTTTAGGAACTGGCCCGCCAGCCTTTGGTCCAATTTCTTCCGAACCGGGCAATTCCTACTGGAACTGTTCTGGCTTTTGGTCTGATTCCTACTGGAACCAGGCTATTGCTTTTGAAACTGGTATTTAGAAATGTTTCTGTTTTCTCTAGAAAAAGCTTTAATAAATGGGATCCCAATCACCAAATGCTTTGAGGGTGCCCCCCTCACTTGGACTTGGGCCGGTTTTATGTTTAAAAACTATGGTCCCTCCTCATGTGCATTTCTCACTAAGTAGTCTGAGTTGTCCAAAAGTAATTTAGAACTTCAATGGCCATTGTGGGGGAACTTTACCTCTCTCCAAACTTATTCTACTCAAAATTAAATTAGAAAGTTGTGGTTCCAAAGAAAAAAAAGAAAAAGAAAAAAACATCTGAACAGGATGCATATTTTTAAATGGTACCTTGAAACTTCCAGATGTTCTCAGGACTCTAAGTTTGCGTCTTTGCAAAATACCTTTTCTAAGTTAACCGGGGCAAACCACTGAAAGAAGTCAAAATGGCTTCTGAGGCCTCTTGTTCCCCACCCCAACTTTTTTGTCTGCAGACACATGGCAGCCATCTTATGCTCAGACCTCACCTTTAGCACTATTTTCCTCTATTCTCTCTGCTGAACTTCCCTTTTCCTCTGAATCTCTCCCGCTCACTCCTCTTCTGAAACTATTGAAACTTGCCTCTAAGTTAAATCTTCAGAAGATCTAAATACACCTCAAATTTCTTATGTTCCCTGGACTAAGGCTAAAATGCAAGTCATAGTTAAGGAGTTGCTTAAAGTGACTGAGGACCCACATAAGTTTGCACAAGAATGTAGCATAGCTATTGAAATTTACCAATCTAGTTTCTCACGTTTATATCAATTAGTCCACATACCTGTTGGTGAGGATCAGGCCAAGCCTTGGATGAAACTAGTCAGAAGGGAACATCCCGAAGGGGATTTAGAGAAACAGACTCCTGACTTTGGGGCAACACGATAGAAAATTCATTGGAAATCTCCACTGGGCTATTATAATAGCTTTTCCTAAGCCTGTTGATAGGAACAAAATTCAAGCCTCACACAGAAGTCTTGTGAACCTGTCTATTTATGATTATTACAATCAACTCCAAATTATCTTTTAAGAATATTCTTGTCTTCTTTTGGATATTGAATCTACCTAGTAGCATATAATTCTGCTTATTGATGAGCTAAACTGGAATCTTTCTCTTAGTCAAAAGGACCAGGATGTAATAGAAAACTACCCACTCCAGATTTACTTAACATGGCAAACCAATTTACTTGCATCCTAGATGAGCTACCTAAAAGAAAGACCACTAAAATTCTTTTTTCAACTTTGGCAAATGGACGCCCCTAAATAAATCTCAAAACCGTCTAGTTTCTGTTATTATTCCAAACAGCCAGGGCATTAGAAAAAGAATTGTTACAAATTTCAGCACTCCAGGCACCTTCTAACCAGCCTTTCTAGTGTCCTCCTAATTCCCAGTGATGGAACTCTGAGGAACTGGTCTCAGGAACCCCTCTGGGAACTGAGGAACTCTTCCCAATTCTCCCTATTAATCAGCTTGGAGAAACAACTCTCCAGATTGGGAATGAAATCTTTGCCCGTATTGACACCAGAACTACACTCTCAGTGCTTAACCCCACTGCTATAAAGCAGCCCCTGCCTTGGAGTATGAAAAAACAGTTCAAAAGTAGAGTCTAACAAATGTCAACAGGTCTCTGGACCTATTCCCTTTGTCTAGGCCTTTTGAGACATACCCTTTTCCTCCTTAGTTCCTCAGTTTATTGGGCTGAGATTTCTTAGAAAACTATCTTGCCAGAATTTCTCCCAAAAGGGGAAAATAATTCTATAATTTGACAGTAGTAATCAAAATAGCCAACGAGGGGAATTAAATGATCATTAAACACCTTTCTATGCTGTGTCTCTGATGGCATTATAGTTGAGACCAGGGACAATGATCATTTGTTCCTATTGGATCAGCTACTAGCCTCTTTGAGGGCAAAATCTTCAGTTGATGTCAGCAGAATCCACAGTGCACCTCCCATCAATATTCAAATAGATCCCTCCAAATCTCATTCCACAATTAATACCCTATAAATAAAGAAGCCCTTCAGGGCATCAAATCCATAATAAAAGATTATGAAGTCCAGGGCCTCAACATCCCCTGCACTAGGCCCTTTAACCCCTATTTTACCTATGAGAAAACTGAACGACTGAGGGTGAAGGTTTGTCCAGGATCTTTGAGCAATAAATAACACTGTTATCCCTAGGCACCCTATTGTTCCTAACCCCCATGTGCTACTAACATCCATTTCCACTGAAAGCAAATTTATCACTATAATTGATCAATGCAGTGCAGTTTTAGTATTTCAGCTAAGAAGGATAGCCAATATCTTTTTGCTTTCACTTGGGAAGAACAAAAATACACCTGAACTGTAAATAATGCCCCAGGGTTACAGAGAGAGTCCCTCTTACTTTTCACAAACCATAAAAGCTGATTTGGATGATATAAAGCTTTCTATAGTCTCTACCTTGCTCTAATACATAGATGATTTGCTTCCCTACTCCTATTTTCAAACTTCTTCATAGGAAGACCGCATCTACCTTTTGGCCTTAAAGGGACATAAAGTGTCCAAAGAAAAATTACAGTTTGCTCAAACTCAGTTTAGATACTTAAGCATCTGATCTCAAAACAAGGACTACATTCTATCTAGACAAAACCCCTCATGACTGCTTAATGCTGACAGATTATCTTTTGACTTCCTGTGACAATTTACAGGAAACTCCTCTAGCCAATGCAAATCTTTCATGCTTTACTGATGGTTCTTATTTAAAGGATAAAATATTTCTGTGGTAAATATTATACTGGGTATGCTACTGCAACTCTTTTGAAGTCATTGAAACAGCTCCTTTACCTGTGGCTACTTCACCCCAAATGGCTGAATTATACACCCAAGGGTAAAATAGATAACATTTATACTGATAGTTGGTATGCCTTAGGGGTAGCTTCTGACTTTGGAGTATTATGGAAATAGTGAGATGTCCTTACCTCCAAAGAAAGATAAAATTCAAAATGACTCCTATATCCAAAATACATTAGATGCCATCTTCTTGTTGGCTTCCCTGATTATTAAGGTTCCCAGGCATTCCCTGGAAGATGAAGTAATCCACCTTAGTAATATTTCCATCAAAAATGCTGCTGTTAAGGAAACCAATAGTCAACTTCTGTCATGGCCCAAAGGAATCTTCTCCCAAATGAGAATTTGGAAAAATTGACAAGAGACATTGAGCAATTGGCCCCAGAGAGGGAGAAACAATATTGGAAATCTACTAACTGTTGTCTCAATAATAAAGGAGAGAACTTAGGTTTGGACAAAATAACAATCCAGCCCTATCAGAAATTCTAAAACTCCCACTACTTACCACTGTGCATACATTAAGCCATTGTTCTACTGACAAAATGATAGTGTTTATAAACCATTATTGGTGAGGAAATACCAAGAAGGCCACAAAAAGTTCCTATCTTGCTTGTCCCACTTGATCAGAATACAATCCTGGGAAACCTGTCTGTACCACTTGTGCACATTTTAAATTAAATAATGGATCATTTGAGGTTTGGTAAATGGATTTCATATACCTCGCCCCATATGATAGATATAAATATGTTTTAGTCATGGTTTGTGTTCACTGGACTAAAGCTTTCCCTTGTAGACAGATCAACACTTCTGTGGCAAATTGTGGCATTCATGATCTAGAATCTGAGCCCTTATATATCATGTGCCCTGCTTTTTATGCATGTTTGTAAAGAGCTGGTAAGTTTGGTAAGGGATCTGGAAGTCGACACACCAGGAAGTGAACCCAGATTACCTTTGCTTGGCAGGGTGTGAAAGGGAAGAAGAAGGAGAGGGGAGAAAGGGGGCGGGGAACTTTGTGTAGTATCATGGCAAAATGTACTTGGTATAATTTTATATCTAATCATATAATAATATACATATGGTTAAATATTAGGGACAAAAACAAGCAGTAGGAGGCAAAATATGCCTCTTTGGCACATTGATTATCTTAAGCTGGTTATTTTTAAGAAACGTCAGACACGTGAAGCTCTGAAAACTGGGCAGATGTTAGAAGAGACATTTACATTTGTAAAGGGAATTCCCATTTGTAAGGGTGTCACCTTCACTGCACCAGGAAGAAAGGAAATGACTATATCTCTAGAAACTGTTATCAGTGGAGAAGGCAGAGACTTAAATCTGTGCCACAACCTTATTCTTGTTTACTGTGCTTCTCCTGGTAACCTCCTATGTGTGATAATGATGTGATGTGGGGTCCTGGAGCAAAAGGTGAAGAAAGGATTTTTGAGAAGCATTTGGTGCATAAATGTGGTTTTATTAAAGCACAGGGACAGGACCTGTGGGCACAAAGAACTACCCTGGGATTGTGAGGAGGGACTGATGATACACTTTTTAATTAGTGGAGGTTAGGGATAGCAGAAGTGACTAAGGAATTTGGAAGTGAGGCTTCCAGCACCTTGAGGGGCTAGCTGCTGTTAGGATAAGGTCATTTATTACTGTCTAGGAAAACATCAGTCTGAGACCCTTCAGATGAATATCAGGGAACCATATGTTTGAAGGATGATTGCTAACATATATCTTGGGAAGGGGGTTTGAGATATGGAGATATATGGAGAAGATATAATGATGTATGGAATCTTCCCTTTTTTGGTAACTGTGCCTAATTGTAAGTAGCGCATGGGTCCGTTAAGGCCTATGTCACCTGATGGGTCTGTTTGTATTCAGCCAGGTGGTCACTGTGGCCCTTTCTACATTCCATTGCTCAAACCTGTTTCCCTTAAGTGGCCTCTACACAATCAAGCTAAGGTTGCTTTTTGCCTCTAGCAAAGTCTTGAAGTTAAAGCAGTTAAGTTCCTGGAGGAAGGTCACTCTGCCAGTCCCAAGTACTTGTCAATGGGCTGCAAGTTGTAAGGAAATTCAATTTTTTTTGACATTTCTTTTGTGTTTCTTTTTGACATCACTATCACTGACTCCCCACTGTGAATATCTTCTTTTGTCTTTAGCTAAAGATGGTATTTAAGGTGATGGCTTTGGCCATTTTGGAGAGTTACTCAATTTTCCTGATATTATGAAACTCAAAATTGTCTGGGCACCCAGGGCACTGTAAGCCAAAGTCTGAGACAACAGTTTTGAAACAAAGAAAGCTTTATTATCAAAACGACAGTCCAACAAGAAGCAGGGGGATCATTCCCAAAGCTGCCTTGTCCCTTGAGCCTAGGGACAGCTTATATATGTTTGCAAAGGAGGTGAATACATGAAGAAGGGTGAAGGGTTTCTTGAAACCTTGGGGCGGGGAGTTGAAATAATCTGGAGGTATGCATTCTTCTGTTAGGGAAAAATCCCTTATATGACTGCTGACAGGACTGATAAGGGAATTTCAGTCCCTGCCTGAAAACTTCCCTTCCAGGTTCTTGTTCCCACCCCGCTGCCTCAGGCACCAAATTACTACTAATTAGGAATGCGGAAGTAATAGAATATAAATTGTCCCCTCTGTTGATTCTCTGAGCTCAGATCTCTGGAGAATGATCTCCTCTGGGCCCACTGGTGTAAAATAAACCTCCTGCCTTCCAACATCTCCAAGTGCCATGTGGTTCTTCTGCTGGGTGATCCAGACTAGTTTCTGTAACACTTCCAGTGAGGTGCCTTTTGAGACCTGGTGTATCAGGTGTGTCAGATAATTTCAAAACAAATGCTACCATCGGGTCCCCATTAGGTTTCTCTAATCAGTGGGTATATGTGGAGTAGGAGTGGAAAAGGCAAAATGAACAATTGATAAGAGGTGCATAAAACATAATTAAGTAGAGAACAAAACAAAATGTGGATCTAAGTTAATAATGCAACTAATACAACTATAATTCACAGAAAAGCCACCCAAACTGAGGTGGGATGTGTCTCCCCCCTCGCAGGACGACCTGGATCCTGTGAGTGGAGGTGAATCCCAGATGGGCCGCCAAATTATTAGAAATAAACCACTGACCCAATCAAAGGAGTCAGAAGATCAAGCTGATTCATGCATTCCTCTTTTCAAACACTGAGTACCCTTAGAGCCCTTAGAATTCAAAAATAAATCTATTAATAATAGACATATAATTAAATATATAAATAACTTTAATGTGGATACAATGAAGGTATCCTCAGAACTCTGAGGAAAGAGGACCTCAAATTTATCATTTTTATTTGTTCTGTAGGAGCTGAAACCTCCCTTTCTCCCTTCTAAGTTCTTTGGCTAGTTTAATAATTAAATTGATTTAAGACAGAATAACATGAGAAATGAAATATTTTAAATGTTCCCATATCATTACCTGGGTGTGATGCGGTTTTGGAGTGGTGGGGGTCCAGAGCCTATGGCAAAGGAAGAATTCTTGAGACATCTTTGATGCAAAAAGATGAATTTCTTAAAGCACGGGAAGAGGACCCATGGGCAGAAAGAGCTGCATTATAAGCCTAAGGAGCTAGTAATTATATACCTGGGAGTTGGGGGAAGTAAAAGCAAGGTTTCCAAAAAGGACTTTGATATGCTAAAGAAGATTCTCAAGATACTGGATACCTAGCTTTGTGGAGCTAAGGTGGTTTTTCCTCTAGTAAGGCATTAACTTTGAGACAGTAGGGAGTTCTTGAAGAAAGGTTATACTCTGCTTATCTTAAATATTTGTCAATGGGCTGCAGGTTTCAAGGAAATTCCATTTTATTTACCATTTCCTTCTTGCCTTTGTTCCCCCCATCACTATGGAGGGGAGGGTGATGTTGGGGCTCCAGGAAACTGAGTCTATAGTTTTCTGGAGATTAGGCTATTGATAAGATTGCCTTTTTCTTGTAAATTACTAAGACATTTGTATACTGATGGAGACTCATGTTTTGCATAACTATGATATCTATCAGTTAACCATTTGTTTTCTCCTTTACTTAGTTTTAGGGCATCCAGGAATGCCTAGGAATGTCCCACCTTGGGGGGTGGGGGCAGTATGTGGGTTGCAGGGTGTTAGCTTATGCTTTGCCCTCAGCTTGCCTTGGGCTCCCTCATTGGGTGAGTTATATGATTCTTGGAAAACGATGCTCTTTCTCTACTTGGAGAAACTGATAGTCTTGACCTTTAAACCTGTCATCCCAGTCTGATTTTGCTCTCTTCATGCCAAAACTCTACAGTTTTGCTATTTTAGAACTCACCTTGGTTCACTTCATGTGTCCTTCGCAGTGATAATGTATATAAAGGGAAGTCAAATAAAAACACATAACTTTGAAAATAAAATGCTGAGACATGCTTTGGCCTTCCTAGTGTCCAATATGCATTTATAACTTCAGGATAGCAAGTCAAACATTTATGAAGCAGTCCATGGTCAACTTCCAAATGAATCCACACAGGTATACTAACTTAAAGTTCCAGATGTTGCTGGGGCTCTCAGGTTGGTCCCATATACTACTTGAGTATCTCTGAAAGTGAACAGTATGAAGTGAGACATATAAAATGCATCATCTTATGACACAAACATTTGCCACACAAACAGAAATGAAAATTTGCTTCCAATTGTCCTGATTCTTGAAGTTGGAGAGTAAAGAGTTTCAATCAACATTTAATAAGTATTTATTGAACACCGTGAAAATTAATTAAGGGAAACCTTGCTGAAATGGAGTCTGGAGGTTTGGCACTGGAAGCTCTCATGCCCTACCACTAGTCCTCAATTGCTAATCCAACAAGAAAAGACAGACCTTGCACATGGATACTACTTGAGCTACTACTTTCTTATCCCAGCAGAAGGAAGAAAGACTCCCCCTGCCCTGCAGTAGTTCAGCCAATAAGAGACATTCACAGCTCAGCCAATGAGAAGCCACTATACTTCCAACTCCCAGTTTACTCCAATGGACTTTTTGTTTATGACAGCTCCTCCAATGTCCCCCTTTCCACTATAAAAGAATATTTCTTTCCTTTGCTATGCTGACTTGCTTATGGTTCTGTCATAGCTTGCTTGTCCTTGATTGCAGTTCTCTGCTATTCCCAAATAAGCCCATCTTTTGCTGGTAAAATAAATGGCAGGTTTTTTTTTTTTTAACTTTTTATGTTTATTTTTGAGAGAGAGAGAGAGAGAGAGAGCAAGTGGGGAAGGGGCAGAGAGAGAGGGAGACAGAGAATTCCAAGCAGGCTCTGCGCTGACAGCAGAAAGCCCTATGTGGGGCTCGAAGGGCTCAAACTCAAGAACGGTGAGATCATGACTGGAGTCAAAGCCAGACACTTAACCAATTGAGACACGCAGGCACCCCATTTTTTTTAAGTTCAAAGCACCCACTATGTGCTGGAAATACCATGGTGATCAAGACAGAGAAGTCCTCTGGAGCTTACATTCCAGTGGGGCAGAAACATAATAAACAAGAAAATTCAATAATTACAGGCAGTTTTAGGTGTCATGCAGAAAGAAACAGAAATAAAATTGAATAGCTGGAGAAGGCAACTTCAGACAGTGTGGTTAGAGGAGGCCTTTCTAAGAAGGTAAAATATTTATCAATGATAGTTTCATAAACAGTGAGTATGAGCAGCCATGTGAAAAAGTAGGTAAATTATTTCAGGCGCACAGAATAGCAAAGTGCAAATGTAATGAGGAGAGAGGAAATCTCGACGGTTTGAGGATCAAACAGAAAGCAAGAATTCATTCCTGATACAGTGAGCGATTAGAGGAACAAAGAGATACGTAGTTCATGCAGGTCTTTCATGTAGGATTTCATTCAAAGATGATAACAAGGTAACCTCTTGGGAAGTATTCAGCTTCCCAATATTGAGAGTAACTTGATATGATTTACATTTAAATTAAAAAAATCACAGTGTTGAGGGTAGTCTCAGTGTGATACGTTGGCAGATCAGATGGGGGGAGGGTGGGAAAAGGAAGAGTCAAGGATGATACTTAGGTTCCTGGCTTGTACCTTAAATTCAAGAAAAAGTGGATGAAATTAGAAGTTAACCACAGTTGTTCAGCCAGAAATGATGGCATGTTGGACCAGAGTGATGCTGGTGGAAAGGGAGCAAAGTGGACAAACTGATTACATCTGATGGCTCTGTAGGGTTGCTCTTACTTTCTGTGACCCAGAGGGTAAGCCTGGTCTATCTGTAAAAATAATGCTTCTTCAAAATCTCATTTCAAAAACTTGCTTAACAGAAGGAAACAGTGCAGTGAGAATGGGATCAAATAGTAGAGACTATGTCAGTAACTGAAAGTTCCACACCTGCCTCAATGTGCGTCTTCTGTCCAGGTCTCTTGGAGAACCTTTCTTTGTCTTAATTTTATATCTGACTGCACCAATAAGTAGGCCAACCTTCATTTTTTTTTTTTTTTAATTCCATTCCAACAGTCTCACTAAAAACCAGAAAGTCTTCAGTTGGTTATCAGACTTATACTCACAAGCAGGATGACCACAGAAAAGTGACTTATCTTTTCAGAGCCCCATTTTCCTTATCTGTAAAGTGTGAGCAAAGATATCTATAAGACCACTAGCAGATTTATGTAACATGTTAATGTATTGTGCAAGTTATAATAAACCTTTCAAATAGAAAGCAGAATAATTTTTTTAATTTTTAATTTTTTTTTATTTTTTAAGTGTATTTATTTATTTTGAGAGAGAGAGAGAGAGAGAGAGAGAGAGAGAGAGAGCACGCATGGGTGTGGGAGGGGCAGAGAGAAGGGGAGAGAGAGAATCCCAAGTAGGCTCCACACTGTCAGTGAAGAGCCTGATATGGGGCTCAAACACAAATTGTGAGATTATGACCTGAGCCAAAATCAAGAGTTACAGGCTTAACTCACTGAGCCACCCATGCACCCTTATAATTCTGTTTTAAAAATATATTCATTTTGACAGAGAGAGAGAGAGAGAGAGAGAGAGAGAAAGAGAAAATGCAGGTGGGGGAGGAGCAGAGAGAGAGGGAGAGAGAGAATACCAAGCAGGCTCCTTGCCATCAGCACAGTCTGATGTGGCGGCTCCATCTCACAGTCAGTAAGATCATGACCAAAACTGAAATCAAGAGTTGGATGCTCAGCCAACTGAGGCACCCAGTCTCCCCAAAAGGGAGAAGTTTTATAAGAGAAATATATACAATAATAAATGCATAATAAATGTAGTCAGATCTCCACAGAGATCTGTATTTACTTATTTAGTCTTCTCAAAACCCAGATGAGGCAGATAGGGAATACAATTATGCACATTTTATAGATGAGAAAACAAAGGCACAAGATGAAGTAAAATAACTTCTTCAAGATTAAACAGCTGATGAGAGGCAGAGCCCAGTCTGCCCTCTCAAGCAGTGTGACTGGAGTCCTTGCTGATGCTTAAACCAGTGATTCTCCAACTGTAGCTATAGTAGGAATCCTGAAACGGGATTGTTAAACACAGATTGCTGGGACCTACCCAGACATTTTCTGATTCAGTAGGTTATGAGGGAGGGGTCAGGAATGTGCTTTTCTTACAAATCCCAGGAAGATTTGGCTGCGACTGGTCCCATTGATCCTGGGACCATGCTTTGAGAACTACTGCTAAAAAGGCTGCCTACTTATAATGATCTGAGCACCAAATTCTGGTTTGCATGTAAAATCAATTTCATTTCATATCATTTCAATATATGCCAAATTTTCAGGAATGAAACTTCTGGATAAATCAACAGAGGATAGTATTTTTTTTTTTTTTTTTTTTCTGCTGGGACTTGACCAAGAGTTATCTAGCATCAACAGCAAGGTATGGGTTGAATGACCATCTGATGAGATATTTGTATTCTAACTCGCTCAAATTATCTCTGTTTTCAGAGAAAAGGCACCCATCACTTTTCCCGATTCTATAATTTTATGTAGAGACATAATGAGTATCTGAACGTCATATTCTGTTTTCCAGCACATTGATCCATGAGCATTTTAGATGATGAAATATATCTTTGCATTAGAAATTTACTTAAAACATCTTTCCATTTATTCCTTATATTAAATTTAGTATTTTAGTTTTCTTTTTTATGAAATGTATAAGTACCTTATATTATATACATATTTCACTTCAGAATGGTAAAGGTCTCTATAAAATATGTTATAAAAATAAAACATAGGGCCTGATCAGTTTGAGAATCACATAATTTTCCTCCCTGCTAACGGAAAGAAGACCAGCACTTTATTTTGAGGGGGAATGGTTTGTAAATAGTAGATAATTGGAAACAAACTAAATTTAAAATCAAGTTATCTGAGGTTTATTTTTGAATCTCAGTAACTAGCATTGTGACATCTAGTGAGTTATTATGATCTCTGGATCTCTACTTTCCAATACTAAAATTAATCCATTAGACTAAAAGTTCTCCAAGATCCCCTTTTAGTTATCATTCAGTGAATAAAGATTATTTAAACTATCTTCACAATTAAGTATGCTACTTGATTATATCTATCAAAGAAATTTCCAACTGGATTGTTCAACTCTTCAATATTGACAACCTAGTAAAAGACTTCATGTTTTAACAAATAACACACTTTGGGGAAAATTCAGAAGGCAATGCTACTCTGTTGGTGTATCGTTAAGTGTGTTACTGTAATTACATGATGTCAACTTTTAATCTCAAGCATAGGGCTATGAAATCTAAAAGGCCACACCCTTGCCTTTGCAGTTTTTGCCTACATTAGAAAGCATACTCACTTCTGAGCTTTCAAGAGCAGTTCCTCTTGCCAAATTGAAATTGGCTTCCAGGCTTCGAAACCAAGATAAGGTTATACAGGGGAGAAAAAAAATTTCCTCTACCCTTCAAAGGTTCTCCTAGCTGGGATAAGAATTAAATCGACATGAAACAGATTAACAGGAGGAAATAAAATGTGATTTTGTACGTATGGGAACCCCACAGACAATGATAAGTTCAAAGCCAGAAAGGCAAAATGAGGTATGGACTCCATCCTGAGCTGAGGAATAGGCTAGGGGCCTGGCACATCAAAGGAGAAGGGGACAATTCACAGGGCAATAAGAAGAAGAGTGGATATTTGGTAATTAGATCTTTGCCCTACCATGCAGATAGGTCAGTCAGATAAAATGTATCTCTGGTACTAAGTCTAATTCTGGAAAAGATCCTCAATTAGACTTTTCTAGGTAGTTGAGGGATAAAAAGTTTCTTTTCTTAAAAAAAATTTTTTAATGTTTATTTTATTTTATTTTTTGAGAGGCAGAGCATGAGCTGGGGAGGGGCAGACAGAAAGGGAGACACAGAATCCGAAGCCAGCTCCAGGCTCTGAGCTGTCAGACCCAGCCCGATGCAGTGCTTGAACCCAGGAATGTGAGATCATGACCTGAGTCAAAGTCAGACACTCAACCGACTGTGCCACCCAGGCACCCCAAAAAGTTTCTCATGGCCAGGTAGGGCCTTGATTGCCTTCAGCTCAAAATAGTCCACATGCCTCAGTGGCATGTTTTGGGGAGACTTGCTCTGAACCCCCTCAGTTATTATGCATTTATTTTAAAACCCCAGGACAATTTCTGAGTGTGTGTGTGTGTTTTGTTTTTTTGTTTTTTTGAGAGAGAAAGAGCCAGAGAGAGAGTGGGAACATACACTAGTGGGGGGGTGGGGGGGAGAGAGAGAGAGAATCCCAAGCATGCTCTGCATGCTGTCAGCATGGACCCTGATTTAGGGCCTGATCCAGGAACCTGATGGAAATCCATGACCTGAGCTGAAATCAAGAGTGGGATGCTTAAATGACTGAGCCACCCAGGTGCCCCAATTTCTGGGTGTTTTTAAGTCATAATCTAGGGAAACAAAGGTGAATAATGAGCATATTTATTTGTAACCACTGTGATGAGGGCAAAATACGTGTGCCCTAGAGGACAGGACACATAAAAGTCTATCTTGTTCATCACTTGCCCTTGATGCTGACACACGGCCTGACACCTAACAGGCTCTGTGTATAAAAGAAGCCCCAACTTCCACCAATAGTCAGGAAAAGTCACAGGAGCTCTCCCAGAAAAGGGTGATATTTAAACTAAGCCAAGAGGCACTTGGAAACAGTGTTACGTAATAATTATTGGCAGTCAGACTGGCACACTGGACCTGCTCATAAAACCAGCTTTCTCCTACCAGCTTCCTTCCTCACCCTGGGCAAGTTACTTCCTCTCTCTGGGCCTCCTGCTTTTCATCTGTAAAAGAAGGGGTGGAGGTCCACAATCTCTGACAGCTTTTGTGCATGTGTGTGAGTACTTGCCTTAACTAAATCCTATAAAGTTTGCAGGGGAAAAAAAAAAAAAAAACAACTGATACACAAAAACCTGCAAGTTTGCACTCCAACTGAATTCTCTTGCGGATAATAAGTAAACAACGTTAACAGGAAACCAAACAAAACCAAGCAAAAAACTGCTGTGAAACTTTTGGCAAACGGAAGGAAGAGCAGTTCTCAAACAGCTGGGGTGCCTGGGGGTAGCAGGCAACATTTTCCCCAGTGGGTACAAAATAACTGAGTTGGTGAGGACAAACTGGGGAAGGGGAGGGAGTAAAAGAAAACTCCACTTGTTAGATCGCTTCCTCTCTGGGTCTTTTTCACACTTTCTGTCTATTCCCACCCCCACCCCCTCACCTCCGTTGTATGTCTGTCTCTTTCTGATCTTTAGTTGCTGCCTACCGCCGCACATTGTCCCCCCCCTCCCCCCGGGGTTACTTCTCATGGAACAAAGTCTCTGTGGCTCTTAAATCCTATTTGGAGACGTCCCATGGTAATAGACCCTGTCGGCAGGTTCAAGCCAGGTTCAGGTGGAGCTGCGGCCAGGTGTGGAGCTGCGCGCACCCGGGAGCGCGGTACTGCGCCCGAGCGCCCCTCCCCCCGCCCCTGGGGCCCCAGACCCCGCCCCCGCCCCTTGCAGGCCGTGGGTTTCCGGCAGCTCAGGCTATTTTAAGGCGCGCGCTGGGCTGATCGCTTCGCTGTGAGCCCTCTGCTCTTCGGTGACGACTTCGTCCTTCTCCTCCCCTCTGGGGCCCCGCCAGCATGGGTCCCAGGCCCCAGTCGCTGCTCGCCGCCCTCCTGCTGCTCCTCGCCGTCGCTGGCCCCGCGTACTGCGACACACCTGCCAACTGCACCTACCCTGACCTGCTGGGCACCTGGGTCTTCCAGGTGGGCCCCGTTGGTTCTCGGAGCGAAGTCAACTGCTCGGTTATGGGTAAGCCGCGGCGCCCCGGCCTCTCCCCCTTCCCGCTTTGGCCCGGGACTCCTTCTTTGCCTTCCCGAGGTCTCTGCCCCCAGCGTCCACGCGGAGCGCCGAGACCCGAGGCTGGTGCTACTGGGAAGCCAGGATGGACTTGAGGCCCCTTGGGGTGCCTTTTCCCGCTCCAGGGCCGAGAAGCCCAAGCTGAGCGGCTGAGAACTTCTAATTGCACGTTTCCTTAGCCATTCCCGGGGCCTAAACACTTTTTCGAGAACTTTTTTCCCTTTTTAGTTTTTGGGTTTTGGTTTATTTGATTTGGAAGAGAGTTGAGACCGTGCAATCTTAAGATCTCCCTGCCCAATCTGCATATTTCTTTAAAGCTGTGCCCATGAAAAATAAGCTCGAATACCGGAGAAAATAGCAAAAAAAGTTTTTTTCCTTTTGTTAGCTTGTGGGAAAGAGCCTTTTTTTTTTTTTTTTTTTTTTTTTGCCCAGAGTTTTTGACTTACACGTGTGTTGAAGCTACTAGTCCGAGAAAACTTTCGGTATTGGCTCTGCCCTTTTTCGTGTATTGCAGGGAGATAGATAAAAGTACTCCCTCACCCCCCACCCCCCGCCCATTCATTCTTTTTTACTTTCTACTTCTTCGTCGTCGTCTTTTTTTTTTTTTTTTTGGGGGGGGGGATAACTCTTTAGTCAGTGATTATATTTGGGAATGTCCAGAGCCAAGCACAAAGTCTGGCTTATGGAAACCTCTGAAAGAAATGTCTCGTGTTAGAACACACTGGGATATTTCATTTGTCCTCAGAGAACATAGCTACCCTGAGGACAAAGAATTTAGAGAAGGGAGAAGAAAAAACACACAATCTCTGTCAAAAGAGGCACTCTTGTTCTGCCCAAACCCTTACCACCCTGTGGCATGCGCAGAGTGAGGGAAGCTCTCTGCCTCAATTTCCTTGTCTCAGCAGGAAAAGATTGCCAGGTCATTTGTTACTAAAACAGACCTATTCAACTATTCCAACTCCAGATGACTGTGTGGCATTTTGTAATCCTGGGCATTATAACCACCTTCAGTTTTAAAAGTTGAATTTGAAGGTCCGAAGCAGAAGGAGAACTGTTCTGTCACATGCAGTCTCCTCTTTCCGAGTATTCATCTGAAACCTGGAAAAACTAAAGTGTGAAACCCCCAGATGGACACAGCAGAACCCTTTCAGACAACCTCTGCTTATAAATTGTGCCTTTGACTTTAATCTAGTAAAGACACATGTAGATCGGAGCTCTTATCTTCTGAAGGTTGAAAGCTTAGTTCCTATTGGCACAAACTAGCTTTATAGGATAGAAACCTTGAGTTTGCCTAATAGCGTGGAAGGATTCAGATTATGAGGTTCTGAACTGCTAGAGCCATTGAGAAGGACACCCCATTTCTTCCCTAAAGAGATCATTTCCTTTGTCCTTGTGATATGATAGCAGATCTTTTATATTTTCCATTTTCCATTTTTTGACTACCATTTCGTATTCTACCCATTTTTGGCTGTCATTTGAAACATCCCTATTCCTCCTTTTCTTCAGTGTTTGGATGCTCTGGGAAGGTAGGGCTGTACTTTTGGGGGACTCTGCCTGGTGGGCCACTGGACATATTTCTGTCTTTTGAGCCTTCACTTCACTGGTTTTCCCGAGACACCTGTGGGAGTGTACAGGATAGAGATTCTGATATCTTCACAAGCCAGACTGGTCCAAATCCGGTGGCATGAAAGGAAAGCAGCTTAAAAATCATGGAAATTCTAGAGATTTCCCTGCCATTTGCCGTCCAAATAATTTTCCTCTGTTGTGCATTATTATTTATTTATTTATTTTTAGGACCACCAGAAAAAAAGGTAGTGGTGCACCTTAAGAAGTTGGATACAGCATATGATGATTTTGGCAATGCTGGCCATTTTACCATCATTTACAATCAAGGCTTTGAGATTGTGTTGAATGACTACAAGTGGTTTGCCTTTTTTAAGGTTAGTTTTGTTGGGAACGCATTTGTATTTTCAGTGATTTGATATCTGAAGCTTCTTCTAATCAGACTCTCAGAATTTTAATTTTAGATTAAGAAGATAACCAGAATTGACACCATTTTTCCCAAGAGATATTAGATGGTGTAATTTTGTCACTTTATTTAAAATTGTGAATTCAGTAAATTAAAAAGAGCTGTGTTTGAATATGTACAACCCATCTGTATTGAAATTTACATTTCGGTAAGTATGACTAAATTTATTTATTACTGCACCTTTACTTTTAAATGTTGCCTTAGTCACTTGGCTCTGTACTGAATGTGTAGGAAAGATATGGGCATTATAAATTTCTTTTTCTTGGAATTATTATCCTATCCTACCATTGCTTGTTGACTCTGAAAAATTGATGACACATTCCTCAACTTAATAATGATGGATGGGTTATGTCCCAATACACCCATTGTAAATGGAAAATGTCTTTGATTCCTATCAGACATCATGGCTTAGCCTGCCCTACCTTGAACATGCTCAGAACACCTAAATTGGCCTCTAGCAAAATCATCTAACACAGTCTATTTTATAGTGTGTTGACTATTTCATTGAATTAATTGAATACTATAATAAAAGGGAGAAACAGAATGGTTGTAAGTGTATCACTGGTCCACCCTTGTGATCATGGGGCTGACTGCTACTGTTCAACATCACAGGAATGTTTCCTACTGCATAGTGCTAGCCTAGGAAAAAATCAAAATTCAAAGTCCAGTTTCTACTGAACGTGTATAGCTTTTACACCATATGTATGTGTGTAGCTTACCAAAGATGGTAAGTTGGACCACCGTAAAGTCCAGGACCATCTGTGTTATAATGTACTAGATGTATTAATGTGAATAACTGCCTTTAGTGAGCTGAGACAAAGAGATAGAGAGCGTGAGTTATGCCTTGGGCTGAAGTAAAATGTAGCTCCGCCAGTCCAACCTGTGTTCTTCTTTCACTGGGGAAGAAGCATTGTCCGTTCTTGTTCTTGTATTTTAACACCTTGCTTCCGTTGCATACATATGCTGAGGTATAATAGCTTATTTAGCACAGATTTCAGTCCATCCCAGATAACTTTCTGAAGTTGGAACTTTTCCTGTTGGCAGAGTATTAACTGCTGTAAGTGAATTGAGGACACAAGCCTGAGACTCGCTGTTTCTTACTATAAATAGAGTATAAACAAAAACAGACTTGCATGGAGTAGGGTTTACAACTTTTGGAACATCTGGTAAGAGTTGGCCAATTACAGGGATCTGTGGGAAAGTGGGGAATGAATCTGTTTAGGATGATGAAAGACAGGGGACTAACAAAAGAGTCACCTCTGAATTTATTGTGATTTTTCTAACCTGGCTTGTGATTTAATCACTGGGCTATGGTGCTACATCTGAGCCAAGTATATTTCTTAGAATAACAACTTTCCTTTTTTTTTTTTTTTCCTTAACCTTGAGAATCCCTCTTTAACATGAATAAAGGGAAGAGAGACCAAGAGGAAAAAATTATCCCCCTCGCCTGTATTAGCTGGTTTGATACTCAGAACTGATCTATCCTTTCTGATCTATCCAGTTGAGAGCCAGCTGGTCATGTTTTTTAGTTGGAACCCATGCTTGACCATTTATGAAACGTTTTAATATCACCCCTGGATACTATGTATTTAGAAAAATAGTATCTATATGAATTTTTAAAATTGTGATACATAGGTGGTAAGCATAATTCACTCTGAATATAATTCTTGGTCTGCTTATTCATGAGCCTAGGGCTTTGCAGACTCCTTGTCGGTACTCTGCTATAGCCCTTCAAAAGTTCTTTGCCTTTGAGGTGAGAACCATTTGCCTATGGAATCGATGTACAAGGAAAGACCTATTCAAGCTAGTTGTTGACTATGTACTCTACCCGCCTCCGCCTTGTCCTTTTTTGCCTGACACTTGGTAGACACTTAGTTGCTAATTTGTTTAAATACTGAAAATGAATCCATGAAGTGGAATTCACTTGAGAAATAGGAGGTTGAAGTATAAGATGGGAAGTTGCATACAAATAGATGAGTAAGTAAAATAGTTTTACCCATTTGGGTTAGAAAAGTTTTCTTTCTTCCCTTCTGTAGAATGGGAGAAACTGTTGGGCAAACTTCTAAAGTCAGCATTTAATTGCCTGAGCCATAACCAGAAATAGATCTGAGCAGTTTCCTTTTATTAATATTTTTCCATCAGTTTGTCTGCTCTCAGCTTAAATAAGAGTCCAAAGCTGGTAGGTACAGAGGGGACAGCTGGTGGCTGGAGGAGGAATCAGAATGCCTTTTTGTATTTCCCTTGAAATTACAGTGTAAGCACATTGGGTATTTTTCCATAACCTCAGAATGTTAAGTCATGGGTCACTAGAGAGCCACTTCATAAAGTCAAATAAGGTTTTATTTTATTTTTTTTTTTTTTTAACATAGAGCTTTTTTTTTTTTTTTTTTCAACGTTTTTATTTATTTTTGGGACAGAGAGAGACAGAGCATGAACGGGGGAGGGGCAGAGAAAGGGAGAGAGACACAGAACCGGAAACAGGCTCCAGGCTCCGAGCCATCAGCCCAGAGCCTGACGCGGGGCTCGAACTCACGGACCGCGAGATCGTGACCTGGCTGAAGTCGGACGCTCAACCGACTGCGCCACCCAGGCGCCCCTCAAATAAGGTTTTAAGTGTACTCAACCACAAGTGGGAAGAATCAATACATACACTGTTGTTGGGTAGACCCCTACTTAATCACAGGCTTCTGGATGGCATTCTCTGATTAGGAGCAAGAATAGGAAGAGTGTTCTTGCATTAACTGATTTCAGTATATTTTTTGAAGTGCTTTTTTAAACAGAACCATTATCAGGGCTGTGTTTTCCTGCTGAGAAATCAGTCACTCTGACTGGTCAATAGTTAAGTTTTGTGATAGGATCATAATTTTAGTAAACAGAGTAGAATATACATAAGATACTTGGTTTTAAAATTTCTCTTAAGCTAATCAAGCAGTTCTAGATAAACATGTTTTGCAGAGTGAAAGAATCTATGCTCTTTTGGCAAATCCAAGTGACAGAGTAATGGGGAGCTGAGTTTTAAATTTAACAAAAATTATAGAGTGGAATTGACTGTAGATAATAGGAAAGGCAAATATTTTTGGTGACACTGGCTAACACAAAAAGCTTGCTGGATTTTTACCATAAGTATCAGGGCATTTCCTGCAGAAGTACCAAATTAGGTGTCTAACTCAAGAAAAACGCAAACGTCTTTTTTTAATAAGATTTCTTTTCTTTTTTTTTTAATTTTTTTTTTTTTTACTCTTTATTTTTTATTTTTGAGACAGAGACAGAGCATGAACAGGGGAGGGGCAGAGAGAGAGGGAGACACAGCATCTGAAGCAGGCTCCAGGCTCTGAGCTGTCAGTACAGAGCCCAACACAGGGCTCGAACCCACGAACTGTGAGATCATGACCTGAGCCGAAGTCGGACACTTAACCGACTGAGCCACCCAGGCACCCAATAAGATTTCTTTTATTTTTTTTTTAAGTTTATTTTAAGAGAGAGGAGGGGAGAGCAAGTGTGTGTGAGCAGGGAAAGGGCAGAGAGTGCGCGAGAGAAAATCTCAACCAGGCTCTGTGTAAGTGCAGAGCCCCATATGGGGCTTGATCCCATGAACCATGAGATAATGACCTGAGCTGAAATCAGGAGTCAGCTACTTAACCATCTGAGCCACCCAAGCACCCCAACCAAAAACCTGTTAATGTCACAGAGCTTTGGTCATTTATTCTACAGACTTAGAAAATATCTTTTATATGAAAATTTATTTTTGAAAAGGTAGAATTATCAAGATGTAAGCAGTATTTGTTATTTAGAGTGTCTCATGTAAACTACAACGTAGTGTTCAACCTACCACTGTTAAAGAAATACCTGACATTTTTGCCATGAGTATCTACTATCTGTATGTTCTTAGTCTGCAAATCAATTGGATTTCCAGATCTCTATGTTGACTCATACCAGGCCCTACCACTTGTTTCCTTTTGTCCTTTTCAGATATGCCTTCATTAGATTACATATATGCATTAGATTGTTTCTTGTTGTTGTTAGCGTTTGTTGAACAGGTGATACATGTAGGATATTGTTAGCTCTGTTCCACGCAGCCCAGTAGAGCCGACAGCTCCGGCATCATTCTCCCTGCATTCCAACTTTGAAGCAATTGTGATACCACTACTGTTGGTAGGAATTTGCTTTATTTAGTTCTCAAGCCTCCCCTGGAAGGTGGGCATTTTTCATAATCTAAGTTTTTGTAAGCTGTTTCTTTTCCCCCCTTGGTTTTAACTGCTTGAGAAATTGGGAGTGAAGTGGGGATAATCTGTTGTTGAATAGGACTTCAAGCTAGATAAAAAGCTTGGAAGGAAATAAATCTGGACACTGAATTTTCATTCCTGGATAGTTTGAACTTGATAGGAAGCACTAGGTATATATTCTTAAAAGGTATATTTTTCTACTCCCCTTCCTGCATACATTCAATTATCTGAAATGTTATGGGGAGTTATAATCTCAGATGTATTTAGGGCTCACCTGGGCAGATACCTAAGCATTTGAAATGACTGTAATGTAAAACAATAAGGAGTAATAAGATCAATGGCAAAATGGAAACTGTCTTAGAGGCATTCATACTCAGTTTTTTAAAAAAACAGTGTACTGGCCAAAGTAAATGACAGGACTATCTGCAGGCTAGTTTCTAAGAGTTATCAAATTTAATAGCATTGCCATTGGCTTATAATTGGTATGCCCAACAAATTTGTATCCCTTCAAAGTACCTGCAGATCAAAAGCAGCCAACCTCTTTTTTTTTTTTTTTTTTTAAATTTGTGTGTGTGAGAGAGCGAGAGAGAGAATATCTTAAGCAGGCTCTGCTCCATGCTTAGTGCAGAGTGTGATGTGGGGCTCAATCCCATGACCCTGGGTTCATGACCTGGGCCAAAATCAAAAGTCTGATGCTCAACCAACTGAGCCACTCTGGTGCCCCAAAAGCAGCCAACCTCTTATATGAAAACAGAATATAACAAAACAGGATGTTAAATAATGGCTGACTATGTGTTGGGTGGATAAGTGATTTTTTTTATGCTTTTATGTACTTTATTTTTTATCATCACGTGTAAAGCTCCTCTGTACCACATCTTCTCTAATGGCACAGAGGAAGGAAGTCCTATGAGCGAAACTGAGTTCCAAAGAAAACCCTCGAGTTAAATAACCTTTTCCTGCTTCCCATTTCACTTTCTCTGAGGCTGCAAAAAAGGAACAGTAGAGCAGGAACTCAGACTTCATTTTGAAGATTAAGCCACTCACGGGTGGAGAAGATGTGTTGAAGAGAAACTAGTCTTCTGACTGAAAATTTTATTTTAGGACTGGCAAGCAAACCTTATTGATCTAATTGCGTTTTTGTTTGCAACCCACTAGTCTTGGTAGAACTTGAAGCTAAAAAAGACTTCCATGGTTCTTTCTTTCTTCTTTTTTTTTTTTTTTTAAGTTTATTTATTTTGAGAGACCACTGGGGAGGGGCAGAGAGAGAGAGAGAGAGAGAAAGAAAAGAAAGAGAAAGAAAGAAAAGAAAGAAAGAAAGAATGAATCTCAAGCAGGCTCTGCACTGTCCTCATAGGGCTTGATGTGAAGCTCAAACTCACAGAACTGAGATCATGACCTGAGCCAAAACCAAGAGTCAGATGCTTAACTGACTAAGCCACCCAAGCGCCCCTTCCATGGGTATTTCTATATCAGGTTGGCTCTTGAAACAAGAGTGGTATGTTGGGAAATCCATACCAGGGAATTTATTTGCACATTTTGTGTGCTAGTGACTTGTAAATTTCAAGCTTGTCACATCAGCCAGAAATATCAATCATGTTTCTACAGTTAAGAATTTGGGAATCTTGTAATGTTTTTTGTTTTTGTTTTTGTTTTTTTTTACTGTGTGTGCTTTCTGGGTTCATTTTTAAGATCTAACAGTTTAGCTTTTAGAATACTTGTTTTTAGCCTAATTTACTTGTTTTAGTATAGATTTAGCATACTGAGATCCAGATGTTGTCTTTTTTTTTTTTTTTAATTTTAACAACTTGAGATTTACTCTTGAGTATTTCATTTTATGGAAAGAATCAGAAGTTTAACAATCCAAGCCTAGTTTTGTTTTCTTTTTCATGGTGATGCTTAATTGTAACATAATGACTTAGTTTACCATTGTGAACTCTTCATAGGATGTCACTGATTTTATCAGTCAGTTGTTCATGCAGCTGGGAACTGTCAGGGTACATGATTTGAGACATCTGAGGAACAAACTGGGTGAGCTCCACTGAATTTTTTAACTTACTAAAGAGCCAGCTTCCCTCCTCCGTGGTGGCTTATGCAAATTACTATTTGTTTATTCATCTGGGAAAGGGAGATGAAGACTGGAGAGATTAGGGTTTTCTTATACATTTCTTGCTTGAGCCTGCTTCTTGCTTTGCTACTTCTTACCTGCCTGCACTGTTTTATGTGAGTGATCTTTCACTTTAGTTTATTCTGTTTGCAACACATCGAATTGGTTGTCGCAAGTATGATGCTCATAACATAAGCAGACATGAACCCAAAAAGGTAGAGACCCAGTTAAGAAAAAGCTCACAGTCACTTCACTTATTTGAAGTAGTTACACTGCCTCAGGTTGCTCATTTTTTTCCTATAAAGACTCCAGAGGGAACCATGTGAAGCTATGGCATATTAGGTCTGTTTTCTAGTAGAGAGGGTGGCTCTTCCAGAGAAATTCATCTGCCTGGCACTCATCACTGTGAGACATCACCCATCTTTTGAAACTGACTCCTTCTCAGAACAGAGACTACTGACTAGGAATAAGAGGGTCTTTTTCACTTTTGACATTCTTCTCACACTTAGAAAAGGTGTTTTTTAAAATTTTAATCTTATTTTAGAGTGCACGCATGTGCGGTGTGAGCACAAGCAGGGGAGGGGCAAAGGGAAAGTGAAAGAATCTCAAACAGGCTCCTTGCTCATCACAGAGCCTGACATGGAGCTCAATCCTACAACCCTGGGATCATGCCCTGAGCCAAACTCAAAAGTTGGATGCTCAAGAGACTAAATCACCCAGGCTCCCCAAAAAGATGTTTAAATCATTACTCTCACTGGATCCATAAATTTAGAGGTCTTAAAACTTTTTATGGAAGGGGCGCCTGGGTGGCTCAGTTGGTTGAGCATCCAACTTCTGCTCAGGTCATTATCTCATGGCTTGTGAGTTCGAGCCCCACATCGGGCTCTGTGCTGATGGCTCAGAGCCTGGAGCCTCTTCAGATTCTGTGTCTTTCTCTCTCTCTCTCTCTGCCCCTCCCCCACTCACACTCTGTCTCTCAAAAATAAATAAACATTAAAAAAAAATTAAACTTTTTATGGAAAAAGGGTGGTTAGAGAGTAAAGTTGATAGGGACTTAACTGTTCCTTGCATTTTTTTTTTTAAGATTTTATTTTTAACTAATCTCTACACCCAACATGGGACTCGAACCTTCAACCCTGGGATCAAGAGTAGCACGCTGTACTGACTGAGCCAGCCAGACGCCCTACCATTCCTTGCATTTTAACACAATTTTATTTCCCCTTTCCTCTTTCCCTACTTCCTTTACTTAGCTCCTAAGTAAAAAAGAGCTACGAAAAAGGGAACTGGGATAAGTGTTGAAATTTCCATAGCTTTATCCTGTATCAGTGTTTTCCAAACTGTTAACAGACCCCTGGTGGCCCACACATGTGCTGGGTAGGCTTACTCATCACTTGTCACTGTATCTTGTTAAACTTCAGAGGTTGTTCTAGGCAGCCACTATTAACCCATCAAAGTGAAAATTAGGGCTGAAATTAATAAGTTCTTTTTTCCCTGAATTCCTGGTAGTTGAATAAGTATAGATTGTGTAGTTTCCCTTCTTTCAGAATCTCAGGATCTTTTATAGAGTGGATGGTGGTAGCTTTGGAGGAAGACAAAATAGGAAACTTGCCCAAAATAAGCTACCCGTTTTTTCCTCACAAAAAATAAGGTATCTTCAGAATGCAGTTGACAAAATTCTGTCTTAAAACTCTCTTCCTAATAATTAAGGAATGCCTCTATTAAAAGATAAACCCCCTTAGTAAGTGGGATAAATAGAGGGATAAATACCTGGAAATACAGATCAAAGCAGCATTAAGCCTCCATTTAGGTTTCATAAGGAATGCATGGTAACCTATCTATCTAGGTTGCTGGATTGGCCTGTTTCTTTTAAGTATATTTCAAAATTATATTAGATTCATATAGTGGTAGTTGATTTCAAATGCCTCTGCATGTGCTTCTTGAGCATGTTGGCTGCATGCGTGATACATGTTGCTTAAGCTTTCAGCTTTGGAGAATGGCAGCTTTTGTGAATGTCTTAAATAGCATTAAGATTTACCAGCATTTCAAATACTAGCACTGTTGTTTTTTTTTGTTTTTTGGGGGGGGGGGTTTCTTTTTTTTTCTGAAAAGAAATTAATATGATTAAACATTCTTAAGAGACCATCTGATTCCGGTTGGCTTGTAACTCTAGTTTTTATTGTCTTTTAGTTATTAAATAGAGCATCTGTTGAGGGGCTCTTTTAAAACAACAACCAAAAACAGACTTTGGGGCTAAGAGGCAGAGCAGCATGCAGCCGTGGACCTTCCTACCTCTAACAGCTAGCCGAGGCCTCTAGCAACTACATTCCCCTTCTGGAGTCTTTCTGTGCATGTAAAATGCTGAGGAGTCCTGGTGACCTACCTCCAAGGCAGCTGCCCTCCTGAACCCTGGAAAGCAGCAACCGCCATTTTGAAATGTGAACAACCAGAGACTACACAGGAAAAAGACATCTGGAAGTCTTAGGTGGCTTCACCATTCAACCTTTGAATGAAAGGAACTATATGAAACTCGAGTTTTTCCCTTTTGAATATTCTTCTATTGAAATGATTTTTCCAAACTCATTAGGATTTGAATTTTGTGTTGTATTTTGTTCATAGTGCAAATTTTATTCCCAGTTAAATTATCTTCTTGTGTGCCTTTCTTTCTTTAATTATCTTGACGAACCACAGGACCCATTGTAAGGAGAAATTAATGCTTCAGGATATCTTGAGATGCACAGATGTAAAGGGTAGAAAGATCATTCTACAGAAGACATGTTTGGGGGACAGGTTTCTGAGATAAGTCAAACCACAGAAGGGTATCCTTGTAGATCATAGGCCTGTAGTACCCTAGCCAGAAAGATGGGGTGATTAATACATTTTTTTTGTCTTTTTTTGATTAGGTCCCAGTTTTGTACTAAGAACTTGACATATATTACCTTACAAGATCTTATGAAGTAGATATTACTAGCTTCATTTTACAGATAGGGAAAATTAGTCTCTTACTGGGCATCTAATTGTAAAATGACAAGGGCTGGCCTTTCAAGCCTAAGGACCTCCCTGGGGCTAAAGGATAAAAGAAATAATGGTACTTGAGTGACAGACATTTCCGTGGATTTTTTTCTGGAGACTCCCAGTTCATAAGCATCATGAATGTTTAATGGAATGAAATACGCATTGCATTGGCTTCTTTTGAAATGGTTTACAGCTTATGTTTCCTTACCAAATTAGGCTATTCTCTTTCTTTCCTAAACCAGGGTCCTTTCATTCAAGATGAAAACTTACCTTCTCTCCTTTTGTGTTCTTAGAAAGGAAGGTTCTGAAAAACGTCACATTAAGTAACCTTGCCTAGTTGACTTCTCTTAATTACACTGTTCTTATTGATTGCTATCTTTTAGCTCTTTCCTGCTAAACAGTGGACTAGTTTCCTGCTCAGTTCAGAATTGATGAATATCAGCCTCAGTAAGCTGAAAATTTGGAACCATACCTAGTCCCTATTTTCTGGAGGGCTTTTCTCTTGTATCTGTGCTTGAATGGAAGAATCTCTAGATATCAGATTTTTATCATTTTATTGGTTCAGAGAACTTTTTATGACCTCTGAGTGGCCACTGGTCTGCTATTCTGGAAAGGTTATGTCTTAAAAGGTGAAGTAACTGCATACCCAACTACTTCTACCTGGATACTTTTTTCACCCTACCTCTGGACCTGATAATTCATTACTCAGGGCCTTGATGCCACCTCTGTGAGACCTTCCCTAGCTCTCTCCATTGGTGAGAGAACTGCCATTGTTTTGGTTCACATCGTGCTTGCAGTTACCTCTGCTCAGGTAATTCTGCATTAACTGCTGTAATGGAGTGATTTGATAGTGTGTCTTCTTCCATGCTGAAAAGCTGTATGTCAACCTGTGTATCTTCAGAACCTGATTACATAGAACTTTATAAGTGTTTGGAAAACTGACCACACTTCTTGTCTTTTCAAAGACTTTTCACAAGTAATATCAGCTTACATAGATGTAATTCTTCTGTATTCCAGGAGCACAATCAGAAATGATGCTATGTTTATATTTCTGGTTCTGTGCCCTAAAAATACATATCAGGTTACCTGTCTCCAGGGTTCTAAAAGAGTTGCATTTTTCAAACTAATTTTCAGGATGTAAAGTGACAAAGCAGCTAATGTGTGTAAGAATGTATTTAATATGGAATTTGAAACCACCTCTACGAAAGTTTTTTTTTTTTTTTCCTATTTCTCTGAGAAACTTTGCATCTAAATGTTTTGCTAATGGAAAAGAAGACTTGGTAGGTACAAAATTACAGATACTTGTGTTAGCAGGTGTCCTAAAATAATACCGCTTTGCATTTTCTGTCACAATTGTTTGTCTGCTCTGATCTTTAAACTCTGAGGGCAGGGATCAACTCTGTACTACTAACCATTTTATTCCTTTTGTATAATGTGATGCATGATAAATAATAGGTCTTCAATAAATGTAGAAGAAAGAAAATTGAATAATATATCATTGTATTGTCTTGTTTTATTGACATGTTTCTGGGTATATTGTTACCTTTATGTACTTAAGAGTCTGTAGTGGACCCTCAGGCCATATTTGTTGAATTGGCGTGGTAGAAAACAGTGGAGGATTTTAGATTTTATTCTGTTCATTTATTTACATTTTAATTTTTGTATGAGACTAGAAAAACCAAGATAGGGCTCAAAGTTAAAAACAGTAAAGTTGTAACTTTGAGAATTACTAAAAACTAAGTTAGCTGTCAGGGTAGATAGCTTTATGATGGCAGATTCCGCACAGCCTGGAGTGCTGTGGGCTGTCCTGTTCCTTCCCCCATTTCGGTACATTGAGAGGCACCAGCCAAAGGTTAGATTAGGTGAGCTGTTAGATTTGTTCAAATCTCCCAGTTTAAAAATTTATGAACGAGGAAGTGAGGAATGAGCCAAGAGATTTTGACAACTGTATTGAATGATAAATTGCTATTTTAACTAATTCTAGAACCTATATTTTGGTTTAACCTGAATGTGTTTTAAGCACTGGAAATAAATGAATTCACTTTCACATACAAATCTGTCTTTACCTCAGTAAAATCCTGGAAGGTATTTGGTTACAACCACTGTAATGATTTCTTGGCAGTTTCAAAATTCATTGAAATTCAACTTTTCAAACAAATGGTTAAATCTAGTTAGGTAGAAAGCCAGAGCTAATCCTTGAAGCCAGCAGAGGGGAGTTTGTTTCTTTCTGAGGAAATATGTGGTACTCTTGGGTAGGTCTGGGAAAATAACAACTTAGTAAAAATGTGCCTTGTTCTCTTTTGTTGATGCTTTTTACACTCCAGACCTGACAGCAAATGAAAGCAGTTAATCTATATACAGGAAACAGGGCAGAACTCAAGTAAACATGTTTTGTTATTCAGTATTGCTGGAAATGTACTATCTCTGCATATATGCTTTACCATTAAATCATTGAGCTTCACGCCAGGTGTCTTTTCCTGAAATGTTGAATGATCTTGATGGATAAGACATGGTTCTCCAAATTTTTTGTCATGTATTCCACAGTGTGTAAAGGTACATTTAAAACATTATATACGTGTACTGCCGTACTGATGTTTGCTATCAAACACATGAGGTAATATTAAATGATTAAATATTTGTCACAAAAATGGGTTTTGCCAAAATATATTCCACGATGATATTCTTTGAAAATAATACAAAAAGCATGCTTCATTATCATAAGAATCCGTTACCTATAATTTTCATTACTGAAAGTTTTCCACATTTGGAAGCACAATTTTCTAATTAAAATCTTTAAAAGATGTTAGTAGTTTTGATCCATTTTATTAAAAGTATGAAAGTATCACAGGTTTAGTAAAGTCTGGAAGTGCTGTTGGGTATTAGGGGTGGTGACAGTTTAATGGACTATTTTTTTTTTTTTTTCCAACGTTTCTTTATTTTTGGGACAGAGAGAGACAGAGCATGGACGGGGGAAGGGCAGAGAGAGAGGGAGACACAGAGTCGGAAACAGGCTCCAGGCTCTGAGCCATCAACCCAGAGCCGGACGCGGGGCTCGAACTCACGGACCGCGAGATGGTGACCTGGCTGAAGTCGGACGCTTAACCCACTGCGCCACCCAGGCGCCCCTGGACTATTTTTTTTAAATTGGGGTAGAGCTAACACTGTTCTGATAGTGTCAGATTCGACAGCTCTCTGTTATGCCATGCTCACCACAAGTATAGCTAGACAGATTTTAAGTGAAACGTGTTTTATTGGTAACTAAGATTAAAAACTGAACACTGCTGTGATGGAACCATTAGAAAACACCTGATTTCAGAAACTTGTATTTGCCCGACAACTTCTACCAGGAACAGGGCAAAGGTAGGCTTTGTCAGTTTTCTTATGTCTGCTTATATTAGTATTTGCAAATTCGGGTTTCTCTGCAAGTATTTTAAGCCACTTTGTTTGTGAAAATTAGCTTCATTAAATCAGATAGGTACAGAAATCCATGTAAGCAGGCCCATGTAAAAAGGATATCCTGTGTCCTACCCATCACATGTGTAGCACACTGTGCCTGGCAGGTGAACTTCTGACCGTGACACTGAGCGGTGGCATCGGTTGCTTTGTAAATTAAAGAACAGTGGAAGTTGTTTCTCAATTTTATTTGTATGTAATTACAAATGTAAAAAAAAAATGTTTTTCCCAATATTCTAATGGATCATCTTTCATCTCATTTTGGAAACCACTGGTTGACAACCAGTATCAACTGTTCAGCTGACAGATTGGGCTTAGTGTTTAAGTTCTTTGATGGCATAGTTACAGTCTTAAAACAACTTCTGTATCCCCCGTGGTAACAGATAATCATACTTCTACTGTTGCTTGTTTCATGTTCCTAACTTTTTAAACTCATCAAAGTTACAATGTCATCTTTATCCTTCAAAGGCATCCAGTGTTGTAGGTATCATTCCCACTATCAGGTGAAGAAATTGGGGCTCCTTAGTTGTGGTTTGCTGAAGGTTACATGAATTATAAGTGGCAGAACAGGATTTAAAGGGCAAAGTCCTTTTACGAGACTGCCTATTTCTGATAGCCAGTGCATTACATAAAAGTTAAGTATTCAAATATTTGCCAAGTATATTAACCAGGGAAACCATGGAACAAGGTGATTTTAAACTTCTAAAATATCCCAACCTGTTCTTTTTCAATCAGTTAAATAGGTAACAGTAATGATAGTTGATGAAATGAGTGGGAACTTGAAGAGGGGTTTGAGAATGTTTGGCGACCTTGGGTAATTTTGAAGAAGCAAATGGATAGCTAGTAAATCCTAGTAGTTTTCTAAACCTAAATGCTAGCGTGTGGAATTTACATTTTATGAAATTATCTGTTGAAATTGGCATGAATGAATGGAAACTTAAATTACACCATCTGTGCAGGACGGTATTCGGACACTGATGTTTATATAAATGAAATAAATGAAAACCCTTAAAAATACTTTGGCTATATTTCAAGCTGGATAGTGTGGCCAAAACTTCAGCTTCTTAATTGGTAATAATGTCAGAATCACATGAGAACTATTTCACAATGGCAAAAATGACAGATACCGTGAGAACGTTCAAATCGAGAAAATAACATGAACAGCATGTGGTCCTTTCAAGGTGTGGGGTACTGACTAGACAGCTTCTAGAGTGCTGAATGCTTCTTCTACTGAATCCTGCACAGATTACAGGGTATTACAACCCCGTCCTACCTTTATAAGGTAGTTTCAGGGTCTCTGTGATATCTTAGAAGCACTGCACTTTGATTAATTACAAACTTCGTATCTTTTCTGAGTTTCTTGTGTTATTGCTAAAGAGGACTTGGCATTTGTTGTTCTTTCTCTTATTCATTTATTCACTCATTCCATAACTAATTGCTTCCTAATGCCAGTTTCCTACTTCCTGAATAAACAATCCTATTCTCACCGTGCCTTTTTTTTTTTTTTTTTTTGAGGCGAGAACAACCCCATAAGCTGCTGTGAAAGTGAAATGAGTCAATGTATGTAAAACAGAGTATGTGAGGTGGAGTCTACTATCATCCTGATCTGATAGATGAGGGTGCAGAAAGGATAAGTAACCTGCTTAGGATCACACAGACAGTAAGTGTCAGAGCTGGATATAGTCTAGGAAGTCCAGCCTGAAGACCATGTCTTTGACCTTTGCTCCCCATCAAAAAATCTTGGCAAAAAAAAGGTAAAAAGATTGAATTAGAAAATGACCGTTAGGGTTGCTAGAGAATGTAAGTGGCCCTTACAGGGCTGTGAACAGCAATTTGGACTTTACTCTTGAGAGTCTGTTAATCTTCAACTTTTTTTTTTAAAGGAAACAGTGAATAAAGTAATGATCCTATAACTTGTGAACCCATGTTTGAATTCTCTCTTCTCCATTTACTTTGCAAAGCATGTAATTTTTTTTTTCTTTATGAAAAGAGTGATGCCTATTATCCCAAGGAATCCTTGTGAGGCTCGAATGATACAGATGGAAACTCTTTGCTGCATGGTTTCTCGGTATCTCCTCTCTGTTTTTGGAGTTGGCTAGTATGTTTACTTCTCTAGCTCTTTGTGAAAAGACAGAGTATATGAAGTGGTGTGTGGTATTGGGAAGAGCACTTGGTTTTATAAATTCTAGTTTGACTACTTTGCTTATTTTGTCCCCTGAGACTATATTATCTCGGTTTCCTTGAACTTAGAAGATTTATGAGTGATGGGTAAGATATTTATCAAAATGTGAACTGATAAGGTGCTATAGTTCCATAATGTTGATAAAAAATACAGAGTCCTTAATGTGGTAAGAAACTTGAGCAAAATCAGTCATGCTTTGGTGAATTTTTTCCCCCTCTATCAAAATAACAAGTCAGCCTTCCCATCACAGGGAAAGTTCATTTGGTGTTAGACATGATGCTTGTAACTATGACTCATTTGTGCCAACCAGGTGAGCAAAACCACACTGATGAAAAACATGGGGCCCGGTTCTTCTCACTTGAATGCCCCTAACTCTTTTGGTATTAGGGGAAAGTTATTTCATCTGTGATCTAAATTCTGCCTAGATGGGGAAGTTTCCCGGGCTTCTCCAGCATGGTTAGCTTCTTGAACCACATGATGTTGTAATGAATTATTTGTTTCTTTCATTGAATTGTGAACCTCTTAAGGGCTAGGGCCACATCAATACATTTATGTGTGCGTGCCTAGTACCTTGCACTGATGCCTGAGAAATAGGTGGCCAATAAATATTTGATAAATAAATGAAAGACCTTAGCAAAATACTCAATAAGTTCTATAAATAATTTTTTTCAAGTGTAATAGTAATTCCAAAACAGATGAGTGTTAACAGCCTCTAACAACACCTTGACCATCTCTCATAGGCGTCCTCTTCCAGGACTTTGTAGGCTATGAGTTTCATTCTTAGGAAATTTTTTAATTTATTTTTTTTAATGTTGATTCATTTTTCGAGAAAGATGGCACATGCGTGTGCACAAGTGGGATAGGGGCAGAGAGAGAGGGGGATGATCTGAAATAGGCTTTGTGCTGACAGCAGACAGCTCCCTGTGGGGCTCAAACTCACCATGAGATCATGACCTGAGCCAAACTTGGACACTTAGCTGATGGAGCCACCCAGGCACCCCAAGAATATTTTTTAAAGTGAATAATTGTATATAGCAGTCCTCATTTTATAAACAAGAAGATTCTACCCAGAGACTGATTTTGCCTTTTATTTCCATTTTTGAAACTTCTTTGCATTTGTATTCAACTTAAGTGCTATCTTGTAATTTTTTTTCTTAACTTAGGTTTTCTACAGAGGTCGATAAACTTTTTCTTATAAGGTCAGGTAGTAAACATTTCTGGCTTTGTGAGCCTTAGGTATTCTAAGGTGGCTACTCAGTTCTGCTGCTGTAGTATGGAGGCAGCCATAGACCATATGTGCACAAGTGGTCCTGGCCGTGTTCAATAAAACTACATTCATAGAAGCAGGCAGCCGTCTGTCCTGTAGAACTCACATTTATCATTTAAAATGCCGTATAATACTCCTTTATTTTTATACATGAACATTTAGGACACAGTTCTTGGTTTTAACTTTTCTGTTGCAATGAGTGTCTTCCTACGTAGTATTTTTTTTTTCATTTATGTGTATCTGACATATTTTGTAAGGTACATTTCAAGAACTCTTTAAAGTCTTGTCAGACTGCTTTCTGAAACGGCAGAGGTGGGGGAGCCTTGGCTTAACCCCACCTGGCCTGTCTGACCACCACACTGCAGAGAATGGAACACGATCAAGAGCCTGTGCCAAAGAGACACTGAAAAGAATGCTAAGGGGTTTAGATTCCATCAAATGAGGTACCAATATTAGTGTGTTTTTGATCTATAAAAATAGCAGTTGCATGTAGTTTTGATTTTAATAAATATAAATTTTACTGATCTTTTTATGCAACACACCCTCTAATGTTGCAGCTTGGTCATATTCTAAGGCCCTTGTTTCAGTGTTTCTCATCCTGAGTTGGGGCTTTAGCAGGGACATGAGCAGGAAGCTGAACTCACACAGGTGAAGACATGCTTAGCCAGCTGTGGATAGACAGGTGTCACAATATCATGAACCACCAATACGGATGCAGAGTATAAATCTATGTGAGTAGTCCATACTCACTTATCCTGTGTTGTATAGCTTAGAGGGTGGTGAATCCCAAGGTTCAAATCTAGTTTTTTTGGATTCTAAGGCCAAACATTTTTAACTCCATTCGTAAATATGATTTGAATTCAGAGAGAGTCTGATGCAAAGGTAATTCTGCCTTTAGGTATAGTTTAGCCCATGCATTCCTCTAAACGCAGGGGTTGCAAACCTTGGGCCTGGTCTTGTAAATAAAGTTCTACTGGCACACAGTCTACTTCATTCATTTCTGTGTTTCCTATACAACTTTTATATTGTGGTGACAGAGTTGAGTGATTTTGACAGAGGCCTTATAGTTAGCAAGCCTCCAAATGTTGTTTCTCTGGCTTTAGAAAAGAAGTTTGCCAACCCCTGCACACTGGTAAAGTGATACCTGTTTTGTTAGGAGTTCGCAAACTATAGCCTGTGAGTCAAAAATAACCTACTATGTACTTTTCGAAAGAAAAGTATTGCAATTCAGCTGACTGCTGGCAATTTGTTTATGTGTCATCTGACTGCTTCTGTGCTTTTGTTCCAGTAAGTCAGTGCCTGAAATTGTGCCCAAGACCCTCCTCATTGAAATTTAGCATGAATTTTCCCTTTCTTCCTCCCACATTCTGGGCTTTCCTTCTCCATGAGGAGATGTTATAACATGAGGGTTTGTAAGCTCAGGAACCTATGTATTTGAGTTCAAATCCTAGATCTGTCACATTGTAGGTGTTCAGTATTAACATTGGAATAGGACAAGGGGCCATATTAATGAAATATAATGGAGAGAATATTAATAATCAGGTTACTTTTCTCCCCCATAATCAGATTATCCTAATAAATTGTGAGGTTGACAGGAAAAAGGATTTTGTTTAGTTCTATGGAAATTTTTCATCCTTTATTTTTGTAGTTTGCTGGAGTACATCTTCTTTGAGTAGAAAAGTATAGTCTGACAGTTGAACAGAAATTTGTTTCTGCCATGTAACTGCTCTGTTATTTTAGGAGCTACATACCCTCTCTCAGCCGAGCCTCCACTCACTTGCTGGTAAAATGGGCCTGTTGAAGGCTCTTTCCCCATTGGCTTAGCGAGGACTACATGAGGAAACTATTGTAAAATGCCTGCCATGGGGCAGATGCTCTAAAAATGTTAGGTTTTTTCCCCCTGATTTTCATTCCCAGAAATGTTTTGTTATGCAAATTTTGTTTTTGGCAGTCAGTTCCTGCAATCATAGAAAAGTTTATTTCTCCTCCTTTTATAGAGTAATTCTCAGAATGTAACCTCTCAGGGTGAATTTTTTCTTTTGGTTGGCAGAGGCTGGTTCCCAAGATGAAAGGACTGTGAATGGGAGCCGGGAAAAGGGACCTGACCGATGAGCACAGATCCATTTGCTTGACGTTTCCTTCCCTTACTTGGTTGCAGTATGAAGAAGAGTGCGGCAAGGTAACCAGTTACTGCCAGGAGACCATGCCTGGATGGGTGCACGATGTGCTGGGCCGGAACTGGGCTTGCTTCACGGGAACCAAGGTGGGAAGTACCTCTGAGAATGTGAATGTGAACACAGCACACCTTGAGAGTCTCCCAGAAAAGTGAGTTGTTACAAGGGAAAAATACATTTAGTTTTATAGTATGTAGAAGGATGCGTCTATGTTAATTCTTGGAAAACATTATTTTGATGATATACAATTTATTTAACATAGAAACATAGGCCATATTATATAAAACCTAACTGGAAAAACATGTTGAGTAATGGAACGGAGAGAAGAAAATATTTTTTCCAAGAGTAATGGACCACTGATGGCTTTCAAGAAAATTTATATGAAGGACCATAGAATTGCAGTGCCAAAGAAAGAAAAGAGCGGTTTATCATTGCCATGTGATTGCTTAACACTTGTACATGCCAATGTTTATGTTGCAACAAATCATAGGTGATACTAATTGAACATAACTTTTAAACAAGGGCAGTGAGTAACTGAACTGACAGTTCTTAGTAGTGATGTAGCAGTGTATTAGTTTGCTGGGGCTGCCGAAACCAAGTGTCACAGACTGAGTGGCTTAAGCAACAAAAATTTCTTTTCTCACAGTTCTGGAGTCCAGAAGTCCAAGATCCACCATGTCAGCCGGCTTGGTTTCTTGTGAAGCCTGTGTCCCTGGCTTGCACACAGCCATCTTCTCACTGTGTCCTTACATGTCACCCCTCAGTTTGTTTCCTAATCTCTTTTTTTCCTGAGTGCACCAGTCATATTGGGTTTGGGACCACTGATAGGACCTCATGTTTCTGTAATTTCCCTGTTAAAGGTCCTGTCTCCAAATCACTTTCCGAGGAAGTTTAGACTTGAACCTATGAATTTTGGGAAGACACAATTCAACTTACAATACACAGTTAAAGTTTTTGTTAAGCAAGGTCCAGGTTAAGTAACTGTGAACCACACAAATGAGAGATTTCAGACTTTAGTTATTTGGAAGGAAAAGATAAATGGGTATTATTGGTAGCAGCCTTTTCTGTTTTATTTAGTTGTGAAATCCACTAAAAGTACCCATGAATAAATTTTCCCAGGCCAGGCCACATGGGCAGTGAGTGATCCTACAGTAGAGAAGTTGGGGATGTGGTTCTGAGGTAGAGACAATGGGGACAGGAGTTTAAAGAGGACAAGTTGCACTTGTCTGGGAAAGTACTCATAAAGATCTAGACTAATGCATCCTCTCCATTTTGAATTTAGCTTTTAAATTACTTTGCTTGACTTGATCCTTGAGCAACACTTTTCTTATTAAACTGTTCACTTTTCACTCTCCCACTTGGGATGTGCTGTGTACTAATGTGCTCTTTTCGGTATTTTAAACATTGTCCCACTTAATGAAGAAGCTACTCACTGGCATGCTCAGAACCTATTCCGCTTCACCTGTAAAAGGAGCATTTGGGACTGTGCTTTAAGGTCTTATGCTTAAGACCTTAAGGTCTTCTGCTCTATGCTTAAAGAGATCTTTAAGGTCTCTTTCAGCTCTTAATGATCTGTTATCCCATAGTAAACTACGTTATTTTTAATTTCCTTGGATCTTAAACACTGAAAATAACAGTGTTTAAGACCTACCTTGTCATTAGTATAGTGCACATGTCCCTGTCTGATGTGTTGCTAGGATAAAGCAAGAAAAGCAGGACTAACTTACTGCTTCTTGAATACCTGAGAGTCAACAGTGACTCCCATCAGTGGAAAACACTTCAAAATAGACCTTTACAATTTAAAATTTACCCTCGTATCTAAAGAAACAAACAACTGTAACTTGTTTTTATTTTGTTAGTGTTGTCAGAAACCAGATACAGGAAGTTTTAAAATCTATTTAATAATCATAACTCTCTGGTTTCACACTTTGCAAGAAGGAAAGAGCTTTGATAAAAACATGTATACACATGATTATCAAAGTAGTTGCACATTTTTCTTATTATTTTCAGTGCTCCCAGGTTTCTTTGACTATGTCAAAATAATTCCTCTGTGAACATCTAAATAAAAAGGGAAAGAAAAGTTCACAACATGCCTAGGTGTTACTCAAATTAGGTGTATCTTGCTTTGCATATTTGGGAAGTCTTGGATAATGAGTCACACTTCAGTGACAGAATCTTCTTAAGTAGAAATAATTATCCGTAATCCTAGTATCTGGAACATAGGTTTGATACAAGTTTGTATTGTATGACTAATCAACTTCTCCAGTCTTTTTGCTTTGTAAGCATATTCTCTGTGTATTAGATTTATTTATGTCCGTATCCATATCCATACCCAAGCATTTGAGATCAGGGAAACCAGTGCTTCTCAAATTTAATGTTATTGTGAATCACCTGGGTGTATTGTTAAAATGTAGTTTCTGGTTTTGGTGGTCTGGATTGGATACTTGGAATCTGCATTTCTAATGGGCTTTCAGGTGTGGCTGCTAATACTGGGTTCAAGAACCACATTTGAATAACAAGGATGTAAACCTAACATCCATATGTAAAAAAATTTTTTTGCCTCCTATGTTATAGTGTTTGCCACGCTATATGTACATTATATACAGTTTATGCTGTCATCTCCTTTTTTTTATTATTACAAAGTTATAAAGGTGCATTGTAAAACTTGTAGCGGGTGGGGCAAGGTAGTGATTCTATGTTGCCACTCAGAGATAACAACTTTTGGCCTTTTATTTTTTACTTTTTAAAATTTATTTATTCTGAGAGAGAGAGTGTGAGAGAGCACGTGGGGAAGGGGCAGAGAGAGGGAAAGAGAGAATCCCAAGCAGGCTCCACTGCCAGCACAGAACCCAAAAAGTGTGAGATCATGACCTGACCCTAAATTAAGAGCCAGATACTTAACTGAGTGACCCAGGCACCCCTTGGCATTTTATTTTATTTATTTATTTATTTTTTTTAATTTTTTTTTTCAACGTTTATTTATTTTTGGGACAGAGAGAGACAGAGCATGAACGGGGGAGGGGCAGAGAGAGAGGGAGACACAGAATCGGAAACAGGCTCCAGGCTCCGAGCCATCAGCCCAGAGCCTGACGCGGGGCTCGAACTCACGGACTGCGAGATCGTGACCTGGCTGAAGTCGGACGCTTAACCGACTGCGCCACCCAGGCGCCCCACCCCTTGGCATTTTAAAAATGTATTTATACTCTAAGTATATTTTCACAAAAATTGGTTGATTGTGTATAAACTTATTTGATATCCTACCTTTTTATTTATATACAGTGCAAATACTCTTCCGTATCACTTGTTAACATTAAAAATAAAACTGACAGTTATTTTACCAGCAAAAGGTGATTTTATTTGGGAATAGCAGAGAATTGCAACTGTGACCAGCAAGCTATGGCAAAAACCGTACACAAGTGTGCAGAGCAAGGGAAGCAAGCTCTTTTATAGAGGATAGGAGGGGACTGGGAAGGTTATGATAACCAAAACAGTCATGCAGGAAACTGGGAGTTGGAAGTATAGTGGCTTCTCATTGGCTGAGCTGCGGCTCTCTCCAATTGGCTGGGCCTTGCCAGGGGAGGAGGTAAGCCTTTCTTCCTCCTGATGGGATAGTGAAGTTGTATCCACTGGCAAGATCCTTATCTTCCTGTTGGATTTGCCATTGATGAAGAGTGGTGGGGCATGAGAGCTCCCCTTGCCAAACCTCCAGACTCTATTTTAGTGAGATATCATTTAATTTTCACGCAGTAAATAATCTCTCCTGTACATTTTTACTGAATAAACTCATAGTCAATGAAGTACCATTGTTAATCAATGCTTTATCTTAGAACATTTATTTAGGTTATTTATAATCTATCAGTATTATAAAAGTGTTTCATCAAACATCCTTACACATAGATCTTTGTTAACTTGAACTTTTATTTTATACGAGACATTCCAGTTCTAGACTCTTGGTATACATGTGCTTTCCCTCAGGCAAAAGTGAAGGGTACTTTTTGGACCTTCCTTATAGGTCATGTCTTCGTATACGAACAAACTCAAATTTGCTTTGGTGCCAGAAATACAGCTCTATTTGAACAAAAGCTATTAACACAAACTGCTATAAACAACAGTTTGTTTAAAATATGACGGGTAAGGAGTAGGATATATTTCAGAAGCCTGATGACGTTAGAGTCAAATTAAGGAGATTTTTCAGATCAAAAATTGGTTACATTTATTGTTAGAGTGTCTGATGCGGTTACTAATGGCTCCCAAAAATTCTTGAACTGGATTAATAGGCTCATACTCTGAATATGATACAAGACAAAATGACTTGAGTCTAGTGAAATTTCATTAAGATTGAGTATTTCAGGAATCCTAGTAGTTTGGTTTTTGTTTTCTGAAATTGGATTTTATTTTATCTGATAATTTCAGTTTATCTAAATTTTGTGTTCTCTTTGTGTGATTCTGGATTATCATTGACTATTATGGAAATTCAGTGTTATGGCTCTTTTTAAACTGTGGTGCATTTAACTTACTGAATTTTATACTAAAAATGTAAAATAAAGATTATTTTGAAGATTTGAATAAAGTGGTTCAGTTGCATTACCAAAAAAAAAAAAAAAGCAAAAAAAAAAAAAAAATTGCCTTCCTAAAATATTATTCCACTTTCCACTTAGGCCCAGAGTATAAGGATGCCTACTTTAATGAAGTCTAATTACATCTGTAAAGAGGATAACTGAGACTGTCTTATTTTTGTTGTTAGCTATTCTAATAGGCTCTACCAATATAACCATGACTTTGTGAAAGCAATCAATGCCATTCAGAAGTCTTGGACTGCAACCACATACATGGAATATGAGACTCTCACCCTGAGAGAGATGATTAGGAGAGGTGGTGGTCACAGCCGAAGAATCCCAAGGTAATAAAGCATATCTGTTTATCGCTAATAAAGATATTTTAATGCCACTCTCCCCTCCAACCTGCTCTCCCTGGTTTGCCCACCATGTTGTTGCTCATTCCAGTTTGTTACATTATCTTTTTTTCTGACCATCTCTCTCTCTCTCCTTTTCACATACATCCTAGTGCTCTGAGTCCTATTTATGGCTGTTGCTTTCACAGCATCTGCCACCGCCATTGTTCCCTGGCCATTTTCTACATGCCAGCTTAGGGTTTTGTCATTTCTCTGCTGCATTATGGATCAGCCTCCCACCTCCTGTCTCTCTAGTCCCATCTCTTTGGTTTCTTTTCCTCCTGGTCCCCATTCTTAGACATTCTTTAAAATACCAGCTTCATCTTCCTGTACCCAGCTATGATTGTGTTACTACCTATTATCTAATAAACAAACTTAACCTGGTTAACCCAAGCCTTTTAAATTTGTGCCTATATTCGGTATCCTGATCTGCTTTCAGAAAATAAGACACACAGTTACTGAAAACTTTGCTGTCAAGCTAACTCCATTCATGCCACTCTTTGTTTCAAATATCCCTCATCTTGCCTCAGGAACTGTCAGATTTGTCACTGTAAGAATCTCAACACTCCCTGTTATCAGGTCCAGCAAAAAGAAAATTGCTCCTTATTTATCAGTGTACCTCTGTCTACTTCCCTCAGCCAGCAGTGACACTTCCATGGCATATTTCTTACTTTAAGAAAATGAATTTATATTAGAAATTTGGTAGATTTTTAAAAATTTCCTCAAAGCTGTAGGTGGATCTATCAGAATATATAGTCCCTAAACATTTGTTAAATGACCAAGGTTATTCCGGGGATGCCGTACCTTGTTGAGGAGAAATTGATCTCACCAAAGGGCAGAGAACTGGAAACCAATAAGGAGTCAGTGGGACTCAGTAAATTGTGTAGGTAATTTTTCCTTGGTACATAAAAACATTTTCCAGGTTTCAGAGAATACAGTGATTATTTCCTTATTAATCTCTATAGAGTTTTGGTTCAGGTTTTGTTTGAATGGGCTACTAATTAATTAACTAAAATGCGTTTCGGATTTTTTTCATTTGCAGACTAATAATCCTAATACTCTGACATTTTTCAATTATGACTCTGGGTAGAGATTTTTCCTATCTAACTGATAGCATTCTCTGATAATCCTGCCCCTTTCTCAAAAGACTCTCCTACAGTATTTCTCAAAGTGTATTCTAAGGAATTTCCAGCCCATGAGACTCTGGTGAGTGGAAATTAGGGAAGAGAGCATGTTGTATCCAGGTTTGAGAAAGTGAAGGAACTATATTGTGTATGTGTGAGACAAGAAGTGAGAACTGTTGAGTAAAAATCCAAAGGGGCGCGAGAGAAAGAGGTTTGAGCATCTGAGCCTCAGACACAATTCCTTTGCCATGGGCCATGTTTCTCAGGAACTCTTTTGTGTTTGGCTCTCCACCCAACCACCTTTGTTTTAAAGAAGGGCTAGCTTTATGAAGCGCTGCTTCTGTGGCTACGGCTCCATAGAAGTTTAGAGATAGGAGATGGAATTGAGTGAAATGGAAAATTCTGAAGCAGACATTGTGGTCTGGCTGCCTGGTTTTCAGTAGCATTTTTGTATATAAATTAGTTCTAAGAATCCAATGACATAATAGAAACTCTCAGATCCTTAACTTGAGGTTCAGGGAGTCATTGAAACTGCTGAAAGTATAGAAAAAGTATTGGTTATGGTCATCTCCCTGAGGTCAGAGCTTTCACCAAAGTTAAAGAATCTAGACCCAAATGATTAAGAGCCCAAAATGTGTGCTGCGCCTATAATGTTTGTAATTCTTCCCTGTCTCACAAATGGCTTTTGCTCTTCATTTTCACATCATCGAGCTTCTGTTGTCATATTCTTTTAGTTTTGTCTGTCTGTGCATTGACAGGCAAATACTCTGCCTTATAGCATGGTAGGAAGAAGGAAGTTAACATCTGAGTGCCTGCTTTGTGCCAGACAATCGCTTAAATAAAGGTATCCGCATCATATTTAATCCTCTTAATGGCATGGGTGATGATGATGATGGGAGTTATCATAAGAGCTTAATCTACTAAGGATTTGCAGAGATAGGAGCTGTTCTAAGCACTTGGTAATCATTACCATATTTGAATTATTTTGTAGTAATCGTTTGAGGTATGTATGATTATACCCATCTTAATAGGAGTCAGTTGTAGTTTTGTGATGTTAAATTCTTTCACAGATATCAGACAGCTAGTAAGTGGTGAAACCATTTGTAGGAGGTCAGTATGACCTAAGATATCTGCTCAGAAATTACATTTTGCTGCCAAACTTCAATTTCCTTTAAAAAAAAATTGTGTATTTATTTTGAGAGAGAGAGGGAGAGGAGAGAGAGAATGAATGGGGGAGGGGCAAAGAGAGGGAGAGGCAGAATCCCAAGCAGGCTCCACAGGATCAGTGCAGAGCCTGATGCAGGGCTCGAAATCATGAACCATGAGATCATGACCTGAGCCAAGATCAAGAGTCAGACGCCTATCGGTGCTGACAGCTCAGAGCCTGGAGCCTACTTCAGATTCTGTGTCTCCCCCTCTCTCTACCCCTCCCCTGCTCGCATTCTGTGTCTCTCTGTCTCTCAATAATAAATAAGCCTTAAAAAAAAAAAAGAAAAAAAGACGCCTGATAGAGCCACCCAGGTGCCCCCAATTCCTTTTTTAATCTTTCAAATTACTTAGTGTATTCTTAAGTATATACAGGACAATTAATATGTATTGATCGATTGAATCTTTTATCCTTGCAGTGCAAAATCATGGAAACTTTATTTCCTTCCAAAAATTGTTCACACCTAATTTTTACTTATAAATCTTGAAAGAAATATCCAAGATTTGTTTCTTGATTTGTTTTTTTCTCCTGCCCTAAAATTTTCATGGTGCATAGCTTTTTTATGTACCTTGGTCATTCCATTGACATTATCTAAGTTGTATGTTTTATAACTTACAAATTCTTTGTGTTATTGTAATTGCTCTGTGTTTCATATCTTTTTTTTATGTTTATTTATTTATTTTGAGAGAGAGTGTGAGTGGAGGAGGGACAGAGAGAGAGAGACAGAGAATCTGAAGCAGGCTCTAGATTATGAACTGTCAACACAGAGCCCGACGTGAGGCTCGAACTCAAAAGCCATGAGATCATGACCTGAGCCAAAGTCAAATGCTCAACCAGCTGAGCCACCCAGGCGCCCCATATGTTTCATGTCTCTTAATGCAGTCTTTCATATGGTCACAGATCACATCAAGTTCATCTCCTTGTCACGTAGAGCTTCCAGCAATGTCCGGGCTTAGTTAATATTTTAGTGAAAAATTGATACTTCTTTATGGAATATGGTATCTTTACAGTTTCAGAAGGTTATGATTGCTATTAACGAGTGGTTTTTGTTTTTCCTCTTCCTCTGTTTCATTTCCATTGTGTCCTAGCATTGACTCACATCATCTCTAAAAGAAGTGAGAGAGGGAATTGATTGGGAATAGTTGCAGAAGACATGAAGAAGCCCAGAAATAATCTTTGCCAGTAACTAAATTGGAACCTGGTAAACCGGATAAGCACTGAAAAGTTAGAACAGTGTGATATGGCAATGCCAAGTTGAATGAGAAATTCACATAGTGTATAATCAGAAAGATACATGTTATCACGGTGTAATAGTAGTGCACTAACTAAAGAGTTGATAGAGCATAGAAGTGAGTTTTTGTTGGTGGCTGGTGGGTAGACGCTGCTGTGTGAGTGGTCTTTAAAGTAGAAGTTAGGGAAGAACTTCTAAAGGGATTTCTTCTAAGCAGCAGGCAGCAGGCATTTGGGGTAAAAGGAGCAGCAGGAAGACCTGGAACACTGAAGTCATTTCACAGACTGGAAAATTCCTAAGAAATCTAGTGTGTCTAGAGCTGGAATGCTATTTGTTTTAAATTGCTAACATGGAGAAGCTTGTAGAACAGTTTTCTCATTTCCGGACAATGTGTCTGTCCCTTATCCATCATCCCAGGCAAGTCCTCTCTTTGTGTCTTGCTTTCCAACCATATCCTATAAGGTACAGTTCTGTAATGATGAAGCATTTTCATCTGTTGTTTATGGAGCCAGTCGTCTACTTGACTTGATCTCTAATCTCTGTGCTACTTGACTTCTTTTATAACCGCCTCACCATCACCACTAACCATCTCCTGAGTCAAACCTCTGTAGTTCCTGTATTTTCTCTGTATCCTTTGTAGACCATCTTCAACTTCCCATGTGTCTACTTTCTTAGTCACAATCTGTTTAAGAAAATGCAGCTATTGAAATATACTAAAAATAGCATCTCAGTGATGTACATAACCAGGGTCCTTTCATAGAAGAAAGTTGCTAACCCTGAAAAAAAAAAAAAACCAATTGTGAAAGCCATTTGTAAAGCCATTTATAGAACTTAGTTGTGTAGTTGAAACACGCCTAGTGGACACATTGTTGCATAATTGAAACATTGATAGGACAAGTGCTCCTTGGGCCTGAATGTAGATTCTAGGCAGCCATGTAGTTGAAATCATGGAATTAAGGGTTAGGAAATCATCCTCAAAGGAATGACTATATGTTGATGTCAAATGTATTATTTCTGTCCTAGACCCAAACCTGCACCACTGACTGCTGAAATACATGAAAAGCTTTTACATTTGCCAGCATCTTGGGACTGGAGAAATGTTCATGGTACCAATTTTGTTACTCCTGTTAGAAACCAAGGTAAAAAAAAAAAAAAAGTCTGATTTTTTCATTTATTCATTCTGAAATACTGAACACTTACTATATACCAGGCTCTCGGGTTGATTCTGGGGATACAGGGATGAAACAGGCACGATCCACTTTAGTAAAGAAATGGAAAGTATATAGCCAATGGCCACTCCTTCCTTTTTTATCCACGACAGATCAGAGATAATAGATAATCTCCAGCTGAGCCCAGCATTTCTATAGTAGCCTTCTCCAAGTACTTCTAGGCAGCTAATGAAATTAATCAGTAACCGGTAAGACAAGCTCATCTGCTCTCCCCAGTAGGAGAGACTCATGCAGAAACAAAGAACTGCACAGAATTGAAATTGGTCTTCCTTCTGTAAGTGCTTTGGTGGAATCTGCCTTGGCCATTTGCCCCTACACATTCCACCCTCTGCTCCCCACCATTTAGTTTTTAGTTACTGTATGAGCCCAGAAAAATCCTTATTTTTTTTTTTCTGTTACAGTAGATTTTTTGAGCTGTGTAAGGACCTTTTTAATTCATTTTATGTCAACAGGACATATGATGGTAAGTATTAACCAAGCTTCCTGAGTGGTGATCTTGTGGAGCCCAGCTTTACCAAAAGTATCATCATAATTGCATTTTATCCATTATTTTCAGAAATTTGATACAATATGAGTAGATTGAATAACACTTCCTCTAATAGTGCTTGATAGCAAATTATCTTGTTATCCTAAATTTTAGCCAACAGTGACTTGGAGAATCATTCATACCGTACTCAGGTTTATTGCTTCTAAGCTCATTTTGAAGATAATTACAGTACACATGACTGATTTGTTACTGTAAAATAGGTGTAGTATTTGCTGTCTGGAAACATTCTGATTAGTGTCTTCTGAGAGGATTATAAGTTAGTAACACCCCAAAATAAATTGTTCTTCCCCTTTCCTAGAAATTCCATGATAATCAGCCTGACTTCTCAGCATTCACCACCAGCCCTTTAATTCCATCCTCACTGAATCCTGGCAAAGTCTTCTGAGTGTACAGAGCTTTGAGCAGGTCTTAGAGCAGCCAGCCAGCAAGGTTCCTGTACTCCAAATGACATCAGAGGTCTCATCTCTTTGTCTTTCCTTTCACAAGTTGTTCTGGGACTCTTCAGCTCTAGAGAAAGAGATCCTGAAAATTTTCCCCTACTTTTTCTTTCCTGGGGAGGGCTTCTTTGGAAAGGAGGGATGGGGGATGAGAGAACTTTGCAAGTAATCGAGAAATGAATGGAGAGTGAAAGTAAAGGGCTGATGTCCAGAGAGGCTTAAAATTTACTCTGTCATCAAAGAGATGCTCTATATTTATCTGAGAGGATTACGTAAATACTGCACGTCAAGTGTTGATTATTGAGGGCCTGGCACATGGTTGTTCTTGCCGTATTATAGGGTGTTTATAGAGCATCAAATGTGTTATGATTTTTTTTTAATGGCTGAGGATATAAAGACTAATTGATATAGCTCTCGTCCTAAGGATTTGCAGTTTAGCAAGATCTGCAAGCCAAAAACATTAAAATATAATATGTAACTGCTTTTGTAGTGTTTTTAAAATTTGCTGGGGGCATAGAAGAAGGTCAAAAGAAAAGTTTAGGGCTCCTGGGTGGCCCAGTTGGTTAAGCATCCAACTTTGGCTTAGCTCATGATCTCATGGTTCATAAGTTCGAGCCCCATGTCTGGCTCAGTGCTGACAGTTCAGAGCCCGGAGCCTGTCTTCGCCTGTCTTCAGATTCTGTGTCTCCCTCTCTCTCTCTCTCTGCCCTTCCCCTGCTAGTGCTGTCTGTCTGTCTGTCTGTCTCTCTCTCTCTCACTCAAAAATAAGCCATAAAAAATTTTAAAATTAAAAAAAAAAAAAAAGGAAAAAAAAAAAGTTCCACTCACTTCCAGAAAGACACAATTGACTGGTGATGAGACAGTAATGCAAGGGAAGGAAATTAGAGTTTTTAAAGCCGAATTCTTTGACACTGGTTTTCTCATAGCTTGGTAAAAACCATTGTCTCCCATGTTCTATATTCTGTGAGTGCTATAAATATGATTTGTACAGACACGGGCAATTTTTAAAGGTTCCTCTTTTGACTTCCTTTTTGGTTGTCTTTACTTTGGGTTGGGGAAAAATTAATTATTTTTTTCTTCTGGGAAACTGGGCTACTTGGAAAATTCCACTAACATTAGGAACACCAGTGTTCTAGGTGACCCAGAATTCAAAATTACCCAAGTTAAGGTAATTCACAACTTTGCTGTATTCAGAAAGCAAATCAAGGTGAGTAACAAAAGGAATATTGCGAGGAAAATGAGGTTTTATCTTGACTCTTGAAGGCTGCTTTAAGCACCAGCTGTGTGGCTAGATTTATGTCTAAGTGTGAGAGGGAAGAGAAACTAGGAAATTGGAAGACTTGGACTTTCTTTGTTCTTCCCTCTTACGTGCTCTCTTTATTATTGCACCTTCAAAAGGGAAAGGGGGTGTCTCTCAGGTCACATTAGTTAGGGAATGCAGTGTTTTTCTAATGTCTAAAACCTAGTTCATTTAAGTCTTGTTCTAAATACCATCTGTACGCAGGGCTGAAATTGTTCTACGCTATTCATTTTACATACAAGATAAAAAGGAAGTGCCAGAAAGGTCCAGTGACTTGCCCAGAGTCACACAGCTGAGTCATGGAGTAGGGATGGGGAAGACTCCTGATTCCTTACTAGTTCAGTGTGTCCTCCACTGTGGGAAGGGGCAGCCGAACATAGTTAAACCATATGGAAATCACATTAGCTCTTTGAGTTGGTGGAAATTTGATTACTGCAAAGCTCTGTCTGGGTCAGACCCCCTTAATTCTTTGTTGCCTTGTAGTCTTAAGGAATAATGGTTCTTTTAAAATCTACATTCTAGTCTTAACTTTTTAAAAGGAGGCATTAATTTCCTTGGCAGCTGACACATTATTCTGGGAGTGTCAATGGCTTGAAGAAGGTTGTGTCCTTACCTCATTGCTGCAGTTTCTCTCTCTTAACAGTACATTCTGAGCCTTTGAATGTACATGTGGCCTATCGCTCCCACAGTGCTAGATGGTCAGATGAAGGTTCAATGGTTAGTACCAAGAGTCATTATTTCTGTGGATACCCATGGCCCAAGAATGCTGGATGATCAAAATGGGGCCATTTCCCTATTCTTGGGATGTTATTTATTACAAGTGTACCTTGAAAAGAACACTGGCTTTATCTATTTACTGTTGCTGATCTAGTTCTCTGACACTGTATCATTTAAAAGAGGGGTCCCAAGGATAGCATTATTTAGATGGTTTCAAAAACAAAATGTTCAAGTTAATTTTTTCCTGATGACAGGAAAGAAAATTTGAAAATTCTTTCAAGTAGATGCAGACATATGAACTGAAAAGAACACAACCTGCCTTAGGAGACGCTTAGATACTAGCACCTGCCATCTATTCATTTTGTGACTTTGAACAGATCATTGTTTCTTTCTGAGTTTCAACATACACATTATCAAGTGGGTACTACACCAGGTGAATTCAAGATCCTCTTCCAAGTGTTTGTCCTAACCTTCATCATTTAGGAGATCTCTTAGCAGTAAAAGCAGTATATGGTATGGATAAATCTGAGATGTTTATAGGGACAAGTTTGGGAAACATCTGAAATGGTAGCAGTTAAAGGGTAGTAGAGTTCTAATGGACTCTAGTCAAGGACATGTGGTATTGTTTAACTACTGGAGAGGACTCACAGTAGAGTCTAGGTTTCTGCCTCCCTTATAGCTTAGAAACAAGTAAAGGTTGACTACTACCAATGAAGTCACTTTTTTTCCCCTGGATGTAAATCTGTATCCACTTGTTAGTAACTGGAATGTTCTTTCTACAAACACGCATTGAGTTTCTTGATTGCATCAGGCAGCTAGATGAAGAAGGCACATTTCTTATGTACACTCATGGAAATTCACAGTTCAGTTTGAGGAAAACGGTATAAGTAATTCAGCTGGAGTGTAGGATGTTAGGGGCTGAGCATAGAGTGTCCTGGCTTTCATTTGTACTCAGGGACAATTGTGAATCAACATCACCTGGTGAAAGGGAAGAACAGTGTCCCGATAGATAGTAATCTAATACATAATGTTGTTTTGGATACTTTTCTCTCTAAGGAAGGCAGTTACTAAATTTTACTAATTTCAGGTTTATTAAAGAGAAGGCAACATACTCTTTATGTGAAATGGATTTTTTAATGTAATATTGTCTATTCATTAATCTTAGTGCATAAGGGAGTGCTCACCATTCAAATAATTTGGTAAATAATAGTATGTTGAATAATATCAGTTGTGTGTAACTACATTTATACCAATATTTTTGATTTGTTGCAAGCCTAACTCTATGTAGAATTTGTGTCAGTGGCAGAGGTGAAAGAGGCTGTATAATAGAGATACTAAAACTATGTTCATATTTTTCTAGAATGTAACAAGTTGAAATCCCATTTTTGTCACATGTGCCGTATTTTCTTAAATGTATTTATGTGTTTACTCACACCTGTTAAAGAAATGTAGAAAAATGATATTGTTCATATAAATTACCTCATAATAAAACATTTTTCTTCTCTTGAAAGAGCAACTATATCCCTAGCATTTGCTTCTTAATAAATTAATTTTGTCTTCACCAGGACATCCGGGTATTAAATAAAGCAGTTCTCTTTTCCCTTCTCCCTTACCTCTATCCAGCTACTTTTCATGTTCCTCTTTCCTCTGGGTGACACTTCTCAGGGAACCATGACTGTATTGCTCTTACCCTTTTCCCCTTAGAACCAGTCTGTTTTCAATTTCATTACCTCCATATTCCTTATACCTTTACTTCCTCATTGGCCACCTTAATTAAATACCGTATCTGTCATTATAATTACTCTCTTACCTTTCTTGGACTTTGTTGTATTTTGCCTCCTCGACCCTGGTTAAATTGAACTTTCTATAATACACCCATACCTGAGCCATTCTTAGTGTTAATTCCACCCAACAAGTAGCTTTAGAAAATGCTGCTCTGGAGATATTTAAAAGCTCAGCTCACATGTGTCCCTTCATAGTTTTTCTCAACTGAATGGCTCAGAATGCTACAGACATACATTATTTCTTGATTACCAGGAATAGTACCAAATTCTTTTCAGAGACTAGAGGAGTTTTTTGGTTTCGTTTTGCTTTGTTTTGCCTCCTAAAATATTCTCACGGAAAGCCCCATAGAGTAACCTTGGCCTTTTGAAAGCTGACTTCTTAACATTTGTCTATAAGGTTAATAGTGTTTGTCTATTGAATCTTCTATATTGGGCTGATTCTTATAACAACAGCAGCACACAATATAAATATGTTAATTGTATCTCTCCACTCACATATTTCTGTGTTTCTTTGTAAGTGCTTCAAAGTTCTCTTGGGTTATATATCTTGCTTTTCCATCACCAGCATCTTGTGGCAGCTGCTACTCATTTGCTTCCATGGGTATGCTAGAAGCAAGAATTCGTATATTAACCAACAATACTCAGACCCCAATCTTGAGCCCTCAGGAGGTTGTCTCTTGCAGCCAGTACGCTCAAGGTAAGTATTGTATTTCAAGCCCTTTTTACCCGGGTGTGGTAGGCCATTGTTGGCAAAGGTAAAAGGATAGTGTAGTAGAGAGCACACCGTCTGTAGTCAGAGCACCTAGGTGCAAGTTCTGGCCCTATCACTTATTCATGAGTGATTCTCATGGAATTCACTGCACCATTCAGCAAAATGTCACTAGTTACTATGTACTGAATGAGCACTAGCTCTTAGGAGCCTTTTATGGACATTATCTAGCAATGCTCAAAACCTTGAGAAGTAAATATCCCTGTTTATAAACAGGACAGACACAAAGTTGTTCTGTAATATTTTGAAGGCCACACAGCTTCTAAAGTTTCAGTTCCAACTAAAGTCTCACCCCAGAATGTAATTTGTATTAAAACCATACTAACACTGGTTTCTCTCTAGGAGAAAACTAAAATTCTGAAAGTGGGCTTTCAGAACAGGGCATGGGTAAGCTATGTAGAAAGCCCAGCTGCAACTGATTGACAGTGAAACATTCTCAGGTTAAAGTTTTCTGTCAACACCAGATTGGGCCAGTAGAGAGTGAAACTGCCAGGAATGATTATTTGTCATTGAGCCTCTTGTTCTTTTTGAAATACTTATTAAACCCCAACATTGTAACTTCTAAGCCCTGGGAACTGTAAGTATCAAGACAGCCCTTTATCCTCATGAACCTTACACTTAAGTGAGGAAGGTAGAAATTAAGTAATGAAAAGAATGGTGAAGAAAAAATACACGTTAATGGATGTTTATAATAAGGTAAGGACTGGAGGCAGGTGATGGGGACCTGATTTAGACTTTTTTTGCAGTAGGTAGTCAGAGAAGACTTCCTTCAGGAAGAGCCACATTGTGGTGTCTGGCTATTTAACAATGATGGTAATAATAGCCAACTTTTATTGCTTTTACATGTAGTAACCAGTGCTACGAGGAAGGTACTATTCCTATCTATATTTTACAGATAAGTAAACAGATATGGAGAAGTTAAATTCTTCAGTTTTGGATCTGAACTTCACTACATAGTCAGGCTTCAGAGCCTCCCCACTCAACCACTGTGCTATTATAGCTACCTTCCATGTCATGTGCCAAATAAATGTCTGTTAATTATATGGGGATGAGAGGGTAGTTAGCTTATGTGGCTAATGGATGATGAGAGGGTAGTTAGCTTATGTGGCTAATGGATGATGAGAGGGTAGTTAGCTTATGTGGCTAATGGATGAATGAAGTAGCATTTAAACTGAGAACAACTCGGGGCGCCTGGGTGGCACAGTCAGTTAAGCATCTGACTTCAGCCAGGTCACGATCTCGTGGTCCGTGAGTTCGAGCCCCGCGTCAGGCTCTGGGCTGATGGCTCGGAGCCTGGAGCCTGCTTCCGATTCTGTGTCTCCCTCTCTCTCTGCCCCTCCCCCGTTCATGCTCTGTCTCTCTCTGTCCCAAAAAAAATAAATAAACGTTGAAAAAAGAATTTAAAAAAAAATAAAATAAACTAAGAACAACTCTTGGGGGTAACAAAAAATTAATGGAGTAGAAAAGGAAAAATAGGAAATGGGACACTTTCTCCTCTGCCTCTTTCTAATGTGTGTTATTCATCCTCAGGCTGTGATGGTGGCTTCCCCTACCTCATTGCAGGGAAATACGCCCAAGATTTTGGGCTGGTGGAAGAGGCATGCTTCCCCTACACAGGCACAGACTCTCCATGCAAACCGAAGGAGGACTGCGTCCGTTACTACTCCTCCGAGTACCACTATGTGGGAGGTTTCTATGGAGGCTGCAACGAAGCCCTGATGAAGCTTGAACTGGTCCACCACGGGCCCATGGCAGTTGCTTTTGAAGTCTACAATGACTTCCTCCACTACCGCAAGGGGATCTACTACCACACTGGTCTGAGAGACCCTTTCAACCCCTTTGAGCTGACTAATCATGCTGTCTTGCTGGTGGGCTATGGCACTGACCCAGTGTCTGGGATGGATTACTGGATTGTGAAAAACAGCTGGGGCATTGGCTGGGGCGAAGATGGTTACTTCCGGATCCGCAGAGGAACCGATGAGTGTGCAATTGAAAGCATAGCAGTGGCAGCCACACCAATTCCTAAATTGTAGGGTATGCCTCCCAGCAATTCCTACTGACTTCCATCAGTCATGAGAGGGGATTGGTGTATCACAGATGGAGACGTTTATAGCAGTAATTGCAGAAGATTACGAATCAATTCCTATGAAGATTTTTGCCTTTAGAATGAAAACTGCCTTTGATTTGAATATACCTTCCCATTGACTTCTGGCCTACTTTACTATGCAGGAACAAAATGCAGGATTTTGTTAATCATTTGTAATTCAAACATGCTATATTTTTAAAACTCTTTGTGAAAACACAGATTTATTTTTCAATTGTAAAAATCAAGAAAATATGGAAATTATTAAATTTTTTTTAAGTTTTTAATCAGTGTTTAGGTGACATATATGTGTGCTTAGCAGTTTTCATCATTGGCCCCTTCAGTTAGACTCATGTTATTACTTATGTAAGTACTTAAAAAATAAGAATTTGAGTGTATTTCAACTAAAAAAAACCTATGAACCCTTATGATAAGGGTAAATAATGACTAGTTAACCCTAAAATTATTCCCTGGATGTTTGATGAACCAGAGGCCATAGAGAAAAGAAATAAGGTATTTTGTTTTGTTTTTTTAACGTTTATTTTTGATAGGGAAAGAGAAGTGGGGGGACAGAGGATCCAAAGCAGGCTCCACACGGTCAGCACTGTCAAACTCACAAACTGAGATCGTGACCTGAGCTGAAGTCAGACACTTAACCGACTGAGCCACCCAGGTGCCTTTCTGTTTCTATATGACAGGGATCACTACCTCATCCACAGTGGCAGAATTTATTAAAAATGGTGACTGCATGGAATACCATGATTCTTCAAGCCATGGAATTAAACTCTTAAGCTGTACAAAAAACAAGTTTCATAATCTAAAACTTGTTTACATTCGTGCTAATAGAACATACAATCAAAGTCTGGTGACAAATTGAGCTCGCAGAGGATGGGAACTCTGGCTAACCTCCCCAAAGACATTTCCAGGAGAACAACATGTGTTGTATGTGTGGAGACACCGCCATCCACAAAGGAAAATAAAGTTTAGCTGCGCAGCCAAGCACAAGCGAGACATTGACTTTGGTGCTTAGTGCCTGGATAAGCTTTCTGGCTGTGCCTCATAGGAGCAACAAAGCCTTAGGCAGTTTTCTTAAACCCACCTGTGTTTCAGTTTGCTGGTCTGTGAGTTGGAGATAACGGGATAGATAACCCTGTGTAAGCTCTCCATGTCTAAACCCTTGCACTTTTCTATGGCATGGTTTACTTTATTTAAGCTTTATTTAAGCCTCAGCCTTTCAACATCCCAAGTGGGGAAACAAAAGTAGATTCAGATGATGCAATTTCACAGCATCCAGACTTGCTCGCTGACCTTTATTTGACCTCTAACCACTGAATCCAGGAACTGAATAGATTTGAATAGTAGAGGATACATGTACCTACTTCTTAGAACTCCCCGAGGGTTAAATGCCTTCATAATACGTAGAACATGTAAACAGTATTTGGAATGTAGAAAAGAGTATATAAATATTAGATATCACTCAAGCCTTCTTTTTCTGAACACAAATCGTAAAATGTTTGCTATGAGGAAACAGCTAACACATGTTCTATTAATAAACATGCCGTACCTTGCTAGGAGAGTGGAGGAGGGGCTTATGAGATTTTTTCTTTTTTTTTTTTTAATGTTTATTTTTGAGACAGCGCAAGCAGGGGAGGGGCAGAGAGAGGGGGACAGGGTCAGAAGCAGGCTCTGCACTGACAGCACAGAGCTCAACATGAGGCTCAAACTCCGGAACCATGAGATCATGACCTGAGCTGAAGTTGGACACTTAACCGACTGAGCCACCTAGATGCCCCAAGATTTTTTTTTAATTTTAAGGTAGAACAGAATCTACAGAGGCACACTGGCACAAAGAAACAAAAACCTTCAAAAACTTGAGATAATTTTGATTTTTTTTGGTGTAGAGGTTTCTACATCCTTGACTGCACTGTTGCCTCTGCTACTCCCTCTGTGGAACAGGGTGAGAGGCCATCATTTGGAAGCTACGGCTGAGAGAAAAGTCACTGCAATTCTGAAGTAAAAATGACTAAGGTTAATCTATGGGTGTAATACGTTGATTTTCTTATTTTGGGTTTTCCTGTAAGGATAAGGTAAGCATAATAGTCACAAAACGTTAGTGTTGGAAGGTCACCTGGTCCACCTCTCATTAAAGTAAAAACAGGCCGGCAGAGGTGAAATAGCATACCTGGGGTTCTAGTTAATAAAGATAAATCTGGATTCCACTATGTTCAGGGCTTTCTACTGTTCCTGCTGCTTCTCAATTAAAAAAGGAGAAAGGAATCTGTGTTGTGAGACCAATAAACTCACTGTGTTCTGTAAAATCATTTCTAAGTTAACTTTCCAGCTTTCAGAAATCCTATCTCTCTGGGGCAAGTACTCTAAGCTTCAATCCGCATGTGGTAGTTTAGAAGCCTTAATTTAACAGTTGTCCTCTAAATATAGTGATATTTATATTTCTTAACTGTAGTAAAGATTTATTTTTGCTCTAAAGTTAAGTGGAAACTTCCTGACCACAATTGGAAAGCTTTAGACATATCAGAGTCTTCTGCTTCGATGGAAATTGCATGGACTTGAAACTGAATATTGGTAGTGTCAGTTAGACACCAGACCTTAGTTTCATTAGCTATAAAACGTTGACCTCGTTGAACTGCAGTTGTGATTGAAAGTGTGAAATTGCCTGGACTGTAAAATAGTTGAAACCTCAGCAGACATTCTGGTTGTGCTACACAATGTTCTCATCATGACAGCCAACCAAAATCGGAGGAGAGAAACTGGCCTTTGGACAGAAAATGTAACACATGTCTTTGTTGATGTCCTCCTTTTTCCTTTCAGAAGTCCATTTATCAAGATTGCCTTTCTTCAAATGCTTTTTAAATGTTTATTTATTTTTGAGAAAGAGAGAGAGAGCAGGGGAGGGGCAGATGGGGAGACACAAAATCCAAAGAAGTCTCCAGGCTCCAAGCTGTCAGCACAGAGCCCGATGTGGGACTCAAACCCACGAACAAGGTGATGACGTGAGCTGAAGTCGGACGTTTAACCGACGGAGCCACCCAGGTGCCCCTTCGAATGCTTTTTAAATTTTTTTAATGTTTATTTTTGACAGAGAGAGCATGAGCGGGGGAGGGGCAGAGAGAGAGGGAGACACAGAATCCGAAGCAGGCTCCAGGCTCCGAGCTCCCAGTTCTGCAAGCTAAAATACAGCTGAACAGTAACAAGAATTAGTCTATGGAGACAAAATAGCTTTGTGCTCTGAAAATATGGACTGAGTCTTTGCTTCTCTAATGCTTGTTATTTAGTCCTTAGTTCAGTTATTGAACAGAGATCTCTAGTCTTTAGTGTTTGTTTAAAAGGCAATGCTAATATTTACTTCCATGGGCTATGTGTGGCAAAGTTTAAAAGAAGCAATGGGTATTTGTTTTTATACTACCTGCCCTGTAAAACAAAACAACAAAAGGTTTAAAGTGCTTTGTAAAGTTAAAGGTGCAGTAAAATAACTTCAGGCTAAATGAACGAAAGTAAAGGAAGATGAAGGTAGCAAAATAGGGTATGACCATGAATAAAGTCTGTACAGTCTAGCACATTGGCTGATACATGGGGATCATGCTTCAACAGCAGTTCTCAACCAGAGGTGATTTTTGTCCCTCAGGAGACATTTGGAAATGTTAGTAGACACTGGGGTCATCATACTGGGAGAGGGGACACAGTCCACAAGGAGATATTATCCAGCTCAAAATGTCAGTAGTGCCATGGTTGAGAAAGCCTGCTCTACAACATGAAGACTGACTGGCACATCTTTTCAAGTGTCATTGACTATGAGTCTGGAGTTCTCTCTTGTGCAACAAGAGAGTGGACGCAGAATTGAATACAAGAGACGCTCATGTCCGAGAGGAGACAGGGGCCCCAAACGGGCATTGCGTCTCTGTATTTATTGAGCTCACAAGATATTACCCATGTGGGTAGCGTGAGACAACAAGATCTTACACATGTGGTGAGTATGGAGAAAGCAGTCAGATAGTAATCATTAACTTGTGTGAGTAAGAAGCAAAGGATCCTGGGGGGTGGGGGGCGTGACAAGTGGAGTTTGTGATCAAGGTACATTGTCACCAGATGGAAAGTAATTTCCTGCAGGTGATATAACCAGTTACTTGTGATCCTATTACAATATCTCACTACCTAACCTCAGCGCTTTCGCCCCATGGTGGCGGCTTTCCACCCTAAGCTTTTTTCTAACCCATTTAAGTAGAACCTATTTCCCCACATCCCAGCAATTAATGGTGGTATAGACTTTGGAGAATGGGGAGAATTCCACAGGCTCAAGTTATCCCAGAAGCTTCCAGAGAGTATATGAAACTTGAGCTAAGCTGTGAAGAATCAAGAGGGGGAGTAAAAGACCTGCCAGGCCCAGGCAGTGGGGAAGATTGAAGCAAGGGGAGAAGATAAGGCACTTCCCTCAGCTTCAGGATGACATACAATACCCTCCACCCTATAGGAACCCATGGATATGATTTTAGAAAGATTTTAGACTTATTAAACACTTAGCCATGTAGTAAGAACGGGGGTCATTAGTGGACCATAAATTGGTGAATCCATATTTTGAAAAAGGAGGGGAGCAAATTGGAAGATAGAATGATAATTGGAAGCCCATGTTTGAGAATATTCTGCCATAGAAGGTGATGTAACATATCATCTCAACTCATCAAACATTTGACCAAGAAAAGAGGTAGATTGTAGTAGTTTTGCTTAAAAAAGAGCATTTGTTTAAAGCATTGATCTTTTGCCCTTGCGAGGTTGTGGATCGTGGGCCCTTTTGAGACTGGTAAAAATTATGGATTCCTTCCCCATAAAAAAGCATGCACTCTTCTAAATTTTGCATAAAATTTCAGCAGGCTCTTGGAGAGGTACAAGCCCCAACATAGTAAAGTACAGTTTTGTGCGTATAGGTGTTTTTCCCCCCTGCAAGTAGTCATTTCATGGTGCAGATATAATCATTAGTTTTCTTTCGACTGTTGGCTGGGAGGAACCTTTGGAAAGTCTTGACAGGTGGGGTTCTGGGAGCCTGTATCAGGTGGATAACTCAGCTTCCAGTTGGAACCCCACTCTCAGACCCTGTTTGGACACTGAGCTCCCCATTCGTTCTTGGAGCCTAGTGGCTCTTTTGGTTCCAGCCCCTTGTTTTGGTTTCTCTGGGGTTGGGACCTGGTTGGCATCTTTCGAGCAGGACTCTGCCAATAAAACCCCACCTGGTAACTACAGTTCTTCCAACAGCAGAGAGACTCTTTTGATGCCTGCTGTCTGCTTTCAGGAATTCTTCTTGTGCAGCCCTGGATTCCCCTTATCTGTGGTCCTGCCGTCCACAAGAGCAGCACCATTACTTCCTCGTCCCCTTGAGCCCATGCTGCTGCCTGCCCACTGCAACAGCTCCACCCAGTGGACGCCTTGTTGATTCACAAACTGCCCCCCCCCCCCATACACAGAGGGCAAGGAGAGACTGAAGAAAGAGGAAGGTCACTCCAGATTGGTAGGTGGCAGGTTTGATAAGCAAGAGAACTTCTAAGGCTTGTTGTCTTCGGTGGCCACAAGGCAAGTAGATCTTTACACCTGCCTGCCAGAATCTTAAGAGGCCTTATGTGGGTTAAGTCACAAACACCATGTAGATGGCCTCAACACCTCACTCAAGGCTATGCCGTTGGAAGAGCTCCCACTGTGGGGACAGGCAAGTTACATTTCCCAAGGACAGGGGAGGAGGTGAAGAGATTCTAATTGCCTGGGTCCCACTCAAGGGTCAGCCAGAAGTCACCTCTTCTCCATTATCTCCTCTAACTTAACTCTAACTGCCAAATCTACTTTATTTTTGCACCCAGTTAGTTGTTTTTATTGATAATAATAGCTACCATTTATCAGTCTTATTTTGTGCCAGGTGGTATAGTAAGCCCTTTAAAAAAAAGACTTAGAGCAATAGGGACCATTTCCTGAAAAGTCAACACCACTGGGGAAGACAGAGGAAGGACGTCTTGAGGGAGGAAATATAGAGCTGTACTTTGATAACATAGAGACCTGGGTTCTAATCCCAAATAAGTGGATGAGCTCTATGATTTAGGGCACATTACTTAACTGCCCGGATTCCGTATCTGTAAAACAGGATCTTTACAAGTAATTGAACAAGACATTATATGTAAAGGCATTACTTACTTCTTCCTTGTCTTTTGTAGGTGACTATCATACTTGCACTAGCCCTGAGATGTGAGAAGAAGATGCCTTCATCATCTTAAACCAGGATGAATAATAGAAGGGTGATCTCAGAGACAGAGAGGTTAATCACGAGATGAACAGTGAAAAAGGTATGACATACTCTATTTTAAACATGGTGAGTTTCAGCTGACCACTGCAAAAGCAGTAAAAGCTTTTCCTCTCAAAAAGCTTCTCGCCAGAAATATGACAGTGATTCACAGAAAGGATTTGTTTAGCAGATTTGCAACAATTGCTATCGGCTCAAATGGAAAATATTTTCTGGTAGCACACTTGGCCCTCCAAGGGAAGTTGATTATTTTACTTAGAGTGCAATGGCAAGGAAGGTATTAAGGACAGCAACATTTCTTCCAATATAAAAAATAAATAAGTAAAATTAGGAAGGTGATTGAGGCCTTCTGCTATATTTCGTATACTGGGTGTTAGTAGAAAGACATCAACCCAGGGTGGGCTCACATTTAGGCTCACTGCCAGCTGAACATCAATCTGGGTGCTCGGTGATCTCTTTCTGTATATTTGAACTACCCACCTATTGGGCTTGTGAAGTTTGGGATAATAAAACAATAAAAAAAGAAAGAGCCCCTGCAGTTTTTGCATGAATTTTTATTGAATTCAGCTCAGAGCCCTTTAGCAGGAAGAGTGCTTGCTTTGGCAAGCGTCCAGAGAACATCTTTTAGGAGGACCCTTTCTGTTTTTGTTTTGGAGCAACTTTGTGCAGTTAATCACCGCGTTATTTACAGCTATGAAAAGTTGGAAACAGCCAAGAGGTCCAATAAATAGGAAATAGATCATTTACAGTTTGCAAGCTTGACAGTATATTATACAATATTAAAATAGCTATGTTGTTGATATACACTGTTAACAAATGTTTAGAATATATAGAAAAATAATGCTTTGATTTGCTACATAAAATGCAAGTGGACATATAAGCACCTTCAAAAAGGCAGGAATATTATGAATTGCTAAACATGTTATTTCCTTTATTGTTTTTGTTGTAACAGCTTAGTTATAAATAACAGAAAATGTAATCAAAATTTGCATGACCAAAAAGCCCTCATCACGCAGATGTGCTTAGGTCACTCTCCCCTCATAAAAAAAGCCACCAACTTTCCACATTACTGCAAATATCATATTATTCTTTCCTTCTCTCAACAGGTGCACTTCTTCAAAGAGGTTTCTTTTCCCTTCTCACTTTGTGTTTTCTCCTCAATCTATTGAAATCTGCCTTCTGCCAGGTCACTTTGAAATTGTTCACATCAAAGTAAGTGAAACACATCTTGTTGCTAAAAGCAGTTTTCTATCTTTATCTCAGCATTTGCTATTTGGTTATACCTTCCTTAACCTTGCAATTCCCAGCTTTCAGATCTCTGTTGTTGTTGTTTTTTTTACACTTCTTTTATTAGGCTCCTGGTCCTCCAGTTTTCCCTTAATTTTACAATTCCTCCAGCTTCTGTGTCTCCTTTCCCCATCACTACGCTTTGTCTCTTGTTGAGCTTTTCACTGTCAGCATAAATCATCTCTGTGCTGATGAATCTCAAATCTAGTCCCCATCTCCAGAGTTCCTGCATTAGTTATCTATCATGGCAAAACAATTACCCAAAACCTAATGGCTTAAACTGGCGCACATTTATTGTCTTACAATTGCTGTGGGTCAGGAATCTGGATTCTGTTTCACTGGGTTTTTTGCTTCATGGCTTCTCACAAAGCTGCACTCAAGGTGTCTGCTGATGGTCTGCATTCTCATCTGAAGACTCAGCTGGGGACGGCTCATATAGTAACTATAGTCAGCATCCAGTTCCTTGCATGTTTTTGGATTAAAGTCTTCAATTCTTTGCTGGCTATTGGCCAGAGAGCACCCTGAGTGCTTCGCCACTTCATGTGGGCTTCTGCAGTATGACAGCTTGCTTCATCTAACTGCGCAAACTCTAAAAGCAATGGAGAGAGTGTACTAGAATATAGGATTCAGTCTTTGTAACCTGATAATGGAAGAGATATCTCCTCAATGTTTCCATATTCTACTGGTCAGAAGCAAGTTCCTCAAGGAGAGAGTGTTCAGGGAAACCCTGAATACCAGTAGGTGGGGCCTTTTGGGGCCAACATAACAATGCTTACCATAGCTCTAAACCAGGTATCTCACTTCCCACTTGTACATAGAAGTACAAGTCCCATTATCAAGTGGAAAATGTACAAGTCTGAGTACATCATCTTTTTCCCATCCCCAAAGTAAGCTCATTTCCATCCTTTAAGTTAATGGCACCACCATTCACTGCATTTCCAAAATCAGAAATGACAGGTATTATCATGGATTTATTCTTCTTCCCCACCCCCAATGTCCAATTATTCATGACCTCCTTCTAGTTCTCATTTCTAAATACCTATTATATCTGTAGTATGAAAATACACCTTTAGTCTACCTGTGGTTTTTATAACGCAGGCTACACAAATTCACACTCACCAAAATCTTCTTGGTCAATAGGGATACATGAAGTTGAATGACAAATATTGTGAAGGGAATAGCTTTCTACCTGAATGATATCAAAACTTCCTAATAGGATGAAGTGGTTTAGTATGGTTATTTCCAGTATGGGGATGTAAGCTCAAAACAGTCGTGTTTGTTTGCAATAACTTCTATCAGCTGTTCTTGAAAATATTATCTTCCTGGAAGGATGAATCCCTGGAAAATGTTTCAGTCCTACCATATAACTTTTCAGGTATTTTCATTTATTAAATTTTCACACCAGTCCTAAGAAGTTCAGACCTATTTGTTCTACTATTTCATCCTCTCAGGGTCTCCACTAATGCACAGGATGGCAATGTAAGGGCAGGAGGGTGTTCCTGTGCAGATCCTGGAAGCAGCAGGGGCCTGCACACATCAGTTCAGAACTCTAATTCCTCCCCAAACCTCTTCAGTTCTAGCTGCTTGGAATTTAGACATTGTGGTCTGCTTTTAACAAACCTCCTTTTTCTAATGTGACCATGAGATGGGGATGGCCAAGAGTGACAATGGCATTTTCTAATTAGTTATAACATGATTGGTTGTCACATATTTCATATATTTCCCTAACTGCTATGTCCTTCCAAGGCAGTCCTGGAATGTTTGTCTGGGAGCTGTCTGCGCAGAAACAGATTGGGGTATACCACCTGTAAACTGGAGGCCTTACTCCTATGCTCATTTCAGTCGCTGCCATCCATGCCTTCAAGACCTAAGTCACCGGAATCCCTAAAATACTCCTCATCCTTAGATTCAGTTTAACTGGATCAATTTCCCAGGCCTAGAAAACAGTTGATACTTGTTATCCTGACAGCCCCATTCAAAAATGAGATATGAAAAGTAATGCTTTCATAGCGACATGTGGGAAAGAACTATAAAAACCCTTAAGACATGGTTTGGCAAAGATATTTTCCCCAATTCAAAAATGAGTAGTGTTTTCTGGCATCTGCTGTAGTACTTTGTGGCTGGCAGCTGAATTATCTTGGTCTCTGCCCAAAACTCTGGCTTCGAAAGCTGATCTTCAAATCTCCTGTGTTAAAGAAGGATATAAAACATTTAATGGTTGTTTGTGTGTCAAAAATAAGACATTGTATTAACCAGATTAGGAGATGCTGTGCTTGTCCAAATGGCCACAACAATAAACAAAATAATTACTTTTTGCCTGGTAATGTAATGTTTATATTATTCTTCCAAACAACCTATGAGATAGGATAGGTTTTAACAGCCCATTTTACAGATATAAAAACTGAGATTCAGTGAGACTAAAAGGCTGGCTTGTGGGTATTTGAACCCACAGCTTTATTTATTTATTTATTTATTTATTTATTTATTCATTCATTCATTCATTCATTCATTTTTAAATATTTATTTATTTTCAGAGAGAGAGAGAGCATGTGTGCGTGTATGCACAAGCAGGGGAGGGGCAGAGAGAGAATCCCCAGCAAGCTCCACTGTCAGCACAGAGCCTGAACTGGGGCTTGATGTCATGAATCATGAGATCATGACCTGAGCCCAAATCAATAGCCAGATGTTTAATGAACTGAGCCACCCAGGCGTCCCTTGAACCCACAGCTTTAGACTTGAGCCTGTTTTCTTGCTAGTTTGCTAAATTATTTTTAAGGTTTATTATCTGAAATGCCATGTAGTAAGCAGCAAGTTAGTAATTCTTCCTTTAACTATGACTGAGAGAAAATTATATACCATTCTCAGCCAATATTGACTTGGAGAATTGTTTATACCTTCCTTAGCATTAGTAAGTTTACAGTACTTTTGAAGACAATTATCCTACTCATGACTGATCTGTCACTGTAAAACAGGTATGGACTCGAGTGCCCATAAGTAAATTTGTTTTGGTGTCGTAAATATGTGTTGGTGTCCACATTCCTTTTTCCTAGAAAATTTACTTTAATCAGGTTCTCCTGCCTCTGTGAATTCACTGTCCTCTAACCCATGACCTCATGTCATTTGGTGCTTTGAGACCTCTGAATGGGTTCTTTATATTGAGGTGAGGACATAGCTTGCCCTCTCTGTTAAAAGCCTATAGCGTTAATTCACTGTCTTTCTTTTTTTTTTATTTTTATTTTTTTTTTTAAATTTTTTTTTTCAACGTTTTTTATTTATTTTTTGGGACAGAGAGAGACAGAGCATGAACGGGGGAGGGGCAGAGAGAGAGGGAGACACAGAATCGGAAACAGGCTCCAGGCTCCGAGCCATCAGCCCAGAGCCTGACGCGGGGCTCGAACTCCCGGACGGCGAGATCGTGACCTGGCTGAAGTCGGACGCTTAACCGACTGCGCCACCCAGGCGCCCCTCACTGTCTTTCAATTTGATAATTGAAATAATTCAATCCTGTACATATTGCTTTCTGTCATCCTTTGCTTTTTTATTTTATTTATTTATTTATTTATTTATTTATATTTATTTATTTTTTGAGAAGGGAGATTAGAAGTCAATAAGAGAAGAGGCAAATGGAACAGTGTTATATAAATCTTTGCTTGTGAAGCAATCTCGGACCTCAGAGGTGGGTTGGTGTGCCATAAAGGGAAGCATCAGTCTGATATATGGACTTCAAGGAAACCCAGTGATGTGATCCAGGCAGCACTGACATTTAAAGGGGCATCTTCTGTAATTGACGGAACATGGCTGCAGGAGTCTCCTAGGCACATGGGAGACATAATATGGTTCTACATTTTGGCAAATGATTCCCAGTTAGTGCCCAGATGAAATAAGTAGAAATAATGTGAGGACCCAACAGAATAATGGGTAAGCATGGTATCTGGAACCAGGAAATTGGGCCAAAGTTCTAGGGGGTACCAGGGGGAGACAGTCTAGGAGAGTATTCAAGGTTCTGGGGAGGAAGAAAGGGTGTAGCACTAGGCCTGGGTTTTACCCCCACATACATTGGATTTTAACAATATTAGATGGATGCACCTGCTGGTGAAGACAGGGTCAGTGGTAAGAAAAATTTTGTGCAGGAAAATAATGCAATCAAATCTTTATTTTGATAATATTTTTATCTGCTATTAAGGACAGCTTGAGAGGGAGGAATGAATGGAAACAGTGAAATCAATTAGGAGGCTGTTGTTATCTTCAAAGCTTTGTCTGTCTCACCTTTATTCTTGTCAGATTTCTTTTTCTAGATATCTTTAAGAGTCTCTCTTACCAAATGTTTTAACACTCATTATCTGTTTCTGTATCATGAATCCCTAATGAGATTGTAAACTTTGATGAATTTGATGCACTTACTTCTGCTTGTTTATAGCATTAGGTTAATGATAAACAATCAGAAAAATACATGGGCATGTTGCTGTGAAAAATACAAAGCATGACAAAGTATGGCATGAGCAGAGAAATGGAGGTATGTTGTATTCGAGGATATAGCTATGTCAAAAGGGAAAGGTTCATTGACTCCTATAGAAAGGTGTTATGTGGGGAACTTTTTTTAAGTTTATTTATTTATTTTGAGAGAATGAGAGAGAGAGAGAGAGAGAGAGAGAGAGAGAGAGAGAGATTATGTACATGAGTGGGAGAGAGAGAGAGAGAGAGAGAGAGAATGAGAGAGAGAGAATCCAAAGCAGGCTCTATGCTATCAGCAAAGAGCTGGATGCAGGGCTCAAACCCATCAACCATGAGATCATGACCTGAGCTGAAATCAAGAGTTGGACGCTTAACTGACTGAGCCACCCAGGTGCCCCTGTGGGCAACTTTTTGAATCACAAGTTGCACCGTCTTTCTTACAGTTAGTGTTCAAAGATATATTACTTTATTTCTTTTTCATTCAACTTGTTTGTGTTTTTATGTGTTACGTGTAGACAGTATTAGTTGTTGTTGTTGTTGTTGTTGTTGTTGTTGTTGTGTGTGTTTTAATCCTGCCTGGCAATCCTTGAATTTTACTCCTGTATTGAATCCATTTGTACTTAGTATAGTTACTGAAATGGCTGTATTTGAGTCCACCATCTTGGTGTTCAATTTCCATTTGTCCCATCTGCTCTATACCCACCCTGTTTCATTATCCTCTATGTACTGCAGTCCTCAAATTCCTGATGACAGTGATGCTTTCTCATAATTACTAAGAGGCATGGAGTGCTGGCAGGCCTCTTGCGGTTCTCCTGCACAATTGGCGGGCCCCATGTCTGCTTCTCAGGAAGAGTCATCTCTTATAGCATTCCTGCCCTTCCTTCAGTGATGTCTGCGGTCTCCCACGATTCGTGCCTGGGATGCAGATGGCTCCTCTCAGGTACCTTTCTTCACCATCACCTAGACAGCCATATATCTTGCACCCCAGAGAGAGTCCCTTTTATGTCCTCTGTCCCCAGTGTTTTTTGTGAGCACTCAGGGAAAGCTCAAGAAAAGAGTTGGTGAAGGGATGCAGAGATCTTTGTGCCTCAGCCTTTGAAAATTAATTAAAATTCCATCTACTTTCTTTTTACCCACATCTATAGCAACATCCTCCACTCACTGCTCTGCCAAAGGAGGGTATGCTGTCTCATAGAGAGGCTTGTCACCTTTTGCATTTCAGTTCACTAGGTTACCTGATGCCGTCAGTTCTCTAAGAGACTAAAAATCCTTAATGGTTTTGTGTATTAACCAGTTTGTTCTCATTAGTAGAGTGGAAGCAGCATGTCCTCTCACTTTCTCTATCCTAAGGAAATGGAGAACTCAGATGATGCATTTTCCATGCTTACCATAATTGCTGGCACACGATTGCTGCTCAAAAAATACTTGCTAGTTGAATAATATGAGTAGTCCCATCTACTATTTATACATCTTTAAGTTATTGTTCAGTTGCATCTGTGCTTAAATCCAGATATTGTTTTAGAGAGAATCAATACAATAAACTCTAAAAAGAAATGCGCTCCTTCATGTCATGTATGTAGATACATAGATGAGGAGGAAAAATAATCCTTCTGTTGTGCTAGATAGTAGCAAATCAGGGCAAAGAAGGAAGAAACCTTCTACAAGGAAGGCCTTTATGATAATCAGAGATACTCTGGGATTCTGGGATAACTATTCTTAATATGATTACAAAATCTAATAAAGAACAAAAATGTTAGTATCCCTGTAGTTTCTTTGTTGTGGGTCATAAAGCTCTCTACCTTTTCCAGACAGATCCATACATCATGCACACACATAAAGTACCTTACTTAGTCATGCTTTATTTCTGGGTCTTGAGTGAATCTGTGGAGAATAATTGTTATGTAAACATCATATTGTCTGTGATAACTGCACAGATATTCTGGAATGGGAAGGATTAGGATATATTTAGAGGTCATCCATGGGTTATATAATGGAGTAATATTCCATATAATAACATCTTGAAGTACAGTCAGGGGAAGTGACCAGATCATTGCAGAATATCTAGGTCAACAGCCTCACCTCTGAAAAATAGGCTGGTTGCCAAGGAGGGAAAAGATGAACTTCTTTCTTTTTGTAACCAGAAATAGCAAGACCTCATGTCCTATAAAAGCAAAGATGGACTAAAATATCATGAAACAGACCTGGGTTATAATAAATAAAAAAGCTATTTCTTGTTGCCCTGAGTCTTTTACTTATATTACAGATAGAGGCAGACGCTGAGCCAACTTTGAGGGAATCTAAAACATAAAAATACATTATTTTAAAACATAATAAATACATTTTTTTTTTTTTGGTTCTCAAGGAACCAAAGAGCATCCTGAGTTAAATGAAAAGGAACAAAAGAATATCCCTGTTATCTGGAACTGAAGTTGTTTAAACACAATATGCCAGAAGAAAAGTAATCACTAAAGTATGCAGCCCTATGTGTGTATATGTATTTATATATGTATGCATGTATACATATGTGTTTATGTGGGGATATGTGTAGTAGGGAGAGAGAAAGAGAAGAGAAATTGAGAAATGAAGGCCAATTGCTGAGAGAAATCTGGTTTTCATCAATTTACAAATAGAAATTGGGACTGTACCAGATATGAAGATGAAACATTTTGAGTCCATTAGGCTTTCTTTGAGTTGCAATTGTTAGGGCATAGATTTGCAACACATAGATATTTCCTTTGCTTTGCATGCCTGTGCTGCAGAGATATTTAAACTCATGCCTCATGTATCCCTCTGGAGCTCATGCTCGGTCTGATCCTGGAAATGCTGAATATCTGACTGATCTCTTCATGAATCCGAGGCTGTTTTATCTCAAGGCTTAGCATGCTGTCAGTAATTCAAAAGTCCTTAGTCCTTCCATTAAGCTAGATTTTGCCTCACAAGAGAAAAGAGGGAGAACTAAGGCTCTCTGAAAAGCCAACATGTAGGGTAACCTTGTTCTGAACCCTTTAAAATCATCAAGGCTGGGATAGAATCATCTGGGTTATTTTGAGTCACATATATTTCCAATTTCTTTGCACAGAATTATTTTTAGTCTTAATTTTACTAGCAATGCTGAAAGCTAACCTTTATATCTTTAAGTGGTCTCAATTTTATCATCTAACTGATCTTTATAAAAACCAACCTGTCTCAAATTGTTTCTAAAATTTCATTGGTTAACACCTTTACAAAATCACCACTGTCTTTGGGTTAAAATTCACCCTGAGGGTCAGTGTAATATAGAGGTGAAGAGCACAGACCCCTGAGTCAGACTGATGAGCTCCCATTCCACATTCTACTACCTACTTACTCACGTTTCTGTTATTTTCATTTCCTCATCTGGAAAATGGGATAATGATAACACCCAAGTCATACAGTTCAGAGTATTCGAGAAGATAATTTACCTAAAGCCATTCAAAAATTGCCCGGCACACAGTAAGTGTTTAGTGAATGCTAGTTAATATCACTGTTGACACAGAATACAAAGCCCTTTGTGGTGGGACCATACTTGACTTTTAAATCACTGTGGGTCAGGAAATCGGCTAAATTTCTTCATGTATGTTTTTGTCTGGTATTTACAACAATCATATTAGATAGGTATAACCCTTGTTTTTAAGCACAGATAGTAGGTACTTCATATCAGCAGCAGCAGTATTATCAGAATCATATTTTCCTTCATCATGTATTATCATTCCAACTTTATAGAGAAGGTAATCCCTTCATATGGATTTGAATAATTTAAACAGAGCACATCCATCTGGAAGAGAAAGACAGAGAGACAGAAATGCTAGCAGGAAGAGAGATAAAGAAACAGACCATTCAGTTTCTTACTGCTGGCATCAATCTCTTTGAGACACAGCAGCACCAAAATTTTTCTAAATTTGCCCTTTATCTTTATCATGAAATCCCTATTTTGGGTAAAGCTACTTTTTTCTTTGTAAACTCTAAAGTCCTACCTGCTGCAGTATAGGAGAATACAGAGGATTAAAGTCTCAGAGATGGTGTGATGGATGATCTTTGACTATGATTTGCTGTGGGGAGCACAAGTGATGAGAAGCCAACTTGGTACCCCTAAGGGTGATTAAGGCACAGCCTAGTTTGAACCTCAAGCGATCCTATTCATCCTTCCCTTAATTCAATAAATGTCTCACCACTTTATATTTACACATCTACAAGTTTCTACTGAAAGGACTCTACCTATAGTACTGAATATTTACTCAAAGTAGACCTACTGCCTCTACTTGTAGACATGAATTTGTATTTCTATCTCCCTGGGCATTTAGCTACATGACAAACCCACATGCCTCGTGGGTGGGTAGCGTGCTGCCAATGAGACAAATCCTGAGATGAATGCACAGAACGGATAAAGGCTCAGAGAGAAGCCTGGAAAAGGCTGGAACAAGACCAGCACGCACGAGCCACTGAAGCTGTTCTGGAGGTCAGCCGGGGTGATGCACATTTTAACCAAGAGCGAGTTCTGTCAGTATGGCCAAAACCACACTCATTCCTCTTGAACCAGTTCCCATTATAAGCCTTTGTTTCTGCTTGAAAACATACGAAGTGTTTTCAAATGTTCTGTCAGAAGAGTCAAGGCCTAAACTCCTTATGGAAAGTCGCACTGTAAACTGGATACAAGTTCCATAACTCACTGTTGGTGGCTCAGAACTAAGCTGTACTTTTTGTTCCTTCTTCTCAAGTCTCCCATTTTCTCTCCTGTTATTCTCATTTCATGTATATCCTAAAAATCCAAATGAACAAAATTGGTTCAATATAATTTTTTAATTCTGAATGTGGAAAATCTTCGGCCTAAACTCCGTGATACCAAAAAAGATGGGGCTATTGAATTAAACAGGATAATAGGCTAGCAGAACCAGTTTGGAAAATATTTGATGTAAGATTCTTATTTTTTAAATGCAAACCACACACACACACACACACACACACACATACACACACACAAATGGTTTGCATTTAAAAATACATAGACTAAAAATTGTGATGGAACAAATTCATTCTTGGCTGTATTTATTTCATGTATAACACTGTATGTAGATGTTTTCAGGCATCCCAGATCTCAGGAAATATAAAATCTCAGAGTTAGTTTGGTAAAACAAAAACTCTACTGGATAATGAGATCTAGAGGATCAACAGATGTATTTAAATTTTTTTTTTTTCTGGGGCGCCTGTGTGGCTCAGTCCGTTAAGTGTCCAGCTTCTGCTCAGGTCACAATTTCGTGGTTCATGAGTTGAAGTACCACATCCAGTTCTCTGGTGACAGCTCAGAGCCTGGAGCCTATTTCAGTTCTGTGTCTCCCTCTCTCTTTGCCCCTCCCATGCTCATGCTCTGTCTCTCTCTCTCTTTCAAAAATAAATAAACATTAAAATATAAATTAAAATCAATAAAATTTTTTTCAACGTTTATTTATTTCTGAGAGAGAGAAAGAGAGCACGAGTGAAGGAGGGGCAGAGAGAGAGAGGGAGACACAGAATCCAAAATAGGCTCCAGGCTCTGATCTGTCAGCAGAGAGCCTAACACAGGGTTTGAACTCACAAACCGTCAGATCATGACCTAAGCCAAGGTCATATGCTTAAATGACAGAGCCACCCAGGGGCCCCTCAACCTATGTATTTTAAATGAACAGCTCATTAATAGAAAAAAATGGGGTTAAAACTGCCAGCACTTAATTATTTAAATGTAAGATTAAAGTTAAACATCTGTTGGAGGTATTGTGTGTTTTAAATATAATGATATTGATGTACAATGATATAGCAAAAGAATGGGATAGAAGGAAAGAAGAAGGAATAATATATAATTGTACTAATTTCTCACCTATCACAGATGGTAGTTAACAGAAATTCTGAAGTTGAAAAAATACTTTAAAAATATGACTAACATCTCAACTTTAAAGGCACATGTAATAAATAGAAATATATTTTAGGACATAGCTCTTGTGATAGACAAAGATTTAAAAAAGTACAGTACTTCCCTTGGAGTACTTAATTTTTTTAAGTAAACTTTTTCCTTTAGAATAGTTTGAGATTGACAGTGAAAATGGTACAGACTCCCCTTCTACCTCCACAGCCATCTTCCCCTATTAATAACACCTGACATTAGTATGGTCCATTTGCCAACAATGATACATTCTTACTAACTTAATTTCATACTTTAATTCCTTAATTAAAGTACCTTAATTTTGATCTAATATCTTCTATTCTAGGATGTCATGTAGCATATCACATTACCTTTAGTGATCATGTCTGCTTAGGCTCCCCATGGCCATGACAAGTTCTCAGACTTCCCTTGTTTTTGATGACCTTGGCAGTTTTGATGAATACAACTCAAGTATTCATAGAATGTCCCCCAACTGGGATTTGTTTGATTATTTTTATAGTTAGACTGGGGTTATGGGTTTTGGGGAAGAAGATCACAGAGGTGAAATGCCATTTCCATCACATTATATCAAAGGTCCATACTGCCAACATGATTTATCACTGTCAACCTAACTTACCTGGTTGAGGTGTGGCTGTCTGGTTTTTCCACTGTCAAGTTTTCTTTTTCCCATTTTTCATGCTTTACTCTTTGAAGGAAATTACACAGCCCACACTTAAGGAGTCAGGAGTTATGCTTCACCTTTTTGAGGGTGAAGTATTTACATAAATTACTTGGAATTCTTCTGCAGAGGTGATTTGTCTATTCTAATCTATTCTATTGACTGATTTATAATTTATATATGCATTGAATTTTTAATAATGTCAAGATGTCAAGAATAAAGTCACCTATTTAAAAAAAAAGAAGGAAAGAAGAAAGGAAAGAGGGAGGCAAGGAAGGAAGGAATGAAAGAGAAAAGGAAAAGATAATTCTGGAACTGAAGTCAGTCCTTCACACAGGTGACCTGATCATATCAGTCTCTCCTAGTTCCATTTCATTACCTGTCCTGAGTACATCCTACTATATAACTAGAGAAAAGCTGAAAATTGTTTAACAGTTATAGTTTACTCGGTTGTTACATCCTAGATGAAAGTTTGTGTTCAAAAATACTGAACCTTAAGTCTTTAAAACAATCCTGATTTCCACTTAGAGTAAGCATAAATCACAAGCTTGTATTGCAAAACTGTTAAACTTTTTTCTTTAAAAAATGTTGACCAAGAGTCAGCGATCAGGATCAATTACATTCCCCATCCACCACTCATACTGGACATGCTAGACATCCCTCCCATTCCGTTCACTCCCATAGATGCATGGCTTCCACTACTGTAGTAGCTGCTGTTCACTGCTCCTTGGCTGCCTATGCAATGTTTGATTGAAAATCACTGGAGTTTTCCTGTATAACTTGGTCATATCCACTCATGCTGCTCTGGCCGCCATAGCCGCCCCCATAACCACCACTCAGCTGCTGAGAAGTCTTTTTATTTTTTTATTAAAGAGACAGCTTGAGCAGGGAAGAGGCAGAGAGAGAGGGAGACACAAAATCCAAAGCAGGCTCCAGGCTCTGAGCTGTCTGCATGGGGCCCAACGCGGGGCTCGATCTCACGAAGTGTAAGATCATGACCTGGGCTGAAATCAAGTCAGATGCTTAACAGACTGAGCCACCCAGGTGGCCCTGGGTATAATATATTTGAATGCATATTTAGTAACAATTAGGGTACCGTACATAAAAGCTGAAATTTAGCTCCTATTATAGTGTAAGTAACTAAATGTAGGCAAGTATCAAATAAAAAATTATCTCCTCTCTGTCTCTTTCTCTCTCTCTCTCTCTCTCTCTCTCTCTCTCTCTCTCTGCCTCTGTCTCTCTCCCTCTCCCTCTCCTCTCCTTCTCTCTTTTACACACAGAGCTCAATTTATATATCTAGAAGCAATGACAGCTATGTTACAACTTAGGCTAGTCCTTTTTGACTTTGATTTTGAGAAGGATCTTGATTTCAGAAACATTAAAATGTGGAGAGGGTGTGCATCTTAGAATTAAGACACTATACTATTTATCATTTTTAGCAAAACATAGGGCTAAATCATGAATCAAGGGCAGCTGTATAGATCAGTCTTCTACTTATGCAACAAATATATCATTTTATCTTTAAGAGCCAATACTCTTTTTTTTTAAGTTTATTTATCGAGAGGGGCGGGTGGCACATAAGCAGGGGAGGGGAAGAAAAAGGGAGAGAGAGAATCCCAAGCAGACTCCTCTCTGCCAGCACAGAGCCTGATGCAGTGCTTGAACTCATAAACTGTGAGATCATGACTTAAGCCAAAATCAAGAGTCGGAAGCTTAACTGACTGAACCACTCAGGGGCCTGAGCCAATACTTTCTATTAGTTAGCCATTCATTCTTTGTATCTATAATTCATTGATAATTAGAATTTTTCATAGTGAAGTAAAAGCAACCTTACAACATATATTTTCAAAAAGCAAAAACCTTACAGATTATATCACGAAATAATATACTGGGGTGCCTGCGTGGCTCAGTTGGTTAAGCATCCGACTTTGGCTTAGGTCATGGTCTCATGGTTCCTAAGTCCGAGCGCCACACATGGTTCACTGCTGTCAGTACAGAGCCCACTTCAGATCCTTTGCCCACCCCCCCCTCCCCTATCTCTCTGCCCCTTCCCTGATTTCTTTCTCTCAAAAAAAAAAAAAAAAAAAAAAAAAAAAGAATTTACCAATTTGTTAATATGTGCTTTGGTATTTTAATTACTTGAAAATTGGCCACTTATATGAACCACGTTTGGAAAAATCCCCTCAAACAAAGTGTATCCAGAAAAATTAAGGCAGGAAAGTCTTGAAATCAAGCAAGTTAAAGCCCTCCCTAAACATATATACTTCCATTTCTCAAGGTGAAGCAACTGAGACTTAACATTTCCTAAATTCATGGCAAAATTAGGACTGTAAACCACACTTCCTGGTTCTATGCCCAAAGCCCTTCCCACTTCATTGTCCAACCATAATGTGTTTTCTTCCTTGACCTATAACAGGTAACTAAAGATCTGCAGTAAATAACTCATGATTGAGAGCACACATTATGTAGTAGGTCAAGGCAAGCTCATCACCCATAGAATAATATTAGGAGAGATCCAGTCTGCCATTAAGTGGGCTCTATGATCCCTGCCCCAATCCTTCCTGGTTTGTCTCTGAACCTACTCCCCCTGCCCTTAAAGCTGATTGGCCAAACCAACTCCTATGTATACAGGTGGCTTGAGAAATAAAACCACTTATCTGGTTTCATTAAAACAATAACAACATTGTAAATATTATCAAGAAAACATATTATTTTAGCCTAAAAGTTTCCTTCTGGGAGCCTGGGAGTGTCTGTTAGGGAATGTTCCACATTCTAAAAGCTATGTTTGTTTTCAGTCCATTTTAAGTGGAATATTTTTCACCCTTCTGAGTAGGGCAGACAAAAGCTTTAATTAAACAAATGTCACATGGGAACTCTTGCCCCCAAAGCCTTTATTGGCCCTAATTAGCAGATGCAGCTGTAGACTCTATCAATATGAGATGGTCTGTTTATTGTGTCCATTTATATCATACTCATCAGGGAGTATGTGGAAGACACCCCAGAATTATCAGCTTTAATTAAAACTGGCTCAAATGGTGGAGAAAATAGCCCACGCAAAAATGGGTCAGGTAAAAGAGGAAGATTAAAAAAAAAAAAAGCAGTAGCCACAGCACACTGAGAATATTACCATGGCTTCTTTGGGAAAACTGGAGGAGGGTGTTTGATGTTCTGATTGTCAGCAACTGCCTGAGAGACACGCAGACATTTCAGGGCTGGGCTGAATTATACAGACAGGGGAGCTCCTGAGTCAGAATGTTTTCTTCTCCTCCCCAAGGTTCCTAAATGACCCACCGCTCCCCTAGCTTTCATTCTAAATAGACTGGGAAGGAGAAGTGGTACATTCATTTAGACGTATTCATTGAATCCATCATTCAAGGAATTATATACAGTTAAATCTGGAAGCTCCTGGAAAGTTATTTGATGTATCTTAAATACAAAATCTAACAATATTTATTCAAATTCTGCTGTGCTTTTATATATTTTTCTTATCCTTACAACTCAAAGCTGGTATCTTGCATTTTCCAGATAAACTATCTTAGGCTCAAAAATTTTAAGTCCTTTCTAAATGTCATAGAGTTAATACATGATAGAAGCAGGATCTAAACTTCAGTGTGATTCCAAAGCCCAGACACCTTTTTCCAAACTGAGGCTTCTTGATGTTAGTCAAAAGAATTTAGTATTTTGGCCAATAACTTGTTAACATGGATAAAGGAGCTGGGATTTCTGAAGACCAACAAACTGAAGTTTAAACCTTTTCCCACAGTTTCTTCACTCATGAAATCAGGATAATAAATACTTTTTATGAAAGTTGGATTATCTGAGATAAACTTTGTGAGAAGATTTTGGCCTGTGGAAAATGCTTGATAACCATTGTTGCTTATTCTATTCTCACCATTCCATTGTGACCCTATTTTGAAAGACACTGAGATGGTGGTTCATCATATCTCTTTGGTATGTCATTGGCTTGCTTAATATAAAGCATATACTGATGCTCACCCTTTGTGTTCTAACAGAAATATAAGCTTTATTTGTTCTGTTTCCCAAGGAAACAATTGCTAGAAGTATTACTCTTCAGTTTAAAAATTGTGAAATTTGAGGGGTGCCTGGGTGGTTCGGTTGGTTAAGCATCTGAGTCTTGATTTCAGCTCAGGTCATGATCTCACAGTTCATGGGATCGAGTTCCATGCTGACAGTGTGGAGCCTGCTTGGGATTCTCTCTCTCCCTCTCTCTGTGCCCCTCTGCCCACCAAATAAATAAATAAACTTTCTTAAAAAATGTGAAATTTGAAAGTAGCAGTGATCAGCCAGTAATGAGAAAGCTGTAACTATTTAGAATGGGCTTTGTAAACTTTTCTGGTGAAGTCCCCTTAAAGGCACAGCAGAACCAGCCTGTGTCTCTATGTGGTTTGAATGCTCTTCAGCAAGCATGAGATTTGTTAAAAGGATATAGTGTTATCTTTAAAATAATGCAGTTTTGTGCTCCTTAATATATACGCTTTTTTAATTGAAAATCATTAAACTGTTAAGTCTACTCTCTTCCTCCCTGCCTTTCAAGTCATTTAATCATGTCTATGCTCCAGAAGACTTGCCTTCTTTTTTTTTTTTAATTTTTTAAATGTTTTATTTATTTTTGAGACAGAGAGAGACAGAGCATGAATGGGGGAGGGTCAGAGAGAGAGGGAGACACAGAATCTGAAGCCGGCTCCAGGCTCTGAGCTGTCACAGAGCCCGATGCGGGGCTCAAACTCACAGACCGTGAGATCATGACTTGAGCCGAAGTCAGACGCTTAACCGACTGAGCCACCCAGTTGCCCGACATGCCTTCTTTAACCATGTGTCCTCATGCCTCACTGAGACATACCCAAGAAGTCCTGGAGAAATTCTATATTCCAACCTAAGAATTACTGGTTTATGAAGTACTTCAGCCAAGGTAGGAATAAGCCAAATAATGATTTTTGCCTTCCAGGAATTATTTCTGAGGTGATTGCCATGAAAATAAGTTCTCTTTTGGCATTTGCCCTAACATAGGGAAATTATTCCTAATGAGGACAAAAGAGAGGCAAGAGAAAAATAATATAGGTTCTATGCCAACTATGCATTTTTTACAAATGTCACATTTGTAAATGTTTATAAATGTAAACACCTCACTATTCAAGTGGAAGCACAATGTAATGAGAAATCATGACAAGTCATAGTCTGGGTCCTTCCAGTTTCACAGCCTATTCCACTTCCTGGTTTATATTTGTTTAAAAAAAATTTTTTTTTTTAAGTAATTTCTACATCCAACATGGGGCTCAAAAGTTGCATGCTCTGTGGACTGAGCCAGCCAGGCATATACCCCCATCCCTGCTGGTTTACTTTCAAAGTGGATCCCATGGTACCTGGCTCAGATCCCTTCATTGGGCCTGAAGCCCTCAGTCCCTCACCTTCCTTAGCTGTGGTAGTTTGCTGGCTACAGCTCCCAGCTAAGTCGCTCTCCAGAAATTGCCCTCTAAGGGCATCACCTGGTCCCAGGTTAGGCCTGGATCCCTGGCCACAATCCAGCACATCCCTGAAGGGCCACCCCAGCTCCAGAGCTCCCGGGCAGATTGGTTCTGTGATTGCCGCATCACAAGTCAACTTTTCTTCTTACCCAGTCCTACCTTACTCATCCCTTTACAGATGCTATTCCAGCAAACAAAAGTTGACCCCAGAGTCAGTTTACTGGGGAACACAGCTTATGACAGCTTCTCATCTAGAGTTGACTTCCTCCAATTCTCCCTACACAGTGATTTCCCAAGTTTCATTAGACACCATCTCTGAATTTAAATATGAAAATAAAATAACAATTATGTGGGGCACCTGGGTGGCTCAGTCAGCTGGGCGTCCAACTTCGGCTCAGGTCATGATCTCACAGTTTGTGGGTTCAAGTCCCGCATCAGGCTCTGTGCTGACAGCTCAGAGCCTGGAGCCTGCTTTGGTTTCTGTGTCTCCCTTTCTGTCTGCTCATTTCTCTCTCCCTCTCTCTCTGTCTCTCTGTCTCTCTCTCAAAAGTAAATAAACATTAAAAAATATTAAAATAAAATAAAATAATAATTATGTGAATCTGAAACGTTGGTATGTGGATAGTTAATTGTAGTTAGCAAAGTGATGATTTCTAATTCAACTAGTTTGAGTGACAGTATCCATTATGCTTCAGGCACTTGACTGTTTGAAATGACAAATGTAAACTTATTATAACCATATGGTGTTAGTATTATTATACTTGCTCCAAAAAGGAAGAAACTGAGATTTATTCAGTTTGTTAAAGTCCCAGCATTAGCATAGTATGAACTCAGAATTTGAACCTGGGCTCTCTTTCCCCAAGTCTAGTGGTTTCCAGTTTACCCGGGAACCTTTGTACTGTTCATGCATATTTCCAGCTTGTCTCTGGAGCTGGACCATAAACCAGCAACCCTTGAATGGCTGAGAAGGTAAATACCCCAGTGAAAAATCAGGGCCTCATTATCAGAAGAGGTGAACAGATTCTGAAGAAGCAACTCACAAATGTGTGTGGCAGTGGGTACTTCACTGTGCTATGCATTTTGTTTAATAAACATATGAAATCATGCAATCATTGCAAACATATGAAATATGCAATCATGTAGATATAATTTAATTTGAATCTCATCTAACCCATACTTATTTAATGGCCTCGAGTTTTGATTTCTTTCTCAGCTCCTATTTACTCATCTATAAAATGAGGCCGATAATATTTGTGTTATAGCATTGATGTGATGGTTTGATAAAATAAAGCCTTTAAAGCTTTTAGGCAATTGCCTGACACATGGATATCAAATAAGTGTTTTACAGAGGCGCTGGGGTGGCTCAGTCGGTTAAGCATCCGACTTTGGATCAGGTCATGATCTCACAGTTCGTGGGTTTGAGCCCCGCATCGGGCTCTGTGCTGACAGCTCAGAGCCTGGAGCCTGCTTCAGATGCTGTGTCTCCCTCTCTCTCTGCCCCTCCCCTGCTCATGCTCTGTCTCTGTCTCTCAAAAATAAATAAATGTAAAAAAAAATATATATATAAGTCTTTTACAGAAAGTGGTCCTCTCACCTCCTGCATCTGAAAATCATTATTAAAAATACAGATTCCTAAGGCCCATACCAGACCTATTGAATTAGAATCTTAGGCTGTGATCTCCATTTTTAACAAATTCCTTTAACAATTCTTCACTGGGATTTCAAAATCATTATACTAAACAAACATTAAATATTTCTATCATATATAGATTCATATATGATTCAGCAGACAAATAGCCTTCAATGAGGTTATTACAATGATCTCAGAACCATCAACAGGAGTATCACCCACTGCACTATAGATGCATCAAAGGAAACTTAATAGAGGACTTTGTGGAATTCAATACATACTCCAAAGCAATAGCATCTAAAAGAAAAACCTTTGTGAATTCTTTGTGTCTTTAAATACCACATGACTAAGGTGATCTTAGCTTATAAGAATGGTGCAGACCAGTCTGGGACTTGAAGACTGGCTACAATCAGATGCCTTTTGATAGCCAATGAAGGTCAAGGCAAGGATCAGAAACTCATATGAATAAACAACAGTAACGCAGAAATTTTCTGGTAGAATTCTAGGCCAGAAATTTTATTTTTGTTGCTTTTAGCAACAAAGATGCCTTCGATGCCTGCTGGTTCTTCTTAGTTCTGGTGAGCGAATTTGGAGCTATGTGTTACCCTCCCAACCCCCCTATCACCAAATCACTTTTCCCTACTTCTCCTCTCTTTCTGAGTGTGTGTTTACATATGCCTATGAATTTATAGACCAAAAAAGGGAAGTTGAAAATAACCAAGGTTCACTCTAGTTCCAGTGAAGCTATTAGGCTTTCTTGTTCAAGAACAGGCAATTAGAAAGTACTTTTGACTTTTAGTTTTGTGGATTGAATCAATAAGATTCTGGACAAAAGGGCAAGGCGGGGGGATACAGGTCAAGGCTAGGCATTGTGGTCCAAGGTACAAAGATACAAAGAAGAACTGGAGCTGAGTTTAGCTTTGAGGGTCTACAGTCCTCCCAAAGAGCGGACTTCTGAGGCAGAGGTGGGCAAAGAGACTTTACTACAGCCTGGAGCAGCGAGACAAGGGCCACCACTCTTCAAGCCACCACACAGCCACAAGGAACAAGGACAGTAGAGACATGCATACACTGATCTTGCTTCTCCCCTGCTCAAGGTTTTGATGCCTGGTAGGCACCATTTCCAGCTCTACACAAGCCTCACCTCCCTCTTGCCCTGACAGTGTTCTTGTATCATACAAAGAAAGAGGGAAAGGAACCCATACCAACAGTCCTTCAAATAACTGACATTGGATTTCCCCAAAAGTTGAGTGGATGAGGGAGTCCTCAGTGAACCTTAAATAAAACAGAAAAATTTTTAAGTTTATTTATTTTTTGAGAGAGAGAGAGAGAACATGAACACACCAGTGAGGGGAGAGCAAAGAGAGGGAGAGAGAATCCCAAGGAGAATCGATGAGGGACTTGATCCCATGAGCCACAAGATCATGACCTGAGCCAAAACCAGGAGTCAGACATTCAACCAAATGAGCCACCCAGGGACCCCTAAAACTGAGAAACTTTTCAAAATGTGACATTGCTTGCATTTTGAATGTTGAAGAGGGAGACATCTGAACTTACGTTCTAATCTCCTCATACATGCCTGAGTTACATCAGAGCTAGCTGGCAGATTTCTGCCAGACATTGAAACAGAATGTAAATAGAAGGTAAAGCTGTAGAATTCAGTTTCAGCATTGTCTTTGGGGAATACACTCCTATAGTCATCACTTCTCCACTCAAAGAGAATGTGGAGAAGTGGAATCAATCTCAGATTTGCCTTCCTTCCTTTTGTGCCTTTTATGGAGCCAAATCCAAAAACACAGAATTTTACATTGTTTTTACTACTGTCAATGAACTGGATTATGATTTAGAATTATATCCAGTCACTGGAAGCACTTGAGAGAAGCAAATGTGCTTTATTCTTTCATGAGTGACCTCCCATAGCAGCAGCTGTTGGGTACCCCGCTCATTACCCCACACCTCCCTGGCACTCCCTTTCTAGTACATGCCTATGCAGTTCTTCCAAAAGCCCCTGTGATTCTCACCTGAGGGCATCCTCAGGCCCCAAACACCAGCAGGCCAGAAGTGCCAGGAACTGATGCACTAGGAAATAGCCCTCAGTCAAAAAGAGATGGAAATTAGTGGATAAATATATAGCTTCCTTGCCCATGGGGGCTGAGAGGAGAATAACTCTGTGTCATGTTCTACATCGTCTCCCTGAGTTCCTGTTGAGATTGAGCCCAAGTTGCCCCCAACATTAACTTGCTTGATATTATAAACATTACTGGCTTTCTTTCATGTCCTACCTTCTACTCTCACTTTTCTATTGGTGCTTCCCAGGATCACCTCCCTGATATATTAATTGCACACAAATATTTGTCTTGGACAGTGCTTTAGGGAGCATTTACCCAAAGACTCCTCCTTGGGATAGAAAAGAGATGCAACGAATACTTCACAGGTGACTAGGATGGAAACTAAAGAAGATTTAACCTAGTCATAAAGTGATACTGGGCTGTCCCATGAAAGGAGGCTTCTAGCTCTTCTTTCTTCACCAGGGGACATTTATTTCCTTGTTGAATTTTTCCTGTACTGAGGTCTTGCTGATGTTGTCAATACATAGAGTAGATCCATCTCTTGGAAAGGTCATATAAAGCAAGCCTACAGAACTGAGATACAAAATTCAAATACCAGTTTATGAATTTACCATAAGAGATAATGGCCACAGGGAGTGGAATACTCAATCTCCAAGTGACCACTGTGTACTGTGTCTAGAGGCTGACCTACGTGGGTTTCCAAACAAGCAGTAGAGTTTGCATGAAAAGCATGGAATCAGGACAAAGGAATCCAGTGGCACCCAAGGTCTAAAGACATTAGTCTCAGACACCTGATACCCACGCCAGCGAGTAAGGGCAATAGTGCCTATGAAAATAGGAATCTAAAGCTCCTTGGCAGAAGATCCCTCCAACCATTCCACACTGGGGATTCTCTCATGAATAGGACTTGCAGATTATTGGCTAAACATGAAAAATCATCCAGAAAATGCTTACACATGGAATGCCTCTGAGATTTTCAACCTCTCCTTCTGATCTTCACCTTCCTTTAAATGTTAATAAATTCAATCAGATACAAACCAATTCTGCTGGGCTGTAAATTATTCAGACTTGCTCAGTGCTTTTGCATATGTCAGCCTGAATTTTAATTTCCAAGGGGCAAACTCATTTCCCTAGCATTTAGTTTGAGGAGGGCTGATAAACTTCAGTGCCTACTTACTAATACCACCTGTCATATCCAGGCTGCATTTCATTTGTCCTCACAACCAGTCTTTGAGGTAGATGTTACTGTCTTTACTCACAAGAAAGCAGAGGTTCAGGTAGACCAAGCAACTTGGCCAGGAATGGAACTGGAGTCAAGCCTGGTTTGTCTAAGCTTGCAACTTCTGCCCTTTTGTTTTGTCATGCTACTCACAGGTTATAATGGAAAAACTTGTATTTAAGGGTTGAGTTGATGAAAAGCTTTTATTTCTAGAAGAAAGTTTGATGACTCCTAAGGGTCCATCTAAACCTAAGAATGTATAATTCTTTTTTTTTTAAGTTTATTTATTTTGAGAGAGACAGAGAGCATGAGCTGGGAAGAGGCAGAGAGAGAAGGAGAGAGAATCCAAGCAGGCTCCTTGCTGTCAGCGCAGAGCCTGACACGGGGCTTGAACTCATGAACCACGAGATCATGACCTGAGCCAAAGTCAGACACTTAACTGACGGAGCCACTCAGGGGCCCTAGAATGTATGGTTCTTGAATGCACCTGATTTTTTTAAATTTCAGAATTGAGACCTTTTTCTAAATATTTCTGGCAAAAATTAATTGCTTGTTGTTATTCAGGGACAAAAAAACAATGCGTGAGTTATCTTTCTAATTGCCTCAGTTTTTCACTTCACCGACCTTAGGATCATGTAATTCATTCACGCTACTCACCATGTCTCCTTGCTAATGCATACTGCATCTGATACTGATGTTTCACAGGGAATGAGAGTAACTTTCTAAAGATTTTAAAAGATCTAATTACCTGTATTGACCCTGCCCAGAAGCAACCACAAACAATGCTGTAATTAACTGAGTCTAGCTATAAATGGGAAACATGTGGGTGATTTTTATTACCCATGAAGAAAAACAAGCTTCATAAGCTGATGGGTAACTTATATAACATTCTGAAATTTGTTCCAAGCTTCTATAGCTTTCTTTTTATCTTTATTCCTTCTTTCCTTTTTCTTCTCCATTCTTCTTAATTGAAAAATTGTTTATTTAGTCAGTTATGAAATGAAATAGATGATCATCAAAGGAAGTTTTCAAAAACACAAATAGAAAGATAGGAAAGATCCATTAAAAAATATCAGTGGAGATGGCCTTTGAAGATTCCATCTCTGTTTCCCAGATGAGGTGAGTTTAAACAGGCCAGGAGGACATGGCCAGCTGCGGAAGAGACAAGCATGCGTGTAAAGGCTGTGAGGAGTATGAACACAGTGTACCAGGGAAAAGTCAAGCAGTGCAGGGGGACTGAAACACGACTTGCTGAAAAAGGTCAGAAGGTAAGCCCTAAATGCCAAGCTAAGGGAGGTGGACTATAACAGAAAGACCATGGTGAGGGGTTCAAGGTCGGGCTAGTGACATGATCAGAGCTCTAGAACAGTGCCTGACTCATAGAAGGAGTTCAGTATATATTTATCGAGTGAATACATGGCAGACTCAGTGGCAGTCTATTGAAGCTGGGTGGCGGTAAATTAAAGGCGAGGCACAGAAGCCTGACTCTGACTTCCTAAATTACTAAAGACCAGAACTAAGGTTCTGGAAATGGAGATGGCAAAGATAGAGTGGATTATAGGGAGGTTAAATAAGTTTCCTCTTTCTCATCAAATGTTCCTCCCTTTCCAGAAGGGTAGGATACCTTTGCTTGGTACCTCATATTCCTCTGCATAAGTGTCTATTAGCTGGCTTCTGAGATTGAATTGAAACTTTTGGTTCAATTGACTCTTAGATGAATTAGCAATTAAATTAACATGCAAAGAGTGTTGGTGGCTTTAAATGCACATCTATGTTAAGATAAATTTCTGTTCTCCAGGCATCTAGTCTATTAAATTCCTATAGATCTGAGTTATCTGCCAGGTCTTTGCTTGAACTAGAAACAACCTATAACTAGGCAGTAGAATTTGGAAATTTAAACAAGCAAAAAACCCCAAAAAACTCTGGGTGTAATTTATATTTTCAAACTTATTTTAAACATTTAAAGCCATAAGGTTGTGTCACTCCCTGTGGTTATTTTAAATGTAGTTAATGAGGGAACTGTGCCTAAGGGCACAGACATTTACAGAAAGAAGCTTGCAATGCAATATTCTCTAACCCATTTAGGTGGTACACATTTTATTTTTTGGTGGTTCTTTATTATGTGTTTTAGACAAAATACACATACTTATATGTATTCGAATAAATTGAACCAGCATATCAAACTTGTGATTTCTTGGATGATATGGATAAGAAAAAAAAACTTAGTTAATTAAGAAAATAATAATGCAGATAATACTCACATGTAGCAAAGGCTGATAGCAGCGAGCCCAATGTGGGGCTCGAACTCACGAACCATGAGATCATGACCTGAGTCAAAGTTGGGTGCTCAACTGACTGAGCCACCCAGGTGCCCCTCTTCTGCCCATTTCTTAACTGGGTTATGTGTTTTTGGGGTGTTGAGTATGGTAAGTTCTTTATAGACTTTTGATACTAACCCTTTATCAGATATATCTTTTGCAAATATCTTCTCCCATTCCATAGGCTGCCTTAATTTTGTTGATTGTTTCCTTTGTTCTGCAGAAGCTTTTTATCTTGATGGAGTCCCAATAGTTCATGTTTGCTTTTGTTTCCCTTGCCTCCAGTGACATGTCTAATAAGTTGCTCTGGCTGAGGCCAAAGAGGTTGCTGCCTGTGTTCTCCTCTAGGATTTTGATGGTTTCCTGCCTCACATTTAGGTCTTTCATCCATTTTGAATTTGTTTTTTGCATATGGCTTAACAAAGTGGTCCAATTTCATTCTTCTGCATGTTGCCATACGGTTTTCCCAGCACCATTTTTTGAAGCAACTGTCTTTTTTCCATTGGATATTCTTTCCTGCTTTGTCAAAGATGAGTTGACATATAGTTGTGGGGCCATTTCTGGGTTTTCTATTCTCTTCTATTGATCTATGTGTCTGTTATTGTGCCAGTACCATAGTATCTTGATGATTACAGCTTTGTAATATAGCTTGAAACCCAGAATTGTGATGCCTTCATTTTTGTTTTGCTTTTTTAGGATTTCTTTGGCTATTTGGGGTCTTTTGTGGTTCCATACAAATTTTAGGATTGTTTTTTCTAGCTCTATGAAAAATGCTGATGGTATTTTGATAGGGATTGCAGTAAATGTGTACATTGCTTTGGGTGGTATACACATTTTAACAATTTATGTTCTTCCAATCCATGAACATGGAATGCTTTTCCATTTCTCTGTGTCCTTTTCAATTTCTTTCATTAAGTGTCCTACAGTTTTCAGTATGTAGATCTTTTACCTCTTCAGTTAGGTTTATTCTTAAGTATTTTCATTTTTTAATGTTTATGTATTTATCTTGAGAGAGAACATATGAGTAGGGAAGGGGCAGAGAGGGAGGGAGAAAGAGAATCCCAAACAGGCTGCATGCTCAGCACAGAGCCCAATTCAGGGCTCGATCTCACAAACCATGAGATCATGAGGTCATGAGATCATGACCTAAGCCAAAACCAAGAGTCAGACACTTAACTAACTGAGCCACCCAGCCGCCCTTGGCCTTTCATTTCTTAATCCATTCATCCATCCATCATTATCACCATTATCATCACTACTAAAAGTAAAACCTGTATTGAGGAGATAATGTGGTCAAATATGAAGTTATAAAGTAAAATAAGACCGGGTCTGTGCTTTTTAGGGTCTCACAGTACAAGGTAAGAGATAGATATATTAAAAAAATAATTCTATTCTAAAATGGAGAATCTAAAACAGTGATAGAAAGATTACTGAGCCTTAAGGATGGAACAAGAAACTAATGGGGAGGGAGAATGTGATGTAGAGAAAGCTCCATGCAGGAGAAGTCACCTGAAGAATGAGTAGTTTTAGGTGAAGAAGCAGAAGGAACTTTGCAGAGGTGAGGTTTGTACTAAGGCACAGAGTTACTGAACACTCTGATATGTTTGGATAAATGCATGTGCTTCTAAATTACTGGATTGTAAAGTGTGAGGAAAGAAATGTAGAAGTTGAGAGACAGAAATAGTGCAGGCCAGAATAGATCTCCCAGCCAGAAGGAATCCAGGAAGAAAGTTGATTCTAGATGTACAAAGCTGAGTTTGAATGTACATCTTTTTTTTTTTAAGTTTATTTATTTTGAGAAAGATAGAGAGTACATGTGCACAGGAGTAGGGGAGGGGCAGAGAGCAAAGGAGAAAGAGAATCCCAAGCAGGCTCTGTACCACCAACGTGGCACATAACCCAGGACTTGATCTCAAGAACCTGAGCTGAAATCAAGAGTCAGATGCTCAACCGACTAAGCCACCCAGGTGCCCCTGAATGTACATCATTTATAGAAAGTAGGATATGTGGCAGTTTATGTGTGTGCGTGTGCGTGTGTGTATGTGTGTGTGGTGTCAGGGGCTTGAGATACTGAGAATGAATATAGAGGGGAAAAACGGGTCTTACACCTAGCAGGAAATTGAACAACCAGTTGCTGGCTTTTTCAAGATTCTTAGGTCCTTTTACATCAGTTGCTCTTCTGTGTCCTTAGTGATCTTCTTTTAAAGAAAGTTTTCAAGTAATGTAAGTACATGTGGAAAACAAAACAAGAGAAAGAAGTATAAATATACACATATATCATCTACAATCCTATTCTTATATAATATTCACTGTTCTGGTAACAGGCTGTGTATTTATTTCCTACCTTGTTTTTATATCTGTTGATAGAAAATTAAAGGTGAGAGAAAAAGGAGTCGTCCATAATCTATTATGATAGCAATTTGTCTCTTATTTCTTAAAGGAAGTAGAAAGGAGACAGGTAGGGTACAGGGGACCTAAAAGAAATCCATGACATCAACTGCTCATCTCTGTATTTGTCCACTCTCCAGTTCAGTGCAGGTCTTCTCATGGGATTACCTGGTGGGATGGATATGACTTGTGAGGGATGTGATATCAGTGTCCCTTCTTTACTTGGTGTTCTTAAAGAAGCTAAGGGGTTGGATTTCAGTGCATCTTTGTGGTCAGCAGGTTGTGCACTGCTTTTCATGGGCTCACCTTCCACCTTGTCATCACAGGAAAGGCAGGGAGGCTCTTCTCCAGTTTAGGTCCCCAGGCGGGGACATCAGAAGCTCAGGTTTTGTTCTTACTGGCTTCATTACTTCTAAAATCTACTTATCAAAAACAGGGACATAATGAGTATTGTCTCAAAAGCTTATCCTTCTTTGGTAAGACAAAGCTTAGTAACACTAGGAACTAAAACATTCTCATATTTAGAACCTGCTGACCACAGTGAACTTATTAGGTTTGCTTTCTTATTCTATACCATGCATGAAAAACTTGACATTTGTTCTCTTTATCTTCCAAAGGGAAGTTTTTATACATATATAAAAGACTTTCAAAAATAATTAATATAGACTTATGTCACATTTAAAAAAGTTATTATACTATAAACCCTTTCCATGTTTTTATTTATTATATATACATACACATAGACACACACATATATATACACTTTCAGATGGTTATATATTGTTTCATAATTCACTCCATTTATTGTTCTCCACCATATGATCTTTACTTGGCTTCCAGTTTTTTGCTATTATAAGTATAACATATAATATAAAATACATATTATAATATATATATATATTTCTCTATTTGCAAGTAGCTTTTTCCATAGTTTATTTTCTTAACGTTGAGTCCAAGGAAGCAAACAATGAACCTAAGTGTGTAGTGGTTAGGAGCACAGGTCTTAGGGCCATAGACCAAATTCAAAATTTCAACTTTGACTTTTAACTGTGACACTGTTTTGTTGCTGTTCTTGACATTTTCTTCTGAAATGTTGTGATGATATTACCTAACACACAGATTTGGTTGTAATGTGTAAGTAAAATAATCCTTGTACTGGCAATTTAAACACTGCCTAGAATAAGTAAATGCTTTGTGATTGTCTATATTTTAATTTTACTAGATTACAGAAATGCTTCTCGAAGGTTTAACAACACGGAATGACAGTAACAAAGTGCGAGAGCACAACTGCCTTCAGATATTATCCTTTCTGTACATTTTATAGAAAGTTTATTTTCTTTTAAATGCTTTACTTTTTACCTTCAATTTATAAATTTTAAAAATGAAGATATCAGAGGTGCCCGAGTGGCTCAGTCGGTTAAATGTCTGACTGTTGATTTTGACTCAGGTACTGATCTTGCCATTCATGAGAGACCCACATGGAGCTCTGTGCTGACAGTGCAGGACCTGCTTGGGATTCTCTCTTTCTTTCTTTCTTTCTCTCTCTCTCTCTCTCTCTCCCCCTCCCCTGCTTGTGTTCTCTCTCTGTCTCTCTCTCTCTCTCTCTCTCTGTCTCTCTCTCTCTCTGCCCCTCCCCTGCTTGTGCTATCTCTCTCTCTCTCTCTCTCTCTCTGCCCCTCCCCTGCTTGTGCTATCTCTCTCTCTCTCTCTGCCCCTCCCCTGCTTGTGCTATCTCTCTCTCTCTCTCTGTCTCTCTCTCTGCCCCTCCCCTGCTTGTGCTATCTCTCTCTCTCTCTCTCAAAATAAATAAATAATTTTTTTAAAAAAGAAAACCTTAAAAATGAAGGCACCAGCAGCCCACTTGATCTTTACATATGGAGCATCTCTATTTGGAGTGGCTACTGCCAACTATGTATAAATGTATTAATGACACGAAGGCTCTCTGTTGGACCAGAACTCTTCAGCTGTGGAGATGAAGACATATTCTCATTTTAGTTTTTGTTTAAATATAAATATATCTGGGAGGAATGAAGCAGCAGAGAAATAGCAACCATCTTTGAACATTGCTGTGTGTATGCCAGAGATTGTGCTAGACATTTTACACATATTATTCCTAAAGCACAAGCATTACTACCTCCATTTCTCAGATTGCTGTATATAATTGTATTTGTTTGCCATATTCCCTCTGTAGGACAGAGACATAGCAGAATTGAGGACACTAGGAAAAGGAACCTGATAGAATTGAAGGGGTGGAGAAATTGCCAGTGATAACCTGTCTCAGTTAGTTTTGTCCTGCAATTATCTGATCCCAAATCCCGATAACTCCTTGCTCCAGTTATGCCCGTTAGCAAGGCAGACTGCACCATTTTACCCCTTAGAAACGGTGGGCAGGAAACTTGTCAGTAGAAAAGCTAAGGACAGTTCTTTCCACCCACTCTGCACAAACCCTTTCCTACAGTTGAAACACACCTGGAATACAAGGTCTCTTTGACTCTCCAGTAAGAAGTCTAGATACCTTCATTCTAATGCACACTAATGCTGACTGACCTGAAGCCCACTTCCTCTGGCTCAAGAATGTAATTCTGTAACAGAACAAACAGTTCACTTCTGGGTGAGTCACAGATAAAGACTACACCAGGTGGAGTTGTCACACAAAGGAAACTTTATTTGCAGCAATGAGATCACCAGGCACAAGTTTCAAAGCCAAGACTCCAAGAGCAGGCGTGAGTGGGTTCCTTTTATTCAGGATTAGGATGAATATTCAGAAAGGGGAGCTCTAGTCATTGCAGGTAAAGGCAGGCAGAGGGTTGCGCGGGCACTCCTGCCTAAACCCGCATCCCTCTGTTATGTTAACGAAGCTTGTGCTCCAGCCTGGGAGGGGCCTTTAATATTATAGTGAAGCAGAGGTGACTATCAGACAAGGGGAAGGTCTGTGAGGGAGCTTCCAGTGAGGGTATTAACTGGATGGGGTCCTGGGCTCCTCATCTCAGGTAAGAAAGGCAGGGTCTGGCTTACTTTTGAAACAGTTACTAGGAGTTTTTACCACTGATTTTTTGTCTCTTTACCACTGACTTTTTGTCTCTGATCAGGTGAGGCTATTTCTTGGCCTGTTAGAAACTGTGAGTTTTTGCCTTTCCTTTGTTCCCTTAAAATCCTTAACTACTGAGGCTTTTGTATTTCTTTGTAATTCTAACACCTTCTGGCAAGTTCTACAAAAAGTCTTGGGCAAGTAGGATGTAGATCACGGAAAATAGCTGGGGGCTGAAAATAACTTTTCCCATATCTTGAAAGGTGTATCTTCTTTTTCTTTTTCTGGGGATCCTAACTCTTTGTGCTTGCTATTCTGGAGCACAAGCTCATTACTGTTATGCCAGTACTGCCTTGTCTCGCCATAGAGGCGATTGATCAGCCATGTCACCTGTTTTTATTTAAGCACCTGTTTTTATTTAACTCCTTTTCCCTTCATAACCCTGGCGGCAAAATAATCACTGTGACAAATGTAAAGACCTGCCAGCAACACAGATTCTGGGTGCCGATTTGGGGTCTGCTACTGACTCATTGAGTGGCCTACGCTAGTCCTTTTCTTGACTGGCCCTTGCATTCCTTCTCTGTGAAAATGAAGGGGTTGGTTTGTTTTCCTTGGTCCTTTACGGCCTCAGCATTCTGTGGGCTAAATAATAAACAGGCCAGAGGCAAGGATAGATTTTATGAGGTTCCACCTAGTGGCTGTGCCCCATATTGCAGCTCTATGTTCTATAAGGTTTTCTTGGGCCTTCTGTGAGCTGCCCTGGAGAGGTTTTGGTTGATCTATCACATAGTACCTTCATGGTTAATAACCAAAGGAGAAGTGAATGGGGGGGGGGGGGGGGGAGAAGGTGGGGAACAGGACAAATATTTATTTTGAGGCTCACATTCAGTAAAAGCCTCAAATTTACAACAAATTTAGCCTTTGGTGTTATTTCTAATTGAGATAATGCAGACCATTGGGTCTGTGTGTGTTTAAGCATTAACTAGTTAAATGAAAACACTTGAAATATGCTTCAATGCCTGTAGTCATGTGTCAACATTTCTTCACTTAAAATAATGAAATTTGGAGTTTCAAATGATGAAAGCAGTTTAGATCATTTTTTCTTTTAAGAAAGTCCATATCTAGAGAGCACACCCCAAGCAATGTTTTGTTATGGTAGATTCCTTGAGGGAAAAGGAAGTAAAAAGTATGTGTAAAAATAATTAACCCTATAAAATAGTGATCATGTTTTCACTGTGCACCTCCTTTATGATATGTTAAACACTGGGGGTAGAAAAATGCAGACTTGTTTCCTATTACCTTCTAGAGACTGATAATTCAGTAGAAGAGGAGATGTTTATAAACATATTCACAATGCTGTATGTAAATACATGGGCTAGAATAGAGGCTTTTTTTTTTACTTTTAAGTTTATTTGTTTATTTTGAGAGAGAGAGAGAAAGAGAGAGAGAGCATGAGCAGGGGAAGGGCAGAGACAGAGGGAGAGAGAGAATGCCAAGCAGGTTACGTACTGTCAGCACAGAGCCCAATGTGGGTCTGAAACTCATGAACTGTGAGATCCTGACCTGAGCTTAAATCAAGAGTTAGATACTTCATCAACTGAGCCACTCAGGTGCCATGAGGGTTTTTTGAAAAAAATAAACGCAGTGGTAATATAACAGATCTATTGTGTTGGGAGAGTTCAGGAATTCTTGGGATCTATGGCACAGAATAGAAGAAGAGAACAGAAGGAATTCTTCACAGAGCAGAAGCTGGCACTTAAAGGTAGTTTAAAGTTTTCTTATAGAATGAGGAAGTGCTCTTCAGAGAAATTGAATAGCATAGAGAGGCACATGTTCAGTGGAAAATGATTCAAACAGTGCTGATGTCAAATGTGTCAAATGTGTTAGGGTTTAGAGAATGAGGAAAGTTTATCTTTTCCCTGTTCTATTTTCTTTTTTTCTTGGACAAAAGTTCTGCTTCCTTTTGCTCCTTCTGTCCCCCCTACCCCCACAAGAGGACTAAAATCAGCATCTAGCCATGACTACCATATATTTTTGAAGTGAGTATGATGTGGTAGTAAAAAATGTAGGCTTTTGACAATAGACCTTGCTTTGAGTCCCGGCTCTGTGCTTACTAAGTAAATTTGGACAGCTTCTTAGCTCTTTGAGATTCATTTACTCCTCTGTAAAAGTGAGAAATTGATAATATCTACTCCATAGAGTTATTATGAAGATTAAATAATATCAGGAATGAGAGTGAGGGCATTATTATTAGATTCTAAGGAAATTAAAATAGAGATAACGAAAACATTTGCATCACATTATACAATTTTGAGAAAATGAGCCAAGTTACTTTAAAATGCAATTTATTAAGAACATACACAAAATATACTATACAAATTGAGTGGTCTGAAGCACCTGGGTGGCTCATTTGGTTAAGTGTCTGACTCTTGATTTCAGCTCAGGTCATGATCTCACAACTTGTGGGTTCTAGCCAGCTCTGCACTGACAGTGTGGAGACTGCTTGAGAGTCTCTTTCTCTGCCCCTCCCCTGCTCTCTCGCTCTCTCTCTCTCTCTCAAAAAATAAATAAACACTAAAAAAAAATGAGTGGTCCTATATCTAGTAAAGAAGTGTGTCTGAAAATAAAAACCTTCCCACAAAGTAAACTCCAAGCACAGATAAGTTTAGGTGAATTATTCCAAACATTGAAGGGAAAAAAAACACCAATCTCATCGAGACTCTGTCAGAGAATAGAAACGGAGGGAACACTTCTAATTTTATTAAGCCAGTATAATCTTGATAACAAAACCTGATAAGGACATATTAAGAAAGAAATATTACAGGTTAATATCCATCATAAACGTAGATGCAAAAAATCCCAAATTATATTGGCTGATAACAGTATCAAGTGAGATCGAGGGGGGCTTAGTCTATGACCATACCACCCTGAACGCGCCGATCTCGTCTGATCTCGGAAGCTAAGCAGGGTCAGGCCTGGTTAGTACTTGGATGGGAGATCGCGGTGGGCTTACTTCAGATTGTTTCAATATTTAAAATCAATATAATCTACTATATTAAGAAAATAAAGTAGAAAATCATATGATTATCTCGGTAGTTGCAGAAAAAATGCATTTGATACCACTCAGCATGAATTCACGTTATAAAATCTTTGCTAGTGTACTAGAAGAAAACCTCTTCAATCTTGTAAAGAACATCTACAAACTCCTCCTAATTAATGGCAAAATCTACAAACCCCTCCTAATTAATGGCAAAATCTTTGTTTGCACCATGCGATTGGGAGTGAGAGTAAGATGCCTGCTTTCACCTTTTCTGTTTAACATTGTACTGGAGCTCCTAGTTAGAAGAAAATGGGACGAGTTTTGGAAAGGAAGGAATAACTACCATTATTTGTGGATAACATGATTATAGATGTGGAAAACCCAAAAGAATCTCCAGGTAAACTATAAGAATTAGCAAGAGAGTTTAATAAATTGAGCATATAAATATCAATTTGCATTTTATATACCAGCAAAAAGTAATTAGAGAAAAATTGAAAGCTGTATAGCTAATAATGATGTGCAAAGTCTCCCTCTTCACAGAACACTTTGTTGAGAGATTTAAAACATTCAGTCAGATAGAATCCAGATCAAAAGCAAGCACATTCAGAGATACCCCTAAAATGTCGGCACTAATTGCACCAACTCCCAATAAGGAAGAGACAACCTATTAACTGCTCATCATAGAACAGCTGTCAAAAAACTACCGTGAAAAGTGTCATTGACTTCAAAGCTTTGATCATGTCTGGCAGAAAAGGTTGTGGTATGTCTTATGAATGTCTGGAACATCAGAGGAGCTAAAGAAGATGTTAATAGTGACCTTCAAACTACGGATGAGGGAAGGTCAGGAAAATGGACAGAGCTGGTGGGGTATGCACATAAACTATCTTCAGGATCTGAGGACAAAGAGTCAGTCACCTGACTTGATTTTTCAGCTCTAACCAAGGCGTAAGATTAGCAATAATCTCTGCCTTTTGATTCAGCACTAAAGTGTACCCACATCTAGCTTTTTTGTATACTAAAAGTCATTTATAGTTACCCCTCTGTCTAACTGGATTTATTGGTAAAACACTAAGGACACGTAGTGAGAAACATCAGGACGATGTTCTTCAAAGCATGAACAAATTTCCTGTGCCTACGGTTGGGCTTGTGAATTTATTGAGTACCTATTCTGTATCAAATGCTGTAGAAGAAGTTTTACATGTGTAATGTCTGTTAAATATTATTGTCCCTTTCTTAGAGACAAGGGAATGACACTCAGATAAGGATTTGCCGCTTATTCAACGTACCCCAATGGTTAAGAGTCAATTTACCTGACTCTAAAACATTAAGTCTTTTCATTATGCCTTGATGCCTACAAGCTTGAGGTTTGTAAAAATTACCATTTAGTTTAGTATCTGATACATCACAAGTTCTTTTATTATTATTTAAATATTGACTGAGCTTCAAGGGGAAGTTACTGGGTTTTTTCCCCAGTGATGTTGAGCCTGAATCTCTTATCCAATAAGTAATTGTTTTTTGTTCACAGCACATATGATGAAAAAAAGTATAGGAATGGTAATGCAAAACATGGTAGAGATAAATTTCCGTAAGCTTTTCTCCTACGAAGTGACAGGTAGTAAGTGGATACCTCATCAAGGAAACTTCAGCTAGGATTTAGCAAATACTGTATGGCGGGCTATTTTCCCTCTATGACATTTCCTTGCTAATGAACTCTTAAAAATCCATGATACTTCAAAGAGAAGGAAGTTTTGCTGCAAAACTCCGAGGACTGTTTTATTCTTGCAGTGTATTTGTCATTTGATGAAGGCTTATTTTATTTAATAGATAGCAATCCTGAAAGCATCATAAATATACTGCTAGGAACTAAATTAGTTCTTCCATCTTGACTGGGTTAGATCCATGGAGTCCTGCCTTCTGAGTGGGTGGCAGATTGGGGAGATCAAAGATAATTTCCTTTTTGTATTTGTGTGAACTTTAGAATTACACCTGAGTAGGTATACTCCAAACAGTCGGATGATTATGGAAAATTACGAGTTGTCTTAAAATTTTTATATAAGCTAGCATTCTCAATATGGCTAAATAAAAAATGTTCTAAATCAAAAGGAAGAGGAAGTACATATGTTGTTTGAGATTTCTTAATACAACACATCAAAATTATATATTTGCTTTGTATAAGCAAAAAAAGTATAACCTTGAAATATAATACTTTACAATTACTCAGATTTTCAGGGAGTGTTCCCTTTCTTCATTCCTCATTTCTATTGGCCCTGATCTTGTGTCTGAATACTCTTTAGCTCTGTGGCCTTAACCCTGTGAAGATTTTTTCCCCCATGGCGTGACTATTAAGCCCTGTTTTGTGGTAATTTTTTTGGTTTATTTATTTATTTTGAGAGAGAGAAAGAGTTGGGGAGGGGCAGAGAGAGAGGGAGAGAGAGAATCTCAAAGAGACTCCACACTGTGAGCACAGAGCCTGATGGGAGACTCAATCTCACAAACCATGAGATCGTGATCTAAACTGAAATCAAGAGTTGGAGGCTTAACCAACCAAGCCACCCACACACACCTTGTGGTGATTTTTACCCGTAGTTTCCATATAAATATCTTCTTTCCTGTCTGAAATATATAGTCCTTAAAGACAGTTGATCATTTTAAAACTTACATCTTTTCATCCATAACACTAGATATACCAAGTAAGAGAGAATTCTATTAGCCCATTTATCTTTAAGACCTGCAAGCTCTTTTTTAGTTAAGCTTAACAAAATACAGTTACTATTTCTCTAATCAGTCAGGATTCATTTCATCTCCCACAACTTAACAGCTGCTGTTCCCACTTTACACTTCTTTCTGGCAAATCTCATTCCCGGTTAAGAACTCAATTAGCACATGATACACGTGGCTATTGTTTCAACACTCACATTCAACACTCATCCGGAGCCCCAGTCCTATATCCATAAATGCCACCAGACAGTGCCACTTGAATGACAACTACCTCCTGGGCATTTTCTAGCCATGCCCATCTCTGTCATCTACAAATATCTAAAATTTAAATATATAATCTTCTCCCCACTGCATACAATGTTGCACTATTGGAAGAGATACTATGTACTTAGCCACTTAACTGTACTCTATGTACTGTGCAAGGTATCCCTTACACACTGGAGATCACTTTAACTAAAAATGAAAGAAAGAAAGAAAGAAAGAAAGAAAGAAAGAAAGAAAGAAAGAAAGAAAGAAAGAAAGAAAGAAAGAAAGAAAGAAAAGGAATGAAGGAAAGAAAGGAATGAAGAAAAAAAAAAAGATATTTAGACTCAGAAAGTTATGTGCCCCAGACTTCATATGACAGAGAGAGGATTCAAGCCAAGTTTGTTAAGATTTCAAAGTTAAAGCTCTTTCCACTTCTTCTCACTGCCCCCAACTTTCATTCTCTTATTAAAATACAATATAATGGTTAAGAGCATTTACTACTGTCAGACTCCTTGAGTCTGAATTCTGATGTTACACTTAATGAGTTTATAACCTGAGGTCAAGTTCTTTCCCATGCCTCTATGTTCTTGTTTATAAAATGAGACTATAAAATACATACCTCACTGGATTATAAGAATTAAATGAAATATAAAGCATGAAGTACAGTAACTGGCACATGGTAAGCTTTCAATATATTATCCCTGGAATCATGTAGTAGTTATGCTATTAGCAACCCTTTATTTAAAATTCTCCCATATCCCTTTTCATCTTGTCAGTCTTTTTTTTTTTTAATTTAATTTTTTTTTTAATTTACATCCAAATTAGTTAGCATATAACATCTTGTCAGTCTTAATGTTCATGGTCCAGTACAGGAATCCATGATGTAAGGGGCACCTGGGTGGCTCAGTCAGGTAAGTGTTCTGACTTTGGCTCAGGTCATGATCTCTCAGCTCACGAGTTCGAGCCCTGTGTCGGGCTCCATGCTGACAGCTCAGAGCCAGCTCAGAGCCAGTTCAGATTCTGTATCTTCCTCTCTCTCTGCCCCTCCCCTGCTCACGCTTCTCTCTCTTTCAAAAATAAATAAACATTAAAAAAAAAAAAAAAGGAACCCATGATGTTGAATGACTGGTCTGTTTTCTGCCCTAGCAACACACCTATCTCTGCATCTGCACCCTTTTTTGTGCTGTACTTTCCTCCACAAACACCCTTTCCATTCTTTTCTGTCTGATTGTATCCTACCTACCTCTCTAGGCCAAGCTCACATTTGTGCTTAACCCAATTTTTCTCTGACTAATCCAACCAGAAGTCATAATTTCTTCTTCCTGCTAAGAAACCAGGAGTTGCCCTTGTTTTAGGTTTGGATAGGGTTTAAATTATCAGCTCATCTTAACCATTTCGGTGGACCTCAAATAGACAGACCCTACTCTTCTCTCCACAGCCTTGTGATGTAGTCCTTGTGCCCTGTCCACTGAAGGACAGATTTCTGTGATTCTGTGTTCTCATATGGCTTTAGGGGGGAGACCTTTGGATACTTGGTTCTCCAAGGAAATAATTCTCTATTTAGGTTACCACTCACTGGTTAATCACAGTCAGTTTTGGGTATGATACATATAATTCCTAATATTGTCAGAAAGAGAATTGGGCTGTGTATTCATCAGGATAATTAACACTAGCTGCTGAGGAAAACAAATCACACTGGATTAAACAATAAAGTGTTATGCCCAGAATTCATGATCCCCAAAGACCACCAGGGAGCCGAGTCCAATGCAAAAGCAAAAGAGCCTTTATTTGAGCTAGCTCGAGCTCAGTCTCCTACCTGCACCGACACAGCGGTGAGATACTGGAGAGAGAGATCGAGTTTCAAAAGCACAAAGGTTTTATAGGGGTCTAGGGGCAGTTGGTGAAGTAATGTCTGTGGCCTCAGCCGATTGGCTGGGGAAGGGTCGGAGTCCTGTTAGGCAGGTCGCCGGGCGTGTTTTGATCGGGAAGTTTGAAAGGGTGAGATTACTCAAGGGGAGGAGGCATGGTCTGAGGTTTCTGCAATTTTCCCAGAAAGGGGCCATGTCGGAGACATAGTCACTCAAGGTGGAGGACACAGAACAAGATGGAGTCGGCCGGCGTAGGTCCGCTCTTTCAAAAGGTTTATGTATTGCTTGTGTTACAGTTTGCATAGTGTCAGGTGCTTTTCAGGGGATTTGGGAGTAGTGCTGGCTTCCAAACAGTGACTCGGGGGTATTGATTTCCCATCATGTAACATGTTTTCCATCATCCATGGTCCCAGACCCCTCACTTCTAGGCATAAGGTCAGAGAAAATTAGATAAGAATCACTGGGGTGGTTAGTAGCCAAGCCTATATAGTGGTACATCTTCAGTCATTTTTTATAGCTCAGACTCTAGTCACATGACCCCAATCCAAATACAACGAAAGCTGGATAATTACTTTTCCTGTGTTCCCTGGAAGAGGAAATGGAATCGATCTGCATCTGGCTAGTCTATGACAGGAGGCTAATAGATACAACTATCTCCCCACAACCAACACCAAATCCTAGGACTACCGTGAAGCTGTTCTTTCCCAGCTACACCCGAAAAATAGATCAGGTACTAAGACATTTTCAGTCATTCCCAGATAATTAAACATCACTTTAGTTCTAAGAAAAAACTCAGTTGTAATTGAAATGTCCAGTATGAAAAAAAAAAAAAAAGGGTATGAAATTCCTGTGAAACTAAAGCTTTCCTTTTCATCAATTTGTATGAACATCATGTTGGAAAGCCAGTTTTGGGGTAGGAAACTTCTTTTCACTAGATGAGATCCTTGAATTCTCTAGCATTGGTGTAGGGAAACAACACAGAGGTCAGATTCAGGAGATGCCATGTTTCAATTGTATGCTTTTGATCTGGAGCTAGTGGCCTCTGGGCATGGTGAATGGTCAGTGATTTTCTTTTTCCCCTGTCATGAGGCACATTTGTGGCTTCCTTGGAGATTTCTCAGTTGGAAACATCGGATTTTTACACCCTTGATGTTGGAAATGTCTTCCTCTTGGCTATGCACTCATGACTTCTACCCTTTTCTTTATGAATCTAAGAAACACATTTGTAGTGAGGCTGACTCTTGGACAGAGTCTATTTTAAGGCCCTCTCCAGGCTGACTCCCTCCTATGCAGTTCCTTGTTGGTTCTTTGACAAACACACATCTTCCCCCATATCAGTGAAAATGAAGTTGCTTCATGCTGTGGATACCACTTTTCACTGTGGCACTGGGACAGTAGTTACAGATTCATTTAATATTTCTCAGATATTAGTTCCCAAACTCCAAGGGGTATATATCAAGTTGTCTAAGTGGTCTTCTTACAACCTTTCTCAGTAGGATGGAAACAAGGAGAAACACACCTTTTGTCTGGAATCAAGTCATGGGGAGAAAATATCATCACATCCTCAATTACTTTCCTTCAAAACTTCTGTTTCCTTTAACCTCAATTCGGGAGGTGGCTATTTAGTCATGTTCTTTGCAAAATCTGTATAGCATCCCTGTGGAATTTTGAGGGAGTGGGTATTGGCATATATTGTTTTGTTTCAGCTACAGGGTTGCCCTCAACCAATACTGAGAAAATTACCAATTTAACATATTTTTAGGTTAATAGTAAGTAAAATTTCCAAGGAATGATTTACTTAAAAATTAAATTAGGGGCGCCTGGGTGGCTCAGTCGGTTAAGCGGCCGACTTCGGCTCAGGTCATGATCTCGCGGTCCGTGAGTTCGAGCCCCGTGTCGGGCTCTGTGCTGACAGCTCAGAGCCTGGAGCCTGTTTCAGATTCTGTGTCTCGCTCTCTCTGACCCTCCCCCGTTCATGCTCTGTCTCTCTCTGTCTCAAAAATAAATAAACATTAAAAAAAAAATTAAAAAAAAATAAAATAAAATAAAAATTAAATTAGATGGATTGGCTAAATGTCATGCCATACTCATTTGCTTTCGAACTGGGAAAGAAACAGAAAGAATTAGAACTTAATGCACTGAGAATTTCTGGACATCATCTTGAGTGTGCTCAACAGATTGTTGTGAGTGTGGGAAGCTCATTGCTTGTATGTGTCTCTGCAAAGTGGATGTTGAGAGCGTATGGGACATGAGAGCATATAGGAAGGGACATGAAAGTCACATCCTATTTCATGCCTTTCATGGCATGGCATTCACACATATCCGTGCTGGATATTCAGCATGTAATGTGAAGCCTTTTTGATCAGTTATTAAGCTGAAGGTATCCTATCATACTATCAAATTATGAGAGAAACTGCCATGGGAGAAGGAGATGTGTACATTTGTACCTAAAACTAATCAAAAGCACTTATGTGACTATAGTAATGTGAGACAAAGTAGACTTTAGAATGTGGAATATTACTGTAGAGAAAGAGTGTCAATACAAAATAATAAAGAAGACACTTTACCAAGAACACAAAACAATCCTAAATCCTGGGGTTTAGACTGAGGGATTGGCAAGTCTTAGTCTCTTTGGTGCTGAAAAACTGGGGGAGATCCAACTATGTTTTTCAGAGGTTTCCACATAGTTCTTGGGCCTCCTGCCTCATACTACTTCAAAATCTGGTAAATGTCGCTAGGGAGCAGTTGGCCCTATGCTTGAGGCTGACCTCCTTGCACTGGTCTTTCTATTCTCATCATCCCAAAACTAAGGGAATTTTGACTTTCCCTTTAGAATCTTTTGCATAACTCCCAGCCTTTGTGTAGCCCCAGAATTTAGGAACTATTTTATGAGGGCTTTTGTGATATTGGAATTTAGTAAGAGATACATAGTTGGTCTTTGTCCCAGTTTTTGGCACAGAGCTCCTAGAATCCTTGGAATTTCCTAACTGCTGACAGAGATCAAGGTGTCTTTTGTTATGTTAATCAAGTGACTTAGAAAGCACCTAAAGGTAAGAAGCAGGAGGGAGGGGCTACTTGCCTATGAAGCCAACCTTGTGATTTGAGGGTTGAAATTTTCAGTCCCACCCAACCTCCACCTGAGGGGAAAGGGGCTGAAGAATGAATTCAGTCACAAATGGCCAATGGTTTAATCATCCCTGTGTAATGAAGCCTCTGTGAAAACCCAAAGGACTGGGTTAGGAGAGCTTCTGTTGGTAAACATGTGGAGATGTGAGGAGTGGTGTGCTTGGAGAAGGCATGGAAGCTCTGTGCCTTTTCTCCAGACCTTGTCCTGTGCATCTATTCTATCTAGGTCTTCTTGAGTTACATCCTTTTATAATAGACCAATGATCTGGTAGGTAAAATGTTTCTCAAGAGTTCTGTGAGCCATTCTAACAGTGAATTGAACCCAAGGAGGTAATGGTGGAAACCTCTAGTCTTTATATAGCCAGTTGGTCAGAGGCATACATGACAACTGGGGCTTTCAACTGACATCTGACATAGGGTGGGGAGTCTCGTACAATTGAACCTTTACCCTGTAGAATCTGCTGCTGTCTCCTAGTAGATAGTGTCAGAATTGAGTTAAATTGTAGGACACCCAGCCAGTGCTGGAAAATTGGTGGTCATGTGGAAACCACCCACACCTGCCCGCGTGCTCACACACACACACACACACACACACCCTAGAAATTGGGAGCAGAATCATTATAGCCTTTAGGGTCCCTCAAATTTCCAGTTTGTTTTATACCAGCCATGTGTGGCTGGTAACAGCTTGTTATTTCTCTTTCTCCAGCAAAGGTCCTAGGCCTGGGCCACTCCCAATCCTCTGCCTGGGGTAAGAATGGGCCATAGCCTTAGTGGGGAACAATGACTGGAGATCATCAGTTCACTTACCCAGGACACAAGCTTCTCTGAAATTTCAATCTAATCCTTGTTCCCACAGCATCTTGATGTCTTCAAAATTAGGATTTATATAATTTATCTGACTTTTTCTAGGCTTAATTTTTTAAATCCAGTGGAAGTCATTGTATGGAAACCAATTTGACAATAAATTTCATATATTGAAAAAAAAAATCCAGTGGAATCTAGGTGTGACCCAGCCTACTACATTTGAAAGTAGAGATCCTTTGCTCTAGTAATTTTTGAAAGTTAAACTATCTTTCATTATATTAAATCTTCCCTAATTTTATGAATCATCTCTTGAATTTGGGAATTTCCTGTGTATAGAGATATAATCACCAAACACAGTTTATCAAAATAGATTATTTTCTTCACTGTTTTTTGTTTGTATTTTGTTTTTGTTTTTGTTTTGAGAGAGAGTATGTGCATGGGGGGTGGGAGCATAGGGAGAGAATCTCAGGGCTCGATCTCACAACAGCTAGATCATGAACTGAGCCAAAATCAAGAGTCAGAGGCTAAACACACTGAGCCACCCAGTCACCCCTGAAATAGATTATTTTCCTTGAGGAGCAATGTAAAAGGATTTCTTTGAAATTCAGTCTCTGTCTGGAAACATGAATTAATAGTTGCAGAGTTGTGAAAATAATATAAAATATATAAAAAGGCTTTGGGTAATGAAAAAGAATATACAGATCTGAAAGGTTTTTTATTATAAGGTGGAGGTAAAGAACAATCTGAAAGTAGGATGACTTCCCTTTATACTATTTATTTTTGTAAGAGCTATAGAGATATTATGCCCAAAGTAAAGTTATAGACACTCTTCTCCTAAACAAAAACGTCTCAGACATTTAAGTCCAAAAGAGGAGAACAAATGTCTTTTTGAGCATATATTTTTTATTGAGCTATTTTCATGTAGATTATCTCATTGAATTTTCAGACTCTCAAAGATATCTTCTACATTATAAAAATAAGACAATTCAGGCTGCAAAGGGTTAGGAATCTTACACAAAGTCACACAGGTAGGAGATCAAAGGGCCAGCATTCAAACTTCTGGAAGTAACTACAAACCTAGGTAGACTCTTTGGACGATACCAAAGACCACTTTCTTAATCACAGAGAAATGAGAAATGAGATAACTCAAAGATTCTCTGCAGTCTGTCCTGTTACAGTTACAGGATAAAATACATAAGAAAGTTAAATAGTGTCTCCCATGAAAATTACATGATCACAAAGCTCATTTACCTGGACATTGAAGCAAACCACCCTGGAAGTCTCCCTGTAAAATGATCTTTTCTCTCAACTACTAACCATGTATTAATATCTTATGATTATGGTGATATGTTAGACAGCCATGGGGAAGGCAGGATCCTTCTCAAAAGTCAGTTTCCAGAAGGTGGAGAGACACTGTTACAAAGTAGAGGACTTTGGGGATGACATAATGGAGACCAGTTCCTGAGGATATCCTAGAAAGATTTCAAATGCTGAGTCCTCAATAAGAAGCAGTATCACAGTAGGGGATACAGAGCTACAGAGCAGTTGAGAGTCTAGAAGACAACGAATGATCTGGGAGTCTGGAACTTCGGGAGGTGGCTGATGGGAACAGGAATAAAGACACAATGAATAGAATTAGTGCTGAAGGTTTTTGAGGGAGATAGCGCAAGTGGGGCAGTAATGTTGGGTAGAGAGAGGAGTCAGTAGTAGGTGACAACTAGAATGAAGAAAAACAGAGTGGGTCTTCCTGTGGGGAAGTCATGAGGGTGATACTCAAACCACAAAAGGGTGGGAAGACAGCCCCAGTGAGGGCAAGGGACTCAGGTTGACTCATGGAAGAAGCTGAATGAGAAATGCTTCAGTTTTTCAGCCATGATCTCCTTTGATTTTCACTTGCAAGTCCTTACATTTGGCAAGATGTTGCAAATTTTCAGGCTCATAGTTCCAGTTTTTAGAGCTAAAAGTATCACTGATTGTCGTGATTAAGTAAATCTAGTATTTCCCAAGTATTACTTTTTAGTAAGAATAATTTTTCTTACTAGATTTCTATTAAAATATATTCATCTCAGTTTCAATGCAGTCAGTTGAAAGCTTTGATGAGTAATTTCAAGGGCACTTAATCCCTGATTTGATGATTGGAAAGTTAGTTTGGCTCCATTTACTAATGGTGTGTTTTACACCACTAGCTTCCCTTATTCTCAGGCCTTCAGACTCATACTGAATTATACAACTTGCTCTACTGGGTTGGCAGCTTGCAGACAGCAGACTGTGGGACTTCTTAGCCTCCATAATCAATGGGCCAATTCCTATAATATCTATCTATGTATCTATCTATCTATGTATCCATGTATCTATCTATCTATCTATCTATCTATCTATCTATCTATCTATTAATCATCTATCTATCATCCATCTGTCTGTCTCCTACTGGTTCTCTGGAGAACCCTAATACACCAGATGAAGTGTAAAATCGTAATGTCTGTAGTTTATATGCAAACATTTTAAAATATAATATTCTCTTCTTTAGTTTAAGGAAGAAATAAGTTTAGTTAAATAAATGTAGTACATTCAACTAGGTGAATTCAAATATGCTACTTAGTCTAAGTAAACATAATGTATTACTTTTCTAAGTAGTTTATTCTGTCATAGAATTTACCACTCCATATAGTTAGATTTTTTTTTAAATCTGGCCCTTGTTTTCCTAGGGCATGCACTCTCCCTATGCCTAGAATGATCTTCATGCTCCATACCATTTAAGAAAGTCCTTTCAGCTTTTAAAAACTAAATCCAACCATCTCCTCTGTACATGTTTCCCTGACCCTTCTCCCTCTACTGCTACCATTCTGAAATGAATTATTCTATCCTCTGAACAATTTTTGAATATATATATTTCTGAATATATATATACACACACACATGTGTATATATATATATATACACACACACATGTGTATATATATATATATACACACACACACGTGTGTATATATATATATATACACACACACGTGTATATATATATATGTGTGTGTGTGTGTGTACATATATATATATATATATATATATATATATATATATAAAATAGGGGAGGGGCAGAGGAAGAGAGAGAGAGAGACAGAGTCTTAAGCAGATTCCACACTCGTGGGTCCCAATATGGCGCTCTATCCCTCGACTCTCAGATCATGACCTGAGCCAAAATCAAGAGACAGATGCTCAACCAACTGAGTCACTAATGCGCCCCAACATATATATGTCTTATTTTTACCATACTGTTTTATAGTTTCTATGTCTATCTCGCAGTGATTATTCATGGAGTTGTATTATATCATTTTCATTTGTATATCCATAGCACCTAGCCTAGTAACTGTTCTCAGTACATAATCAGCAAGTTTTGTTGAATTGGAATATGTGTGATCATGGACTAACTTTCCACTTCCTTAATTTTGACAGATTTTGGGATGTATTTATTTAAATACACATACTAAATAAGATAGAGTATAAGATAATGATGAATCAGGTATGAAAACTTCCTTAAGGCACTTAATGTCTAAGATGGAACAAGAGGCATAATATCTTCATTCATGGAAGGTTTTTAAAAATTGTCTGAGGTGTGAGAAATTTCTAGGTAGTATATTTCCATCCCATAACCCTCTTCTGCCTTTTTCTTCTTGATCCCATTTCTTCCAGTACTTTTCCTATCAAGCTTGAGAATCTCAGATATGTAGAGCATGCCCTCTACACATTTAATTAAGGAAAAGTTTTATATAAGATTTTTTCTCAACCTTGAGTAAAATGTAGACTTCCCTTAAAATGAAAACATTTTTATGGATTCCTAGTACTGGTTTAACTTATATTTATTTATGACATTACTAAAATATGTGTAAGGATAAATCTGGATAAAAGCACTGATATACTAGTGCTTTTGGAACTAAAATATCAAAATACATTTAGAGACTAGATACATAAATCTAGAACTTATTTAGGTAGAATTAGAATAATAATTAAATGTGATAAAGGATGTGATTGAAATTTAAATGCCAGTTTTGAATTTAATAGTACAAACTTGCATTTGCTTGTTTTATGTTTTATGTTTTGTGTACTTGGTTGTTCTTTTGAACTGCCCAGACTATTTGGTTATTTTTCACTATCACTCTCATTTTAATTAATTAATTAATTTATTAATTAATTTTTAGAAAGAGCACACGCTTATGTGTGAGCAAGGGAGGGGCAGACAGAGATTGGGGGGAGGGTGGAATCTTACACAGGCTCCATGCTCCAGCACAGAGCCTGATGCAGAGCTCAATCTCATGACCCTGAGATCATGACCTGAGCTGAACTCAAGACTCAGATGCTCAAATGACTGAGCCAACCAGGCTTCCCTTAATTTCATTTTAATAGAAATATTTTTGTAACTACCAAAACATTTTAGTAGGCCAATTTGATTCATGGTACATTATAAAATGCAATACTAAAAAATTTAAAAGACAATATAATAAAAATTCCTTCACTTTATATGTACTAACATACATACTGCCAGTGAACTCATAAAAGCTGGTAGGTGCAAATACATGAGCTTCCCAGCATGTTTGCTTGCATCCTGAACTAACTGTTGTTCTACCAGCTGAGCTTGAGTTCAACAAGACCTACTAACATAACGCTGTTATAGCTTTGAGCCATCACATAACACCAAACTGATAGAAACAAAAACACAAACCAGGGCACAGGAGTGAGCGGCAGCATTGATTTTTAATTTGTTTCTCTAGATGATTCATTTACTCCTATGTTTGAGCTCCTGGATTTAACAGGACTTCTCTGCTGCATCTCGGAAGTGTCTAGGAAAACTCCTGGGGCACTGCACCCATCAAAACATTTTCTCACTATTGGTCGTTGTGGGATATAACACACTGCATGCTCAAGAATTCATTTCATTTCTTGTTTTGAGAGAAAAGGAGGTGGCATAGTAGCATTTGCCACCTAAGTACTTTCCACTCAAAATATAAATATTGCTGGAACTCTTTCTAATTATACCAGCTTTTCCTGTGTTGGCCAAAAAATGCTGTCTCCATTCAGTCCCACAGGAGTTTTGATTCACAGTCCTTCAACCTTGGCTCTCTCTGTGGTTGTATTCCTAATTTGTTACATGCATGTAATTAATTATAATTCAATGTAGAAAGTTGTAATCAATGTAAGATTTTTTATAAGATAAAATTGTGTAAGATTTCGGGGCGCCTGGGTGGCACAGTCGGTTAAGCGTCCGGCTTCAGCCAGGTCACGATCTCGCGGTCCGGGAGTTCGAGCCCCGCGTCAGGCTCTGGGCTGACGGCTCAGAGCCTGGAGCATGTTTCCGATTCTGTGTCTCCCTCTCTCTCTGCCCCTCTCCCGTTCATGCTCTGTCTCTCTCTGTCCCAAAAATAAATAAACGTTGATTTCTTAAAAAAAAAAAAAAAATTGTGTAAGATTTCAATTAAGTGGGATTGCTTTCATCTAGGGTGTTGGAAAAGATATATAGAAATGTAATAAATGAATGATAGCCATCCCAACAATAACTCCATTTTTTCTGGTTCCCTTTGCCCCTAGCTAGCATTCAGTTCCCTTCCCTTCTCCTATTAGAGTCTATCTGCCTGACCACCAACATCAGAGTCTGCACAAGGTTGTGTGTCAGCTCTGGGCAATTAGAAGAAGGTGCCCGTTTCTCCAGGTGAATGTAGCCCACCATCAGATTGCATAATTTGGTAAGCAGGGCACATGCTGGGTTTGAGTTCTCATTTTTATTTCCTTTGATTGGATGTCCCTGTTCAAGGCATAATCTACACAATTTTCTATGATGGTGTTGACCATCATTCACTTAGATCTTGTAGCATAAATCGATTTTTTAAAGATTTTATCTTATTTTAAGTAATCTCTATACCTAACATGGGTCTCAAACTCAAAACCCTGAGATGAAGAGTAGCATAGCATGAATCAATTTAAACTCATAAAATACAATGGAGGCTCTCGGAAATATAATTTCTTTCTTCAATGGAAGCTACTAAAAAAAAGATACTCTGTCCCATCAGACATGGATAAGAAAGCATATAGTCTTACTGACTACAAGTTAATATCATGCGACTATGAGGTCTTGGGACAAACACTAATTAGAAGCAATATTGGTTAGGATATAACATACAAACAGGCAGAAATGGCTCAAATACAATACAGGTTTGTTTATGACTTACATAAAGACTAAGTGTTTTAATTGCTTTCCATACTTTCACAGATTAGGATCCTTAACATTTTTTAAAATTTACATCATTTACATCATTTAATATACATCATCATAAACTGCATTTGAAGTATACAATTATTTAAGTTCTTTTGTTTTGTTTCTTTTGTTTTGTTTTGTCTTGTTTTGTTTGGAGAGAGAAAGGGCAAGAGAGAGCATGAGTAGGAGAGAGGCACAGAGAAGAGAGAGAGAAAGAGAGAGAGAGAGAGAGAGAGAGAGAGAGAGAGAGAATCTTAAGCAGGCTTCACATCCTGCACAGAGCCTAATTTAGGGCTTGATCTCATGTCCGTGAGATCATGAGCTGAGCTGAAATCAAGAGTTGGGACACTTAACCGACTGTGTCACCCAGGTTCCTCAGAAGTAGATAAGTTTGATATATGTATATACTTGTAAAACTATCACCACATCAAGAAAATTAACATATTCATCACCCCTAAAAGATTCCTTGTTCTCTTTTGTAATTCTTCCTGTCAAGCCATTCTCATTCTCTCTTCCTCTCCCTAGGCAACCACTATTCTGCTTTTGATTGCTATGCATTAGTTTGTATTTTCTAGAATTTATATACATATATACATAATATATATGTATATTTATATGTATATGTATATGTAATATATATACATATATGTGTATGTGTATATATATGTTATATGTGTATATAGTATGCTATATATATATATATATGGCATATATATATGGCACACACATGTTATTGCATGTATCCATATTTAATTCCTTCTTATTGCTGAGTAATATACATTGTAGGGATATATGCTGCAGTTTACCTATTCAGTGGTTGATGGACATTTGGGTTGTTCCCTGTTTTGAGCTATTACAAATAAAGCTGGTATGTACATCCACATATAGGTCTTTGATGGACATATGCTTTCATTTCTCACGGGTAAAGATCTAGGAGCAGTTGGATCGTGTGGGTGGTGTATGTTTAAAGTTTTAAGAAACTGCTAAACTATTTTCCACAGCATTTGCTGTATTTTACATTCCTATTTATTTCAATTTTTTTCTCTCTGTTTTCATTTAGGTTAGTTTCTATTGCTATGGACTCAAATTCACTAATACATTCTCCTGAAATTGGTTGTTAATATCATCTAGTGTGGGGGTGCCTAGGTGGTTCAGCTGGTTAAACATCTTACTCTGGATTTCAGCTCAGCTCATGATCTCACAGTTCGTGAGATTGAGGCCCATGTTGGGCTCTGTGCTGACAGCGTGGAGCTGCTTGGGATTCTCTCTCTTCCTCTCTTTCTGCCCATCCCCTCCTCACTCTCTCTCTCAAAATAAACTTATTTTTTTTTAATGTCATCTAGTGTAGTTTTCACCTAGAAGCTCTGATCTTTTTATTATCCCTTTCTCCAGTTTTATTGAGATACAATTGACATGTAACACTATGTTAGTTTAAGGTGTACAACATAATGATTATACACACACACACACACACACACACACACACACATACACACATATGGTTTTTATATGCCTTATAAACCATTGTTTTAAGTATTTTGTCGTGTATTGATAGTTTCAGGAAGGAGAGTAAATCTGATCCCTTTACTCCATTCCAGTCAGAAGTTGAAGTGCCTGAGCTCCTTACATCTGGTGGCTCTTCCATTTTCGACATATAGCTTGCAAAATCTCTGTGCTTTTTTCCATCAAGCTGTGGAAAGAGAAAGAATATGAAGGATTATGTGTAGGTAATTTTATGAGTCAACTCTGGAAGTTGTTGCTCACATCTGTAACATTACCCTATGTTTGTAGGTCACATGGTTATATCTGACTGAAAGCCCAGTGGAAAATAATAGTCAAGCTGTAATCTCAGGGAAAAACAGGAAATGATTTTGGTGAATGGCTCACCAACTTCTACCACGTTGTACATTTATGGGCACCAAATAACCATTTACTCTTCCTCTCACATTAAAAAAATACATTTATTCCATGTCAAGAGACACAGCCATCCAGGTATTTATGATCTTCAGGTGACGCTTTTTTCTCACTATCAAATCTGAACTCCACCTCTAATAATTTTGCAGCATATAAAGCAAAAAAATAATATTTTTGCTCTCCCATGCCCACCCAGTAGAAGGTATTGGAGCAGGGATAGGATAATTGCAATTAAAACTTGCATTCTGACAAAGAAAAGAGTGGGATTCTACTGTAGTGTGTGCGGTCCTTGCCAATGATGTACATTCTGCCAGGCAGGCATTGTGCAGTCCCTCCTTGCTAACAAATGGAGGAGATTCCTTGATTTGATGTTTATTCTACTTTCTGAAAACATTTCATCTTTTGTTTTTTGCATGTCCCGACTCCTCTCCTGGGGGTTCCCTTCCTATTAATTATCCTCCACTATCTTTCAGCAAGTTCATTTGGGGGAAAAGTCTTTCTTCAAGGTTGCACAACTTTCATACTTCTGTTCATGAGACTTGGGGGCCTGTATATGTTTGAGACATGAGTGTTCAAGACATTTTTAGTATCGGTTCATGGCCTCTTCAGCAATTCAATTTCCTCAAAAATAAGTAGATCTACTTGCATCCAGTCAGTTTCATCTGACTGTAGATACACCAACATTCTTTTCTAGACACCAGTCTAAAGCCTGATTCAGTTTTGTGCTTTCTCATCTACGTATCTCTTATTCTCAACTTAACAAAGCCTGGAAACCATCTGAAGGAATCTGTAGGAATGTCACCCATTACTAGGCTACTGTTGTGTTAAGCTGCTTTCAATCTTACTTTTTGCTATTTGAGGTCTATAATAAGTATCTTTTTCAGTCTTTTGGGGCCCTAAATTCTGGAATCAATAAATTACCTTTGATTTCTAATTGAGAAATAAGTATTTAAGCTGATCTCTTTCTTGCAGTAACTTGTGAAAAGCAACAAAGGGTTGCAACACATACTAAGCTTAAGGATCTTTTCAACCACTTCTCTGAGTGCTACAGGCTCATAACATACCTTTCAAATTACTGAAACATTTGTTTCATCAAATGTTTTTTATCACATAGTATGGATCACCAGTTTTCAAGTGTGTTCTATCAACAACTAACTTAACTAAAACTAAACAGCTAAACCAACTTTAAAAAGTTTAGGTCATCCTTGGGGCCTCCTTCTGCTTCTGGTATCAATATTTTAGAGTAAATCAATAAAGTAATACAATGGCTTGAACATTAGAATTTATTTCCCTTTCCCATGAAGCCCAAAATGAGTATTCTTCATTAGCAGGTATCTTTCCTTCAGATTGCACCAACCCAGGCTTTCCATCTTCCACAGATGGCTCCTAAGATTTTGAAGCTTTTCTCCATTAGCTTGTGGGAGGAGAAAGCATGGAGAATCATGCATGGGCTGTGCGTAGAAGTAGACATGTCAGTTTTGCCCACCTCTTCTTAGCCAGAACTCAGTCACATGGCCAGACCTAACTGTAAGGAGGGTAGGGAATACATACAGGGTAGTTGTGTCTAAAGGAGAAGGGGCTGAAAACTTTGGTCAATAGCTAACTAATTTCTGCATAGATGCCAATACTGTGGAAGATAGAGTAGGAAAACCAACAAAATGGAATTCTTGACATCCTTCTTCAAGTTTCATGATCAAGTTTCACCACATGACTCGACTTTTCAACTATGTTAGCTAACATTCCTTTTATTGTCAAAGGTTGTTTTAGTTGGATTTTCTGCTACTTGCTATGTCAAACATTGTAATCAGTAGAGTTGCCAAATGGATTTTCCATTAACATCAACAGTCTTTAACACAGCATCACTTCCTTTAACATAGCATCACGTGCTGCCTTCCTGTTACCTCTTTGAGTAAAGTAAGTTTTAATGTTGAATGCTTGAGTTTCCAGTAAAGCATTTGATGTATCAGGCTGCATACTGGGAGATTCAGCTCTGCCCAAGTGGTGAGGCCTCAACATATGTCAGATAGGAGTTTGGAGGCAGGCTAAGGTCTGAAGAAGCCCTTGCAATTCATGTTTCTTTGAGGGTTAATCTTGTAGTAGGAATGTGGTCTGTGATGATCCCCTAAGGCCTCAGAATCTATGACCACACCTTTGAATTTCCCTAGAACAAAAGAAAATCAACAGATTAGTCTCTGTTTTAAACTTGACTCCTGTTTTTTGTTTGTTTGCTTTTTCTATCTTACAGATCATCTGAGCCCAAACTCTTCTTGGCGATACTCATTCTGAATTCATGTCTTCAGCTAAATTCAAACAGTCGTACTTTCTTTCCAAGGTCAAAATAGAGCTAAGCATTGTTCTCATCTTCTGGTGTCTGCCTCCTTTCATTTCCTTCATAACAACAGAAGCTCATTTTCCTATTTCTTTTTTCTGCTTTCAGGAATCATTTATTCATTCACTGATTCAGTCAACAAATGTTTTCTGAATGTCTGCTGTGTATCAGACACTCTTCAGTGTGCTAGAAAAAAGCTAGATTGAGCTACTTCCATAAATCGGACATAAGCTCATATAGCATTCAGGCAATTTCTAGAATGGTAATGTGATATACTGGAAAAAAATAGAGGCTTTGAGGTCAGATACTATTGGGTTTAATCTCCAACTCAATTACTTACAGGTTGTGTTAATTATGAAATGAAGCTATCCTGTGAACCTCAATTTCTCCTTTATAAAAATGTGGGTAATACCATTATTCAAGGTTAGAATAATAATTAAATGACACAAGGCTAGCAAAAGTCTTGGCACAGAGTAGTATAGCGAATGCTTCCTCTTTTCCACTTTTTTCTTTCTTTCCTCTCTCTTACCTGTCCTCTATTCTTTCACCTTCTTTCCTTCCCTACCTCATTTTCTATTTTACTTCTTTCTGTTCCAGCTTTCTAAGTTCCTAACTTCCTTTCCAGGTAAACATGCTAATGGCTACATTTTCATTTTCCAAGATTATATTGAAATTCTAACAGATACTCCTTAGCATAAACACTCCAGATTAGATGCTCTTTGAATGACCTAAGAAAGAATATAAATACTAATACTCTTTATGAGATCTGTACATTCTTCCCTTCCTAGATGGCTGCATAGGTAGTTTCTCTTTCTGACTCTAGAAGTACATATCACTGTCCAATTGGGATGATGTCCACTGCCACTTTCCAGGCATATCTTAGAGATGTTGGCTGAGAAAGAGCAATTAGATATCCAAAATAGTAACCACAGAGGGCTGAAAACTATTTTTAAAAAATGACAGGGGGAAAATTTATTTATTTATTTATTTATTTATTTATTTATTTATTTATTATTATTTTCACTAGGCAAAGAACTTTATTAATCTTGTTTCAAACTTTATTCCCAGGCTTCTTCAGCTTAATTAGCTACAAAGAATGAATTGTGTCTAAGCAAAAACTGAAAAGAGCTGCAGTGTCCCAGGGGCTTGGGCTTAAAAGTATTAGAGATCCATGAACAAAATTTTAAAAAGCAGTCTTAGTATAAAATAGCAGCTCCCCAGAACTTCTTCAAGTTCTGTCTTCTTCAGAACATGACTCCATTCAGTTTGCTTCAATTTTGGAAGCGTCATCAAAATTCTTCACAAGATCTGGAATTTCCTCCTCCTCCTTCTCTCAGGTGGCAAGTGGTCCTTTTCCATCAACGGATTGTGTGGGCAGAGCTTCAGCCAGTCTTCTTAAACTAGTCAGACTGTCTGCACCGAGTTGATTTAAGATCCCGGGTAGCATTTCTGTCAGCCATTTCCTCTCAGCATGACCTAGAATGGTCAAAGTATTCGCTGCCAGGGATGCATGAACTTTAGGCTTCTTGAAGTGGATCACTGTTCCTTGGTTTGTGAATCTATTTGCTTCTTCAATACGAGAGATATTGTTTACCCCTAACTTTAAGGAGAACTGAAGTTTTTTATCATCTTCTGTAGCTGTTCTATGAGCCACTTTGTTCTTTTGGTTCCTTTTCCACCGATGCACACTAGTGCTTGAATTTGATGAATTTCTCTTGGTTCGTGATAGTTTTGTTCATCTGGTTGGAGCAGAAATAGGACCGCGGGGGACTAGGGTTGGCGCTTAGGGGGCCTAGGGCAGACTAGCCACGATTAGATGCACATGAGCCAGGACGCAAGATGGCAGCTCAACAGGGGAAATGTATTTTTATTTTATTATTATTTTTTTAACATTTATTCATCTTTGAGAGACAGAGAGAGACAGAGCATGAGTGGGGGAGGGCAGAGAGAGGGGAAGACAAAGACTCTGAAGCAGGCTCCAGGCTCTGAGCTGTCAGCTCAGAGCCCAACACAGGGCTCTGAGATCACAGAGATCACAAACCATGAGATCATGACCTGAGTCGAAGTTGGAAGCTTAACCAACTGAGCCACCCAGATGCCCCAGAGGAATGTATTTTAAATGGAAGACAGAAAAGCATGAGGATTTAGTAAAGTTTTTAAACCTATTTATTTATCTAATTGACTATACTTGATAAAGCTATTTGAATCTATTTCATTTTAATAGAAATTATCATAGGTAAAAAATGAGAATAAATGGGTTTGTTTGGTTCCATTTGCTATAATATTCATCTTGAAATAGAGTATTCATTTTAGTGCTCTAGAAATTGAGTCTAACCATGTATTACATGTAGCATCATATAAAGGATATTTTTATAGAATTTCTTTGTTGAATATCACTCCAGATTAAATCTTTAATTAAATTGAAAAAAAACTTTGAGTCTTTATTGAGATGTGTGAAATGCTTTGATGCTCTTAAGATAAGAAGTGTTAAGTGCTAAGTATAATTAGATATAGAAAATTTGCACATGCTAGAAATTATGTTCAAAGACCACATTGATTTTTTGTGAAATTTGCATTTTGGATGAACTCCCAAAATATATGAAAGATAATTTATATAGCTCAAGAAGACTATTTTTATTACCCTCTATTTCACTATGGAAAAAAAAAAGAAACACAGATGTTTTATTATCTTTTGAAAAAGGAAATGATATTTTCTTAACATGCCACTTCCTGGGATATATCACTTCATACATAATGTGTTAAAAATAGGAAAAAACTCATTAAGTCTAGTGATGTTATGCCTAAAAAGCTCTATTTGAGTTCACAACTGATAATTTTCTGGGCTTTATCTTAAGTACGTTCTTAAGGGACAATGGACGATGACTATTTGGAAGAAATATGTTTCATGTTTGAAACAAAGGAAATCCCAATTACGTAAACGATTAAAATTAAGAAATCAAGGCACCTATATGATATCACTGTAATTGTATTTACATATCTACACATACACAAATACATTCCAGAGAAATAAATATAGAAATAAGTGATAAGATACAATGCGGTAAAATGTTGGCAGTGATTGTTGTTAGCTGATGAAATTATGAATGATTTCTTTTTTCTACTTTCTGTATTTGCCACACTTCTTGAAAATGTACTTGAATGAATGTATAATTTAAAAAACTTAAAAAGAATCTCTATTTGTCTCAGTGTGGTTAAAGAAAGAATTATTTCCTTTTAGTGACTACATTTTTCTCCTTCATAAAGGAGACAGTAATATATGTATAGTACAGATTGGTGAGCACAAGTTCAGAAAATTATTGCTGTTAAACACTTACTCTAAACATTTATATGCATTAACTCAGTACACAGAATAACCTAACAAAGTTGCACTATATCTCCATTTTACAGGGGAAGAAACCGAGGCACAAAGAGACTAAGTTTCTTGCCAGAATGAATCCAGGCAGTTTGGCTCCAGGGTCCACCTCTTAACCAGTATCCTATGCCTGCACTTAACATATATCTACTATGTGCTCTGAACTTTTGATAATGCATCATTGCTTTACGGTAAGCATGAATACCTCAGACCTGGATGGTTCTGCGTTTAAATCCCAATTCCAGTATTTACATGTAGTGTGTCTTTGGAGGAGGAACTTAGCCTCTCAGCCTGAGTTCCTTCAATAAAAGGGGATAATGGTACGATTCAGCCATAAGAAAGAATGGGGTTGCATTACATACTGGATACAGACACAAAAACTCCAAGATACATTGCTAAGTAGCTTCCCCAAGATCATATGGATACTGAGTGGGAGAGTCACAATTTGAACTCAGGCCTGCTTAATGCAACAGTAGCATGTGTTATAGACTCTTAGAGTGGCTAGAGAATCACTCTAGTTGGCAATGTTCAGTGATGCTTTCTTAGAGGAGGTTGAATTCTTTTGGTCTTTTAGTTTTGTCGAATGGTCAATAAAGTTCTTTTAGCTCCAAATAAAGGTCTTATAGTAGAGTATTGGTATTTAGTCTTATAGAAGATTTCCTTTGGTCTTATAATGGGGGCAACAGGAGTACTGAGAAATCATGACTCACTTTTGTATAGTAATCTCTTTAATTTCCTAAATAATTGCTCACCCATTTATCCAGTTTGATTTTTATAACTACAGAGGGTAGATAATATCACTATTACTGCTAAAATATCTGAGACTCAGAGAGATCCAAGGACTGCCCAACGTCACACTGCAAATGAGTTGTAGAGCTGAGACTAGACCAAATAATTTGTCTTTTTCAGTGGAGTCTGAAGAGCCATGAATGCAAAGTGAAGAGTTCCCATTGGCCTCCCTGCTTGTATGTCCTAGGGGTCTGCTATATACATTTCCTTCTCTTAGCCAAGATGGCTGTCACTTCTCTTGCTGGGACCCATAATTACAGGTTTTTCAGTAATGCTTGTGGGCCCAGTGTTCCAAATCTTGTTTTTCCTAGTTTTGCTAACTTCTCTGTATAATAAATGCCAGGCAGCACTGACTAATTAGCAAACAGCAGACAATGCATGTTGATACATAACTTATTCTTCCAAGACCCCTATTTACTGCCAGTGACTTGTGACCTCACTGTGAACCCTGGTGGCAATAAAGCTACCACTGTGATTAGGGTTAGAATACATGTAATCTTCTTAGCCTTAGTTGAAACTGTGAAAATCCCTTTCATCTTCAATTATTATTTATTTGGCCCTTTTCTCTGGAGGGCAAGGGGCTGTCTAATCCCCCGGGCTGAGCCTCAGGAGTCTGTATCAGCAGGAAAGAATGCCAGCCTTGCATACCAGGAGCTGGAAGACCTGGCCATGTATTGGAGAGGCCATGACCCTGGTGGGGGTGGAGATGGGGGAGCATCAGGAGCTTGCTTTCGGATGGTTATTCTCCAAGGAAACTGCTCTAAAAGTGGCTCAAGAAAACTTCCTAGCAGTGTAAAGTGTTCCTAAGTGGAAGAGAATGAATGAACTGTAAAACCTTTTATTAAAACAAGACAAAACAATATATAACATAGAGTAAACTGAAGTACTATGGAGTGACTCAGGAATGATTCAGCTGATTGAACTATTGCACTCCAAAGGATCTTGGGTCAGCACAGCCAAGAAGTGCTCACTGGAGATGCACAGACTTTATTCCAGAACGGCTAAGAGTGTTGGAGTATGTGTTCATCAAGGTCAAATGCCTGCATTTGATTACCTCGGAGTACCTTAACTTTAATGAGCCAGTAGCAAAGGCTTCGTTAAATAATTATTTCATTGAAGGAAGGAAGCAGTAGCAAAAAACACTCAGCAATGGCTGTCACCAGGAATACTAAACAAGACTGTTTCAGTGGAGGAGAAGACCCTCTTACCTACAGCTATAAACACTTATTCCATGAGCCTGGAGCCTGGAATTTTGAATTTCTGTAGCTCTGATCTTCCTGAGCCTTCTGGTACCCAACAACCTAAGGATGCTCCCCTCCCTTTTTTTTTTTTTTTTTATCATGGAATTACCAGCCTTAAGAAGCCCAACAGACATGTCTGGGAGGCCTCTGGTCATCCTTGTGGCTCTATTCCTGTAACATGGGCCAGTTTGTGTAACAGAATGCCTTCCCTGGGGAAGGTGATCCCAACTGTCCAGCCAAATATCTCTCTTCCAAAGTGAACTGGCTGAGGGAGGCTGGCTTCTAACCCAGGTCGCTAGCAACTGACAAAGATCTGGGATCTAAACCCTGATCAAAAGAAAGATATTTCCAAACCTCTTTAATGGGTTACAGTGGAGACTAAATGGACCAGAGCTAAGAGGTTTTATTACTCCCATCCTTCTTTTTTGCCCATATTTTCTTTTCTTTGACTGCTTCCTAACCAAAATTTCTGAAATAAACAGGGCCCTTGGGTAACTAGGGAGAAAACAGCAAAAACTTGTCAGTTTTGTCCCCAAGGTGAGCTGCTATGATATTGTTGGCAAAAATCAACAAAAAAGAGCTTATTGATCAAGATGTATATTTATGTTTTTGAAAGATGTCACATTAAAAAAAAAAGGAATGGCTAATAAAAAACTTTCAGTGGAATACTTGGGAAGCAAGTTGAGCAAATTTTCTAGAAAGTCAGATAAAGAGAAAAAAAGGATGAAACCCTAAAAAAAAAGTCTTCATAATGGTGGTTAGATTTTAAAAAAACTTCAAGATACTGAACACAAATAAAAAGGCAAATCAAGTTATCAAAGAAATAATGCAAGAATGCTTCTGCAAAATGAAGGGCATGAGATTACTTAGTGACTTAAGGGGTAATACTATAAAATTTCAAAATACCAAGAGTAAATGAAAATAAGTGGTAAATCCTAAAAGATTTCCAAAATAATTATACATTAATTTTCACTGATTTTAAAGTCAATACACGTATATTGTAGAGAATTTAGAGAAGGTATAAAGAAGAAAAATCACCATGAAGTCTATATTTTGGCAAGGTTCCTGCAAGCTATACATATAATTATGCACATATGTTTGCAAAATTGGGATGCTGGGAATGTCACTGGGCACTCGGAGCCCCATCTCCCCCACCCCAGCCTGGGAATGTGGGTCCTACTTGCCTTTCCTGCTCTCAGAGGGTGCTCCAAGGACATAACCCTGAGATAGTTTTACTGTGTTGAGAACTGCACAGTATACCTGACTGAGCCCAGTTAGGACTTCTTCATAAACTTCTAAGATTTGGAGGACAGGTGTGGGAATCTACTCGTCTTGCTGCCACCCAAGGCAAGCGTCATACTTAAGTTCCCTTTGCTTATTAAAAATGCTACCTATCAACCTGGAGAGGCCTACCTCTGTTCTTCTCTTCCTGTCCTCCACGTATGGGGCTGGTTTCAGATTATACCTGGGAAGTTCTCCAGAGGGTTGTGGGCAAACAGATGATAATACTGACAGCATAGATGTGTTTCATGTGTAATTTCATGTTTGCTTTTTTCCAGATTATATCCTAAACATCACATGGCACTAAATATTTTTACAAATGTGATATTTAATGGCTATAAAATACTAAATTCAATTAAAATTTTTGGATATGACATTGTCTTTTTAACCAATTTTCTATTGATTGGTACTTGGGTTGCTACTAAAAATCTTTTGCATAAATCTTTGAAACACTGATTATTTTTTAGGATGGATTCCTGAAAAAGGAACGATTGATAAAAGGGCATTTACTATTTGTTAGATAATTATGCCTATTTTCAGGACTCACTTTTAATGCATATGGCCAGATTATCTTTGAAAAGGTCTTATCAATTTAGAGAAGGTATTTAAGAGGGGTCTGATGGTGTGGGGTAAAACAACCAGGCTGACCTGGGAGTTCGTGGGAGAGTCAAAAATGGAACACAGCTCTTAAAACTTATAGTCTCATGGTGCGGGGATGCCTCCCTCTCCTTTGCTTTCTGTGGGAGCCAGCCGCAATGCTCAAGTTCCTTGTAGGAAAAACAAGCAGCTTACTGCATCCAGGGCTCAGAGTGGTTGGCACGGGCATAAGACATGGTCTCACGTGGTTCATATTTTCCATTGTCATTAAAACATTTACTGTCTGCTTAAGTCAGGACACAAAATGCAGCCCGGTCTGAAAGAGGACACAAATCCATTGGAGCCTTCAGGTGTGACATGGCAAGTACTGTGCCAGGTGCTGATTGATACAATAGATTGGGAGGAAATCTACGAAAATAATTCAGTTACGACACAGAGCAGTGAAATGACCTACGTATAAACCGCTGTTATGTGGGTGTGCTACAGAGGGAAGTGACCTTGTTGGACTCTAGGAGGTTTATCACTTAAGATGTGGTTTGGTTGCATGAAACAGAAAACAACTCAAGAAAGATTAAATAAGACAGAATTTATTCCTCTCAAACATAAAATAATTTCAGAGGTTGTGAATAGAGTGTCCTACTGAAAAAATGTAGCTTTGAAGGCGATCCATCTCAGAGTGGTAAGATAAGTCTAAGTAGGGGAAACAGAGCCAGGGAGATTTCCTTAGGAAGCAGCTGCTGATGAGCTGTCATGAGACACTGAAATGAAAAGCACAGGGTGAATGGGAGGGATTTTGGAGGGAAGAATCAGCAAAGGTGTCTGAGTGGAAAAGCAGGACACCAGGAGGAAGGAGACGAAGACGGTATCAAAGTTTGGGAGGGCCATCTCTTTGGGGGAAAGATGATGTTTCCTTGCAGGCACTTGGAGCTTGTGGGGATGCCTTCCATCAGGGCCTTGTGAGCCGAGCCTGGGCTGCTGTGGTGGTGTGTGGGGTGTGGCTGCTGCTCCAGGATAGCATGGGGACCTCGTCTGAGGTTCTCGAGTGTCAGCCACCCGCGAAACGGTGCATAGGTTACTTTGGGAGGGCAAACATCTTGGCACTGATAAGATCAGTGGCATCAGGATGAGAAAGGTTGGCTGCAAAAATACTGAAACCTAAAACACTGATTCAGAGCATCTGGTGGAGAGGCCTAGAAAAAGTTATTACACAAAGATTGCTGCTGAAACCTGGAACTGGAGCTGGGAGTCTTTCGCCAAGACCCGTTCAGTGTATAGTCATTTCTTTTAAAATTTGTTTTCTCGCTTTGAAATCAATAATGTTCCCAGTAAAAATAAAATAGAAAATATACAAAAGTAGAAAAATATAATATAGCAAAGCAGTAACCTCATGATCCAGAGATCTATACCTTTCCATAGTTTTTGTATGTGTATTATGCCAAATGGGGTATTATAATATTTTATAATTTTTTTTCCAATTTCAGATTTTGTGAAAAATATTATGAACATCTTTCTAAGTCATTCAGTATTTTTTCTTTCACCTCATTTATAAAGATTATATGATGTGTCATTATATATTTATACCTTTATGATAAAGTTTTTAAGTTTTACTTATTTAAGTAATTTCTATGCCCAAATTCATAACCCTGAGATTGAGAATCACATGCTTCCCCCACTGAGCCAGCCAGGGACCCCTACCATTGTGATATTTAACCTGATGCATGTTTAGGAAGTTCTCATTTTTTTCTGTGACAAACAACAGTATAATATGCATTCGTGAAGTTAAATATGTACAAATCTCTAGTGATTTTGTTATTATAAATTCATACAAATGGAATCATTAGGTCAAAAGGCACATACGTTTTTAAGGTTTTTGATACATGTAACCAAATTTCCCTCCAACAGCTTTTTCTTATAGTACCACCACGATCACATGATAGTGTCCATTTCTTTGCATCTGCATGAAGACTGGTATTTTTAGTATTAAAACATATTTGTCTGTCTGAAGAGTGAAAAATGGTATCTCATTGTTTAATTTTCCTACTTCTATTGCTAGTGAAAAAAAAATTTTTTTTGCATTATTACTGGCCTTTCTATTTTTCTTGTGTGGTGGTTGCTTATTTATAGCTCTGTCCCTTTATCTACTTGGATGTATTAAAATAATTTATAAGAGCTTTTTATATATAAAATATATTCCCTTTTTGCCTGTTGTAAATGTTGCAATTTTTCCCTCAGTTTGCATTTACCATTTGTCTTGCCTCTGGTAATTTTTAATATGTCTACATTTAAAATGTTTTTCCTTTTATGATTTCTGCCCTTTGCAGTATGCATAAAAATCCTTTGCCCGCAGTAATGCTGAAATAGATATTCACCTCTATGTCCTCATAGTACTTTCACAGAGTATAGGAAATGCACGCAGGAATTTGTCTGAGATAGAATCAGAGGACTCAGATGATGCGATGTGTGGGTAATTCAGAAGGAGGAGTCAAGTGTGACTGAGTTTTCAGGCTTGGTAGACTTTGGTGAGGGTGGAACCACTGACTAAAACCAGGAATACAGGAAAAGGAACAAGTCTGTTAGGGTAGATAATGTGTTCGGTTTTGCACAGGCTGCTCTTGAAATGTCTGCCAGGGATCCTGGTAGAAATGCCCAAAAGGCAGTTGGAACAGCGAATGGAATGCACGAGTGAGGTTGGGGTTTTAAACACAGATCTAGAAGCCATCAGCAGACATTTGATAGTTCAACCAACATTTGCTTTTCAGTGAACATCCTGGGCCAAACACTAGGCTAAGGTACTTCACTGCCTTATTTCATTTAGGGTTCCTAAACACTTCAGGAGGTAGAAATTATTATCCTCATCAGGTTATACACACCAAGGGACAGGTTTACAAAAACTACATTTCTTTACTGAAGTCCTATAACTGGTTGGTGGTGAAATTTGAGTGTGAAACCAAGTTAAGTTGGCCTGATTCCAGAGTTGAAGCGATAGCCTTGTTTGCTCCATTGCCAGAGAGGTGGATGAGCTCAAGCAAGGAAAGGCAGAGTCCCATTGGTAGGGACTAGCACACTTGGGTAGTGGGCAGCAAAGAAGGAAGGAGCCAGTGAAGGGATCTGGGGGAAGGTAGAGGCCGACATGTATACCTGCTGACTGATGGCCAGCAGAGGCCAAACATATTGATGGTGGGGACATTCTCGTCGATAAATCTGAGACCCCACTCCTGCCCTTGCCCCTGAAAACAAATTCTGTCACGGTGCTTTGCACATAAATACTCCTTGACCGACACTCCATCAGAAATTTTCTTGGGTTATCCTCTGAGCTAGACCATACCAGTCCCTGTGTCCCCACTTGTTGTGGGTTGGGGGCTCACTCCCAGAAGATCCTTAGTATTATCAAACTATTGCCTCCTCTGAGAGCAACAGAAGTAGACTCCTTGTTTTATAGCAGAAACAAGGCCAAGAAGTCTGGATCTGGATTTTACCACATGCTACAGGAGTGTGAAGAGTAGGAAAAGCAGGGATTTAGGAATTATGAGTTACAATTTTCATTCTGTCACTTTGGGTAAATTATTTAAATTCTCTGAGCCCATGGGGTGCCTGGGTGGCTCAGACAGTTGAGCATCTGACTTGGGCTCTGGTCATGATCTCCTGGTTTGTGAGTTTTAGCCCCGCTTTGGGCTCTGTGCTGACAGCGCACAGCCTGCTTCGGATCCTCTGTCTCCCTCTCTCTCTGCCCCTCCCCTGCTTCCACCCTCTCAAACATAAATCAACATTTAAAAGATTCTCTGAGTCCCATTTCCCTCATGATAAAATGGAGACACCCACTAACAGGGTGGTCGTGAAGGTTAAATAAATTAACTAAGATAAAGGGCTTGGTGCATTGTAGGCACTCAGTACAAGGAAGTTAAAACTCTGAGTCATACTGAATTATTTCGCTCAGTGTTCTCCGATGCTTACCTTTTGGCTATTCCAAAGCTCATTTATACTCATCCATGTTGGGTGGGTTAGGAGGAAAATAAATCCTAACTCAGCCTTCCCTATCTGTCTAATGCAAGTCAAATGTGTTCAGCGAAAGCATAGAAGTTGAGATGGTAATAAATCTGCTGAAAATGATTTGGGTCATGATCTGCTTGTTTTGGTCCAAACTAAGTGGTGGATTCAAAAACTCACCTGCAATCAATTTCTGATGATAATCTGTAGATATCCTATCATAGTTTTTCTTTCTGGGTAAAAAGTCCGACATCAAAATTCTCATGGACTGAAGTGTATTCATTTGAAGCACTTTCCATACAGAATCCATCCTGGCCTCTCTCCACATAGTTTGAAAATGGTTGCCTGCTTCCAGACTCTTGCTCTGTCCTGAGTCAATACTGGATATAACTCACATTGCAAGTTAGCACAGGCTTCAGACAAGCCTAGTAGATAAAAGGGGGGCTCTTTGCATTCAACAAGAAATTAGCACAGCCTTCACTTGGCAGAACTATATATTAAAATGGTGATTTAGGAGAATTTTCAAATGTCCCTCTTTCTTGTGGATCTCATCCTCTGCTTCAGGAATAAACATTCTTTTGGACAACCCTGGCTTGTTCCTGGGGCTTGTTGTAATTATTTAATAGCCCCCCCCCCTTTCACTCTCAAGGGTCCCTTTTTGGATGATAAATTCTATTGTTATCTCTTACAGGGCTTTTTCGAAGATATATTATTTGCATTAATCTAAGAAAAATTACCATACCTTTCCTCCAGCAGAGTCTTTGGTACCCTATCTTGAAGTCATTGAAGTATTTCTTCAGAGCAATAATTAAGAGCCATATAAACTAATGAATAACTCCCTACTGCTCTCTTATTGGTGAAAGCAAATAAGGTAACTTTATAAGGACTCATCTAATAGAACAGCCCTAGGAGGGAAACATGTGGATTTCGTGTTTATGTTTGCAAAAAGCAATTCCCAATTATTTTATTTATTTATTTTTTAAAGTGTATTGATTTAGTTTGAAAGAGAAAGCATGAGCAGGGGGAGGAGTAGAGAGAGAGGGAGAGAGAATCCCAAGCTGGCTCCAGGCTGTCAGCACAGAGCCCACTGCAGAGCTGGATCTCACAAATGGGAGATCATGACCTGAGCTGGAATCAAGAGTTGGACACTTAACCGACTGAGTCACCCAGGTGCCCCATTTCCCAATCAATTTAATTAGTTTTGCCACTTAATATGAGCAGAGTATGAACCTACATTGAATAGCAAGGGAATGGAGACCTAGAGAAATCTAACTCTGTGCTTTCTGGAATGCCATTCCGTGCCTGAATTCTGAGAACTCTGTGGTCACATACAGCTTTTACAGACTTGAGTAACCTCCCTTCCTGTTCTTCAGGATAAGGTGTTCTGTAGTGTAGCAACTTGAGGGCAGTAAGATTATCAAAGCATCACCAGAGATGCTTTGAGGGTTACGGCGGAAAACAGGTTTCCATGGCGCAGTGTGGCTGCTGGGAGGAGCCACATAGCACAACCCCAGCCATTCTCTCTGGAGGGAAGGAGAGCCAGCTTGTCAGGATAAAGCCAGGCATCCTTCTGGATAGACTCAAGGTATCTGAGACAGATGGATTATCAGGTTGGGCCAGATGGGTTCTTATGGAGTCTCATAATTTGGGGGGAGAGGAAGGACAGTAGGCAAGGATGATCTACCTATTTGCTAATATTCTTTTCATCTGAAGTTACTCTAGCCTGAATCTAGCTTATGGTCTTTCCTCAGCTACCTGGTTTGCTATTTGCAGCCTAGTTCTGAGGGAAGAAAAGTTCAAAGGAAAGCAAAGGAGCACAGGAATGGCTTGCCATCCAAAAAATGTGCTTGGAGAGCTCTTATCTTGGGGGCAAATGCACAGCAGCTAAGGAGAGAACAGAGCCATGAAACCGGAAGAGAACCATGTCATGATGCTTGTTTTGAAATGGCTTTTCCACAGTCTTTCACCCAAATGTCCTAATTGGGGGGTGGGAGGGGAGGGAGCAAATGGAGTACAGGATAGGAAATGCCACAGCTTTGGTAATGGTGCCATTGCAGGAGTGATTAGAATCAGCTGAGTGTCACTCCTGCCGGAAGGTGTGGCTAAAAGACCCAGAACTCTGACAGGTCAGTCACAAGTACACTCCACAGATCTTGTAACCCAACTCCCTCATTTTACGTCGGATCTTTCAGGATGTCACTGAACTGCTAGCCTGGCAGGATCACCAAGCCGCTTTAGTCTAAAAGATTTAAAAAAACATAAACCAGGAGTTATTTCTCCCCACTGTGAAGAACTGTCATGAGACCTAAATGAATGACTCTGGAAACAAATTGCAGTACTTCCTGTCTGGCCAGGGAGCTTGCTCTCCACAGCTGCCCACTGCCCCTAACAGGGAGGCCCTGTTAGAGGCAGTGAGGCTGAAGCTTTAGGATCTGTTCCTTAATTTTGTATTCTTTTGCTTAAAGACCACTCCCCACCCAATTTTATAAGCTTTAGGTCTCAGAAAACCTGAATCTTGGTCTGCCTGTCCTACATGGTAAATCTAACTATCTGGTGCTCCAACATGCTCGCAATCAGAAGAGGAGACCAAGTAAGGCTGGGGATGGCTCAGCTTGGACTAGGCTGGGAAACAGGCTGGGGCCTGTAAAGCAGCTGGGGCAGGCATAACACTGAGGGCTGCTGGCTCATGTAATGTCTCAACCCTCTACCCACTCCTTGTTTCCACCCCCAGTTCCTTGCCCAGACCAAACTTGTCTTCAGGTCTACAGACCCAGGATTTTAGATCTAGGGAAGGCCTTTGTCATCATCCCTCATTCTGCAGGCTCTCAGAAGGGCCTGACCCCTTGAGGTTTGTGAACTCCCTCCCTGCATAGTGAAGCCACAGCGTTGGCCAATACTTTAAGCAGGAAGACTAGTTGGTTCACTTGTTAGATATAATCTGCCTGCTGTGTCCCTGCATTGGTGGAAACCAAAGAATGGTGTCCACCTGTCTAGGCAGTCAATAAAACACAAACCAGTGCAATTCTGCACACCTTCACTTAGTGCCCATTGTGAGCCAAGCTACTCCCTGAAGGGACAGAAAGCTGACAAGATATGATGCTGGTCCTCAGTATTTATATCAGAGAACAGGGTGTGAAAAGTTTGCCCCTCGTTTGCTATTTATAGCTGCCATTTAGTCAGCACCTGCTATTCAGCGGGACGTTTTATTATACATATTGTCTCTACTTTGACCGACAACTCTAGAAGGTAGATCCCATTATTCTCACTTTGTGCATGTGGAAACTGAGGTGCAGAGAGGTTATGTGACTTCTCTAGGTTAGGCAGCTGGGGCATCGCTCTTCTTGTTAGGGGCTCATGGAGGCTGAAGGAGAGCATGTGTAATGTCAGATGAAGGCAGAAAGATGATGGGCGTGCCTCACCTTCTATTCTCTGTTTCACACAAGCCTGTATTGAAGTCCCAGTTGTAACACTCTGCATGGGTTTGGGACAACTGCTCTCTGTCTTGCTTTCCTCCTCGATAAACTGGACAAAATACTTCATAATATAGTTGGAAAGATGAAATGAGATAATGTGGACATGGCTCAGTTCCTGGCACTTTCGGGTACAAAATGATTCACTCTGGTACAAAATGCTCATCACATGGATCTGCATGCCACTTCTCAGAAATTTATGTTTTTACTAAATTGTTGCCTTCTCAGGGAGGCCTTCCCTGGCCACCCTATCTAAAAGGCCAACCCCATTCCAACTCTTCATACCTGTAGCCCTACGTTATTTATCACCAACTAATATGTTACAAATTGTACTTATTTTTGTTTTTTTCGTCTGCCTCCACCTACAAGAAGGTAAAGTTTTTGAGACCAGGAATCTTTGTGCTATTTCTGTATCATCCCAAGCACAAATATATATTGGTTAAAAGAATAAATTAAAAACCAAACAAAAACCCCCTCTTTGGCTTAGAAAATTGGCTTTTAATTTGACTTTTTCCTATTTGACCCTGGGTACGTTACTTAAAATGTCTAGGCCTCAGTTTCCTCTTCTGTAAAGGGGGAAGAATGATGGTATCACTTTTAAGACTGCTAGGATAATTAAGCGACATGCATGTAAAAACTGGCACATAGCAAGTGCTGGATAAATGCTTGCTATTATTATCACTTGAAGTATTCTGACCAGTTATTTAAATCGTCTTTCAATGTCGCCCAGAGCTTTTAGGATAGAAGAGGAGGCTAAAAGCCAAGGATACCCTCTGCGTTTTCAGCCCAGTGATCCCCCTTGGTAGACCACTGACAAAGAGTCAAAATGCTCAGTGTTCTCACTGCAAGGCTGCTCACGTGTCTGGATTACCATTACCACGTCACTGAGGAAGACAGCAAACTGAGGCTTGCCCAAGATCAAAGGACTTGTCCAAGATCACTCACCTCTAAAACCAGGGCATGCTGAACCCAACCCCCCATGTTGGGCCTCCTACAATTGTATTATCCGCTGCCTCTCTTCCAAGCTCTCTCTGCAGTGTGGGTTGGAGACGCGGCTGTGAGCTCAGAAGCCCTGTGTTCACCAGGCTTGTCACTTTCATCTCCCGCAATACACTGAACTTTTCTAACTCAGTTTTCCCGCACGCAGAACGTGGGAAATAAAGCCCACACCTCACAGCTTTGCGTTCAGGATCACAGGCGAGGAAAGCTCTTCGGAAACTGCAAAGCGCCCTACGAATAACCTCCGCAACAGGCATTCACACTCGAGCTCCCCCACTTCCCAGTCCCGGGAGACGCTCCCGTCTCCGCCCACCTCCTAGGCGGCGCGGCGCGGGGTAGGAAGGAGGATTAACCCCTGGGCGCCTGTCTGGGCGTTTCTCCAGGCGGCCGGGGAGGAGTTCCGCCTCTCGCCCCCGCCCCGCCGCTGGGCTCCCTGGCGCCCGCACTCGCGCTCTCGGAGTCCCTCTCCCGCCCAGGCCCCTGCTGGCTGCGCTCCCTTGGTCCGGCACGGCACGCGGGCGGCCCGCCAGGATGCAGGCCGCGCACAAGGAGCACCTGTACAAGCTGCTGGTGATCGGCGACCTGGGCGTGGGCAAGACCAGCATCATCAAGCGCTATGTGCACCAGAACTTCTCCTCGCACTACCGGGCCACCATCGGCGTGGACTTCGCGCTCAAGGTGCTCCACTGGGACCCTGAGACAGTAGTGCGCCTGCAGCTCTGGGACATCGCCGGTGAGCACCCGGGGAGGAGGCGAGGGCCGGAGGGCCTCGAAGCGGGTCTGCAGGCCCCGGGGCAGCGGGTTGAGGTCTAGTGTAGTCCGGGGCGCTGAGCCGCAAGAGTCTTTTTCTGGTGGGTTGAAAACTTGTTTCCAAAGAAAACAAAAAAGTTTTTTTCTTTCTTTCTTTCTCTCCCTCTCCCTCTCTCTCTCTCTCTCTCTCTCTCTGTCTCTGGCTGAAACTTCAAGTGCATTCCCTGGCGCTTTGGGATTGTTGCTTGAACACCCTCTCACACCCTCCCCTGGGATCACTCGACCCAGCGCGGGCCCCCGAAGGGACCCAGAGAGAGACTATCTGGAGTTGCATTCAGTTCTCCCTCTCCAGCTCGTTTTCCGGGCGTGGGCAACGCTGCGGGTGACGAGGCCCTTAGTGTCATGCCAGCCACCAACGGGGCAGTCTTCAGACCTGTTAACAGCGGGAACTAGGAGAGTTCCAGGCTAGAGGGGTTTACTCACTGCTCTTTTTAATTGCTCCTTGCTCTTGCCTCCCTCTTTACCCTTCAGTCAAGAGAGTTTGAGGTTCTCAGCTTTGGTGAAGCCAAGGATCTTTGTGTGTATGTACTGGGGGCAAAGTATTATTTCTCTCTTTCTCTGACTCTCTGTGGTCTATGAAAAGGAGCCTGTGCACATACCTTAAGGTCACTTTTGTCAAAGAGTCTATGACATTAGTCATTTCTTTCTTTCATTTTTTAAGTTTATTTATTTTGAGAGAGAAAGTGCAAACAGGTGAGGAGCAGAGAGAGAGGGAAGGAGAAAATCCCAAGCAGGCTCTAGTCTGTCAGTACAGAGCCCATCCAGGGGCCACCCAGGCACCCTGGCCGTACGATTTCTTGATTTGGCCTTAAAGTTTTCAGTGAGAAATCTGCAAACTGTGAAGCTTCATTACAATGTTTGAAACCAGAATTTGATTCTGAGGGTTTGTACCCAGAGCTGGGCAGGGCATTAGGCAAATGTATGTCTGCTCCAAGCGTGAGTTCTCGGACTGAAGCTGTTTGTAACCTGGGCATGTCCAACCCCTCATTATAGATCCTGGCTCTGCCACTCACTAACCTGCTCAGTGGCTTCAGACAAGTCCCTTCAGCTCGGTTGCATCCTTGTTAAGTGCAAAGGGGTTGGACATGGCAGCTCAGGAATCTTCCTGCTCAGTTTTAAGGTCCTCTGGGATTCGTTGTGAACAGTCCCACCTCACCTCTGACTGTTCCATGGTCTGTGGTACCAGGAGTCTTTGTAAGTGCTGGACCCAAACCCGGCACTTGTCCTTCAGAAAATAGCTTCATTTTTAGCTGGTGTATTTGACTGGAAACACTTTATCATGACTCGAAGCAAGAACAAATGTGGAAAATTTTTGAAAGGGCACTTCAAGTTCTGGGGACTGCGGTGCCTCTTTAATCATGAGCTGCCAAGTCTTATGATAAACCTTTTGGCATGTGAACAGATTCATGCATTTGAAGTCATCTTCAGCAGCTCCAGTAGCATGGGGGTTATCAGAGACCGGAAGATGTTACCAGCCACTATCTGATTGGGTTTTTCATCTAGAAAAGCCACACTGTGTCTCTGTACTCGGTTGCTGCATTTTTTGGTGTCTGAAAACTCTTCTGGCTGTACTGGAGTATCCAGGACTCAAGTTTAGAATTAGCTTACTGTTTCAAAGGGGATATAGCTATAATTTAGACTTTTGTGTCAAATGCAAATAAGGATGTGACCTCAGGCGTGTTATATAACGTCCATGAATCTCAGTGTCCCCACCTAACAGAGAGGAGAGAAAGGTATAGTGATTAAGAGACTAAATTCCAGAGTCGAACCGCTTTCGACTGAATCCCTGTTTTACCCCCCCATGTCCTGGGCGATTTTAGGTTAAGTTTCCTAACCTCCTGATTTCAGCCGACTCATCTGTGAATTAGGCAGAATGCTTTCTCCCAATAAATGGCAAATGAGCAAACAGATGCCAGCTAAAGGTGACTAAAGTCTCCACTATCTAGGAGAGCTGCAAGGATTACTGTTATACTACCATTTTTTTTTGACCATGTATAAATGCTAGGAAGAAGGACATGATATAAATATGTGGACTAAATCTTAATAAATGAGGGGGCCCCCCAGATGCTCAGTTCGTTAAGCATCAGACTCTTGATTTTGGCTCAGGTCATGATCTCAGGGTTCATGGGTCTCAGCCCAGCGTCCAGCTCGGTGCTGACAGTCTGGAGCCTGCTTGAGATTTTTGTCTCTCTCCCTCTCTCTCTGCCCCTCCCTGACTCATGCTGTCTCTTTTTTCTCTCTCTCTCAAAAAAATAAATAAGTAAACTTTAAAAAATTATAAAAAAGTAAATCTTAATAAATTTGGAACATAGAATCTGTTCCAAAATGCCCAGCACCATCTTTTAGCTTTATCAGCATTACAACATGCTGACATGAGCAGCTGAAATCCCAAGTTTAGAAATGCCCCCTGAGCCATGGTTCTGGACTAACATGGCTGTGGAGGCTCTAGTGACAGAGGCCTGTGTACATAAGAAACGTAAGAGGTCTGTGTACGTATAGTGGTGTGTAGCAGGTCAGTAGGGGAACTTCTTCCCAGAGCTCTGATGTTCAGTGGGAACCTGTCTGTGTCAGCCTCCAGCCCAGAGACCCTGTGAGCTGAGTTATAAGCTGGGCATCAGGCACAGCTGGTTGTGGGGAACCTGTGCCCTGTGGGAAAGGATGATAGGAGCATCGTGGTGACATGTTTCGTGCTACATCAATAGCCCTGTGAGGAGTGAATTCATATGAAGTCCAGCCTCAGTTGCCCACCCAGATTCCAGTCAACTAACTGTACCTCACGGCACCTTCAGATCAGCCTGTCTGTCCAAACACAGGAATGATTCCCTTTCCTCTTTATTCTCAACTCTGCTATGTGTGTGGAAAGAAGAGGTGAGACTAAAAAGTGAACGGTGAGCCTCACTTTGAGCTAGTTAGGAGTGTGGGTGAGATAGAGGGGATGGCCCTGTCTTGATAGAATATCAGATCCATCTGCTATAGAGGGGATCTTTGCTCATTAGACCTTTGATATTCATTTGATTCAATGCCAAGTTGGGCCTTATTTATTTGTCCAACTAATTTCCATCATATATCTCTTATAGCCACTTCAGCTGGCCAGTCTGTTCCTGAAAGACTCCAAAATACTTCTCAGGAGGCACCTGGCTGGCTCAGTTGGGAGAGCATGCCACTCTTGATCTCCAGGGCATGAGGTCATGAGTTGGAGCCCCACGTTGGGCATAGAGATTACTTAATTTAAAAAAAAAAATTGCCTCTCAGGGCTTGTGAAGTAGGCCTTGACACCAACATGGTAAATTCCACAAACCTTGTAGGGAATAGCAATCACCCTGAATCCCAAAGATTCTACATAGAGGAGCAAGTGGGTCAACTCTGGGTTCCAAAGCTCTTGATAGCATCAGGAGAAATTAAATCATTTTGCCCAAGGCCACCTGCCTAATAAGTGGGAGAGCTGGATTTGGTACAGTTTTGTTTTACTTGGAATCAAGCCATGTTCTTCATGACTAAAGCCCATGAGTCCCTGGGACATTGCTGGCCCATTGGGGTTATGCCTTCCTCTCCTTTACAGGTATTCCTTCCTTAGTAAATAGGTTGTCCTTGCTTTCTCCTTCCTATTTCTTTTTCTTTCCTTTTCTTTTTTTTTATTAACGTTTTTATTCATTTTTGAGAGGTAGAGGGAGACAGGGTAGGAGTGAGGGAGGGGCAGAGAGAGAGGGAGACACAGAATCTGAAGCAGGTTCCAGGCTCTGAGCTGCCAGCACAGAGCCCGACGCGGGGCTCGAACCCATGAACCATGAGACCGTGACCTGAGCTGAAGTCAGACACTTAACTGACTGAGCCACCCAGATGCCCCTTCTACTTCCTATTTCTAACATATTTTTGGATATTAATCAGAGCCACTATGCAGATAGAAAGAGGAAATGCAATGAAAATCTATTTCTGAAAATTTAATTCTTGGTTGTAAGATTTTTAAAATAGGTTTATCAAGAAAAAAGTAAATAAAAGGTTCACACTTGAGACTCTTCTATTTCTCTTCAAATCTGATACTATAATTACTCCATTAGCATTTTCAAAGAGAACTATACAATTTTGTCTAGAACTCTTAACGTGCTTTGGGACCCAGCTGCAGGAATTGAGATAGCCATAGTAATAGTAGCTCACATTTCATACGCATTTATTCTTGCAGTTGTCCACACATTTTAATTTTTAATTCCCCAGTAAAATAGCTGATTAGGTGGAAGTGCTAGAATTTAAAATGTGGCCATGCTCAGTTCACCATCTAATGGTTCGTGGGATCAAACCTCGCACTGACAGCATAGAGCCTGCTTGGGATTCTCCCTCTCTCTCTATGCCCCTCCCCTGCTCATGCACACACACACACACACACACACACACACACACACACACACACATTCTCTCTCTCTCTCTCTCTCTCTCTCTCTCTCTCTCTGTCTCAAAATAAACAAATAAATTAAAAAAAATTATTAAAAAATATTTGGTCATGGAATCTAGTACCCAGTCTCCTAACAGTTTTGCTCAATTTCCCACAATTTAAAAATTAAACACTTTCAACATACTACAAATATATTTTAAAAATATACCTGACATTGAGTAAGCAATGAAACCTGGCTGGACCTCAGTTGCCCTGTCTGTAAATGGCCATTGTTCCATTTTCCTATGACATCACGTATTTGTATTATGTTATATCCTGCAGTTCCTGTCAGCTCTAGTAGGTTTTCACTCTTCCCAGGTTGTATGTGGCAGCATATCCCAGCTTCTTTCCTTGCTAGGTTTGTGACTTGGGCAGGTCACTTAGCTTCTGTGCCTCGGTTTCCTGTCTGTAACTGGGGACAATAGCAGAGCCCGTACCTTAGAGTTGGTAAAAGAATGAAATGGGTTAATTTGTGTAAAGTTGTGCCTATCTGACACAAAATCAATGCTAAATAAATGTTAGCTATTGCTCTTGCTTTTTTCTATTTTGTTTTCATTGTATTTATTTTAGAGAGAGAGAATCTTAAGCAGCTTTCACACTCAGTGAGGAGCTCAGCGCGGGGCTTGATCTCACGACCCTGGGATCATGACCTGAGCTGAAATCCAGTCGGACACTCAACAGACTGAGCCACCCAAGGTGCCCTTACTCTTGCTTTTAATTGTTATTACAGAATACCTTCACAACATTTTCCTGATTGATCTTCCCAGCATCGCTGAGGGTATAGACAGATCAGGTGGTACTAAACTAAATCTATTTTATATCAGACAAGATGAAGAATCAGAGAGTTAAGGGACTGGTCCAGGGTCGCAAGAGTTAGCAAGGGGCAGAGGAGGAAAAGTAGCCGAGGAAAAACATTTCCATCAGGGCACATCTCTGCTAACTTTCCGTGCCTATGCTGTGTGACAAGGAAGCACTGGAGGACATTAACTATCCAACAGGCAGAGCGATGGAAGGAGGCAGCATGGGCCTAGAATCAGGAGCCCCAGGACACTGAATCCCCACTCCAGTGGCCATGAGATTCATCTGGATTACAGTGCTGTGTTGTTTCAGAATTTATAAAATGCTTCCACATTGTGACAGTCAATTGGGGGAAGGTTTTGGACTTTACTATCTCTTCAGTGTCAATTTCCTAAAAAAAAACCTGTAATTCTCCAAGGAAGTTTAGAAGAAAGGTCTTAAATATCAACATAATAGATCTAGAAATGTAGAAAGAGCTAAATTTGGCAACCATCATGTCAAGCAAAAAACAAAAAATAAAAATGCATGTCGAGTCTGGGCCACATTCTGCTGGGCAGTTTATTGCTTTGTTTCTAGCCTGGCTAATTATAAATTTTCTAAATACCATGTGGACTAACATGGTGTGTGCTTACAGGTAAGCGGTATGTGCACTGAGCAAGATGGTGAACTTTCTAAGTAGGGTGAATGATGTGTGGGGAAAGCACCTCAGGGTTTTTTACAGGGCACTCACTAGAATCTCCATCTATCACAGACACATGAGCATTAAGGCATGTGGGACATGTCCACTCATCTAGGTTTTAGAGGACTGGTTCTGACAGGAGAGCACATAGCAGTCTGACCAAGGAAAGCCAAGTCATCTGAAAGAAGGAAGGGATGGGGAGGAGCAGTTCTAATGTGTGTGGCTTCAGCACAAATGTTTATGAAATGCCTGGTATGTGTTAGGTACTGTTCTGGGTGAGGGGAAAACAAAGAGGGGTAAAGTATTGAACAAGACCCGATTCCTGACCTTAAGAAGTTCACAGTTCAGTGGGCATGATGGCACCAAAGCAAATCACAGTAACAGCGAGTGAACTGTACCAATATAGGCTACTCCAAAATATTCTGGCGGTGCAGATGGGGTCCTACCTGCACCACATCCATCCACTCTCTGAGCTTAAATTCAAGCAGGCTGGATAAAGCCTCTAACTAGTGGGATGTTTCCTGTACCCTTACCTACCACCAGCTACTCCTTGTGAGTGATTTCAGGGCTGTACAGCTTGAAGCAGAAGTTCATCTTCTGGCTCTCGTCAATTCTGTCTCCTTCTCTTGAGAATCTTAGGCATTCCCATGGCTTTAAACTCCATGCAGATGACTCCAAAAATGTGCGTATAACCTTGACTTCTCATGACCTTCAGACGTACAGTTCTGTCTTCATGCCGGGCATCTCCTTTATGATATCTCACACATATTGCAAGATTAGTATGTCATAGCAAAGTGGCATAAAAAACAAAGATTGTTGTTTTTTCTCTTTTAATAAAGTAATGTATGCTCAGTGTAGCAAAAATTGGAAAGCCCCAAAGAAAACAACAATAGCAACAACAAAGGACTACAAAGAATATCCACAATCACCCCTTTTAATGATAAGTAGCACAGGGTGCTATTTGTCTGTCTATACTAGATATCTTTCACCACTCACTGGACTTGCTATACACCTTTCCGCCACTCACTTGGACTTGAAACTTGTGCCATCTTTTCTTCTTTGACTCTCCAAGTCAGATAGTGATTATGCTTCTCCTGTCACTGCTTTAGATCAAGGGCAGCACTATTATTACTTACCTGTATAATAGCCACTTGTATAGCTCTAGTCTCTTCGTCCTGCAGTTGTTATGTGTACCAAGGTCAAGTTCATCTTCCCAGAACATCACCTTGGCGGCTCCACATTGTCTATAGATTGTGCATATCATGAAAAGAAGAATTAAAGCAGTAGGGATGAGGTGATGGAAGGTTGATGGCTAGAACGAGGATGGATTTCAGGCCATAGAGCCATTGGGGGCAGAATTGGTGGGGTCCTAGCAAGTAAGAAGTGATTGGAGTCCTTGAGGCCTGACCAGGTCTAAAGGAAACCCAGGATCCATTTCATGGTGGCTTCTTGTCATGAATATAGTTATTCTCATTGAGGGTTGAAATGGTACTTAAATTTTTTTGTTTTATTTTACTGAATTTTATTTAAAAAGTCATTTTAAAATTTGAGGATTTGAGAGGTATAAGATTTTTCCTGGGAGAATTTATTCATTCACTTGATAAGCAGAGGGATTTAGGGGTAAACAAAATGGATCAATTTTCACGCTTATGGAATCTGATAGTCTGGTGGGATAATTATTTAATCACTGTTCTGATAAGTGCTCTGAAGGGGTGCTAAAAGAAAGTCAAAACAGGCCACCTACCCTAGCTATAGTGTAGGGGTGAGGACACAGTGTGGACAGCGGTAACCTGGCATGGCTATAGGTTACAACATGTGGGCCCATGAAAGGATGCATATGCTAAGCTAAAGGTTAAGAGTGATGGTTCCTTATATTTATCAATTTGTCAAGTCAATCTTTGCAGTTTAAACACCACAGTGATTCTGTCAAATAGGTCTTATTATTTCCAATTTTGTAGGTGAGGAAACTGGGCCCAGCAAAAGTAGAGCATGGTGTCCGGTATATAGTGGTTGTTCAGTGAAAGTGGTTTGGTGTTAAGCAGTCACTGGCATTAATACTGGAGCCCTCACTCACTTGAAAAGTTTTTGAGAAGAGCTCCTTTGTAGTAAGGCTTAGAGCCCTTTCCTTCTTCTGATGATTCACCCTAGGGAATCCTGCAAAGCTTTCAAGTTGTTGAGAGCCCCCATGCCCTTTTTTTTTTTCTTTCACTTTCTTAGATTCTGAGATGGAAATTTCCAGAGGGATATGCTGACCCTACTACTCCTGGGCTGGAAATCACGTTTATTCCCTCAAAGGAAGATTCTCATCTTCTAGGCTGGTGTACTAGAATAGTCTCCAACTTGGCAAGGTCAAGACTGTGACTGCAGCCTGGGTTTCAAATTATTGAGTTCCGCTATTTTTTTTCCAACTGTTTGAGAATTCAATTAAAAAGTATATGATCTTAATTTACTCTTTGAAAAAAACTCAGGTTTTAACTTCCACCATTCCCCACTCCTTTTGGTTTCTCATGCACAGCTATTAATTAAATCCTCTCTCTTCTCTCTCTCTCTCTTTTTAAGTTTGTTTGGAGAGAGAGTGAGAGTGTCTGCACAAGTGGGGGGGGGCAGAGAGAGAGAGAAGGATAGAGAGAGAATCCCAATCATCCTCTGTACTGCCAGCATGATGCCCAGCCTGATGATAAGGGGCTCAGACTCATGAACCCTGAGATCATGACCTGAGCCTACATCAAGAGTCGGATGCTCAACCAACTGAGCCACCCAGGCTCACTGCCCCCATCTCTTCTATCTTGAAAAATAACTGTCTTATCCCCTTAGGAGTAGCCATGTCTTCTTCACAACTCATCTGGACTACTATAGCAGCTTCCTTATACCCATACCTTCATCAGGCTCCTCTCCCTGCCCCCACGCCCCATCAGTTTGTCATCCATAGACATGAGACTTTGCAGCATGGCTTCATTCTCCAGTCAGATATTCTCCAGTTTGGCATTCTTCAGTGGATCTCCATCACTTTCAGAATTAGAGGCTAAACTTTTTACGATGAAATTTGAGCTCACCCATTCCAGTCTCATATCTTATACCTCTGACTCTTGACCATTCCAGATATCTTACAGTGGCTTCAATTCACCCACCTTCCCCTCTGTACTGTGGCTCATATGATTGCCACTGGCTAAATACACTTTCCTCCTTTTTACTTAGATGATGTCTATGGATTCTTTGTCACAAAACCCATCTCACCCCCTTTATGAAGTGTCTGCTTGAGCCCATGTGTCCCTGGGAGGCAGTGTTTCTTTGCTCCCATAATAGCCATGCTTATCATTTTAGATTAGAAGCCCTTCACTTCTGCATTACAATGTCTTTTTCTTCCAATTTATGACCCTAGGTCCCAGCATAGTCCTTGGTATTTAGTAGGTCCTCAATGAGTGTTTGTTCATTAAAAAGTTTTTCAGCCAACTATTTCAGCATTGCTTTAATTCTAAGATATACTGTTGATCTAAACATTTCTCCAATAAAACAGAAAATAATGAATTTGTTTATGCTTGAAAGACTTCATAGTTTTATGAATATTAACAATTAAAAATGCATACATTTTATAACTGACAAATATGGTAGTCACTTTCCTGAAGATGGCATTCTATTTTATTTTTTACCATAAAAACTGGAGAGTGAGCTTAAAGACCATTCTTTTTTTTTTTTAATTTTTTTTAACGTTTATTTATTTTTGAGACAGAGAGCATGAATGGGGGAGGGGCAGAGAAAGAGGGAGACACAGAATTGGAAGCAGGCTCCAAGCTCCCAGCCATCAGCCCAGAGCCCGCCGTGGGGCTCGAACTCATGGACCGCGAGATCGTGACCTGAGTTGAAGTCGGACGCTTAACCGAGTGAACCACCTAGGCGCCCCTAAAGACCATTCTTAAAAGCCGCACTTCATCATTTAACCTAGTCTTTATAATTTGGAATGAAGTGTCATTTATTTGGAGGTCACATGGCAAAACTGCATCCTTATGATTTTTGGATACATTAAATGAAGTCATTATTTTGAAGGGTAATTTTCACAGAGGCAAGACCTTGACAGCTCATCAAACCAAATCCTTCATTTTACAGAAGAAAAAGCTGTGCTCTGAAAGGGGGTTTGTATTAGTTTCTCAGAATTTTAGAACGAGTTAATGGTAGAACTGGAACCAGAATGTAGGCATCTCTAGTTTATTAATGATGAGATTTGAAGAAGCTTATTTTTTTTAAATTTTTTGGTATAGTCTTAAGCACTGACACAACAAAATAATTGAATTTGGTGGGCACCAGCCCTATGGAAATGCATGCAGTGAAGAAGAGAGGGGCACCCAGAGACATCCATAGTCTGGCTTCAAATAGCATTCCTAGTATTATTTTCCTCTCTTCTCCATGATGAAGCTTTGCTTCCTTGTTCACACCCCATGGTCATTGCCTCTACGCCCTTGTTCCTGCTCTTCCTGTTGGTTCACATGCCCTTCCCTTTATTCCCACATATCCAAATCCTATATCATGTTTAAGACCCATCCAAAAGGGCAACTCCTTTACAAAGACTTCCCTAATTCTCTCTTTCCAGCAGTAACTTCCTCTTCCCTCGAACCTCATGCAATTTTTTTAATGCCCTTGTAGCACTTCTTCTTTTAACCTTGTTTTAGAGTTATTCATACCTCTCCAGATAGCCCTCATGTGTTTTAGCAGGCATTGCCACAGATTGTTGCATAATTTACTGAAATGACTGTGGAGTCAGCAAACAGGTAGAGAAGGAGAAAGCACTATATAGGAGGAGAAACAAGCAAGGGCAGGATTTTGGAAGCAAAGGAGAAAGGATTTTAGGAGAGGATAGTCAATAGTTTCAAATGTCTGAGAGAAATCAGAGTTATTTCTTTCCGCTTGGAGTCTCTACTTTTTGTAGTCTCTTTTATCCTGATATGTTATTTAACCTTTCTTTCTCATCAGCCTTGCATTAAACTGTTCTCTCAAGAAAAGTGATGAAAAACTTGGCTTCTTGTATAAGCTCCTCAGCCTAATGGAGACAGGGAAAATATCTGTAGTGGGAAGGATTCAGACAATTTTCAGTCTAATTTCTAGGGAAAAATTTAAAGCTAATCGACAAATTTTTTGTTGGGAGGACTATTTTTCTCTATAATATAATGTGTTATTAACAGCTACCACTTATTGGGTGTCAGGCATAGTGCTATGCATTTTTATGTATCATTTTATTCATTGCTCTCAGTGAGAGTATCTGGTAGGTAGTGTTTACTAATCCCATCACAGCACTGAGAGAACTGTGCTTAGACAAGCTAGAAAACAGATAAGCAAGGAAAAAAAAATACATAAAACTTTTTTTTTAAATTTTTTTTTTAACGTTTATTTATTTTTGAGACAGAGAGAGACAGAGCATGAACGGGGGAGGGTCAGAGAGAGGGAGACACAGAATCCGAAACAGGCTCCAGGCTCTGAGCTGTCAGCACAGAGCCCGACGCGGGGCTCGAACTCACGGACCATGAGATCATGACCTGAGCTGAAGTCGGCCGCCTAACCGACTGAGCCACCCAGGTGCCCCTACATAAAACTTTTCAAAAGCCATACAAATCGTAAGGGATGGTGGTGGGTAGGAACTGAGATTTGTTTACTGTTTTCTAACTGCTCTGTTCTGCTGTTTCCTAAGTATCATACAACAGTGCAATCACTTTCACATGCCGTAGATTAAGCTGCAGTTAGAAAACACACCTTATTCACCTCACACCTATCAGAATGGCTAGCATTAACAACTCAGGCAACAGCAGATGCTGGCGAGGGTGTGGAGAAAGAGGATCTCTTTTGCACTGCTGGTGGGAATGCAAACTGGTGCAGTCACTCTGGAAAACAGGATGGAGGTTCTTCAAAAAATTAAAAATAGAACTACCCTACAACCCAGCAATTGCACTACTAGGCATTTATCCAAGGGATACAGGTGTGCTGTTTCGAAGGGATATATGCACTCCAATGTTTATAGCAGCACTATCAACAATAGCCAAAGTATGGAAAGAGCCCAAATGTCCATCAATGGATGATGAATGGATAAAGAAGGTGTGGCATATATATACAATGGAGTATTAGTTGGCAATCAAAAAGAATGAAATCTTGCCATTTGCATCTACGTGGATGGAACTGGAGGGTATTATGCTAACTGAAATTAGAAAAAGACAAATATCATATGATTTCACCTATATGAGGAATTTAAGATACAAAACAGATGAACATAAGGGAAGGGAAACAAAAATAATATAAAAACAGGAAGGGGGACAAAACATAAGAGACTCTTAAATATAGAGAACAAACAGAGGTTTGCTGGAGGGGTTGTGGGAGGGGAGATGGGCTAAATGGGTAAGGGGCACTAAGGAATATACTCCCGAAATCATTGTTGCACTATATGCTAACTAACTTGGATGTAAGTTAAAAAAAAATTAAAAAAAAAAAAGGAAACATACCTCATTTATTTTAAAGGAAGAATTTATTATTTTTTGAACGTTTATACTTTTGAATAGACCTAAGAATTAAATGCACACATTATTGCTGAGATCATGGGGTTTGCTTGGCTTAAAAACAACCATCTTAATATACTACTTCTAGGCAGGATAACCATAGTGACTAAAGATAGAAAGAATTGTGATGCTTGATGGTATTGGAATAAAAAATAAGTCTTATGTAGGACAGAGGGATACATGTGCATGTGCATGTGTGTGTCTTTCAAACTTAAAACAGTAATTTAGAGAATGTAGTGGCTATAGCATAAGTGTTCAAACTTTTAGTTCATAGCATTCTTAAGTGTCAAGTCATGTTTTCACGGTTCCTCTAGGTCAGTAGGATAACAGGCCAAGTTCTATATATTTGGGACATGGATCACCTCAAAATTTGAGTCAGAGTAGACATCACCACTCTCATTTCCTGTTTCACATTGATTTTCACATGGAAGAGGGAGAATCCCAAGCAGGCTGCTTGCCCAGCATGGAGCCCAAGGGGCGACTTGATCTCCTGATCTCAGGACTGTGAAATCATGACCTGGGCCAAAATCAAGAGTTGGACGCTTAACTGATGGAGGCATCTAGGTGCCCCTCTTGCTTTTTATTACACAAACTGAAAAATCCAGTTTCAAAAAGATAGGATCACATCAGCAGGAATGTAGTGTTATCTAAGGTTAAAATTGTGATCTACCTCAAGCTAGTAGTTCCTGAGGTGTTTGATTGATCTTGAGTACCATTGTGTTTGCCTTGAAATTTTAAAATATCTTATTGTACCCCTGTGAGTTCACTGAGACACCCCAGAACACCCTGGTACACATCTTGGGAATTACAGCTCTGGAGGAATCTGGAAATTCTTTTTTTTTTTTTTTTTTTCAACGTTTATTTATTTTTGGGACAGAGAGAGACGGAGCATGAACGGGGGAGGGGCAGAGAGAGAGGGAGACACAGAATCGGAAACAGGCTCCAGGCTCTGAGCCATCAGCCCAGAGCCTGATGCGGGGCTCGAACTCACGGACCGCGAGATCGTGACCTGGTTGAAGTCGGACACTTAACCGACTGCGCCACCCAGGCGCCCTGGAAATTCTTTAAAAACAAAAACCTTAGAGTCCTAGACTTGTGAGTCATTTGTGAAAGTGCTCAGACTTGTGAGGTTTTTGTTTTTGTTTTTTTACTGTCTTGTGAATTATTTATAAAAATATCTATAAATGTTACTTAGAGGTGATATCTCAAATGCTAAGTAATCCAAAACATACCTTTTTACTTAATGTGTTTGAGCTTATATTCAGTGGAGATATTTTTAGGTTGTTTGTTAGGTATTTGTTTCAGTTGTAATTAGTTTAATTAAAAACATGGCATGCTGATTGTTTTATATCCATTCATGCCAACTTCTCTTCTGTGATTTGGTTTCATTCCCTCCCTCTATCTAGTATTGGCCATTCTATCACTATATGATCTTATTTCTCCATCCAAGTGAGTTATTTTATCTAAACTGAGTAGTTTAAGACCTCAGTCAAAATAAATTCTGACAAAAAAAATTTTTTTTGAGATACCAAGACACTGTCTCTCTCTCTCTGACTCTCTCTCTGTTTCTCTCTCTCCCACATACACAGCCTGAAATTTAAATATAAATATAGAATTGAATGAGAATATTTTGAAATTTAATTTAAAAACAGATCACTCTAATTCATTCATCTTTCTTTTCTAGAATGTTATTGTTTATGGACACCTGAGAAACCAATTGTTATTTTTTATGTCATCTTACTCTTTCACGCTTTAGCTTAATTCAGTACACTGCATCTAACTTTACCTTCTTGTTGAATAGAGGTAGGATTTGCCCGTAAGAGATGACAACCAGTAATAGGATGAAAGGAGAGCCATCATTTATGGGGAAACTAAAGAAATTACAGAAGGAGCTTCGATGGTTCTGAATTGGGGACAAGTTTTTTCAAAGTGAATCTTAAGAATGAGCAGGAGTTTAGGAGTGCCTGGGTGCCTCAGTCGGTTAAGTGTCCAACTCACGACACGATCTCACAGTTCGTGGGTTTGAGCCCCTTGTTGGGCTCTCTGCTGACAGCTCAGAGCCTGGAGCCTGCTTCAGATTCTGTGTCTTCCTCTCTCTCTGCTCCTCCCCCACTCATGCTCTGTCTCTGTCTCTGATTCTGTCTCTGTCTCTCTCAAAAATAAATAAATATTAAAAAAATTAAAAAAAAAGAATGAACAGAAGTTTGGTAGGCATAGAAAATAAATTAGTTGGATCAGAGATCTTGCTTTATTCAGTTCACCCCTCTCCCTGCTGCAGTTCCTGCTCACAAATAAGAAATCGATGTTAGCTGTTATTTCATTACATAAAGAGTACTTGTATTACAGTTCTGTTCTATCACATGAGTCTGCTGTGAGCATAGCCTAGGAGCCTCTCAGAGTGTGTGTATGCTATGGAGACGTAGAGAACAGTACTCGAGTAATTCAACAATGAGCTCAAGAAGCTCAGTGTAGTTAGGGACATAGACTGCAGAAATTTGCAGCCCATCAAAAGCAGTACAAGGCAGGGCCTGCATAAGTGGGCAAGCAAGTGATAGAGTCAGTGCCATGTGAGTATAATCGAGGAAAGAGTTGAGTATGGGCCAAGTAGAATGCTCCAAGAAGGTAGGGTTTTGTACAGATTCGAAGAATAGTTAGGACTTAGAGAGTAAGGGAACGGATATGTTCCAGTGGGAGTGGAGGGTGCCAGGGAGTGAATGTGAATGAAAGCAAGAAGCAGAATTTAGGAGAGCTGTGCAAGTCAGAGTTTTATAGCAGGACCTTGAGCTCAGTCTGAGGATCAGCCTTTAACTTGATCAAGGTGTGCAACTTTGAAAATCCCATAGGAGCCCAGAGGATAAGAGTAAATGAACTCTTTTTTCTACCTGGCAAACTCTTACTCATCTTTCGAGGGCCGATCTGAAGTGTTTGTTGCCAGTTCAGGATCACTCAAGCTACTGCTCCCTGTTTCTGTAGGAAATAGGAACACAGTTTCCTTGTAATCCTGGCTCACACTTTGTTTCTCTACAAAATTCCATTTACAGTAGGTGGATATCCTGGAACAAGCCCAAGTGCATTAAAGAGTATTTTGATGCAAAAATAAGCAAACATGGGATCCTAAGTAATCATTTATAAGAGGCTTGCAATAAGAAAAAAGGATCAGTAACAACAATTTCTTTAAAATAAAATTACATAAATTTCATTAAATTCTAAATATTTCATTAGAGTTAGTTTTTATAAAATTGATATAATTACCCATATTTAAATGTAAGGTGGAGTTTTGTGGTATATGACAATGTGACATGCATAGCATCTCAGAAAGTTATTTTCCCTTTAAAATTGGGTGTTTGGTACTAGTCAGCTCAAATGAACTAACTCCTAAACATTACTCATATGATGTAGATGATTGTACATTACTCATATGATGTAGATGATTGTAGATGATGTATGTATTTCTAAATATTCTGAGTTTTCAAGACATTCCAATATCTGTCTTATTAGAGATCTTCCAATTTATAACTGTTGGCAAGTCATCCAAATTGCCTTAAATCTTGTGTAGGTCACAGAACATGTTAGCAGCCCAACATCCAGTTTGTGGCATCTGCTGTAGGCAGTAGGGGATCCCTGAAAGTGTTTAATTAGGAAAATGATAGGGTGAAAACAGAACTTTGGAAGGTGAATTTGGAAGAGGTGTATAGAAATTAAAGTACAAGTTCAATATATAGCCCTGACCACAGCCTGAAACTTCAGCCTTATATATACAACTGCCGACTCAACGTATCTGCCTAACAGACATCTCAAACCTAACGTATCAGATCCTGACCTGCTTCCACAAAACCTATACTTCCAAAAGTCTTCTCCATTCCATTTAATGGCAACTGCATACTTTCCATTTTTTTCAGCCAAAAGTTCTGGAGTCCTGCTTGCATCATCTCATACTATACATCTCCTCTATCATTTCAATTTCCAGATATACCCAGGAAGCCAGAAATCTTTACCACCCTTCACCATCACCATGTTGGTCCAAATTATTGTCTCTTGCCTGTCTCCTCACTTCCAACCTTGACACCCATAGGTCATTCCTTAATGCAGCAGCCATACTATCCATTTACTCCTGCTCTTTGATGTTTCTCAACTGCTCACAATCCTTCAGTGCTTCCCTCTCTCATGCAGGATAAAAGGCAACCTTCTTATAATGGCCTGAAATTGTTTCCAGTCTGGACCCTGAGATCTGCCCATCTCACTGCACACTACTCTTCCCCTTGCTCAGTCCTCTCCAATGCAGACTCCTTGTTCTTCTCTGAACACTTGCTTCAGAGTCTTTGTGCTGTTCTGTCTAAAACCCTCTTCTAAATATCCATATGGCTTTCTCCTTTACCTCTTTTTGGTCTTTACCTAAATAACATCTTCTTTGTGGGCCTCCACTATCTATCCTGCTTAACTTTGCCCTCCCTCCCACATACCATTTTCTCCTTTCCTACTTTATTTTTCTCTGTAACACTTCACCAGCTAATGCAGTTTTATGTGTACCTTACCACTGTTTATCTCTTTCCACTAGAATGTAAGATTCATTAGGACACAGACCTTTAATTATCTTTTCTAGTTGCTAGAACAGTGCCTGAAAATTAATAAGCATTCAAAACTTTGTTGTTCGGTGAATGAAGGAGGTGAGGCAATCCTAACTAGAGTGGTTTCGATGGGAATGGAAAGAAAATGATGAATACAAAAGACATGGCAGAGGGTGAGCCTTAAAGTCCAGTTAAGCCTGCAAGTATCTGCTGGGGTGAGGGGAGGTAAAGAATTAGGGGTTATTCCTTCACTCAGTGAGGAGACCTTACTGAGCACTCACTGTATACTGAATGTTCAATACACTTGTCATGGGGGTGCTTAAACCTGGTTCTGGCTAGGGGGAACTTACAATTTTGTGAGGGAAGATTACACATGGTTAATGCCAGTATATCAGCCTAGGTGACTTGGAAAAAAAGTGATTGATACATTTCTGTCACTGGCTTGGTGACTTGGAAAAAAAGTGATTGATACATTTCTGTCACTGGCTTGGTAGGGAAGAGAGAAGATGAGACAGTTTCAAAATGCTGGACAGAAGGTCAGATGGGCCCTTAAAAAGTGGACAAAACCTGTCAGCCAGACTCTGATCCTAGTCTAGATTTCCTTGACTCACTCTTCAAAACCAGCTTAAGCTATTGTAAATTCAGTAGATAGATTTTTTTTCCTCTAGATCCTTGTGCAGGGTCCATATTTACTCTCATTTTTATCTTCCTGCTTTTCATTCTATTATTCCCTAGAAATAAAGAGCATATCTGTATCTTGGAGGAAATTTTAGCTCTATGGATTGTACCATGATCCAACATATGTTATTTTGAATAGAGTAAATTGATTCCAAATTTCTTAAGAATATGAAAATGATTACAAAAGCATAACATTCCAGTCTAAAACTTGTTGCAACAGATATGCACCTAGCCCTGTTAGAATAATGTTAATTTTCTCCATCAATGAACATCTTTCGATTATTTACTGGAAATGAGAGTATAATATAGAGCAAGTGTGTTAGTACACAGCACTCGTTCATGAATATACGATGATGTTGTATTTTAGAGGAAGAAAGAACTTTAATTTTAGCTTATTTCTGCAAGAGTATCTTGAGTTTTTACTATATCAGATAGGTGGAAAATAGGCCTCAGATTTATAAGATCAAAATATGATCAACTTGCTCTTCAAGATTTTACAGTGCTGTAGTGGAGACTGAAGCATGAATATATAGCATAATAAATGTAAATGATGTCAGGTAAAGAAAATGTTACAGGGTCGTGAAAAAGTTGGGAGGCCAGGGAAGGTTGCAGAACTGTAATGGCATTTCAGGGCACAATTATAGGATGTACAGGATTTCATTGGACAGAGTGAGAGGAAGAAAGATGGGGAAGGAATTCAGGTTTTGGCAATAGAGATATAAAAAGGAAAGAAAAATCCAGGGAGTAATGGAGGATGTGTTTTAGAAAGAGTAAGTACTCTAGTGTGGCTTCGCCATTGAGCACTTGAAGAAAGTGACAGGAGGAGAGTTTGGAAAGGTGGTTGGAGCCAAAGTCTCCTTGTCTGCAGTTTTAATAAAGGTGTCTGTTTTTAAGCATGTAAGAGGCACTGAAGGGCTAAAGCAATAGAGCATAATGGTAATGTTTACATTTTGAAAGTGGATTAATACAGAAATGGTTTTAAGATTTCACCTAGGGACTGCTTAAAAAGACAGATTCCTGAGCCCCATATAAAACTACCATGTAAGAATCTCTGAAGAACATGGCCCAGGAATGGGTGTTCTATAAATACCTAAGATGCATTTTCTTTCCTGCTATATTGAAATATAATTGGCATGTAACGTGTAAATTTAAGCTGTACAGCATGATGGCTTGATATATTTATATATTTCAAAATGATTACTACGATAGGATGGACACCTCCATCACCTTACATAATTCCCTTTTTTTTTTTTTTTTTGTCTGTGGTGGGAACATGTAAGAACTACTCTTTTAGCAACTTTATACACATAATACAGTATTATTAATTATAATCATCATACTATATATTAGATCCCACCACTTATTTATCTTATAACTGGAGGTCTATATCCTTTGGCCAACATCTCCCCGTTTCTCTCACTCTCAGACTTCGGCAACCACCTTTCTACTCTCTGTTTCTACAAGTTTGACTTTTTTGGATTCCACATATAAATGAGATGATATAGTATTTTTTTCCTCTGTCTGACTTATTTCACTTACCATAATGTTCTCATAGCATTTGCCATGTTGTTGCAAAAGGAAGAATTTCCTTCTTTTTTGTGGCTGAATAATATTTCACTGTATGCATATACCACGTTTTCTTCATTCATTCATTCATTCATTCACTGATAGACACTTAAGAGGTTGCCATGTCTCATTCCTTGTGGACAATGCTGCAATGAACAGGGGGGTGCAGATAGCTCTTTAAGATAATGACTTCATTTCCTTCCTGTGATCTGGTGATCCCTTATGCTGCCAGAATGTCTGAAGACCTATGTTTATATTTATATTTATTTTAAGATCAGTAGCAGTGCTGATGGGGAAGAGGACTGATCAGGGGCTGCTTCTGAAACAGAAGCATTGGTAGAATGTTGGAGACCCTTTGGACAGAGAGGCGAAGAAAGAGTCAGATGACTTGAAGGTACCGCTCTGGGGCACAATATTACTAGTGATGCTGAGAACTGGAGGGAACACGGAGGGAGTAGGAGGTGGAGAGCTGGTTGCCTGCATCTGAGGAGGTTGATTAGAGGGGTTGCCAGAGGCAATAACAAATTTAGTTTCCGGTATCCAATCCCATTTCCCTATTTTACCAATAAGGAAAGCTGAGGCTCAGAATGGTACGGTGACTAATCTGAGGTCACAGAGCTGGTTGGTTAGTAGTGGAGTGGTAAATGAATGTGCCCAGTTTAACAGAAAACCCAACACACTTCCTCCTCTTGTTTCTATGCCTGTGTAGAAGATTCACAGCTTGATTATGTGCACTGAGAACATCTATAGAGTATTAATTACCAAGTGAAAATCCATTAAATAAACATTATGACTGTATTGCTTGTGTATATTTTTAGATGAGTCTGTGACACCAAATGGACCACTTAAGGCCGTTGGGACAGAGGGCCAAGCATTAATTTACTAGGAATATTTTAACTCTAGAAGCAGGAAAACAGCAAGGGACCTAGGAGGTCAGCCAAAACAAATTCATGCATGTAAAACATGCCTGACATACAATAATAAGCACAGGTGAGAAAACGTAGTCTTACGAAGAGGAATACATTTGTCTAAGGCTGCACTGGTAACCAGTGATTAAAATGAAGACCGGTATCTTCTGACCATTTAATTTACTGCCTTCTGCAGCAAGGTTTTCCAAATTATTACTGCAGCCATCGTATTAACTTTTGTGGTTCAGTTGATTGCTTTGTCATTTAACTTTCCTGGAAGCTGAACATTGAATCATGAGTCACATCAACAGGGCTATGGATGTGTGTGTAGAATCTAAGAGAAAAGAGAACCTACCTGCTGAATTGGATCATTTTTAGTGCAAGCATCCAGTATGACACTTCTTAGTTTAGCAGTTCAAGGGCAAAAAATTATGTATTTCCAGCACAAAGTACAGAGCCTGGACCGTATTAGCTATCCAGTAAATGTATGTTCAATGAGTGATCTAACCCCACAGGGAATTTTTGAACTATGGTCTTTTTTTTTTTTTTTTTTAAGTAAGTTACCTATGATACTCTCCTCAGGTCTCTACATTGGCCATTTGTAGGGATTCATGAAAAGTCACATGGTTCTCATTCTTTTAATAAAAAACAGCAGAGAGAGAGCTATCAGCTGACAAAGGAAGGATAAAATGTGAGTGCTAGAAATGCCCTTTTCTGAATGTGACCTCTTATCAGATCACCGGAAATATAAACTTTTCAAGTCCACCAGCCCAGTGACCTCAGTGTACAAAGATCACTTTTTTCTCTTTGTTTCTGATCTGGCACACATACCCTTATGAACTCAAACACACACACACATACATACAGATTTTCCTTTTTGAATTCCTATAAAGGTGTTAAGCCTATACATTGTTTTTTTGCATTAGTCTTAAAAATGACCCTTTGCCATATATTTTAAATGTAAAAATCTTTCTTCTTCAAGACCCCCTTACTCTACTATGAAAATCTCTGGACAAGCAGATTATTGAATAACCCATGACTTTGCTTTTCATCTGATTAGTTCCCTGAAAGGGATCATAAGACAACTGTGCAAAGCCTAGAGGCCTTCAGAGTCCCAAATGATCACAGAAGCCTTTTTTTCCCCTCTCTTCCTGAAATGTCATGGCCACCCTGAGCAGTATCAAAGGAGATCACTGTTTGCATTAGGAACTAAAAAAAGAAAGAAAATAAAAGAAATTTAAAACTCATTTGGGAGAAATGAAAGTTCATCTGTGGGTTGTGTGTCATATGAAGAGTATTATACCACTTTCTTTCATTGACTAGACAACTATGGGGAAGAAAACAAAGCTTCTGTGGTGAAACCCATGTAAGGAATGTTTTAGGATCATCATGTGCTGGCCCCCACCAAATGCTCTTCTTTCCAGTGATACATGCGTGAGCACACAGGCTCACACACTATAGGACCATTAGGGCGGAACCCTTGACCTGCATCCATTTTCACTAGTGCTGTGGATCATTTCCTCTTCAAATCTGCAATGCTGGGGCGCCTGGGTGGCGCAGTCGGTTAAGCGTCCGACTTCAGCCAGGTCACGATCTCGCGGTCCGGGAGTTCGAGCCCCGCGTCGGGCTCTGGGCTGATGGCTCAGAGCCTGGAGCCTGTTTCTGACTCTGTGTCTCCCTCTCCGTCTGCCCCTCCCCCGTTCATGCTCTGTCTCTCTCTGTCTCAAAAATAAATAAACGTTGAAAAAAAAATTAAAAAAAAAAATCTGCAATGCTAATGCCCATGTGAATATCACAACCTATAAAAGAGTTTTTTAACTTGAATTAAAACTCACCATCACAACATCTTGTACTCAGAGTTAAATGTAAAGTGTTTTTACAATTGTTGACCTATATGTCCTTAGATATAGGCCAGTTCCGGCGTTTTATTCTTTTTGAGAGAAGTTGGCTTATTAAATACACACCTCGCTTTATTTTAATTTGTATAACTTTATAAGACTCTTCACATGAATAAATTACCAAATCAGAATAAAAGGCCTTTGGCCATACACTTCTGGAGTTTTGGGTTCAAAAAATATAAACCCACCCTTCATTAGCTCCTGTCTTCAGCTACTGCTAGTGGATAGAGTTACAACCAATAAGATTCATTCCATTTTGTTAATTAGCTGAAATCCCAGTCAATTTTGGTCATAAATTCTGCTCCGGAACTCTGGTTTCACTACCTACATCATACTGATTGTGTACTTAGCTCACTCTTTAAAGATAAGTACTGAAGCACTTTAGTGAGGTATCTGCTCACACTGGACACCTTGAGAGGTTCCAGTATATGATTCGGTTTACAATTGTAATGAGTTTTTGATTTCTCTTTCTTTTTGGTGATAGGTCAAGAAAGATTTGGAAATATGACAAGGGTCTATTACAGAGAAGCTATGGGCGCATTTATTGTCTTCGATGTCACCAGGCCAGCTACATTTGAAGCAGTGACAAAGTGGAAAAATGATTTGGACTCAAAGTTAAGTCTTCCTAATGGCAAACCAGTTTCAGTGGTTTTGTTGGCCAACAAATGTGACCAGGGGAAGGATGTGCTCACGAACAATGGCCTCAAGATGGACCAGTTCTGCAAGGAGCATGGTTTCGTAGGATGGTTTGAAACATCAGCCAAGGTAATGTGACCTTAAAGGAGAAACCTATTAGGCAAGATTCACAAAGACAATAATCATATAATCATTATCATCATCATAATGATGATAATATGTGTTTGTTTAGTCATTTGTATTTCCCAGATTGTTTTAAGCTCTTTCTCATCTCAAGAGGATGAGTTGCCAGGGCAGAAATTACTATCCACAATTTAAGATGATTTTGGCAGGGGCACCTGGGTGGCTCAGTTGGTTAAGTGTCCGACTTCAGTTCAGGTCATGATCTTGTGGTTCTTGAGTTCAAGCCCCACATCGGACTCTGTGCTGACAGCTCAGAACCTGGAGCCTGCTTCAGATTCTGTGTCTCCCTCTCTCTCTGCCCCTCCCTCGCTCCCCGCTCTCATTCTGTCTCCCTCAAAAATAAATAAACCTTAAAAAATTTTTTAAAAAGATGATTTTGGCTAAGAGAGCAAAAAGCAACTTGTACATGGTCACAGTAATAATAGTTAATAACTGTGTTTGTTTAGTGAGTGCTTATTATATGTCAGGCATGTTTTACGTGCATTTTCTCATTTAGTCCTCAATAACAACCCTGTTAGGTAAGTATGATTTTAGAGTGAATGAAAGAAATGGGCCTTGCATTCAGTGTCACTGCCTTATCCATGTATTAATTAATTTATTCCATCAATATTTAATATGTTCTTCTGTATGCCAGGCATGGTGCTTTGCCCTAGAAATGAAAAGATGGCAGGAACGCAGAACTACCACATTGGGAATACTGGAATAGTGGAGTGAGAAAGTAGTTAGCCAGTATCACTGTGAAGAACATCATGTGGTTTGGCACTGCTCACTCTTCAGGTGGTGGAGGAGTAGCAGGGAGTGGGGCAGAGTCAGGGCTGGAAGATGAAGAACCCAATGTGGTGTGATAAGGATATTATTGTTCCCATAATGCCCCATGCTGCCATCTCATCTGTCAGATGCATGGTTTTTGCTTTACTCCCTTTTGTTTTTGCTTATATTTTTGTATCTCAGTATCAGAGAGAGAAAAAAAAAGCTTTTATGGTAAATTTTGAAAGTGAAAAAATACATAAATTAACATAACATAATGTAAGTTTACATATATGTTAAAAATATAAGTATAAAATATATGAAACATTTTATATATTTTATATTTATAAATTATATTTTATAATATATATTTGTATAATATTTATATATTTTACATATAAATGTATACATATATTTTACATTATTAGGATTGCATTCTGCTTAGTTTTATATCATAATTTTCCCATTTTATTTATTTGTGAAAAACACAAAATAAATACTTAGGGAGTGGAGCACAGGCACTGTGCTGGTTGTTTGGGATTCAACTATGAATAAGATAGGCATTGTCTCTGTACTTATGGAAATCACAGTAAGGCCTTATTGTGAACATTTGTGCAATCACTAGAGAATGGTTTGAAAATATAACTTTAGTGGACATCATTCAAATAGGCTGAGGAGGAGTCTGAGACCTGTTTCATGCTGGAGAGAAGAATGGTCAGATTTTCCCTGGGGACTAGGGCAAGACAGACTGGAGGCAGGTCAACCTGGAGACAGAGTAACGTAGTAGTGATTGAATTCCTGTGGGAAAATGGCAAGGCTTTGAACGAAGGTAAAGGCTATAGGGATTGGAAAGAAAAACCTGAGTTGAGACTATCACTGAAGTTCATTTATTTATTTTTAAAACTTTATTTATTCATTTTGAGAGAGAGAGAGGGAGAGAGAAAAGCCCAAGAAGGCTCCACGCTGTCAGCACAGAGCCCAATATGGGGCTCGATCCCATGAATCGAGAGATCATGACCTGAGCTGAAACCAAGAGTCACATGTTTAACCAACTGAGTCACCCAGGTGCCCCTCACTGAAGTCTGAATACCAGCAGTCGTTAAGCAACTGAGTGGGTTGGGGGATGCTAGAGATGGAGAAGAGGGTGGTGGTGCCACTTTTTCTGTCCTAGTTGGGATGTTCCTTTGTTCCCCTCATGTCCTGGAGAGTCTCAATGAGAGTGATGTCTCTGAGCTGGCCTGTTTTGGGAAGTTGCTACTTCTCAGTGCCTGGCATTTTTGCCTTCCTTGGAGCCACGGTGTGCTATTTTGTCTCTTCTTCCAAAACCTTTTGTTTCCCTTATTTCTTGGGATTATCTTTTAATTCAGGCCACAGTATCCATCATTTTCTACTGCCTTTCTACTCTACTTGTCAGTGAACCTTTTTGGTTTGTTTGTTTGACGAATTACTGTAAAGAGAGAGATGCAGAGCAAAACTCACAGGTCTGATTAAATTACACAAATTAAAGAAATATGACATTTTTTATAGTTTGATTTTTGGATGTTGATATTGCTGTTTTCTTTTTAAATTCCAAAATGTGTGTGAATTCACCTATTCTCTTTATTCCTTAGCCCTATCCTAAGTTTCACTCTACAACTTCTGCATTTTCCTTCAGATTCCTTTCTTTCAAAATAATTGCTCTCCTGCTCAAAACTCCAGGTACAGGGGTAGAAGAATAAGATTTTAGAGAACTCTTTTTCCCAATAGGTTACTTTCCATTTGAAGGGCAAACTAGAATGAATGACTCATATATATGATGAGGGAGTCTTCCATCATTCATTCATTCATTCATTCATTCATTCATTTAACAAATATTATTGAACACCTGTTATGTACCAGACACTGGGAATACAGAAATGCATAAAAAAGACAAAATCCTGACCTCATGGATAACAATAAAATATAAAGTAAACATATAAGGTGGTATATGGGGAAAAGTGTTAGCAAAACAAATAAATAAATAAAAAAAATAGAAAAAGAAGAAAAGAAAAGAAAGGAAAGGAAAAGACCTATGAGTTTGTGAGGAGGGCTGAAATTGCTTGTAGACCAAAGGACCTTCTGGGCATTTTCTTTAACCTCACTTTGACATTTCTTGTTCCACCATGGCAGTCAAACTCTGCTTAAGAGCATGAGGTTCATTAACTTAAGGCCTGACTGACCCACTGTACTTAGATACTGGATTTTTAATCCTCCAAATCCCTGCCAGTGTAAACTTTGAAGAGAAGCTTTGTACAGAGAGAGGGTGGAGGGATTTCACAAGCCTAAAGTGTGCTGAAATGCTAAAGAGGGTACAAGGCCTCATTGTATTGCACTCAATGCCTTCTTCCCTCCAAACATACTGCTATTGAAATTGTCCCAAATGTCTTAATAATGAAAATGTCTTCCCAGTGCCAGGTTAGTATTCAAAGTTAATATCTAGCATCTCAGGAACAATACTGCAGCATTGATGCTGGAGTGTCAAACTGCTCAAAAAGTCATTTTTAAATGATCTCTGATAAAGCTCTGCTTAACTTCTGAGGATAGTATTACAGCATTTACAAAATAGAGGCCCAGATCAAACTGTCTACCCAAAGACAAGATGGCAGCATGTGGAACTGCGATCCATTTATTCTTTGATTACAACATTTGGGGGCAGGGAACATTTCCTATAGAGATCTTTGTCTTAGAAAGTGAATCTACTAACAATTAGAATCCTTTTGTGGGATGTCATGATCTGTCTGGTGATAAACAACTGATTTCCTTTTTTATGACTCTAAAACTTCTGATGGACCAAAGGCCATGACCTTTGGCTTTGTCGCCATGGCCACATCTTGTAGCAGTCCTGTAGCTTGGCCATTTCTAAAGCTGAAACTAACAGGTTGTTTGAAAAGTCACTGGGACTAGCCTCCATCTTGATGCTGACCTTGCTGCTGAGGGAAATTTGCCCTTTTGCTCTTCAGTCTTGTCGAATAATTTTCCATAAGAGTTTTTATGTCTCACTGCTGTTGTTGGAACACTCATGGTAGCCTCTGGCTGTGATTTAAGAGAGAAAAAATTAGGTGTATGCTAGCATCTATGATCTTTTTACACCATTTCTTCAAATATTAAAACCAGAGGAATAAAAAGAAAAACTGTTGTGAATAAGTTTTCTTTAGTTTTCAACCTTTATATTCTTTTTTTTTCTCAGCCATGTTTACTTGAATTCTACCTGTGGATTCACTAGGACCAGATAATATATAATTGGGGGTGATTACATGTCCCATTTTCCAAGGGCGTTCCTGGTTTATCCTGCTGTCCTGGCGTGATTATTGGAACAACCCATTCTTGGTTTGTAATTTGAATTTACATCGTCACCATATAGATCAGGAGCTCTAGTACATCTCACTGTCCACATCAGATCTTAACTCTACTAATGTCTATTTTATGCACCCTTGTGCCTAAGCCCAGTCTCTATAATATGTTTTGGTAGATTTGTCTCTTTACGATGAGAGCCTTGGTCTGTTCTTGTTGGAGCATCCCCAGAGTTGGCAGTCCTATCTTCTGGGCCCTTCTCACTGGCTGATGGGGCCCTGCTACCTGTTGAGCCATTTACCTCGTCTATTCTTGGTGCCCATTACCTGAATCTCCACCAGTTGCTTCTTTTGGATTCACTTTCTGGCCACACCCACTTACCTTCTAGGGTTGTCAAGAACATTAAGTGACATAATGTATATGTTATGTCTGATCACATATACACACCACACCTACCCCTCAAACATAACATCTCTGTTATCTGTTTGCACAACCCATCCGCTGGTCTGGATATCACCATCTGTATTTAGCTCTAATGCACACAACAGCTGCACTTGGTGGAAGGGTATGCTTCTATATCTTAGCTCTTTACAGGCTGTCCCATCCTGCTTTTATGGTACAGTGGTTCACGAGTGGCTGTGTTTAGAAACAGGAGACCAGGAAAATGCCTGGGTAGATGGGAAATAGTGGAGCAAGTAATAGCTATCCAATGGTGGTGACAGGAACCAAAGTCACAGAAAGAACTTCAGTGCTCCTGGCTCATGCTCCCCTCCACCTCATGCCCTACTCCTGGCAGATTTCCATGGCTGTTCCTATCCTATGTTTAGCTCCATTTTAGGCCCACTCTCTTTCTTAGAATGTTCTAAAATCACTGGGTTCCCCAGGAAGAAATTTTCTTACATTAAACTCCACTCAATTTTGGTCTCTTCCCTGCAGTTACAAAGAAAAATGTTGATGTTTGTCCTTCTGGGAGAGGGAGTATACTCAGAAGTGTTCTCTATAAGAACATATTAATTTCTTACAGGGAGGAGTAGGTTTTCCTCAGTGTAATGGATGTTTTTCATGTATTTTGGATTTCTAGCAGTTATTATACATGTTTGCTATCTTTAGGGGAACCCCCAGCCATAGCAGGCTTACCTTCTCAGGAAGAACCCATAGAACTTTCTTCTTTTGCTTTCTTTGCAGCCAGACCACAGGCATGTGACCTAGATTCCACCAATAATACTTATTTTGAGAGAGAAAGAGAGAGAGCATGAGCAGGGTTGGGGCAGAGAGAGAGAGAGGAGGGAGAGGATCTCAAGCAGGCTCTGCACTGTCAACACAGAGCCAAATAAGGGACTCACTCTCACAAACCATGAGAGCATGACCTGTGCCGAAACCAAGAGTCAGACGCTTAACCGACTGAGCCACCCAGGAGCCCCTCCACCAATCATACTGATGGAGAAGTGGACAACTAGAGGAAGAAGGTACAATGTAAAATCCATTTTTTGGTGGTGGAGAGGGGGGTGGAGGCAGAGCAGGACTCCATCCTTGGGAGACAGCAGAATTTTCAGGGTCCTGTGTTTGACCCAGAAAGATAATCACTGCTGGCCCCAGGGACAGTTGCATTCAAGTTCAGTTTCTCGAAGCTTCACAGATTATGGGACGCAGTGCTCACTGGTGGCTGGCATTGTGTCCTTATCAGGCCTGTTTTATTTAGGGCTTGAGTTTCTGGAAGCTTAGGCTTGAGCCTATTTCATAAGACTGCTGAATAAATGTACAAGCTACACAATACCTCTTGAATACACTATTCTGTATTTGGCACTTCAGATTCTGTGTCTTACAACTGAGAACCTGGATTAATATACATGGTTGCATATGTTTGAGAAATCCAACCTGAATAACTGCTTCCCTTGCTGCAGGACTTCTTAGGACTTTGATATTCTAATGTGCATTCTGAATCTCCAGGAAGAACTGTGGCCGTATCTCTTGCTGTTTTCTATATGTGAGCTTCATGTGGAGATTTTCATGCACATGCACTCATTCAATCCTTCTCATGAGCCTACAGAGTAGGCATTATTATTATTACCATTTTAAAGAAAAAAAAAGTTGAGACTTGAGTGACTTTCCTAAAACTGTATAACTATGGCCTTTAAAAATTTTTTTTCAATGTTTATTTTTTAGAGAGAGAGAGACAGAGCACAAGTGGAGAAGGGCAGAGAGAGAGAGGGAGACACAGAATCTGAAGCAGGGTCTAGGCTCTGAGCTGTCAGCACAGAGCCTGATGCGGGGCTTGAACTCACAAGTCGTGAGATCATGACCTAAGCCCAAGTAGGATGCTCAACCAACTGAGCCACCCAGGTGCTCCACTACTGCCTTTTTTTTTTAAATTCTAACATACTCTTTTTGTTCTTTCATATGTTAACATTTCAAAATCAAAGTGTGCCCTATAGCCAGTGTGATTTCTAAAAATAAAAATGATGGCTTTTTCTGCTGTCTCCTTCAAGAAGAGGAGCACCTGGGTGGCCCAGTCGATAAGTGTCTGACTCTTGATTTCGACTCAGTTCGTGATCTCGTGGGTTTGTGACATTGAGCCTCACGTCCAACTCTGCCCTGAGAGTGCAGAGCCTACTTGGGATTCTCTCTCTCCCTCTCTCTGCCCCTCCCCCACTCATGTATGTGCGCTCATGCTCTCTCTTTCTCTCAAAATAAATAAATAAGCATTAAAAAAAAAAAAGAAGGGTCTACACCATGCAGCAGTACCTAAATGTGTTTGGTCATGTGGAACACTTAACAAAATAGTGGAACAAGCTTAGGAAATGCTGGCCTAGAATTTTCATTTAAAAGGAAAGTTTTCTATGTTTTGTTGTTTACTGAGCTATTATTATTATTATTATTATTATTATTATTCTGCAAGCTAAAATATGCAGCAGTTAAGAAGTGGCTAGTTTTTTCTGGAAGCTGCCTGAAGAGTAGTATCACATATGATTTATTTCATAGGCTTCTAAAAAATATACACTTAGAAACATAATGCATTCATACAAACTGAAAATGCATAGATAATGCCATCTGGGTATGGGTAGATGGCTATTCTAATTCACTTTTAGCGGATTGAGTAGAGAACACCATTTAAAAAAAAAAAACCTTTTATTTTTAAATTGGGTAGTAGGCCATCTCTGATTATTCTCATTTTTCAAATGTCAAACCATGAAAAAATTCTTGACAGTCACTGATGCAATCACTGATTCAATACAATTTGTATTGAGTGACTGTCCAGGTCTGTGCTGTGAATGATGTATATTAAGGTCTTTCTGAGTTCAGAGCATGTTATGAGGTGCCAGTTCTTATTCTTAAAATGTTAGAATTTCCTATAGGAAATAGATCTTACAGGTTTTAAGCGTCTGTCTCCAAAGAATTTAGGATGAGCGTTCACTCACTTACTTTGTCCCAGCACATTTAACCCTATATTTTTAGCTGGTCTGATTAGAGCTGTTTGTAGTTAGGGACATAAAAGGAAGGGCCCAATCTGGAATCTATAATCAGAGCCAAGTTAGAAGACGTTATTTAAAGGAAATGGTGGCAATGTTTAATAGTCTGTAGCACAACCATTGGAATCACTGCTTCTGACAGATTCTTAATGCCCTACAACAACAACAAAAAAAGTGACTTGTTTCTTGAAGTTGAGAAGAGCTTAAGTGCCAGAGCCTGAAACTCAAGATACTCACCTGCTTGTGAATCAATGTAAATTAATAATAATGTTTTAATTTTTATCTTTAGCCAAATTGGTTCTCTAGAGGTTTTCTAGTCTGTGCTTAAAATTTTCTAGAGAATCTGAGATCCAACTATGACTAAAATGTTGTAGGAAAGTAGATGTGGATCCTCAGAGGATATAGTCATAGTTTGGTGTGCAGGGGGCAAGGTGTTCCATATGTCCTTCTCTCCTGCATGTTTTACACTTTCATTTCATAAAGCTTAGGTCCTGTCTGACATTTGGACAGTTTTAATAGTCTATTTCCAGACTTTGCTTATGATAGTCTGTACTGCATGGTGCTAAAAACTCAATCTACCCAAGGGATCACTTTGATAATTCAAGAATCTTCTGTAGGCCCTACTTTTTGATTCAAATTTAGACACCTTGGAACAGGGATCAGAGAACTATAGCCTGCAGCCCAAGTATATAGCCTACCTCCTATTTTGTAAATAAAGTTTTATTGGAGCACAGCCATGCTCATTGATTTATGTTTCTGGAGTCAGCTTTCCTCCTGGATCTTGATCTCTAACCATGACTTCTTTCCCAAACTTCAGACTTCCATATCCTTCTGGGTCTCTACCTGGATTTCACCCAGACAACTCTTCAAACCCAACACATCTGAAACTGAATTCATTGGCTTTTCTGCCAGTCAGATCATCTGATGTGGAGACCTCACATCCACCTGGACATCTAAGCCATGCACCCTTATAACTAGGTTACTCACCCTTCAGAAACCCCTTGTTCCTGAGCATAGAAAACCCACAGTGAGATTCTTTCTTGCCCCTTTTTTGTCCTTCCATTTATCCCTAATGTTACTGAACTGCTTCACATCCCCTGTTCACATCTTGCTTTTCCCTTTGTCTGGGACATGCTTCTTACAGTTATTCACCTCCCTCTCATTCTTCCTTCAGAACTTGACTCAAGTGCTATTGGTTACTAACCCTCAGGTAGTCTTTCCTGTTTCTTATCACAATTGGGTCAAGATTCTTTCTTTGTGAGCCTGCCCTCTGTACTGCACTGTGAAATCTTCCTGGGCAGCCACCAGCTCAGTGGCTTGAGCATCCATAGTGGTCATTTGGTCAGTGGTCATTGGATGGAACAGAATTGTTTGCTATGCTGCTTCTCAAGGACTCTTTCAGAAGATTCTTTTACCCTATTATTCTTTTTCCTACCCTTTATGGGGGTATTTCTGTCCTTAGAGAACTGTGCAGAAGGAGAAAAATTAATTTACTACTGTATTTCCCAGGAGGACTCCACATTACATAACTGCTTTCATCCAGAAACCTTTATAGATCCTTTGCACAGCAGGGAGGTTGCAGTGCCCTGCAGTGTGGAGCGGGGAGCAGAGAAAGAAATGAAGATGAGGGAAATATCCCCCCTAATGCCTTGGGCCCTAAACTGGGAACTGCAGAATTCTTTTCTTGGTAACACTGCACAGCATCCCGCAAGAATCTCCCATTAGCCTGTGGATCTTATTATCTGGCTTATTCCTCCTTCACACCCCAGGACCAGAATTTAGTATCTTTTCCTCATTGAAATTCCCATCATCTTGTTTCCATGCATCTCTCCTTTTGTTCAGCTCCTGTCATTTGAGCCATGCACAATGGCTAGCATATTGGCCTTTTCTTACTATTCATAAAATGGAGTTCCAGAGAGGCTTTGGAGAAACCAGGCCCAGACTTCAGATCTAGTCCAGAACTCTATCCAGTGACAATGATTCTTGAAAAGTTGTACATCAGGAACTCCTGAAGAGCTTGCTAAGATTCCACATGGCTCAGCCCTGCTCTGAGGTGTCTGGAGGTGCATAGATATATGTTTTTAGAAAATGGTCTTTGGTGATGTTGGTATGCACCTTGGTTGAGATGCATTGTGTTATACTTTGTTCGTTCACTCATTCATTCATTCATTCATTCATTCATTCCTGAAGTATTCCTTGAATAGCTACTATGTGTGTGTTCAGGTAGGCACTTTGCCAACCACTGGGGCACTGATCATAAAGGGCATAGATTCTTCCCATTAAGAACTTCCCAGTTTCCTAGAGGGAAACTCATATAAACAAATAATTATAATACAGTATGAATTTCTGTAAAAATTGGTGGCTTCTATGTGAGGTGTAGGAACACTTGAAGGAAAGGCTGTTATCTGTGCCTGAGAGTGAGACAGCTTCCTTGATGTTTGTTGTGTGTCACCAAGGATGAGAGAGTCCCCAAAGGAAGATCCAAAGGGGACTCATGAGAAGAACTCCTTTTTAAGGGGTGCCATGCAGAGGGTCTTTAGAAGCCACTGTTAGGAGATTCTGGGTGTTCTTAAAAGCAAAGACAAGCTTTTCATCTTTACTCTTAAGATATCTTAAGTGAGAACATGTCACTACTGCAGTTAGTAGCTTTACAGTAATCAGAAACTTGTCAATACGAAACCACAAAGAATCTTATTATTAAGAATCATAGTTGGTTTATATTTATGAAACACACTCATACTCTTATTCCCAGGCCTTGTCCTAAGTGCTTTATTTGTTTCATTTACTTCTCACAAACCCTCATGAACCACATAGTGTTATGCATGTTTTACAAATTAAGGAGCTGAGGCTTAGAGACGTCAAATGATTTACCCATGATCATATGGTTAGCAAGTGGCAGAGTCAGAATTAGAACCCAGATCCCTCTATTCAAAGGGATCTTTGAATAGTTTTTATAAATCCACTACTATTCTCCATTGTGTTCTGATTTCTAAAAATGTGTTGAAATCTCTTGAATGCTGCTGCATATTTTCTCGTTCTTTTAGTTCTTGAGATGCTAATTGAAATGTTTTATTTCTTTCAAATCATTTGTTTTCAGTGTTTTGGCAAGGATAGGGAATAAACCTATTCCCTCAGTCTGCCATGTTTAACTGGAAGGTACCCGTGCTCTTTGACCTTTTTGCTGATTATCTACTTTATTTCTGACTCAAGTTTAGTCATTATATAATTTAACTCATTATAGTTTCTTTTAAAATTAGGGTTATTTTATCCTCATTTTATTATGTGGAAACTACAGCACAACAGGATTTAAGTAACTTACCCAAAGTCACACAACTAGTGAGTCTCAGAGCTGGGACTTAAACTCAGGTCTGATTGATTCTGGGTATGCCTGGTGCTTTCCATACCAGCTTTCTACTTTGAAAAAGACAACCAACAGGCAAAAGCTGTGTCTCCTTTGTCAGAACCACTGTCAGAACATTCTGGGAAGTGTTGCTTCCTTGTGTCTGTAGAGGTTTTGTTACTAAGACATGTTTGTCTTCTCCCTCCCTGTGTTACTTCATTATTTTTCGGTATTGATTTTGTTTGTTCCTGTTTTGTGGTCATTTACCTTCTTTGATGTGTCTTGTTTGCCATCTTTGACACAAGTGGTCTTAGATTTGCGGGCAGCAGCCCTGCTCTCCCAAGGCCTTCTGTTTCATCTCTGTCTGCTTCACTGACTAGTGAGGTATTGATTTCTTGGGAGGGCCTGCTGGGATTGGAGGAAAAACCAATATCCCATTAGATAGAAATGAGAAGCAGCAGCAGCTTCTCAGAAGCCTATTCATTGACCTAACATGCTAGGACACTGTTCAAAGACTAGGTTAGCCTGACGTGTCCAGGGGTATTCTGAAGTGATTAAATTTGTCCTAGGTATGAGGTAGAAAAGTCAGTGATGGTAAAATCAAGGGTTGTAAATCTGTTTCCATGAACTAAATGAGGTAGAATCATCTTTTGAGAATCATTTGCCTGTCAAAGGTTGCTTCAGGGAAGGAATTTCTCTGTAGAAAGCTTTTCTAATTCTTGGTCCCTTTGAATTTTCTAGTGTAGGCATAATCTTTGTGTACCATAAAGCAAGTCCTCCAGTTTTTATGTTTCCCAGGATTCCCAAAATGAAAAAGAGGGTCAGAATTGGGGTGCCTAGAATTGCCTATACAATATGTTTCTGAAACATTGTATGTAAGTCCCATTTTTTAGTGCTACCTCAAGAAGCTCATTATGACAGCTCTCCCTTTGACAAGGAAAAGTTCCTTTGGAAGGAGAATTATCATCCTCTGGTTCATCTGGTTATAACTTTAGTTCTTATGTTTCAGATTTCATAAAGGACAGACATGAACAGTAATTTCAAATGACCAAGGTCTAAAGAGCTCAACTGTTTCCATAGTAACAGAAACCCATACTGAACCCCCAAATCATCATGTCATTATATCTTCCTCTACCATTCTGTCGAAACCTAGGACAAGTAGATCTGGAGAGCACTTCATAATCATCTTATGGTCTAACTACTTATTTTGTAGTTTCATTCAGCCATTTATCAAATAATCATTGAGCACCTCTCCTCTATGTGACAGGCACAGTTGTGAGCACCAGAGCTATACCAGCAGACACAACAGATAAAATCCCTGCCTTCTTGAAGCTTGCATTGTAATGGTGGAGGCAGGTAATAAAGAGATGAATAAGTGTAATGTGTAGTTTGTCAGTAGAGCTAACTGCTGAGAAAATTTAAGCGGGGAAGGAGTGTAGAGCTAGTGTGGCATGTAAGCTCAGGATATAGGAAAGAGTTCAAAGAAGGAAAGCACTCTTGGGTAGGTGCTACCTACCTAAGGTTGGTTTCACTAGAAAGTGTGGTGTTGTATTTTTTTATTTTTTATCTTTTGAGTTCAAGATTTGAAAGAGGACAATACTGAGCTGTAGAGATTGCTGAGGGCAATGATCCAGGAAGAAGGTGTGGCATGTGCAGAGGCACTCTGGTGGGAATAATAGAGATGAGGTCAGGAAGATGACAGGGGTCATGCTGAGTCGTTAGAGCACTGTAATAACTTTAAGTTTTGCCTTGAGTGAGATGGGAAGACACAGGGTTTGATCAGAGATGTGATAGGATTTGATGTAAACAATCCTTCTGGTGGTTATGTTGAGCCTGGATTTTAGTGGGAAAAACTGGAAGCAGGAGATTAGCGAGGACTCTATTTGTAGCATCTGAGAGAGAAATTGTGGGAAGTAGTCAAAGACGACATGCTTTTTTGAACAGGCAGCAGATAGGATTTCCTGACAATTTGAATGGAGGTTATAAGAGAAAAAGGATTCTGGGACAGCTCCGCAGTGTTTGGCTGTAGCATCTAGAAGAACGGAGTTGCCATTTTCTGAGGTTGGAGCCCTGAGATGTGGAGGAGATGTCAAGACCTAGTTTTGTATATGTTAAAATCTAGAAGACCTCTAAGAGCAGATGCCAAGTAGATACCTGTGCATGATTCTGGAGTTCAGGAGGAAAGTCCAGGCAGCAGGTCAGAGGACCAAGTACTGATTCCTGGGCACTCCTACATTTGGATGAGAAAATGAGGCTATACAGAGGAAAAGTAGTAGAGGGCAAAGGCATTTTCCAAAAAAGCTGAGATTGGAACTCAGCGATCTCTTCTCAGTGTATAACCCTAATAAGATTACATGTAATTAGCCTGAAATTTATTTTCTTCTGCTATTTTCAGTAGTGAGGTGGGAAAATGATGAACTAGAGAAGAGTACACATTATAGGCTCTCTCTTGAAAGCATCAAAACTTGGGTTTACTCACTGTATGTCTGCTAGTTGGTGAGTCACTTTACAAAGTAGGAAAGTGATTAAATGGTTGTCTCCCTCTATGCTATCAACAGTGCACTTTCTTTCAAGTCACTGGGAGTTCTAACCTAGGCCAGAGTGTCCGTGATATGATTGGAGATGGCTTTCACTAGGTTTTGGGGAGGTGGGAGATGTTTAAATCTAACTCTGAGAGCAATTATGTAAACTTAAGTTTCAGGTCTATGAAAAAATTTGTAAACTAAGTTCATCATGTAGATTGAAAGTCAGCTTTTATTTGCCAAGAATGTTCAAAATGATGATAATTAACATTGGAATAGTACTTTCAAATGTAGAAAGTTTCTAACATTTACTTTCTTATTTGGCTTTCACAAATCCTCTGATTTTTCTCACTCTTTTGTGAAACTCTTTGTTAAGAACTCCTGCTTGTTGTTCACGTGAAATGGCTTTAAGAACCCTAATCATTCTGATTCCTTCCCCTGGATACTCTGTAATTTGTCTATTGCCTGTCTTTCTTTCTTTCTTTCTTTCTTTCTTTCTTTCTTTCTTTCCTTCCTTCCTTCCTTCCTTCCTTCCTTCCTTCCTTCCTTCCTTTCTTGTGTAGCAGCCAGGTCTGTTGATTACATACCAACAGACTGGACAGAGCATGGTATAATGAGGCTTTAACTTACCTTGGTTACATCACATTTTAAATTTTATATAGTATTTTATTGCATTAATTTATCTTAACAGCTGTATCAGGCTGTTGACATGTGTACACTCATGGTCATCTAAAAGCCTCCTTATTTTTGCAAATAGTATGCTATCAAATAAGATCTTTATGCTACTGATATAAGCTGCTGATAATTTGAGCCCAAGTGTAGGATTTTACACTAATGTCCATTAAATTTTCTTCTGAAGCTTTAATCTATGGTTCCAGTTTCATTTTTAATCTATTTGCTTATAAAAGTAAAGTGTCAGTTTCAGTTAGGGTTATGTGCATACAAGTTTGGAAGAGACCCTAAAAACAACGACAGATGGCTGTTGACGAGGGGTTGCTTTCAGGTTCTAGAGGCTGACGTCACTTTCTAGCCACGTGGCCTTTCACAACATGGCGATTTACCTCTTCAAGGTCAGAAGGAGAATCTGTCCCCAGTCATCTACAATGAAGTCTTATGTAAGGTAACCTAATTAAGGGAGTGAGTATCCCATCATATGCATAGGTCCTGGCTATAGTCAATGGTCATGTATCCCAGGAGGTAGAAATCTTGGGGATGGCATAGACTTCTGCCCACTATACTTGTTTTTAGACAAGAATAAGTATTCTGGAAAGGTTAGGGGTAAAAGACATGTAACAGCTGGGTTTGCCCACGCCAACTCCTCTTTTTTAAAGTTCAGAAAACAATAGCTTTACTAGAAGTTTACCCAATAGATGTCTGCTTAATTTCATTAGTCATAGCTACCCTTAGCACAAGGAAGCCAGGGAAATCAAGTTTTTGCTACCTACATATATTGGGATTCTGTTGGAAAGGAAGAGGAGATATCATGTATTGTGTAGATAGCCAGGGCATGAATGGAAATGCCAAAGTGCAGAAAGTAAATGTTATCTAGTTTAGGAAAAATAGGACTTAATAATGAAAAACAAGGGGTGCCTGGGTGGCTCAGTCAGTTAAGCATCCAACCCTTGATTTCAGTGCAGATCATAATCTCACAGTTCATGTGTTCAAGCCCTGCGTCGGGCTCTGTGCTGATGGTGCAAAGCCCACTTGGGATTCTCTTTCTCTCCCTCTCTCTCTGCACTGTGTGCTCTCTCTCTCTCTTTGTCTCTCTCTCCCTCAAAATAAATAAACTTAAAAAAATAATGAAAAACAAACTCACACATAAACTCCTACCCAGGATTAATCACTGTTAACATTGTATTTCCTAATTGCATCATATTATATGCAACCTTAACATTTATCATGGGCATTTTCCATGGCATACTCTGTAAATATAATTTTTAGTAACTGAATCATACTGCATCATAAGTCTGTACCATAATATCCTCTATAATTGGCCCTCCTTTTCTTATTATACATTTAGGCAATTTTTACTTTTCACTGTTATAATGTCATGATAAGTATCTTTATATGTAAATTATTTTATATATTTAAGATTCCTTAATTGGGCTTTATTCTTTTTTATTGGACTTTATTCTTAATAGAATTACTAGATCAAAGGGAATAGACATTTGTACAGTTCTTATTATATATTTCCATATAGATTTTCAAAAATGATGAGCTAATTTATACTTTCCAACAATGAACAGAAGTGTTTATACCTCTATAAGAACACTCTAAAAATCCAAATTTCATCATGTCACTTCTGCCTCTTGTATGTCTAACAAAAATTTGCTCAGCATGCCTTTTATGACTTCATCCAAACTTCTGATAAAATGAGGTTAGTTCCCAGCAGAATCTTGAGCTCTGTGCTACAATCTACTCATTTTACCACGGAGCCTGTCCAAATGCACCTTGTTCACAGGATGTGATGGGGGGCATTATACTAAAGACAAGATTTGAAAGGCAGTCTCTTGATTGCTCAATCTGAAATATTTATTATAAAAGAAAAGTTAGTTTCTTGTGTTAGGTTTGCCTTCTCTGTGTCATCTGTTAACCTTGTGGTACATTATTTAAGCATTCGGCTTTCCCTTCATGACAATACTTTTGCTCTGAATAAATCCCAGTACTGTCTTCTGCTTTTATCATTTTCTCCAGGCATGTCTTTAGACTTGGTTTGAGCATCCTGAGCCTATCTGGATGAGTTCAGACCACCCTTGAATCTTTTCTGAGTTTACTTCCCTTCTACTTGTGTACATGTTATTTTTAAAACTAATCTCGGGGCGCCTGGGTGGCGCAGTCGGTTAAGCGTCCGACTTCAGCCAGGTCACGATCTCGCGGTCCGGGAGTTCGAGCCCCGCGTCGGGCTCTGGGCTGATGGCTCGGAGCCTGGAGCCTGTTTCCGATTCTGTGTCTCCCTCTCTCTCTGCCCCTCCCCCATTCATGCTCTGTCTCTCTCTGTCCCAAAAATAAATAAAAAATGTTAAAAAAAAATTGTTATAAAACTAATCTTAACTGAGATGTTCCTGTAGTCAAACTGGTTTCTTTTAGATCTCCTTCCTCTTTCTTCTTCACTGGGCTACTCATGACTGTATAGTTAGAATTTCTGTTCCTGAGTTTATTGTCTTTATTTTTCTCCAGACTCAATCTTATGGGTTGTTTTCCATCTGTGAAAAAAAACCTACATATATGTTTCCATTTATTCTCTATAATTTTATTTTCCAGTTTATGAAATATTTCTAGATGTGATGTCTCCTTCCTATTGTCTGGACTTTGATAAATGAAGATATTAGGACCTACACTATTCATGCTTCAAAATTAATTATTCCTCTGTTCCACACCTTTGAATGTGAATGTTAACGTAGTATGTGTACCTTATAAATAACTTATAAAATAACCAGACTTATAAAATTGAGTGTGGAAATTATCTGTAATCAAACCACCAATTGATTTCGCTGCTATCATTTTAGTCTGTTCCTTCTAATCAAGGCTAGGTGTCTATTAAAAAGAACTCCTTTATAGCCCTTTTAGGCTATATTTACACTTAGGGTGTCAGTGCATAAAGTTGGCTTAGTAGCTGTAGACCTAAAGCTGCATATACACAATATCATCAGAAGAAGGAAGAGAGGAAAAGTAAAAGGCACCCAGGGTCAGCAAGAAAAGCTAGGTCCTCTGAATCGTATTTTACAATGCAAGAAAGTATATAATACACCTTGAATAGTTCTCCAGAACAAAGTTAAAATTTTTTTAAAATTAAAAAAGTATGCTTATATATTTATTTTGAGGGAGAGAGAGTGAGTGGGGGAAGAGCATAGAGAGAGGGAGAGAGAGAATCCCAAGAAGTCTCCTTGCCGTCAGTGCAGAGCCCAGTGTGGTCTTGATCTCATGAATTGTGAGATCCTGACCTGAGCTGAAATCAAGGGTTGGTTACTTAACCAACTGAACCACCCAGGAGTCCCCAAAGTTAAGATTTTTAAAGTTTATAATTGAAGCAGAAATGTTCTTTATCTGGCAAAGTTACCGTCCTTTTGAATAGACTTAATTCAGTGAAAATCTGTAAAAACAACCAGAAATCTGAACTAAGGTCAAGTCTTAACTTCCAGGAGCCTCATTTATTCCTTTAAAAAGTTATTAAGCAACTATTTCATACCTTTCTGATGAGGTACATCTTTTCAGGTCATTTCTGTCTCAACTCTACTTACCTCTTTTTGCATGTCCAATATAAGAGCTTCAATGTCCACTTATTCTGCATATGTTAAAGTTATCAGGTACCACTAGATACATATCTGCTTAATAGTGCACAACTTTATGGAAAAATATTTTCCTATTTTTTAAAAAAATCATACCTTGCTATGTCTGTCTAAAATATGAATATACTAGTGTTGGGTTGCCTGGGTGGCTCAGTTTGTTAAGCATCTGACTCGATTTAGGCTCAGTCATGATCTCATGGTTCATGAGATCGAGCTCCACATTGGGCTCTGTGCTGACATCTCAGAGCCTGCTTGGGATTCTCTTTCCCTCTCTCTACCTCTCTCCTGCTTGCTCTTTCGCTCTCAAAATAAATAAAAAATAAACATATAAAAATAAAATAAATAAAATAAAACATGAATACATCAGTGTAGATAATTACAAATGTGCATAAAGCTGTATAGTAGATACAACTGAGCGTTTCCTGATTTTGTGGTGATTTTTTCGTGGCCATTTTTGTGCTTCTACTCCCAAACATTCCCTTTCAGGTCCCCCCACAGGTTTTCCAAATGAAAGTTACCATTTCCTGCATACTCTGTCCCTGAAGTCATCATAATTGGCCAATAGTGTCTATATGACCTGAGTGGGGTCTCTCCTGGGACCATTCTCTCCTGGACCCTTAGTTGCTTTAATCTTCAGTGTGAACATGTGACTGAAGCCAGACTCATCTGAGTTCTTCCCCAGCACTTCTCCAGCTGAGTTTGGGGCTAAGGGACCTTTCTCTTGGGTGGTAAAGCTATGAGGATGTAAGCCCAGAGCCTGCTGGCAGCTCTCGCCCTCTTTACATGCAGAAAGCTGCTGAACAGATAGGGAAGAATGAAGCTGACCTGATGGTGTTTGAGAGCCTAATTTTATTTCCTAAGGTTTTTGGAGTGGCCTGGGTCATTCAGCAATTCTGTAACTCCTGGGAGCTACCCTTCAAATGACCTAGGCAATTCAATGGATTTCTGATTTTTGCAACCAAGAACTTATGGCTAATCATGTTGATAGAGTGCACTTGCTGTAGTAAATGATAGCTTAAATAAACGTCTTGTTCTTAAATTCTCAACTTGAGAAATCTTTCCCATTAAAGAAACGTTATTCTTAGGACTTGCACCAGTTTAACTGCATTGGAAAAAAGGCAGAATATAAATTCTCTCCTTTCACAGCTGATAAAACTAATGCCTGAGAGAAGACTTGACCTGTTCATAGTGACTAAGCTAGTTGTAGTAACATCAGGGCTAGGACCCAGCTCTCTTAATTAATGAACTGTCTAAAGCTATCCTGAGTTTAAAGAAAGTTCAGTATAATAGACTACAATATAAAAGAGCTCACAATATTTTGTTGTAATTTTAATTGGTATTAGTCCATTCTTCTCTCCCTTTCACAGCTCAGTTCATTCATAAATTACTTGTTGGGCATGTATGTGCCAACAGGCCCTATATAAGCTGCTGGTAACAGTCCAAGTGCATAAAAGTGCCACTTCTGCTCTCAAGAAGTTTACTATCTAGTGTGAAGGTAATTTCTAAAAGACATTGCAACCATTAAAGCTACTTTAGGGACTATGATGGAAGCACCTGAGAGATATACCCAACCCGACCCAGCTCAGGTTGGGACGTGGGGCATTGGCCAGGGAAGGCTCCCCAAAGGGGATGATGTCAGGACCTTGTCATCACCAGTCAGGCCCATTGTTTCCAGCTTTTCCATTGTCTCTCGCTACTCTCCTATTAAAAACATACATAAACTTCGTTTGGGGCTAGCATCAGAAAAATGGAGAAAGGCAAAAATATCTAGCGCTGCTGAGGTAAGGGTGGAAGACCACAAGTATAACACAAAGTCAGTTAATAGATGTCTCTCTGCATCCATCCCTTCACCATCCATAGCCACTTCTAGATGTGCTGCACTACTCCTCAGCATTAATTGCCAACTTGTGCAGAAAGGAACACTAGTTATATGAGATAGCGTTCTGTGAGATAAGAGTTCTGTGATCAGATGAGCTAATGGAATACTGTATACTTGTTCTCTACTTGGAGATGGGAGAGGAAAGTGGAGCTGCTTAATTCTCTCTGACCCTCCCATCCCAACCCGAATCTGCCTTTCCTCGATTCATGTTGTTGTTGCGGATCCTTACCCTCTGCTCCCAGTTCTGCTGTGTTTCTTTGGTTCCTCACATGTCCCCCCACCCCAGATGCTAAAACCCTTTTCCATCTAATGCAAGAAGTTCAATCACATGCTACATTGCATAAGCTTCTAGGACTCGAGCAATCCAGTGGTAAAGAATCATCTTGAGGGGCGCCTAAATGGCTCAATTAACCGTCTGACTTCGATTCAGGTCATGATCTCAGGGTTCATAGGTTCCAGCCCGGCTTTGTGCTGACAGCTCAGAGCCTGGAGCCTGCCTCAGATCCTCTGTCTCCCTCTCTCTGCCCCTCCACCACTCATGCTCTGTCTCTCTCTCTCTCTCTAAAAAACAAATAAACATTATTTTTTTAATAAAGAAACATTTTGGAATTTTTTTTAACTTAGCTTTTCATAAAATTATTTTGTCATAAGATGCCTTTTTTTTTTCCTACCTTGTTATGAAACTTCAGAACCCACTTTGGCATACCTTGCTCTAACAAAGAAGTATATTATGTTTGTGCCTGCAAACTTTCTCATAGACAACTTAGTATTTAATCAAGCGTTTTCTTTTTTTTCAGGGCTTATTATATTCTGGCCCTATTGCTGAGTTCTTTCACGTAGCTCATTTTGTTTTAATAACATCTTAAACTTGTGAAGCTGACATTTTTTCTCACAATTATAGGTAAAGAAACTGAGGCACCAGTCATGCATGATTGCATGCTTGATGACTTTTGGCGATTTCCCTGAGGTTACATAGTTAGCAATTGGCAGGGCTAGGATAGTTCTGAGTCCTTTTACTGTACCTTTCCTTTTAAATAAACCAATTTGTAAGCAATAAAAATTCAAGATACCCAACGATTATGAAACTGGAAAATGTACCCAAATTTCACCTAAAAGTTCAAAGCAGAGTAAAATGAAATCCTTGTGAATCAATTAGATGTCAGTAGCTAATTACTTCCAAATGAGATATATCCACTCTGTAGGCCTACAGATAGAGATGGAGTAAGGATAATCCAAGCAAGGCACATTGAAAGAATGGCCTGTGGTTTAGTTCAGTTGGAGTTCAGCTAAGTGAGGGGAGCCAGCAGAGATGAGCCAAGAGAATTAAGGGGGAGCCCTGTTGGTTGGCTCAATCTAGTGGTTTGGACTAATTCTGATTAGGCAAGGTGAGACAGCAATGTTTTTCGAGCTGGGAATTAGGGTGAGGTATCATGGTCACTACACTTTAGTTAGAGTAGTCAGGGGATAGTTTGAAAGGAGTATGGAAAACAGTGGCCATGGGAAGAAAACAGAGGGATGTGACCATAGACGAGACTACATAGGGCCTGGCTTAGGGCAAAATGTCACAACAATTGTGAGATGGAGCTCATCGTTATCGTTATGTCTGAGCAGAGGCAGGAGAGGCCAGGGCTAATAAAATAATCACATAATGACTGGCACAATAGTTTATTAAAGTGAAGATTGTAGAGACTTTGATGAATAGTGCCTGGTCCATGGAAAGAGATCAATGATTATTTGCTGAATAATAAGTTATTTCATTTAGTTACATGATACATCAATATTGCATGGTAGGAACTATGAAATGAAGCATCTCTTCTTTGCTACTACAAGCTTGTAGAATGAAGAAAAGGGTAGTGTTATTCCACAGAAAAAATAAAATTAAAAAAAAAAAAAGAAAAAAATTATATAGCCCATGCTAAGCACTGCCTTAAGGAGGTTGCCCAGTCCAAGAATGACTTGTTATCCGAGTGTGGAATTTAGGAGTTAGACCTCAGAGACACGGAAGTGTAGACTTTGGTTCTACCGTTGAAGCCAGGGTTCTGGTAGTTGGCTAGTACCATGACATTCCAAACATAAAGGGAGTACGAAAAGATGCATTTGTTTATTTTGTCAGTACATCATCTTTTATGCATACTTTTTGTTGCTTGTGTTTTCCCCCACGCTGACGTTATTCTAACAATGGTGGTAGAAAGCATTTCATTTATGCTATCAGGAAAAGCAAAGGTTTCAAACTCTCTGCTAGAGTTAGTTGAGGGCTTGACAAAAGGGCCGTATATTAAGAAAATATAAACTACAGGCCTGAGAATAGTTGTAAAGCTCGAATTGACCATTCATTCAGTTTCATAAAAATTCTTGAGAAAAGATGATAATAAAATATTCATATATAATATATAGTCATAAATATATATGATGTTACCCAATTTCTACTTTTGCCCCTAATATAATTATTTCTAATTCTCCTAATTCTGTCAGGAGGGTGCTATTATCTTTATATTCTAGGTGATGCCCAATAAAACTGAATATTTTGCCTAAGTTTATCATCTAGTTATTAAATAGTGGAAGTCACCTGAAATAGCTTTTGAAATATCAGGGCATAAATAATTATTTTTAAAAGAGCAAAAGAAGTATCTAATGCAGGTCTGCTCAGCTGCAAAGCCTTTAGTAGTTCAGCTTGATTTTTATAAAATGTTTCAGTCAGTCTTCCTTCCATTTCACCCAAAAATAATGGTGTCAGATCATAACTGAAAAACAAGATAAGGAAAGGCAGTTTGACTTGTGAAATAAATCCTGTTGTGAATAAGTTTTCCTTTTCACTCCCTGCAGAGATCACCCCCATCTAAAATTATTTTTGGGTTGAAACCTGGACTTGTTACTCTGGAGGGCCCTTGTTAACAAGCTCATTCATTTGTTCATGCATTCATTCATCCGTTCATTCATTTACTCAACGTGTTCCAGGTGCCTACTGTCGGCAGGCACTGTGCTAGACACTGGGATGCAGCCACGAAGCCCCCAGGAGCTCCCAGTGCAGTGGAGGACACAGACTAACAAGCCATTACGTATTGACCAGTGGCAGGTGCTAGAATAGAGGGATGTTTGTCCAGCCTCTGGGAGTCAGAGGCAACTTCTCAGAAGAGGGTTGTATTTATCTGAGGACCGATACGTAATGTGTAGGTGCTTCATCCGTGTGTATCATTTAATTCTTACATTCTAACAAGAACCCTATGACATGTGGTTATCATTAGCCTCATTTTACAGTTTAAGCAGGAAGGCTCAGGGTTTGGACTGTCCCACAGTCAGGGACAGTAGCAAGTTTTAAAGCTTGATTCCAAAGCTCATTCTCTTTCCATTATATCCTGCTGCTTCCTGGGACAACAATGTTCCAGTCTTAATCCTCAGACTTAGCACACAGAGGTTCCAGAGTGCAAGCATTTAATTATGATAGAAATGAATTATTAAACAGATAATTTCTACTCATAGTTAACACTCAAAAAATATGACTTTGAATTGAGTAAGTCCAGCAAATACTGTGGACACACAGTTTATTCTGTAAGTGTATTACTCCTCAGTCTTCTAACCTGTAAAATAGATTAGTAATATATCCACCTCTCAGCATGTACTAAGGGTGAAATGTGGTTATTCATGAAGCATATATAGCATAGTACCCGAGTAAATGTTCAATAGTAAGTGTTCAGTAAATACTAACAAGTATTACTATTAAAAAAATATATTTATTTATTTTGAGAGAGAGAGAGAGAGAAAGCATGCATGTATGAGGGAGGGAGGGACAGAGAAAGAGAGGAAGAGAAAGAATTCTAAGCAGGCTCCACGCTGTCAGTGTAGAGCCTGATGCAGGGCTCAATCTCACGAACCGTGAGGTCATGACCTGAACCAAAATCAAGAGTCAGATGTTTAACCGACTGAGCCACCCAGCAAGTATTACTGTTAATATTTTGGGTCTGGTGGGCCATTTATCTTCTCAAACTGATGTATGAGCAAGTATTTTTACTGAAGGCTGCTGTCTTCATTAATAAGGTTTATAAAATCTGGCTTAATGGTAGTTTTTATGCTTATATTTATTCTTTATTGTCTTTTCAAAACTGATTATTGGGTAGGCAAACACTGTTTCAGTATACTACTCATAGTGAGGGACATTAAAAAAACACTGTATTGAAAGCCAAATGTTAATAGAGACAAAATCTATGAATGTTTTGATTCTTTATAGCCATTAGTGGTAAGTCATACATTACATATTGAAGTTGGCAGTGTATCTCAGGAATGGCAAACTCTAAAAAAGATCTTGGGAACTTTGTGTCCCTAGTTAGCCTGGTGTGGGAAAAGAGACAGGGATGGTGAACTCACATTCCTCCAGGAGCCATGAAGTTAAGGGTATGAGAGAGGTAGGTGGCAAACTGGAGAGTGAATATGTGCCATTTAAAGACATTTAAAATAAAAAATAAGTAAATAAATGCCTGTGGGCCAAACATACCACATTGCAATTGCTCATTCATAATTTTTGAAATTTAGAAAGAAAGCCCTGGCCACCAAGGTAGGAGACTTGAGTCTTCATTCTTTCCATGGACATTTATAGAGAGGAGTATGGCTCAGTAGGTTAAGAGCAAGGGCTCTGGGCTTCAGTCTGGCTTTGCCATCTAACAGCGCAGAACTTTCAGGGGTCAGAGGAGAAGGATCTGAGCATGGGCTGGGGAACTAGGTGCTGAAAGTTTGACTTGCTGGCTGTGTGACCGACCCTGGGAAAAATTTTAACTTCTCTATCCTTCCATTTCCTCGCCTGAGTTTTTGTGAGCATTAGCTTAGTTCGTAAAGGTAAAGTAGATAAATGGTACCTCACAGACAGTAAGTTTCAACAGGTTTCAACTAACTTTGGCAGTTTTGTTTAGAGGCTTCTTATGCACCAAACACTGTGCTGGGAGCCAGGAACACAAACATAATAAGATAAAATCCATTTTTAAGAACACAAGCGATAAGTGGTTATGAGTCACTGGTAAGTGCCAGGTGTGTACAAAGTGCCAAGCAGCCCTGACGATACATTTCATAATGCTGAGAGAAGGCTACTTAGCAGAGATATTTACAGAAACAAAGAAGTGTGCAAGCAGCAAGAGCTAAGAGGCAGCCTGTGTGATGCCAGGCAAGTCACTTTCCTTCTCTGTTGAGTTAATTTCTGCATGTGTCAAAGAGATCAATTTGAATTAGTGGTGTCTGATTTCCCTGGTAAGTGGCAAGTTTGGAGATGTTTCACGGCTGAGGTGGGGTTTCTGAGGCTGCTAGATTGATGGCAAGGGCATCAGAGAAAAGAGCTTTAAAGTATGAGGCCCAAGGGCTACAGAAGACGGGAGAAATGGGGTATAACATGAACTTGGACATCTAACATGGAGGACAGGGGCTGAGGCAGGGCTACAGTAGAGTGGAGAGATCTTGTCAGAGGAACACAGTCTTTGGAGCTTATTTTATCTGTAGACTTTCCTCTTCTTCACCAGTATCTACATGCTGACAATGTGACTCTGTCCTATGTTGAAATCAATTACAATATAGCTCCATCTGTCCTTCCCAGTGCCTGTTAGGTAGATGCAAAGTAACTTTCAGACAACAGGGCATCATTAGGACCTGGTTTTTCTGAAGCACACTCTTCAGTGTAAAACCATGGGGTTTGGATGCAGGCAGACCTTTGCTTGGGCACTTACAACCTGTTGGCCATAGACCTTGAGAAGTCAACAGGGAGAAGAAAAAGAAAATACAGAAGCTCCAAGAGTTGGAGCTGGAACCAGATTCTGCCCCTTCCTGTCCCTGAGACCTGGTGTATGCCATTTAGCCTCCCTGTACCTCACTTTTCTCATTGGTAAAATGAGGTCAGAGCCTCCCACCTCAGCTTTCTTGTGAAAATTAAATGAAATGCCAACTTCTGAGAACAGTGTTGGAGATAGAGGGCTCAGTTTAGAGGAGCCCCAGTAGAAGCTCAAGATTGAGAGGAAGCCATTACCGGAAGGATGGGGGGTGATATTACAGATGAGGGAGGAAAGAAGTACAAAGCAGACAAAAACACAGGTGTCCATTGTGCCTGCCCCATATTAGATATGAACTAAGGCAAATGAAAGCCAGCAAACTGCTTAGCACTTATGTGCTCAATAAACAAGTACTGAATCTTAGAGAAAGAAAGGATTTGAAAAGCCCTGTTCTGCGCAAGACTTCTTACAGTGGTAGTGTTACCCTGCGGGCCATCTGCTCTAATTAAAATTTCACGGGGCTGAGGAATTTAGTGCCCTAACCTCAGGGCCTCTGGTACACTTGGTGTTTTGTTTGAGGTTGATGTATTTGGAAAGATTAGAGGAGGAAGAATTCTTTGCCAGTTTTTAACTAGGCAGAAGTGAAGGTTTTCTGCTAGAATATTTTTGCTCTCTGGCACTGGGGGGTCAGGGATTAAATAATTTGCCACCAGACAGATGTTCTGAAGAGCTAGTTAAAAAACTGACAAGAACCCAAGACCTCATATAGTTAGATTTATATTCCATCCTCTACAGGAAGATCACAATCACTACAGCTTAAAATCGCTATATTAAATGATACTTCCAGAAAGTTCATTTTGAAATTTAAAAAAATGGCATTAAAGACATTCTTAATTATAGAAGTATGTCTCAAATCTGGATGCATATTTTAAAGAAATGGAGAACCCTTTTAAAAATACTTACGCTGGGCCCCATCCCAGACCAATCATATCAACGTCTGGGAGGAGGGTCTCAGTAACAGATTTTTTTGAACTCTTTAAATGATTTGAATATGCAGCCAGGATTAAGAACTACTGATCTAGAAATAAAACTATTTTAATCTCTGTATTAATCCTGGGAGACACTACAATGTAATATATGTGAACAGAATAGGAACTGGAGTGAGGTCAGTTTTAGCCAAAAAGACAGGTTGATCACAATCACATACTCCCCTGGGTAAATTACTTAACCGTGTTAAAGGTCAAAGTTTTGTTACCTTTAAAATATGGCTATTAGCTTTTTAATAGATTTTTATGAGGATTGGATGTGAACATTATGTCATAAGTAAAGGACCTGCTATATGCCCAGCATGGAGTAGACACTCAGTAGTCACCCTGTTGGTCACTACCATTTATTTTTTTTTTTTGGTTTTGTTTTTTTGTTTTTGTTTTTGTTTTGTTTTTAACATTTATTTATTTTTGGGAGAGAGAGAGAGAGAGAGAGAGAGAGAGACAGAGCATGAGTGGGGGTGGGGCGGCGGGTAGACACACACACACACACACACACACACACACAGAATCTGAAAAAGGCTCCAGGCTCTGAGCTGTCAGCACAGAGCCAGATGCAGGGCTTGAACTTACAAACCGTGAGATCATGACCTGAGCCGAAGTTGGACTCTTAACTGACTGAGCCACCCAGGTGCCCCATCACTACCATTTATTTTTACTAAAATGCTTTGCTGGGAATTTTAAGTCTTTTTCTTAGGTATGCTTATTAATATGAATGAAAAGATTTTGAGTAGAGGCACAAAGATGAGCATACATAAACCTAACACAGTCTGCACAATAGAGCATCTTGTCACACTGCAATTTGTAAATACATCATAGTCAGATTCAGCCTGAGTGTACATATCATCAAAGTCATAGAGCGTATAAATTTCCTCCTAGAGATGTTACTACTCTCTAGAATGAATGCCAATAAACATTCCCAGGTAGCATTTTGCACTTAAGCCAGCCACTGTGTTTCTTTACAATCACCTGGAAAATGTGGACTTAGCTGTGATGACTTGGGTGCCAAGTAGCTCAATCAATTATATTGCAATATAATTGCCCAAAGGGTCTGAACCTGTAGTTCTCAGGTGCATTTTGATTATCCACGCTAGCCATAGACAGAAGGAGAGAGGGAAGTTTGCTGTTTTGCCATTCCTTATCTGAGCCTAGGCCCTTGGCTGTGACCTCAGTGGTATATAGACAGACAGTAGGACCAGCAATACAAACGAACCTTGCTGGAGGCCCTGAATACATGTTCCTACCTTTTTTTTTCTTTTTTAAGAGAGGGGTTTATTTTATTTTATTTTATTTTTTAAATGTATTTATTTGTTTTATAGAGAGAAAGCAAGCAAGCATGGGGGAGAGGCAGAGATAGAGGGAGAGAGAGACTCCCATGTAGGCTCCAAACTGTCAGCTCACAGTCTGACATAGGGCTTGATCCCACAAACTGCGAGATCATGACCTGAGCCAAAAGCAAGAGTCAGACGCTTAACTGACTGAGCCACCCAGGCACCTCAGCTCCCACCTTTTTTATGCTGGAAACATGTGTCCTGGCCATAGTGTTCCTTTATTTGTTTGTGGGACTATTTTGGCGGAGCTGAGATGAGGGTCTGGCGCTAAGCCTGTGCTTTCAGCATTTTATCCCTTACTTTTTATTGTAAGCATATGGTAAATATTGTGGTACGTATTAGTGTTTACTCTTCTCCTTGGACTTGTACCTGTCCCCACCACTTACTAGTGTGTGTCTTGAGGTCAGCCAATTGCCCCTTCTCAATCTGTTTCCTCAGCTGCAAAATGAAGGAATCGAATACACATATTATTGTGTTCTGCTGATGATAAAATGAGAATATAGTGATAACATTTGTTGAATGTGTATTTCTGAGTAGTTGAGTATTTCATGTGTTCTCACTATTAATATATATTAACTTATAACCACCTGTAAAGTAGATCCCTTAATTCCCTTTTTTACAGATAAGAACACTGAGGTATGGAGTGGTTAAAGTAGTTTTTTCAAGGTCACCCAGCCAGAAAGTGGAGGAGCTGAGATGACTTTGGCTTCATGCCTGTGCTCAAAACACTGCATACCAGGCCTTTTCATAGAGGGCATGTGGTAAATAATAGTGTTTGCTCCTCTTCTGAGCTTCCTCTGACAATTTCTGATCTGAAATAGGTATGGCATGGCAACAGCACCATGGTTCGCCTGATAGCCATTTACTAAATACTTATTGATAGATTAATTGATAAAACAGTGCTCAGGTTGTGTACAGTTTTGCCTAGTAATGGCTTTGTATCATATTGTGTTTATTGACACTTGACCTGCAGAAAACCCTCAGTGACTCTACGTGGCCCCTTAGCATTCAAGGCTCTTCAGTGATCTGGAATGATCTGCCCTTTCCAACATCATTATACCTCTGCTATTTATACAAACCTTGCTGGGGTTTAAGCTCAGTTAAGGATGGGACTTATTTGGTCATGTTTTTCTTTGTATGTCTACTACTTGGGGGAATCTGAATAATATTGACGGAATGAATGACTGAATGTGTCTCAGCCATTATGAGCTGCCACATTGTTCCTATGTGCAAAAAAGCAGGTGCTAGCACTTCGTGGCTCTGATGGATCCCTTTGTCCAGCCCCATCCTCCATGATCCCATGTCCTAGTCCTGACCCCAGCTAGCCTTTACCAGGTGTTAAACTTTCCAACAGTTTTACCAGCATCATCCTATCTTTTGTGAAAATGATCCTGCTAGGCTGCCACTAATTGGGCTTAGGTTTTTGTTGTGTTTCTTATAATGATGATGAGTTTTCATAAATTTGTCCACACTTGCATTTCACTCACCTCATTACTGGATTTTGCCAATTTGCACATTAATGAAAGTAAGCCCTATTTAAAGGGCATGTTAATATATGAATGGAAGTTTAAAAAATACTACTGACTAGTCTAACTTTACATTGTAGGTGAAGGGGGGCCGTTTTAATGCTTAAGATGTATTTTTCCTATTACATAAACACGTTTTTCTTCTAATGTATGAAAGAGAAAGGAGCTAAGATTTATTTAGCACCTATGAGGCCTAACACTGCAGTAAGAACTTCTGTTTGTCATTGCACTTGATCTTCAAAACAATCCTGGAAAGGAATATAGCATGATAAGAACCAGGCTTTGATGTCAGAAAGACCTAGGTGTGGCCCCCAACCCACCCACTGCATGATCTTGGGGAAGTCTCTTAATGATCTTGGCAGGTCAGGTCTAGTGACCCAGAAGAGGTCCTACAGGATGAGCCAAGAGGATCTCTGGCTGAGCTTAGGATGGAAATCAAATGCAAGCCAGCAGGAGGTGAAAGCAGAACTTGATGATGTAGAGAAAGCAGATACAGATGGAGGGTCCAGGAGACTCAGAAAGGAAAGGAGCATGAGTCTTGTCTTTGTTTCAGGTCTGGGGGTTTTGATTAAGGATAGGTGGTCCAGTGGTGTATGTACTCTCTCAAGAATCCAGGAACTGGTTAGACAAAGACAAAGACCCAGGTGTCATTCATGGGAACCAAGGGTCCTTGGTAAAAAGATGTCTAGTGCTGGTGGTCTGGAATATGCATATAGTTTAACACACCTAGTAAAAGCCAGTTGGTAAAAGCCAGGATGTCTCATCTGGTCCTTCCTTAGATGCTATCTCTTCTAGAGAAATCATTAACTCCTTGTCCCTTACAAGGAGGGCATGAGCTATATGCATTCTGAGGTGTGTGTAAAGCAGAGTAGGGGGTGCAGATGTTGGCAGAAATAGAAGCAGGAAAGGGAGAAGAAAGCAGATTTTTATGGAGTCCTTCAGTTTCCCTGTCTCAGGAATCTACCTAAACTTAAGTTTTCTTATCTATAAATAGATATAATGACATCCATTTGGTATTTGAGGTGATATTTTATTGCTTTCTTCCCTACACACAAACAATTGCCAAATGGGAACAAAAGTGTTGGTTTATTAATGGCTAGATAAGCAACCAAAGTTGCTTGGTTAAAACCAACCAAATGTAGGGCTTCTGCAGAGAGATGTACTGGCCCATGAGGCCAGGGCTCAGAAGGCTGAGTGAGGCTACTCATTTCCACTTTGCTGGAACTGGAGACAGTAGAGGACCTGGACCTTCTAATTGGTCACATAAATAAGTGGCTGGGCTCAAGAGCAAACATGGAGCTGAGTCTCTCCCAAAGAGCCAGGCTCTTTCTAGGTCAGATTGCTGCCCGAGAGCAGATAGTTCAATTGTGACCCCTGAGCATAATAACTGGCAGAGGAAGAGGGGCAGAAGGCATGCCAAGCGTGGGTAAAGACGTGAAGGTGCAGTAACCCACCCAGCAGGGAACAGGGCAGAGGAAGCTGTTCTCTGTGGAATGGCTTTCAGGGAATGGGCACATATAGGAGCGAAAAGTAGAAGGCCATCCTCAGGCCCAGCCTAACAATAACAGCAAAATCAGTGAGAACACAAACCAAACCCTTACTTCATAGGGCTTTAAATGGGATTAAGTAAATTATGTGTATAAAGTGCCCGGCATGAACACACTGGGCAAGCACCAATGACCACTATAACCTTTAAAGAGAAGCAGTTGTTCATCAGGTAAGTAGTGTCATCAAGACCATTGCATAGATGGAATGGAATGCATAGAGGAATGGAAGGCTCAGAGACATGAATTCTGGTATGGTATAAAAACCAGTAACAACAACAAGAACATCACAAACAAGCAAAACATAATTTTACCTTGTTTTAGATTTGGGAACCCTTGGAAGCATTTTTTTTTTTTTTTTTTTTTTTTTTTTGTTAAGGGTCTGGACATGAAAGAAAATAATCAGAGGAAATATCCTGGAACTCCAAAAGTTACTTTAAGCTTTCATAGGAGGTGAGCTCGGAAGTGGACTTGAAGGATGGGGAACATGCTAATGAATATTTGCATCCAATGTCATTAGCCACAGGTGCCATTTGGAAACCATCACCACTTCTTACGTTTTCCACGTAGTATGACTTCATGCAGTGATCTCAAAATGTATCAACAACTGACATACATAAAAAGCTCAGAGATCAGAAGTTATATTTTAGATTGGACAAGGTCTTGCAGTGAAACAAGTTGACAAGAAAGTCCTTATCTCTTTATATTGACTATGATGAAACATGTCAGAGAAGTTTAACAAATTTGACTTTACTGGAGATCAAGGTTTTTTGTTTAGGATGCCAGTAGTAAATATTCTGTATTTCTCTGCTTTCTATTAGCAGGGGGAAAAAAAGCTATTTAATCTAGATTAACCTAATAAAGAGCATATTTGAGATTTAAATGTTTGCTCCACATTTTCCCCAAATTAAAGCTTATTTTATTCTTGAACACAGATTCAAATTTCTGATGTCATATTTTTCTTTGAAGAGTTATATCCATCTGGATTGTCTAGGTAATATCACAGTAATAACCTTAAATGTAGTGACGTCAAACAATAGGGTCATAATTCTCACTTGGTGCTACATGCATCATCACGGGCCACTTGGCTCCTCTTGATTCCCATTCATAGACCTAGGACAAGAGAATTTCCATCTTTGTGCTTCCACGATTTCAGAAGCAGGGAAAAATGAACATGGCAAATTAAGCATTGCCTTTTATTGCTTCTATACAAAAGGGAGACACATCACTTCTCACATGTCATTGTCCAATGAAAGTCACATATCCGTGATTAACTTCAAAGAGGTCAGAGCAGTCCACTTCTCCCATTTGACCGAAAGGCAGACAGCCAGAAAATACTTATAAAATCACTAATGACCGCTGTAAGAGGTGTCTTATTGTTCCTATTTCATATCAAGGTCACAAAAGTAGTATGTGAAAGAGGGCAATTATGAACCTAAGTTAGACTGAAGACTTATGTATCTTATATAATATTATGCTGTACTATAAGAGTATGTAAAAATGAGAAAGTTGCCCTCTACCTTCATTTCAACCTACTAAAAGTAAGTGAGACTACCAAACACTATTTCTCTGAAGTAACAAAATAAATATATCTGCTTTTGTGAAGGAATGAAAAGTAAAGTTTCTCAAAGGAATGTGAGGGAAGGGAGGAGAAAGAAGATGCGTGGATAGGGCATCCAAGAGATACTTAAATGAGTTGCCAAAAATATTGCTCTTTTGTCATATATAGGTCTCTGCTCCAGCATTATTTTAAAATATTGATAAGAATGGGGCGCCTGGGTGGCACAGTCGGTTAAGCATCCGACTTCAGCCAGGTCACGATCTCGCGGTCCGTGAGTTCAAGCCCCGCGTCGGGCTCTGGGCTGATGGCTCGGAGCCTGGAGCCTGTTTCCGATTCTGTGTCTCCCTCTCTCTCTGCCCCTCCCCCGTTCATGCTCTGTCTCTCTCTGTCCCAAAAATAATAAAAAACGTTGAAAAAAATAAAAATAAAAAAATAATAAAATATTGATAAGAAAAACTTTTTTTGGGGGGGGGCGGTGCCTGGGTGGCTTCGTCGATTAAACATCTGACTTTGGCCCAGGTCATGATCTCACAGTTTGTGGGTTCGAGCCCTGCGTCGGGCTCTGTGCTGTCGGTTCAGAGCCTGGAGCCTGCTTCAGATTCTGTGTCTCCTTGTCTCTATGCCCCTCCCCAGCTCATGCTCTGTCTCTCAAAAAATGAATAAACGTTAAAAAAAGAAAAAAAAAAAGAAAAACTTTTTTTAAAAAATTTTTTTTTTAACGTTTATTTATTTTTGAGTCAGAGAGAGACAGAGCATGAACGGGGGAGCGTCAGAGAGAGGGAGACACAGAATCTGAAACAGGCTCCAGACTCTGAGCTGTCAGCCCAGAGCCTGACGCAGGGCTCGAACTCATGGACCGTGAGATCATGACCTGAGCCAAAGTCGGCCGCTTAACTGACTGAGCCACCCAGACGCCCCAAGAAAATCTTTTTATTTATTTATTTTTACCCCCTCTGTAGGAGAATATAAACATTGATGAAGCCTCCAGATGCCTGGTGAAACATATACTTGCAAACGAGTGTGACCTGATGGAGTCCATTGAGCCGGACGTCGTGAAGCCCCATCTCACATCACCCAAGATTGTCAGCTGCTCCAGCTGTGCCAAATCCTAGTAGGCTTCTTTGCTGGCATATGATGGAAATAATCCCATTTATCTCATGTCTCAGTTCTTATCAATTTGAGTAAATGTCAGGATAGGGATACACATGCAGCAAGCCAAAGATCTATGCCTGTATATTTCCTATAAGAGAAAAATAGCAAATGTTCTTTTCATGTTTTTCCCAGCATCAGCACAGTGTTTACGAGCTTGTTAAATATTTAGTCTGTTACAAAATTCTGTCTTGTAGCCGACCACAGTTCTGGAGGGCCACAGTTCTGGAGGGCCAGCGTCTGCCCTGTTATTTTCTTCTTGGATTCGGCCACGGCCTCTAGTCTTAAAGAGAAAGGGGAGAAGAGCAGACTAGCTGTCAAGTTCAGCACTGGCTTTCACTTTGCCCCTGGTGCCTTTGTCCAGATTTCAATACACTTTCTGCTGGGCTGACAGGCCTATTAAGTAGAAATGTTTTTTTTCTCCAGAGATGACCTCCATTTCCAACAGCCCTAAGAGTTGTCTCTGATTTAGCCCTTCAGAGTCGAGTACACAGGCTTCCTGTGCTTTTCTTGCTTTTATTGTCCCTTGCCATGCCCTGAATGTTGGTTTAAGTGAAAACTGTATGAAAAGACTTGCCTCCATATGTGCCTTTCTGTTCACTTTCTCTGACTTAAGCCGTGGGGCTCTTCTGTTCATGTAATATATATTATATATATTTTCACAAGTGGAAAATAAAACATTACAAGATGCTGTTTCCCTATTTCTGAAAATGCTTTAAGTGTCTTAGTATTGTGATTTTTTTTTGATTGTGTAGCCATGGTTCTCAAGACCCATTTCTAAAGTTTTTTTTCAAAACGCAATGAGAAAAATACACTTAAAGGAACTTCTGGGCACTATTATACTTAGATGAGTCTATCTATTGTTCATTTCAGCATTTAGGCCAAGCAGTGTATCTACATTTTCTTGGTTAAGCAGAGGAATATATTTTTATATGTTCTAATCAAGAATATGGTCTAATAGCAGACCAATCAACATGCAAAGAAGCAACTAAAATATGCATGATAATATTTTGGTTTACCCAATGGCTATGGTGCTGATATGCTGAAGATAGGTACTGTTTTTGTTTTTTTTTTCATTTATTTACTTTTGAGAGACAGAGCAAGACAGAGCATAAGGGGGGAAGGGCAGAGAGAGGCGGGGACACAGAATCCAAAGCAGGCCCCAGACTCTGAGCTGTCAGCACAGAGCCGAACGCGGGGCTCGAACTCACGGACTGCGAGATCATGACCTGAGCGGAAGTCGGAGGCCTAAGCGACTGAGCCACCCAGGTGCCCCAGGTACTGCTTTTTAAAAGCATTTAATGGTGTTCGTATTCATATTATACTCACGGGAGCTTTGTCTTTTGTAGCAGATATTTTTGGGTGTCCTACCCATATTATCTTGGCATTCACTGTTTCTGTAAGTACCAACCACTCTGCTTCTTATTGTTTGTGACCTATTCCCCGAGGGCATTCTCTGGCCTTTGGCGCACTTGACATGTGAGGCAGACAGACGAGAAGTTCCAGGAGTTAATGTCTACAGGAGTAGCTCTCAACCAAGGATAGCAGGAAGTGGGAGATGAGTATCCTGGGTTCCTTGTCCCTCAGGAACCACATTCTTTTTGTTGTTGTTGTTTTATTTTTTTTTTAATATTTATTTATTTTTGAGAGACAGAGCATGAGCAGGGGAGGGGCAGAGAGAGAGGGAGACACAGAATCCAATGCAGGCTCTAGGCTCCGAGCTGTCAACATAGAGCCCCATGTGGGCTCAAACCCATGAACTGTGAGACCATGACCTGAGCCAAAGCTGGACACTCAACTGACTCATCCTGAGGCATACTTTATACAGTCTCACAGGGGTCCAAGTGGGATTAAGCCCTGGCTCTCACAGGGGAAACCTGCCATCTGACTCATCCTGTATGGGCTTCCTTTCCTTTTTTCCTCACTTCCTCCCTCCTCTACTGGTCATTCCTGGGTTCACTTCCTAAATAAACTACTTTCACTGAAATCCTTGTTTCAGGGTCTTATGGGGAAACCCAAGCCCAGTCTACATTAGTTGGGACATAGGTGGCCTAAGAAGCAGATTCTCAACACCAGCTTCTTGAACCGAATCATTCATCACCCAGCTGGTAGCAAGGACCCCCTTGCTGGTAGACAATGTGGTGGAGCTAATCCCTAGCAAGCTGTAGCACCATAATTACTAAAATTGTTGTCACGTGGATTGGGATAGAATCTAGATGGAAGGAAAGTCTATTGCTCTTGGGTTTCAGAGACATGAGATTATGGAGTTAACTTCCAGAAACTCTGTAGGAGAAAACATTATAGAGTTGATTCAGCTAACACTCAACTCAGGATTTGGTGTATAATCTTGAAGACCTCCAAACAGCAATCAAAATAATCCTCATTTCCCTTAGCTACAGGATAGACAGGATGGATGCTGAAAATCAGGCCTAAGATTTTAGGAAAGCAGACTTTTATTTTTATTTTTAATGCTTATTTATTTTGAGAGAGAGAGTGCACACCCACAAAAAGAGTGGGGTGGAGAGATAGAGAATCCCAAGCAGGCTCTGAGCTGACAGCACAGAGCCTGATATGGGGCTCAAACTCACAAACCGTGAGATTATGACCAGAGCCGAAATCAAGTCAGACGCGTAACCAGCTGAGCCACCCAGGCTCCCTGAGAAGCAGACTTTTAAAAGAGGCTGACCCCACAGAGCTAGCAAATTTCCTCCACTAAAATCAGAATTTTTATAGGAAAGAAATCATACACTGAAATATAGAAGGAGATAATTTGGATGGATGCTCTTAAGAATCTTGAACCCAAAGATTGTTCTGAAACTATGGCCCAGAAAAAAAGACCTTTACCCTTTCCTGGGGGGAAAATAGCCACTTGTCACATAAAAGCTCCACCTGAGTAGGATGTTTTAGAAGGTGATGCTTTTCCTTCTCAAGTTCTGCTCCCATCTTCCCTCATTGCTTCCAGACAAATAACTAGAATCAAGTCTCAGTGTGAACAGTCTCAGAGAAGAAAACTATGCTCTATGTTGCAGGGTAAAAAGGATTATTAATCAAATGAACTATAAAGCCTGACTAATAAGTATGGGTAGGAATCTGGAGAACGTTCTTGAATTGGTCTTAAGATGCTGCATCAGGGAGGACAGAATGTAGCACCAGATGATGGATAATCTATTTCTATGAGAGCACTCTTTAATGAGTTAATTTTTAACATTCTGGCAAGGAAACCTGGAGCTGATCCCAATGTGCTACTAGAATAGCTCTTTGAAGCTTGGAAACAATGTTGGCCTAAAATAAATGATGTGGAGATGCCAGAACTACCTTGGCAAAGTATTAGAGAAGAGCTCTAAGGTCTCAAAGAGGTGGGCATATTATAATGTATTTATTTTGTAATATCAGAGAAACTACCAGCTGATTATGTTCCTCAGGAGAGCCCAGAAGACACTCCCTTCACTAAAACAATAAGGAGTGTCCCCCAAACAGGGATACCAGCATCAATGAGAAGCTCACTGGTGGTTGTTCTTTGTGCCAGATTTGAGACTGTATGTTGCTGTGTTCACTGGGAATGACACCAACATGGTTAAGGTTCAATATGTGGTATGAGCATATTTAGTGCTGGGTCCTGGATCTTGAGCATCAAAAGGTGGAAGTGGAAGTAAAGCCTCCTACTATCTCTTTAAAAAATCAACTTAAGAAAGTGAGCTTCCCCTTTGTACAACTTCAGGCTCTGCAAAGTTAGAGGTCTTGATCATTCTACCAGGGGACATAGTAAAGATTCCGCCAAATCTATAGCTTCTTCAGCTGCTGCCTGATGTTTTTGGCTCCTCATGCCTACGGGCCTGTTGTTAGAGAAGGTTGTTACTGTACAGGCAGGGGAAGGTCATCCTTATTACCAAGAGGAGAGGGTTGCTGCTAAATAATGAAACAGGGAAGAGTATGTCTGGAAATCCTGGGGCTCATTGGAGTGCCTCTTGATGCTTCCATGCCTAGTGAGAACTAAAAGGGCAATTGCGGTGATAACATCTGGAAGAGTACAAGTAACCAGGGACTCACACTCTCAGGAACAAAGCTCTGCATGCACCACATCATGACCCTTAGCTAGGAGCAGGTTGGTCAAGGGACAGAAGTGGTAGAGGAGGGAAATGCTGCACGTCAATGATGGTCTCAAAATTAACTACAGCAGTGGAGATGGGAGCGTATCCCACCAACACTTTATTGTGAGTTCTCTAGTGCTCTCCCTCTGTCTTTGGGAATTATGACCAATGACTTCCTTAAAAACATCAGTGAAAGGACAGACTGAACTTAACATTAGCATAAGTGAATCTGAGAAATGCAAGGCATGGGCTACAGTAGTCAACAGCGGAGGAAATACCTGTGTCCGCCCAGCACATGGCTTCCAATTGCAGTCCTCTGAAACTCTGCCTAAAAGCATTCCCCAGGTGCATGGAGTGTATTTGTTTTGCATGCTGGACAGGCCAGAGTGCTACAGAGTTAGTTATCACCTCTAGGAGCAGTCTCATCTGAGACTGACAAACAGGCAGATAAGTACTTCAGTATCGTCCCCGGCTCAGGTGGGATAAATCTGAGGCTAACTCTATGAACCCTCAGAGGTCCCTGCTGGGATTGAGGCAGAATTTCACACAGTGGTGACCTGCTCATTATCACAACTGTTTTGGTTTCCCTTCCTTGCCTGTCCTGGTTCTCTACTCCTCTGCCAGTGCTTCCAAGGGTCATCTCCCAGTGAGGAGATTTCCATTTTTGATTGACCTTCAAATGCTAATAATTCCCTTTTTAATGTTTATTTATTTATTTTGAGGGGAGGAGGGGTAGATTGGGAGGGAGAGAGAATCCCATGCAAGCTCCTCACTGTCAGCCCAGATCCTGACATGGGCTTCGAACTCACTAACTGTCAGATCATGACCTGAGCCGAAATCAAGAGTCGGAGGCTTAACCGATTGTGCCCCCTAGGCTCCCCCAACTGCTAATAGTTCTTAAAACATCAGAGCACCCAGGCAATAATTTTCATTATCATGGAATCTCTAATTCACTCTTTTTCTTTCTAAATATCCTCTGAAATGTGGTGTTTAAAATAAGCATGGTAAGATTTGAACTGTCTTCTAACCCTCACCCAGCATAGAAAATTGTTATTTACAGCCATCAAAATGAGTATTTATTGATTTATTGATTCCTTTACTCCCCAACAAATATTTATTGAACAATTAGTATATTCCCAGCACTTGGCTAGGCACTTTTCCGAAGACACAAATGACTAAGTCATGGTCTCAGATCTTAAGGTGTTATGATCAGGTAGGAAACTCAAATATGTAAGTAATCTACAATGTATCAAGAGAGAAGTCAAATGTCCAAACTGAGATATTTCTTCCGAAAACATAAGTTGTTTTTAAATGCAGGGACTTCAGCTCCAATTGTGTTTAAGGAAATAGAATATATGTGCCTACCATTCTCTTCCTAAAACACCAGGATCTAGCCACACTAGACTATTTTGTTCAGCTAGGGCTTCCTATTGTTTACAATATTCTTTGCTTTTTTTTTTTTTTTTTTTTTTTTTTTTTTGCCTGGAAATCCTACCCATTCTTCAAGGATCGGCATAATGACACAGACTTTGTAGACTTGTAGGTCTCTGTAAGTAATTCAAATCTCTTCCTATACTTGCTCAACTCTTGACTCTGTTGTCACTCACATGCCACATTATAGTGATATATTATCTGCTATTTATAGAACGTGTACTATGGGACAGTCATTGATATGTAAGCTCACTGTTATTATGTCATTAACAAAATTTGTTTTTAATGTTTATTTATTCTTGAGACAGAGACAGAGCGTGAACAGGAGAGGGGCAGAGAGAGAGGGAGACACAGAATCTGAAACAGGCTCCAGGCTCTGAGCTGTCAGTACAGAGCCCGATGCAGGACTAGAACCCACAAACTGTGAGATCATGACCTGAGCTGAAGTCAGATGCTTAACCGACTCAGCTACCCAGGCACCCCTATTATGTCATTTAATCCCCACAACAACCCTTCATAGAACTACTCATTTTCCTATTTTATATATGAAGACATTGAAACACAGAGACACTGAGCAACTTGCCAAAACTCACACCACTACAGACTGGCAAGGCAAGGATTCCAACCCGGGCAGCCTAATTACAATGTCCCCACTCTTAATTGTTAGGCTAGTAAATGGTAGACAGTCTGACATTTCTGGAGGGGGCAATGTTCTGAATGCAGAGCACAATAGTCAGCCCAGGAAATGCTAGCAGAGTTTACCATATGCTGGCACTGGAGAGATCGTGTCATCTTGTCCTGTGCTAATACATGAAAAACACTTAGCATGGTGCCTAAACCATAGTAAGTAATTGATACATTTGGTTATTATGATACTAGCCTGTCTGCTATTTATTTATTAAATAGAAGTAGTAAGAACAAAGCTGTCAGATAAAAATGGCAGATATTTTTGGAGGTATCAAAATTAGGACCACAACAAATCTATAGAGATAGAAAGATTACTTGTCCCCTAGGCTTAAAGGATTAGGCATGACTGCTGAAAGGTATACGTTTTCTTTTGGGGGGTAATGGTAATATTCTAAAATTGATTGTGGTGATGCTTGCACAACATTGTGAATTTACGGAAATGCACTGAATGGTACACTTTAATTGGATGGAATGTATGATATGCAAATAAATAATAAAGTTGTGATAAGAAAAAAAAAGTGGGGCCATAGGAGAAAGCAGTACACAGTTATTGATTCCCCTAGTACATTATCTTACCTTACCACAGAGAATAGTCCTGCTTTTATTCCACGGGGAGGAATCTCATGAGCTGCCCTTTACCGCTGCTGACATCTGCCTGGTTAGTCATCACTTCTGAATTCATGACTTGCTCTCAGATGTTGGAACCAGTGTTATACGTGGATTTAGATCAGCTGCATCTGAGCTGTTTCCATCTGAAAATATCCTTTTGTTTTCTGGGCCCCAGGCACATACAATTCCCCAACATTAAAAAAGAGTAGAAATCTCAACGGAAAGGTCAGAGGTGCTGATGGACTTAGCTTAATTCTCAAAGATGAGGGCAAAATGAATCTGGGAAGTGTATATACACTATCTCACTGCCTTGATGACTAAAAATTTCCATTTCAACAAACCAACTTATTTTGTTCAATTGTATTGATTTTCAGACTATTAATCTCCAGATCCAGGCCTTGGTATATTCCTAAGTGCAATGTACTCGTAATTAATGGTAGACATACGACTCTGGAATTCAAAATTCCAAATGGCCCTAATTATGCTTTCTATTAGGACAGAATTTTCTTTAAAAAAGGACTTAAAAAACCTTATTAAAGTGTTTTTTTTCCCAAATGTGAAATATCAAAGCATTCTATTACTTATAATACAATACAATGTTTTCTGTTTTTTCTTGAACTGCTTTTAAGAATACCTTATGCCAGATGGGGCGCCTGGGTGGCGCAGTCGGTTAAGCGTCCGACTTCAGCTCAGGTCACGATCTCACGGTCCGTGAGTTCGAGCCCCGCGTCGCGCTCTGGGCTGATGGCTCGGAGCCTGGAGCCTGTTTCCGATTCTGTGTCTCCCTCTCTCTCTGCCCCTCCCCCGTTCATGCTCTGTCTCTCTCTGTCCCAAAAATAAATAAACGTTGAAAAAAAAATTTTTTTAAAAAGAATACCTTATGCCAGATGTATAACATCAGTCACTTTGTATTCATTGAAGTCCTTAATCAAACAGCTATGAAGTGACTGCTCTGAACAAGTTGCTGTATTTAGTGTGTTTAAGAAGATCGCATGTCAAGGTCTCTGCTTAATATATGTTAGTTTCTTTCCTTTCTCTGTGATAGTTGTTGTCATGGAAACCTGAGGACTAAAAGTCATGGGTCCCTGATCTTTAAGTTTGCTATTTCCTTGGGGAGATGGGGATGGGTTAACAAGACAGACAAAAGATACATTTATGGATAAAAAAAAAAAAGCTATTTCTGTTTCTACTACATGACATTCTTCATTTTTATTTGATCATTATAATAAATGTTAATAGTTATTGCTCAGGTCTTATATCTTTTCTAAACATAATGTCGTTTTATCATCATGACCACCCTATGGGGGCGGGGGTGATTTCACAATTTGTAGATAAAAAAAACAGGATGATAGAGACCAATGTTCATGTATGTCATATGATTCTGGCAGGATTTCTAGTCAGTGTATCTACCCTTTTGGCATAGTGGGCTAATCAGAGTACTTCATTCTTCCTGGCTGAAGTGACAGATCTAGGGGTATGTTAGTGATTCAGCGGAACCATTCAAAGGTCTTTTTTGTGCCTAATGTACCCCCCCACCCCACAAAACTTTTTTTAAAAATTTTTTAATGTTTACTTATTTTTGAGAGACAGAGAGAGACGGAGTGTGAGCAGGGGAGGGGCAGAGAGAGAGGGAGACACAGAATCCGAAGTTGACTCCAGGCTGAGCTGTCAGCACAGAGCCCGATGCGGGGCTCAAACTCACAGACTGTGAGATCATGACCTGAGCTGAAGTCTGATGCTCAACTGACTGAGCCACCCAGGCGCCCCCACAAAGCTTTACGAAAGAGGACCACAGGAAATGGCCATCATTTTCTCACCCCATGGGACATGTGACAATTAGGTGAGCACATGCCAATACATAGATGAAGAATCAAGAATGAGAGAAAGGAGGGCGGGGAGAAATGAAAACCCCATCTGAGTCCCTTAGTCCAGCTGTGCTTGAATCCTAATTTAACCTTTAACTTTGCAGTTGTGCAATGCAATAAATTCCTCTTTGGTTCTTTGTTCATTTTTTCAGGGCAGATTGATTTGATTTTCTGCCACTTGTAACTCAGATGCCCCTAACTAACATGGCCACATGGCCATTAAAAGTGGAGCTAGTGATGTTGAGCATCTTTTCATGTGTCTGTTGGCCATCTGCATGTCTTCTTTAGAACAATGTCCATTCAGGTCCTCTGCTCATTTTTAGATTGGATTATTTGTGGATTTTTCTCTGTGTTGAGTTGCATAAATTCTTCTTATATTTTGGATATTAACCCCTTATTGAATATATCATTTGCAAACGTCTTCTCCCAATCAATAGGTTGCCTTTTTGTTTCATTGATGGCTTCCCTTACTGTACAAAAGCTTTTTATTTTGATGTAGTCCCAATAGCTTAATTTTGCTTTTGTTTCCCAGAGGAAAAAAAATGTAGAAAAATGTTTCTATGGCTGATGACAAAGATATTGCCTGTGTCTTCCAGGAATTTTATGGTTTCAGATCTCACATTGAGGTCTTTAACCTATTTTGAGTTTATTTTTGTGTATGATGTAAGAAAGTGGTACAGTTTCGTTATTTGCATGAAGCTGTCTAGTTTTCCCAGGATCATTTTTTTTTCTTTTTTTCCTTTTTTTTTAAGTTTAAATTTTACTTAGTTAACATACAGTGCAATATTGGTTTCAGGAGAATTCAGTGATTAATCACTTACATATAACACTCAGTGCTCATCACAACTACCCTCCTTAGTATCTATTCCTCATCTAGCCCATCTTCCACACACCTCCCTCTTTCAACCCATAGTTTGTTCTCTATCATTAAGATCCCTTGTGGTTCCAACATCATTTGTTGAAGAGACTTTTTTCCATTGTATATTTTTGCCTCCTTTGTTGTAGATTAATTGACCATATAATCATGGTTTAATTCTGGACTCTCTATTCTGTTCCACTGGTACATGTGTCTATCTTTGTGCCAATACTATATTGTTTCAATTACCACAGATTTGTAGTATATCTTGAAATCTAGAATTGTGATACCCTCAGCTTTGTTTTTCTTTCTTAAGGTTGGTTTGGCTGTTCATCACTACTTACCAGGGAAATGCAAGTTAAAACCACAATGAGATATAACTTTATACCTGTCAGAATGGCTAAAATAAAAAGCACAAGAAACAGGGATGCCTGGGTAGCTCAGTTGGTTAAGTTTCCAACTTCGGCTACAGTTCGTGAGTTCAAGCCTCACATCAGGCTCTGTGGTGTCAGCACGGAACCTGCTTTGGATCCTCTCTCTCTCTCTATCTGCCCCTCCTCTGCTCACACTCTTTCTCTCTCAAAAATAAATAAAAGTTAAAAAACCACACACGCACAAGAAACACAAGTGTTGGCATGGTTGTAGGGAAAAAGGAATCCTTGTACACTACTGGTAGGAATGCAAACTGGTGCAGCCACTGGAGAAAACAGTATGATGTTCCTCCAAAAATTAGAAAAGAATTACCATGTAATTCAGTAATTCCACTACTGGATGTTTCTTCAAAGAATATGGAAACACTAATTTGAAAATTTTACGCAGCTCTGTTTATTGCAATATTATGTACAATAACCAAGTTATGGAAGCAGCTTAACTGTCCATTGGTAGATGAGTGAACAAAGAAGAACAAAGAAGATGTGATATTATATATATTTTATATTATATATATAATATATATAATGGAATATTATTCATCCATAAAAATTAATGAAATCTCTCCATGTGCAACAACATGGATGGAACTAGAGAATATAATGCTAAATAAAATAAGTCAGTCAGAGAAAGATAAATGCCATATGATCTCACTTAGATGTGGAATTTAAGAAATAAAACAACTGAGCAAAGGAAAAGAAGAGACAAACAAACAAACAAACAAACACAAAAACCGTAATCTTAAATCCAGAGAACAAAGTAGGGGTTGCTAGAGTGGAAGTGGGTGGGTGGGATAGGTGAAATAGAAGAGATTAAGAGTACATTCCTGATGGTAAGCCCTGAGAAAAGTACAGAATTGTTAAATCAAACTGTAGACCTGAAACCAATGTAACATTATATGTTAATTATATTTGAGTCAAAAAAAGGGGAGTTAAGTCTTGTACCCAGTGTGTCTGTGTACATGGTCCTCACGGTCCATGTTCTTGACCATAATGTTTATTTAAAATAACAGCTCCCACTTAAATGGAAGACTTTTATAGGCATTGGAAGTTTAACTTCAAATATTCTTCTAGAAGGGAAATATATGAAGACATAGTCAATGGAAGAACAGGTGCTTCATGCTAATAATAACTAAACAGTCAGTATCCCCAAAATAAATATATAAATAGTGACAAGTGGCTTACAGAATAAAAATAAAGCATATAAATACTTTTTGGGACTAGATGATATCATGAAATTACTGTAGAGGAAGTTCTAATAGACATATCATACCACATGTTGTATTTAAATTAACATTTAAAAATTAATATAAAAATGTTTTAAGCAGATGGTGTTTGCCTACATAAATCAGGAGGTAGTTATTCTTAAAAGTCTATAAAGTATGATCTGGGAATCTCTCTTTTAAAGAGAGAGAGAATATGGAGAGGGATCAAAGAAGGATGGAAAAAAAACTTGTGAAAGTGTAAAGTAATGTGGGGTCATAGAGTTTCCCAAAAGAAGCATGAGAAGGAATTTGATAAATGCCTTAAATACTGATTACTTTTAACAAAAGTGACATTCAACTATAATCTTTGGCAAAAGAAAATGAGAGGACAAAATTTAAGCTGCATTCAGAAATGCTTTGTTAAGACATAAGTACACAAAGAACTACAGTGAGGAGGTGGGGGACACGATCGCTTGAATAGGACAAGGAAAGGCAATAATGCTCAATCACAGGTGCTGAAAAATACTCGTAGTAAATTATTATTTAAAATGCCATTTGTTTGGGGTGCCTGGGTGGCTCAGTCCATTGAGTGTCCAACTTTCCCTCAGGTCATGATCTCATGGTTTGTGAGTTTGAGCCCCGCGTTGGGCTCTGTGCTGACAGCTCAGAGCCTGGAGCCTGCTTCAGATTCTGTGTCTCCCTCTCTCTCTTTTCCTCCCCCTCTTATGCTCTGTCTCTCTCTGTCTCAGAAATAAATAAACATTTAAAAAATTTAAAAAAATAACATTTGTTTGACACCTACTTTGTGCCAATGAAATACATACGCTACTTAATCTCCATAGCAACAGAGATATTTAGAAACTCCTAATCAGAGATATTTAGAGACTCACTGAAGGTCACACAGCTAGCAAGTGACAGAGCCACTCTTCAAACTCAAGACTGGCTGACTCAAAGACTTTATTTTCAATATGCCTCCATATGACTATATTTTATATGACCATATGTTTAGATGGCACTGATTTTTAAAACATATATTTATTTCATAGATGTATCAGTTAAGGTTCAGTAAAGAAACAGACATGATACAGTCAGTTGAAAGGGAACATTTAACATAAGGAATTATTAGCCAATAAAAGGAGGTTAATTATTGACAGTTAAAAAGAACTCTACAGGAATGTCAGGTATAGGGAAAAGCCACCACTTTTGTGGCTGAAGGAGAGCATCCAAAGAAGGAAAACACTTGGCAGAGACTGGCCACTTCCCACCTCTTGCCTGAGGCTGACATCAGACCTTGTTGGAGATGGTATGGCTGAGGTCCATTGGATGGTGGAGGAGTTCACTTAGGCTGATGAGTAGAAAACCACTTGCTGGGAGGTTGCTTGCTGGTGTGCCACTGACACTCACTGGGAGGTGTGCACCTGTAGGTCTCCATCATTGCCAGGACCGTCTGACAAAAAACCTGTCTGCTGGCAGCATTGGTTCCGAGAAAACAATCCCCTCCTTCCTACAGTACTTCTCCACAGCACCCTGCACTGGCAAAGCCTTTACACTGCACCTGCTGGCAAAGGAGAAATGTTTGTAGTGTCCAGTTCTAGAATCATAATGCAAGGAAAAGAGGGTGGATTTGGAACACAGAGGCAGTAAGTTGATAACACGCAGTGTGTTAACTAGGCTAAGTCATGATAACTGTGAAAACAAATAACTACAAACTGTCAATAATAACATAACGAAGGTTCACTTCTACTTAAATGATCTACTTCTACTCATGATCTACTTCTACTCATGATCTGGTCCCAGTCAGGTAACTCTACAAAGCTACCCTTCTACAAGCAGAAATTCAGCTATTTTAGCTTCTTCCTTTGTGTTGCTCCATCACTGAGGAGTTCTTTGTTTCTGGGATGTGCAATGGAGGAGAGGGAGAACATAGATGGTTGAGGAACATACTTTAAAGCCAATCCTGTAAGTGGTATATGTAACATTTGCCAGAACTTAGAACCTCCCACCTAGCTGTAAGAGTGGCTGGGAAATGTGCTATAGGAAAATAAAATGGACAGTGGACATGTAGTCTTGCTTCTGTCACACTAGATTTCAAGTGCATGGTCTGTTATTAGCAGTGAGTTTAAGCAAGTTGTTGTACCTCTGAGTCTTAAATAGCGCATCTTTAAAAATAGTAACATTTAGCTCAAAATAATGCTGTGGGATTTAAAGAAATATTATATAAAGCACTAGACAATACATACTTAGGCATTCAGTGATATGAGATTCCATAAATCAATAATTATCAAGAGTTAAAGAGGGCATGTGATATGTATTAAAATCTCACAGAGGTGGTAATAATAGGAAAAATATTCGATCTTATAGTTTTATATGTGGAAAAGTAAAAAAAAATCTACTATTTTTGTGATACAAATCTCAGAAGATTTAAACATCCTCCATGGGTGAGATATGGAGAAGTTAACTTCACAAGATGGATTTGCAATGGAAGGGAATGGCTGATGGTAATAAAATGTAGAAGGTAGAAAGTCAGGTGAAATGACATATCAGAATCTGGTGTGTGTGAGAGTAAAAGAGGGTGGGAAGAGAAGAGAGTGATGATTTAGTATTGATTACAAAGGGTATGGGTTAGGGGAGGTTGAGAACCACTGCTGTAAATCCTTGTTAGGGATATAGAGTAGTCCCTGCCTTATCCACGGTTTCAGTTACTCCCAGTACTCCCTGGTCTGGAAGCAGATGATCCTCCTTGTGACCTACGGTGGGGTCAAGAGTAGTCTCACCTAGCTTCACAGTGCTTACACCCCTCACTTCCCTTCACTTTATCACTCGGGAATTTTATCATCTCACATCATCACAAGAAGGGTGAGTACCGTACAATCAGGTATTTTGAGAGAGAGAAACTGCATTCACATAACTTTATTATAGTATTGTTGTAATATTTCTATTTTATTGTTAGTTATTATTTTTTTAATATGAAATTTATTGTCAAATTGGTTTCCATACAACACCCAGTGCTCATCCCAACAGGTGCCCTCCTCAATGCCCATCACCCACTTTCCCCTCCCTCCCACCTCCCATCAACCCTCAGTTTATTCAGTTTTTAAGAGTCTCTTATGGTTTGCCTCCTTCCCTCTCTGTAACTTTTTTTCCCCCTTCCCCTCCCCCATGGTCTTCTGTTAAGTTTCTCAGGTTAGTTATTGTTTTTAATCTCTCCCTTTAATCTCTCCCTTTAATCTCTCCCTTTAATAAAGATTATCATTGGAGTGTATGCATAGGAAAAAACATTGTGCGTATGGATTTTGGTATTATCCGTCATTGCAGGTATCCACTGTGGGTTTTGGAACCTATTCTGGCAGATAAGGAGGAAATACTATAATCTATTTGAAGCATTTAGGAGTTCCCTAGAATCTTGAACCGAGTAAATACTAAGTATTATTATTCTGATATGAATTAAAACTCAAATTATCACAAGGCAAGACAATTATCCTATGTGCCAAAGGTCTGTTTTGTAGCAACCATAGATTTCAATTTAGAGATATTAGAACCAACATTCTGGTCCTGAGAGAATGTCAAGCACTGTAACTGTTGGAGGATGCTCATCTGGCATATTTTAACATATGTTCCCATTTATTAAGCTCCCAGTATATGTGTATGTATGTATGCATATGCATACATGCACCTCGTATAGTGTTTCAATTTGGCTATGCTCACACTTTGGGTTACTTTACTCTCCTCAAGGGATTCTAATTGCTAACAATGAAATGTTAATATGAGTTAAGTAGAATTTCCACCTGTGTCCATTTTACATTCTCTTCCTCCCTGCCTCCTTTTGATTTTTGGAATGTCACACAAAGAAAGCCTGAGAGATTCAAGAAGAGGTAATGGATTTTGTGAAAATTGAAAAATAAAATAATATAACAAGGAAAGGGATTTTCTTGAGCTCTAGAGCATAAACATTACTGAATATTTAATAACATACCAGGCTTGATTTTAATCCCAGAGTCTATTTTTCATAATTTTATTGTATTTAAAATATATTACATATAATCAGTTTGCATGAGAAAAAATTGCATAGACAAATTTCTTATTCTACCGAGATTGTGTTTGATTTTCATATCAGTTATAATTCTATTTGTGTTTTAATAATTACTAAAACATAGAAATGATTTAAAAGCTTTATTTGAAACAAAATACATAGGAAAGCATTTTCATTTCCATTGGT